>NC_084807.1:27792822-29037265 GCF_963583255.1 Pyrus communis
TAGGGTGTGCGATTATACCGTTCCACCTAAAAATTGCAGTAAAATTAAATCTGCAGTCCAAGATAGGCGATGATACCGCACCGTCTTGGATCGCAGTAAGAATAAATTTGCAGTTTAAGATGGGTGATTGTACCGCACCATCTTGGATTGCAGTAGAATTAACATAAATAAATACTGGGTTAATAATCAATCTCTACACCAAACAAGTAATCAAAGATGTATGTAACCGTTAGTTGGAGAACTAAGAGCAGGCATGGAGCAAACAACTCGTCGTGAGGGTACACGGCGCAGTTGAGGCAGAGGAAGAAGATGAACAGTAAAAACCTTAAAGGAAACATTTTTTTTCTTTCTTTCGTTCGTTCGGCGAAGAGAGATAAGAGAATAATTATATTTAGAGACTCGTGCTGATAACGTGTTATAAAAGGATTAAAGTTTGAGAGAATAACCTTTTTAATGGTAGGTGCAAGGTAGATGTAAAATGCCACATTAAAACTATAGCACAGGCAGATAACAAATAAAAACAGAGAAAATAGATGATGTTACTGATATTTTTCTCTCGTTCACTTCTTCTTTTCTTTCCTTATAACTTAAAAACATGCGGAGTGCTCTATTTATAGAGCAACTCCAAACTGATGCACTTAATGCATCTTGAAATTTATGAAACTTCGTCTGACTATACAATCTCTTTCACTTTGCATGGGCATTGAAAACTTTGCCCATGCAGAAGACTTTCACAAATGAAACTGTGAACATTCATTGCCCATGAGACTTTTCAACAATTTTAGCCTTTTATATTGAATATGGCCTTACCTCGAGAATCTCGAGATGGTTCAAAACTTCACATTAGACTCAGATGGCCTTCCAGATGTTGGGTTTAATTAGGCACCATCTTTGCTCAGTTCAAAGATAGTATTCGGCCCACCCGACGGAGAGAGTTTAAGTCAAATCAAATCTTGGGCCGAATAAAAAAGAATATGGAAAACTTGTTTGGCTCATGTTATAATTACCGCACAGTAATTACCAACATCAAAACCCTAAATCCTAAAACGCAAACATTATAAAGTGCCTGCAGCCTCCCTCGTAAACCCACTTCGGCTCTCTCACTCCCGCAGATAAACCCTAGCAACGCGGGGTACCCCTGAGCTCTCTCTACTCTCGCAGCGATGGCTCCTCCTCGAGGTAATTGAGAAAAATAAGCTTACCCTTATTTGTAATCATCGTCTGTTTCTTTGTAAATTGTATGAAAATATGCATTTTTGTTTTGATTTCTTTTTCTTCTGTTCCTGCTGAATATATTGTCGATTTTTGTTCTTGGGTTAATTTGTTTTCGACAAAATCACATGAAATTTCAGTTTTTTACTATTTCCCTTCGTTTTTATCCGCAGTTTCTGTGTTGGATTTACTTTGTGTTTAAGGTTGTTATTGTTTAGATGTTTTAGCAGAAGTCAATGTAATTTGGTTTGTTTTTTTTCTATGTATGCTGCGAAGTGTGTTGATTTTTGTGTTTGGGTACTTTGGTTTCGACCAAATCGATAAAAATTTCAGCTGTTTACCATTCTGTGTCGATTTTATAGGTACTTTTTGTTGTTTTTACTTTTAGTGTTTAAGATTGTTACAAGATTTGGCAGAAGTCCTTATAAGTTGTTTGGTTTTGTTCAGGCCGTGGTGGTAGTGGTGGATTCAGGGGCGGTAGGGGTGACAGAGGTGGAAGAAGTGGAGGTAGGTCTGGTGGTGGTAGAGGTTTTGACAGAGGTGGTAGTGGCTTTAAATCCCGTGGGCGTAGTGATCGCGGACGTGGTGATCGCGGAAGAGGCCGTGGGAGAGGAGGAATGAAGGGTGGTAACAAAGTGGTGGTTGAGCCTCACAGACATGAAGGTGTTTTCATTGGTAAGGGTAAAGAAGATGCTCTTGTTACCAAGAATCTTGTTCCTGGTGAAGCTGTCTACAATGAGAAGAGGATTTCTGTTCAGGTGGGTTTCAATCATTTGCTAATTTTATTAAAATATCTGCTTTGAATCCGAATAAACCAAGATTTAAGCGTTTTGTTCTTGCAAAATTATCTGTTTAATTGAAGTATCTAGACTAATTGCTTGTTCTTTATTTTTGTGGTATGTGAATGTAATCGATAGTTACCTTAAAAGTGCATGTTCTTTCTTTCAGAATGAGGATGGAACAAAAGTTGAGTATAGGATTTGGAACCCTTTCCGTTCCAAGTTGGCTGCAGCCATTCTTGGTGGTGTTGATAATATATGGATTGTAAGTCTTGATTTCATGTATTCTTGCATTTTGTTTGATGTTCATCGTCAGTCCATAATCGTTTTTAAATATTTTATAACCGTCTGTTTAATGTAGAGACCTGGTGCTAAAGTTCTCTACCTCGGGGCTGCTTCTGGAACTACAGTCTCTCATGTGTCTGACATTGTTGGCCCTGTAAGTGTTCTTTCTGATTCAGTTTCTTCAAGCTCTTTGTATTTCTTCTCCGAGAATAGCTTCTTAGAATTACCTATTGTTTTTTGTAGACTGGAATTGTCTATGCAGTTGAGTTCTCTCATAGAAGTGGCAGAGACTTGGTAAATATGGCTAAGAAGCGCACAAATGTCATACCCATTATTGAAGATGCCAGACATCCAGCTAAATATCGGATGCTTGTTGGCATGGTTGATGTGATATTCTCTGATGTTGCACAACCTGATCAGGTTTGTTTTTAGCAATTCATGTTTTTGCTAGTAAAAGAACCTCATTTTTCGAGTCTTTTTCTTATGGGTTATGAAAGATCTAGGATTTTCAAAGGGATTTGTTTTTACATTTAAAGATTAACTAGTTAACCTGACCTGTTTTGCAATAGAATTTTGCAATTAGCAGAGCTTGAAATTTTGTGTTAATTGAAAATCGCAAACTATTGGTGTTTATTTTTGTTAACTTCTCATTTTTTTTTTCGCATATGATGAGATATACTCGGATTCCCCTTCACGACATCATGGATGATGTGAACTCGAGTTTCTGATGCGTACTTTGTTCTGTATCACACTATGCATTTCTTTTGCTCCATAAATTTTGTTGGTATGTTTATGCTTTGTCATTCTTGCAAGTTCAAACATCTTTTGTTGTACTCGTTATGATTTTTTGTTTTCATAAAACTTACATAATTTGGTTTGTTTCCTTCTTTTGTGTGTTGTGTGTTTTTTCGTAATTGTATTTTTAAAAGTTTTATCCTTTGCAATATATTGAGCATGTGACGAACAACTCGGATTCCCCTTCAAGACAATTATGGGTGATGCAAAGACCGAGTTTCTGATGCTCCTATACTTCAATATTTGATTTTGTAGTTTTAGTATATTTTTTTCCTAATGATTTCACCTCACGTCACCTCGCCAGCCCTTTTCTCCCCTACTTTTTCATTCTCTGGTGTTGCTTGGACCCTTATCACCAATGTTTCTGACGGTGTTGGTGTATTTGGCGGAAGTCCTTGAAGGCATGGCAGTACTTAGCCTTCAAATGTTAGTTGCTTCTGAATTATGTTCACTCGGTCTAAATATATAATGCAGGCTAGGATTGTTGCATTGAATGCATCATATTTTCTGAAAGCAGGAGGCCACTTTGTTATCTCAATCAAGGTTTGTTTCTAGAATTTTGCTGGACCGTATAAAACATGAAACCTTTGGCTGGGGAAATACCTCACTTCGGTTGGAAATTTTCCTTTTGCCCGCATGCTTCTTTGTTTTATAAATAAAATCTTGTCTTCAGGCCAATTGCATTGATTCAACATCACCCGCGGAAGCAGTGTTCCAATCAGAGGTCAAGAAGCTTCAGGAAGAGCAATTCAAGCCTGCAGAACAAGTCACTCTTGAACCTTTTGAGCGCGACCATGCTTGCGTGGTTGGTGGCTATCGTATGCCGAAGAAGTCGAAAGCTGGCAACGCCTAGAAATTGTCCATGATCTGCCTGTATTGGGGAGGAGAAAAAGAACATTTAGTTTACAAAGTTTAAGAATGTAAACGTGGCTCTGTCCTTCCTTCGTATTTTATGTGGTTGCTTGTTAGATTTGTCTTTCGATGTAGTAGTTCTGAACAGTTCAAACGTTGTAGACATATATGTTTTTTTATATAATGGTTTTATTTCGTACCTGCGTAGCTTTGAGTGTATCTCAAAGCAAAGCTTGCAGATTGCAACTGCAACTGCGGGGTTTTGCGCCATCGACCCACTGCGGCTGTTGCTCCGGCTGCATACTTGTAATGATACGGGCTATGCTTTCTCATCCTCGTTCTTGAAGAACAAACTCTTTACAAAAAGATTTTGGATGAAGAACACACTCTTCAAAACCAAATTGATATTAACAGATAAAAGACGAGCCAAGTTATATATTTGGAATTAAACAAACTATCTTCACTTTGTACGAATTCTATCTCATGACTTGGTACTTACTGTTGTTTTACCTTTTTCAGTTACACTAGAGAAAATCAAACCATAAATTATTATAATCATAACTCCTTACTTTAGAATTCACTACATGAGCTTAAGACTGTAACACTGTAATACTCGTAGAAAGTTCAGAAACCTACAATCACAAACCCGGAAAACAAAGTACACTCACAAAGCCGAAAAACAAAAATAATAGAGAAAAAAAATTCACATAAGAGTAAATTGAAACTGAACCTATCTTAATCCTAACTCATTATTCCACTCTCCTGCACACTTTGCTTAAGACGGTTACATTTTGATATTCGTAAGTCGACAGCCCTTTTATTTTTGTTTGATAAAAGTGAAGAGTGGTAGAATTTGAAACCTACACTCACAATCACAAAGGAAAAAAAAAAAAAAAAAAAAGATAAGATAAGGAAATAAAATAACAAGAAAAAGAAATGTCAGAAGTGGGATTTGAACCCACGCCCTCGTTAGAGGACCAGAACTTGAGTCTGGCGCCTTAGACCACTCGGCCATCCTGACTATCCTGCTAATTGGGCTTAACAAAATTTATTTATTTAAGTTCTGTTTTTTCCATTAAATCGAAAGTATTTTTAGACTAGCACAACTAAAATAAACCACGACATAACAAGTAAATAACCGTAGAAAACAAACAACCTCCATATTTTTAAATGAGAGAAGAGTCTCAAAAAAAATAGCGTGATTAAAATCAATGAGAACATAACAAGTGATAATCTGAAGATTATTTTTCTTACAAATCCTTTTGGTCGAATTCGTCCAATTAAGTTTTCGAAGTGCTTTTTATGTAAGTATTTTTTTCTTTCTAATTTACTCATTTTATTTACCATATGTTCATATAAGTCTTTTTCATTTATGGTTTTCATGTAAGTTTTCCATTTATGGTCAGATTGGTTTTTGAAGCTTGGGTTTATAGACTGAGAACCAATAAAACATTTCTCTAATTGTGTTTTGGATTTTTCAGTAGGGTAATGTGTCCGTCGCTTTGTCAAAACCTGCTCTCAATCTCGAAATACTTTCTAGTGACAGTAACTTTTAGACCAACTTTTGTTTACCTCGATTTCGATACATTATTGACAATGGAAAGACAGAAAAACGTAACTTTTAAAATTTTATGGAAATTCAGAGTAACTACTTGAATTTGCAATTGATAGGTTAAAAAAATGAAAAATCTGTACCGCTGACAGGTAATTTCCTGGGTAGATAGTTTGAAAATTCTAACACAAAAAATTACAACTAAGCAAAGCTTAATTAGGAGATTTTTTGCACTCAATAGAAAACATGATTTCATACGCTAACAGCAGCTATCTCCTCGTCGCCGTAGTCTTGCCCGGTCCACTTCTTCATCCGGTCCGTTGTTTGTTCAACCTGCTCCGAAAAGTAACGATTCAGTATAAGCGTTTGTGCAAGAAGTGTTATTAGAAACACGTCAAACTTTTTATTAAGAATTCAGGTGCTTTTCTAAAAAAACACTTCTACAATCGAGAAGTGTTGTTAGAAAGCGCTTTTAAACCCTTCCTAAAGCAGTCTCAAAACAAGCACTTGATATAGATGCCTATAAGAGAATTTAACTTACCTCCTTGTTCCAGTTGGTTCTGTAAAGTACAATCATCAGCAGCAAGGTTTGAAGAGCAGTCCCGCATATCATGCCTCCCCAAATTCCCTACAATGGTGAAGAAATTTTGGGACTATGATTGTCGAAGCCATTCGAGGAAAAAAAAAACCCGAGCTAGCCAGGCATCGAATCATTTAGCAGTGGAACTGAAACCAAAATGTTTTACCTTCACTCCCCATTTTGCTACATAGCCAAGAAGGATACCGAGCGGGAGCCCGATAATGTAGTAACAACCCAAGTTTACATAAGCCACCAGTCCCTGCCATCCGCCTCCGATGGCAACACCTGAAGCATGAACCCAAAACAAAAAGTTACAAGGGGACGGGGTCAGAGATGGAGTAGAACGTACATGGTTATCAAACGGATCCTAAGTAACTCGATTATTACCCGAAATAACTGGTTGGACGCTATTGAGAAGCATAGTCACTCCGAGAAGAATTGCTAGATTGGAAACAGAATGTTGCAATTCCTCATCGTTTGTGTACAGGACAGAAAAGTAGTCTTTGGTTATCAAGATCACAACCATGAAAACGATTCCGATGAGCAGAGACTGACCAACCGTCACGTAGACTGAATATTTAGCTGCTCTTGGACGTGCCAATCCAAGTTCGTTGGAGACCCGAACACTGAAATTGCGCGAGACACAAATTAAAATCAGGTCCAGAACATCTTTAACTAATGCCTCAAATTGTTTCTTGCGTTACAAGATTGCACATATGAATCTTGGGCACTTACCTTATAGCAGCATTGATTCCAATGAACAACATTGCTTCCAAACCGTTGAAATTTAAGCTGAAACATCAATTGGTCGAGTAAAAAAAACTGAGTAAAGTATCAGAATTCAAGTACAGAAATGAACGAAAATCACTGGTAAGAACAATGAGGGGGAGTTATGGCCTTACCAAATAGCGAGCGAGTCAATAGAAAGTACGGCATTACTAAGGTGGCCTGTAGCAAGGATAAGAGTCATCATATACCAAATCTCCAGGCAAAGCATCAAGGCGGACTCAAGTGAAAGCCGGACAAACGCCCATATGTCTTTGAACGCCAACCACGAAAACCCTGTCCACCCTTCCTTGCACCATTTCATTATGTAAATATTTTGAGCAATCACAATTACCCAACCTGTGATGCCAAATGCAATGCCTGCACCATATATACCCCAATCGAACACGTAAATGAAGAGAGAAAGCAATCCAATTTGTACAAGAAGCGAGATAAATCCAATCCACGCAAGCACGAGAACTTTGCTTTGAGCCTGAAGGAACTTCTGGGCAGGGAAGTTGAAGGCAAGGGAGAACAACTGCGGTATGCAATATATAGTGAATGTTCCAGCAAGATTAGCCACGTCATCATCCTGCCCGAGAAGCTTCAAAATCGGGGCGGAGAAGATATAGATTGGCGTGAGGATAACACAGCTGGTGAACAGAATGATCCATGATCTTTGCATGTAAACGCCGAGCATGTTAACATGTCCGGCCCCGAAAGCTTGGCCACAAAGCGTCTCTAACGCACTCCCCATGCCAAGCTACAAATTTTTGTACATAATAGGCATTAGCTCCTTTAGTTGAATTTAATCATGCGGTATCAACATATTTACATTTTGCAATTACGTTTGATGCATAACGAAGCTTTTTATCAGAGTACTGATTTTTACACTCTCGTTTTTTCGTTTTGCATTTCTCTTCTTGTTGATGTCCCTCAAGAAAAAGATAAGTGCAAAAGAGCAGTAACAATAATAGTAAAAAACAAAAGTGGGCTTTTACCATTTTATGCAAATTCATTTTAGGCTAACTACATTTACACCCTTAAAGTTTGAAATGATTTTCAAAATGGACTATGAGGTTTCAATTTTTTGAAATGGTATCCAAAAGTTTTGTAATTGTATTAATTCACATCTTTTGTTTATTTAAATCAAGAAAGGACGTAATTTTGACTTTTTACCTCTTTCTTTTCTTGTTTGAGGGAAATGAACAGATGAACCCTTTAATTAAATTAAAATAGTAAATAATAATTTCATTAGATTTTATAATTATTTAGATATAAACCATTGAATTAGATTTTTTTAAAGAAATTGATTTATCCAGTTCTGTGTCATGTATCTTCCTCTCAATCTCAATATCACGCACACAATTTTCATCTTTTCCTAGATTTTCTCAACTGTGAAACAAAGTATGAAATATCCAAATTTAAACAAGAAACACCGATAAAATATATAGATATTTGGTAAAAAAAAAAAAAATATATATATATATATATATAATAACTTTGAGCAGTGGTACCTAACACTTAAGAAAAGAAGAAAAGCAATGCAGAAGAATGTAAAAGAAAAATACAAAGTAAAATTAAACAGAAAAAAAAACGCAAAGTTAGAAATCTCAACCAGAAACATATATACAAATATAAATGTAAATATATATATATATATTTTTTTTTAAATTTTGAAGATCTGTACTTTAAGCAAGTGTTTAAAATATCCCCGAAATTGTGAAAAATTAAAGATCTAATTTCATCTATATTAGAAGGATATAGGAAAAACAATGAGTATCTACCGATATTTACCGATTCATTACATAAATTTTGCCAACTTTTGAATGTCCCTCCCCGTAAATTAAATCATTTAAAATCGAATAACGCATTTTAAAACTAATGAAATGTAAATGAAAGCTGAAAATTATGAGGAAATTACCATGAAGCCGAATGAGAAGGTGCAGATGACGGAGAGAGAGATGGAAACGGCGGAGAGCTGGAGGTTTCCGAGATGGCCGACAAACATGGTGGTAGCTGTGTTGTTGCCAAAGTTGCAGATGATAGTGAAGGCGATGGGCCCCGCAATCTTCCACAGCTTCTTTGTTTCATTCCACGCCACCGACCGAGCATCCCTGAAGTTCCTCACCGGCTCGTAGTCATGGAACTCGCCGCCGTTCACTGCGGGAAGCAGTGGTGTCTCCATTTGCGTCTGTAGTTGTTGCAGGGACACGTGTACAGACCTGACGAAACTGGAGGTCGCTGCCTACCGGAGAAGATGGTGGTTTTGGGTGTTTGGTTTGGTTTAGGTTTGGTAGTGGAAAATGGAAATGCAAAGTGTTGAGGTTTCTGCGTTACTTATATACTTATTAAAAGCTGCATGCTCTTCATATTGCTTTGCTTTTGACTTTTCAAAACAAACTTCCTTTGTGACAAAGAGTTCAAGGAGACTTGAAGAGTCTCATTCTCAGAGAATCTCGTTGGAATTTCACTTCTTGTTATCGTTACAAAATTACAAGTATGATATTTGGATTATTGTCAACAAATTAATAAAGAACTACCAGATAAGGATACATACAATTATCCAATAACTAAAAAATAAATTTAGAATTGAAGTTATATTAACTAAAAATGATGTGACTTAAATAAATTGAAAAATAACGTGTCAAGTGTGGAGCTAAAAATAATCAAGAAAATTATGGAGGTGACTCATGGACTTTTGGGTGAAAATGAAAAAATTACTCTCGATGCACATCAGGATTTCCACGTGCATGCAACGGACAATAATGACTCAATCAAGGAAGAGTCAAAGGTGATCAAAATGCTATTTATTCAAATCCCTCTCATCATTACTCATCAAATCCTTATTCAAAAGGTAACTCTCAAATTTCCTATTTAAATTATGATTAATTGTCATGTTAATTGCAATATATTATTTCACATAATATCTTGCAATTATTCATCCAATTACACCATATATGGCCGACCACTATTCTCCTGGTCGGCCACTCTTCTATAAATAGCCTTATTATTCCTCTAAAAAGCTAAGTCAATTACTATCCACAAACTCATAAACACATTCTTTTCATAATTCTAAATTTGGGCATCAGAGATTCTTCTGCTAAAGCCTTCTATTTATCGTGGACGCGTGAGACTTTTGGCCTTAATTTTAAGTGTTATTATTTTGCAGGTACATTTTCATCAAAGGAGAAAGACGACGAAAATTTGCATCTACATCAAGCACATCAAAAATTAATAAGAATGTGTGTAAAGTAAAAATGAGTCTTTTTTCGACATAAAATTCAAGTTGAGAAATCCTTTCACGCAACATTTCCTCTTGCGACCCCAATTAGGGCAAGGCTCGAACCTATCCAACTCCTTATTGATACTATTATTATATTGTACACCTTCTCATAAAATAAAAAGGAAATTTAATCAAATTAATTAGCTACCTAATGCTTGGTCAAGTCTCCTTATCATGTCATAAGTCATCGGTGCTTCGTTGTCCACGAATGTCTCCTCTAGAAAAATTATATACATGACACGATCAATGCACGTCCATGACTCCATATATTCATAAAATACTACTCGCCTATAAAGGGGAAAAAAAAATTTTTTTTAGTCAAAATGATTCTTGATTGACATAACCACTCATTTTGATTTTTGAAATTTAAAATTATAGAAATAATGCATGAAATTGTCCATATCAATTATTTTGGTCATTTTATGAAAAATCTCCATTATATTAAAGAAACTACCAGTTTAAGTAGAAAAGTTGATTTAAAAAAAATACTCTTAATTTAACGTAGACTTTTCACGAAAAAATCAAAATGGTTGGCAATGGATATCTCAAGATTACTTCTTCGATTTTAAATCTCAATGAGGAGTTATGTCAATTTCAAAGACCATTTTAACTAAAAAGCCAAAGAAAAAAAAATTGGATATCTGTTGCTAGATACTAGTCTTAATTCTTAATCACTCCTTATTATTAAGAGTGAATCCTACATCACAAAAAAGAATAGACATTGTATGTGCCTATAAGTAATTAGGCTACTCTTCGTATTATCTATTAATTTTATGGTAGAACATCAACTTTCTTCACTTATTAATTAATTTGTATCAATTACACCAACCGATTGTTTAGCAAAGTTTTTTTTTGGGTCGAAATTGTTTAGCGAAGTTGGTGGTGCGATGGTGTGGGATGAAATTCTGCTTGATCTTATCCAGGACGTTATCTTTTATAATTATATTTGTGTTTGAATTTCAGTTTCTAATATGGTCTTTATATCAAAATATAGAATATTTTAACTGATAGATAAGCTTAACCGTTCCTTATGAATTTGAACAGCGGCGGAGCCATATGAAGGCCACAATAGGCCATATGACTCATCTTGGAATTTCACCCGCTTATGTATATTGTGTGCCAGTTTGTACAATAAAGAGTATATAGTCTTGTCGTTGAAATAGTTTACGTATTTTAGCGAGTCACATGTTTGAGACTTGCTTATCCCAGCAATCTTCTGATTTTCTCCTATGGCAGCGACTCATTCTTTCGGAAAAATGAATGAAAATGCCTATGGACAGAAGATATTATTTGTTCTTCCACTTTTTTGTATTTACTTTTATTGCAAACAATATTATGACGTATTTTACTCTATGTTAAGAGAGAAGAGAAATGTTTGAATTTGAAGCACAGTGAATTAAAGAGAAAATTTACATGCACCAAAGCAATCTACAAGTGGCTTACGTCTTTGATCAACAGAAACGTTGTTTTAAAATTTTGAGCTGAACAACTTGAGAATTCTTGTCCGTGAAAACTAATATTAATGGACAATTTTATTCCACAAAACAAATAAATGGATGGTTTTTTTTTAGTAAAAATTAGGAATATTGTTGTTACAACGTCCTACGTGCGAAGAACAAAAAGCATCAGTAGTTTTTGTTGAGGAGGAAATCGAACATCATCACTTCAAATTTATGGGTAGATAAAATGAACTACTAAAACTATAAACTGCTTACTGCTAAGAATAAAATGATAAAATAGAACCCTGAAAATCACCCTACATATGCTATTTTCTCATCCTCGAGTCAGAAACCCTACACAAATTCAATTCAGCATACATGGGTTGTAATATTGTTGTGATTATGGGGCAGCAGGTGTTAAAAGATATAAGGATTAGTTCAACTGCTAATTATATCGAAGCTTTTTGCTTAAGATCTCACACCCATTGTTATGTAGATGCAACTTAGTTATAAATTTGATTGGTAGTGGCTCGTTAAACCGCCTCTAGAATGTTACCAAAAACTCAAAAAGCTTAAAACCACAGTAAAACCTACACAATATCCTTGCTAGAAGAGGCGGAAACATGATGCAACAAGATTTTGTTACTGTGGGAAGGTTGATAGTTCTCGTTGTATTGGTAACCGCATAAGGTCTTCGAGGTAAAGGAGTTGTGGTCAATGTAAGCGGAGAAGTCGGATAAACGATAAACTTGTAACCTAGAGAAAAAGGATTGATTTTGAGAAATGGAGACGAAAATCTCATCAGATCGGAACCTGTTGGTCGTGTCATTGTGACCTTTTCGTTCTTTTTGGTCGGACTAGATGATTGAGTAGTGGAGGCGGAACGCCTCAACTTTGACGACAATAAGAATTCAATGTTGAAGAAGTACATAAAACATTGGCACATAAAGCCTCACATTACCCAAATAGACAGATACAAGTGCATGAGTTTTCTCTACTTTCATGATATATTTATCAGATACATATCTCGTCAGTTATTGTTTCTTGGCTTCTCCACTTCTTTATGCGCTTTGTTGTTTGCTCCACCTGCATTATAAACAAGAATTTCAATCACGAATCCAAATTATTTTAGTTGGTTAGGATAGTGTGTTAGTCTCGTTGCACTCGGGTTTGTATCCGTTGTAGGTAAATTAGAGTAGCGTAGAAGAGAATATCGCTATATACTAATGATTACCTCTCTGTCCCAGTTGGTTCTACAAGTCAGAATCAGCAAGAAGAAGATCTGAAGAGCGTTTCCACTCATCATCCCACCCCAAAGTCCCTATGCATCACATAAAATCTCTATTAACCAAAAACGAAAGATTAAATTAATTAAACTGAAATGAAAATTAATAGATAGGGGTAGGATTGTTTATTACCACAGCTCCCAGATCTACTTTGAAGCCAAGAAAGATTGCTAATGGGAACCCAACCAAATAATAACTACCAAAATTTATATAAGCCACCATCACTTGCCATCCACCTCCAATAGCAACTCCTACAAAAAAATTGATCACCAATTAGGGCTACAAACTAAGTTAATAAGGAGACTAATTAGCTCGTTAGGAATACTAATTGGAAGGTTAAAACTTGTTGAAGCGATTAATACCTGTTAATACTTGTGTAGCACTGGTAAGAAGCATCGTTACACCAAGAAGGTAAGCTAAACGAGAAACGGCGAGTTGCATATCTCCACTGCTGGTGAAAATCATGGCAAAGTAGTCTCTGCTTACGAAGATAGCAACCATGGCTAAAGACCCAATGACGAGAGCTATCAAGACTGCAACGCAGACGGAGTATTTGGTTGCTCTTGGACGCCCGTTCGTTCGAGACTCGTGTGCTATGTGCAGATGGTAGACCATTAACAATGTGATACTAATTAGCAACACCAGAAAAATGGAATAGCATATTACTTGACACATAAAATAACAGCTAGTATTTACCTTACGGCAGCACTTATTCCAAGCAACAACATAATTTCCCAATTCTGAAAATTCATGCTGAAAGAAAAAGAAAAATGAAGCACTAAGCACCACCTCGTTACTTATTTAAGTCGTTTTCAAGGGATTATAATAAAGGGAATTTTAACGAAAAGCTTCCGGTACTGGTCAATCTTGGTACTATTCACTTTACCCTTTATTTTGTCATTATAGTTAAAACTCAAAGTTTTCAAATCATTTTCATTAGTTTTCCTTATAATAAATTGTCTGCAAAGGATTCTATCCGCAGCTTAGTAGAAATTGTAATAATCTTACCATATAGAAAAGGAACCAACAGAAATGACTGCATTTGGAAGCAGACCGGCGAGAATGCTTATACTCATCGGATACCATAAATCTAGGCAAACCATCATACAAGAAGCAAGTGACAGCTTAGCAAAATCCCAAATCTCTCGAAACGCCAACCGCGAAAATCCAGTCCACTCCTCTTTGCAGCAGACCATAACATAACCAACTTGACCAATTGCAACTCCCCAGTTTGTGATGTCATAAGCTACAGCCGCACCAGTTGTTCCCAAGCCAAACACATTAATGAAGAGATGAAGCAACCCGGTTTGTACGATTAAAGCCGCGAATGCAATCAACGTGATCACGAGCACCTTGCTCTGGGCCTGGAGGAACCTCTGAGTGGGCAAATTGATGGCATAGGAGAACATTTGAGGGATTATCTTTAGACTGTATACTCCAGCAGGATCAGCTATGCCATGTTCCTGGCCTAAAAACTTTAGGATCGGAGCGGCGAAATTAAAAACTGGCGAAAGGATGATACATGCGATGAATAACACAATCCATGAGCACTGCATATAGATTCCTAGCTGCCCTACTTGGCCTGCTCCATATGCTTGCCCACAAAGGGTTCCCAATGCAGTTGCCATACCTATGTACAACAGTTATTAGAATGTGGGCTTGCCTTCTGACAATGTAATGCTTCTGATTATATTTGACATAAGTATTTATGAGTCATACAAGCACTATTTGAAGGTGTTTTTATAGGAAGCACTTGAAAATGCTTTTCCAAGAAGCACAGTATGAATTTTTAAAAAACAAAGCACAGTTGAAATTTTTAATAAACATTTCGTGGTGTTACTACTTATAGTACTTACAATAAAATGTTTTATGAGTAGAAGTACTTCTTCTAAAAATATTACACCATTACCAAATTCCAGAGATATAGACTATACAGAAGCAAGGTAAATACGCAGCAATAGAACCGAATACAAACTTTTAATCGAAAACATAACAGACCGACACCAAACTGACAGTAAAGGTTTATATGCGGCTTAATCTGTGTGGTTACCAGGAAACCAAAAGGGATGTTGCAAATGACACTGAGGGAAAGGGAGACGGCAGAGAGATCGACGTCTCCGAGATGACCGACGAAAACGGTGGTTATGGACTGAACCATGTACTGAAACAGAGAAGTGCAGGCCACCAGAGTTGCAACCCTCCACAGCTTCACCGCCTCTTTCCAGAAGACCTTCATGGCCTCCCCAAAGCTCCTCACTGGAGCATAATCAGCAGCTGCTGCCGCCTCTGCTTTGATTGTCAGCAATGGCGTTTCCATTTGAGAGATTCAGTAGGGTTACTGCTACTGACTGATTCTTTGGCTCCAGCAAGTTATAATCGGAGTTGTGGCATTATTCTCTCGCGTGATTTTTGTTTCAATATTTGTGACCACCGGTTTTCTATTTTAAACTAATATAAACTGTTTAACTCGGGTGATACGGCTTTAGCCATGGCCAACGGGACTACGATCACGTCCGCAACAATCACTAAGAAAAACAAGATTGGGAGGAAACAGCCAATCGAGTCCTTCCTCCTCCAGCTATAAGCAGTACAATCCTCACTGCTTAAAGCACTTTTTCTATTTTTTGGGTCCGTGTGTTTAAAGCAAAGTAATCAGTTGGATACCATGGCATTAGCATTGAGCTGCATTAGTACCAAATCTACAGTGTGTGGTCTGAATTTGAAAGAGTACTCAAACTGGTACCTATTTGTCTAGCAGGTCCCACAATCATACGTCTGTTCATTGATTGTCCCTGTCTGCCTTCCGTCTAGATCCTTACAACAACCAAGCATTATACAACTCATTTGGTCGGCTTCATATATGAATCCTAGATCGTAGTGCTTGGTTTTTCTTTAGACCCCGAAATATCTAATTTACTTTTATATAAATAATCCATTTGGGTATCTGTCTTTTATTATTATTATTATAACAACGAAGATACTTTCCCTCTTTTTATTATATTTATTTTATTATTTAGTCTACCTAACATTATTCTCGAAATAATTAGTGTGCACAGTTTACATTTCTATTTTTTATAATTGTTTATCTTGAAACATTTCTAAGTGTTTTTTTTTTTTTTTAATTCAAAGACTTAACTAGCAGAAGGTGATTTTCTTATAAGCACAACTTACCAAACTAAGGCTAAATATGTAATGCAACAATATTTGGCATGCTAATGAACATTGGATTCTTGACATTACCATTTTACAAGTTAAGAGCTTGCATGAAATCTCAAATTAGTAAGGATAATTTGTATTCAAAACATTGAACGGAATTATGGGAATATGTTGGTCTCTTCCCCTTCGGAGTTGAGGCTTATGAGCACTAATTTACCTAATCCTTTAAACTAACACTGATGAACTTATTTACCTAATCCTCTATACTTTCAGTTCCATTCTCAGTTTTGATGCCTTGCCCGCCCCACTTCCGGACGCGCGTTGATGCTTGCTCCACCTGCGATTTGGTTTTGATATGAACAAACAATGAAATGCAAAAACCGAAGTAGAAGTTTTGAAACAAACTATTCATTACCTCTTTGTTCCAGTTGGTTTTGTAAAGTATAATTAGCAGAAGTAGGGTTTGAAGAACAGTTCCACATATCATGCCCACCCAGAATCCCTGCAACATGCGTCGCATAACTCATCACAAACACTTGATATATATAGGCTTGTTGAAAGAAAAAAAACCATTTAATTACCATGACTCCCCAGTTTGCAACATGGCAAAGAAGGTATCCAAAAGGAAGTCCAAAAATGTAGTAACAACTAAAGTTTATGTAGGCACCCATTGTTTGCCATCCACCTCCAATTGCAACACCTTCAAGAACAAGCAAGTCGACATGGGATTAAAATATGCTCGCGTGCGCACGTACAAATACACATCTATTATCGATTTGATGTGCATGTTCGATTTTTGTTATTATGTATATATATATGACATGCATAACGCCATTGACGTAAAATTGATACCTGATATTACTAGTTGGACACTGTTGAGCACCATAGTTATACCGAGAAGGTATGCCAACTTAGAAACCGCTTGTTGCAACTCCTTGTCACTTGTGAAAATCATGGCGATGTCATCTTTAGTTATCAAAATAATAGTCATGAAAAGAATTCCAATTAGGAGAGACTGAAATACTGTCACATAAATAGAGTATTTTGTTGCCCTAGGACGTCCTGACCCAAGCTCATTGGAGACACGAACACTGCATAAAAAAATAAAGATATTATAAACACTACAATAATCAATGAGAAGTGCAAAATAAATATCAGAGAACTACTAGTCTAATGCATTACCTTATTGCAATATAGATTCCAACAAACAACATAGCCTCCCACCCGTTGATGTTCATGCTGTGGAGACACAAAAGAGAAAGAATGCTATTAGACATCAAAATCTATCATGTAACATAAAAAGGATAACTTACCTGCCATATATGAGCATTGCCACGTATATTAACTTTTACACACAACAGTGCATTATTACCAGGTAAGTAACATCTATTTATAAAAGGGATATTACTTACCAAATAGAAAGGGAACCAAGAGCTATAACTGCGTTAGGAAGACGGCCTGTGAGAATGAGTATACTCATCATGTACCAAATCTCAAGGCAGAGCATGGCCGCAGAGGCAAGAGAAAGTCTCACAAACGCCCATATCTCATTCAATGCCATCCATGAAAATCCAGTCCAACCCTCTTTGCACCAACCCATAATATACACAACCTGTGCAATTGCAATCCCCCATCTTGTGATGTTAAATGACACAGCTGCCCCCAATGTGCCCCAATTAAACACATACATGAAGAGCGCTAGCATTCCAATGTGTATGACTAGGGCCAACATTGCAATCCATGCCAGCATCTTCACCTTCCTCTGAGCCTGGAGGAACTTCTGAGCTGGGAAATTTATGGCAAGTGAGAACAATTGGGGGACTATTTGGAGTGTGAATTTTCCTGCTAGATTCGCTATGTCGTCTTCTTGGCCTAGCAACTTTAAAATTGGCTCGGCGAAGATGTAAATCGGCAAAATGAGGAGGGTGGTTACAAATAGGATTATCCAGGATCGTTGCAGATAAATCCCAAGCATATGAACTTGTCCAGCGCCAAATGCCTGTCCACACAAGGTCTCTAGAGCACTCGCCATCCCAAGCTAAAAGTTCATTTCGTACAAAAAAGATTTTGTATTTAACCATTGATAATTTGGCAACATATGACATATACTGTGTAGGGTTATTAGGACAATTTCAATAATATCACATATATACAGTATAGTACTAATTTCGTTGTTAGATTTTCGGCATTGGGACATTTCAATGCGTCAATATTTTCTTGCCAAATATACAGTATAGTACTATCTTGACGTATATAAATTTGTACCATATGTTTCAACATAAATCTACCTAATTATTAGGGCAATAGTTCTACGAAAACTTAACAACATAACATTTGCGTGCATGAGAGAAGAGGAATTACGGGGAACAAGATTAAATACCATCAGTCCATCAGTGAATGTGGAAATCACGGCTAAAGAAATAGAGATAGCGGAGAGCTGGATAGTTCCTAGATGACCGGCAAATAGCAGGATGACTGCGTTAGTCCCGTACATACATATGATGGTGATCACTGCCGAACCGGCTATTTGCCACAACTTCACCGTCTCTATCCAAAACATACTTCGGAGCGCATCAAAGCTCTTCACCGGCGCATAGTCTTCGTTCCCGCCTTCATAAAGAGGAGGTTTATTGCTCAACTCAGCGGCGCCGGCAGCAGCTGTGTGAAGCGGCGGCTCCTGCTCCTCCATTAGGTTAAGTGTAAGATTTAAGTTTGAGAATTTTCGCTTTGTTCAGAAGTCACGCACACATGGTCTTAAATATATAGAGATTTGGAAATTCTGAAATTTACTTCAACTGTATTAATCTGATTGTATTATTAATACAAGAATCTCTATAATATATCTTATTGGTACAAAATAAGCAAGTAATCCGTGATTCTCGCCCTTATTAAGGTTGATTAAAGGCTAACGAGGGAAAGTATCGTAGAACAATCGTTGGTTTTCTCAACGCATGGACCATGGATTCATGAACGAACTATTAATTAACCTAATTTATATATACATATATGTACATATTGTGGAAATTATACAACTTAGATTTCATTGATGGCAAAAGTGAAAATATATACACGTTTGACTTGGTGTACAAGTGTTTTAACGAAACACTTCTGGTACTGTTCACTTTTAACGAAAATGATATTTTTACTCTAAAAAGTCATTCATTGTACTATTCACTCACAACACTTTTTTGTCATTTTGATTAAAACTCAAAGTTTTCAAGTATTTTTCATTAGTTTTTCTATATTTTAAAACACTAAAAAGTCGACCGTGTAGTAACAGAGGTAAGTTAGGAAGGAAAGATCTTGAGGTAACAATACCGTTTTTATGATTTGTGCTTGTTTGTAATTATGGAGAAGTTTGTTGGTGTTGACTGTCACTCCGTATGTGGTATCAGTATTCACTCATCTTACACTTTTTTTTTTTTTTTTTTTGGAAACCGCGGCGGTACAGAAGAGATTTTATTGATAACTCTTCTTACACGTATGATTTGTTAATATGACGTCTTATGTCTATAATATATGGCACTCCAAAATTTCTCGTAATTTTTCTTATGAGTAGGAATAAGAAGCATAAAGACTAGATGCAACACCTAGCCATGATAACCTTTTAACCAATTAAGGGCGTACATAAAACTTAAAGCAGAAAGGATAACATAAACAAAACATATACACACAAAAAAAAAAAAAAAAAAAAAAAAAAAAAAAAAACCCCCTTTGCAAGACGAAGTAATTTTGTCAAGCAAAAGTAGTCACTCAAAGGTTTATTGTTGAAAATTAAAAACCGTCGGACAATGATATTTTGCTCAATAAAATTTTCAATGACCATTTTGTTGTGCAAAATTGCTTTGACCAACTATGCTCGACGAACAACACATGCAACCCCGACAAATACCCACCTCCTTCACCCCACACCCCGTCGCCGGCGGAACCACCTCTAATTCTTGCCGCCGACTAAACCTTCCTCTTTCACATGTTTTCTCCTCATCAAAATAGTTGCATCATTAAATGGAGCAAAGAATTTAATATACCCCATAAAAAGAAAAGGGAATTTCAAGTACTTTCAGCTCCATTCACAGTTCTGATATCTTTCCCTCCCCACTTCCGGACACGATTTGTTGCTTGTTCCACCTGCAATTTGAACAGAGGAAACAAAATTACAAGTAAAACCTGCTTCTTTTTACATGTAATTAAGTTTTTTTCAAATCTCATGTGAACTAGCAATAAAATGAAGTAACCAAAGTTGAAGAGAGTAATTAATTCCACATATCATGCACCCACCCACACCCCCCTCCCCCCACCCCCCCCCCAAAAAAAAAAAACAAAAAAAAAAAAGTCCCTACAATGTTAATCACATAACTCATCAATTAAAATTGGAATTAACTTGGCATCATTCAAAGCAAAGAAATAATATATTTACCATGACTCCCAAATTTGCAACATGGCAAAGAACGCATCCAACCTAAGTTTATATAAGCTACCATTCCCTGCCATCCACCTCCAATTGCAACACCTTGAAGAACAAAAAACATGGCATCATATTATGCTTGCGCAATCACACACAACATAGATTTTGGGCACACAACGTTTGCTCTTTGTTTTATATATATATATATATATATATATATATATATATATATATATATATATATATATATATATATATATTAATTATAGCATGCAAACACATAGTGACTTGTTAAATAGATACCTGATATTATTGGTTGGACACTATTGAGCACCGTAGTTATACCAAGAAGATATGCAAGCTTAGCGACCGCTTCTTGCAGCTCCTTGTCACTTGTGAAAGTAAGGTAATATCATCTTTGGTTATTAAAATAATAATCATGAAAAGAATCTCAATTCAGAGATATTAAAATACTGTCACGTAAACAATGTATTTGGTTGTTCTAGGGTGTCTTGATCCAAACTCATTATAAACACGAACACTACATAAGAAAATAAAGATGTTATAAACAATCCAAAATAGTAGGAGAGAATTGCATACCAGATAACTGCTAATCCAATGTTTCACTTTATTGCAACATTTAATCCAACGAACAACATTCCTTCCCACCTGTTGATGTTCATGCTAAGGAAACCCAAAAGGGGGGAAAATGCTATTAGAAATCAAAAGCTCATGGACCATGAAAAGGGAACTTACTTACATTGGATAAATCATTGTAGCAGTATTAATTCTAAACTAATAACTCATTGTCATATGTTTAAATTTTTCTACACCATATTATATTATTGACTTAGAATACTATCAGAGTAACGTTTCCGGTGTGTCATAGGAAGGGTAATGGGGGCAAAAACTAAATGGTTAATTAAATGCCCAAATCTCATTGAATGCAAGCCATGAAAATCCAGTCCAACCCTCTTTGCACCAACCCATAATATACACAACCTGTGCAATTGCAATCCCCCATCTTGTGATGTTAAAAGGTACGGCTGCCCCTAATGCGCCCCAATCAAACACATACATGAAGAGCGCTAGCATTCCATTGTGCATGGCCAGGGCCAAGACTGCAATCCATGCCAGCACCTTCACCTTCATCTGAGCCTGGAGGAACTTCTGAGCTGGGAAAGTTAAGGAAAGTGAGAATAATTGGGGGATTATTTGGAGGGTATACTTTCCGGCTTCAATCACTATGTCGTCTTCTTGGCCTAGCCACCTCAGAATCGGTGTAGCGAAGATGTAAATCGGCAAGAGTAAGAAGCAGGTTACGAATAAGATTATCCATGAGCGTTGCATGTAGATCCCAAGCATGGGAATTTGTCCAGCACCAAATGCTTGTCCACACAGGGTCTCCAAAGCACTCCCCATCAAGCTAGAAAATCATTACACATTGAACAAAAAAGATTTTGTATTCAGTATATTAACAATATAACAATATAACATATCTATGATATACTATTGAGACTTTAGATTTAGTATTACTTTCATTCTTAGTTATGTCGTATTGGGGACATTTCAAGTACATCAATGTTCTCTTGCCAGATATATGTAGTGCACTACTATTTTGACGTATAACATATGTTTCAATAAAAATGTACCCCAATTACAATAATAGTTATGATGAACGGTCTAATAGCATACTGTGCTTATTTAAGATAAGAAGAATTAAGGGAAAGAAGATTAAGTACCATGAATCCATAAGTGAAGGTGGAAATGACGGCTAGACAAATGGAGATGGCAGAGAGCTCAACAGTTTCGAGATGTCCGGCAAAGAGCAGGATGACTGCGTTAGTCCCATACATACACATGATAGTGATAACTGTCGAACCTCCTATTTACCACATCTTCACCGTCTCTATCCAAAAAATACGCCGGAGCGCATCAAAGCTCCTCACGGGCGCGTAGTCTTCAGTCTCACCTTCGTACATAGGATGCTTACTGCTCAACTCGGCAGCGCTGCCGGCAGCTGTGTCGAGCAGCGACTCCTCCATTTAGTTAGGCGTCAGATCTTAAGTTTGAGAGTTTGGTACCTATTTGTATATGTGGTTTACAGTAGCTTTTCTTTATTGCTCCTCTCCCCAGGGTGTTCACAGTCGCACAAACATGCGTTATCGATCATGATCGAATTGCTGACTTATATAATGTATAAAATACAGTGTTGTAAACTTGGGGCTCACGTGATGACTTTAGATTGCCACATACTATCAGAAGAATTTAAGAAAGACATCACATCATGCGTTGGTAGGTTTTGGCGGACAGGGATCACCCCCGGATCCCAGGTGGAGCAAACTGAGCAAAACATCTCATCCTTTCATTTTTCATCCTGTTGCCAGAAATAAATTTAAATATTGAAAAATTCTCACGCAAAAGGCAGATGAAAAATGGAAGTATGGGATGTTTTGCTCAGTTTGCTCCGCAGGATGATCTCAGTCCGGTTTTGGCCTTCTAACTTCTATATTTTATATTACTGGCAACTAGGAAAGGGGTTGAATGAAGAAATGCTAGTTGGTCATTAGCCTATAAAAACGTGAGCAGCAAGCGTTCCAGTGATAGAGGAAAAATATCAGTGAGCTATGCCAAGATTAAAGAGGCGAGAGAAAAATAATTGAAAGTCATTTTTATACTCCTATTATTTCAAATAATAAAAGAAACTATTGTTGTTGATTCGAGAATGTAAGCACACTTACTAAACTCATAAATATAATGTCTTATTTATTTTATATATCACTACACGTATATTGTATATTTCACAACACGTAGAAGAATTTTAACTAATCTTAAAATTAATTATAATTGAATCTAGCTAGTATTTCAATTTTCCGGTCTCACGTCGAGTGAATTAATGCGATGCCAACTACCTATTTGGTCACTCTATAATTTAACCTCTTGATGTGAATCGTTCATATTATAAAGTCTTCAATCAAATGTCATCCATTCAATATCTTTTGTTAAACTAAGCCATAGCCTACCGTGGCGTACTTTCATGGAATATGATATTAACGGACAGGAAAAATCTGAAGATGGAAAGACATGCTAGCAAATGAAAGCAAAGTCGATAATATCATAGTAGTGCGGAACAAAGAGAGTGAAGTCAAAAGCAAGGATCATGAGGCCGGAGGCAGAAGGAAGAGGAATCCTTCACGCCTGTTTGGTGAGCTGGTTGGTATAAAGTTGTGACCAAGTAAAATATACTTGATTCAAGTTCGTTGTTTGTTATGTTAAAATGTAAGATACACAAAACTAAACATGATGAGTTATGAATCCGTAATAGAGTGAGTCATTTAACCTGTCCATGTACACGGGCTACAAGTCTCAGTCGTATCCAACCCACCAAACAATCCCTCTAGGCCTAAACAAGCGGTCCCAACCCATGCATGAGATCGTCTGCTAGGTTGGAATTTACTGTTTGATTTTAATTATGTTTTATGGATCTCATGATCCATTATCTTATACAAAAATCAAGTTTTATCCTCTTAAGTGAGATCGGTTTGATCCATTATATTATACATGAAATAAATTCTGCTTGAGCCATTTTCATGAAACCATTCATACCCACGTCCATGCAATGTTGCGGGTGAGAGTAATCAAACTCAAAATCTCAGGTGTAGAGGAACATAGTCTTAACCATGTAAGTTTTGAGCTGGAAACTTTGAAACTAATCTTAGTGTATATGCCATGTAATTATGTCAATTACTTATCTCACATTGACACGTATAATGCGAAACGTGTAAGAAGATTAATTGTTTCGTATTAAGTAAAGAAGCAACAAATTACACAATCTCAGCCTAATTACACAATATAGGCCTCGTAACACAACCATCACCCTCTTACTCAATCAAGTCCTGATTACATAGCCTACTCATAATCACATAACCAAAGCTTAATTACAGACTAGAGAACTTGAGTCAGGTCATTGTGGTAACTAATTGGCCCAGACAACTGAAATGATGCTCTTTTTCTTGCCTCATTATACGGCCCATAAAATGTTGGGCCATAACTCGTCCGGCAGAAATACGATGGTTGTTTTCTGGGCTCTTTAAGTCAGCCAGGGTCCATGGACCATAAAATTTGGTGCCCTGACTCATTGGCCCATTTCATATTAGCAGCAGTCGATCTTCACTTTGTTGAACAAGACCTCATCCACAGATTCAGAGACGATATATATTTGTAATGAAATCGAAGCTAAATTGTGGCATATTGTAGTTTTTTTGCGGTATTTTAACGACCCCGTGTAAAAATGGTTTGTTAAATAAAACAATTCCAAATTTAAAAAGAAAATTAGGAAGAAAAAAAAAAAAACTAATGAAAATGATTTAAAAACTTTGAGTTTTAACGATAAAGACAAAATAAAGGGTAAAGTAAATAGTACCATGTTTAACTTTTTAATGTAAAAATATAATTTTTTATTAAAATAAACAGTACCGTTCTTTTTTCGTTAAAACTTCAAAAAAAAAAAAAAAAACACTAAACAGAAATGGCTTGCGAATTACATTTAACAGGGGATCTTTACTAGCGAGTGACCCATCATTTCCAATGAGTGTAGCTGACGTGGTACGTGCACTGACAAGGTAGCTTAAAGTGCAAATAAGTGGAGGACACGTGGTTAGAAGCGAATCTAACCCATGAATCGAACGGTTCTGATTCGTTCTCACCTGGGAAAAGACGAGATCAATTCTAGTTGCCGCAAGCAGATGTGATTGTTGCTGCAGTTTGCGTGTCGTGATCCACTCTTTCTGTTCGCTCTGTTCCTCACCTGCTATAGCCGGAAAGAGATCTTCTCTCTTCTACTAAAATGATCGAATCAAGAAATTCGGATATTTAAAATTTAATTTAACGGTTAAAGTTATTATAACTTTTAAAGAGATTCTTGTTTTTAGCCGTTTAATCAAATTTCAAAGACTAAAATCACTTGATCCGATGATCTTAATAAAAGAGATCTAAAGATGATCTTTTTCTGTCATTGCATGGCCTTGATTAATACAATAATTACCACAACATTAACATAGAATGACATTTTAGATTGTTATAAATTTACGTCCATGAGATTGGAACACGGTGTAAGGGGGGCTAATACATTGCTATGTCTAACATGGCGTACTCTAAATGCAAAATATTGTTATTTTGAAAAGCATCAAAATGTTGATAACCTTCAATTAATAGCTATTTTACAGAACGAAAAAATAAAATTAATACCATACAATTTTGATTAAGTACATGTGTGAGTCATAGGGGGCGAGCCTTGGTGTAACGCACTTGTTGTTCCTTTGTGACCCAAAAGGTTACGAGTTTGAGTCATGAAAATAGTCTATTTGCAAAGCCAATGTATGACTACGTACGAAAGACATACTCCTCCCTCATTCCTCACAAAGCGAAGACCCTTATGAGCTTAGGATCGCCCTTTTTACACTTGAGTTATAGAATTTGTTTATGTAGCAGCTCCTAATTTTGTAAAAAAATTAAAAATTAAAAATTAAAACGTAGCTCTCCATTGCACATGACTCATTTCAAAATAAGAAAAAGATTGCTAGTGATTGAACGGAAATACTTAATTACAATGAACAATGTAATTAATCACAACACATATGTAATGATGCGGTTTATGAGACGCACGGGTTAAGCAAGCTGCTGCAAACAGCTTTGTGTTTCATGAGTTATTTAGGCAAACAAAGTTTAACCCGCTCTTGCACGGTAGACGGCATGCCTTGAAAACTCGATTTTGACGAGAAATTACATGCGTTCAAATGACAATACCTCGAAAACAATATCACGATGTCAATGAGCAAGTTATATGACACGAAGGTGCTTGATAAATGTAGAATATCAACAGCTAGACGTACTGATTGCATTAAAGTTTATTTCCCTCCTATCGTTTTGGTGTCTCCGAGACAGTCACCTCCTATTCGGTCATCGCTTTCCGGCCACCGCAACGCTTTAAAGACGTGCCAATGAAACTCATAACGGCAAAATCTGAAATGGGTGACCTAGCGACAGCTATATATAATACCAAAGAAAATAAATATATTAAAGGAACCAAATAGTTTTCGCATTTGGCCATAATCATCAACTAATTTTATGGAAACTACTATGATGTGACTCAATAATTGGGGATGAATTTCAGGCTCGTATTTCATACGATACGTTTCGGGTCCGATGGTAGATAAGGGGAGACTGAAATGCCTCTATAAGACTTTCTGAACCCCGAAAAGATGGATTGCTTAGCAAAGCCACCAAGTAGTCCCCTTTGAAGTAGTGCATCAACTAATTTTATGGATATTGTCTTTTTTTTTTTTTTAACAAACTATATTAACTACACTAGAGAGAAAGGGGTGGGCTTAGACACACAATGGATTAGCAATGGTATGGTTCAAATTCGTCTTTGGCGATAATCGAACCTATGATCTCTCACTACCATTAGATCATAGTACTATGTAGTAAACGATATTATCCACGCTTTATATAATTGTTTAAGTGCACAATTTATAATTGTTAAGTGCACAATTAAAGCGTTGATCAAATTGATTCAACATAATAAAAATCAAAATTGTAATTTGCAACGACCAAGCATTCACAACCAAAATCCTCGTGAGCACACAATAACGCGTGGTCCGTCGAAATGGACTGACTGGTTCACAGGTTTTGGGGTTTTTTCTTTTTGGTGTTGAAAATGGGATGCGCAATAGCTATTTTATATTTGATGTGGTCCTGAATCTTGATGATATGACATTGGACGAATATATAATATACATTTAATTTCTCTAATTAAATAATAGACCGTTATTTAGTTTTGCGTTATTCCTCTTAGGATGTGCTATTTACATACACCTTTTTACTTTTCACACATCCCTTATTAATTTTTGTTTGTCGATCTTCTTCAATTCATTCGATCTGACAGCCAAAAATCAAAAAAATGTGAGAGAAGTAAAAAAGGGTATGTGGATATCACACACCTTTCTCTTAACTTCTACGTAAGAGGTCTTATGTTTAATTATTGTCAAAGACGAATTTGAATCATATTATTGTAAACTCATTATGAAGTTTAACAGACTATTCTACTCTTTAATATTTATAATATCGTTTGTTAATAAAAATAATGGATCAAATTTAATTCGTTTTTATTACATAATATTTAGTGCGAAAGTTGCCCAAGTGCTTGGGCTCCAAAATCGTCCCTGGTGGAGGGGTTGAAGAAGGAAAGAAATGTTCAACCAACCTAGAAGGCTAGATGCTACGTTAAAATTGAGCATGAGATTTGAACGAGCAACCTACATAGTGCTGATAAATCGTGATCATGAAATCTCATACTAATAATACAAATACATATATAAGTTTCTCTTTGTATATTCTTTTAATATTGGCACTGAACACCACAATAGTGTTATACTCATTATCAACATCCACCGTATTTATAGTGAACTAGTACTTATATTGAAAAGTAACTTATAAGTTATATCTCCTCATTTTTATTATAAAACTCAATCTTAAGCTATCAAAGTTGATGCCGAAACGGAATGATAACACTAGCTAGCAACTAGCAAGAGAATGGAATCCAAACTTTATTGCATAACTGAGAATGATTTAGTCTAGCAAACGCAACAGCAACAAAATTAACTATTCGTTATTAAATGGAACATGGTTAATAATCGTTTCTACCGATACTCCCTTATGTTTTTCTTGTATTAAACAGGTTTTCATTTATTTTTCATCAGGATAATTTGATTATTATTTTTATTATGTTTGAGTGTCGTGGCCTTGAATCGAAATATTTAACGAGGAAAACGAATAAGAGTATCAAACTTGATATTATATAAATTGATTACTTTAACTATATATTAAACGAGGAAAACGAATAATATGAAACCTTTACATTCTGCGTGTGATGTGTACATCAATTTAATCCAAACTCAATGCTTTTAGTAATGTGAACTTAACGAAAAACTTTCGATATTCTTTACTTTAACGAAAAATCACATTTTTACACTAAAAAGTCAATCATGGTACTATTCACTTTATCTTTAATTTTATCATTTTTGTTAAAACTCAAAGTTTTCAAACCATTTTCATTAGTTTTCCTTTTAATATATTATTACTAAAATGGTGTTAACAAAATTTTAGATGGGTTTTGATATTTGAATTTTGTGAAACTAATTAATATTACTTATATGTTTGATAAAATTGTATGCAATATTTGATCTGAAACTAATGTTTTGACGAGTCGCTCATGCATAATACGACGGCTCTTAACCGTTGATGCATATAAAACTTAGGAATGCATTAATGACTTCGACATATCAGATGTATGAAGAATCACAATTAATATAATAAATATGAGTAGTTTTTATTGTTTGTGGGGCATTTTGGGATGAGAAATGTGAATGAGACTTCCTTAAATGTGAGACTTTTTGTTACCTCATATTTTTATCACAGTGTTTCATAATTCGACGTTAAACTTTGAGATGGTAGAGAGTCCATAGAAAGTCACACTTTGAGAGAATTCCCTTAAGAAAATAAATGCTAAGGGGGCTCTCTCAAAGTAAGGCTCTTCATGAACTTTCTGCTACATCACATTTTCACGTTAATTTTCATACTAATATTATAAAATATTATGCAAAAATCTTGAAGTGACATAAAAGTTATAAAGAATTCCACTTTTGAGAGAGTACGTTTACTCTATATATATATATATATATTGTCAATGGGAAGTGAAAAAAGACATGAAATCATCTTATTAAGTAATCAAACAAGACAGGTCATATCACCTCGCGCAAAAAACAGTTTTGATTTAATCACTCACGTGTAAACGACTGTCTCTAAAGAACAATATAGATATAGTTGTGATTTACAATTTGAAGGGGTCAACCGTGGCTGAAATCCTGTAGACATTGACACCGCCGGAGAAATGAATTTGAAGAAACAATCGCCGCACCAAATTGTGGACAGGTAGCTTACTTCTTGCATGAGCCGTGACCTCTTGGACCAATGAAAATCTTACATTCCATTTTTGTGAGAGAGTGTGGCTTCCGTGTGGCGGTGGATGTCGTGTGCGCGTCACTCCTCAAATAGCGCGTAGACCTCATCCTGAAGCAGTCGGCGCTCAAATGGATTCCAACTGGGAACCGGTTTTATTCCCGGTTAAATCTTCCTCTCTAGCCAAACGGGGCCCCACATTTTTAAATGACTAAAATACCTTGTGACATGGATGAGGACTTACAGGAGTGAGGATTCCGGTCGAATTTTTGAGAATTTTGGAAATCATCCAATCATATTTGTTCATTATATTGTGTGATTAATTTTCATCAGGTACCGTTTATATTTAATTTTAAATAAAAAAATGTACAATGATTTCTGATCGCATAACATACGATAAACTAGGATCCTCACTCAACTTATAGGCATCTTGTAATTTTATTCTTTACCAAAAGCGATGGTGATTTCGTTAACAAATAAGAAGAAATACAAGGATTTCCACATGGGTATATTCTTAAGTAACCAATTTAATGTCATAAGATAATTCAAACAAGCATATAGATAAGTTCCTAATTGGCAACAACAAATACTACCGGTACTAGGCTACTAGCACAAGCGCCAAAGGTTTAGATATGCAACAAATACGGCAGAAACAACGAACCTAACTAGGCACACATAATATCACTGCTAACAAATGAGACCACATCAAATTATTTATGATAAGGAGGCCATATCACTCGTAAAGCGAGATATTAGCCGCTAGACGCGGTACAAACAAAACTATACTAATCCAAGAATGGATTCCACCCATCGGCTCATCTCCATTAGCGACTTTGCAGCTTATGTAAGATCTACCGCTACCGCAAGCCAAGCAAGGGTAGAAAAATGCATGTGGCGTCTTGTATCATTGTTACAATGACATGTGTTCGAATTTAAGTAGACGTGGACAAAAACTTACACATTCTTTATTTTATCGATATAGGACGCTACTATGACAGTGTACTTGTGTTATGCAAGTATTTCTCCCTAATTATACAAACTATCATTAACACAAGACGCTCCAATAAGTGTGTAATATGTACTCCTACTGTGTAAATACGTCCTCACATAGAGACTTATTTTGATCGTGTTCCCTACCATTGTGTCATCGTAGGTCACTAACACCAAATATATGTAAAACTCTCTTTACATGATCTCATATTAGTGGCCCAAAAACAAAAACGCTAAGATGGCAGGGAACCCGTTCTCCTTAAAAGTTTAGTACATTGCCACGAATTAAGAGTGATTTATCCATCCACTGTTAGCTCTACCAACTCCTAAACAGACGGCTTTCCGTAAATTAGTTAATTGTTTTAGGTGGAAGCGGTGGGTGCACGGGGAAGAAAAGAAGTTGCAAAGGAATTTGGTAAATTTGGATATTTATAAAGTGCTTTTTTTCTTTAAGTGCTTTTCTGGTCACAAAATTATATTCGATAAATATATGGCACAAGGAGGTTGAGTTAGGCAAGGAACAAGTCGGCAGATATATTATGTGCTTTAGACGTGTCGAGTTCTAGAGGCACTTTGGTTTATGTAACTTGGATTGTTTAGTTGCTAACCAAATTGTCATGCAATTTGCTCCACACGCAACCCTCCTTAGAAACATCAAGTAGTAGTTGGCAGTGCAACTGGTGCAAATTTTCACATTGCAATATTGCACAATGTCCAAATGAATTGAAGGCACAAGGAGGAATTTTCACACTAGTACGGTAAATTTTTCAGAAGTTCGTTCAGCGTTACAGCCATTTTTACATAACCTTGTTAATTTGCTTTTTTATAACATGCGAATATATCATGACATCTCAATTTTTTTTTTCTCATATTATAACATGTGGGTTAGTAAGATTATATGACAATTTGATCGTCGCAATAATAAAAATCTTCCATATTACAAAGCTTTTTGTGAAAATAATTCAGGTAAAGTAGTTTTTGTTTCATGTTTTAATTAATGAGAAGAGAAATTCGAACTTCAAACATCATTATAAATAATAAATAAAAAAATAAAAAACTATACGATAAAAATATGAGCTAGTTGCTAGTTCATGAGTTTGTGTGACATAGCTGAAACTAAAACGACTTAAACGTGGTTAGGTTCTAAAAGTTTTATTTTTTGGTTAATGACGTATCACGTATATTATTATCATCATCATCATCATCATCATCATCATCATCATCATCATCCTATATATAGTATTTGCGAAAATAACAATTAACTTTATTAAAAAAAGTTTCAACATAAATTTAAATGACAATATAAAGAGTAGCCAAATTATTATTGTTTTTTTTTACCAAATGATATTGTCTATATTAAGGGAGAGATGGTAGCTTAGCCTCACAATAAGCTAACAATAATATGATTCAAATTCGCTTTTTGGCGAGAAATCGAACTTAAGACATCTCATGTACAAGTGAAGAGTAATATCACTAAATCGTAGTAATAAGGGCCAATTTGGGATCATCGTACTTTTTAATAAATTGTTTATGCTTTGCTTTAAGAATAATTAACTGCAAAATAAAACAGTTGAGTATGATAAGATGTATTTTTAAAAGTGTGTATAAAAAGCAATGTCTAAGAGGATAAATAATATCATTCTTTAAAATTAATGAGCTTATTACATGAATTAAAAATATTTTAAAGACTCAACTCCGCTTTTTATTAAAGCAGCTTTTGAAAGTAACCTACAAGCTAATTGCTTTTAAAAACTGCTGTCTGGAGGCCATTGATTTTAAAATAAGATGTATGTTTAATTTTTACCTAATACACTTTTACTGCTTAACTTTAAAGTAAAACGATTTTTAGTAAAAATATAATACCAAAATGGGACTAAAGTGGCTGTGTAGCCAAATTACTTATCTGCCCATAAAAATGCAATCCCAGTGGGCCAGTGGCAATTGCAATTTGGCCTCTGAGAAAGCATAGTTGACCTACATCTTGCCTCTTCCAAGAATGAGGGGTCAGTTTTGTAATTTTAATTGACTTTAAAATAGTTGGTGACTGGGATTAGTGGTCAAATACTTTCCGTTCTAATTAAGAAATTAAATTAAACACGAACAACCGAAAACAAGAATCAAACAAAATATTAATTAAATTCGGATCAAATTGTGTGATTATTATTTTTAATGGAAAGATGCTCAAAATTTAAATCTTATTAGCTTCCTATTTAAGCTAAATGAACAAGTTTAGTTAGGGATTATTTTCTGACCAGCATGTTGTTGTGGTTCGTCTTTTTTTATTATTATTTTTAATTCTCCTTTTGGGTGGGAGAATAATTGAAGACTTTGGCATTATTGTCAAACAAATTTAAGAAACGAAAAAAAATGTGGGGCTTATTTATAATCTTTCAGCATCCTATGTGAGGCAATTGGAGAAGTATTTTAAACCATGTTGGTACAAAATTAGGTGGAAATTAAAGATATGTGTCAATTGATTAATCTTTAAAATAAATGAGTTCAGAGAGTATACGCTTAACTAAGTTTGTTGGAGCAAATTTGTTCCTTGATTCTGTATTCAAGTTCGGATTGTCACTCTCAATAATTTAGACATCAGTCAAGAATATATGATCATTTAGAAGTGTTTTTAAAATGACTGAAAATATTTTTGGTGAAAATTTTATTAGAACAATCCTATAAAAGTACTTGAAGTGCTTCATTAAAGAAACACATAAAGTACTTTTAGAATCCAAAAATATTTTATCTAAAAACTTGTTCAATCATTTTAAAATACCTCTAAACGATCCCTAAATATGATTTTTTTTTTCTTTTCATTTATGTAAATAAATAAGTTGGTATAGGCGAAAAGAAGAACGTAAATAGTTATGGGTAGGATTTTACTCTATGTTGTGAGCCCTTGCGTATGTTGCAGCCACTGACACTCTGACGGATGCATCATAAAATTGGGTACCAACAAATTTATGGTGAGCATCTCCGTCCTTTTTTATCCACTAAAATCCACTTTTGTCGGTTTCACTATAAATATTCGGCTGTACGTATTATTTAATAAACTAATAATTATGAAAAATTAATTAATTAAATGATTATTGTGATATACGAGAAATATTTTTTATTCTTTTACTTGGGTTTTGTAAATTTTTTAAATGATATGGCTTTCCACATCAAATGTCACCTAAGGTGGTATGAAAATGTGGTACAAAAACATAATATGAATAACATTACTCAATATATTATGTTAATTTTTTTATTATTGATCCTTTTTAATTTATTTAATCTGATGGCTGAAATTAAAAGGAGTATGTGAAAAATAAAAAGGGATGTGTATATAACATCACTTTAAATATTTGTAGACAATATGATGGACAAAATATTACTATTTTTATTTGTTTTCATTTCTTTATTCATGAATATTTTTGCTCACCACCCTCAAGTAGCAGTAATGCTCAACACCCTATTTATCATTGTTTGATGAGTTTATGTTTTGAGATTTGTGTCTATACACTATATAGATCTCAACATTTAAACCTATGTAATGGTGATAAATAAGGTGGTGAGCATTACCGTTACATGAAAGTGGTGGCTTTGACAATATAACACTTCATTTGTTTTTATTTTTAATGTGTTAGTATATATTTTTGGACAATGAGGTGGGTCTGCAAAGCATGAAGTGAAGGTAGCCATCTTCGTGTTAAAGAAGTTTTTCTTTTCAAAAGTGACTTCATTACTGCTATCTATCCTTTTGGAGGGCATAATTTATGATAAAAAGTTAAATTTGCAGTTTGGTAGCTTATATACTCTCTTCTTAATAAGGTAGATTTCAAGTTAAAGCTCTGCAAACAGGATGTAGGAGAAATGGAAGGGACAACATTTATAGTTACCAATCTACCATGTCTCACTTTATAATTTTCTTCCCACCCAAATTATCCATCTTGGGGTCCCATAAAAATAATTGAACAATGCTTGTGTTACCCAAAACAAAAGGGATTATGCAAGAAAAATTTGGACCATGTAATGATAAAGTATGAGTTAATTCTTATATCAATTAGGTAAAATGATATCTCATTCAACAAGCGACGTATATTACCTCATAAGAAAATGGAAAAAACATCTAAAACGACTCATTACGGAAACGAATAAGAAACTATTTTGACATTAGTTTTTATGTTCTACGTATTCGCTTGCATTTGAGAGTAAAATTAAATACTATGGCTCGTAAAGAAGTGGTTAACGTATATGTTTACATAGAAAATGGTCGATCCTTATGATTCGAGAATGGGCTAGAGAGTTGGAGCATCTCCAATGAAATATGCAAAATGTCTATGAATGTGTATTTTGCATTTTTTGGTCTGAAAATGCACAAAAAAAAAAAAAAAAATTAAATATACATATATATATATTTTTATATCTTTAGGTGGTTAGTCCCGCTACTCAAAAAGAGAAAATAAAATAGGATATCAATTTACGTATATCCCATTCGAGGAAAACTCTCTTCTACATCTCTTGAAAGTGAAAAATGAATGTAAATATGAGTTTTACATCTCAAATTTACATCTCTTAGTTGAACATGCTCTTAAAATAGTTTAACGATAATCCATAAATTTACCGCTTATCAGACAAATGATTTATTTGTCCTTTATTTGTTAGTGAGTCCCAAAAATGTATTAATTACACGTACAACATTACCATGCGCTTAATTTGAACATAATTTGAATAATATCAGTGGCCAACATGCAATGGATATTCATTTACCTAATCTATAAACTACAATATTTTAGGTTCAGTTCAACATCATTAAGTTTTAAATATAAAAACTTGGCCAAACCATCCATGATGGTGGGTTAGGAAACCTCATTTCTTTAACAAACTAGAATGCACCAACCAAATTACTAAACTTTTGATTTTAAAGCGATTTGGAACAAAAAAATTCTTAAAATGTACTATTCTATTTCGTTTAGAAATGTTTTTAAAATGACTGAAAGCGATTTTAGTGAAAGTGTTTTTGGACTCAAAAACATTTTCTCTAAAACACTTTTAATCATTTTAAAAGTACTTCCAAACGAATCCTAAGATGTTAAAATAAATTATGGATATTAATGACGTACCTTAACTGATTATTACTATTTGAAATTATCATTCATCTCATTGTAGTATGTTAGTCGTACAACTAACACATCGAGGCACTTTAATACGAGAGATGAGAGAAGAAAAATGGAACTCAAAACTTCAAATGCTGAGATCATCCCGGCCCTTCGTCAACTAGTTTCGTCAGTTACATAACCTTTTGTGGCTTTATGTTGAAGCTTAAAAGTGAGCTGGAGTAGCTGTAATTGTTTAGCAGTATATCATTCCGTGTTCATTAATTTAAAAGTTTTAATAATGTCGAGCTAAAATATTCCAATGGTTGGGGGTTGGCGACGTAGACAAAACTCAGGTTAAACGCAACCGCAACCGCCTCGTGTCAGTAAACCTAACGAGAGTCAACCGGGAAACCGCCCGTCAGGACAAACCGGCAACTAGAATTTCGAATCCGCGAACTGGCAAAGCGTGAATTCTCCCGTCACGGAGGCGGTCACTTAAGGGAGCCTCACAGCTCAATCGCATTCGCCCCACGTGGTTGGGGGTTCGTTTTCGTGGTGTTCTGGATTGCATTTCCGGGCTCCGGTCGAGGGCCTTTTGGAATATTTCGTAACTGTCATGTCAGACGATCACAGCCGAATAAAGATAACCTCATTCACTGGAACGAAACACACAACCCCCACCTCACCAGGCAGCATGTGAGCGCACGCTAGAACTCCCTTTCATGCTTGAATATTTTGTCTGCTTCTTATTGGTACGTGCATCCACGCTCCCTTCAGTGTCGTGTGGCTCCTATGATTGTAAATTCAAACGGAAAGCATGAGATGTGCGTGAAAGAGTATCCTACGCGTAATAAGCACCGTTCATCGTCACCGATCGAGGCCGAAAAGAAAAAATCCAACGGTCGATGGCGTACATACTCGCGTAGAAGCGTTTCGGAATTTCGGATTTAAAAACGAAAAACAGACACCCAGAAAACCGAAAACCAGAAGGAAAAAGCCACTCTCTCTCTCTCCTCACTTTCTCTCTCTAGAGTTTGGAATCTGGCCGAGTTATCAAATTGATTGCAATTACAAATGAATTCAAGGCGACAATAAGAGAGAGAAACAGAAACAGAAACTGTCTCTTCTTCTCCTTCCATGCGTTTCTTCAGAACCCACCACTTTTAGCCTTTTTCCCTTCCTCGCTCTCAGACACCCAGAGAGGAAAAAATGCAATCGGGAGGCTTCAACGGCGGAGGAGGCGGCGGCGTCCCTGATTTCTACACTAACGGGCGATCCATCTCCATCTCCGCCGCCATGAACGGCCACAACCCGTCTCAGAACAATCCCTACCACCGATCCCAGCTCCCCAGCTTGTTTATGGACCCTACCGCGTCCCAGATCGCTCGCCAAACACAATTTCAACCCCAAACCCAAAACCCAGCAGCCGGTCTCATCGGAAAGCGGACGCTCGCTGAGTTCCAGGCCCATCAGCAGAACCACTACAACCCCCACCAGAACTACCACCAGAATCCTGGCCAAAATCTCTATCTCCGCTCCCTAAAGCCCAGAACTTTCCAGCACTCTTCTCCGATTTCGCCTTTGTCTCCGATAGACTTCTCATCTGGGTCAGCAATTACAGGCTCCGACTCTTCGTCTTCTTCCTCCTCGATTTTATCCCATCAGCGGTTCGGGTTGCCTCTGCTTCAGCAGCTCCGCCATCAGCCCATTAACCAGACAGCACCACCGGCGATGTCGTATGTTAACAATCTGGTGCCTAACAATCCGGTTCAGAACAACCCAGGTCAGACCCGGGGTTTGGATTCCGAGAAGAAGATGATCAGTAACACGCTGCAAGAGCTGGAGAAGCAGCTACTCGACGATAACGACGAGGACGACGAAGGCGACGCCGTTTCTGTCATTACTAAAACCAACAGCGAGTGGTCCGAGACGATACAGAATCTGATGGGTTCGGCAGCTCCGAGTCAGTGCCAAAAGCCCATTTCTCCGTCGCCCACTTCGTCGTCATCTTCGTCGTCATCCGTGGCGTCTCCGGCGTCCTCCACGTGTTCCAAGCAGTCGCTCATGGAGGCCGCGACGGCCATTTCTGAAGGGAAATCCGAGGCCGCGGCGGAGATCCTCGCCCGGATGATGGCGACACAGGTCCCGAATCCGAGACCCAATTCAGAACAAAGGCTTCTGGAGTTCCTGGGTTTAGCTTTGAAGTCCCGGGTCAACCCGATTGATAATTCGCCGCCGGCGAACGAGCTTTTTGGGCAGGAGCATAGCGGGTCGATTCAGTTGCTTTACGAGTTATCTCCGTGTTTCAAACTGGGGTTTATGGCCGCTAACCGCGCAATCCTTGAAGCGACCTTGACGGACCAATCAGCGACCAACAAGGTTCATGTGATTGACTTCGACATCGGGCATGGCGGTCAGTACATGCTCCTTTTCCAAGCGCTCTCAACGCGTCAGAATGTTAGGCCCGCCGTCGTGAAGATCACCACCGTCGCGGATAATGGCGGGGAGGGGAGGCTGAGAATGGTCCGTCAGAAGCTGAGTCAAGCCGCCGAGCGACTCGGGGTCCGTCTGGAATTCAACGTAGTGAGCCAGAAAATCGGCGAGCTGAACCGGGACTCGCTGGGTTGCGAACCGGACGAGCCGATCGCCGTGAATTTCGCCTTCAAACTGTACAGCATGCCGGACGAGAGCGTGTCCACGGACAACCCCCGCGACGAGCTTCTGCGGCGCGTGAAGGGGCTGGCGCCGCGTGTGGTGACGCTGGTGGAGCAGGAGATGAACACCAACACCGCGCCCTTCATGGCGCGCGTAAATGAGTGCTGCGCCTACTACGGGGCGCTGCTGGAGTCGATCGAGGCGACGGTTCTGAGGGAGAACCCGGAGCGAGTCAAGGCGGAGGAGGCTCTGAGTCGGAAGCTTGTGAACTCGGTTGCTTGCGAGGGGAGGGATCGCGTGGAAAGATGTGAAGTGTTTGGGAAGTGGCGGGCCCGCATGGGGATGGCGGGGTTCGAGTTGAGGCCCATGGGCCCAAACATGACCGAGTCGTTGAAAAATCGACTCGAATCGGGAAACCGAGCCAACTCGGGGTTCACGGTTAAGGAAGAGAAGGGAGGGATTTGCTTTGGTTGGATAAGCCGCACTCTCACCGTCGCATCCGCTTGGCGTTAACTTCACTTTTTTTTATATTTGTTTTATTTAATTTTTAATTTTCTGGCTAATTGTTATAAAAAATACTTTCTGATTATTATGTAGGGTTTCCTGAGAAAATGGAAATGGGAGAAATGCTACCAAAAATTTGAGGAGTGTTTGGATTCCATGAAAATTCTTTTGTCCACTGCATTTATGTTTTTTGTTTGGTTTCGGGTTTTTGGTTTTGAACGTGTTTCAAACTAATTATACGATGTTATAAAAAAAAAAACTTTAAACATGGGGGTTGCGTAATTGAGGAATGAGTTTGGCCTTCCTACCAAACCAACCATGGAGGGCTCCACTTATGTATTTCTCCTTTTGGTTTTTATTTTACACTGTTTGTGTATTTTTTTTTTAATTATGGAAAGTTTGTATTGCAAAATGATATTTTTTTTAATACTAATAACAATTTTCTTATTCGATTTTATGTATGTTAGGAAAACCTAGTTTTTCCTATGCAATTGCTTACGATGTAAACAATGTTACGTGTGTTTTCATAGTACAAAAAAAATATCTTGGAACCATTTGGATGGTTATCTACCAAACTTTTCATCCTTAATTTGTTTAAATAATATTGAGCAAAATATATGGCTCGTAAAATTAGTTGGTTGGAGAGGATTTGTGGAGGGCTCCACTTATGTATTTCTCCATTTGGTTTTATTGGGTTTTTCTTTTTCTTTTTTGAGGAGATTTTGGTGGGTGTTTAATATATATGTTCGGAGAGAAAGAGAGATATTTTTTTCCTTTTTTTTTAGTAGAATTTGTAGATTTCTGTATTTTAGGAAAGCTTAGTTTTTGTTATGGACGTGTCGTTTTTCGGTTGGATAGGAGGAGAGGACAAATGTGGTAATGGGAAGAAGTGCTTTACGTGTGTTATTCACCTTGTAACCTAAGATTTTTGCTATGTAATTGCTTACGTTGTAAACAATGTTACGTGTGTTTACGTTCATACTATAAAAATCTCTTGGAACCATATGGATGGTTATTCACCAAACATTTGATCCTTAATGTGGGTGCAAATATGTGGCTCCGTGAATTAGTTGGTTCAGAAGGAATTATTCATGATATTTGGTCCCTTGCCAATTCTATCGATTTTGGTTTTATCTGCAGGATGAACAATCGTGCAGCGCATGAAGTAACAGCTTACGTTTCAAAGGTTGGTGATGACCATATATGGGATTGTATAGGATTTGAATTTCTTTTCAACATTCTTGTGAGGATGTAAACTTATTTAATATAATCTAATCAAATATATCCTTTGGCCAAAAAAAAAAAGGGTTGGTTGGGAAGGATTTGAGGATCTTTTGGCTTTTGAATTAGAGGATGGCATGAAACGGAGATCATGCAAGATTTATGATTATATATAGTTTAATGAGAAATGGTTGATTAATTTTGAACATATTATAATCACATGGTTTCTGCTTTTAATAAAGAAACGGAAAATAGCACTTCGTGATATATTGTTTAATAAATCCGTTCAATAAAGAATGGTTTCTAACGATCGTATCAAATTAAAAATGACCTTTTTTGTCGCAAATGATCATTTAAATTGACCTAATCAATTAATTTGGGCTATGAATTAGTTTCATTATCACACATCAATTTGATTATTCCGTTAGAAATTTTGTTAATAATTATACTATTGAGCTGATGTTGTACACATATAAGACTCACAAGTCCAATAACAAAGAGCCACATATTATAAAAGAATTTAATTATTAAAAATCTCGAAATACTTTCTCAGATGACCAATAGCTTCCAATCTCTTCTCATGCCCGTCTTCACATTTATGAGATGTTGATAATGTTGAGCCATATATTTTCATAGACAAAGTATATTAGCAAGCTTTATAAAAGATGGGGACACTTTATAAAAAAAAATTGTAGTCCAAAACATGGACCAACTAGAAATATGATTCACATTATATATATCTTATATATATATTATATATAAGGAGAGAAAAAAAATCTCAACAGCCCACAAACTAAAAAAATAGAGTTCTTGTCTATCCAGAATTCTCCTAAGCTCCCACGTTTTGAACGCGGTAAAGTGATGGCCTTCCTCAACTTCCCCACACCCTGGAAAAGTAGAACACATTACAGAAAATGGAAGAAGTTAATGAAACTGCTTCTTGCGTCTATAAAAAGGGGAGGGCACAGGGAGAGCGGAGGAGAGGATAGTGACAAGAAAACACTGCAAAAATTGAGAAGCACACGGAGAAGAAATGGACAAAAAAAAAAAAAAAAACAAGCAGCAAAAGAAAGCGAAAAGGAACAGCAACAAGAAGCCAAAGAAAGAGAGAAGAAAGTTTAAAAGGTATTACATTTTCATAATGGATTCTTGATTTTTATTAGGAAGTTCCTGTCGTATTTTCCCCAAAAAAAAAAAAAAAAGGGAGGTTTCCTTTTCTTCTTGTTTGACAGAAGCAAATAAGATAGTGGTGGAAACATGCACCACCAATTCACACCGACCACCAAAACCTGTCATTGGGCTTGCTCCTTCCTCTTCTCCACCAATGGAGACATTTGCTGTCTTCTCCATCCTTGTCGCTGTCAACTCTTCTAGCCACCGAGTGCTCATTCTTCTTCTCCACCATTGGAGAACATTTGCCGTCTTCTTCGCCGATAGCAGCAAGGAAACCGTAGTCTCTGCCACCAACAATGGCCATGATGTGACTTTCATGCCTAGCAAGTTCGAATGTGCCGCTCCCGTCAATCCCATGAATTTCTCCGGGGTGGTTTAAACCACCCTGTGAAGTTCCAATCAAATCTAAGTGCTCCGTGTCGCTGCCGTCAATCCCATGAATTTCTTCGAGGTGGTCTAAACCACCCTGTGAAGTTCCAATCAAATCTAAGTGATGCGTGCCAACTGCCGCCGTAGCATTGATGTTAGAAGGTTCTGTCTGCCGTAACGAGGCCATTGAAGACCTGGTCTCTATAGAAAGGCTATTAGGAAGAAGATCGTCGAGTCGTCGTCCGAGTAGCCTAATAGTGCAGGCCTTGACTCGTAAAAAGCAACCAGGAATAACCTCAAAATTCTGTGCACCAAGTCGTAAAAGATAGTTCTCTACAGGCAACAAGGCAATGGTGCAAAAATGGTGTTTCCATCATTTCGTTACTCCCACAAACATGCACGAACCTGCAGCGGATGAAGACAAAAAAAGAAACTCGTCCCCGCTGTCTGTACTCTCACATGCTACCCATTCAACTGATGCTCTCCAAAGGTCCTATTAGAAATCACACCGATAAATAACTCGGTTCTTCCGGCAATCTCTCGGAGTGGTTCCAAGCATGAAACAACAACTCCCGCCTGACAAGGAAGGAAGCTGCAATGAGCAATGATCCCAAACAAGGTCACAGCGAGCGATGAATTTGCAAAAGAACAATCCCGTCGCAGCCGTCGTCTTGGAGTTAAGAAGAAGAGAAGTTGCTGACGATAAAAGGAAGGGGAAACAAAGTCCTATTTGAACTTGGAAAGCTTAATTCACAAAAAAAAGAGAAAATAAAGTTTGCTGACAAGTTCCCTTGCGAAAGGCACTCACGTGAAAATCGAAAGGGAAAGTCATGGGATCAAAACCCATTTTAAATGAGATCCTAACCCTTCTCAAACTTTATTGGGCAAGGCACGGCGGGCACGGCAAAGATGCAGTTTTAACTAGGCCTCGCAAATTGGAAATTGGGCCAAAATAATAAATGGGCAGGATTCCTTCCAATAGCGTGATGGAGGCATATCATGTGTGAAGAGATGCCGACATCGAATCTATGGAGGAAGTAAATCACTTCTAAAAACTACAGATGTGAACCATCTCAAAGCACAAAACTCAATGGACTTACACTATGTCAAATTTAATAGATCAAATTTCCGAAGTGGCCAATGGCACGAAGCCGTATCAAATATCAAATGACACGAAACCGTATCAAATACCAAATGGTACAAAGTCGTTACAAATAGAACAAAGCCGATACAAATGACAAGAAGCCGCGACAAGACTCAAATGGCACAAAGCCGCTTCAAATGGCACGAAGCCGTATTGAATATCAAATGGCACGAAGCCGCGTTCTACTCCAATGGCTCAAGGTCTTCGCTCGCATGAGCTAAAACTGCACAAGGCATCCAATGGCTCAAAGTCCTCGCCCGCACGAGTTAAAACTGCACAAGGCATCAAATGCTCCAATGGCTAAAAGTCTTCGCCTGCATGAGCTAAAATTGCACAAGGCATCAAATGCTCTAATGGCTCAAAGTCCTCGCCCGCACGAGCTAAAATTGCACAAGGCATCAAACGCTCCAAGTGGCACAAATCCCTTGCCTGCACGAGTTGAAACTGCATGAGGCATCGACTGCTCAGATGGCTCAAAGTCCTCGCCCGCACGAGCTAAAACTGCACAAGGCATCAAATCCAAACAAATACAAAATACCAAGGAACTACGAGTGACCTGATCCCTCAATGAGGGTACGTAGGCAATCTAGGGCTTGACCTAGGTGCAGTCGCAAAATCAAATAAACCCCCAAATCCCCAAGTTACGATTTATTCATATTGGAATCAAAGGGTTTTTCCTTTTAACGAAGAATTTTAATTAATAGACGAATAGTCTAGAATGGGTCGAACTTAAATTAATAAAATCCTCTTCAGAAAAATGAACGAGGATGAAATTATGTCGAGTGAATTATTTGTTTACATATTATATACAATTTTTGCTCAACAGATAATAAATACACATTTATAAATTAGAAAAGGGGACAAGTTGATAAGTTGAGCTTTTTATTTTTTATTTATTTTTTAATGAAAGGACTAGTGAGTTAAATTGTTAAAATGTTAAGAAGAGAGAAAATCGCATTAGGATGCATATACATTATTGTTTTTTCGCCACTATAATAAAACACCATCCGTGAATAAGTTGCGCTATTTTCAGATATGTACTTGGTAAAGGACGGAGAGCGCATGCTTTGCTTGCTACTTTGCTAGATGCTGCTGCTGCCCCACAGCAATCGGAGTGCTTATCATCATGAATGGGGCACAGTTATTGTAGTTGGCTAGGGAGTGAAATTATCATTTTAAATTAAAAGTAATACGAGGGGTGTCAACAATCTTCTTATTTCGAGTTTTCTGTTTTTATTGTCTTGGTTCTTATTTTCATCTTTTAATGTTGTTTGATATTATAATTGTCCAATTTATGGGTCGTCTTTTAAAGCTAACACTATAGAAAATCAATTCAATGAAAAATCGTTTAATCATTTGCCTATGTTATTAAAATGTATCCGTCTAGACTTCAGGTATTGGATAAATGATCTTTGAAAGGTGGAATTGGATCCTCTCCTCCTGAGCTTGGGCTCAGGAGCCTTCTGACCAACACACAAGAACCGTTGAATTTTAATTCAACGTCTATAATTATTATAACTTTTAAAAAATTCCCTGTTTGTAGCTATTAGATCAAAATCTAACGACCTATGTGTGTTGGTCAACAGACTCTTAAGCCCAAGCTCAAGAGAGGATCCAATTCCTTGAAGGGTGACCTTGCAAAACGAGAAAGTAAGCTGCAAAGAAAGAGAGAACGAGAAGGTTGATAATTTTTTTCAAATGATTTTCAATGTAGGGGTAGAAATAAAAAGAAAATAAATAGCATTCGTAGAGGAATAATGACATAGGCATGGGAGGGAAGCATTGAATTATTATGATATTAAATGAGGTAATGAAGAAAATAAAAAGAAGAATTTAAGACATATGCCTGCCCAGAAAAAATGAGTAATAATTATGGAAGGAGTGTTGGATTTGATGGGTTGAATTATCACTTCACTTGTGTCACCCAAAAGTGAGGTTGAATAAAACCGTATCTGCCATCCCACTGCAAAAAGGAACCCAGCACAAAGCTCCCTAAAGTCAAAAACCTTTTGTGTTAGCAAAACAAAATAATTAAAAAAAAATAATTAAAACTTTCAGGCAATTATTGGAGTTCAACTTTGTCAAAAATACAAATTCCAATGTTGTGTTATATAGCATTCCGACATGTAAGTAAGTTTCTCTCGTATATAATGTGTTGAGTATTTAAAGACTAATTAACGGTCCATAAATTGAACAACCATGACAAAAAATGTATTGCCACCAATGGAGTCATGAACGGTAGGCTAGGTATGTAAGATCGGGTTGGCCCGATGTTATAGATGAGCTTAATTCAATTCATTGTTTTTAACATTCGAATAAAGCCTAAAGAAAGTCGGAGGCTTATCTACTGCACAACAAAAGTGCATATTTAAGTTAACCATCTGAATAAGAGTTATTAGATTGTTTAACTCAACAACATCTAACGGTTGTTGGTTAGATGTGTAACTTAGACGTGCACAAAAAAAGCTTCACAGAAGGTCAAGGTATAAATTTCTAAATTCGTGAATAATAAGGGAATGACAAATAACCCATCTCCGTATAAGCTTTTGCGAAATTTCTTAAATTTCCTACATCCCAAGTTGAAGTCCTCTATAAAAACACAATTCCTTTCACTATATAGACATACGAGGAGCCCAAAATGCTCGATTAAAAGTGACCCACCCTTAGGCCCAAGAACACCAGCCCAAAGGCAGGGCCTGGGAACCTATTTGTAATAGGGCTGCCCTGACCGGCCCAGTCCACGTCTACCTATTTTTACTGAGCTCGCTCTTCTCACCCTCCATCTCCCGCCGTTACCAGGTGGTGCACCGCCACCATCTCTGGTTTCCGGAATTCACCACCGGCATATCAGCTCAGAGAACAACGTCGGTTACCGACGAGAAGGACCGAGTCGATGATCAGAAGAGCAACCGAGTCCAGGACCGAGGTGTCACTCCTCGATCACAAGACTTCAATGCTTGGTACCTGGATGTCATTGAACAGGCGGAGCTCGACGATTACGTTCCCGTTCGTGGAACCATGGTCATCCGTCCCTACGGTTACGCCGTTTGGGAAGCCATTCAGGTACTCCAGCTGCCGCTACCTCTATCCATTTGATTGCATTCATTTCACATTCAGTGGTTTGAAATTTTGAATTTATTTAATTTTTGTAGGATTATCTGAATGTGAAATTCAAAGAGACTGATCACAGTAACATGTTCATATGATTTTCGAGCTTTTGATGCGTAATGTAATGCTTAAAATTTGAAATTCTTAGTTTGATAAATTTGGAATGCTGCAGTTTATACCCTACTCTTTTTATAGAGAAAGAAGCCAGCCATGTTGAGGGTTTTAGTTCCGAATTAGCACTTGTGACAATAGGAAGAGGGAAGGAGCTCGAAGAGAAACTTGTCGTATGCATTTCCGTTAGTAAGTTGTGTTGTATTTGATTGTATAAGTTATTGAGTGAATATTACCGAAGGTGTTATCTTTGATTGTTGCACTTCTTGAGGCTCTGGCAGGTTGGAGCCATGAGCGATACCATAGTCAATCACATGTTCACCCAGTGGATTCATAGTTACCGTGATCTTCCCTGTAGGGTTAACCAGGTACCACGTTTGCTTGGTCTCGTAATTGAAGTACTTTAATTTTCAGTGGAGGAGTTTTTCATTTTACGTAAGCCTTGATCTTTATGAATTGATGTCTATTTTACTTCAGTGCGCTAATGTCACAAGATGGGAGATGTGAACGAAACCTTTTGTGAGGACTCTTGAGTTTCTATGGCCGGAGGGACATACTGCTCGTGGCGCTGCAGGCTATACAGATGATTGATGTTTATTTGAAATTTGCTTATGAGCAAGCTAACTGTTATTGCAGGTAGAAAGTCGAAAGTAGAAACATTTGCTGGTGCTGTTAGGACCTATACGATAGAGGGAGAATTTTTCTCGTGCCTTGGAAACACAGGTACTTTGATTATGATACGATAATGTGGTTATTTGTTAGTTATGATATGATAATCAAAGCTTCATTTATAGGCACTAGAATTTGACCAAAATCTATGCATGCAGTTTACTGATGAAAGTGGACAGAGGCAACATGTGTGGCAAACTTCATGGGCTGTCAGTACCCCTTTTGTTGGCGGGATTATAATGACTCATGGAGATGATACAGGTTTAATGCTTCCCCCAAAGATTGCACCGATACAGGTAAAGTTCTAAAGTTGGAGATCTTTATGCATTTTGCAAAAATATGTCGACGTCAGTGTCTTAGTATGTGCTGTATTTAGTTCAAGGTCATCTGGGAACTTGTCTGTTAGTTTAGTTTTTAATATTATTTGTTCTCATGCGAAAGCATTCAGCTTAATATGCTTAGAATTTAGTTTGGTTCTGCTTGTTTAGTATGTTTCCTCTGCCCAGGCATGTATGCATGCATGGCTTATTTCGTTTTTATTTCAACAAAATTTCTCGCTTGTGTATAGGTGGTGGTAATTATACCAATTTGGAAGAAGGATGGTGATAGTAGAGAAGTCCCCAATGCTGCATAACTGGTCAAAGAAGCTCTGCAGGCTGCAGGGAATAAAGTTAAACTTGACGGCTCTGAGCAGAGAACCTCAAGATGGAAATTCAATTTCTGGGAGATGAAGGTTTGTCCTGAATCTTAAAGATAAAGCAATTTGTACCCTTTGGTGTGTTGCTTTTGGCATACTATGACTTGAAAGCAACTTAATTATTTATACGCTCTTGTAATTACAGAAACTGAACAGCCATCACATGTTAACCGTTTCATTGTCTAATTGTTTGACTTGCATCAGATTTGACGGGGATGTTTACCTAATACTTATGTGAGTTCCAAAGATTGAGGAAAGATAAGACCAAAAGTTGACCTTTTCTCATGCTCACAGTGCTTATTGTTTGTTTTGAGTGCTTATACCATATCGTGCACGGCTAACATATTGGTTCTTTTGCGAGAAGCTGTTTATTAAATTAATTCTTTGAAGATTAAAACGGCTGCATGTTATTGTTCTCTTATTGTCAGTCACCTCAATAACAAGCCTTCGTTTTATAGGGAGTCCCTTTAAGGATTGGAATTGGTCCTCATGATGTGTCACGCCAGAGTGTGGTTGTATCTAGAACAGATGTTCCTGGAAAGCAAAGGAAGGTTTTCGGGATATCCATGGAGCCTTTTGAATTTGCTGGCTTATGCGACGGACAAGTTGGGTGAGATACAGTCATCTCTGTTGAGGCAAGCAGAATCTTTTCCGGATAGATGCATTTTCTTGCTCTAGGGAAAATGGGCGAGAGGTCCTTGGTCGGCTAGGTATGTGTACTTTTGAATTATTTTAGTAATGTAGTTGTTAATTCTATAAAACACACTGTTGAGGAAAATTGCATTCTGATTCTAATATAATGACAGCTGCAAATTATTGCACAGTAACGAAGAAGAGTTAAAAGTAAAACAAGAAACCGGCGCTACCATCAGATGCTCTTCTTTTGAGCGGCCGCAAGGGATTAAAAGATGCTTGATGACTCGTAACCCTGCCGAGGAAGTTTCCATTTTTGCAAAGTCATAAGGTTTCAGGTTTCGCTTGGAACACAAGCATGTAAGATGTGAGTGTCAAGAAGAATGAGTTCTTGTTCTCGACAAACTGATAGCTCAGTGTATGAGTTATCATGTTGAGGAAATTCTGATCATACTTGGCTAAGATTAAGAGTCCTAATAACATGCAATTATATTCAAGTAACCTTATCAAGACTTGACAAGAGTTCAATACCTATGAGGACTATACCGAAACCCTAATCAGTTTGGAATATCTAAGGTATCAGTTAATAGGCCTGATATCAAGGGAGTATGGATATATATAGGGAGGTCTCTGCACTCACAGTAATTATCCTTCTTTCATGCTAAAACCCTATTTGATAGCAAGGACTCTCGGCTGCTTGAGTGTAGAAGACTCCTTATGAAACCTTAGCAGTCATGTCTTCTTCTTCTTCCTCCACTTCGGAAGATAAGTTTATTTCCCTTTAATTGTTTGCTTGGTTTATTGTAATTGTTTTGGTTTTATCTGTGATCCTAGTAGCTTGTTGATTTTCGAATTACTTCTTACATGTGGTATCAGAACCTCTCAACTCGCCTAGAATTCAGAATTTCGATCATGGTTGGTTTTGAATATATTGGTAACGTTCCAATATCATGCCATTACTTTTATCCTTACAATATGTAAAGCTTCCGCGAATAACATGACTCATTGATTTATATTGCTGATAATTCAATATGCGGATTGATTATCGTATTGGCTTTGCAAATAATTATTTAGTTATTATTATTATTTTTTAATCTGACCCATCTGCAGAAATACCTTTGCGTGTAGTTGTATTATCCTTGTCTGCAGATACAAATCTGCTAGGGAATTTGCAAAGCTTTGGGGTTCGGATTATTGGTAATCTGTTTGAAAAAATTCTTAACAAATTAAAGGCATAATTATTTGTTGTTTTGGTTAAATGTCTTTTACTTGTGGATCCTGAGGCTTCCGCTTAATCTTAGAAAGGGTGCACGAGAAAACATTGATTAAATGCACGATCCTGACATAAGACTTCCGCGCAATGAAGCTAATCGGTTTATCAACTATTTTATGACAGACATCACATTTAGAATTATATATATATATATATATATATATATATGTACATGTTTTGCAAAATTCTTCTCCAGGAGTACAAGGATGTGTTTCAGTTTTCGGAGAATCAAATTACTGTCACTACATGTTCTGACAGTCGAATTTTGGATCATGATCAATTTCAACTCAAAAGTGTTTGTATCATGGTTCAAATTATCAGTTCAAATTGAACAGAACGATTAAACTGATGATGAATATGTTTTGAGATAATTCTAAAGAATTCTTATATTCAGTCATGTTTAATTGGTGTATAAGTGAGATACAAAATTAGTATAGATGCAATTTTATCTGCTCAAAAGTGTTAAAATTGTATCGCTAATGAGAATTTTGTATGTTGGTTATGTAAAACCTAATATAATCAGTTTTCGATCCAAAGATGTGACTGGTATTATATGATTTGATGCCATTAATTGTTCATATTTATGAACTCTTAATGAAGAACTTCTGAGCACAAATACTAAAACGTATGTTGTTGATACAGCTATGACTTCTCTCAATTTCTCCAATATTGAAACACTAACTGGATCCAACTACAAAAGATGGAAGGATGACATGGAGATAGCTCTTGGCACACATGTTCATTCATAGCTTAGATGAATGTGTGAACTCATTCTGCAGAAATTAGAAAGGTTTGAGATCCCTTTCAATTCTCAAATCTTGTGATCGTAAGGAGCTTGATCTATATACACATATTAATGCCGTGGCCATTTTGGTGTCATTTTTAAATTGTTTTCTTATCTTAAAAGGAGATTTTGATATATCACAATGGACATGCTAAATGTTGTTTTAAAAGAAAATTAAGATTTTAGTAAAGTTATGACAACAAGACTAGCTATGTTCATGCAGTTTAGCGTACCTAGCAATTTGTTCTGTTTTAGTTTCTGATTTTGATAGATTTTTCATAACTGCAAATTTTATGAAATTTGGTCATGTCATAATATCAAATGGATTGTTGACGTTGGTATTTTTTTTTCACGTTTCTAGACAAGAAATGGATTTATGTTAAATATTTAAGTGTGATACCATGTTGCTGGAATAGTCTGTTTGTGATATTATTTTGATATATCTATGTAACTCCTAAATTCATGAAATTTTAGTATGATATACATTGAGATGTTTATTTCAAATCTGGAAATTTTCACGAGCATTGGTTTGCAAATGAATTATTGGTGGGTTTTTAATGTCGGGACTGTTCTGCAGAATTTACGCAGCTCCTGCAGCACATTCCATTTCAATTTTATTTTTTATCCCACTTTTAAGATTTAAAAAATTATGGAACTTTTGGTGACAGTAAATGTATATGTCTACTTTATTTCTGGAAATTCTCATGCATATTGGAGACAAATTGAATTTTTGGTGAATTATTTAGTCTCCGGTATGTACTGCAGCATATTTGCCGTTTCTGCAGCATATCCCATTTCTAATTTTCTTTTAGTACACTTGTAATGTCTGAAAAATTATGAAATTTTGGGAATTAACATCTTTGTATGTTTAATTTATGTTTGAAAATTTTCATGCATATCGGATGAACAGTGAATATTGGTGATTTTGTAATCTCAGGTCTGTACTGAACCTTTTTCTGCAGTTTCTGCAGCACCTCCCTTCTCGAATTCATGTTTGGCTCGCTTAAAAATTTTAAAAATCATGAAATTTTTCGAAATAGTAGCCATATATGTCTAGTGCACACCTAAAAATTTTCATGACAATCTAAAGAGAATTTAGTTTTTAGTGAATTTGCAAACTTAAGTAGTATTGCTGAATTTTGGTACTTCAAAACTAGTTTTGTTATGTGATATTGTTTCACTGATTTGTGCACACCTATTGGTACCGATTATTGTACAAGTTTATGGTTCCAATATGTCCTTATTTTATGCAAATTCTCAATACTAATGACTTTATAGACAACACTGATTAAATTTTGGTTTAAAGATGTATTGGTTTATTTTGCTCAAACCAATATTTTGTTTGGTCATCAATTATGATTATATGATCATTGTCTTTCGAGAAAAAAAAAAAAAAAAAAAAAGAAAAAAAAAGAGGAAAGTGATATCAGTTTACTAATTGATCATTTTGGTCTCTATCGAATAACTAAATAATCATGTTTCCTCTTTCGAGAACTTTATTGTTCAATGTTAATAATGACATACTCTTGTGTCTGATTTAATCTTTTGAGAACCGGTTATTTAATACTGTTCTAAGGGATTATTTTGAAAAATCAGAATTCTAATTTATATGGTGAATACTTTTATCCCAATAGGAATTTCAGGAAATCGCTCACCAATTATAAATTAGTATTACAGCAAATCATAAAGTACTTCTAACATATTTTCATCTGGCCAAAGCTGTTGAAGCTATATGTATTTTGTGTATTTTATGTTTTGGCTAGCTATGCAGGTATTTTCTTTGCATGATTAGTTTCTGCCCAAAGGTGTAACAATCATGCAATTTGGAGTTGGTTCAATCCTCCACAACTCGACTACTTCCATGATGAATCTTGTAGAATCGAGAATGAGTAGGTAAATTTGCCAATCTTTTGCCTTAATTTTCTCTGAGTTCTAAATTGGATTAAAATTATTGTTGGAAAATTGATGTTATTGAGATATCTAAGTGTTTATCGACTTTGTTTTAGAATTAAAACATAAATTTTGAGTTTGGATTCTCTTATTAGGTTTCATTTTAATTTATGAACTAATCTTTAACACATATGTGGGTCATCTCTCATACACTAAAATTAAATTAAATTTGTAGTCATTGCATAAGTTTTTATGGAACTTTTAATTCTAACCTACTTTAACAAAAAAGAAAAAAAAAATTATGTATTTGATCTTTATTGATTCAACTAGCCTATATTTTGTTATATGAAAGCCACTTTCTCTAGTGTTTAAACTTGCAATTTTGAGCATTTGCCCAAGTGGGAGAAATAATGTATTATGGGCTTCACACTCATCAATTCTGCATGCTTTTAATGATCATGGTTTTGGTAGATAAAACGTAAATTATCATACTTGTTTATATTTTATTTGTTATACATGTAACTAATCTTGATGGAAATTCAAGAAGGGTTAATGAGTATATTCTGCTCAAAAGTGTTTTTCTTATTAATTCTTGTTTGTTGTTCAAGAAATTGGACTTGTGATTTATATGTTATTTATGGATAATTAATCTGCTCAAAAGTGTTTTCTTATTCAGTCCAACTATAAATCAATGAACGGTTAAACATGGAATTGACAAGATTGTATATACTTCATCTGCTCAAAAGTGTTGAAACTATATACGTTTGCCCTTGTATTTTATGTTTTAGCTGTGAAAACCTAATATAATCAGATTCTGTCCAAAGATGATTCTAGAATTATATGGTTTTGTTGCAATCAGAAAACATTTCGTTAAAGTTTTCTGTTTCTGTCAAATTTTAGATGAATAAAAATGATCATATGATTTTGTATATCTTTTTAGCCACTCACTTCCTTGCAATATCTGACATAGAGATATAGTCAGAAAAATTAGTAGTTGATGTTGAATTCTCAATACTTTTAAATCCTTGATTAATGCTTGATCAGTGGGAGTTTTTAAGAGGTATGTGCATTTATGAGATTTTTTACTATTTTAATCGGTGGGAGTTTAAAATTGCTTTTGTATTATTGAATTGAAGTGTTAGTGGAAAATGGTTTAATCGTAAAATTTTATTCATAAATCTTGATAAGAGAGTAATTTTGTAACAATATATTGTATTTGCATCTTCTCTTATCAATATGTTTTAATTGACAGAAAATGTGAGCCATGCTTGCATAAGGCTCAGTTCAGGAGTTGAATTTTGTTAATCAACCTGAAACTTTTGAATTCTGTCAAACAACACAGTGCTTATGGTGTAGGTACTTGTAATCATAAAGTGCACATGTAGAAGAGATTACATAATGCATTTATGATTCAATATTCGAAGCTATAAGTGATAGGTTGTTAAAGGTTTAATTGCAGCTTTCGGGGACTTGTGATCACCTTAGTCTTAGCCTAAGTAATATCATTCTTCTTAGACACTCAAGTGGGAGAATGTAAGATGTGAGTGTCAAGAAGAATGAGTTCTTGTTCTCGACAAACTGATAGCTCAGTGTATGAGTTATCATGTTGAGGAAATTCTGATCATACTTGGCTAAGATTAAGAGTCCTAATAACATGCAATTATATTCAAGTAACCTTATCAAGACTTGACAAGAGTTCAATACCTATGAGGACTATACCGAAACCCTAATCAGTTTGGAATATCTAAGGTATCAGTTAATAGGCCTGATATCAAGGGAGTATGGATATATATAGGGAGGTCTCTGCACTCACAGTAATTATCCTTCTTTCGTGCTAAAACCCTATTTGATAGCAAGGACTCTCGGCTGCTTGAGTGTAGAAGACTCCTTATGAAACCTTAGCAGTCATGTCTTCTTCTTCTTCCTCCACTTCGGAAGATAAGTTTATTTCCCTTTAATTGTTTGCTTGGTTTATTGTAATTGTTTTGGTTTTATCTGTGATCCTAGTAGCTTGTTGATTTTCGAATTACTTCTTACAAAGCATCCAACCGATATTGTTCAAGACAGATGTTATCTGTGGTCTGTTTCGTCGTACTTTCTTCTTATACCCTACAGTATATTACACCAGTTGTTGTAGCATACCGTTCTCCGTAAAACGCCTGTTCGGTTTGTTCGCCGAATGTATTGTAGTTTGCACCAAGAAAAGAAAGTATAATACTTGCAGATGTTCCTTTCAAACCTGGTTGACAGAATCCGTTTTATTTTTGGTCACAATGTAGAAGACAAATACAAATATGGTCACGAACTTTAGAAGCCCAAAACTTTAGGGGCTCAGAAGCAAAAGTCAAAACTTTAGGACCAGTTGCGTACGCCGAAAGCGATTCCGAGGATTCACATATGATTGGATTGACCGTGGAGTCCATCTTGGTGGAAGGATTTTTAGCTAGATAGCGACACCGTCATATGCTGTTGCTAATATATTTGTTGTAATATGATTGGACGATACGGTGAATTTGTAATATGATTGGACGACAGAGACCATCTTGCATTCCGACCATACCACCGCCTTTTAGTGCTGCCGGATGAGTCTTGGCCGAGCAACCACGTTGTGAGTGTTCGACCCATAAAACTCTTCGGGACGACAAGGTTGATAGCCTCAAAATTACAATGTGTAATACTATGCGTATTGTAATATCACGTCACGGTGCGATTTAATTTCTCTTGTATAGTGGGGGCCGCAGTTGGAAGATGAGATGGACGACCAAGATGCTGTTTGGCTGTTCCCTTGGACAATAGGGGAAAGAGAATCGTTTGTAGACTTTTAGGGAGAGTGGGGGCCCACTGGGCTTTCGCTTGTTGTGTGTGGGGTTCTTTCCGGGGAATAAAAGTTGAAAACGCGTAGGAAATTTTGGAGGATAGTGGAGATTTCCTTCCTCTTTTTAATTTTTATTTTCTTTTTCTTTTTACAAAAGAGATATTCGCTAAATTCTCACCACATTAGTTGTCAATTACCCAATAAACTTTAATTTTAATTGATTATTCTCTGAATTATTATAATCGGACAATTTCTTTATCAACTTTAACTTTAGGCGATTACTTCTTGAATGCTTAGAATTGACCAGTTTTTAATAATGAATTTGTTGAGATGAGAAATTAATTTTTTTATTTAATTTAGGTCTTGAATTGAAATATGTGAACCCAGATGGTCATGTGAATTAAGTCACAAGAAAGACTAATGAAATGGCATCATAATCGTAACATGATGTTGAAAAAAGTAATACTATGTGGAGAAGATTCATAGTCGAGGAGTTAATTGACTAAAAATAATTGGCCAAATATAAAAGTTCAGAGTAAACTTTGCCGCTCCTTACAAGTTTTGGAGAAAAATATACAAATACCTCTATGAGTAATGTTAGGGAGACTAAATTTATAGACAATTTTTTTGTAAACTAAGTGACATGGAAGTTGATGATTGGATTATTACTCAAGTATTGATAAACATACTCATTTTCTATTAGTAATACATCATTTAGTTTAATTTTGTCTAGCATTACTCCTACCATAATATTTTTATTATTATAAGATTATAAAAAAAAAAAGTTTCAACCCAATTTTTTCTATATATGTAAAGGGAAAAAGTAAAAGGGGTGAAGTTTTCACACTGCCCTTCTCCCACTAGAATCAATATCTTCTACGTATACAAAGGGAGAAGGCAAAGTGTGTGAAGCTTTCATAATATTTAAATTGCCTTTCTTTCATTAAAATTTCAAAAAAATATATTCACAAAAAAAAAAAAAAAAAAAAAAAAAAACCAATGTAGGGTGGATAGTAAGTTCATTATTTTGTAAAATATAATTTAATAAAAAATTATAAAAAGAGAGAACACAGAGATGGTGAAACTTTTTATAATGCCCAAATTGCCTTCTCCCATTAAAACTTAAAAAAAAAATGTAGGAAGTTAGTAAGTTCATTGTTTTTCGAAAATACATATTTTAATAAAAGATAAAAATTAAAAAAATTAAAAAAATTAAATAAAAACATAATCTTATACAATTAAAAAAAGAACAAATCTACGCATGTAGCAAGAGATGGTATACAATTAAGCGCATCTGATTCCTAACCTTTTTTTTTATAAAGGAGATTTCATGATACAAAAACTTAAATGATGTAACAAACTTTTTTTTATTTCTTAAATAATGTAGGGATTCCACATATGGATGGGGGAATCGATGATATTATTAGTTTAATTGTAATTGAAACATCTCAATTAAATTAAATATTTTTTTATACGTGATTTCCTAATTTTTAACAAATATGCTATCAATTAATTCTTAAACACACGAAAGGTTAGGTTTTGTCACAAAAATTGTGGTAAAAAATCCAGACTTTCTTCTCTTCTCGATATTAGGATTCATGACTTATTCGAGTAATCAATAAAAAGTTGAGTATGAAAAAAAATGTCGAAAATGGCACTCTTTGACTAGTTACACAAGAAAATTTGTAAATATATAATAAAAGAATAATAACTCGTTTATACGTACAAAATGCCATTAGGTATAAAGTATTAATAATTTTTCTTTAAAAAAATGACCAGTTGGTGGTTTCGCTATGACAATTCATCTTTTCAAAGGTGAAAGACTTATAATTTTAGCACTAGCATCATGAATTGAACTAAGAACGTGTCATGTAAAATACAGGTTTGCAATTCGTTCTCGACCACTAAACCTCCCATAATGATTAAATTGCATAATATTATGAGGGAAAGAATCTAAACTTGCACCAAATTCATTAACATTATTATTTTTCGCCACTCCGGTACGCCAATCGAGAATCCAATATCCGAAAATTGATAAGGTCCAAAAACAAACATTAATTTTTCCAAGATGGTAAATTAGTATAAATTATGGGCAGTACTCTCCTTCATAAATCAAAATTCACAGATATCCAAAAGTCAAAATTGCCCTTCAATTCCTAAAGAAATTGGCTCACTATTTGACTATTGACTTCGAGATTCGTGTTTAAATTTTTCACTTTTCTTTATTCCTGTTTTCTTTCGGAATTTTCGGGAAATTAAAGGGTATTTTGGGAAAAAAAAAGTAAGACGGAGGGCAGTGTCGGTACAAGAACCACAATAAATACGTGGTCTGAGTGATCTTATCTGTGCTCTCATCCAAACAAGAAAGAAGAAGTAGGGCGAAAGATCGAACAAAAGGGTGGATTTAATCGGCGGCGGCAAGGTGCAGCGATTGTTCTCCAAGGGACCGGTAATCGACGGCCCATATTTAACGATCAAGATCGGGACCGAAACTCATCATCTCTGACTGAAATCTAGAGGAAGAAGAAGAAATCTGATTCGAAAACCGTTTTTTCAATCGCTTTCCTTCGGTGATATTATGAAGGATTTTGATCTTGTGAGGGGCGGGAATCTCTTCGTTGTTGATCGATTCGATTCGTTTTGAGATCACCGCGGCGGAGGCGGCGGCGGATTTGTTGAGAGTTTGGAAGAAACAGGTATTAAAAACCCTAAAAGCTTTTGATAATTTGCGTTTCGCCATTTTTTTGTGGTTAAATTTTATCTTTATCGTCATCAACCATCGTCTTCAAGAAACTTCTGCGAAAGCGAAACGATGAGGAGGCTTCTAATCGGCGCTGGATTTGTGAAAATCGCCGAGTTATTGGGCTCTGTAGTCACTGTCTTTGATAAGGAGCTAGTCCGATTGCAGATCTTGAAGGACTACAGATTTTTCTTCAAGTTGTCCCGCGAGACCGGACTGGATTTCATGGAGCTTAATCCTGATGGGCTCTAGGATTGTATAACCATAGGTAGAGGCATAGGGCCGAGATCTACGAGTCTTTCTGATGTCGATTTCGATCGACTGCTGCTGCCAAATCATGGTATTGAAGGGTTTCGCTGTCGGCGGTTGAGGAATAAACTAGTTGGGTTTTTCCCCAGGAGCCATGCCTTTGCTGTGGTGATAAAATTGATGGTGGGGAATCTGAACAAAAGTAGAATTTTTAGTTTGCTATGGCTGGATCTGTGATGGGTCGTGGGTGATCTGCTTTGCAGCAGAATCTCCATGTCCTTGAACTCCATCATTCCATTACTGATTCATCTTGTATGTGCCCATCGGTATGGATCGAAGAACCTTTCACAAAATATGGAAGAATTTTGAATCTACTAGGCAAAAGTTTTGTGCGTCTGTCCTAAGTCTTAGTTCTTACGAGGCACGGAGACTGCCTGCTCTTGTTGCTGGTGATAATGAGCAAGACAATTAGAATTTCTTGTTGGTAATAAAAACCTTAATGATTAATCTCTTTTTTGGGCACATAAACCCAGTCTACTAGATTGAATGAATTATGTTAGAAGAAGTATATTTGTTGTCCTAATACTATATGGTTGCAAAAAGAAGCCCGATTTCGAGTATTAGGGACTTGCTAATGTTCAATTCGACATTCTGAACCAAGAGATTTTTTGCAGTCCTACCAAACTGGTTAACACGATCTGCCTCAAGGTAATGGCCTGTGGAGGCTGTGCTGGCAGTCTAGTTATCAGCTTTTCGGCTCAATAATAGATTTTGAGTCTTCATTTGTTTATCAGCTTTTGTTTCAATGTTTACTGTTGTTTCTTTTTTATGGTCTAATTTCTGTGCTGATCTTCATCTTTGCTGATTTCAGGTGCGTTGGGTGGAAAACTCCAGAGACATATTTCCTTTGGAGGGTTCTTAGAAAAGTTATCAGAGAGTTCTCATCAGAAACCAAATCACTGTAAGCATCTAGGATTTGTGATGGTTTTTACTTGATAGTTTCTACAGTTTAGTTTGTATTTATATTCTCATAATCTAATTTAATTCTTGATTTTGATTGGCACGGCAATTTATTGACCTGTCTCAATTATTTCATCCTGCAATTTCTTACCATGTATTCTGAAGCTTTTTTGCAATTTTAGACCGAGTAGTTATATTTATTTCTTTCTGGTTTGCAGACTCCTTCGTGTGCTTGCACTGGGGGTGTACCCACCTCTCTGGTGCAAAGTGGAAAGAAAGTAAGGACTGCATCTTGCAGAACTTGTGGTGGCAGACAAACAGTTGATGGGAGTACATCTCTCTGCCAAGGCATGATGAATACAGTACGTGTAGAACTTACAAAATCTATTAGTCCTTACTTGAACTGGAAGGTTTCAAAGGGTTATCGGAGTGCATCAAGGCGGTCAAGGAAACCTGTTGATAAAAGCAAAAAAATGGGTGCAGAGCTAGCAGAAAAAAGTGCTAGAAGTGCATCAGAAACATCAGTTTCTGATTCAGAGAAGGTTAATGCTTCACAAGTTTTCCTTTGTTGTTCTTTTGTACCAAAATTTCTAATGAGAGTGCTTTTCCGATAAGTTTTTTTTCATGTTGCTGATATAATTTTCTGTTTTTCAGCTTGGTGTGGCTGTACTTGGGAGACGATTTGGTGACAAAATTGAGCATGTACCGATTAAGAAAAGGAGACTTATGGTCCGGTCTCCGTCACCCCCTCCACACCTTGAAGGCAACAAACCACTATTGGATGGTCGTCATTCTTCAGGTCACAAGTCTTGTCCAAAATCAGTTGGCAAAAAGCATCCCACAAGGAGTGATACTTCTACCCTGACTAGGGTCTGTCATAGTGCCAGTAGCGGTGCTAATGAGAATTTGAATGATGTGACAAATCAAAAGCATGGTGACGTGGATGACTTTTCTGGTATTGAGATATTGGCAGATGCTGCCTGCAACAACATCATAAATGATGACATCAATCATGTTGTGAAGAATCCACTAGGTGAAGATTCACCTTTGGATGAAAAAGATGCATCAACTTCTGCACGGCCTTCGGAGCAAACAACCATTGTGTCAACTTCTTTAACAGTCATGAGAACTGCTTCAGAATTTTCAGAAGCAAGAGATGTATCAGTCTCTGCAATCTTGGAAGAAAGTATTGCATCATTGGAAACAGTACATTCATCCCCTAAAGATTTACAACGAGAAGATAAAATAGGAAGCGCCTCTTTTGAAGCTGATGGGTTCAAAATTAATACTAACAAAGCACATGACGAAGCAGAAGCAAGATTGAGTTCCTCTAAAGATGTTAGGTTCCACTGGGACCTAAATGTTAGTATGGATGCTTGGGAGGAACCTTGTGATTTGGCGATTGCTGATCCTAAAACAACTGCTGCAGATGATATCTCCATGGATAATAAGCAGGGTGCAAACCTCCAAGTTTCAGAAGCTAATGAGATACCTAAGGAGGAAGATGCAAAGAATGACATTGCAAGCACCGTGAAACCTCTGTCTGACAATGAGGAACAGGGATTGAAAGCGTGCCCTGAAGTTGAGTTGAGTTGTGGTAAATGTGTTTCTCCTGATAACGCTTTGGGATCTTCAAAAGATTCTGGTAGCGGTGCTAAAGCTTCCTCTCAGGATGTGAGTGTAGATGTATGCATTGATGGTTCCCCTTGTGCTGGATTTGATAACATCGCAGTCACAGGCCCTGTGTCTGAGGAGACCGATAAAACCCCAATTTCCAGCTTTTCTGTTGAGCATGTGGCTGGTGAACTACCAAGTGAAACTGTCTGTTCAGGAAGTGTTAAGGTTGAAAACCCTGCTTTAGCTTGTGTGCCAGAAGGGGCATCTTGTGAGATTGAAAGCACTGTTCTAGATGAAGATGGCAAGGGCTCTGGTGCAACATCTAGCGTCCATGATGATCCAGAATCTCTGGAAGAGACGATGGGAGTAGAAAGCTGTCACTCACTCGCACCCGTTCGCCTTGATTCTGATGATAAATCTGCATCAGGTGCATCTGTTGGAGAAGGCCGGTCGCTGGTGACTATAATTGCAAAGGAGCCTGTTGAAGCTGCCTCTGACACTCATACTGTCGATTCTCTGCCAAATGATGGTTCTGAGGAAGTAATGCATAAACCTTCAGGGAATCCCATGACGAATCAAGTAGCTGCTGCTGGGTCCTCCACTCTTGAGCAATGCCACTATGGTGAAGATAGCTCACGTAGCTTGGATAGAGTAACTAAAGATCCTTCCAGTGATGGTTATGACTTGAATACTCGTCAAGATGATAAGGATTACATGGTTGGCAAGGGAAACACTCTGGAACCTGAAGCTGGTTACGACTCCCAGTATGAAGATGGGGAGCTGAGGGAGTCGGATGTACCATATTGGGAGGAGAATGAAATTGATGATGTAGAAGCTGAATGTGTTGACTATGGTTCTGATACATGTGACAGTGAAGCTGCTGATGACTCTATATCAGGGAAAGTTGGAATGGGACCTGAATGCAGAGAAACAGAATTATTTGGGGAGTCAAGGAAAATTGACAGGAACATTAAGCTTGTGAGAGGATTGAGTCCAGGATCAGATAACATGTGTGACAAAAATGAACATGCTTTGAGACAATGTTCCGTTGGTTCGAAGACAAAAACTTCAGGATCTGATCAACTACCTTGTGATTCTGAAGCTTCTTCAAACAGAACTGCGGAAGCAATTGAGGGCTGCACAGCAAGGAGACATGCTGTCAGTGGCTTCGATGGCTATGATGCCAAACATTCTCCTGCCAACGTGGTTGGGTCAATGGCATCTGACTCCTCAAATAAGATGGGTACTGAATGTGCAAGGCGGAGGAGGTAAACTCTATTGGTTCTTGTAATCTTTAATGCAACTTTGGTTTTTCTATCTTGGTTACTAATTATTCGTTTGCTTCAGGTTGGGCAACTTTGATTCTATTCGCTCTGAGGAAGCTGGTTCTGATCAGTCCATGGGAAGGGAAAAGTATGACTCACGTATGCAGGGTAAAAGCTTCAGAGGTGTGGTTTATTCTTCAGGGAGTTATTGGGATTCCAAGCGACGCGAATCACCCACTTATCATGGTTCCTTTGGCTCTGGACGCTGTAGGCCAAAAAGTGTTGTTGAGAACCATGGATATGAGATGGAATCAGACGAAACATTTTCAGAAGCACCAGGAGTTCACAACCGTGTTCGCAGGCAAGCTATAACTTTTTCATCAAATCGTCCGTATCAGGGATCGTTTAGAAGAAGATCGCCATCTGAAAGAAATGATGCACACAACATACATAGGGGAATGATACCTATGAGAGATACAAGTCCTGATAGGCGGAGGTTTAGACGATATCCACAAGGGGTTAACAGAGGCATCAGGGAGGAGTACCACAGGCCCATACCCGATGATCCCAACGAATGCTCTTATAATGTGCCACGACGAACAGCCAGGAGAGAACAAAGCACTTCACCTCCTGGCAGAGGACCCGTATATTATAGTAGACCCTACAAAAAGCCCCAGTCTAGATGCAGAAGTCGCTCTCCTCTTGGATGGAGAGAACTGAATGATATTTCAAGACATCGTGGGAGCAGGTCTCCTGATTATAGGTTTGATTCCAATATCGAGAAGCTGAGGGTGCCTTTCCAGAAGCAAAATTTCGGAGGCAAGTATGAAGTAGGGTTCGTGTCCTCACCAAAGCGTCGTTTTTCCCCACAACAGAATTCCAGATGGTTTGATGAGTCAAGTACAGGTGTAGATCACAATTTCAGGGGCAGTAGATTTGTGGGAAGGCGGTTCCAGCCAGGACAGAGGTTTGACTCAGAGCGTTCTTCTCAGAGATTGAATTCAGATGGTTACTCTGAATCCATGATTCGTCCAGCAAAATTCTCCGAGTTGCCCAGTGGTGGTAGGGAGTATAGATACGAAGGTAGCGACGATGATAGAAGGAGACCTGGTGGAAGATTTGAGATCGTTCGCCGCGTCAGGCGTTTTGATTCAGATGGTGTTGTGCGTCAGTTCCGTTTTGATGAAGACCGTTTTGCATCTCGCAACACACAGAACTACGATGAATCTGACAGCAGGGCAACCGAGAGAAGGCCTCGAGAAGCTTACATAGGAGAGGTAGCGAAGAGGAGAGTAAATTAAGGTTCCAACGCTGACTCGGTATTAAAACTCCAGCTTCTGGTGCAGCTCAACTCATTTAACCTGCAACATACGTAATTCTGGGAGAAATCCTCCATCACCTTTGCCGGCATTTCTTCAAATCGATGCGTTACTCAGGCGGATAGGAGTTCTCCCGAATTTTTTTTTATCTGGTGATGGTTGAGCCGAAATATTCGTGCTCTTCCCGGCGGCAGCCGGCGCTGTGGAAGCTACTCTTACCATTCCAATTGCGCTTAGGCAAATTTTTTTTTAGGTTAGGGCCTGATGTTGCTTTGGTTCATCTTGATTTTGTTTCTTAATTTTATTTTAGGCATTTTTTAACGATTAGTGAAGAATCTCAAGCTTTTTAGTTTGAAGGCTTCCCTCGATGCCGATCCCTTCTCGTTGCTGCTTGCTGTGCACGTTTTCTTCGCACTCTCTTGAGTTATAATTTTCCTTTACCTCCTTGTCACATTTGTAAATGCAAGTTTCTAGTGTGAATAAATTAATAAATAATTAATGGACCGAAATTAAAGGGGTGTGCAGAGCGTGTGAAATTCGTTTCCCTTGACTTTTATCTATTACTATTAGACGATGAAAAAATTAATGAAGCTTCAGTTGTTTACGGCCCTAATTAATGAAGAAATTAATGAAACTTTGATTCTTTTTCTTCGACTATTGCCTGTATAAGTAAAAATAAAAAATAAAGGAAGCTTGAAAAAAGCTTATGCAATTTAATACGCAGTGAGAACTAACTAATTTTTCATATAAATTGAACAATTCTAAACTAGGATGAATTGAATTCGTTCTCTTAATATATGCACAATCGCAATTTCTCCACAATGATGGCTAAACTCTTGTGATAAATCCCGAATCAGTGAATCATATTACTGTGACGGTATCTTAAATCAGCGTTAAGACGCAGTGGCTTGCTTGTTGTAGGTTAAGTCCTCAATCACCTATGACACCATTTTCCTTTTCTTGTAGTTTGAGGTTTACCAACTGAAGCTCAGGGAACGGTAATGAAGGTTGTTGGCCAAGCCAGATGAGCAAATTGCAGCCACTTCTTGCCTTATCTTTCTTGGGCCACTAACAAGAACCCCAATGCTCGAACCTTCACGCTCAGATAGTATCCCTACAAAAATCAAATGTTAAAACCCTAATCTTTCTCCAAACTCCAATCATCATGTGAAATTAAGAAAAAAAATATGTAACTCACTCTTAAGATCTGGTCTTCTATCATAGTGCACCGTTGTTGACTCGACGAAAGACCGGTGGGGAAGGCTTTCGAGTTCTTGCTCAGCAACGGCAAAGCGCCCGCTCGGCGAAGCAGTTGTCGGTGTTGGTGTGTCCAGGACTTGAATCTGCCCCATCTCCTTGAGGGTCTGTTTCTTGTTCCATAAGAAAACTGCTGTTGCAGTTGTGGCTATTGATACGCATAAAAATAACATGTTTAAGGCAGATCTAGCTGAGTCAGAATATATCATGCTGGAGTTGTGGTCAATTGGGTAGATGTAATATCTTGTGAGGATGCCCATCAGCACAAGAAAGATGACGAAAGACGACGATATGATCATTCCAAGCCAGAGCCAGCTATTTTGGCCTAGAATTGCAGAAACCGGCGCGTCTGAAGGGTTCGGCTTGAACCAAATTGTTTGGAGGGGTTTGTAGGATTCTGACATGGGTTCTTTCTCTCTTGTCACATAAGCTTCGATTTGCAATTGCAAGCGAGAAATGTCGAGGTTTGTGCCCGAAACGGGAAGGATTAGGTCCAACATGGTGAGGTCTAGTGTTTTCCTGAAAACAGATACGAGTAGAATTTTTGGAGCCTTGCCGCCTAAGTTATTGGCTTCGAAGAGGAGCTCACGGATGACGGAGATTAACGGAGTAATACCGCTTCCTCCGCTCACCATCACTATCGTGTCGTGCCTGCACCGGCATTTTCACCATGTTAGAGTTAGCACACACATTTGGCATATGAAAATTTGGGAAAAGGGTTTACAATGTGAACACCTTAGCATGTTGCTTGAGGCAGGTCCATACGGTCCTTCCACCGAGACTTGTCGGCGGTCTGCGGGCTGAGAGGATGACAGTTCCTGATACAACTTCTGAGACCAATTTCCTTCGCTTTTGATGACAACACTCAGCTTGTCAAGATCGAATTTGCTGCTAGAAGTAACACTAAAAGGATGCCATTGCAGCTTTGAAATACCAGGCACATTTACAAACACCATGCTTGTTGGAGAATAATTCAGTCCTATGATCAAGTTCAATAAAAACAATTAATGGGAAAGCTCGATGTAGTATTCATTTAGCTCTCGTTTGGTGCCTGGGATTGTATCGTCTTTGTATGCTCACCTGGACTCTTGGAGAAGTTCAACTCAACCACCTCACAGGGAAGAACACGGGCTGAAACCAGGCGAATTCTACGCTGAGATTGCAAGAAACGTAAGAACCTGTCAATCAGGAAGAGGTAAAAGCCCGGGAGCATGATGCACGCATAGGAGAACCCCACGTGAAACACAAAGAAGACAAGGAAGACAATGTAGAGATGGTGAGTGTATAAGAAGAGCTCGAAGGTCTTGCGCCTGATGCGAGGGATGCTCATAGCCCACATGGCTAGTCCTGCAAGCAGAGCAACTTCTCCTGCCACATTCGAAACACCTACCTTGTTCCATTTCAACATCTACACCGGCACGAAAAAATTTGCTTCATTGTGAGAATGGCTCATTTCTAAATTGCGTTTTGAAGTTTCGGAAGTTAAAAATTACCTCTGAAATTTGATTAGTGCTCCCCCAATAGACTACGTAACATAAACCGTGAGCCGTGAAGAGAGTCATGACAAGATGCCCTAGCCAGATATGGTACTTGATGCTTGCCTCTGATGTGAGGCCAATGATCTGCAGAATGGAAGAGCATCTGCTCACAGGGAAGAAAAGAAAGGCTAGGCCAATGTTCCCAACTATCCCTAGTGTTAGTGCTACACTTCCCAACTTATTTTCCCACCTGCCAAAAAATTAGGACTCGAATTTAGATGAAATGTGGATAAACATAATGGTTAGGGGAAAATTGGCTAATTCCGGAGATAAATTGAAAGTGAGGTACAAGTTCAGGGGAATTTCGGCAAAATACTAAAACTATAAATGTAATTTTGAACAAATAGAGATTTCTTACACATGCTCTTTCTTGGCTGCAGCCTCCAGGGTGGCATATGCAAACATGTCATGTAAGTAAGAAGAGATAGACCAGACAAATAAGGCAATGAACATCACCAGGAAAGAAAGCTCTATCCAAGAAACAATTCCTAAAGGACCTTTCACCAGCGCAGGCCGATTCCATGATGCCCGGTATGATTTTTTCGCCCTGCTAATCAAAGTGAAAATATAAGAAAAACGTTACATATAGCTGCGGCATCCCAAGTGTAAGTAAGTTTCGCTCGAGAAAGAGGGTATACCTTTGGTTGTTAATGTCAACATTTTTGTTTCCCATGTGGAGCAATAAGCAGCCCATGGTTGCTGTAAATAGGATGGGGAATGTGTAAATAAGTATGTCTGCACCTGCAAAAACATCAAACAGAAAAATGCAGTAAGACTAAATGTTTTTTTTTTTTTTACCGGACGATATTCTGAACTACTCTAATTTACGAGATTTCGAATTTGAGAAAAGTTGTGGGTTTTTTATGAAACCAAACTAACCTTCTTGACCAAAATACGTGGAATCAGTTTTTTTATGAATATGAGGGAACCATTTCAGATAGTAAGTGTTGGTGGGCATGATGATCCAGATCATCATGTACCCAACAAACACCACCATCAGAAGCAGCCTCATGATTGATCGAACGGTCCTCATTCCTTCACCAGAAGGACTGGTTTCTTGTTCTTTCACCTCTGCTGGACTTGAAGTGGAAACCATCTTTCTACTATAGAAAAGAGGTTTGCTTGATATCTTTATATAGCTTGCAATTTTTTAACACGAACTTTTATCTGATTTTTTAACTTTTTGGGAAATGAAAATATTTACAAATTTTGTCCAATGAAAAACAAACTTAGTCAAATCTTCAGTGAATTCACGTGTAAATTGAATAGAAAAAAAAAACAATATTTTCTATTTATATATAAAGATTCATGGATTTGAGTCTTGGCGTAACGGAATGGTTGCTCTTTTGTGAGGTTTGAGTCATGGAAACAACAATTTTGCAAAGTAAGGGTAAAGCAACGTCACCACCCCGCCCACCCTCCCCCCCCCCCCCCCCCCAAAAAAAAAAACACCTTCCCCCTCCTCCGACTCGCGCAAAGTGGGGAGCCTTGTTGACTTGAGGTTACCCTTTTATATATAAAGATACATTTATCTTAATTTTAATGAAAACACAACGTTGTTTCATTTTACAAATATTATAAATATGAAGCATTTATTCTACAAATCATAAAGATAATGAATAATTTCGATTATAGCATTTGTACAAATTGTGAATGCAAAAGTTGACTGGTAATGTGAAGGCCGGGTGAGCTGGAGTGAAAACCAAATAGAGGTCATTGGAGATGCCGAATACTGATCTCAGTGTTCCTTCCAATGCAGTTGTCAACTTGTCTTTGGCATAAATACATGTCTGCCCATTCCCCAATTCATTTGCATATATATATATGTTTGTCTTTTAGCTTTTGATCCAAGTATTTAATCTCTTCCCTTCTGAATTAGTTGATCCTATTAACATTCTAGATCTTAAATTACTCTTAATCAAGAGAATTCATGAACGGATCATCATGAGGTAGTTACTCGTTATCAGAATTATTGATTTATTCGACACATATGAATGACTAATAGTCTCCAAATCAAATGAATATGCACTTTTAAAAATGATTTTTAGATGATGATAAAAAAAAAATGAACGATTTCTGATTATGGAGTTTATACGGTTAAATAATGTCACATTGTTGTGGAATGAGGACATTCCTCTTTACTGAAAATTAGGGAGGTTGTGAATCCGTAACAAAATGTAAAACTAGGAACTACATTGATTAGGAGGCATAGTTGATTCCACGCCCGTTTCATATCTCACATCCTTGATTTTATTTTATTTTTTAAAATTTATAATACTAAGGGGAGGAGAGGGTTTAAAACTATTAGAATAATTTAAAGGAGAGAGGAGTTTCGAACCAAAAACGGGTGGATAGAAATTCAATACCCTATATTTACTGAGTTATTGGACCACATTCAATATATTATTGAATTCTCCAATGCATAACTTCACTCAGTAAGCAATAGTAAACATTCCAGTTAATTACCATAGCTTTTAATCATTTTCATTTATTTATAATAACTTAACTAAGAGCTCAAGTAATTAACAACCGATCTTCCCGTTCCCATGGAATAACAGGAAATTGACAAAACTTCAAAACCTAAAGACAAATTGATACAATGAAGGCTCGTCCGGCCACTTCGGCCAAAAGATAGTACATAAATAACAATTACAAGGTTTAGAGGGATTATGTGATGCGTGAGTGGAGAAATTTTTTAGTGTGCCAAGAACAGTCCGCTATACAAAGTGTCATAATACAAGGTTGAATTTTTTATTTTTAAAGTATTCAACCACTTGTATTATAACACTATCGGCAGTATTTTTGATAGGTAAAAAGGTGCATGAATATATGAATATTCCATTATTATATACCTCATTGTTTTCTGCAAATGATCAAGTGCCATGGCTGATGATGGCTACATAGTAATTAACATTCATTGTACAATAGATTACAAATTATGATACATCAATTATTTATTTCCACCCAACCAAAAAAAGAAAGAAATTACAAATCTATAAACATTTTACGTTCACACATCTTTAAAGACGACACGAGAGGTGCTGAAAGCAAATCTCATGAATGACAATTACTGAGCGTTATAATAAAGGCAAAATTATATTACACAGCAGTAGTTCAGACTGAAACTAGCATGCATGCATGCATCACCAGTCGAAGCTAATGGACTCGAAGTGCAAATTATCTGCCAAACCAGATGAACAGATTTTGGCAACGTCATGTCTCATCTTCCTTGGCCCACACACCAACACTCCAACATCAGATCCCTCGGCCTCCAACAGAATTTCTGGATTGCAAACAAAAACAATAATTTATCACTTATCCAAAAATGTGTCGTTACAAGAACATAAACAAGAAAATGGTCGTTAAATTAGGGATACAGAATAAGTTGGATAAAAAGCTTATTAGTGGCAAATAACTCATTAGTTACTAATTAAGACTAGAGGCGCAATTAATTAATTAACTTACTCTTGAGATCAGGCCTTGTTCCATACTGCACCTGGGCTTTTTGAGCAATTAAGGTTTCAGGATGGTGTGGAAGGCCTTCAAGTTCTATGTCATGAGTTGGTACTTCCACATTTTGGATTGGCTTCCCTTCCAAGGCATTTTGTTGTCTCTTGCACCAAAGAAGAATTACACTAGATACCAGGAAAATACAAGAACAGACCAGAAACATGTACCAGAGACAGGTAAAAGAGTAGTGGTAAATTTCACCAGTGTTGTGGTCAATCGGGTAAATGTAAAAACGAGTGATAAGTCCCAAAGTAACAAGAAACAAGAAGAATGAGGACGACACTATTGCAGCAAGCCATAGCCAATTGTTTGGACCTAAAACACTAGAAATGGGTGAGGCCAACGAGTCGGTCTTAAACGACACCGTTTGGATGGGCTTCCAAGCCAATGCCGGCAGCTGCTCTGTCTCTCTCGTGACATAGGCTTCAATTTGCAAATCTACGAGGGAAAAATCAAAAGGGGTTGAATAAATAGGAAGCAAGAGTTGTAAAATGGAGAGATCATCTGTGTTCTTGAAGGCACATATAAGCCGCACACGTGGCAAATGGGAATCGGGTTTGGTGGTTTGGAAAATAATTTCACGGATTATGGAAATGAGAGAAGTGATTCCACTCCCTCCACTGAACATCACCAGAGCCTCGTGCCTTAGAAAATGAGATGAAACGGGACCATAAGGTCCTTCGACAGAAGCTTGGATTTGATCCACATTTGAAGAGAGTTGCTTGTAGAGTTTTTGAGACCAACCGCCTTCACTCTTGATGACAACACTGAGATTGTGTGGCTCCATATTAGGGTTTGAAGTCACTGTAAATGGGTGCCATTGCAACTTGGATATGCTTGGCACGTTTATAAACAAGATGCTAGTGGGATTATAATCCAATCCTAAAAGAAAACAAAAAAGTAATGGTATAAATTCACGTGTTATAATATAGGTGAATGACACGGTTCATATTTTTAAAATTTAGGATATAGTATTAATAAACCAATACCTAACACACATGACAATGACACGTAGACTAATGCATTATAATATGAGTGAGCGATAGAATTAATATTTTCCAAACCTAGCTAGGGTATAATAGCTGATATTTTCTAAACCTACCATATAATATGAAATTATGAATAAATAGATGCGCATGAAACACGTAACAAGTATAAATGTGACATATTTAATGATGCCTAAAGCTAAAAACGTTACTAATACACGCGTTATAATATGAATAAGCTACAAAGTTGATATTAAAATATTTAATGACAGATAATTACCTTGGGTCTTGGAGAAGTTGAGCTCAATGGTACCACATGGTAAAACACGAGCTAAGACTAACCTGGCTCGTTGGTACGACTGTAAAAATCTCAAGTATCGATCGACGATGAAGAGGAAGATGCCGGGGAGGAGCATGCAGAAGTAGGAAGCACCAACATGCAGTACGTAGAAGAAGATGTAGAGTGCATAGAGATGGTGAGTGTAGAAAAACAGTTCAAACATTTTACGCCTAACACGGGGAATGCTTGTGATCCACATGACCATTGCCAACACAATTGCAATCTCCCCAGCTACATTTGATACGTAGGTTTTGCTCCACTGAAGCAGCTGCAATTAATTAACGTCCAGCACATGTTAAAGGGTTGACCATAACCTCTTAATTAAGTAAATTTGTAGTAAGTTAGTTGGACAGGGAGTGCTAGTACCGGTAGTTCTTGTACTACACAAACGTATGTGAGTGGCGGCAATGTGTACTTGCCCGTATTTTTTATAGTACTCAAAGCATATTAAGATTAGGGATAATTTAGTTGCGGTCCTTAATCCCTAACTGTTATAAACTCAAACCTTATATATTTTAGTTTTTATTGAAATCCCTCTCTTGCTACATAAATGACATAATAATAAAAGAGATGCAATAATACCAATAAAGACTCAACTGTTTTTTTTTTTTGGCTTTCATTTACACTACCAATTTAATTATTCAAAATTGTTTATGGGTTTTGATAAAATAATAATAATAATAATTGCTTATGGGTGCATTCTAGATTATAGAAAAATGGGATTTTATTTTATTTTTAGAAAATGAGTACATTTATATAATAAAATTTGGCCACATTTTATATATAAAAAATTGGTACACTTACATAAAAACGTGGGTACATTTTATATAGAAAACAATGGGTACATTTTATAGTAAAAAAAACAATGGTACATTTTAGATTAAAAAATAAATAGATTTTACATTAAAAAATGGGTACATTTTACATTAAAAAATGGTACTTATAAAAAAAATAGGGATACATTTACATATAACAAAGTGGTACATTTGTTAAAAAAAAAAAAAAAAAAAAAAAAAAAAAGGGTGCATCATAAATAAATTATGGGTGCAAATAAAAGGTTAAAAAATTTATGAGTACAAATAAAAGTTTAAAAAATAAGGGACAAAAAGAAATTAATATATGGGTGCAAATTAAAATTTAAAAGAAAATTGGTACAATTTAAAAAATGGTTGCAAATTAAAAATGGGTACAAACTAGAAATAGAAATATATGATAAAAAGTTTAGCCATAAATATAATATATCAAGGGTAACGTTTCTAACACTAAATGAATATATTTAAAGAGAATTCTTATTGACACTCCAAAAATCTCATTTTGCACTCCAAACTTTCTATAATTAGAAAGAAAAATACACTTGTGGGAGTGTAGAATCAGATTTTAGGAGTGTTAATAACACTTACCTATTTAAAAATGAAACTTAATTATCTTGACATGTAAATATTTTGTTTTTGAATAATTAATGCGTTTATTAAAACCGAAGGATCTTGATCAAAATTTGAAAAGGAAGACTTTGGATGCGGTCCCTAGCTATGAAGATTCTTTGACTGAAACCTTATTGGTTTTCAATTTTTGATCAAAGTCTGAAATTAATGTGATAATTTATTTTTATCTATGTTACTATATTTTTTAAATTAAAAATAAAAATTTATGGTTGTTTATATTAATGAGATTTTAAATAAAAACCCACAATTTGTGGGATTAAAAAATTTCGAATATAAATTATACTATTGTGTGTGTGTGTGTGTGTGTGTAACATGGGTACATTCATCAAAATTAACCAAAAATTTGTTGTACCCAAACATGGGTACATTCTTCAAAATCACAAAAAAAAAAAAAAAAAAAAAAGAAGATGTTAGGCTTAATAACATCGGTAAATTTCTTCGATTAAACTTGACATGGATACATTCTCAAATCAAAGAAAAAAGAATGTACCCATATAAGTTTAAAAATGGATTAGAAAAAAATTGAATAGATTATATATATACAGGGGTACATTTTACATATAACAAATTGGTATATTTAAGAATGAGTACATTATAAGATTAAAATTTTGAAAAAATTACATGAATGGGTACATATAAGATTAAAAAATTGAAAACATTTCTTAAAAAAGCTAATGGATATATACAAACTTATTTTTATTTATTATTTATTTTTGGAAATGTTTTGAGTTGAAAATTAGTTAGGAGTTTAATAAAGGTGTGAGTATTAAAATTCTAAATCAATTATTAATTTTTATTTTAAAAAATTATATAACTGACATGTAAATTCATTATTACATTAGTGCTTGGGACTTGGATCAAAATCTGAAAACTAATAAGATTTCAATCAATTAACATTACTAACTAGGGACCGGATACTAATTTTTTCATTTGAAAATGAATAAGGTTTTAATCAATAAACCTAATTATTTTCTAATTATTTTGAAACCATGCAGATTGATCAAGCCGCATTTGGTCATAGCTAGACTACCAATGAATTATAATATCAACTAGCTATTAATTTAATGATATTTCTCTTCCACGATAAGATGAGATAAATTTTTTTTCAACTTCAAATCTCATATCATCCAAAGATTAAAGAAACAAAAAGTCAGTATAGTTTATTGTCATGTTTATTGATGATGAAAACTATAATTTGTTAAGTATACCAGCCATTTGTATGTATGGATCGAGTTAATCATGCTGATGAATCAATCTAGTTGAAGCTGTATTTACTTGCCTATCCGATCCACTAGTTGAATATATAGCCGTGATCGTGAAATTCATTGGTAATGGATATACGTTATTCGAAAGAAGTGGAATATGAGCATTTCTCCATGGAAACACAAGTCATGTGCACTACTACTTATAAGAATTTATATACATAACTAAAAAATAATCATCATGCATGAAGTCATTTGGTTAGGATACATATCATCATCATGAACTAAATAAGGGTGTAGAAATCACGTGTGAGAAAATTCCAAAAAGATATCTTCCCTAATTCTTGTCCTTGTTGTCTAGATATGTTTTCATATAATGATTCGCTGCTGCCCTAGCTATTGACATGGTATTGAATTTAAGTTGAACCACACAATTCTTTTAAATTCTTCCCTTTTTAAATTCTAAATGAGGTTAGAGATTCTCTTCTCACAACTAGAAAACAAGACGAATAATTTTCATGAATCGCGTGCACAATACAACCAAATTAAGCTAAGAGCTATTAGCTATATACAAGAGTAATTAAGACTGAACGAATTGATTAAAGATAAAAAAAAATGATTGAATTTAGTTAATTACCAGAACCATCTGATTAGTCATGGCCCAGTAGATGACGAACCCTACGGTATGTGCAGCAAAGAGGATCATCGAGAGATGGCCGAGCCAAATATGATACTTAATACTTGACTCGGATGTGAGCCCGAAGAGAGGTAAAATCGAAGATCCTCGAGTTACAGGGAAGAAGAGAAGTGCCCAGCAAATGTTCCCAATGTAACCTAATCTCAATGACACACTTCGAAACTTCGCTTCCCACCTGTCATATAATCACTCTCAATTAACATGAATTTAATTGACTAAAATCAAAAGAAAAAAATCAAGTGATCATATCATTCATTTAAAAAGCATTTAAGAAAGGATACATACATATATGTATAAGTATATGTATTTGTACATGCTTACACTTTCTCGCCAGGCATATGTATATGGAGGTGGCCGAAGCTGACGTATAAGTAATTGGCAAGAGACCAGACCAAGAGTGAAACAAACATGAGTCCAAAAGCGAGCTCTATTGCAGTGACAATTCCCAGAGGAGCCTTCACAACCACTGGACGTCTCCAAAATGCTAATCGATTTGTCTTGATACCGGTGGTAGTAGTACTGCACCAGTCAACGATGATCATATATATTAACAGAATTATCATGTGTTAATTTGTATAGAAGTTGTATTATAGTGTAAAAACCTTGTGGACGATGGTGACCTAATTGATTTCTTTTGGAGATGGAGATAAACACAGCTTAAAGCTGCTATTAACATCACTGGGAATGAGAAGAGCAGAAGATTAACCCCTGCAATTAATTAGTATGACACAACACAAGGTTATATTTTAAGCATAATATCAACCTTAATTAAATTGATTAAGCAAGCAACTGTAATTAAGGAAGAAACAAAACCTTGCTCTCCAAAATATGTAGAATTGAGCTTGCTTTGTAAGTTGGGCATCCAGCCATTTTTGTAGGTTTTTGTAGGCATCATGATCCAAATCACAAGCCATCCAAGAAACACCACAAGGAAAATCAATCTTAAAATTGACACTGTCTGGTTGCTCATCCTTCTGTTTGAGAGGAGTGTCAATGAGAAGCTAGCTATTCAGAAATATACAGTCTTCTGCTGTGCAAGTGCAACAGTGCCACTATTGGATTTGCAATTTATAGGCGAGGGTTGACCGTACATTAGGGTTGAGGAGAGAGGCATTTGTCAAGCCCATTTACAACTCCTTGATAAACGTGTTACACGACAATATCAGGTGATGTTATTCACACTCCAAAAGCGTCATCATACGCTATTTTTAATTTTGTCAATCCAATTATTGCTAGAGTGGACTTTGAGCTACTAATAAATCAATTCAAGTGAAATGTAAGTATTTTAGGAATGCACATTGGGATTAATATGAGAAGAATTATCAGATAAATTCAAGTGATGAAGAGTGCATAATGATGTAATTAAAATTTTAACACGAGAGTACTTATTAGTTAAATTCGAGTGTATTATGAAGAACTTGTAATAATTTTTTTTAAATGTGAATAACAGTTCTCACTCATAATTCAATAATTTAATAAATTTTCCATATAAAATGCTTTCGGACTCTAATTTCCAACCTTTCCAACCTCGAAAAGGTATGATGTGAACATAATTACTTAATATTTTGTTTGAGAATGAATCATGATGGAAGGACGGACACTGCATAAGTTTATAAATAAATTGAGCTACTCTTTGTATTGTCAATTGGTTTTATAGTCGGATCTCAACTTCTTTCATGGTATAAGAGTACATTATCCCCTGATGAAACCCAACAGCTACACGTGCTCTATATCACCTCATTTGTGTTCCTTTTTACTTATAAGTTAAAAGTTTAGGTTCGAATATCAGGAATGTTGAGTTCGCAACTAATTTATTTATTCACTTCCTTAGTGTATAAATATATTGTAGTACAATAAAAATGTTTGACAAATAAAAACATAATTATTTAAACCAAGGGAGATTCAAAACCTTGATACATATTATTTTGTTTTTCTCTTTTTGGTTTTGGTTTTCATTTAAAAAAAAAATCTGAAATTAGTTATCAAATAAGATTTTAGTTTTCAGTTTTATAAAAAGTGAAACTGAAAAATGAAATATTATCCGACCACCATAAATTAATTTGAATATTAAAATTTCAATTACAACTTGGTTTCTGTATGACCATATGGAATATGCCACATGCAACACTACTAGATTAGAGAGAAGAGTAGACTTTTTTTGTGGGGTAATGAAATTACAGTTGACAATGGCTGAATTCGAGCCGTGTAGTACAGGTCGTACACCATAATAGTTGACATAAACACAAGATCAGTACGTTAATCATGTTTTTTCGATATGATAGACAGACACACGTATTACAACGTTACTAGATTGATAATACCACGTAAAAATGTGATTGTCATATTGAATAATTATTATTTGAATAATGTTAGAAATTAAAATTTTAAATCAAATTTATAAATTAAATGATATGTCATCAATAAAAAAACAAACACGTTAATCGATATTTAATTTATAATTCAATCATCAATTATCACATCATTTAATATTTTGATTTATACGAGTAATTTAAAATTTCAATTTCCATGGCATTATTCAATTCATTTTATTCCATGTTTAATTAATTGTCGGAATGCTTTATCCATATTTTGATGGTCAACATTCATTATTAATTAATTAATTAATTATTCCAAAGCCCAAAGATTTTCCTGTTTGGATGAAAATAAAAGGGAAGTGTTATTAACACTTCAAAAATCTCATTCTACACTCCGCACAAGTGTATTTTCTTTTCAAATATAGAAAGTTTGGAGTGTAGAATGAGATTTTTGGAGTGCCAATAACAATTCCCAAATAAAAAATAAATGACCAAATATATTATGCGATGTCAAATAAGCGATCCCAAACTAACAAGGCTCCCTATTTTGCAAGAGTTCAAAAAAAAAAAAAAAAAAAAACCCTCTATAGTATGCAGTTTTATTTTTTGCTTTGCAAATAGGCTATTTCTAGAATTCAAATCTGTAACCTTTTTATTGCGCCAAGTCTCGTCCTAATACCAAGATGATATGGTAATAATATGTAAACTAAATTTTCTACAAGTGTCTGAGGACTATCATTCCAAAACCAATGCCAAGAAGTGTTGCAATGGCAACTCCAAAACTGCCCGCAAGGATTGCAGGAACAACCAAAGAATCCCATCCTATGGACCTCGCCAATCCGCTGGTGTCGTTGGCCCTCCGACATTGGACGATTATTTGAACTAACCGAAGTAGCCTCCTTCCCAATCCAAGTACCACGGCAAGATGGACAGTTACTTGAACTAGAGCAAGGAAAAAGATACCAGGCGCGGTGTTGATGACATTCCATATGCTCCCGCTACCCCCCAACACTGCGAAGAATACCGGTTGCGAAGAACGCCCCATGTAAAAGCATATCGTTTCAAAACGCATACTAGAAAGGTAGACCAACATAGAAATGATTCAGATAGGTAGTTTGATTGAAATATACCCTGCTGAATCAGAAAAATAACTCCTAAAGCTGGGATAGTTTTGTAAATCCCAAACTGAATCAACTGTACTGTTACTATTATGTTCAACTGGGCCAAGTGTAGGAAGTTTACAACTTGGAATTGAGCAGATTTTAGCGTCCTAGTTTTTTATCTTTTGTCGATGGAAGCAACATTCTTATTGCAAAGACGTGTCGGCTTCTTGCTTCTGCTTCTTGGCGCTGTAGCCCTCCTCCTCCAGAGCCTTCAATTTGTTCTTGATTGCTGTTATTTTGGAGCTCCGGCTCATTTGTCCTGAACTAGTGCCAGAAGCGCTTGTTTTGGTGGCCTCGCCCACTCCTTTGGAAGAATTCTCTGCTGGTTCTACCAAGTACTTGTCACTGGAAACGCGGACAACCAGCGGGCGTCCACATGCTAGTCTCCCATGCATCTTCTCCTTGGCCAATCTTGCTTCCTGCATGCTCACTTTAACTGTGGAAATCAGGAATTGCTTGAAAACACAACTGATAGAAAAACAAGCGACTGAATTACATCTCTGCTGCTATACTGGATGAAAGCAAATCCCCGTGGCTCTCCGCGCTTTCAGCCACGGGTGTGCCACAGAAAGTCTTCGGTTATAATCTTCCCAAACGGAGCAAACATCTTAATTAGAGCAGCCCTGGAAAATGCAAGAGCAGGATCAATATTAAGTATCACGGCCTCGCAGGTACTAGACTAGAGCAACAAAGATTCAAGGTTTACTTACTCCGTTATTCTCAGATCAAGGTTACCAATGTAGATTCTACTTTCACTCTTTTCATCAGAAGAACCATTAGGATCCTGCATCAGTCATCACCACTCAATTCAGTATTCCGTAACGCTGTCTAACATCAAATATGAACTAGGCGACAAATTTACTCCACATGTTGATCAGATTATATAGCATGTTTATACCAATGGTTTTCAATAATGGGACAATAAGTAATCACTTTATTCTCTTTTTACTTCGGAAAGCAATCACTTTCAAGGAGACTCCGTGCAAAAGCTTTGTTCTGGCCATACAAAAGTGCCAGAGCAAAAACCTTGGTTACGCGGATACAGAAATCCTATCACCTTCGAGTGTGACTATCAGGTCTAATGGCCCATAATTCAGGTCTAAAGTTCATACAGAAAACAACAAAATCAAGGGCCATTTTCGGAGTCACCAATCACCATAAGTAGTCCCAAACAGGGGCTTCAAAGATACATATCTCCCCCAACCCACAAAAACATACAGAATCACCAAGACATATCAAATAGCGGGCACCACGAAAAATAAAAAGATGGACAAATCCTTTGCATTTAAGTAGCCTTGCATTTGATCAAGCTTGTAAGAGCTTAAAGAAACAGTATTTTTCAATTCATCAAATTACCCCCGTCTGTTTCCCTCCCTCCATCCCTCTCAAAGGTTCAATTTCCAGCTCTAACAACTCCCGAGACTAAAGAACCCGACAATGCAATAACCAAAAGGCAGAAACAATACATATGGACACGGACACGGACACAGACAGGGATACAACATGACACGACACGGGATGCATCAAATTAACAAGAAGAATCGCTGTACGACCAAAAGGGAATACGACACGACACGGGGATACGAGGGATACCACCGTGTCCATGCATCGTAAATTTACCATATAATCATATGTTACATATCTCAACAGAAAAATGGTTTCTAAACATATGGGCTGAAAGAGTTCAAGAAAAATAAAAGGCTTGGAAAACAATTTTACCATTACAGTGAAAGGGGAATATGATGACAGTTCAACTTCAAGTCCCAGCACACAAGAAGCAGATAAAAATCTTCTGGAATTTACCAGAGTCACTCTTGCACCTGATAGTCAATAAATTTGAGCCCCCTTAGTTGACCTGATACGAAACCCTAATTACAACAATTTGAAATTACCAGGTAAGGAAAGCTAAATCATACATTGATCTGAGACAAAACCCTAAGTACAGCATCGGAAATTTAAAAGATTGATACTTTTTGAGAGAGTTTGGTACCTGCGGGAATTATCAAAAGCAATCCGGCCGGCCGTCGCAGAGAGAGAGAGTCGAAGATTAGCGTTATAGGATGCGGAGCAGGGAAGCTGGGTTGATGCTCCGGCTACGAATGTAGGAGTCTCAAGCGGAAGTAGAAGAGAATAAAGGCAGACTAAGTTAAACGACGTCGTTGTGATTGATAAGCAGTGTCGAAATTTTTTTTGAAAGCCACATGAACTTATACACTTTCTTTTTTTTTTATTTTTATAATTTGTTATATGAACTATAATTTAACCGATTTACCATGTTAATTTTTCTAAATCATTATTTTGTCATCTCATCTTAAATTCATAAAAAAATTCTTCTAAAATTTCGAACATTTCAACTCCGACATGATTGACCACATTGAATTCTTGAGCTTATAGTTAGTTAAACTTCATGTAAATGAGCCTAATGTTGTAAAAAGATTTTGAAACGAATGCAACATATTTTTTCTACTAGCCAAAATCTTTTGGTTCGTACCAAAGTGAAGTAGATAAGTTATAAAAAGGAGGTCAAAAGTCCCCAACCAATCTATTCTCCTACCCTAATGTAAATATATCTTGTATATAAAATAAAATAAAATAAACCTTGTGAAAAGGTGCTCAAAAAGTCTGAAATAGCCCTAAACATAATCACATAACTTATTTTGAATTTAAAACTTAACACAGTTATGATGAGATAATCAATGATGATTTCAAAAGAATTAATATGACAAATCGGTTAAGATTTTGTTTTATATGAAAAATTGAAAATTATGAATAAGTATCCTTTAAAGATATCGGGTGATTTCTCAAAATATGAACAAGTATTTCTAATGTAACAAGAAAAACGAGTTAAATTAAGTAAAACTATATTGGCACAATACAAAATATGGCCAAAACAGTCTCTATTGATGCTTGACATCATCTGAGGAGCAATAATTGTGTTATTGTGATCTTATAAAATTATAATTAATAATATTATGTTGTTGTAAAATTGACGGTGTGTGCAGTGGAATAAATAAACAAGACACAAAATTTACGAGGTTCCTCTACAGTCAGTGTGACTGGAGTACATTCTCGGGGCAGCAGTGGTGCTTTCATTATAATTTAATTTAGAATAATGAGAGTACAAAAATAACCCTTTCTATTATTTCCTCTCCTCTTCCTCTTTTCTATCTCTTCCTCTTCCGTGAACTTATCTTTTTGATGTTGTGTGGAGTTTGTATTTATATAGAAAATAGGAGTCGTATGAGGCAATCTTCGGCAAACAGTGAAAACAACCCTTATTCCCACTTGTAGCTTAGTGGATTAGTGGTCAGCGTGGACATCCACCATATTTACAACACTCCCCCTTGGATGGCCATAAGTTGTGACGCCGCTGCTGGCTACCACTCCAATCATTTTCACTTGCCTTATCTGTCCCCAGGTAGAAGTGGTATGTTCTCTAGTTTTCCCAGGCAGATGTGGCATCTTCTTTTGGAAAACCTTAAAATCTTAATCTGTTTTGGGTGTTCCCCCTGATGAGTTTCTCCCCTTGATTTTGAATTCTTTAGGTTGATGATTCGCCCAAAGATGATATACCTCTTTCACTTGTTTTACTTGTTGTTGACTTTCCATAGCTTTATCTTGAACTGCGTTGGAATGTTTCTTGAAGGGCTGGCAAGGCATGGCTTTTCAATCACTCAGTCAACCACCAATTTATTCCCTTTGGATTCCATAGGCTCATCGTTGATCCTTCTGCTTCAATCTCTTGCATAGTATAAATGGTGCGCAACCTTTGCATTTGGATGGTCCATCACTTCTTGGTGACAAATACTGCAAGAGAAGATGGCTACTTGAGAGCAATGCTAGGTAAGCAATTAGGAAAGGTTCCAGGCAGTCGATTCCTGACTGGAAGTTTGATTTCAGGTTTTGATCGATTGCTTTCTTTCTCCTTGTCTTGCAGGTAAGAGCAAGAGCAAAGGAAATGACATAGAGATTGCATGATATGAGATAGTCTTGTTTTCGTCCCTGATGATATGAGATATTTTTGCTCTTGAAAGAAAGAGTATAAGATTTTGATGTTGGTGTAAACCTTTTTTATCGAAAGGGGTTTCTTGCTGAGGAAATAAGTTTGGCATTTTTAGGGACTTGGTTGAAGAGGTATTCTCGCATAGGAAGAAAATTGAGTATGTTGAGAAGTTTGGTTGCATATGCATTTTCGGCAATGAGATAGAGTTGGGCGTTTTAGATGTGTGCCTTGCCATAGAGGATGAAAGTCGATATATATAGGAATTTTCCAAAGCAGGTAGTGGTGTGGATGTGGTTTTGTCATTTACGCTTGTCGGCAATAGTGTTGTAGTTGGAATAGTGAAATTCACGCATTTTCAACTCTGTCAGAGATCTTTTGACAAAGTTGCACGTGATATCCGAAAAGATGAGATTGCGTCTGAAAAATGTTGACTAACTTTATGTAGGGAAATCCAGCTTTTGAAATTCAAAGAGCAGCGTCTCTTCGATTTTTGAACAGGTCGCCACGTTGCCTATTCTTTTATGGAGGTATCAATTGTATTCAAATTGCACTTTGAAGATTTCCCACCTGTGAAAATTGTCTCTGCTATATTTATGAGATTTTAATTTATCTGACCTTCTTCTTCTTCATCATTTTCTAAAAATGGCTTGCCTATTTAACCTTTGTTTAGATTTGAGTCTTGGGAAGAATACCGACGAGTCACATCAGGATAATATATGGTGCCAGTCATTCTCATTTTCTAATGGTCCTCTTACAGTTGGAGACTCTGTGATGAGGAATAATATAACCGCTACAGTGGTAGCTATGAATCTTCTCACTCTAAAGGATAACAGAATCTTTTCAAAACGATATGATGAGTCGGTCGTTCAAGACTCATTGGCTCTCAATGTTCAGTGTGCTGGCTCTGTTTCCAATATGAGCCAACACTTACTTGCTCAAACTCGCCAAGTTGAATCATTGATAGCTGAGGTGACAAGTCTTAAACAAGAGATCAAAGGGCTCAAGCACAAGAATAGAGTGTTACACATGCTTACAAATAATTACTCAACGAGCATGAAAAAAAAGCTTCACCAGCTGTTGGAATCCGAAAGTCGGACTCAAAGTGACAATCAGAGGCTCGAGTCTTTATTCCAACGACACATATTGCCTTCATCATCCAGAGTTTTACCAAGTATAGAGGCTCCAAGTAATCAACCTTCGGTGCCTTCCCTTTCTGGGGTACTTCTGAGTACTGAGGCGTCACATAAACAACCTTTGTAAAAGCTTCATCCTATTTGTTTTAACTCATGTATATGCTTTATTGTATTTAGCACAATACATTGAATGGAATAAAGCTTATCTATTGATATCTCCGAGAAATTACAGGAACACAACCTTGATAAGTCACACACTGGATCAGGTATATCCATTGGTTTAGCCTGGTCGAGAAAATTGGTCTCAACACCCTTCTCCTTAATGAAGGCTTGATATAGATCAACCAAATGTCTCATACTTTATTGTGGAAAGGGGGAATGAAGTGTACCGGTCCGACTGAATCGTTTGTGTTTGATGTACTAAACTTGTAGTTTAAAACTTGCATTTCAAATTCAATAAAAGTGGCATTTAAATTTCCTGTTATAAATTGCTTTTAATCGTGATCCCCTTACTCAGAAAGCATGGATAAACACTATGGTCATTCTTAAAACAAGAGCAATGGCGGAGATATTTGTCTTGCAGACAGCGCAACCACACGTACAATACTTCGAGATCGAAAGTATTTTTCAAGATTGATGCTTACAAAAGTAAGGGTAACAACAATATCAGGGCAATCAAATGTAATTGAAGGCTCAGGGAAAGCCCAGATTATGTTATCAAATAGAACAATATTGTCCATACAGAATGCATTGTACGCTACTCGATCTACTCGAAATTTGTTAAGTTTCAAAGACATACGTTTAAATGGATCCCACATTGAAACGAAAAGTGCAGAAAATGTGGAGTATCTATACATTACCTCCAATGATACCCAGAAGCGTATATTGGAGAAGTTGCGTGGTTTGACAAGTGGATTATATTATACATACATAAAGACAGTTGAATCACATACTGTCATGAACCAGAAAATTCATTGATTCAAAAGTTTACATGCTTTGGCATGATCGTCTGGGTCACCCAGGATCTACCATGATGCGTAGAATCATTGCCAACTCTAATAGACATCCATTACTGAGCAGACACATTGCTATCTCAAATGATAACCCTTGCAAAGCTTGTTCTCAAGGGAAGTTGGTAATTAGACCATCACAATTAAAGGTTGATGTTGAATCCCAATCACTTCTGTAAAGAATTCAAGGGGATATTTGTGGGCCTATTCAACCATCATGTGGACCATTTTGATATTTTATTGTTTTGGTTGATACATCTACCCGATGGTCACATGTTTGTCTCTTATCTACTTGGAATGTAGCTTTTGCAAGACTTCTTACTCAGATAATTAAGTTGCGAGCATAGTTCCCAGATTACCCATCAAGTCAATCCGACTTGATAACGCTGGTGAATTTATGTCTCAAACGTTTGATGATTACTGCATGACATTGGGCATTGATGTTGAACACCCTATTCCTCATGGTCATACTCAAAATGGTTTAGCAGAGGCATTTATCAAGCGGCTTAAATTAATAGCTCGCACTCTGCTCATGAAAACAAAATTGCCAGTTTCTGCATAGGGACATGCCATCTTACATGCTGCATCATTGGTTCGATTGAGACCTATAGCCAACCACCAACACTCCTCAGTACAACTCGTGTTTGGGTATCAGCCAAACATTTCACATTTACGAGTTTTTGGTCGTGCTGATAACATGTTGTAAAATCGACGGTGTGTGCAGTGGAATAAATAAACAAGACACAAAATTTACGAGGTTCCTCTACAGTCAGTGTGACTGGAGTACATCCTCGGGGCAACAATGGTGTTTTCATTATAATTTAATTTAGAATAATGGGAGTACAAAAATAACTCTCTCTATTATTTCCTCTCATCTTCCTCTATTCTCTCTCTTCCTCTTCTGTGAACTTATCTCTTTAATGTTGTGTGGGGTTTGTATTTATATAGAAAATAGAAGTCATATGAGGCAAGCTTCATCAAACAGTGAAAACAACCTTTATTTCCACTTGTAGCTTAGTGGATTAGTGGTTAGCCCTTATTCCCACTTGTAGCTTAGTGGATTAGTGGTTAGCATCCACCATATTTACAACATAAGCAAGTTTTATTTCTTCATAAATTAATGATAATTTGTAAGGCAAAGCCAAATTTTGATGCGGTGTTTGTGAGAGGTGTCAATTTATGAATTGCAATGTCCTAAAGAAAACGACTTCAACCCACCAACCTCAATCCAAATTTCAACAATTTGGTCCACCACCAATCACTCTGTAATTGAATACTGTTCGAAATTTGGAAACTTTTTTAATTAGCATACTAGCATCTTGCCAAACATTCACGCATGCGGCAATTTACTTTTTCACGTGTTATTTTTTACGGGTTATTATTATTTTATTTTTGTTTTAAATATTTTTTTATATTTTTATTTCAAAAAATAAAATGAAAAACTGCCTATTACATGGGTAGTTTTATTCTGTTAGTTGGGATTTTTTTTTAAATTAAATTGTTTTATTTTAAAATTCTAGTTAGAGAGGGGTATTTTTTTGAAATTATGAATGATCAACCATTTTTTCCTTCTGACTTTATAGATATATATACTAGTTTTTTGTCACACGCGTGTGGTAATTGATTTTTTTTATTATTATTATACCTTTTTTAAAATTTTACTTATTTTAAATATTATTGTTGTTTTTAAAGTATATTTTGAAAAATAATGAGTGTTTTTTTTCCCTGCACGCAGACTATGAAGATTTTGATCTTGTCCATCCAACAAGAACTGACGGCTAAAGGATTGCCACATTTTTAATTTGTCTCAATCTTGTTGGATGGACAAGAACCCTTGCACAATATTGCAGGAGATAAAAATAAAGAGAATTTTAACGAAAAACTATATTTTTACACTAAAAAGTCAATCATGTTACTATTCACTTTATCTTTTATTTTGTTTTTATCGTTAAAACTCAAAATTTTCAAACCATTTTCATTAATTTTCTTTAAAATGAAACATGCAGATGTTCCTAGTCCTATATTAGGACGCGTGAGGTGTATTTTCTTCGCACCTTAATTTCTATGGACCTAAAAGAAATACTTTTAATAAGCATATGAAAGGTAGGGACTTTAGGCAATGGTGAAAAATGACACTAACGTGACACACCATCTCCATTTAGCTGGCATGCATCAATGCTTTTCAATGCCTTGGATTTAAGCTGTTTTTAATTAACCCTCTATTATTTGTTGACTTTGGAGCACATCTTGCTCTCTTATCTCTATCGACAACACTCAAATTTATGCATATCACGTGATAGCAGAAAAAATTGGATATAATTCCGATTACACGGTAGAATCTCGCTAGTTTTCATCAAAGATTTTAAATAGAAAATTTCAAGTACAACATAAAAATTTGTTTTGAAAATCGCAACATTGCACTGTTAAATCATGGAAAAAAGGATATATATTTAAAGTTTCATAGAGACGGATCACCGTCCACTACTAAAGCATCTATATTATCTTCACTTAACCACCCGTGCAATCCATAAGCATAGTTTTTATGCAAAAGACTTCGATAGTACGTGGGGCCTTTTGGCTTTATTCAAAATGCAGCTCATCAGCTTTCCTGCCGGATTCTGGAAGTCCTGTAATTCTTGTACCGACTTTGGCCAAAAATGTCAAAAGAGAAGACAACATGTCCTCCAGTTAGGTCCGAAAAGATCTTGAATATAATATAAACATTTCAAACAGAACGCCTTCATTCGTTTCACACTTCCACTTGAGACAGACTCCACTGTGACTCTGCTCCTCCAACAGTCCAACTCCTCCTCACTGTCTCATGAGCTCCAGCCACCTTCCATGGACGCCATGAACCTCCACTTTCTCTCTCTAACCCTGCTCTTTCTCCTCCACTTCGCAGCCTCCTTCACTCCCTCCGATAACTACCTCATCAACTGCGGCTCACCCTCCAACGCCTCCGTCTTCAACCGGGTCTTCTCGGCGGACCCTTACAAACCCGGAGCGGCGGGATCCATTACGCTTGCCGACCAGAATCCACCTCCCAGTTCGCCTGCCCTCTACCGCACGGCCAGAGTTTTCACCAGGGCTTCGAGCTACACCTTCAGCATCAAGAAATCCGGGACCCACTTGGTACGTTTTCACTTCTCGCCGTTTGTAGCTCAGGGTTTTGACTTGAAAGCTGCAAACTTTGGCGTTTCCGTTGATGGGTTTGTTCTGTTGAGAGAATTACATGTTAGGGACTCTGTGATTAGAGAGTTTGTGATGAGAATTGATGCAAATGTGGTTGAAATTGTGTTTGCGCCTGTGGGCAATTCTGGGTTTTGCTATGTAAATGCAATTGAAGTTTTTACAGCTCCTGAGGATCTTGTTCTTGATTACGGTGCTAAATTGGTGGGTGCGAATGTTGTCGAATACAAGAATCTTTCTTCACAAGTTTTAGAGACCCTTTATAGGATTAATGTTGGAGGTTCGAAATTGACACCTTTTAATGATACTTTGTGGAGGGATTGGGTCCCTGATGTCGATTATCTTGTTCTGAAATCGGCTGCGAAGCGCGCTTCCACCACGCATACTCCGAATTATCAGAGGGGCGGTGCAACTCGAGAGATTGCCCCGGATAATGTATATATGACTGCCCAGGAGATGAATACGGATAAGGCAATTACAGGTGCAAGGTTTAATCTCACATGGAAATTTCCCGTGAATACGAATTCCGGGCATTTGGTTAGGTTGCACTTCTGTGACATTGTTAGTCCTGCACTTAATTTGTTGTACTTTAATGTGTATATCAACGGGTATGCTGCGTATAGAGATGTTGATCTATCGGTGCTGGCAACCAACGTGCTTGCATCTCCTCTCTATATTGATTTTGTTGTGGATTCAGATAGTTCGGGGATGATAGAAATCAGTGTTGGTCCTTCTGATCTGAGTGGTTCCATGAGGATTAATGCTATATTGAATGGGGCAGAGATCATGAGAATGGTGAATGCTTCCAATTTACGGGCTGGAACTGGGCGTAAGAAGAGAAGTATATGGATTTTGGTGGCCACAGTTGTTGGAGGCTTTGTTGTTCTCTGTTTTGCAATTGGTGTATTTCTGCTTGCTTTGAAACGCAGGAAGAAGAAACTGAAACCCCGACCTGCAGAAAGTGCGATTTGGACACCTTTACGCGTATATGGAGGTAGTTCAAACAGTAGAACGTCTGAAAGGACTACACTTGTGTCTCCCGGCACAAATGGATATCATTTCCTGAAAATATCTTTTGCTGAATTACAGTTGGCGACAAACAATTTCGATAAAAGTCTAATTGTAGGCTCTGGTGGTTTTGGCATGGTTTACAAAGGGGTCCTGAAGGACAACACAAAGGTTGCCGTGAAGAGAGGTGTGCCTGGATCTCGGCAGGGCCTTCCAGAATTCCAGACTGAAATAACGGTTTTGTCTCAAATTCGCCACCACCACCTTGTATCACTTGTTGGGTATTGTGAAGAACAGTCTGAAATGATCCTAGTTTATGAATACGTGGAAAAGGGGCCGTTGAAGAAACATTTGTATGGTTCTGGGTTTCCACCTTTATCCTGGAAGCAACGGCTTGAAATATGCATTGGATCAGCGAGAGGTCTTCACTACCTTCATACAGGTTTTGCTCAAGGAATTATCCACCGTGACATTAAATCAACTAACATTTTGCTTGACGAGAATTATGTACCTAAGGTGGCTGATTTTGGTCTTTCAAGATCAGGTCCGTGTCTCAGTGAAACCCATGTAAGTACCGCTGTTAAAGGTAGTTTCGGGTATCTTGATCCTGAGTATTTCCGGAGGCAGCAGCTTACTGATAAGTCAGATGTGTATTCATTTGGGGTTGTGCTCTTTGAGGTTCTTTGCGCTAGACCTGCTGTGGATCCCTCAGTTGATAGGGAGCAAGTGAATCTAGGTGAATGGGCATTGGAATGGCAGAAGAAGGGCATGCTCGAGAAAATTATAGATCGCCATCTTGTTGGGAAGATCAAACCAAGCTCTTTGAAAAAGTTTGGAGAAACGGCAGAGAAATGTTTGGCTGAATATGGTGCGGATAGGCCAACCATGGGTGATGTATTATGGAATTTAGAATACGCGCTTCAGCTTCAGGAATCTGGACCGCGTGGAGGACAGCCTCAAGACTGCGATATCAATGTGCCTCCAACGAATAGCATCGTTCCTGGAGATCCTTCTGCCAATGTAAGAACAGAGGGAAATGATGGTAATGGTAGTTCGGAGATTAACACAAGCCTAGTTTTTTCTCAATTGATGACCAACGATGGCAGATAACTTCCGTGCTTGTGCACCAATATATTGATCATAGTACCATACAAGAATTTTACAAGATCACCTTACAACTACCACTGTGACAAGTCATACAGGTATACGTCTTTCTAAGGTTCTGCCTGCTTCCGCTGTTTATTATTTTCTCATTTCTCTTACCACGATTATTATACGCAACTTTGTAATGAATTTCTGAGCTGTATCTTCCTCGCGTCGAGATGTTGTAGTGTTTATCTTTTTCCATCGTACTGCTGTATAATGTATGCAAGTGAAGGAACTACAGAAGCTGCTGATGTTTGCTGACTGAAATAAACAACAACAAAACCTTATCTCACTAAGTGAGTCGTCGGAGTTTGCTGTCTGAAACGTAAGAAATAATGTATTTGTTTCTAGCTGGCTAGCTAGCTGTTCTGCACTACAATGTCTTCAGTGATGCATTAGGTTTGCTTGAGCAAATACCAAGTACCAATGTATGGTGTGAGAGAGATAGTGGAGGTTGTCTTTCCACTCAAAATTGTGGTACCTTGCTCGTTGTCTTAGTCACCATCATTTCTAATGTAATAAAATTGTCATTTCTCTCTCATGTGAAAAATACTATGCATTCTTATCGCCGGAAAATCATGTCATTCAACTAAGTATCGAATTTAATTATGGTTTCGGCATCATTTATGTTGTGTTTGTAATCTCCTGTGACAAGAAACGTCAAACAAATCACTCAATTAAGTATTGAACTTCATTATTATTTTGCAATATTCACGCCAATTGGACATGATATCTTCCTCAACAAAGCAGATACAAACAAAGCACTCAACTAAGTATCGAAATTAATTATCATTTTGCAACTTTCACGTGAATTAGATATGAATCTCCCTCAACAAAACACAAGGATATGGTCCATAAGAAAATTGATGACCTATCATCATCCAAGTTGAAAACTTTGATAAAACGACATTGGATGCCCAATTTTGCTGCCAAAGGTGAAAATCTGGTTCACAGGAAGGACAAGGGCATAACGGTAATTATAATAAATAGTGGATATCTTTACACATAGGACCACCACGACTCCAACCAATTCACCCAAAAGATTCACAACTCAAAGATTCTTGCCAACTCCGTAATTTTCTCAAACTTCCTGGGTCCGTTTCGTTTCCGAAATACGACCCTCCGTTTAAGTACAAAACCGAATGGAGTAGGACTCCGGCGAGGAAAATTTGTGAATAGTGTCAATTCATCGTACATTGTGCAGTCATAAATCATTTTAAATATTTTTATTTAAAATTAAACACAAACAGTACCTGATAAAAATTAATTACACGATATATGATGAACTATCACGATTCACTGATCCTCATGATCTTCACCATAAGGCTCTGGAGAGGATCCTATTGGTTTGAGTAGTTGCATACATGAACACACAAAAATAAAGAGTCACGAACGCGTTCTTTCTCTTTAAGTTTAGCAAGAAAGAAATGGCACCATCGATTCCTTCGTACTTGAAGAATTCGATTCCTCCGCTTTAAGCACAACGCGGTTCTTAAGACCCAATGGCGGAGCCAAGTCAAGGGCTGCCCTGGGCTGTAGCCCAGGTAGCTTGTGGTGAAAAATAAAATTTTACATGTAATTTTGATTGATTTTTTTAATGTAGTTCATCAAATATTTAGTCGCTAATTCGAATTCTCTAGGTTTAATTATATAAAATTATATAATACAGTTTGCAAATCATCTCTTTTTCTTACATTATTTTTCTCATCGCTTCTTGTACATGTACAAATTTGAATTTGTTTAATTTTAACACGTTTTTGGTCACCTTGTGAATTTTTTTAAACTAGCTGATACTATGAGAAATAGAGTATCAAGTTTCTTTATTTAAAAAGATTTAAAATTTTAAACTAGTCCATCCGGTAAAAAATTCCTAGCTCCGCTATTGTTAAGACCAACAAGATCTTCAAGGATGGGCCTCAACGGTATCTTCCATAACGCCGTACATGTCCCCCTTTCTCTATCAATCTATCGCTTGCGTGCATGTATGCGTTCGTGTAATGCATGCACGCACGAAATGATTATCAAGTGTCCTTAGTTAATTAACTTTGTTATGTATAATCGTACGTGTGATGTTTTTGTAGGGTTGTTGCTTGCGGGTGAAGCAAGCCAAGACAGAAATTGTATCAGCTGGGAAAGGGGCATATCGTTACCTTGTGGGGGCGACATTGCATCATTTTGTGAAAGATTATAACCCAATTCCAAATCCCTTTTCAAAGGTTATATGTCTAATGGCATTGCTCCAATTTCAACCTGCCAAGAAATATTGAATTTCTTCATCTATCAAACATCCGTAATGATAATACATTTAATTATATTTTGAAATTTTACAACATTTTCCACTTTTCTTCCTATTTCTTCGACTTCAATTAGAGCAGGGCTTTGCAGAAAGTCAATTTTATATTCCATCATTCAAATAATTTCTTGAATGCCGAAAGCAACGAATGAACGGGAAACCGAATCTCAATTTTATTTGTAGTTTGTCAAAATAATATTTTTTTTCATCAACGTGTTTGTGGTTTTAGGGTTTTTTCATATTTGAGTTACAAATTATTATTAATTTTTGGTCTATTTTTAACTGCGTCTCCTTGAAATCTTTTTTAGTCTCACTTTGCCTCTTGTAACTTAAAAGTCACCACTTTACTCTTTGAAACTCAAAATTTGTTCCACTTTGACTTGTGGACTCTCTCCTCCCTGAAACTTATAGGTCGTCTCCTAAAACATATATGTGCAATAAATTTGATTATAAATTTCTATTCAACTTTCGACAACCAGAGAATATTAATTTTAAAAGAAATTGAAGAAATGAAAAAAAAAAAAAAAAAGATTGATTAGCTTGGGCCTGTCTTACCAAAATCAATTCCACATAAGAAACTAATAGATTTAAGGCAATGTGGGGGCAAATTTTGAGTTTTGTAGAGATGGCTCTCAAGTTTCATAGGGCAAACTGGGATCAAAATTGAGTTTCAGAGGGCAAAGTGAAACGAATTTTGAGTTTTAAGGAGTAAAGTAGTGACTTTGAGTTATAAAGAGCAAAATAAGATTAAAATCAAGTTCTAAGGAGTCTTAATTTTTTATCTGGGCTATATTAACAAGGTGTAGAATGCTAATAAAAAAACCTATATTTTTAGTACCATGGTATTGATGTTAATAATGAATTTACTTACTACTAAATATGAATAAAATGAATTAATGTATATTTGGGTATGAGTAAATTGTAGCTATAGTCCCTCAACTTTAACTCAATTGAAGTAATGGTCCCTTAACTAAAAATTCATTACCATTAGTCCCTCAACTCATTAAAACGTGCAGCCATGGTTTCTCAACTAAAAATATATTACCATTGGTCCATCAACTCATCAAAACGTACGGTTATGGTCCTTCAACTAAAATTCATTACCATTGGTCCCTCAACTCATCAAAATGTGTAGCTATGGTCCCTTAACTAAAAATCAATTACAATTGGTCTCTCAACTTTAATTCAACTGAAGAAATGGTCTCTCAACTTTAACCAATGGTCTCTTAACTTTAACCTAATTGGAGCAATGGTCCCTCAACTTTAACTCAATTGTAGCAATGACCCTTCCAACATAACTCATTTTGAAAAAATTCTGACGAAATTGACGAAAATGACCAATCTACACGTTTTGATGAGTTGAAGGATCTCAATTGTAGCAATGGTCATTCCAACATAACTTATTTTGACAAAATTCTAATGAAGTCGGCGAAAATGACCATAGCTACACATTTTGATGAGTTGATGGACCAATGGTAATGAATTTTTAGTTGAAGGATCATTACTCTAATTTAATTAAAGTTCATAGACCATTACTACAATTTACTCTTTGGGTATCGTCGACTTGATATACAAAAAGAGTGATGCGACACCTATGGCCTACAAAACTAGCATTTCACTTTGAAGACGACTTGTTACAATTATTCAACAAAGTTTGTTTGAGAGTTTATTCCAAATTTAGGAGCCTAGCAAAGTAATAATACTATGATCAATCAGCTAAGAGCATCTTTAAAGCTAATGTCAAATTTTAAATATAAAATTCAAATTTGAAAGTTTATGTGGCACTTTAATTTTTTTTCTTTTGGTTCTCCATCCAATATATCAAATTTAAACTATTATCTATTATACTAGCACATGGGCACACACAAAGTGTATGAGAAATTTTTTTTTTTTTGTTTTTGAAATAGAAGGAGAGAGGAAGAGAGTGATAGAGAATATGGAAGTGAGAAATTTTATTTATTTATTTATAATTAGATATATGTTAGGATTGCATGTAGGTGAGGTTTAAAAAAATAAAAACAGCAAAATTTGGTTGTGTAAAATTACATTTCTGCCTCATATTTCTTATTCATATTCTGTTTTAATCAGAGGGTTAAACCGGTAATTTCATAGGATTTTGGTTAACAAAGAGTGTTTTATTAATTAGTAGAGATTATTTACTTTTCCCAATTGTTATAAATATTTTTAGAACAAAAAAGAAATTATAAAATCCATTTATTGATCACTAAAAATAGATTTGAAATTGTTATCATAGTACCACATAGGAATTTGCACTTTTATTTTTATACAGTTATAGCTGGTGTGAACTTTTTTATTTCTTCTTTTGAAGATGCTTTAATGGGAGAGCGAAATTTAAAATGTCACTGTGGCACTATTTTACAGAATAAAAATATCATCAAGTACTCTTTAATTTTTTGACGCAATAATACATAATTATATCGCAATATCATCATTGTAATACTGAAAACTCGAATCATAACAAATGCTAATATTTATCTTCATTTTTAAATGAAAAATTTTAAGTTCGATTATCACTAAAAGTGAATTTAAATTACATTACTACTAACATGTTATGAGGCATAGACAACTCTCTCATCCTTATAATGTGAATAATATCTTTCGTTCGTAAAAAAAAAAAAAATGACAAAACAACAAAAAACACAATGAGGAATAGTATGAAACCGACGTCGGATGCCCAATTATGTCGCAAAGCCGAAAAGATCTTAGATCACCGACGTCGACGGGTGCAGACTTTTCTGGCGGCACGGGGAACAAGACAAGGGCAGGTCGGTCATTTGACAAAAAGCAGACGGTGCCTTTTGCCGTTAATAATTGCGTGGCGTGGGCACGTGGGCCCCACTTATCCAAGTCGCGCTAATGATAACCCGAGGTGCGCACCGCAGTGGCAGACAGACTGGACGGTTCGCCAACGGCTGTCAGTTCCGTAATTTCTCGCAACTTCCGGGGTCTGTTTCGTTTCCGAGTTACCCCTCCGCCCGCGAAAATTACCTTACGAACCCGGTTTCTGAGATTTTTTGTTAAACACACCCACCCGCAGAGAAGCAGACTTTCTCTCTCTAGACACTTTCTCTCTCTAAAGTTGAAGAATTTGGACCAGTTTAGAGCGAGAAAGGAAAAGAAAAGGAAAGGAAAGAGAAAAGCAATTGAGCAAATCGAGACGAGAGAATATTCAAATCGTGAGGCAGCGAAAAGTGGTGTGCTTTTGTTCGAATTGAATTGAATTGCTTCGTTTCAGAGAGGATTAGGGTTTGTCATTTGAATTGGGAGGAAGGAGGGAGGGGGAGTTTTGGGTTAGGGATTTAGGGTTTTTGGTGAAGAATTTGGAGAAGATGGCGGAGGTGGTGCTGCATATATACGATGTGACGAATAGTGGATCGGACAAGACGAATAGCACCATTCTGCAGATCAACAAGATCTTCAAAGACGGTATCGGCCTCGGCGGCATCTTCCACAGCGCCGTTCAGGTTCGTTCTCTCTCGTCTTTCTCGTGTACTCGCGCTTGCTCGTGTATGAATGTATGTAATCTGAAGTTAGATATGTAAATTTTGTATTGCTAGTGTAATTTTGGAGTGCTGTGAATTTGGAAGAGAGATCTTGGTTTTCTTAGGCAATTGGAAATTTTCACTTTGATTCTGTGTGTGTATATGTTAATTGATTATAGAAATGGCGTGTTGATTATTTGTTGCTAATTAGGTACTACATTTCTTGATAAGTTGTTTATCTTGATGGAGATTTTGATCTGAATAGTGAAAATTTTCGCAAAATTTAGTTATATTTCTATTGGATTCTTGGTATCTAAGTACAGATGGGTTATTGAGTTTGCCTTTATTATTGTGTTTGCGATTTATCAGTTTTGAAATTTACTGCTTATGAGTTTGCCTTAGTAGATGTTTTGTGGTATGATGGAAGTGCGTTATTGTTGAATTTCATGGTCAGCCAAGAAGCTCTCTTTTACGAAGAATGACTAAAGTTTGGTTCTTTGTTTTGTTACATAAGACCTTTTAACTGCGAAAATTAACACATTTGTATGTAGTTCCGTTTAATTACTTATTTTCATATGGTGTCTTCTTTATCAGCAGAAAGTTCTGATCAAAATTGTTTATGCTTCATTTGACAGGTTTATGGTGAGGATGAATGGTCATTTGGGTATTGTGAACAAGGATCTGGTGTGTTTAGTTGCCCTTCTGGAAAAAATCCAATGTACACATATCGTGAAAGCATCGTCCTTGGGACAACAGATTGTTCGATCTTCAAGGTTAACCAAATCTTGAGGGAACTCAGTAGAGAGTGGCCTGGGTATTCGTATGACCTGTTAGCAAAAAACTGCAATCACTTTTGTGATGAGCTTTGTGAAAGGCTTGGGGTGCCAAAGCTTCCAGGTAACTTTGTGAGATCGTAGGGTTTACTGGCTATACTAAAGATTTATATGCTATGCAACTGAGTGTACTTGACCAACTATGTACAATGGTCAGTGATTTGTTCCTGTTTCATATATGGTGTATGTTATGTTGAGATATTTTAATTGTGTTATTGTTGCTTCCTTTTGTTTGGTGACTTTGCTCTTGATGTGCAAGTTTTGTTGGTCTTAATTTTGGTCAACTTACAAAATTGATAAAAATGTTATGGTTACAAACTTGATGAGAAGCTTAAGCTTTTTCTTAAGAATAAAAGAACTGTGCCTCTGAATTTGAAAATGTAGTCTTGTAAATAGATACATGGCATGTGTTCTTATAGCTTCTTTTACAGGTTGGGTTAATCGTTTTGCGCATGCTGGTGATGCTGCTATGGAAGTTGCAGGAAACACTGCAGTACGGGTGAGTTACTTTCAGAATGCATAACTTGTATAACCTTTTAGAATAACTTTTCTTTTGGAGTCATTTTTGCTTATTGAAGTCTGTCATTGTCAGTTGATTGGATCTTCTTCTGTAGAAGTATTAGTTTTGTTTCACAATCCTTATTATTACCATGGTATACATGATTCGGCTGCATTTCTAATATGCTAAATATCATATTTACGTGAACGTTTTATCATCAATGGAAAGGGTAATTTACAGCATAATTATCTGAAACATATCCAAGAGTCCCATGAACATACTATCATTACGGATGTGTTTAATTGAAGTTACCTACAGTCTTAGCACGGCCTACTTCTTTGTCATCCTCTTTGCCTTGTGCTTACAGTTCACTTTACTTCGATAATACTTTGGCGAGTTATATGAGATGTGGATAACCATGCTTGCTTGACTTTGCCTCCAATCTTTCTGTTCGGCATTCAACTCATTGTTGGTGTGGCTTTAATAATAGTTTGCATAATCAAATGAAATTTGGTTACCTGTTACCATGGTTTACAATAATTTCTTAATACTTTTGGTTGCTTCAGTGCTTACATGTCTGATAGTTTTCTTGGGTTGTTGCAGTTTAGACAAGCGAAGACAGAGATTGTTACAGCTAGCAAAGTAGCATATCGTTTCCTTGTGGGTGTTACTAATAACGCCACAGCTTCTCCCGAGTCTGCAGGAAATTCAAACAGAGGTGCTCCTAGATTTCAAGCAGCTTGGTTTAAAAACCTAATCACCACAGGAGCAAAGCCATCTAGTAGTTCAGATCTCGAGACCAAGGAAGAAGATGCACTCCGGCAGCACCAGCAACCAGACGCAGAGCCGCCGCTGCAGCAGAATTCTAGGACATGGCAAAGTATGTAATTCCAAGGACACTTTGCCAATGTGCACTAGTCAAATCCAAGCAAGGGCCTTCGACGAGTCCCCTCGTCGTGTACCAATGAAAAGATTTCTTTTGTTTGTTGAACAGAATTATGACCCATTCATGTCCCCAAAGAACTGGAATATATTCATTAGATTGCTCAGCTTGTAGTTGGTTTCATTACATGATTTGATATATAGCTGAGTTTTCAAGAGAGTTAGGGAAGCTCTGATATGGTATTTGTTGAATGGTTAATTGTGCATATAAAATGATTTTCGCACACCCTTTTCTCATCGGCCGCAAAATGCGGTTGATCAGCTGTATATTATCAGAGCCCTCTGTAGTGTGACTAGTTTTACGTAAATGATCTTATTTACTCGGAACATTCCTTTGAATTTGTTAGGGTATCCAATCTAATTCACTCTGAAACACCGATGGTTCGCTTGGTGCCTATGAGTGGATTGAATAATATAGTTTGGCGTATTTATTTGAGGTACGTCTTAGAAACGAAGAACATACATGGTAAGATGTAACACAAAATCAACAAGTTACTGGTAGACCGGCATAAATCACAATAATTTCATACCAGAAAAGATCTTAACATTATTGAAACCACATTAGTTTTGATACAATCCACAAAAAAATATCGGAAAGATGAGTCAGCTGATGCCTCAAGGTCATGAAATGTCACTGCACGTAAAAATATAGCAGCCCTCGACGGGAAAACAGAAGAAGAAAACACAAGAGCATGACATTGCAACATTCTTCAAGCCGAAGAAGATACGCGTGTTTATGATAAACACCTAGTACACATCCACGAAGTTATATACATAACCCTGTTAACGAAATACAGCTGAGGGCTCTTCCAGTAACATGGCAGCTTGACTGAAATGTCCATCTACCGTCTTAGCATTCCATCGAGCACTAGCGTGCCTTCATGTGCATCCTCTGCGATCCGTAGAGATGAAACAGCCTGCGCCGCAATGAGCCCAGCTGCAAATCCGGTGGTACCCCAACCTCCATCCTCACAAAATGATTCAGGGTACTCTCTTCCATAAGGCCCAGAAGAGAGCGACCATTCACTGTTCCCTATGCCGCCCAACTTGTATCCCGATCTGTAAGCACTGGACACCCACCCAATCCTTTCGAGTGAACACTTTGCAGAGTCTTGATAAGGAAAGCGTGCCCTCCTTCCACCCATAAATAGGTCAGCGTCGCCAGGACAACTCCAACGATTGAACACTTGATCTTTGTTCAGAACAATTTCACATGTTTCATCTGAGTCTTCTTCACCAAGTAGGACATGCAACGCAACAGCCTCGGCAATTGCAGCACCTTCTTCATCAAGCCTCTGTTGCTCTTCTTTCTTCTTCTGTTTTTTCTTTTCTAGTTCAGAAATGATGGCTGCTGAAGTAGCAAGGGCTTTCTCCAAGCGCCTCTTCTTTTTCTCAGCCTGCTTTTGACGATCCAATTCGTCCTTCACCTGCTTTTTCTTAACTTTTCTCACAACAGGTTGCAATTTATTACACTCCATGTTATCCATTCAACTAACAACCTCCAAAACGTTGCCTTTGTTTAACTTGCCGAGAATTCCCCTAAAGTGTATACATTTTCCTATAACTGTGTTCCCTTAATTTTCTATATTAGTAAATAAACTTAATTATCTTCTTGTTGAAAACTAATATAATTACTATAATCCTAACAACTACACCCACTCAGGTCCGTAAGAGTACCTCATTTTGCGAATGATGCAATCCCAAACAGAAACAACAGGTGACAACCGAAGGGAAAACCGATATGCACTCACAGATCCACCCCTCGGCATCATTCTTCCTAATTTCCCACAACCCTTGCATTTACCCATCTTGAGCATACCAGAGGAACTGATCATCCAATACCAAATGTGGAAGCACTAACGAAACTTTGTTCCAAACAGCTCACATGGCCTTCCCTGCTGCAGACATAGTAAAGAGAGTAACAAGTTAAACCAAAACTTAACGAAATAAATAAACAAATAAGACACAGTTAACAGACGTGCAACCCGTCTTGTAAAAGTGTCTGAACATCGACAATCAGACACCACAACCAACACCGAAAGAACCCAATTGAAAACATTTGAGAAAGCAGTTCAATTCCAATTTCTGTTTTGGGAATCTAAAAACAACTTATCCGATCTTCTCAATGAAAGCAAAAGATAACAAAAAATAGACACAAATATCATTATCCAAAGAAACAACACATAATATCAAGATCATAGCCCAAAAGACTTAGCCGACCACAATAAGGAAGAAAACACCTCTTAATCACGACCATGAACATAGCGCGCTGCGCCATTGAAAACGAAAATAGACACTCACAGGCAGAAGCACATGCAACAAATGCAAGCAACATAAAACAGGAATGCATCCCCCCAAGTGAAGTCAAGCTTCCCAGGAAAGAGACCTGAATAACCGAAAACTGGATCTACATAACGTCGTCATAGTCTCATAGACCTCGCAAGCTAGATCCAAAATCCCAACAAACACTGAGTTAACAATCATTTGATTAAGTGTAAAGATACACATCGGATACTTGTTAGTCATAAAGCTCTGGACCAAAGAGTAGAGAAAAAGCTCACAAAAACAAGAGATACCAATCGAGTCAACTCCGTAAACCCGCTTCGATTATGAATTACAAAACAACACCAATCCAATTAATCCAATCGTAATTGTATAGGTGAGATGATGAAATAACACACAAAAAACCGACGAATAAGCTCTCTCACTCAATTCAATAACCACAAATTGAACTTCCACTCCATTTTCTCATCATCCAAACAGACTCTAGTATCCAATTCGTTCAAATCCACACTAAACCAAATAGATCCGTACAAAAAACCAGCACAGCTTCACAAATCCGTACAAATAACAGCGTGATCTAATCAATTCGGATACGGCAGCATCAAATTCAAACGCCAATCAATCCAGATCCAATAAAAAACTAATCCAAACAGATAAATCGAAACAAAAATCAACAACTAAATCCAAATTCAAATACACGAAATCAAAAACGTACAGAGAGAGAAAGCGAACCAGATTGAAATCAAAGGTAGAGGTAAGGGCCTCGAGCTCGGAATCTCATCCGCGGAATGACGAAATCGGAAAAAAAAAATGGGGAAGGAATCGGATTCCTGAGGGAGAAACAGAGGAAGGAAGAAACAGGGAGTTGGTGTTTGTTTTGATTTTGATAACCGACCGACCAGAGAGAGAGAGAAAGAGAGATTGAAGTTGAAGGGGGTCGTCGTGTAATTTAAGTATTGGTTGGGGACACGTGGCGGGAGGACGGGGGAGTTGATCTTTGAAAGGGTAAAATTCTGGAATATCTGACTTTTCTTTGGTCTTTAGGGATTAGGTTCAGTTCATGGGTTTGTTGGGGGGCGAGGCAATCTGTGGGTGCCCACTTGCTTTCCGTCAAAGCGTTTCTATTGGCTTGTTTATTTGACGGTGTGGATTACAGATCTGAAGATTGTGGATTTGGATTGACGGTGAGGATTCTAGTACAGGAATAAGAAGGGGGGGCTGTGATGTAGATGGGGTAATGGCAGAAGGCCTCTACATCGGGCCTACTCCTAGGTATAAGGAGGTGGGACTCAATAAATATCAGATCTGCTTTCAAATAACTTGTAACGCATACGAACATCTTGTAAAAACTCAAACAACAACTGAGTTTTATTGCATTAAGTGAAGTTGGTTTCGTGAATTCTAGAACGTTAAAGTCGGCTTGCGTCAAGTACGTCATATTTTTCCTTACAATCTCTTTCTAAACTTTCTTATATCTTTCTCCACCTCTTTTTCTCTAAAATCTTTGTCACGTACAAAGATATTGTAAAAGCTAAAAAATGGCAAATTTTTAACAAAAAAAAATAGGAGCAGTAACTCACACTTTTTAATTGTATTTGCAAATTTCCACAAAAAGTCGTCATAAAAATAGTTTTGGTGACATTTTCATTGTATCATAGGTTAATGTTTTAGATGTTCTGACCAAAAATTTCCATTCAGGCTACGTTCTTGCCTCCACTGTTATTTTTAATCGGTTTTACAAATTTTTACAAAAAAATAATCATAAAGTCAAATTTCGTACAATTTTGAATGAATCAATTTGCAAATTTTGATGTGTAAAATTATTAATTGGTATGACGAAGGTTAATTATGTTCATTAATTTACACAATCCTTGTTCAAGTGTTATTTTTGTCACGGAATGAGATCCACTCCTGATTTCTTTGTAAAGAGTAAGAAATTCGGATCATTCGAGAGACAGGAAAGAGATCTGAGTCGTTCAATTTATTATTTATTATTATTATTATTATTATTGTAAAGTGGGTGAGTAAGATTGGCTAATAAAAGCCATCTCTTGGTCCGCAAGCTCAGGACATAGAGATGCTGAGTGGGTCTCAAATTCTCAATCACTGTCTCAAAGCAAGTTCATCCCTAACAAATGAGTTGGCCCAAAGTCCACTTTTCCATCCTAGTCCACCCAAAACCCACTCCACCCCACCTAATAGGCTGGCCTAAAGTGGAGGTCAGCTTTGAGCCCACCACATAATGGACTAAGCAAGAAACAGAGTCATATGACGTTTGCCATGTGAACCCTTTTCTTTTTTGCGCCATGCACATAGAAAACACGCTCACGTGGCCGTGTGTTGTCGACAACTCGTAGAGGGGGGCCTGCCGTGCATGCGCACTACAAGATGCTGGGCGTGGGATACGTGGCACATCCATGTTCGTTGGATTTCCAACGATAAAAAAAAATGAAATTCAAACCCAACGGCTAGTGACGTGGTATAATATGGACCGTTCGATTTATGATCAATGATCCATATTTTTTTGTAAAACTTTAAAAATAAATAAATAAATGTCAGAAATTAATAAACTCTTTAGTTATAAATAAAGAACATGTCAGAAATTAAAAATACAATTATTCTTTTATAATAATATTTTAATAAAAATTAACTAGGCTATTTAATTTAGAAGTAGAAATGCACTTCATCGATTACTATTTATTTGGATGGATTGAATAGACCCAACTTGATTTTTAGGGTGGGGTTGCTCTTACAACTCTTCCTTTTGCTCAATAGTCGACGATCACTCGCAGTAGCAGAGTCCCCAGACTCCCCACCAAAATGTTCACCTTCATCGCCTTCCTTTCGTTTTGATGATCCCACCTGATCTCATCATCCAAGGGCCACAAAAGCCGCAATGCTCTCTCTTCAACTCCTCCCCGCCCTCCTCAGCCCCAAGCCTTCCTTCTCTTCCTCCCTCACCGCCGCAAACCCACCAAAAACCTTTAAACCCAAAACCCTAAAACCCAAACCTTCTCCCACCTTCACAGTCCGCGCCATCCTCCAATACAACAGGAAGCCCCAATTGTCCGGCGATACCCCCCGCGTCGTCGTCATCACCTCTGGAAAAGGAGGCGTTGGCAAGACCACGACCACCGCCAATGTCGGCCTCTCCCTCGCCCGCCTCGGCTTCTCCGTGGTTGCCATCGACGCCGACGTCGGCCTCCGCAACCTGGACCTCCTCCTCGGCCTCGAGAACCGCGTCAACTACACCGTCGTTGAGGTCCTCAACGGCGACTGCCGCCTCGACCAGGCGCTTGTCAGGGACAAGCGCTGGTCCAACTTCGAATTGCTCTGCATCTCAAAGCCCCGGTCCAAATTGCCGATGGGGTTCGGCGGAAAGGCCCTGGTCTGGGTCGTCGACGCTTTGAAAGCCAGGCAAGAGGGCTGCCCGGACTTCATCCTCATTGACTGCCCCGCCGGAATCGACGCCGGCTTCATCACCGCCATTACGCCGGCCAATGAGGCCGTGCTGGTGACCACGCCGGATATCACAAGCTTGAGAGACGCTGACAGAGTCATTGGGCTGCTGGAGTGTGATGGAATTAGGGATATAAAGATGATGGTGAACCGGGTCCGGACAGATATGATCAAAGGGGAGGACATGATGTCGGTGCTCGATGTGCAGGAGATGTTGGGATTGGCATTGTTGGGGATGATTCCGGAGGACACGGAGGTCATCAGAAGCACCAACAGAGGGTACCCTCTGGTTTTGAATAGGCCGCCCACATTGGCAGGACTGGCCTTCGAGCAGGCAGCGTGGAGGCTTGTTGAGCAGGATAGTATGCAGGCTGTCATGGTGGAGGAAGAGCCCAAGAAGCGCGGCTTCTTCTCGTTTTTCGGAGGGTAGAAAGTGCTGCAATTTTGAAGCTTGCAAGTATTGTTTTGCTTGTGTTTTTTATCTGCAGATGAATGTTCAGGAGTGGAGGGAAATTGAGTGGAGCTGTGTACAGAGTAAGTCAGTTCAATTTTGTGATTGTGTCTCTGTTAGTGATAGCTAGAATTATAGATTTCTAGTTTTTATTTTTAGGGAATGCAAGGATTAGTGTGATGTATTTATATTGATTGAGAAACAAGTAAAATTGGTACCTCTCCTTCGATTATTCGTATTGAAAAGTTCATGCTTGATCTTTGCCATTGATGAATTTGTTATCGAATAGCTCTCTTTTTCGTTGCACCGATTCAAATGCTTAACTTCCAACCCAATCACTTTCATCGGTTGGGTTCCGCTTCTCCTCTTCACTACAGAGTTCCTATGGTGTCGATTTCATCTTCTTGAAACGTTCACAATAAGTTTTCCGGACAGTATGTTTCGATTATATGGTGATCTCTTTCAGCCAAAGTCGAAGCTTTTGCTTTTGCTTCCTCCAAACGACCACTTTAGTAACCTTTTTCTTCCTGTAGTTGCCTCTCCATCTAACCAAATTCACTGCATACGAAAGAGTAGTTCCGAACGGGTCACATACTTTGCATCTCCGGTTTGTGTTGTGCCTCAGTCTCCAAATTTAGTGATGAATCTATGGAGAAGCAGAGCAGTGGAGCAAGAACCTTTCTACGGATCATAATGTTATGAGTTATATGAAGATTGAGTACCTGCTCCAAGCGTTAAAACAACGATTTCCCGATGAGGCTTCTTCGATATTTGAGATGCTAACATATCAACCACATCACCCTGTAAAGCCACCAAACCTCATGTTCAACAATCTTCAAATCATCCGGTTACCAGAATCCTTCGTAGGTAACCATTTGGAGCACGAACGAGTTTTCGTTTGATCCCGACGTGTGAATTTTTATCTTTTAAAGTCATATTTTGCGTGCAATTCAGAAACAATTGTGTTCTAAACAATTTGAAAACATTGGTATTACCAGAGAAGGGATGTATTCAGATGGCGGGCTCCCTCCCTTCCACATACATTCTGGACATCTATTTCTCTAGCAGCATAAACCTGACATCATACACCATTTCATTTAGCTCTTTAGCTATAAGACAACCCAAGGACTTTGCCAAGGCAACTTACATCTGCGACTACGACATGATCTGCACCACGGGGACATCGGCGAAGTCATCCCTCAGTGCTGCTAAACGACTGCGTATCACCAATCAGTCCAGCGCAATTATATGAATCGTGCTAGTGATACCAGAAACTGCTTAAAGGGATTCTGCATTGTTCTCATCTTGAGTGAATACCTGTACGTACGAGGCTGGAATATGACCATAAGAGACTTGACAGGGAACCTCGGGCGTGCAGCTTGAATAACTGCACTAAATTCTGTTGGATGATGAGCGTAATCGTCATATATACAGTTGCACACAATCTACAAACTCGGCCTCGCACAACTGCTAGACTAACAATTTGGAATTCAGATTTACAGTTTCCAGTCGAAGTTTTCGGTGTTATAACATTACACACCTAAAGAACTTCTAATTGCTTCAGATCAAAAACCAATTAGCAGAGATGTATTCACACGGGAACTCCGACGGACTTTGCATACAAAATCTCAGCATTGTTATGGGGAACAGAATTTGAAACAACCGCAGCTCCAGGTAATCTCGAGGCGCCACTCCCTTGTGTGTTAGCCACCGAATGGCCTGTGTGCAACAATGCCCCTGCTTCCTGCAGCCCGTCCATGAAGCTACTCCAAGCAATATCCGAGCCGCTAACCTCATAACCCTACGAAAAAATTCAAAGAAAAAAGTGTTGAATTCAAGAAACCTAAAAATTGCGCAGTTCTATGTAGTCTATTACACTCATTGAAATTGACCCAAGTCAAATGACATTGTAATAATTCCATCACGTTTTTATTGTTTCCTGAACTAAGGAATTGCACTGTTTTCTTTCATTTTCTGTCATTTGCCAACATTTTCTCAGCAACCAAACAGAGAATCAAGGCTTCAATCAAGCTTCACTTTACCTGTTTCAGGGCAACCATGGGCAGCGCAGACAATCCGCAACCTCCAATCCCCAAAAAGTGAATAACCAAGCCCTTTTTCGTTTCTCAAACCACCTGATTATCGATAACTATCATCCGAGAACGCCGTCGAGATTGAGATGCTGCCGCCGCTATTTTTACTCGAGGAGCGCACGGATTTCGACATTCGATTGCTTTTGCACTGGACAAAGCTCTCCCTGATAAATATCTAGAAGTCGATCTTCGATGTCCGGATGATATTGGCCGGAAAATGGAGGGTTTTGGACGTTGATATTCCCGGGAAATCCATCGGTGTGACACTGACACAGATTTTCCCGGGAAAGTAACGGGTTTTGAAGTTGGATCGTGGATTCCTAGATATAGAAATGGATAGTTTAACAATCTGAAATGGGCTATAAAGCCCATTACATCGGCCCAATAATTCCCAATCCTTCTTTATTAGTTAAGTTGATATCCAAAAGGCCCAGTTTACCTTTTTTATTTTTTAACTTCAAACAATGTGTTTTATTTTCTGTAATTTTTATTATCTAAATCAATACAGTCAAGTGTGTAGCTTCTTTTCACTGTAAATTTTTCTCGAATTAAAAAATAATCACTAATTAAAACAAAAGGAAAATATTGTTACAAGACAACGGTATTCATTATTATTTATCTTCGCTTTGTAAGTGAAATTTTTTAAATTCAACTCTCATAAATAATGAGTGCAATACCATATGTGGTGTTCTAGTTGTGTGGCATAGTGACTTAGCTCAAATACCTTATCGCCTAATAAATTATCATTGTATAAAAAATAAAAATAAACACTATTGCATTACGAGCACCAAATTATTTTTACCTCCACACACGCACCCGATTTATTAAAATGGACAGAACAAAATACTAATTTTATAATGATATTACTCAATTTAGCATGCTATTATTATTATTATTATTATTACTCTCTTTTTTTTTTTTTGTGAAAACTTTCGGCTTGTTAATTTGATTGAGCAATAACACCACCACTCGTGGCAAAAGCTTTTAGTGAATTCATTACTCTGGGCCTGAGGCTGTGAGGCAGTAGGAGACCAACTGACCAACGTGGTCCCAATTCCAAAGGCCCCCAACCTAAATTTGCTTGTCAAATCCAACGTGGTCCCAATTCCAAAGGCCCCCAACCTAAATTTGCTTGTCAATTTATTTGGTCCCACGGTGGTGAATTTCCGCCGACCTTGACCACATCAAACCAAATATTTGAAATTATGATTTTCTTTTTTATTTTTAAGTAAAAGGTTTTAAATTTGATTTCGTTAAAAATGAATTTAAATCATATTATTGTGATTAGTTCAGTTAAAAATGAATTTAAATCATATTATTATGGTTAGTTCAGTGTAAAATTTAGTCCAAATAATATTAAAAAAAAAAAGATAAAAGAATATTAACCAACAAAATGAAAACTTTTCAAACAATCACTAGTCATATAAAGTCAGATGCGTAACAAGATACTTTTACCTAATGGATAACTCTAATTTCCTACTGGTAAAAGAAGGAAAAGGACTTGCACCAAAGATATTATGGTATTCCAAACCATGCACTCATAAGCTGATTACGCTTAATTAACGCTCGTTTTGTAAGTATTTTTAAATGGCTGAAAGTGTTTTTAGAAAAAATGTTTTTGAGTTTCAAAAGTACTTGAAGTGTTTCTTGCTAGAAATACTAGTTTTGAGTTTCTTGTTGGAAATACTTCAAGTGCTTTTCCAAAATTAACTTGCATTTTTACTAAAATTTGATTCCAAAAATATTTTATCTAAAAACGATTTTTGTCGTTTAAAAGCACTTGTCAAACGAGTTATTCGAATAGTTTGGATAATCCAAGCCCAATCTAAATCAATTGTGAGTTAATTTGAACTTAAGTATAGAAATAGAACACATCGTTCTAGTTAACTCAGCTAAATATACGTCTATTATGCTAAACTTAAATTGAGTTTGCGTCAACTTAATCAAGTTACTCACATATCATAAAAAGCAAATTAAATAATTAGATTGGAGTTGGATTCACGTCTCAACCAGCCGTCCGACAAAAATTACATCCTTTGTATGAATTCGTTTTTTTTTTTAACAACAAATAGTTTCTCCCTCGATTGGAAGGCAACTGTATATATTAATCCAATTGTATTCAAATTATTGGAGTCTTACATCATCATTTGTGACACAAAACGCACGAGACTCCACACGTCGAGCAATGGCATGACCAAACAAAATGGACAAAACGCGGTAGCTTCATGACGCAACAGCACACACACAATATGAATTAGGTTAACTATATGCATGGTTGAGTTGAGTCAGCATCACGAAACCTAGAGTTTGGAGTATGACCTCTATACAATACGTGGCCTCAAAATATTGGATGTATATCTGAGTAACTATAGTTACTATACTTTATTTCATGTCACAAACTTTTGCATAATTGAATGGGAAGAGTTCCGGTCAAAATCGTATATCATTAAAATTTGATCAAACGGTTATAATTATTATAATTTTTAGAAGAGTTCTCTATTTGTAGTCGTTTGATCAAATTTCAACGATCTGAATCATTTGATTCTAAACCTTTGATGGAAGAGATCCGGATCTCTTCCCCCATTGAATCACACATAAACCCTATTTATTCGAAAAGGACGTGATTAAAATTCAAAATTGTTCAAACTCAATCACACTTTGATTTTATTTATTCTAAGCGATATTACTTACTCGAAATTAGAACAAATTGAGAGAAGTAGTTTAAATTGAAACACAATAAAGTTGGAAAAAAATAATATCATATCTACTTGATATGAACACGACTCATTCTTATTTTTTCTTTGAAATTATATATATATATATATATATATATACTTTTTTCTGTTTATTAGTTAGAGATGTCCGTTTTGCGTCGCAAACCTTGACGCAACGAAAAAATTGCTCGTTTGTGATCAAAGGCCATGGGTTCGAGTTGTAGAAACAGCGCTGTATAAGATAGACATTCATCTCCCGACTCTCAAAAAGTAGAGAGTTTTATTGACTTGAGGTCGCCTTTTTTTATCAGTTGAAGATATTCCTGTGAGATTATTTTATGGAGGAGTATTGAATGTATTATTACAAGCTTTCTACGCGTGGGATGCATGTCCAATTTTCTACAAAAGCATACCTACCAAACACAAGCTCCTCCATCCTTCATTGATCTTTAACCAACATAAACCAAACCTAAATCTTGACCTTTTCGGGTGTCAATCTAGCTACTTAACGGATAAATAGGTTTTAGATTACTCATTAGAAAAATAGAAGTGGCCTCCAACTAAAATCAATTTGATGGCTTAGAAGAAGAAAAAGTTCCAATCAATTTTCCTAGTTAGTGAAAACATGATTACTTACGTTTACTGTGGAGCAACTAGCTAGTTTGCAAGATGTTTATGTCGTATCTGACTAGATATATTATCAATAAAACTCCCTTCGTACTGGTGAGATTTAAAAAACCTAAAAACTAGCTCGCAATATGCATGATGAGGCCTAACTCACAGTAATTCCTTGTAAGTTGTATATATATGAACGAACGTCTAAATCTAAAGTTAAGCTCTTCCCCAAAATGTTTCATGCATAAAACGTATAAATTAAATTCGAAGCAGTCCTTCCAAATATTCTCCTAATTTGCACATACAATTGTAAGTTTTGTACGAGTTTGTTCGACAATAAATGTAACACTCATAAATAAACGAATGTTTTAAGATGATAGCTTCGAACTCTCTATCTCTTTAATAATAATATTTTTTAAACAAAATTAATAAATGGTCTAAAGATAAGTCTTCCCTCAGTCCTCATCGCATTTCATGCACAGTTAGAAGTAACATTTTTAAAAACGTCGGCGAAAGTGATAGCATATTTGATCATGGATGTGATAATCCATGAACTAACTTAACCTTTTGACCTATAAAATTGTAATCAAAAGGGCATCAGGCTAAATTTGACCTCAGGACAGCAGGTAATATGTAGTTTCAGGGCGGACTAAATTTAACCACATAAAGTAATAAAATATGAAGAGAAATAAAACACAATCATGCACCTTTGGACATAAAAAAAAAAATTTAACCCTAGCATAGTATTTAAAATATTAATTTTTTAAAGACTAAAACGTAGTCAATGACCATAGGATTGCTACTTAGCACTACAGCGTAATAATATTCCTCTTCATTTGTAAGTGAGAGATTTTAGGTTCAATTTTCGCCAAAGACGAATTTAAACCATATTATTGCTAGCTTATTGTGAGACTTAACCTACCCCTCTTTCTTAACGTAAATAATATTGTTTGTTCCAAAAATTAAAAAAAACATAGTCAAGGACTACTTTTACACTCTATGACCTTACGTGGCGTTAGAAAATGCAACCTTCACTACTCATTTAAATATTAAGTTGTGTACAACGAAAAAATGGTGGTCCAACGTCATGGTACGTAAGTGGAGCAAAATACACAAATGCCTTCTTTCTTCATTGCAAAATATACACTCAGCAGATTGGCAAAACATACAAAGATATGCAAGTAGGCTGGCTGAGCCATGCATGTAACACAGTATTGATCACAAAAACACATTTAATTTATCTCTATCATTTTTTTTACACTGAAAATTTCGATCTAGTTATAAGCCCTTGTATGCTTTGATTCTCCTATCGATCTCCTTTTCCAACTCTTCTAGTCCTCCCACTTCTTCGAGTTCCTACAACCGCAAATTACACAGTATATAAAAAACAGACTTGAAATTAGTCAAGTTGTCAAAATCAATTTGTTTCTCCATCTGTACTCAAGTTTCGATATTAAAAAAAATATTTTCAAGTCAGGGACAAAGTTGATGACTAACCTTAGGTCCAAGAAACAAACCATATGGAACACCCTCGAACTTCTCCGAGTGGTGGAGCTGAGGGTCCAGAACATCCAAATCAAAACAAAATCTTGACAGTTACATTCAGTTTAACAGAAATTCATACTTAAATGCCTAATCATTTTATTAATCAATAATTATGGGCGCAAATTAATATGATAAGTATTATTTCATAGTGTGCGTTTATGTATGGGGGAGAGGATCCTCTCCGGATCTATTTTGTAGGGATCCTCACATCCTAACTGATTGCATCATACAATCAATTTTCGTTAGGTACTATTTATGTTTAATTTTAAATAAAAAAATCAAATAATTTATAACCGTATAATGTACGATAAATAACTAAAATATGAAAATCCTAAAAATCTCCACAATTTGGATCCGAATGAGATCCAAATCCGTATGGGGTATAGTTCACCTGATGAGCTGCAGCAACCTTTCGCAAATAGGGCACGTCGGCTATTGGCCCCACCGGGAATCTTTTATGCACTAGGCCATCGTGGACAAACATATACGCCATCCCAAATACCGTAATTCCAAGGCCCTGTCGTTTCAAGTCAATATATTAACAGCAGAAATTAGATTAATTAATTTAATTAATTATGATTAAAGTTAGAAATTATTATTGGCACTTCAAAATTCACATTTTATATTCTAAATTTTCTATATTTAAAAAGAAAAATATATTTAAAATGAGATTTTTAAAGTGTTAATAACACTTCTCTTAAGATCGTTAATAGAACAGTAAACACATGTATTCATAAAGATGGAAGGAAGTGGGAGACTTACAGCACCAAAACAAAGGCCAGGAACAAGGCCTTTGTGGAAGAAACCATAACTGAGAAGGGCTATTGCCGGAACGGCGTTGATTATCGCAAACACGTCGTTAAGCTCGAACGGACCTTCTCTGGGTCGGTGGTGCGACTGCATTGAAGTTCATCGCGTAGTTTAAATTAGTTTAAAGTAGAATGTCGCTCGTATTAAAAACATATTCGTATCAACCATATCAAACACTGTCTGGTTGCTAAGAGGGAATTATTGGATCATCTTTCTCCGATGAAGAGGCGAAACATAATCAAATTGAATTTGCGACAGGTATTTGAAATCTTAGTAGAAGACTGGATTTGTTATTGCATGTTTGCTTCTCGAAAACAAAAGAAAATAGCAAAAATTCAATCTTTTGGGTTCCTAAGAAGTGAAAAGAAGCCAAATTTGAAGGTACAAACCTCGTGCATATGCCATAAGGAAGCGTGCCAAAGAGCTTTATGTGCCCATCTTGCCCAAAACTCCATTCCCACCTAGAAACATACAAAACCAAATTCAACTTAGCATTTTCCCCAATTGAGAAGTTGTCTTAGGACTACTTATGAATGAAGCACTTCTGCTTATAAGCGTTTCTGATATAACTGTATTATTTTTATCGGAAATCTAAATGATTCCTTGAGGACGCTTGAAAGTGCTTCTATAGAAAGCGCTTGCATGAACCAGAAGCAGTTTAAACTCTTGCTTGTAGCATAGAATATTGCTTTTGGTAAAAAAGAAGCGGTGAGTGAACTTACAGCAGCACCAACAGATAGAGCAAATGTACCCAGCATTTCAGACAATGGCACAGTCCCACCCTATGAACAAAATAAAATATATAAAAAATAATAATAATCTATGATTTTTTGTGGGATTTATAATTTTGAGAGCAGAGACAAATTTTAAAACTTGGAAATTTAAAAATTTACCTCCATTTGCCAGTAAAATCTGTAGTAAACAGCCATGACAGCCATGGAAGTAATCCCTAAGCTGGACATCACGGCAGCGACAAGATACGCGAACCTCTCCGATTTCTTCCTCGACAGCCTCTCCGCCACGCGAACCGACGGAATTACAATTGGGATCTGAGAATCGGCGGCTTCCGGGGATTTTCCGGCGGAATTGTCGAGGTTGGTTATCTGTTTTTGGTCCTCCATCACTACATAGACGGTGAAACAGAGTTTCCGGCGAGCCCTGTGGCGTGCTGACTTCTGGTGGCGGAGATTTGGGAAGAAGACGGTGGTGCGGTTGGGTTTTGGGAGGTGGTAGGAGGAGGAGTGGATTAGGCGGAAGGGGGTGGGGGTTGTGACGGCGAAGAGTCCGACCGCCATGGAAGTATACTTGTTGGTGGTGAGGTTGAGCGTTGAGATAGAGAGAGAGTTGAAGGTGGGTGGAAATGGAGTCAGGGGAGACCACAAGTTTCTGTCCCTCAAAACTTACAATACGCAACCAAAACGTCTTTAAATACTAGTCGAATGAAGAGATTTTTCAATATAATCGACACACGAAATGGTAAATAACGTGTTATTATATAAATAATGAGATATAAGTGTTAAAAAGTAAATAATTTAAAAAGTAAAATTTTCCACCACTTACATAAAAACACATAATGTATCATCCATATTTCCATCGCAATATAAAATTTCTCACTCAATGGACAAAAGTCACAAAAACTTTTAAAGAAATGATGCCAGTCGGGCAAATTACTGCAAACCATTCACGTGGCCAAAATTAGTCAATTTAGTTTTCGAGATTAGCGTGATTACGATCTGATGTATGAAGTGTTGTAATATAAGTGATTAGATATTAAACAATTAAACGTACCTCTAATTATGTCATAATATTTGGTATGCCATACTGTTTTCTCAATGGACTAAAAAATTTCTCATTTAGTAGGTAGTGAACGAGAGAAAAAGAGGAGTGTAAAATCTTACTAGTTAATGAGTGATTTTATTTTTGTAATGAATGAGGTAGTATTTTCTCCAATTTATTATAATTTTCAAAATAGAAATCTGAACTGAAGTTTTATTACTTTTTTAAACACTACTTTAATTAGCTGACATAACTCACATATAAAATTAGCAAAACACATGAAATATAAAAGGGAAACAAACGGTTTGAATATGGCATGCCACTTTGGTAATTTAGTGTGAACAAGAAGGGTGAGAATTAGAAAAGTGGGGATGCAAAAGAATGACATTTGTTAGGCAAGAGAAAAAAACTAACATAAAACAAATTTATCAGATCACGTCTCAATCTAATAAGATATTATTAAGCGTAAAATGATTATGCGCATAACAATACATTAATAGCTAAAAAAATACACCATAAAAATTAATCCGTTATATAAATTATTCTCCCTTCTCCGGGCAAGGTCTAAGAAATGTGAGGCTGATGGGCCACCGAAGGATTGCGAAGAAGAAGACAGCGAATCACAACAACATGTTGATACAAAACGACACCGGGTTGGCCCTTTTTGGGGTTCCAGTTTGCTATCTGTTTGGATAATGCCACGTAGCAGTTTGCGTATTCACACACTAACGGATCGAGCACATTTCGGGATTTTAATTGGCGGGGAATGTTGGGCTCGACGGGTAGGTAGGTACCGTGGCAAATTCCTAGTAGTCGAAGACCGACACGTGGACAATCTGCTGATAACGGGAGTCAATGGTCATTAATTTGTTTTGTCCATAATTACGAGGAAGCAAAAAAAAAAAAAAAAACGTGCATGCATTAATTTCTGGCTGAAAAGGATACTTTTGGAAGGCCCGTTAAGCCCAATGGGCCTCGCCAGAGAGGGAGGAAAATAGGGAGTGATGTTAACCGGGTCTTCAACTTTATGGTTTGCAAGTCGGGTTTATTTGCCCCGGTTTTAACTTGAATTAAAGCTTTCATTTCGCCCGTCCATTTTAATCTGACAGTTCTTATTATATCTCTTTTCTACTAATTAATAAAACACTAATTATCAATCAAAATTCTATGAAATTACCAGTTTAACCCTCTAATTAAAGCAGAAAATGAATAAGAAATGTGAGGTAGAAATGTAATTTCACACAATCAAATTTTGCTATTTTTTTTAAAACCTCATCTACATGTAATCCTAATATATCTCTAATTAAAATATATATATATAAAAAAAAAAAAAAAAAAAAAAAAAACTTCTCAGTCCCACATTTTCTATTACTCTCTTCCTCTCTCCTTCTATTTCAAAAACAAAAATAAAAAAATTTTCCACACATTTTATGTAAGTCCATACGCTAGTGTGTATATAATATAATATAAAATGTGTAATTAGTGATGTGCGTTAGAGAAATTTTTTAACCCCATCGAATTGAGCCCAAAGGCCCAAAGAGCTTCAACTTTGGCACTGTATCTCACTTCTCTTTAGATTAGCTGCTTCCAAGGTTTTAAAAGGTTAGTGGCTTGCAAAGGCTTAGCGTCCAGACGTTTATGCTATTTTTTAATTTTCATTGAAATTAACAAATGATATATAAATAAGTATGTAATTAAATTTTTTTTTTTAAAAGTACATAATTGTATTGAGATACATAAATTATAAAATAAATTGACATATATTATAAAGTATTAGCACATATTAAAACATGAGAAACTAGTACATAATATATGATTATCCAAGTATTCAACAAGTTTCTTACAATTTATTGAAAATAAAAATGCAAATTGAAAGTTATCGATTTTTTGTCTAAGTGAGAGTTACAACCTAGCAAATTAAGTATAGGCCTCATTTCTTAATTTTCAAACACCTACAATTAATCGAGACGATAATTAATCGTCTAGCAACTAGCCATGACTTAAACGACGCTAAGCAAAAACGTGACCTAAATGGAACTAAGCGGAAATTTTTGAAACGGTGATTGCTTTTAGCAAGGCCGTTTTCAGAAGCGACCCACTTCCTTGAAAAACAATAAGCGAGTTAAATTCATGTCCCTTATCTGTTTTAACCACTCAATGAACATAGAAGGGCTGTCCTAAAATCATGGCAAAAACCTCTCCACTAATGTCAACAATCTCAAATCATGGCAATTACACCTAATTCACGATTGACTATCTTCTTATTTACTTGACTATTGTAACTGCTAACTGATTATTCTTTTGTTAAATGACTTGTATTCTGTTACTTTGGAACAGTCAAAACTGTATTTAATACTTGTAAATTCGTTTTGTGAAATATATAAAATGATATATATTTCTCTTTACTCTATTTGTACAATACTACAGTATTCTTTGTATTCGATAAAGGATTGAAAGCTCTTTTTGGGGGACTTATAGAGGAGTCTTAGCCTCTTTTTGGATTTTTACAGCCATCAATAAGGATTGCCAATAACATGACTTGAGCGCGAAGGGATTCACGAATCAAACCAAGGTAAGATGAAGACACAAGGCACTAAGGCTACAAGACCCATACTTTTAAGGAAAGCTGAACTTTCCTTGCACGTAATGGTTTAATTTGTTCACTTACATGGATTGAATTCCCTTTAAGTCTAGGTATTAATTATGATGAGTTGAATATTTGGCATACCAAATACATACGGTAAATTTTCAAAAGGTGGTTAGTTATTATTTCGTATCCGTCCCTTCGGTCTTCATTCAGATATCTTACCATGTGTAGGAAATCCATTGCACCCCTATAAATAAACTTCCACATCCTTCCTCCTTGCACTACAACATTATTCAACAACTCCTCTTTTTTCAAACGATGGAGACCTCCTCAAAATTCCATGTAAGTTCTCTTGCTTTCCACCACTATTTCAATTACTTTTTTGTTAATTTGCTTGTTTTCTGGGTTCAATATTTAGTGATGTCATTTTTGTTTGTCAAATTTTAAAATAACGGGTCAATGATCCAACATCGATATTATTTCTAAATTAACTACCACCAGATGACCCAGTAGTTGGTGATGGATATTAGTCCTGTATTTGACACGGCAGGTCCAGAGTTTTGATTATCACCATTGGTGTGTCACATGATGGTGGTCAAAGAAGATTAAAATGACTTTGTGAGTCTAATTACAAATAAAATACATGGTTTTGTTGCTAATTACACTGTAGCCTTTTAGAAACAAAAACATTTATTTTATTTGTAATTTTTTTTTTATCAATCTTTCCGATATGGGACTTTCAAAATCATTCCCAGATGATTTTTTTTCTTTTTTTAAATATGATATTTTATTTTAATCTAATCTAAATTATTGGGAGGGGATGATCTAGCCAACGAGGGCTAGTTTGTTCCCGTATGTTTTGCTTAGAAGGCTAATTCCTTTTTTTCTGTTATTATTAACAAATTTATGTCGTTTTAAACAATTACAGGTTGCTTCTGCGATTATTGTTGCGCTGGGATTATTCTTCCTAACAGCGGCAGAATGTCGAAAACCGGTTTCGGGCACGATCAATTACTCGGCCATAAACTGTAGAAAACATAGTGCTCTTTTGACCGACTTTGGAGCCGTCGGAGACGGAAAAACTTCCAACACAAAGGCCTTCAAGGCTGCCGTTGGTCATCTAAGTCAGCTTGCATCCGACGGCGGAGCGCAGCTTATTGTGCCGCCGGGGAGGTGGCTCACCGGAAGCTTCAACCTCACTAGCCACTTTACCCTCTTCGTCCATAAGGATGCCGTGATTCTTGCAACTCAGGTTTGTATTTCTTCCCTTTTTTTGTCAATATTTCTTCAGTTATTACCTTTTTTCGGTAGATATTTTGGGCTCGATCGTAATTACAAGAAGTTATATATAACCGACGCATATTTATGGTGATTGAACAATCGCGTAATCAATTTTTTTTTCGTGTATATTTATCAATTGGTCACTATTTCACTGAACTTATATTTTTTTCATACTTTTGATGAACACAGGATGAGTCAGAGTGGCCTCATCTTCCAGTACTGCCTTCATATGGGAGAGGCAGAGATGCCCCCGGTGGAAGGTTCAGCAGTCTCGTCTTCGGAACAAACCTAACCGACGTTGTAATTACAGGTAACAACGGCACAATCGACGGCCAAGGTGCTTCTTGGTGGGCCAAGTTCAAACAAGGTCACTTGACCCTCACCCGACCATACATGATCGAGATCATGTACTCTAATCAGATTCAAATTTCTAATCTCACTTTGGTCAATTCCCCTTCGTGGTTTGTCCATCCCATATACAGCAGGTAATGTGCCCCTTGTTTTATAATCAATGCACGACGGTCGCATCGACATGTAGTGGTACTCACGTGACAATGTGACGGTTGCTCTAAAAAATTTCTCGCACTATACATGCATATATAATATTAAGGAAAACTATTGAAAATGGCTTGAAAACTTCGAGTTTTAACGATAAGGACAAAATAAAGGGTGAAGTGAATAGTACCAGGATTGACTTTTTAATGTAAAAATGTGGTTTTTCGTTAAAGTGAACAGTACCAGGATGTTTTCGTTAAAGTTCCCTATATATTATGTGTATTTGTCAATGTGCTTTAACATTAATCTGGGTTAAATTTTGCAGCAATATAACAATCCAAGGGCTCACAATCCTTGCACCAGTTGATTCTCCCAACACCGATGGGATTGACCCAGGTTCCTAATTTTTGCTACCGCTTAATTTGTTCTTGTTGTTGGTCATTAGTGCTTAATTGGGAAATAAACATGGTTAATAAGCTCTTAAATCTCACCCTTTTTGTTTGCTTAATTTTCAGATTCTTGTTCACAAACAAGAATCGAAGACTGCTACATTGTCTCTGGAGATGACTGCATTGCAGTTAAGAGTGGATGGGACGAATACGGAATCAAAGTAGGAATCCCAACGGAGCACCTTGTGATCAGAAGGCTCACTTGCATTTCACCTGACAGTGCCACCATTGCCCTAGGTAGTGAAATGTCGGGTGGAATCCACGACGTTAGAGCTGAGGACATCACAGCCATTGACACTCAATCGAGTGTGAGGATCAAAACTGCCGTAGGAAGAGGAGCTTATGTCAAAGACATTTATGTGAGAAGAATGACCTTGAAGACAATGAAGTATGTCTTTTGGATGACCGGCTCTTATGGATCGCACCCTGACCCCAGCTTTGATCCTAAAGCGTTGCCTGAGATTACAAACATCAATTACAAGCAGGTTGTGGCAGAAAATGTTACTTATTCCGCAAGGCTGGACGGAATCCCTAATGATCCTTTTAAGGGAATTTGCATTTCGAATGTGACCATCACACTAACTGAGAAGCCGAAAAAATTGCAATGGAACTGCACCAATGTTGAGGGAATCACAAGTAATGTGACCCCAAAGACGTGCGATTTGTTGCCCGAGCAGAAAGAAGTGGTTGATTGTGCTTTCCCTGAGGATAGGTTGGCGATCGAGGATGTTAAGTTGGTGACTTGCTCTGCAAGCACCCCCTTCTTCTGAGAGTATTAGATGGGAATTCTTATACTAAAAGAACATTGCAGTATGAACTTTAATAACCATAAAAAAAAATTTCGTTATTTCTCTTTCTGCAGACTATTTATGCTCCATCGTTTTACTAATTAATCACCACAAGCAAACAGTCTTAATTGGTGGAAAACTAAGAAAATTAACAATCTCAACTGCATAAAACGAATGTACAAGAAATCTCTGTTCTGTTAGGAAGATTTCCGATTATTCCATTTACCTTTGGATGAAAATCCCCGATTGATGAATGTTATGTCTGGAGAGAGTTGCAGGATTATTCGTTTAACTTAAGCGGAGTTTCAGGATTACTGTTTTAACTTCAACACGATCTTCTTGTAGCGATTTTGCAGCTGCTTTGCACTTTTGTTTTTCTAGGGATCTGATCACCTGGTCTTGCTGAAGCTCTCTTCTCGGCAAATAGAACGAGAAGAAGTTTGTCTCTTAAGCCATTGATCCTTCTCATTTCAGAGAAAAAAAATGAAACATAATATATTAAAAAATTAGGCAGAAAATAAAGTTCGAATCTGCAAATTTGGGCTAATTGAAAGGAAATACTTGTTCTCAAATCGCAAAGCAGCAAGCCACGCAGCTCAAGCATGTGAATAACTTCTCCCAATCGAGGCCTATGTTCTGAATCGGGATCAACACAACGAAGAGCAACCAAAAGTACACTTTTGAGTTCCTCCGAAGATGGCTTCTCTGGCATTGGTCAACCACGCAAACAATTTTCTGTCCGGCAACCATGGACTCTAACCAGTCGACCAGATATGGCTGCAGTTGAGTAGTCATTATGTAAGTATCACACACTTGAACGAAAAAAAACAAACCCTTACATGTTTCGAAATTAAGAACTCATACTTAGACTGCGATCTGTAGGGCTCCTCCCCGTTATGATCTCCATTACGAGTACTCCAAAGCTATAAATATCGGATTTCTCAGTGAAATCACCAGTAGAAGCATATTCCGGAGCAATGTAACTGAACTTTCATGCAATTCAAGAACGATAAGAAAATCATCAACAACTAACAATTAATAATGTTCCAATAGTGAACATCAGCACTTTAGCAGGCATATGCATACGGATTTTTCCACAAACTAACCGTAATGATTCCATTGTATTGATTCCCCACTCAGGACTGTAGAGCTTAGCAAGGCCAAAATCGGAGACCTTAGGATCCCATTGGTGATCAAGCAGCACATTGCTAGATATTAGGCTTCTACGTAGGATTTTCGGTTCAATATCCTCGTGCAGGTAGTCCAATCTGCAAAAACATCACTTGAAATCATATGACCACAAGTTCGTGTGTTGAATAAAATCATTAGCTGACTAGTCCAAAGAGCAGTCATGGAGCCAGTGGTGCAGACATTTGTTATCTACATATTCATGCACAAGCAATCTACTGCGAGGAAAATCAAATCATTAGCTGTCTTTCGAACATCTAAAATTGTGCCATGTCGAAAAATTCTCTTACCTGTACACTCTTTCGATGCGGTATCGAAGCAACTTGTCGAGATTTTTGTGCCTCACAATCGCTGCTGTGAAGTCCTCAACTTGGAATCTGTTGATTTATACAGAATATGTAGCATTCACCTTGACAATAATCACCGAAAATATATAGATTCGATAAACTTGAGTACCTGTCACTCACTAGCCTCTTCACTGCCGCGCAAGTATTATCGGACAGAATGCCATGATAAACAACTCCATAGTCCCCCTTGTCAATCAGATTTTGTTTGGAATGTCCATTCGCGGCAACCTCAAGCTCCTTGAGACTAAACTTGTTGCCCCCCCACCCCCCTCCCCCCCCCCCCCCCCCCAACACATCCTTAACCATTTGCGAGCGCACAGAAACCGGTCCCAACTCCATCACATTACCATTTCGGATTCTCCCACTAGCCTTATTGCATGACAACTGATCGGAAATCACACGCCCGTGCTGCTGCAGCTTCCCGCTGTTCATCTCAATCTCAGACATGTTTAGGGAGAGCAGCCTCTGCTCCAGGGACGAATTACAATAAACTTTGTGTGTGGTTTTGGAAACAATGGGATTGGGGAAACGAAAGTTGGATTTGGAGGGTTTTCGTCGACAGTAATAACTGTGAATAGAGTGATTAGAGTGATAACTGTGAATAGAGCTATGAAGATGACAAGCAAATCCCATAATTTGACTCCGCAAAATAAGGTAAAATAATATGAAATGGTGAAAAATATGTAACAAATGGTATAGGAATGACTTAGGTATTTATAGGAAAAAAAATTCAAATTCCAATGATAACCCGACGATAGTATGAGGTTGCTAGCTGGCGTCATGCTGATGTCAGATAGCCGTTGGCATTCAAATGGAATGAGCTGGAGGGCTGGCAAAATGTCAAGCTTGACATTCTGACGCTAGAGGGATAGGTTAGTTGGCTGGTTGGAAATGGCTAGCCTGCTAGCTTAATTTGCGGGTTTTGGTTTGGTGGAGCCCACAAACCCTTTGGCCTAATTTTCTGTTAAATATGATTTTCATGTCATTCCGAGTTATTTTTAGTCTATGACATTTTGACCGAGTTGGTTGGAAATGGCCTTAGATCTTATGGCGCGTTTACTAATCCGTAATCAAATTGAGAGGAATTGGATTAAGAGGGAATTGGATTGAGGAGGAATTGAAATGAGGTGGAATCAGAATCAAATTTCTGTTGAAGTTGTTTACTGAAACTCTATGGAATCGGAGTAGGAATGATGTTGAGTCCATATAAGTTGTTTACTAATTCACTTCAATCGGAATAAAAACTAGGTTGATTACTATATTACCCTTATATAAATAAATTATTTTCATACTAATTAATTAAATTAAATTCTTAATTAAATTTATATAATAAAATTATCTATATATAAATATATAAATAGGTTTTATTTATTTATTAAAAATGACATAATGAGTGTCAAATGAAGGGCAATGTTGGGATAATAAGAAACAAGTGAGGGCATAATAGGAATAAAAGATGCATTCATGATTCCCTTACCTTCAAGGAACTCAAATACCTCACAAAACTAGAGAATCTTGTTCCTCCAATTTCAGGAATTGGATTCCTTGTTTCATGTGGGCTTCACCACTTTTTTTATTCCTTAATATTTAGTAAACACCGAAATACTTCGTAATCGGAATTCAATTTCCTTTCCTTTTTCCGATTACCCTTACGTAAACGTGCCATTAAATAAGTGGGAGAGCCCACGATGACGTCACATAATTTTCACGGGTAGAGAAGGTTGCCGAACGGAGCAGAACATTCTCGATTCGAATTGATTAAACCCGACCAAACGACGCCGTAATAGCCATTAAACCCCTACGCTTCTTCCGGAAACGACATCGTTTTGAACCCCAACCATACGCGGGAGAATATGCAAGTCGAGAGAAGAGTAGAAGCATCCAGAATCATGGTCATCGTCCTCGTCCTTATAAAAGCCTCCTCACTCCCCATCCCCTAATCCAGCAGATAATCAGAGTTCACAGTCTCTATCTCAAACCCTCGATCGCGACGTTTCGATTTTCTTCCAAACAAGCTCAAATTTTCTCTCGCTTTCTCGCGTTTTCTCGGAGTAATTAATCGATCGATGGCGGACGTTCAGATGGGCGAGGCTGAGACCTTCGCCTTCCAGGCCGAGATCAACCAGCTTCTGAGTTTGATCATCAACACCTTTTACAGCAACAAGGAGATCTTCCTTCGCGAACTCATCAGCAATTCGTCTGATGTGAGTCTTCTCTTCTCCTCCCCCTCTCTCTCTTGCATGTCTTCGTTTTGATTCTCTCTAATTTGATCGATTTTTCTTCTCTAATTTTCGTATGAATTGCTGTATTTTGCGTTAAAAGCCCCTGATTTTTACAGATTAATCGCTATGTTTTGTGTTCAATGATCTTGTTTCTACACTGAAATCTGTTTCGGCGATAGTGCATGACCAGAAATTTGTAGGATTTTGGAAATGATGGAATTTGGTTGTATCTTTGTAGGCTTTGGATAAAATTCGATTTGAGAGCCTTACAGACAAAAGCAAGCTCGATGCTCAGCCGGAGCTTTTCATCAGGATTGTGCCTGACAAGGTCAACAAAACCGTCTCCATCATCGACAGTGGTATTGGCATGACCAAAGCAGGTAAATGTTTGTGTAAATTTCATTTCTTTTAGTTCACTAATTGATCTGTTTGTCTTCCGAGAAAATCTTAGAAAATTGATTCGCATAGATATTTTTGTTAGTAAAAGTTGCATCTTGTATTTAAGCTTACTCCCCTGTTTAAAACTATTGTATTTGTAATTGCTTAAAATTGCCCAAAAATCAAAATATTGGTTATGGAATGCTTAATTATGCTTGGTGTTTTGTTAATTAAAAGTTGTGATCGTGACTTAGTCGTCTATGCTTATGTTAATAAGCTGTGAATCTGATGGTAATTGGTTTCTGTAGATTTGGTGAACAACTTGGGTACAATTGCAAGGTCTGGAACCAAAGAGTTCATGGAGGCATTGCAAGCCGGAGCCGATGTCAGCATGATTGGGCAGTTCGGTGTCGGTTTCTACTCGGCCTATCTTGTTGCCGAGAAGGTTATTGTGACCACCAAGCACAACGACGATGAGCAATACATCTGGGAGTCACAGGCCGGTGGTTCCTTCACTGTCACAAGGGATGTCAGTGGCGAACAGCTCGGCAGAGGCACCAAGATCACCCTCTTCCTCAAGGAGGATCAGGTAAAGAACCAAGCTAATTGATTAAGTATTTCCTTTATATGATTAAAGAGAAAAATTAGGTACTAATTTTTGGTTGTTGTGACCAGTTGGAGTATTTGGACGAGAGGAGGATCAAGGACCTTGTGAAGAAGCACTCTGAGTTCATCAGCTATCCAATCTATCTCTGGACTGAGAAGACTACCGAGAAGGAAATCAGCGATGACGAAGAAGAGGAAACCAAGAAGGAAGAGGAAGGAGATGTTGAGGAGGTTGATGAGGACAAGGATAAGAAATCGAAGAAGAAAAAGATCAAGGAGGTTTCTCACGAGTGGCAGCTCATCAACAAGCAGAAACCCATCTGGCTCCGAAAGCCCGAAGAAATCACCAAGGAGGAGTACGCTGCCTTCTACAAGAGCTTGACCAATGACTGGGAGGAGCACCTTGCTGTCAAGCATTTCTCAGTCGAAGGCCAGCTCGAGTTCAAGGCCATCCTCTTTGTTCCAAAGAGGGCTCCTTTCGATCTTTTCGACACTAGGAAGAAGATGAACAACATTAAGCTCTATGTCAGGAGGGTGTTCATCATGGACAACTGCGAGGAGCTGATTCCAGAGTATCTTGGTTTCGTGAAGGGTGTCGTCGATTCGGATGATTTGCCTCTCAACATCTCTCGTGAGACGCTGCAACAGAACAAGATTTTGAAGGTGATCAGGAAGAACCTTGTGAAGAAGTGCATCGAGATGTTCAATGAGATTGCTGAGAACAAAGAGGATTACACTAAGTTCTATGAAGCCTTCTCCAAGAATTTGAAATTGGGCATCCATGAGGACAGCCAGAACAGGGCGAAATTGGCCGACCTCCTCCGCTACCACTCCACCAAGAGCGGCGATGAGCTCACCAGCCTGAAGGACTACGTGACCAGAATGAAGGAGGGTCAGAAGGATATTTACTACATCACCGGTGAATCGAGGAAGGCGGTGGAGAATTCCCCGTTCTTGGAGCGGCTGAAGAAGAAGGGATATGAAGTTCTTTACATGGTGGACGCCATAGACGAATATGCCGTCGGGCAATTGAAGGAATACGACGGCAAGAAGCTGGTGTCTGCTACCAAGGAGGGTCTCAAGCTCGACGATGAGACGGAGGAAGAGAAGAAGGCCAAAGAGGAGAAAAAGAAGTCATTCGAGAACCTCTGCAAGACAATGAAGGACATTTTGGGCGACAGGGTCGAGAAAGTGGTGGTCTCCGACAGAATAGTCGACTCTCCCTGCTGCTTGGTGACGGGAGAATACGGGTGGACCGCCAACATGGAGAGGATCATGAAGGCGCAGGCGCTGAGGGACAGCAGCATGAGCTCCTACATGTCGAGCAAGAAGACGATGGAGATCAATCCCGACAATGGAATCATGGAGGAGCTGAGGAAGAGGGCGGAGGCTGACAAGAATGACAAGTCTGTGAAGGACCTTGTGCTGCTGCTGTTCGAGACTGCTCTGCTCACTTCCGGCTTCAGCCTGGATGACCCCAACACTTTTGCGGCGAGAATTCACCGGATGTTGAAGCTGGGGCTGAGCATTGAAGAGGAGGAGACCGCCGGCGATGATGATGACATGCCTGCTTTGGAGGAAGACGCTGCTGAGGAGAGCAAGATGGAGGAGGTGGACTAATGAGATTAGGTTTGAGTATGTGGATGTTTCGGGTATTTGTCGCGATCTTGTCGGTGGGAGGTTGTCGCCGTGGTGTGACAATCACCGTCTTTATTTTGTGTCTTCTGTTAGTTTTGAGTCTGTAAAAATAATGGTGGTGAATTCCGGATCTCTGTTATATATTTAATATGAATTTGAGTCTCATATTTCATATTTATTGTGCAGGCGTACTGTTAACGTAGTGTTAATATGTATTTGTCGAATTGATTTGAGTAATAATTATTCAATTCGACAGTTAAAAATTAAGATTTGAGAAGATAAAAAATAAACTTGAGCGTCTGTTGAATCTTTCCATTTGAGAGTTAGAAATTTGACTTGAGCATCCGTTGAATTTTTCGATTTGAGAGTTAAAAATTTGATTCATTCTTCGATTTGAGAGTTTAAAATTTGATTCATTCAATTTGATTCAAGAAATAATAAAAAAATAGAGTATAAATATAAAAAATTAAGATAAGAAAAACTCGATTGTTAAAGATAATAAAAGTGTGAAAAGTAAAACAAGATGTTTACTACTCTTTAAAAATAAGGGTAGGAATTGTTAAAGATTGGGTAGAGTGAAAACTAAAATTGGGTGTTTTAACACTTGAAAAATAGGGGTGAAATTTAGATTAAAACCGAGCTTTTGGACATCAGCTTACGCACAGATTTTACCAATCTGTAAGGATGCTGCCCGAGTTGCAAGGGCTTACGGCGCGATAATACGCATAAAGAAACCCGATATCATAGTATACAGAAATTCAAACACCCCACAGTTTCAAGAGGAATTCAAACAGGCACGCAAATACCGCACCAGCATCACATAGTCAACAACTAAAAACTTAAATACAACAGGATGTACAAGATAAACTTGAACTATACAAAATTCCATTACCTTTATCTTGATATATACAACCACATCAGAATGCCATACCAGTTGACTTGCTTTGTGGTCGTTGAGCTTGCTACACATACAACGCGGTATCATGACAAGTCAATACCTAGATGAAACCTGATGCTTCTACTAATTGAGGTCTTCCCCAACAATTCATCTGCTGGATGCCAACACCGGGTGGGCAAAGATTAGATTCGAAATTCAAGCACTGCCAACGGGATGAGAAGAAAGCGTTGAAGTTCCAGAACAACCACTTAAGCAACTTTCTCATGTTGATCGTCGCAAAGGGTTTTAGTTGCATCACTGAGATTCCCTGTATCCGCATCCATCTTGTAGGATGAAAGCAACTGTCTCTGGATCCAATTTAAAAGTTCATCAATATACTTGCTTTTACGACATCATCAACTAAACAAACTATAGCTAAGAGCGAATCAGAGGTTAGTGAAATGGAAACTTACATGATCCTCAAATTCGGGATTGGTCAAATTCATGGACAGGTTTCTCATCAACAGTAACACCTGAAGAGGAGTGAAAGAATAATAATAAGATCACAACCATGTCATTATCAATTACAAAAAAAATTGGAAACCTTTACGAGGCAGTAATAATGCTCAAGATTAAGCGGTAACTTCTTCACGAACACTAGTTTAGATAACAAACAAATATATAGACTACAATCATAACTTAAAACTGATGGCACGTGAGGTCATAAAGGAGAAAAGAGTACCGTTTCAACATCTATCGGATCCATCTTCTTCAGATTCTGAAGATGACCTGTAACATTAGGGTCAAAGACGCTGCCAATGAATCCGTATACTTGAGTAAAGTCGGGAAGAACTGCAAGAAACAATTAGGTATTAAATTCATGGAAGAAAGCTTTTTTCTAGCTATAAATTACAATCAATATCTCAGGCCACAACACAAAACAGGTGACATACAAATTCAAAAGTTGCAAGTGTGCCTTGCTAATACAAATCCAGATTCTTTACTGGTTCGAATTGTGACATGCCGTGTGTAGACTTATCCAGATAAGAAAGAGAGTACATAAATAGTGCAATTCCTCATGTATGACACATACCCTATGCTCAACAAAAATGGAAATCAAGGCAATGATGACAAAGACATGAATTTTTCCACTGTTTACAACAGAACAAATGAAGGAAAAGTGCATATGGCTGTGTTTACCTCCTAAAAGTTTTGATATGTTGAGTACCCAATTACATGTCAAAACAGAAAACCCATGTGCACATACAAGAACGAAATTCCATGTTCTTGCCACAATTCATCCCACCTCAAGGTGAAAAGGAGTTCAAATTCAATATCAAAGAATTAGAATCATTATGTGACTATACTTGTCGGGTGAGAAAAAAATGCAAGCAGGAAGACTGAAACCTCACCTCTCAATGCATGGCTATGGTTCACTTGATCAGTTGTTCCACCAACTGGTTGAGCTTTGGGGGTGCTTTCTGTGGTACTGCAACTGTTGTTTGGCACAGTTGGCCCTGAAACAACTACAACATGAAAAAGAGATGCAATTAAATCATCAAGTTTGCAAACAACAACATTATTAAAGACTGAGAACAAGTCATTGTGATGAATATTTAACTTATTTAATAGTCGCACCTTTGGATTCATGAGATGGATTGGCTGTTTGCACAGAACCATTAGGCCAGGAAGGGGCCACAGGGCCGGGGATGGGACTCATAAGCATTGATGATGAATCTGGCCTTTGATTAAACCCAGATTCAAGTAAAGCAGATGAAGACTGACAGGACCAAGATACCGGCGGAAGTGCCAGAGCTGGAAAACAAAGCACATATGAGTAAGGGTTGAATGACTTTGTCATATGAAAAATATGATTCACAAAACTGAAACTATCCTTACCATTTTTTGAAGCTTTTTGAGGATACGGGTGAGCAGCTTTCCTTTTTGGCCTAGGGGGAGGTAGATGCTCGCTCGTCCCATTCTTTTGAACCTTCAGAAAATACTTCTGTGCATGACTACGTATCTGAGAAAGGAATCCTTCTTATGAGTAAGGGAATTCATTATTTTCTAATCTATAAATTTGTAGATGTAAGACTAAACCAAAAGCATAAGTTGGTTATAGTTGGAACTCAAGCAGTTATTCCTCTTTGCATCCAAAACTATAGAATGACTAAAGAAAATTAACCTGTATGACCGTCTTTGACCCAATGAAAGCTTCAATCTTTTTCCAATCGCGATCGAAGCTGAATACAACAGAGGGAACATGAACAAAATTAGGGAAACACCCCAAAATTTATAACAAAATTGACTTAAACTCAAATGGGCTCAGCATCATAACAAATAATAATCCAAATTATTGTTGAGAAAATGAATTGCCACTAAAATCCTACTCTTTTCCCAAATTATTATTAAGAAGTTTAATGAGAAAACTTCTCTATTTTCTTTCTTTCCTACTAAAATCCTACTCTTTTTCCTCTAAAGCCGTCTCTTTCTCAACAACCAAACAAGTCCTTACAAATTTTAAAACACAAACCCCCAAAATTTATACCATTTCTTTTTCCACATTTTAAAACCCTATTCAACACTAAATCCTACCACATTCCTGATTCCTGAAACTTCTCGTTTTTTCTTCCTTCCCTAAATTTTCTCAGCAACCAAACAAATCATACAAATTTTCGAAACACAACAAAAACTCTATCATTCCTTTTCCCACATTTTAAAATCAATTTAAAACTAAAAATCTTACTCCTTTTCCACAATTTTCTCCCTTTTATTTCATTCCTAAATTCTCTCAGCAACCAAACAAATCCTTACAAAATTCAACACACACATAACATCTACACCGTTTATTTCACCACATTTCAAAACCCAATTCAGAACTACAACTCCCCCCGCACCCCAGAAATTCATACACGCAGAATTGAAGAATTTAGAGAAATGTGAAGCTAATTAAAAGCATAAAATAATAATAAAAATGAAGAGAAATGACAATTACAGTTGGAGGGCTTCGAGGAACTTGTCGTGCTCCGGCTCACTCCAGCTCTCTCTGGACTTGGTAATTGTGTAGGGCTTCCGAATCTTCTTGCTCAGATCCTCCGCCGAAGACGACGTCGTCGACGTCGTCGCAGTGACCGAGGCGAACGGCCCGAGTCCGGGCAACGGCATGCCGTTGTCGTTCGGATCCAAGTACAAGCCCTCTGGCGGGTTCGGGTTTTTGGATACCATAAATTGCGGAAGAGTCGGATTCCCTTTCTTATTTTTCTTTTTATTGAAAGAGCGAAAGGAACTGCGGCTCTTCCGGAGGCGGCGGAAATTTTATATAAGGACATGGGGATTGTTCCACGCGGCGGAGATTTTGGGGTGTGCAGAGCTGGCCAATAGTTGCTTGCCACGTTTAAGGGTCCCGTGGCATTGACTGATTTGTTTTTTTTTAATTGATGATGCAAGGAAATTTTGAGTGAATTAGGAATTATCTTAAGATTGAGATTTTATATAGATTCTTTGTCCTCTTATATTTTTAGCACTATATTTTATAATAGCATATAAATTGATGTTAAATTAGGAAGTGACATAAAGTTTATGAAGAGTCACATTTTGAAAAAATCACCTTAGTTTTTTCAAATTTGGAAACAAGCTAATAACGGTTTAGTTAGATGGTTAAAGACTTTAGCTTCATTTTAAAGATTTCTTGAAAATCCCTCTTAATTCTTGACCATCGAAACGCATGAACAGATGTCGAAATAGAATTAAGAAACATGCCTAATTAGTGACCAAGCTACGAAGAGGACATGAGGTAAGTAGAGCACCTCACAAAAGGAGGACGACATGATGAACATGGCTGGCAAATTGGTTTTGATCATTCAATCATAATTCAATTGACATTAGTTAAGCGTAGCGAAACCAAAGCAACGATCTTTTTTTTTTTTTTTTATTGTATAATCTACAGTAAAATAGAGGGGGTGGGTTTAGCCTAACAATGAGTTAATAATAATATGGTTCGAATTCTTCTTTGATGAGAATCGAACCTAAAACCTCTCAATTATAAATAAATAAGAATATCACTATATTGTAATACTAAATGACATCAACGATCTTAAATTTATGAAAAAAAATTTTACACATATTTTATTTTAATCGTTGAATTGAAAAAAAATAATAAAAAATCAAATATAAAGGCACGCAAAAGATTTTTAAAAAAAAAACGCAGAAATCACTCCCATCAAAAAACAGAACTTTGTTCCCATCCACCAAAATTAATTTTATACGTTGGGTCGTGGTAACGGTGGACTTGTGTGAGCCAAGAACTAGTACTTCATCACCTCTCAATTTTTACCAGCCAACCAACACTCAAAAGGACAACAGAAGAGTGTGGATCGTGGAGAAAATGATTTGATTTGATTAGGGTTTGCAAATTAGGGACCCGAATGATGCAGACACATGGTCTTTAGACTGGAAAAATCTATGGTCCATTCCCTCTCCATGTATTATTTGAATGAATGGCCGCACACTAGGCCACATGATATTTCCATCACCTTTGCTTTTCATGCCACTTTGTTTAATCATTTTTTCTTTTTGTAACCTTTAGCAATTTTTCTTTTATAGAATGATTCAAAAACATTTGGTTAATTTTGATATAAAAATAAATAAAAAAATTTACAAATGTCTCAATCCGAAACGCTATCGCAATCTTACAAAAATTACTTTGTAGTGTGACGAGTAACCAACCAACGTTGTTTGGGGTCTAAAATGGTGTCATCCTCATTATCCTCTTCCTCAAACATAAATCTCATGCTTCTCTAACTTTCTTCCTCTCTCTCCCTCCACTGATCCCAGACCAAAGTCCTCCTCAAAGCTCACAAGCAACGGATTGCCGAACTTCATAGGAGCCACTAGCTTCAAATCAACCCTGATGAAAAAAATTAAAGTAAAAACATTGGATAGGTCCTTGAGCCTATGAAAAATCTTGAAAATCACAAGCATAACATTAAACTTTTATGCGTAAAAAAAATGTCAGGATGGGCCTAGGACCATCTTGGTCCATTCAGAGCTATGCCTCTGTAAATCTATACAACGGTAAAATCTTGCATATAACTTGTACCTCTTATTTTTTTGCTGAAATTGGCATATGAAATGTGATGTTTACATTATGAAGTGGCTTTGTAGCTGGTTTTTTAAACGAGGATAAATCTTTGCCTCCTATTTTACATCTTCGATAAAGTTCGAAGTTGGTGTACATATCTAAGAGCAAAGAAAGTAAAATCTCAATCGCACAAATCGGCTATGCAGCCCTGCAAACATGTCTATGCACTTGAGGCACGTGTGGCCGTGTATAAACATCTTATTTTATGATAAAAGGTTGTCAATCGTAACTGGACTAGTGTCGCATTGAAATATTTTCTTTAAACAAAAATTAAATAAGAAATAAAATCAGTGCACATGTGCAAACAAATAGTTAATTGGAAGTTTCAAAGTTCAAAATATAATTAGGATCTACATTAATATTAGGATAAGAATAAAACACGTATAAAAAATAAGGTATTTGTGAATCGAATCTTCTGGTCAACAGCAAGCTTTTATTAATCAAGTACTAGCCGATGAGCACACACTCTGTGTGTGTGAATAATTTTATTTTATTTTATTAAGAAGTGTGATTAGTTTTTAAAATTTTAAAAAGAGTATAAAAAAATGATGGTGTGACAATTTCTCTTAATAAGTGCACATTTTATCTTAATATTGCATAATTACTGTTTTGTCCTCCTTATGTAAATATTGTGTATCAAAAGTGAAAGTAAAATAGGAAAAATAGGGATATGATTGTCATTTTCTCAAAAGATACAAAATTACTGTTTTGCCCTCATTATGTAAACATTGTGTATCAAAAGTGAGGGCAAAATAGGAAAAAAAAGGCAAAAAGTTGACAATGAGGGTTCTCTTAATAATAGTACTAGCATTTGCCTACACACTTTGTATGTATGAACATATTTTTTTAGAAAATGAGAAGGAGAGAGGGAGAGAGAGAACGTGGAGGGAGTGAGAGGTTTTTTTTTTTGAGTTTTTTTTTTTTTTTAATATTGGAGGTATTTGAACTTCACCTAGAGGTGAGGTTTCAATAAAAAAACAGTAAAATTTAGACCTGTGAAATTACATTATTGCCCATAATTTTTTTGTGTGTGATAGAAGACTAAGTAGTATTTTCACCACCTTTTAGTTGATAAAAAGAGTTTCATTAATTAATATAGAAGATTAGAAATGGTATCAAATTATATGTTTTTCATATTTAAGCAAGTTTTGCTGGTAGAAAGTTGGGGTATTATCAAGGCCCAATATTAAAAGAAAATAGCCCAATCCGTTTACAAAATCCAGCTTCATCTCGCAAGTGTAATAAATTCTTAAAGGCAACTAACGGTCCAGCTGGTGGCTTCACACAGCAATCCACTTTTTTTAGAGTTAGAGCAACTCCAGCGTTGGAGCCCTCCCCCTAGCAATACACTATTCAATCCACATAATGAACAGTAACTACCCTTAATGAACAGTAAATAGCCCTGGCAATAGAATTTGCATCTCCACCGTTACACTTCAATAGCCCTGGCAATAGGCAATAAAATATTAGTATTTTTTTTATTTATAAAGTAATACAAAATAATTTTAATTGTAATATCGGATAAGATTTTTAATCGTTCTCGTTGCGCCACGTGTCATTATCCGAAGTATTATTAAATAATACAAAATATTACAAAATAATACAATTATTGGTGATGGATTTCTGATAAGATTATTAACCAATCACGTCGCGCCACGTGTCATAATCGGTTCACAATCTTTGAGGATAGATTTCCATCAGATTTTTAACGAATGACGGCATGCCACGTGTCATAATCTGTTTACAATCTTTGAGGATAGATTTCCATCAGATTTGTAACGAATGACGGGATGCCACGTGGCATTATGCACAACCTAATCCTTTCTGAATCCTCTATATAATCCACCATCCATCCTCACAAATCTCACACCAAAATTCTCAAGCTCTTTATCATTATTCATAGTTTCTGCTTCCTTATTCACAAAAATCTGTATCATTATTCATAGTTTCTGTTTCTTTCTTTCAATGTCTTCTTCTTCTTCCTCAAGGATGATGTGGGAATTCAATCAGGAAGAGGAAGAATTGTTTAACGAATCAGAAGCAACATTCAATCACCAGGGGGTAAGAAATGAGAGGGAAGAGGATGAGGAGCGTCAAATGAGAGATGACAAAGTAAGAAGGGGCAGAGCTTCACATTCCCGTCGAGTCATCCAAGCTGCGGCTCAGATCTGCAGGCCCAGCCGTTCCGGAAACCTTGATAGAAGCAGGCAACGACGAGGTATGGAACTATTGGATGATTATTTCGTACCTGCACCAGTGGTCATTTTGTTGAAAAAAAATGGATTCAAACTTTGAGACAAAGAAAGGAATGTGATTGAAAGTAGTTGAAAAAATATGAAATTGTTGTGTAAGGTAGATGATAATGAGAAGGTATTTATAGAAAAGTAAAAACAATTTTTTTTCAGATTTTTTTGAATTTTTTTGAATTTTTTATTCAATTAATTAATCTCTGCCGTTGGATATAAAAAAAATTTGAATTCCAACGCTCCAGATTGTGCCACGTGGCACAACGGTAACTTTTCAGATTTTTAAAACTATTTTTTCATTTATTTTTTTATTTATAAAGCATTTTAATATCCACCGTTGATCTCAGATCGAACGGTGGATATTAAATCTGACTTAATTTTTTTTTTTTTTACCGTTGAGATCTAACGGTCCACATTAAGTGGCCGTTAAGATCTAACGCACCGTGGGAAGCCACGTGGCTTCCCAACGGTCACTGACAAAACCTTTTTTTTCTGATTTTTCTGTCGGGACGCGCCCCCACGCGCGGGTGGGGTGCACGCGCCTGACACAAAAAAAATAAAATATTAGGCTGACGCCACCCTGGCGTCAGCATGACCTCATCCCCACCTCGGGCTCAAGGGCTGGCAATCCCTCACGGGCCCTTTGCTCAGGCCTCCCCCTTCCGCCGGGCTTCCTCACGCTGGAGGCCTGCCACCGGCCCTCGGGCCTTTGTTTTCCACACTGTCCCCCGAGCAATTTGCTACGGTGGGAATGCTCTTAAAAAGATTCAAAAAGACATTTCAGTCTTCTTCTGATCATCATCGTGTGATTCACGAGCACCAGGATCAAACTCGAAAGGTGTCGTGGAATAAGATTCGAAATTTGTTCTTAACCACTGAATCATCCCGAAATGATTAGTTTAATTTTCATATTTCAAAAAATAAACTTTTCTATCTGCTGCTTAAATTAAGCATGTTAATCTAGCTTGGGTTAACGCAATGAGAATCTTGAAAATAGAGGATCTACTAGTCTACTAGAGGCAGAAGTAGAAACCCAGCAAAAGATATAGGCTATTTAGAAGACACTATACCTTCCACCCATGTGACACCAGAGACCTTAGCTTAATTACCGTTCACACTATGAGCGCCCCTACCATAAAAAGAAAACCTTCATGTCCGATTGGCCGTATACAATTTTAAAAATAGCCCATGGGACCACGGATGGGAACGGAAGAAAAGGCAGTGAAGTATAGCTCCTTTTTATAAAGAGGTAAGTGGTTTCATAGTCACATGATGCGATACATAAAGACGTAGAAGGATTTTTGGGTGCGGACAATGGCCACTCATTAAATGAGTATGAAATTGACATGCATTAAGGTCGATTCAATGAAAAAAATGCCTTGAATTTGTCTTCCACATGGTTGGAGTCAGTGACGGAGCTACAAAGGGTCAAATTGGGTCGTCAGGTGACTCGTGAACACAGGAAATATGACTGGTGAGCACCTCGGATGAACTTGTGGTCCTCTGTATTGATAACAAATATATAATGCAATGTTTTCAAAATATAAAGAAGCGCCGTGAACAATTATAGCTTTTAATATTACTTTTACCTTGAATCGTGAATGAATATACTACCGTTTAATTCTTTTTTGATATTATCGTTTAAATTTTTTTCAATCATGTTTATATCCTGATCTTGTCAAGTTCTAAATCCGTCACTGATTGGGGTGATACCTGTATCAAACCAAAATTCGAACCAAAGTCAAGTCTTTTCTACAGTTTCTCGCCTGACATGATCTGAAATACGCGTGGAGATCGTAGAAATAAAAAGGTGGCTATGGTGGGGATGTGGAAGCCCTACCAACGACGACGACCCACAGAGAAATTGGAATCGTACAAAAAAGTTGCTCATGCAAATGCCAACCGTTCCTTCCTGGAAATTGGATACGAACTCTATGATTGCAAAATACATTTCAAAACCCACTGAACTACTCGTCAAAAAGTGTAAGAAGCCACTAGGGTGCCGTTTGGCAGTGGGAGATCAGATCACTGATAATGTAATAAAGTTTCGTAAGCCTTAATTAGTATTCGGAAACTTTTCGGAGTAGGGATCTTCGATTTCTAATTAATTTTTAAATGTAGATTAATTGTGAAGTATGCATCATATCGAATTTCAACAATTCGAATGTTTTTTTTTTTAAGTTATACTGTATAGATCATTCTTGCAAAATATTAGTCAAATCGAAAATATTTGAGATATCTAATTGAGTTATAAGAAATTAACAGACACTAGGTTCTAAAAAACTAATGCAATTTTATCGTGATAATTAAATATGCAAATAATTTCGAATTGAATTAAATTTTTGCAAAAATGATATATGAATCGAGACTTACCAAATAAATGTTTCGAATCGTTGAAATTTAATGTGAAGTGAATCACATGAATAATCCACATTTGGAAAGAAAAAAAAAATGTAAATCCCTTCTCTTCAAGGTCTGAATTAGTATTATTTGATATCTTGAAGATGCAAAATACCAATTAAAATTTAATTAATTTTCTCTTGCAGCCAAAAATAGCACATGATTTTGTTGACCGGAGACTGCGGTTCTGTTGTGTAGCTTGCGTCTTGACCATAATGACGTTGACTCGGCTCCTTCCTCTGTAACTTCCTTCTTTCTCTTTCCTTCCCTCCTCAGTTCTTCGGTATAAATTGCAGTCCCAGGACTCTTCACTTCACCAAGACACTTTCAACGTCTCTCTTGGATTCTGCTTAAATATTTGAAGCTTTTTATTCAACTTCTTGCTCTCAGATCTCTCAAGCTCCACAGAAAATGATGAAGGTAATTAGGGCTTTTACTCTGCTCAAAAGCTCTTTCTTTTTGCAGACAACTTTTTTATGTGATGCTTTTTACATAAAAGATATGCATGCATGACCAATGCTACTACTTTTGATCTTTGCTTATTTTTTCTGACTATAATTTGCTGCGGGTCTAAACTATACTATTTTGTTACATGACAGAAAGTAGTGTTGAAATTGGAAGTATACAACGAGAAGTCTAAGAAGAAAGCCATGAAGGCCGTGTCGGGGCTTGAAGGTACTAAATCCATGGCCATATTACTCTCTTCTTCAACATTTTACTCCGATTTCAATAGTTTTTCGAACTAGCAGATTTATGCGTAGCCAAGTTAGTTACAGCAGTTTGCTAGTCTCTCAAGTTCAAATCCACATGTATTAAGTGACGAACTTATTTAATTTTGTTAATGGAATTCTCTTTCTGCAGGGCTTGATTCAATTTCCATGGATATGAAGGACAAGAAGTTGACGGTCACAGGGGACATAGATCCGGTGGAGTTGGTGGCAAGATTAAGGAAGCTTTACCCTACTGAGATAGTCTCAGTCGGACCGGCAAAGGAGGAGAAGAAGGAGGAGCCAAAGAAGGAGCAGCCAAAGAAGGAGGAGCCGAAGAAGAAAGATCCAAAGGAGGAATTGGCTGAGGCTATGAGGGCCTACCAAGCTCAGTATCCTCCAATGCCTGCATATTACTGCGTAAGAAGTGCAGAAGAGGATCCCAATTCTTGTGTCATTTGCTGAATGGTTGGTAAAATTTTATTGACATGCATGGTGTTTTTCAAGAGGAGAAATCGGATGTACATAGTTGGTATTGGCTTTCTATGATCTAGAAGTCTCTGTGGTATTTTTATGTACTATTTTGTATTTTTCTTTTGGTGTGGACGCCAAACTTGTGATTAAGAAGGCTGAAATGTTTCTGTGAGTTTTTTCGATTTCCGAAAAGAATGGATAGTCGTGACTTGCCACAAGTTTTTTTCCTTAAAAAAAAAAATAGTAATATTTAAGTGAAAATGATTTTCGCACTTTTTTGTTTAGTGTAAAACACTCTGCTTATCACTTGTTGATTACGCGCTTCTTTTTTAGTGCACTATTATCTGCTAATCACTTGTTGACTTTGAGAATGCAAAGTTGAGATTAATGGTTGATTCTTAATGTCAACGTTGAGGTTTTTGTTTTTGTTTTTTTTTTTTTTTTTTTTTTTTGGAAAAACGTTGAGGTTTACATCATGCCACAAACATAGTAATCGTCGTCCACCAAAAGTTAAGGGGCAATATTACGTGTGTGATTGCGTGATTGCGAGAGGACAATACTTTTTCTATATTTGATCATAAATTTGAGAACTTTCATATCATTTTTGATAGATCTCAGCGACTATATCTTTTTAAGGGTATTTTTATCAATTTAATTCTTTAACTTAATAAGAAAATTGACAAATTTTTACACAGAATGATCAAAATAATTAACGATGAACAAACTCATGAACTACTTTTATCGACGTGATCAAAATGTATGTGAAAAATTATATTAATCACAATAACAATTTTTATCTAACAAGCCTGATTAATTAAATCAAGAGGTGTGTTATCCACACATCCCTTTTTACTTCTCACACATCCTTTGTTAATTTCTGTCTGTTGATCTTTTTCAATTCATTCGATTCGATAATCAAAAATTAAAAGAATGTATGAAAAGTAAAAAATAATGTGTGAATATCATACCTCTTAAATCAAATGCGATGAAGACTTCCGTGTGTGCAAAACAAATACAGATGCAAAATGTCTCAATCGGCACAGAAGATTAGGATTCTGTATGATGTAATGATATAAGTAGACGTATAACAGTAGGCTTCCTGTTGGTTCGTTAATTATTCTAGTGATCTCTCCCCACATCAACATCGAATGGAAAACGTCGTCGCCGGCCAGTAGATGGTTCCATTATGTTATCATCAATGTCGGTACTAATTAACCATTATTTGTGTGGTACATATATATCGTTACTTTTTAAATTCCTAATGCAGCTTGGTTAATGTTTGCAGAGTTTGTTATGTCTAATCAAGTTGTGCATTTATTTGCGGGGTGATTTAATGGTTAATACCGAATTACATACTTGTATTTCATACAATATATATTGAATTCAATTTTTGATAATCGTGAATGACACGATAATGATTAGAGGAGGCTGAAATACTTATGTGGGTTTTTTTAGCCCTTGAATGAGTGGGCTACCGTGGTAAAATCACAAACTGATTATTTATTTTTTAACAAACGATATTATCTACAAGGAAGAGGACAAATTTAGCCTCACAATAGACTAATAATAATGTGGTTTAAGTTTGTTTTTGACGAGAATCGAACTTAAGACTTCTCACTTACAAGTAAATAAGAAAACCACTAGACCGTAATACTAAGAGGAAAAAAAAAATTTAAGTTGTGTATTTTGTTTTACTTCTTCTAACTAGCACATTGAACCACATAAAAAGAAAATAGAAAACGTAATAGTACTTAATTAGAGAATATAATATGATCACTAAACACTGATTAACACATAACTGTCGTCTAGTTCATTTTAAAATCAGGAACTTTAACGAAAAGCTTTCGGTACTATTCACTTTAATGAAAAACTACATTTTAATCCTAAAAGTCAATCATGGTATTATTCACTTATAACACATTTTTATCCTTTTAGTTAAAACTCAATGTTTTCAAATTATTTTCATTAATTTTTCTTTTAAAATGATTCATTAGAAGCTTTTTATAATTGTTGAGATGACATCAATCCATATGCAATGTAAGAGCTCAGATCTAAGCACCTCCTTGTATTACAACTTGCAGTGACATCAACTCATTATTTAATAGTAGGCTTAGTAGCTTAAGTTAAACATACCTAGGAACTCTCCAAAAAAGTTGCAAATTTTTTAAATTAACAAGCGAACAATGTTAAAAAACTATTTGAGCTACTTAATTTCTTTTATTTTTCATACAACATGTTTGAATCCAAACAAGTTGGAAATTCGCACATGACTCTACACAATTTCATGATGAGTCAGACTAAGCCCTAAACAAGTAAGGCAACCAAGAAAACTGAAGTCTCAGTTCCTAGGCTCGTAGCTCCTGGCCCTGTTTAGCCAATGGAATGAGGATCCTTTCCGGATCTTCTTTGTGAGGATCTAGGGATCCTCAAATCATGTTAGTTCATTATATATTGTGCGATCATAAATTATTTTAAATACTTTTATTTAAAATTAAATATGAATAGTATATGACTAACCGTATAATATATGATAAACGGACACGATTTGAAGATCCGAAAAGAATCCTCATTTTAGCGGATGGATACCTGCTGTGTACTTTCTTCGGGTGCATCGAAAAATATTACTGGTGATTCTTTGCTTCTTTCATCTCTTCGTTCTCCGTTTTTCAAAAAAGGTCCCATCTTCCTTAAGCTGAGTTACTTTGACCCTTCCTCCCGTACATCCTTACTCTCTGATTGATCAAGTAAACTTAGGGCTGGTTTGGTATTGCTGTGCTTTGGAAAAAAGTCGCTTCTGCTGTATTGTGAAAATAAGCAGCAGAGTGTTTGGTAAACTTTTTTGTAAAAGTGTTTTTGAAAAAAAAAAGCAATATTATCGTGTTTAGTAAACTTTTATATAAAACATATATGAAAAAAAACCAGTTTTTCAAAGTTGGGTTTTGCAGCTTCTTGTTTTTGGCTATTTTTCACCAAAAACTATGAAAAAAAGCTGAAGCTGAATGTTTACCAAATACAAAAACAGCTCATAGCTTTTTTTTATACCAACTTTTTTCAGAATCACCTCAATATCAAATCAGACCTTAATCTTTCTATTCTTATTAAGAGTCAAACCCAGATTAATCAAATAGGCCAGTTCTCTATTTTAACAAACTTTAAATATTTTGTTACTAACAATTCAAACTCAACTCACTCAATTTTTAAAACCATATTCGCTCTCTTCTTCTTTTTCTTTGATTCACTGTTAAACCATTTAGTTCTGAATCTTGATTCTATAAATTTAAAAAGTAACTTTTCACTTTAATATTATATAAAGTATTTTCGACATGAGTATGCTCAATTGGACTGTTTAAAATAAATTTTAGAGATCTTACAGCTTTTCTATTAAACTTTCAATCCAATGATTAATATTTGGGAACCTTAACGAAAATATTCTGATACTATTCATTTTAATGGAAAATCATATTTTTACACTAAAAAATCAATCATGGTACTATTCACTTTACACTTTATTTTGTCATTATCGTTAAAACTTAAAATTTTCAAGCTCTTTTCATTAGTTTTCCTTTTAATATTTTTCATGGATTAATGTGCAAGTCAAATACAGCCTTCAATTAAATTGAAGTTGAATGAATAGAAAGAAGAATGTAAAACTGTGCAAACCATCACCTACTCACGTTAACATATATACATATGAGAAGTTTAATTTTAGCACAAGGTAATGTTAGGAAAATTAAATTTGTAGATAATATTTTTAAAGGCTAAATGATATGAAAGTTGATGATTAGATTATTACTTAAGCGTTAATAAACATGCCTATTTTTATTAGTGACACATCATTTAGTTTGTAAATTTAATTTTTCTAGCATTAACCTTTTTAACGTACCTGTTATATATATATATATATATATATATTATTAAGTTATTTATGTTATAGTACGGGCAAATTTATTTTCAAATAATGCATATAAATTTATGGCACATCATTCTAATTTTATAACAAGTGAATCAATAATACCGTGTAATCGACACACTCAAAAATTTACGTCAAGAGAATAAGGGGAAAACAAAAACTAACTAATGGTGCTTGAAGCCATGGTAACCAAAATCTATCAATTTAATTACATAAACCAAACTTAAACCATCATTTATTACTATTATTACTCTCGTCTTCCTCCCTCCACATCTCAACCCAATTGCTTTGAGCTTCTTCCAATCCAAGAACTGAACCCTTCTTCTCTGCATCCCAACTTGTAGACAATGCCCCATACGCTATCCCAAGAGCCGATGTCCCAAAAGTCAACAAGGTCGTCAAGAATGGTAGCCAAAGTGGCACGTCCCACAAGTGGTTCTCCTTCACCGCGTCAAAAACTTTCAAAAACGCAAAGCCCGTGGCCAAAGGCAGCCCCACGGCGGCGATAATTCTCACTAGCATTCTCTCGAAAACAACCTGTGGAACTTCCTCGTCGCCATCGTTGTTATCATTTTTGCCGGAGATTTTGCTTGTCGGCGTTTCGTTTGTGGTGGCTGGTTGCTCACTGCCAAAGCCTTTTGCATTTGCATGTGTTTTGTACGTACTTCTTTTAGGGTGGCTTTGGTTCTGCAAGGTTCTGGGGTGGAAGGTTAGGGTTTTGGGCTTCCATGGCGAAGAGCTTGAAAGATAGAGAGATGGTTGGAAGGAAAAAATCAGAGTTTTCATGGCTTAGGCTGGGTTACTTCTTTATAACGTCAAAGTTAAGTTGTATGGTCTTATTGCTATAAACCTTATCACAAATGAATGGTGGTGACATGGTCTCTAGAGATATTTTGTGATTTATTTTGAGATTTTTAATTAGTTGTGCTATTCAAACATCTCTTTTTATGTCCCAATATCATTAATTTTTGTCCCTTGTTCTTGTTCAATTCATTCGATCCGACGGCCAAAAATTAAAAAGATGTGTAAAAGGTAAAAATGAGTATGCACTACCTTTTTAATTTTCTGATCACCAAATTAAGCTAGGATAATTTGTTCTATACTGAACAAGCAAAACTCATAATAAAGTGAGAAAGGAACCAAATTAGTAAATCACAACTCGACCTACTTGTGCTCTTGCAAGCGACATAAACCAATGGTCGTGTTTTGTAACCATTTCGTTTTTAGATTTTAATTTTACTTTTTGTGCTTGAGATATATGACAACAAAAATGTATAAGAAAAATGATGGATGAGGAAGCGTGATGTGAGGGAGGAGAAGAACGAATGAAAACAAAATCTAAAAAATGAAAAACAACTTAAAATGTCAATCCATAATACTTCTACAACTCTGCTTCTGATATGAAGAAACTCAACCTACTTAATTATGATGTCAATCCATGATACTTCCTAGTTTAACTTCATATCGTGTAGTACTACTAGAGAGAAATGTCTACCTTGAGATGTTTTGTGATTTATATAGTATTAATGTTGTTTCTGTTTTTTAATTTTAGGTTTGGTTTTTACTCTCTCAATTCTAAGACCAAGTCGATTCGAAAATTATTGGTCAAAACAACCAAGGAAGAAATATATAATATCGGATTGAGAAATGAAGAGATTGTATAAGCAAAAGCGTGCATACGAGCCTATAAGCAAAACTCACAGTAAGTCAAGGCGATTGTGTCCCAGGGATCCTGATCCATGTCATCACTAGCTCATCAATCAACCAAAGGGAGAGAAACTTCCTTACCAAAGTGTTATTTTCCGTTCTTAATTATTTTTCTCCTCTCATGAGAGTTGAGAGCAGAATATATAAAAGTATTTTCTTTTAACCATAGGGTGTGTAATTGAACTCCACAATATATAGAAGTGGTTGGTACTTATAAATTGTGTATTCGATAAAATGGTATGAACAATATTACATATTAAGATCAATTTCTGGTTGATCATATCCAATTTTGAAGTTGGACCCCTACTCATTTTGTAGAGAAAGTGGTCCCTGTAAACCAGATGAGTTAGGATTATAGGTAGTGATATTCAAAACCCTTTTTTATCTTCCACACAGAGAACATATTTCATATATAAAGTAATATTTGGTATAAATTTAGTATATTATATCTAATTATATCTAATTATATTTCATTATATCATTATCTTTTTAATCTTGTAGACCTATCTTGGAGTTTATCCAAACTAAACGGAACATAGCTAAGATATCAAACCCCATTTTTGTAGTAAAACGACGTCGTCTCATCATGAATGTTGGGTCAGATTGAGTCTTTCTTCCACGCGGAGTAAGTTGGGCGCTTCTGCAACCAAGCGGCAGCCGTGACACCATTTTTTTCCGATCAATATTAGCTAATTTACCTTGTGTTTGGGCATCCAAATCATGAAAATTTCGGACAGCGGCCCAGCCTTCATTCAAGCATTTTGACGAACAATTTTGATGCAGGCTGAGGGGTGGCTGCCCCTCCTTGTCCTGCTGTAGCTTCGCATGTGGCCCCACCCTTCAAATAAATTGAAGATTACAATTCCTCTAACGTAACAAAAAAATATACAACCTGAACAAGGCTAACATTTGATCGAAATCAGATTAGGTAATTTAGGTATGTTTTGCCTTCATACATATCTTCTAGTATATTCCGAAGTTTATTTTGGGCCATCAACAAATTAAAAAGATAATTTCCTTCTTGGCATTTTTATGTTTCAAGGTTCAAACTGAGAGTGATTAATAATTGGGTTGTGTTATTCACACATTTTTTTTAATCTTCTATACACCCTCTGCTAATTTTAGTTAATTAAATAATAATCTTCAATTCTTTCAATTCGAGACAAAAATCGAGTAGAGTGTTGAAAAGTTAAAAAAGGAAAGGGGTGTGCGTAGCCACACCCTTTCATATTTTGCACGCAACTGAAGACATGATCAAATATGTTTGGTAAGATCTGTCGTCATTAGTGTCCAAAACAAGCGTATTAACTTAAGTCATTAACAATAAACTAAGTACAGAAAGCAAACTGCGTTGAATTAATTTTTATTTTAATTATTAAGCAACTGTTGCGTCAGTAAGGGCACGTTGTTTCTTATATTTGATCAAACACGTACTATTTTATTTGGTTTAATTAATTAAAACTAAGATGGTCTTCAAGCATGCAGAAGGAAGCATAAACAAATGCAAACAACTCAACTTGATTAACTGTGAATGTATAAAATATATCAGCGTGAATATATAAATATATATCATCAACTACTTTTTCTACTGTTGCATGTTGCATGTTGCAAATAGCATGCACACCATACTATATAATTACAGATTAAGAATAAACCTAAAGAAAATTTTGTTACGTTCCATAACTAATTTACTTTAATTAAATTTACCACCTGTAAACTTTATGGTCACTGGGGTTTGGCAGCTTCTCATCATCCGATTTTCTTGAGGCCTGCTAAGATCAAAATTTTCATATAAACAAGGTGAACGTATATATGCGACACAATGATTGTTATGTTACGTCACGTTTGATGTCTAAAATTGGATTGGATATATTAACTCACTCGATGTGAGGATGGACAGCTGCGAACCGGGCCTGCGGATGCATGCAGGGCAGGTCTTATAAAAGATTGTTGATTATATGGATAAATTGGAGACCCGGTTGCAGGAGTGCTGTATGTAGACAGTGGAGACGGCTCTGGAGTTCTCCAATAAATCGGAGACGCAGATTTTCTTGGAGATTTTGGGGCTGATGACCTTCTTGAATATGGCAGGAGGGGAGACCCAGCTGCAGGAGTGCTGTATGAAGACAGTGGAGACTGCTGTGGAGTTCTCCAATAAATTAGAGGCGCAGATTTTCTTGGAGATTTTGAGGGTGATGATCTTCTTGAAAATGGTAGGAGGTTGATTTTGATTCTGTGGATTAAACAAAAAACAAAGCAAATAGTCAGATCAAATATAATTAATGCTCATTAAAAGTATTAACAATCATTTGGGTTTTAGGGTTTCGCTCTAATTTTTGTAACAGACATGTGGAGTTTACGTAGAAAACAAGAAAATTGTCACCACTCACTTCTTGTGAACATCGACATATTCATCTGTTTCATCCAGTATATCTTCCTTGAAGACAGAATAAATAGACTCGTTAGTTCAACTTTCAAACGTATATCGACATGAAAAAACATATATTAACTTGGGTACCTGCAGCAGTTCCTCCATAACATCCTCCATTGTTATGATACCGATTACCTCCTCGTCCATGCGACTTTGAACGGATTCAATAATTTCAGATGATACATTTTGCGTCCGCAATCCTTGCCTCTGTTGCGTATTTTGTGTCTCCAACTCTTGTGCTTCCTCCACAACATGCTTTGATGCAGGAATACTGTATGCAGTTTCACTTGAACATAGAGGTGATGACATGTCCTCGGAAGTGCTCAGACGCTCTTGCTCTTGTGGAAAAATTAATCCTGTAGAATCGCGCTCAACAACCAAGAATTCTACTAGTCTAAAAACATTTTTTTTACCAAAAACTTGATTTTCAGTATAATGTAACATTACCTCCGCTCCCTGCTAGTTTTGAATTTGATTTTGAATTAATATCCTTGTTACTCTTCACCACAGCAACCATATGACTATGACCTTTCTTGAACTGATGCAGTATATCGTATAAAGGCCAATCCTCATAGACCCTGTTAAAGATTATGTACAGAATTACGTTAACAAACACTAGTTTTGGTTTTGCCTAAAACCTGTGTTAGCATTGTAACCGGAAAAAAAGAACCTTGTGTTAGCATGAAGCCAATTGCCAGTTTTGATAAGGAAACACTCATACACTACCTTGGAATCTTTCTGATAGTCAAGTATTTAATTGTCTTTTCGTCCTCAGGACGGATGAAGACCAAGTTCTTCAACTAGTACATTCCGAGAAAACGTGAAATTGGTTACACGAGGATGAAAGGTAGCTTTAAGAAAATAGTAAACAATGAGGCCTGCTTACCAGTATGAGGCCAATAATGTTTGTTGGGGTTCCGGAGTAGATAGGTATACGACTGTGACCTTTGCTCGCTATTAAACCAAGTGTATTCCTAAAGATCCATGGACAAAAACACATCAAAATGACATAGCACTCAAACGTAATTAAAGATAATTTAATTTTGGTATGAACAGATTCAATTGACCATCGTAACATACTTGTCGAGTTTTGAATTGATATCAAGAGAGAAAGTCTGAGATATGGGAGTCATTGCATCTTTAGCAATCTTGAAAGTCAAATCCAGAGCACCACCAATAATCATCGTTTCGTGATGCGATAACTCTCCACCTTTCCCAGCCTAGTGATGAACAAGATCACAGTATTTAGACTTTTGACACGGTATGCATAGACGGTTAACATTTAACAAGAATCTTTAGCAAATTTACCTCATTGGCGTGCAGATCCACCAATGTTTTTAGCTCTGCTCGTCTTAAGAGCGCCGAATGCCCTTTGCCAAGGAGGCAATCCAGCAGCTGCCATGGTCAAATTTCCAAACACGAAAAAGTCTTAATCTGTGCAGTTTATGCTTAGAACGAAAGAGTTGAGTTACGTGAAGGCAGCCAAACTGGACATTTATCTGAGCTATACTGAACATGTGTTTTACCTTACTGAAAGGATACGATAGGGGGAGGAAAACCACAATAAGCAATCGTACCAAGTGAGTCATTTTCGCACCCAGATGTAGTCCATATCGAGAACATACAGCTTGAGGAATGACCTAAGAGAAAAAAGCGAAGGATAAATGATCTTAAGACAACGATAATGTATTATCAACATCTAAAGTGCATTAGGCTGGGACAAAAATCAAAGTGAATGGCTTAAAACAAAAATTTTACCTCCGCAAATGCGAGTACAAGGGTGACTGACACAAGAATCGCAGCCCAAAAGGGAAGAAGCGACTCCAGGAAAATGGGAAGCGCCTTATAGAACAATACATTAGTCAATAGGCCAATTAATTTTGTACTTCAGAACATAAAAACTAGCACAATTTACACATGTTGTAGCGGCGTACCTCCATTGCCAGCGATTTTCCTATGAGGAGAGTACATAAAAGTAGATGTTCATTCTTAACAAGCTGCAGAACCTTCGCTGCAAATATAATAAGCTGATTAAGCTAGCAATTAATATTCACAATGATGTAATTAATGAAATTCGGCGTAGCTAGCAACCTGCATCCTTCTGGTCTTGAGGCTGACCGGACTTAATGAGGACTTCGAGATCGACTTGGCTGAAGGAGAGGAGTCCTAAGGCAAGGCCTGATGCAATGCCGGCAAATGCCACAAGGACCACACATATGACTATGAACACCCAGAAATCGGTCTCACAGCACAGTATGTCGTGGTCTCTCATGGTGGTATAGTTAGTACTAATATTGCAACAATGAACTACAATGTATTGATCAAACAGAAGGGTTGGCTTTATGCACTTTCGCTTGAACAAACACGCGAAGGACTATCTTTTGTATCGATCACAACAAACAAAACAACGAAACAAATAGTGTCGAGTGTTGTGAATTTTGGACAAAGACAATCAGAGCACGTATGAGATGTGAATATATATATAGGTACAGTCTTCTCACCAAATCCAAGTCCCTAATAAAAAAAAAAAATAATTAATCTGGTAATTAAAAAACAAGAAAGTTGGAATAAAACTGGTAATATCCAATTTTAATACTAAAAAACGAAACCTAAGGCATCAAAACCTCCATTGGATTGTGACAGTTGGAAAGTTAATTACTAAAGCATGCATGTATGGAATGGACGTACGTAAGTTAACAAGGGAAGCTCGTATCCGGTGCTCAACTCATCCGGTCTCAGCTTATCCGGTACTCAACTCCAATACATATACATAAATCCAATCACCAAAAGAGACTCCTTTTGATTCTATTTGTTGAGCACCAAAACCCAAGATTCCAACTCTCATAGAAGCATGCGTTCATATGGTTCGTTGGAAAACTTGTGAAGCAGTGACGGGATCGTTCATATCGCAACTCTCATGGAAGCACGCGTCTCTCTAGGTATTCATAGAGAGTAACAACTCCATTAATCAATGTCAGTACATATGTTTAATACCAAACAGTTGAAACCAATAAGTCTTCATAGAAATTGACAACTTGGTGAATCAAACAACCAAAATGTTTGTGTGTCGGTTAACAACTACAAAAAATTAATTGGCATACTATATATCCTGCTGGTGGAAATCAAAGAGATGAAAAATAGCTTACGGTACCTCAAGGAAATAACAACTCCATTAATCGTCACTCAGGTGGCAATTTCCACAGAATTGACCAACTCGGTGATCCAAATCAAACGACCAAACCAACATCTAGAGCAACATTACAAAACATATCAGTGTCACCCCTTATCATCCGATAAGTGCATTCACATATTTAAACAGCTTATAAACAACTTGAAGTTACAAAATAAGTAGGCACAATCCAAATTGGAGGCTGAATGCTTTTCTGCATGAAGGTCACAGCAAGCTTCGACTTTAGAGGTAAAACACACTAAAATCATCGATAAGTTTTTCAGTGTGCCGGGAACACAGCTTTATACACTAAGTGTCATAATGCTATTAGTTGGAAAGCTTTTATTTGTTCAAATTTCCAACTAATTGTATTATAATACTTAGTGTACCAAGCTGTATTCTCGACAAATTAAAAATCTTTTAAAATCATGAGTTCCGGGGCCACTGATTCGAACTGGTCTTATTGTACTCCAATCGAAATGTCGAAGTTGACGTGCAAATGCAGGCTGGGCTTCAGATGTCAAAATTGACGCCAAGAAGCATAGGCATCAAATCAGTTTTTTGTTTTTGTCCAAAAGTATTCAACTTGCCTCCTTACATTAAATGAATAGTATATTCAAGTGTTTTATTTATTTATTTTTTATTTATTATTTTTTTTATGGTTTTTAAACCACTAGCTACACAACTTTTATTATTTTTATTTGAAAAAACACATAAATGAAGCAATAAATCTCGACATATTGGGTGGAAGGAAGATATTGACATTCTATCAAATTACCAAATCAGCTATCAAATTGAAATTTAATATTTTGAATTTGATGTTTCTTTTGAAGATGCTCCAATCAAACACACTAAATATTTCCAATGTTAACTAATCATGTACGAATCAATTTCTATCAGCTTCCGCGGAATACATCTTGGTGAATCAAATTAAACCACAGAACTCCATGTCACATAAAGTGAAATAGCAAATCATTTTAAGTTATACGTTTAAAATATGCTAAATATCTTAATTTAACAACATGATGTTACAAAGTGAGTATTTTCATTGAAATTAACAAATAATCAGTATTTTAGCCAATTTTCCTAAATTTTTTAGAGAAACTAACTGAACCCATAATTTCGTTCTAAATTGCAAAATTGTTGTCTGCTGGTCACCAATGGCCTTGAGTCTTTTGTTTTGTAGTTGTTAGATTGAACAATTAAAGTAAAATTAATGGTTAGAATTAGCATAAGATGTGGAAAAAATAATAAGTTGTGTGGCAAAATCGCTACCCCTTAGTAATCCCTCACAAATTAGGATTTAAGAGGATTATTGAGATTTGTATGGAAATGACGATTAGCTGGAAGCCTCCGTCCATCAAGCATAGGGAACATTTGTAGGGAATGAAACATCAAATATTATATGGATTTTCTTGTTTCTATTGACTTCAACAGATTTCGAAACGTTTTTAGATACATTGACAACACAACCAATAAGTGCTTTTAAATTATACATTTATACTTGTTTGAAAGTACTTTTAAAGTAACTGAAAATACTTTTAGAGAATATTTTTTTTTTGTTTTAATGGAAATCCTTGATCCTCCTGCTTGTGAATGAGTTGTCAGAGATTGCCATGGTCGAAAATTAAGGTTTATTTTTCATAAATGAGTTGTCAAAGATTGCCCGGTAATTTTTACGGATTTTGGAACGACGACATTTTGGACACTTTTCGGGTGGAATATATTTTGGGAATTTCTCTTGGGCCTTATTTTGTGTGCCCTGTGGGGCCACTTGCTTTTGGGTTGTCCCCTAGTCCACTCTCTTTTCTCCTCTTCCCTCTCCATGACTCGTTCTCTCACACTCTCTCTCTCACTTTCTCTCTTTTCTTTTTCTCCCTACATCACTGCATCCTCCATTCCCCGATGACCAACACACACACATACACATACACACCCACCCAAAGAACCACGACGAATGACGACACCACTACCATCGTGATAGGCTTCCTCTCTCTCCCTCATCCTTTGTGAAGCACAGAGACACCCATTTGGAACCCAGCACACCAACCTTTCTGGCGAGGTCCGACGGCTTCAAGCCAATTCCCGGCCACGGCTAGACCTAAAATTGGTAAAATCCTAATTTACTCTTGGTGGGTAAATCGCATGCTAAGGTGGAGAATCGGAGTTAAACGAAGCTCGAGAAGCTCCGGCCTCATTTTCCGTCGAAACCAGTTTGAAACCGAGTCAACTCAACCTGGTAACCTAATGAACCCAGGCCTTTAGGCCGTGTAAACCCAAGCTTTCGGCCCAATGAACCTAGGTCCAAACCCATTTGTTAAACTTAACCCAAAAAATCCTTAGGCCAGCCCAGAACTAAACCCAAGCCCAACTGAGAACCAGGCCCGGGTTTATTGCCCAAGCCCAACCTTGCGGCCCAAATCCTCGGCCTAGACCCAGTCAGATCCCAAAGCCCTGGCCAACACGTGGGTGGCGTATGGGCGTACCCAATGTCCCCCCTATGTTTTTTGATGTCCTGAATCCGTTTATGACATCCGTTTCCCAAAATTCAATTATTTAAGTATAGTTTTATTAATTGGACCCTTTATGTGCTTATGTGCATTTATGGCGGCGTTTCCGACTTCGTTAGTTGCATGGTTTTTCGATGGCGAAGTATTTGTGAGTGGACCCTTTCCAAAATGCATAATTTTGCTATTAGAAATGCATACATGAAAAGCATTAATGGTTACGTTTTATGAGTAAATTAGATTTTACTTTTTATGAGATATTATGCTTTACTGAGAATGTTTTGGAATACCTTGCTTTATCGATTTCATGTTCCTTGTAGTATATACGATGGATGACTATATACTATGAAGATGTTTTGAGATATGATGTTTGAGCTACTGAGCTCCGTTGAGATATATGTACTTATGTTGGAAAGATTATGTTCAATGATTTTTGTGCTTATCTAGTGGTCACTGTTCTGCTTACGGGCGTATGTTCTGCCTACAGGCATATGTCCTGCCTACGAACGAATGTCCTGCATTGGGGCGAGTATGATGCCACTATTTAGCACACTATATATGACATATGTTTTATGAAGTTTTATGGCATGCTAGGGTTTTCAGAAAACCTATTACATATTATACTAATGAGTTTTCATAAACTTTGGGGGTTAGTACGTTAAAGATTAACTGTTTTAGTATTACTTATATATGAACTTAGTCCACTCACCTTTTTTGTTTTGCGCCCCTTCAGGACTTAGAATCGAGGTGTACAATCCTGGCATCAAGGCATTTCGAATCGGCATCTTCAAGTCTTCTTGGTGTAGGACCTATTCCTTTGTTCATTCAATTTTATATTATTTCTTTTTAGTGTTCTAGATTAGTTGTATCTTCTGAACACGTTCCTCATTTGCATATTAATTATATTTAAATTTATAAGTTTTATTTATATTCATTGGTTCTCATGCATATTAGTGTGGCTTCATCACCTCAGGGTGTTGGCCAGCACATGCCTACCTTGATGTTTGGAGGATATCGGGTCAGGCGTGTCACTAAATATTTTTAATGTTAACTAATCATGTATGAATCAATTTCTACGGAATATAACTTGGTGAATCAAATTAAATCACAAAACTCCGCCGTCACCTAAAATGAAATACCAAATCTAAAATGTTAAGTTATATGTTTAAAACGTACTAAATATCTTAATTAAACAACTTGAAGTTACAAAGAAACTAACAAACCATGAGTATTTTGGCCAATTTCCCTAAAGATATTTAGAGAAACTAACCGAACCCATAATTTCGTCCTAGATTGCAAAATTGTTGCGTGCTGGGTACTAAAGGCCTTGAGTCTTTTGTTTCATAGCTGTTATACTGAACAATAGAAGTAAAATCAATAGTCAAAATTAATAGAAGGTGTGCAAAAAGTAAAAAATGGTGTGTTGAAATAGCTAATCCTTGTGCAATCCTTCGCAAAATAGGATTTAAGATGATTATTGAGATTTGTAGGGAAATAGCGATTAGATTGGGAGCCTCCATCCAACAAGCATAGGGAACATTTGTAGGTAATTAATATCAAATAATATGGATTTTTTTTTGTTTCTCTCGACTTCTATAAAGATTTATGATTGATTTTGATGAGCTAAAATGGCTTCTCTAACGAAACACGTAGTACTCGTTCACAGACTCCAAAATGTTTTTTTAATACATTTGACAAAACAACAAATAAGTGCATTTCATTTAAGAAGCGGTTTCTTTAAAAAAAACATATATAATACTCATTTGAAAATGTTTTTAAAGTAATTAAAAACACTTTTGGTTTTAACAAAAAAAAAAACGATTTTTTTGAAAATGTTTTTGGAATCAATTATTAAAAAATTGTAAATGAATCCTAGTTTAGCACTTGGAAGTACTTCTAACAAGATGCATCAGTTATGTGTAGGGATGGGCAAATACCCATTGGTTATGGGTAACCTCGATTATCTGTCCATTTAAATTTGACGGTTATGGTTATGGGTAACCGTTTAGATAAATAAACGGTTATGGGTATAACCGTTTACCCATGAAATTTAAATGGACGGTTATGGGTATTACCGGTGGTTATAAACGGGTACCCATTTAACCGTTTATTTTAATAAATGTAAAACTAAAAAAAAAAAAAAAAATTAGTTTCTAACTAGGTTTAGTATCCCGAGATATATTTGGTTACAAAGGGCCATAATATATATATATATATATATATATATTTCTCATTTGAGAGAAAAATATAGTTGATAGAATGGGCTAATGTTTAATATATGTGATTGAATGTGCTAAAGCATTGGAGTGTTTGACAGTTTTGTTTTGGAGTCTTTTGGAGCTTTGACCAATTCAAGATAATGATTACCTTGAGCATTTAGAAACATGTTATTATCAATGATGCGTACCTATATATATTATCAGAGTTGTTAGAGATTGAAGTGAAACGGGAGCCATGTATTATTCTGTTTATTTTCTTCGCTAGTATCAAATAAAATGAACGTAGAGAGGGACAAATGAGGAAAACATTATTATTACTTTCTACTTTTCATCTTTTTGTACTACCCATACAATACAAGCATACGTCTCTTTTAATGCATGTAAAAGGCTTACACACCAAAACAATAAAAATCAAACTTCTACTATTTAAGCAATTTAATTTTGACTTCTACTATTCCACTTTCCACCCTTAGCCATATGTGGTTGTTTTCTTTATGTGGGCATTCACACCAATTTCATAACAGAAATCATTACTTGAGTATTTATAGTCTCAACAACTACTAATGTTAGTGAGAAACAATTCAAGAATTAATTACAAAAAATAAAAAGGCACAACTTTGTATTACTTGTAGGGCAAGTAACCCCATTATTTTTCTTAAAAAAAGGCACAAGGTACAGAGAAATATCATCACAATAATTCTCAAGCCTATCTTTTCTCTTTATGCAGTTGCACCCCTCTCTCTCTCCTTCAGTTAAATTTAGGCCACAACGCATTGTTAAACATGCTCCTAACACTGAGCTAAGGAACTGAATGCTTGTTTACTACAAAGCCGTTCACAATATTCGTCAAGCAATCCAAGTAATCTATCAAACATGGTTTCAATTTCGATATTTTTTTAGCAATGATTGCATGAAACATTCACCATGAAGCATGAACTCTAATTTTACATTTTTTTTTTCTTCAAATTATGGATTCAGCTTAAATTTATTGTTTTTATAATTGTGGTGAATTGAATATGCGTGAATAAGAGAAGAAAAAAATGTGATTTTTCAAACTTGGGAGCCGCAGCCTGAAGCCGCGCGCCGAGCCACCAAGTCGTTCCTGCTCCAAAACTCTAAGGTCCAAAACAAAGCCATTTTGCATCACCTTTCTTATGGACCTGGGCTGCCTGTAGTCGACCCGCAACCCAATTAGGCATATGCACCAAACCGTCCCACTTGGTTTTTTTTCTTTTGGACCTTGTTTTATTTTTGGCTCGTATGAAATAACAAGTCCATGGGTTAGGCCTTGTTTTTCACTTTTCCTTCTTAGCCCAATAATTGGGTATATAATCTGTTAACCCATTTACTTCTCCTTTGTTACCCAGCAACCCAACAACCACTCTTTTGGGCCTACAAGTCACAACAGTCCTATATTTTGGGTCGTCACTCATTCTTTTCACACATAGGTCCTGAAACTATTCCCGTTCACTACATATGTAAATTGTGTTTGTTTGCAGGTATCATGAACTAGAGTTCATACTTAAACTCGAACTTGAAGTTTTGAAAATAAGTGCCATAGAAATTTGAAGTTTCATAAAACAATACACCCATAAAAATCTGGAGTTTTTGTAGGTGATTTGTTAGGATTACATCTAAATGATGCTTTTAAAAACAATTGTAAAATTTAGTTTGTGCAAATTACTTTATTTTCCATAATTTTATTTTGTGATAGAAGACAAAAATGTTTTTTCACTCTCTTATAGTTGACAAAAATAGTTTCATTAATATGTAGTTTAAATTAACTTCTTCTTTACAAATATGTTATGTGCAAATAAATTAACTTGAAATAGGTCCAATTTTATGGAAAGAGATCCTTTTTGGATCCCTTCCACCAAATCCACCCAGTCAATCAATACAGGCCCTTAAAATTTGATCTAACGGCTACAAACATGGCATCCCTTTAAAAGTTATAACTACTTTAGCTGTTGGACTAAGTTTCAAGGGTCCGAATTAGGTGATTGGGTGGATTTGGTGGAAGAGATCCGGAAATGATCATTTTCCCAATTTTATGGCCTAACAATTAGATTAGTCCAATTTTTAGTTATTTTTTTTTATTTAAGTCCATGAATATGACTCCATGTGTCAGCATTATTTGTTGTTAGGTTGATGTTTTGCATTGTGATTACTATTTTACTCTACTATAGCTATTCAATGGAAAAAGAAAAAAAAAACAAAATGATACGATCGGTACTTTACTAGCGATTTTTAAAATTATAATCGCTAAAACTGTAGCGATATATAGTGTATAACATCGCTATCTTTATACCGATCCATTCCTTTTTAATTTTTTTTTCAGTTTTTTTTTTATTTTTTTATTTTGTTAATGTTTCTTTTATTTCTCTTACCATAACAACAAACTATCATATTCGTGTTTTTCAAAATATATTATAAGTCATTTTTAAACACTTGTAATCAATGATTTAAAACCTAAATATAAAGATATTTTCCTATTTTCTCACTTTAAGAATCAATAAAAAATAGTTTCAAGACCTAATAATCGGTAGGATCACATCCAAAGGTTTTGCAATATTTTCCTTAACTCCAGCGCAAAATATTTCTTAAAACTAAAAATTTCAAATTTTTTTTTTCACAAAAAACTGTGTGCTATAAGAGCACTTCCACAGGAACACCATTAGGCCGGCACCCAGTCAAAAAAAGGGACCGGGACTCAGTCAATCCATTCCAGTCCGTTCAATTGTCTGGCACCCAACCCAAGCTGGTCTCTAGGCCAGCCCAGAATTGATAGAGCCAGGGACTGGCCTATTAGCATGCGTTATGTGGGAATGGCGCCGAGGAAACGCAAGGCAACTGAGCAAGAAGAAAAGCAGCTGGTGGCGTTAGTGAAATCAAGCTGGTGACCCGTGGCGCCGGCGAGGAAGAAGGTCAAGGGAGCTCAGAAGAAGAAAGAGCAGGCAAAGAAGGAAGAGGTGGAGGCGGAAGAAGAGGAAGAGGAAGCCGTGAAGGAAAAATAGGACAACTCCGGCGAGAGCAAGGCAGAGGCCGAGTTTCCCTTGTTTCAGAAGCACCCATTCGGATTCCAAGATTACCTCACCACCGACGTTCGATACCAAAACCTCTCGACATGATGGTTGACGCCATCATCAGAGCCATGGTCGTTGCACGATACGAGAACACTCTCGTGGTCGCGACTGAGACTGGTTGGCCCAGCTTCAGTACTAACCCAAGCGGAGAGAACAAGAACAAGAAGAAGAAAGGGAAGGAGAAAGTGGAGGCCGAGGCGAAGAACAAGAAGGAGAAAGGGAAAGCAAAAGTGGAGGACAACGGAGAAGGTACGGAGGCTAACGATGACGAGTCGGACAAAAGGACCATTGTAATAAAAAATAATAATATTTTAATAAAATTGACTAGGCTATTTTTTGTTAGGGGTGGAGATGCTTTGGCCTATTACTATTTATTAGGGTCTATTACTGTTCACTTGAGTGGATAAATGAGCTAGGTGTTGGCACAAAGTCTTTAGATGTGAAATTGCTCTAATCCAAAGTTAGAGTCGTTCTATTCGCACCACATATTTCCTAAAATTAATTTCGGACACCTATAAATCTCTTGGGGGGCCTCGCTATTAGTTATATATATATTTTTTCAACTCAGGTACCCTAGTAGTCCGCATAAACCCATATTTCAGCTAATCTTTTACAATCAAAACTACCTATCATATAAGTATTTTTACAATCTAAACTACATTGCATATAAGTACTTGTACAAGCTAAACTACCTATCATATTATAATATTAGTCGGCATAAATTTAGATTTCAACTGATCCTTTATAATCTAAACTACCTATTATATAAGTATTTTTACAGTTTGAACTACCTGTCATATAAGTACTTGTATAAGCTAAACTACCTATCACGGTGGAATAAGTAATTTTACATGATTCTAACAGTAAGATGTAGTCCTCTATCATGGTAATGTTAAAAGCCCCCAAAGCTAACACAATCAATGTCAAAAGCCTCTTGAGCAATTATTTACATAAGACAATCAATGTATAATGCTTGCGAATCATGTAACAAATACCAGCAAAAATGAAGCTTACTGTTGTAAACGACTCAACGAAAACATGTAAAATTACTTGGAGTTCTCATAGTTTCATGTGAATTCAAATTCAAATTTGGATACTAATTTACAGGAATCGCAAGGAAAATTCAAAACAAGAGTCGGATAGAATTTTTGATGAAACGACGAGATTTGATGAGTAGTTTTTTTGTTTTTTTTTAATACAACGATATATTTTACACTAAAAAAAAAGAGAGTTTTTTATGAAATGATGAGATTTGATGTGTAACTTAAAGTTCCATGTTAATTCTGGAAGAGTTATAATAAAACATTCAACGACAGTCGATGCAATTTTGTTTTCAAATTATGGACACTTTAATTGCTCTACTTATTAGACCCTACCTATTACTGTGCAATACATTAGACCCATATCAAAACATGCGGATTAGGATCCTTTCCTGAGCAAAGGGTGATGATCCTCCTGACCAAGCTCATCGGGCCGTTGAAATTTTATCCAACGGCTACAAACAGGGGGGCCCTTTAAAAATTATAATAATTGTAGTCATTGGATAAAATTTCAACGGTCTGATGGGCTTGGTCAGGAGGATCCTCACTAGGGATGGGTAAATACCCATTGGTTATGGGTAACCACGGTTATCTGCCCATTTAAATTTGATAGTTATGGTTATGGGTAACCGTTTATATAAATAAATTGTTATGGGTATAACCGTTTACCCATAAAATTTAAATGGGTTATGGGTATTACCCGCGGTTATAAGCGGGTACCCATTTAACCGTTTATTTTAATATATGTAAAACTATAAATAAATAAAAAAATTAGTTTCTAACTAAGTTTGGTATCCCAAGATATATTTGGTTATAAAGGGCCATATAATATATATATATATATATATATATATATATATATATATATATATGTCCTGTGACAGCTTGTTTCGAATTATTCGTACCATAATTGTGAAATGATAATTTTGCCCTTGGTGGTTGTTTTGTTGTTTTGGTTGGTTACACCTGGACTACACACACTCACATACACCCATTCCTTTTTCCCATGTGTCTCTCTCTTTATCGTGAACTCTCTCTCTCTCTCTCTCTCTCTCTCTCTCTCTCTCTCTCTCTCATTCTCACTTGTACGCACGGGACTCAAAACCTTTGCAAACATGACGGATCGAAGTGGAAAATAGTACCTTTGTGTTCGTGAGGACCATACAAGTTAAACCATACCAAATTCAGGTAAGGAATCCTTCTATTTCACGTCGAACCATGAGCCTCCAATTTTGTCATTGTTCATGCACACGTGGAATATTGATTTTCAGGGAATTTGAAGCTTATAGGAAGCTTAGTGAGGTCCTTAGGAAGCTCAGGATGGTTCGTTGGGTGAAATTGGACGTCGAGAAAGCTAGTTTTGAAGTTAGCCGGGTTTTCTCAAATTTCTCCGGCGAGATCCTGAGATCTTTGAGGTTTCAAACAGGTATAACGTTGTTCTACTCATCTCCATCTTTCCATTGGTGCAAATTTCATAGAAAATGGTGAAGAAACAAGCGAGAAACAAATGTTTTAAAGATTTTCCAGTTTCCAGCGACCGGCAGCTCGCCTGAGAAGAAGACGGAATATATTGACGCCGTTAGTCAGTTTTAACGAAATTCGTTAGGGTTTAACGGAATATTCCTGACGGCGTTAACTGACGTTGTTAGTGTGACTGTCACGTGGCCACGCGTGGGGGGCGCGTAGGTCCGTGCACTAGCCGGCGCGTGGGGTCTCGAAAAATTATTTTAAAAATATGGGAATGTTCGTGAGGTTGAGTAGATCACGTTGGTGTATCCAAACACCCTATTTGAGCATTGTATGAGAAGTTATTACCTAGTTTTGGTTATGTGCTTTAAATTGACCTTTTTATAGTTATTTCTCATATAGGTGAGACTTATCCTGAGGACGAGCGCAGTCACTCAAGGCTCGGGGGTTACAACCCTTCCACATACCAGTGAGTGGGCTTTTGGTTTTCCGTATATACCTATATACTTGTGGTTTTTCCCAGAAAATGAAATTGAATGTTTATATGTTTTAAAATGTCATGCATAGTGGTTGCATATTTATTTATGCATAAGTAGTAGCATATATGTATGTTTGGTGCTGCGGACGCTTAGGTAAGTGCCAAGTAAGTTATAATTTATGGTTGTGACGTAGTAGTTATGTGAGATGCATAGAGAACTCATAACCTGCACCCCCGGTATTAGTGTTCTGGCCCAGAGTAGGGCATAGTCCTTCACATGATGTTCACATCCCACACCACATGCTCATCTTGGATCCAAGTTAGGTGCACAGTCCTGTTGTATATACCACTTTAGGTGGTTCCGACTCGTAGGTGACATGCGATTATTCGCCCAGTCTTCACGTGATCGTAGCACTTGAGCGTATTTAATTACACCCAGTCCTGTCGTACAGACCACTTTAGGTGGTTCCGACTCGTGTGTAGGTATAGTTAGTGAGTTATGGATTTGAGCTCTAGGTTCAGCCGTGCAGGTCATGTTAGGTGACTCCGGCTGACATGTTATTTACATTGATTGACATTACCTGGGTTACTTACACTTTATGTTAAGGCATTCGACATGACATATTTCTGAACATGTTTTCGATATATGTGTATATTCTATTTTTTGGAAAACTATACAGGTTTTACGGCGAGTGGTTAGAACTTTTGATAATGAAATGATTTTGAAAAACTTTGTTTTTGCCTACTCACACTTTCTGTTTTGTGACCCTCCAAGTTCTAGTTTGGATTACTCTTTTGGTGGCTTACGAGGAATCCACAGCATCTCTAACAGATTATCACCAGTTTAGAACCACCTTGGGTGTGTTTAATTAGTTTTTGTTCCTCTAGACTGCACTAGGCTTTCTATGCTCTGAATATTGTTTATCACGCTTAATCTTGCACTTGTACGTTAACTACATTATTTAGTAGTTTGGTTTTTATTTATTCGTACTTTTATTATTATTTTTGCTTCCGCACTGTGCACATGGTTACATCACCCTCGCGTGACGGCTAGCACGCCTTGATTTCGGTCGGGGTGTGTCATGCCCACTTAAGAGAAAAATATAGTTGATAGAACAGGCTAATGTTTAATATATGTGATTGAATGTGCTAAAGCATTAGTGTTCGACAGTTTTGTTTTGGATCCTTTTGGTTTTGACCAATTCAATGTAATGATTACCTTGAGCATTTAGAAACATGTTATTATTAGATGATGCGTACCTCTATATATATATATATTTAATTAGCCTCGAGTTTTCAATTAATATTTGACCCAAAAATTAGAAATCGATTAAATGGCTTGGATCGATGAACATATATTTCTAAATAAAAATCCAAATATTTATCAAATTAGCCTATTAGCAGACTGATGCGTACTTGACACAGCCCGATCGAGATCAGGGTATGCTGGCCGTCACGTGGAAGTGACGTAATCATGTGCACAGTGCGGAAGCTAATAAAATAATAATATAAATAGTACGAATAACTAAAAACTAGCTTTACACAAGGTAATAACGAACAAGTGCAAGCGTAAATGTGAACACTAAGTTCATAACACGAAAACCTAATGCAGTCCGGGAGAAAACGACACAACAAAAGCACACCCGAAGGTGGTCCTACACTGGTGGTGGTCTGTCAGATATGCCGGGGAAATTCTCAGGGAAGCCACCAAACGTACTAGCCAACTAGAACCTGTAGGGGCGCAAAATAAAAGCGTGAGTGGGCAAAAACAAAGTTTTTCGAAAACCATTTAATAAATAAGTTCTAACCCCTCACCGTAAAACCTGTATACTTCCCAGAAAATAGAATATATATATATATATATATATATATATATATATATATAAGTCATGCACAGAAATATGCTATGCCAAAACCTCGAAGAAAAATGCAAGTGCTCAGGTAATATCGCATCAATATCATATAATCTGTCAGCCGGAGTCACCTAATGTGACCTGTACGGCTGAATCTAGAGCTCAAATCTCCGTCTCATTAACTAGACCTGCACACGAGTCGGAACTACCTAAAGTGGTTTGTACGACAGGCCTGGGTGTAATATAAGTACGCTCAAGTGCTACTATTACGTGAAGGCTGGGCGAATAATCGCGGGTCACCTACGAGTCGGAACCACCTAAAGTGGTCTGTACGACAGGACTGTGCACCTAACTTGGATCCAAGCTGAGCGTGTGGTGCGGGAGGTGAACATTACGTGAAGGACTGTGCCCAACTCTGGGCGGGAGCACTAACACCGGGGGTGCAAGTTATGAGCTCTCTATGCATCTCAAATCACTACTGAATGTAAACATAAATCACAACTCACCTGGCACTTACCTGTGCGTCCGCAGCACCAAGCATATATATATATATATATATATATATGCAACTAACAATGCATAACAAACGGCAATATAATGCATGACATATAAACGAATAAACGTTCTAAATCAATTTCTGGGAAAAGTATAAGTATATAGGTATATACGGAAAACCAAAAGCCCACTCACTAGTATGTGGAAGAGTCGTAACCCCCTTGCATCGAGTGACCACGCTCGTCCTCGGGGTAGGTATCACCTATATGCGAAACAACTATAAAAACGTTAATTATAAAACACATAACCAACCTTAAAAAATAACTTCTCATACAATGCTCAAATGGGGTGTATGAATACACCAACGTGATCTACTCAACCTCAGGAACATCCCCATATTTTTAGAAAAAATTTTCACCGCCGCACGCGCCCGCACGCGCTGGCCAAGGCATGGCCACACGCGCCGGCCACGCGCAGGCACGTGCCTGGCACGCTGAAGGCGTCAGTTAACGCCGTCAGGAATATTCCGTTAACTTTAACGGATTTTGTCAATGGCGTGAGGAATATTCCGTCCAAACTGACGGAATATTCCGTCGTCTTCTCCAGCGCCGTCGCCGGCGCCGGAAAATCGGGAAAAACTTCAAATCATCCTATCTTCTTCGTTTTTCAACCAAATTTCACAAATTTGGTACCAAAATGAAGCTTACAACGAGAGGAACAAAATCATACCACTTTCAAGTGCTAAAATCCATGAAATCTCGCCGGGAAAATGCCCCCAACTCCGGCCAACCTCGAAACTCACGATCCCGACGTCCAAAACCTTCAAACGAACCACCCCGAGCCTCCTAAGGACCTCACCAAGCTTCCTACAAGCTTGAAATTCCCAAAAACATAAGAATTTACATATGCATAAACAGTGCCAAAAATCGGGTATCCCGAGTTCGACGTGAAAACGAAGGTATCCTTACCTGAAATGGGTATGGTTGAACTTCTACGGACCTCACGAGCATGGATATGTACTTTGTTTCTTCGATCTGTGAAGATTACAAGGGTTTTGGAGTGTGTCCGTACACATGGAGAGGGAAAATGGGAGAGAGAGGGCTCGGGACAGGGAGTGCAGGGCAGAAAATGGTGAGGGTGAGTGTGTAGAAAGGTGTGTGGTCCACAACCAGCCACACCAAACTCAAAAACAACCACACAACGAAAATTCACACTAGGGGCAAAATCGTCTTTTCACGCATACGTTTTAAAATTTTTGGAACGGGCTGTCACATACTTATCATAGATATACAAGAATATTAATTAACATACAACCATACATGATTCTTATCATAGATTAACCATCAAATAATTGGGAGACATCGCATATATTCATAAATAATATTGCTGTTAATATAAAAATACATGTTAAATGTACTTATAATGGTATTTAATAGTTAGAAAAATGAAAATTATGACAAATTTCATTTTAATTTTCAAGTTGTTAAAAAAATAGGCAGACGGGTAAAAAAAAAAATGTAAACGGGTATGCGATTATGGGTATGGTTAACCGTTTATAAACGGTTATGGGTATGAGTATACCCATTTATGTAAATAGCCAACGGATAAAAGGTTAAGTGGGTAAAAGTTTAAGTGGGTAAAAGTTTAAACGGTTATGGGTAAATAATCGCGGTTACCTGCCCGCCATAACCGTTGCTCATCCCTAATTGTGTGTTCAAGACGCATCAAATTATGTGTTTATTGCAAAAAAAACACTTGAAATACTCTTCAAATCAAAAAATAATTTCTCTAAAAACTCTTTCAGTCATTCTAAAAACACTTCTACACAAATAAATAGTTCTTATAATTAGCAAAGGCACTTTCAAGTACCAAGGGCCCAAAGTACGAAAAGTACTAAAACGTTGGAATTTCAGTTGTAGACGCTACCCTATTTGTGAGTGCAGAGAATCGTAGCCCAGACACCAAAGAAAGAGCAAACCTCATCCTTTCAGATTCTTGAGAGAGAGAGAGAGAGTTTGTGGATCTCACACTTGCAGTTGCATTAACTACAAGCAACTCGAAAACGATGATGATGATCGAGTCAGCCATGGCCGTACGATTCAACTCTGCCGCCACAAACCTCTGCTCCTCCACCTCCATGCGCTGTAACTCCCTCCCTCTCTTTCTCCGCCGCCTCACTTTGACAGCTCAACTTTCTCTTCACATTTCTTCCCCGCTTTATCTCTGTTCCCACACAGGACGCTTCTAATCTAATTTCTTTTGTTTGTTGCAGCTTGTCGTCCGACGTGGAGCTCAGACGAGGTGACCGGAGCCGTACACTGCCGCCTTTCTTGCACCGGCGGGTTCGCCGCGCCGTGGTAAGCAAACTAGTTTGATTTTTATTTTCGAGCAGCTGAGCATTTTCTTGCTGAATAAACCAACTTGAATTTCGAGGTTCCGAAAATGCGTAAATTTGATAAGAATTTTATACAGGAATCGAATTAGACGATCAAAGAATGGTTCAGTTGCAAAAAGGGGCAGTTTTGTTAAGAGTGGGATTCGGGCATCCGCCGGGCAGTTAGGGCCCGGCTCAGAGCCTGTAAAGCCAAATGGGAGGCCGCAATACCACCCATTTGAGGATATTGCCGAGTCCACATTGGAGACTAGCGGAGCTGCTAGACTTACAGCTGCAGAATCTGCTAGAACCCTTATTGAGGTAGTACATTGCATTCGATTGTTGATAAGTAGACGAAAGTTCGAAAATTTAATTACTAAGGGCTCGTTTGGAAGTGCTTTTAATATGACTGAAAACGCTTTTGAAGAAAATATTTTTGGATTCCATATATGCTTCTTCAATGAAGCACTTCAAAGTGCTTTTCCAGGTTCACTTGCGTTTTTACTAAGGATTGGGTCCAAAAACATTTTCACCAAAAGCGCTTTCAATCATTTTAAAAGCACTTCCAAACGAGCCATAAATTGGACTAGTTTTGCTCACTTATGGATGCTCCCCATTTCATATTGAGTGTATTGCTAATGTTGCCCATAGTATGCCATTTTCAGGTTAACAGCAAAGCAACACTTATGTTTACGAGTTTGATCAATGACGAGGTTCATGAAAATATTTTATGTCCGGATTTGCCTTATGTAACAGATGAACATGGAAGTAAGTCAAGTATATGACTTTCTCATGATATGTTGGACTTTGGAATATTTTTCTTTCATTCAAAGTGAAGATTTTAACCCGCTCGAGCATGTTGCAGATATCTACTTTCAAGTGAAGGATAGTGAAGACACTTTTCAGTCCCTAACTTCGGAAAATAACTTTGTGGTATGCAATTTTTATGAACAAATAGAACAATAATAGTCTGTAAAAATGATTGAATTCTAGCAGCAATTCTATGCTTTGGACTTTCTCTTACAAATTTGTGGGTTATTATAATAATGCAGCAAGTTATTATTGGGTTAGATGCTATGGAAATGATCAATGAGATGGAGTTATCAGGCATTGATTTTGAAAGAGATGGGATTGAAGATGAAGATAGTGATGTTGAAGATGATGACGATGATGTGGAGGACGATGATGAAGAAGACATTGACTACGATTCGGTCTGTTTGTGTTTTCATTTCATTAGATGTGGGATGCACGGATGTTGTAAGACATTTCTAATTATCTAATAGGTTTGTGTTTAGGACTGGGTTGCTGTTCTTGAAGATGAAGACGAAGATGATCTGGATGATTCTGACAAGTCTATTGGAGACTGGGCAAAATTGGAGACTATGCGTTATTCTCACCCAATGTATTTTGCCAAGAAGCTAAGTGAGGTAATTATCCATTGTAATTTTCTTAACCTATCATGGAGTGATGTAGAAGTAACTGAAAAAATTAACTCGTTTGTTTTGTTTGTAACAACGGGGAATCCTTGAGCTTTTCATTTGCTTACTTGTTGTACCTCTTTTTCATTTGAAGCATCTAGCTGCGGTCGTATCCCATTTCATGGTTTTTCATGAAGTTGTCAATTCTTTTTTCTGTGTCTCATATTTCCGCTTTTGTTTTTACGTTTCAGGTTGCTTCTGATGATCCTGTAGATTGGGCGGAGCAGGCTCCAGCTAGTTTGGCTATTCAGGGCCTTATAAGGCCTGCACTTGTAGAAGAACATTCTGTCATCCAAAAGCATCTGTCTGATCATCAGTCTGATAATGGTGGCATAGACGAAGTTGGGAGGACTGTCGAAGATGATTTAGAAGATCCTGTTACGATTAATGGCTATAAATCAGGAACTTCCAAGGATAGTCCAGACTTGGCAGAGGAATTGGAGAATAAGAAAGATGAAGCACCGGGAAATGGGACTACATTTTACAAACTGGAGATGGTTAAAATTCAGCTGTTTTCATCACATGGAAATCAGGTTTGTGTAAGGAAGGATTTTACTTGTATTTTTTTGGTTGAAGTGGGTGCGAGCTCCTTTTTAATAGTTATCTTTTGTTGCAATTCTCCACAGACTCTTGTTGAAGTAGAAGACTTTGTAAAAGCTCAACCTGATTGCATTGCACACTCGGCAGCTAAAATTATATCTCGTTTGAAAGCTGGTGGAGAAAAGACCACGCAAGCTCTCAAGTCCTTGTGTTGGAGACTAAAGGGTCTTCAAGTGGAGGTACAACTTTTTTTTGGCCAACATATTCAAAGTTGTTATACAAGTTTCCAAATCTATTTCAAAGACGTAGCTGTAGGTTTTGCACAACTTTTTTTTTACAATTTTGAACCATTTCAAAACATATGCTCTCCGGAAAAAGGTTGTTTTTAGAGTGAAATGCCCTACTTATATGAGGTCGTCTTTAACACCCACGAAGAGGATTGATCTTTGTTGAATTTTATTGCAGGAGGCAGTACTTATTGGTGTAGATTCCCTTGGATTTGACTTAAGGGTTTGCTCAGGGACACAAGTCCAGACATTGCGGTTTGCGCTTAATACGCGGGTATGTCAATCATCCTTGAGCCATGAGGTTTAATATTTCGTCTTTCGTTGTTACTCTTTGGAACCATTCAATACAATGTGCTTATGTTGAAAAGTAAGGTTGCCTATGATTACCCCGTCTACTCATGTGTTTTCAGGCGACTTCTGAGTACAGTGCGGAGAGACAACTCAATGATCTACTATTCCCAAGGATGCAGCACAAACCACAAACGGTGAAACAAAATTAGCAAATTGAATGCTAACATTATCAACACCGTGAAGTGTCATCTTCTAGTTTGATTCCGGCTCGTTTCTTCATCGTGCCTCCTTGCAGAGATTTGGATATAACAGCTGAAGAGGTTGCCCAAAATTTACCCGCACAGTCCACCAGGTCGTTGTATTGTTAATTTCAATTAATGATTTATGAAAATTCATTTTTTTTTTCCCGAAGCCTTGTGATTCTTGGCCTCGTAAATAATTTTTTGAACTTGCTCATCTTGCCGCTCGGTCTCATGCCGTTGAAATTTGATTCAGAAGTAACTCCGAACTAGAAACACTGCGATTTAACAAAGATATCGAGAACGTATTGTAGCATTTTTCCTGAATCAGTTTTTATTCTCCTTCCTAGCAATCCATTGCTGTTGTTTCAACTGATCGGATTATAAGCTCAGGTTAAATATATTTTCTCCGGCGGCTGTTGAGATCGTGTTACTTTGATGTTATAGTGCTTTTAGCAACGTAGGAACTGTATTGCAGAACAGAGTAAGAGATTTTAGCAAAGTAGTTTTCATTTTCCAGGATGAACTGGCTGCATTATTTTTTATGATCCAAACGCAGTGTTTCGCTTATACAACATTTCGAATCTACAACTACAAGCAAGCATTTTATTCAGCGATCATGTTCTCGTACACATTGATGAACAAAATGTGTACAAAGACCGGAAAACTACAACGGGTGCAAACCCCGGTTGAGGTTGTACCGTTGTACAATGTGTTCGATCTCCATTCGATCCAACTAATTTTGTTGCTGGATGTAGGTTTCATACACCAACTGAGCTGCAAAAATATCCACAACTGCAGAACCAACAGACTTGAACACAGTAATCTCCTCGCAACTTGTTCTCCCAACCTTCTCGCCGTTGATCAACTCCACCAACATTCCGCAAACATCCGCCTTCTCCATCACCCCTCTCTCGAAAGCACCCACCAGCTCCCCCGCCTCCTCCAGCGCCGCCTCATTGTCCACGAAAACCCTCCCTCTCCTCAACGCCTCATCGTCACATTCCTTCATGGAATGCTTGAAAGATCCAACCAAGTCCAAATGTGCCCCCGCCTTCAGCTTCTCTCCCTTCACAAGGGCCGCCTCCGAATTGGTGGCGCAGCTCACAATGTCTCCCATCCCAACCGCCTCATCCAAACACCCATTGCTCTCAAAACAAACCCCATCAAACTCCGCACATTCTCTCATTTTCTCAGCCAAAATTTCCGCCTTCTCCGCGTTCCGGTTCCATATGATCACCCTCCTCAAGCTCGGCCGTGCCGCTAAATGTGCTCTGATCAAATGCGGCGCCATAGCGCCCGCACCGATCATAACAAGTATTTCGCTGTCGTTTCGGGATAAAATCCTAGAAGCTAAGCCTGAAACGCAGGAGGTTCTGTAAAGGGTGAGGGTGGTACCGTCCACGGTGGCGAGGGTTTGGCCGGTCGCGGAGCTGAAGAGCACATAACTTGCGTGCACTCCGGGTAAGTTTATGGTGGAGTTTCCGGGGAAGTAGGTGACGAGCTTGACGCCCAAGTAGGGGAGAGAAGGGGAGGAGGACCAGGAGGGCATGAGGAGGAGAGAGGAGAAGGGCGAAACGTCGTAGCTTTGGCGGATTGGGGATTGCAGAGAAGCTGAGACGGCGGGAAGGGAAGATTGGAAGTGGTTGATTAGGGTTTGGTGAGAGAGGATGGAGTGTAGAGACTCGGCGGTGACGGAAATTGGGGATGTTATGGTGGTGGTGGTGGTGGTGGTGGTTGATTTGGCGGCGGAAGCCATTGATATCAGAGTTGATAGTTCGGGAGGCTTCGGTGTGAGTCTGAGAGAAGAGGCAAAGATATGAGAAGATTGACCTGCGATATGCTCTAATTTCTGTGACTGGTGGAGTCTATCAGAAAACTTGGACGGACGAGCATATCATATAGCGTTACGTTTAAACAATATTAACAGAACATTACAGTAACAGCGTAAAAAATTCTATTTACGAAGATAGTAGGAAGGTAGGCATGGACCAAAACATACATATTTGTTTGACTGTAACACAATGTTACAGTAACGGTGTAAAAATTCTATTTACAAAGGTAGGAGGAAGGTAGGCGTGGACCAAGACATACATATTTGTTTGACCATATAATAGCCTGAGTAGGGAAAAGACAAATAATATAACGAAAAAAGGAAGGTACTTTTCGCATATTATAATTGTTAGATTAAATAAATTAAACAAAAAATAATGAATATGATTACATAGAATTGGACACGACACTTGGTCCAACTAAATTCACGGTGGTTTTATTCAGTGTGAAAAATTGCCCTATCGCGTTTTTCTCATATTTTAGAAGGTGCATTTAAATGACTATTCTTATTTGGTCGATTGAAAAATGAGAATTCTTCGGTTTGGATACGGAATAAGTTGTTTCTACGAAACAAGACATAAAAAATTTCCCCTACCCACCCCCTCTGACTTTGTGAAGTTCATCCAGCCCCATTTGTGTCTCATCTTCCTCTCACATAACACCCATGATCCACCATTAATAATAACCTCACACAAGATCTTCTCCTCAAACACTTAACCTACTAATATATGCGTATTTTAAAAATGTCGTCACGTATTTTACAATTTTGTTTTTGGTTACACTTGACTTCATTTTACAAATTAGGTTTTTGATTATACTCGCCTCAAATATTCATAATGTTCTTAATTTAAATTTATTTTGTATTATTTTTATGTAGTTAAAGTCATGCATACAAAATTAGGAAGAACTGTAACAGAATGGAAAATAAAATAAAATCCAAAATATCCACCCAAAAAAAATTCAAAATTCCCGTTTTACCCATATGCCTTGCAATGAGATTTTTCCCCCGAAACCAATGAAAATCCCAACCCAACCCGCCTAATCCGATACACGACAGCCACCCAACCCACTCCCTACAACCTCCGCGAGAGATCCTTCGCCGGCGACCTCCTCTCTCTCCGTCTCTCTCATTTTCTCTCCCCGTGCGTCTCTCTTCTCCTCCCTGGGCTGCCTGAATAAACTGGAGCTGACATTTTAAATGCTTACTAAGCATGCTTACCTTGCAACACTCACTTCCGGCCTTCACTCGGGGACTGGAATCCATCAAATCTTCCCACAGTAGAAGCAGTGTAGTGGTAAAAGCTGCTTCTCAAAAAAGTGCTTCCTGAATTTTGCATGCTTTGAAATTGTGGTTAGAGAGACAATTACTTTCTTCATAAGTTTATATTTTTCAATGATGTTTTCAGGTATGTGCTCAAAAGGGTCCAAGACCCAGATACCCAAGAGTCTGGAAAGCCAATAAACGGATCGGAACCGTTTCCAAATCCCTCAAACTTGTTGAATCTGTGAGCTTTTACTTTTCTTTGGCCTTCTTTTCTTCTCAATTTTCCATATTTGTGTTTGGTTTTGATTAGTGGGAATTTTAACGAAAAGCTTCCGGTACTGTTCATTTTAACGAAAAATCATATTTTTACATTAAAAAGTCAATCTTGATACTATTCACTCCTTTATTTTGTCTTTATCTTTAAAACTCAAAGTTTTCAAACATTTTTTATTAGTTTTCTTTTGATTAAGGGATTGCTTATTAATTTTTGTAGGTTAAGGGGTTGTCAAATGTGAAAGAGGAAGTTTATGGAGCCCTTGATTCTTTCATTGCTTGGGAATTAGAATTCCCGTTGATCACAGTGAAGAAGGCACTCAAGTCCCTTGAGAACCAAAGGGAATGGAAGAGGATAATTCAGGTTTGTTTTTCACCTTCTTTTAATGCTCAATATGTAACGTAGACGTGAGTTAGCCTGGTTGGTCAGTGTAGCTCAATATGTAATGTCGACATGAGTTAGGCCGGTTGGCTAGGGCAGTGCGCTGGCTCTCTTGTGCCAAAGTTCGAATTCCCTTATGTAGTTTAGATTACTGCTTTGTCAGGATGAAGAAAATGTCAATAAATTATGAATGGGACCTTAAGTTTTGAATACTCAGGAAACCGATGTGGGTTTTGTAGGTGTCAAAGTGGATGCTGAGCAAAGGGCAAGGAAGAACAATGGGGACCTATTTCACACTGTTAACTGCTTTGGCCGAGGATGGGAGGATTGAAGAAGCTGAAGAGCTCTGGACTAAGTTGTTTTCGCAGTACTTGGAAAGCATGCCTCGCATGTTCTTCGACAAAATGATTTCAATTTACTACCAGCACGGATTGCACGATAAGATGTTTGAGGTATTGTAGCCCTGCCACATTTTGAAGTTCCTGTGGATTGTTCCGATTTTGATTGAGAAATGAATTCGTTCTGATGTGCCGGAAAGGCGAAATGTCATGTAGTTTTTGTGTTGGATCCTTTGTAAATCCTGCTGGGAGGAGTCTTTTAACTTGTTGGAAACTCTCTTGTTGTAGATATTTGCTGATATGGAGGAGCTTGGCGTACAACCAAATGTTTCAATTGTTACGAAGGTTGGAAATGTCTTTAAGGAGCTAGGTATGCTGGACAAATACAACAAGTTGAAGAAGAAATATCCGCCACCAAAATGGGAGTATCGGTACATCAAGGGAAAACGCGTTAAAGTCCGAGCAAACTATCAGAACCAGTCTGATGGTGCTGCAAAGGTGATTAGTGAGGAGAAGGAAACAGTCCGCAGCTCCGAAGAGTTGTTAGAAACTGAATCGAATCCAGATGAACAAATTGTTGAAGCCGAGGAAGAGGACCAGAACTCAAATGATTTATCGGAGGAAGCCGAAGCAAGTTCAGATCAACTTAGGGTTCAATCTTGATACTGTTCTTGGCCAACCAGATTACATCAGAGGTTTAAGATGTTTTCAATCATCCGTAACCTCATTTACTTGACATTACACAATTGGTAGTCCGGTGAGAAAGGCGTTCGAGGCAAAATGAACTCAGCTGTATTCTCTTCGACACAGGCCTGAAACAAGAATGTTGACCGTGAGGTCTCTGGAAGGGGTCCAGAGCGTAAACTGTTAGCAAAGTTGTATAATTATGTTGTCAATTGAACACAAATCTACGATATGTCTGTCGGTTTCGTATTGTCAAAGTTGAGAGTGGTACAAGGAAATAAAACACATCTTTTTGCTCACGAAAAAACAAAATTTATAGTGCAAATAAGTAAAATTTGTTAACGTAAAAGAGGTCTAAAATTTTTGAGAACTGCAAGGGCTAAAATGGGGTTGGAACCCAAGTTTTGTAGTAAAATAAAAGATGGAAATAGGGTAACTATCACTGTGATGGTTGTTTCAATTCTCACCAAGTAGACGGTAAATGAGCAAACGAAGTCGAAAACTACATAAAATTTTGTTTGTTTTAGTCCTCCTCTGAACCTGAACCTTCTGATCCCGAGTTTTGTTTATCCACAGTGCCATTCGTAGCAGGGCCTTTCTTTTTCGTGTCATGTTGTTCATCCGCCTCATCTTCACTGTACTCGCTCTCATAATCGTCGTCATAATCCTCATCTTCGTTCTCCTCCTCCTCTTCAATACCATCTTCCGTGATCGGTCCCTCTTCTGCCACAAAACCTCCCCGGGTACCAGCCCGAGTACGCTTCAAAATCTTCATCTTCAAGTTTGTTTTTCTATCACAGCCAATCCAAGAGTCGCATAGGCAGTAGCATGTCAAATTGTAATTCCCCTCCGCTGGGGCTGGTAACTTGCCTGTTATTGGCCTAGACCCGCTCTTCACCTTCTCAACTGCTTCTCTGATAGCAGCACTAGTCTTTTTCATTGTTGCTTCCGAACCCTCCATTGCGTCCTCGATTGCCTTGGAAGCAGCAGTAATGGCTGCAGCCTCATCCATGAAATTTACCTTCTGCCAAAACCAAACGTTGTTGGAGACACTGTCTGCAAGCAAAAACCAGAAATTTTCTTCCTTGTGGAATGGGAAGTAAGGCGCATGGGGAAGGGCACCAATTAGGCCGTTGGGACGCTTCAGTGTCACCCAAGCATTAACGGTGACAACATCACCCTCTTGTATACCATCTTCGCCTTCAGTCTCACATTTAACTTCAATTGATATCGAAGGCATCGTCTGCAATACCATTTCAACATCCTGGACTTCGGCGGATGAGAATCCAGCTGTTTGAGAAAGTAGCTCAGCACGATCTTCCACAGACATGTCCTGAAGATCCTGCAACACTCTCAGCTTCTACAAAAAAAGATGAAGAATAATTAAAGCCAAGACCAAACAGAAAAATACTAGCAGGAGAGGAAAATAAAGCAGCAGAAAAAAGTGAAAGAAACAAACACGACTAATTATTACAAAAAATTAAGATTTGCTGCTCACTCGGTCGTGAAAAGAGGGATTTCACAGAATATTTACAATTTTAACCATCTCAAGTAGCAATACAGTACTAACGCCTGCTGCCTGCGGCTAGGCAAGAGACAGATTATACAGTTGTGTTCCAGCATGGCATTGTCCAAACAAAGACTGTTTACCTTGCGGGCTATCTTTTTAATAACCGCCTCACCAAAATGTGGCAGCTGCAGAAAGGGGGCAATGCCTTCACTGGACCCTCCAATAGCCTTCCTTGCACTAAGAGGAACAGCCTGCATCATAGTGACGAAATAACATGAACTTCAAAAAAGAGTACGCATTCGTAAGATACAAATGATAAATGTCGCAGCTATGTGCTTAATGATATTTGCAAACCAAAAGAAAATAAGAAATAAGAAATTATTTACTACCATATTGTTCAACAATCCTTAATTAACAAGAAACTAAATCATACACAACAAGCTCTCACAAATTTTCCCTTGCGTGATACTTCAGAATAAGATTTGGGCGAGAGGAAAAAACAGCACGGTAACTAACGTATATGCCCACACAGTGAGTGATTGTATGAGAGAAATCTTAAATCTTTGCAAAATTAGGGTTTTGCATGATTAGTATATTTTTAAGATCTACATGCTTGACAAAAGTGGATAATGGACCATCACCTGAATTATACACTGAGAAAGTTCAACCACACCAATAGCAGGCCTCAGCCATCCCTGCCCCTGAGCATTGCGTGGCATAACTGCCATCTGCATAGAATAAAGCATAAGTAAAACTAGAACAACATGGCTTCCAAATTTTGTACAAATGTCATGAGATATGCTAGCACGTCTGTTGATCAATTGATTTCCAGAAATACTAGGAGCAAGGTACCAACTTCTGTACCCCCTTCTAAATCTGTTGGTCAAATTTTAAGTAGAGTATTGGAACAAGTCTAAACACAAATATGAGTGAATCAATGCAGGCTTATATGGAAAGTCTGCATCTTCTAAGAAGAATAAGCACTTGTTTTAGAGTTTGCTAATAGAATGTAAGATAAGACAGGAAAATGTAGAAATCACCTTCATCAATTCTTCAAGGAGGCGAGGGGCAAGTTCCAGGACATGTCTAAAATCACCTTGCAGAGATGGAGATAAGGATGCTGACTCACGAGTTAACTGTGCTTGAATCAGCAATTCTGTCTGCATAGAAAGTGGCATAAAGTTAAGCATACATCAAGGACCGGGACAAACTTTGCTAATCATAAAGTCTGGTCTTGGAGCACAAAATACCTTTACAAGGGCTGGATGCTGTTTCCAAAACTTTGCCTGCTCTTGCTTGATATTTTTAAGGTCCAGATTCAACTCACTCCTGACTAGCATAAAAAGCTTCTGAAGGGGTTCATTGTCAGTTCTACGAACTGGAATTTCCGTATATTCAGCAGCCTTTATGAAGACATCCATTACTTTGCTGTATAATCAAATTATGTCATAAGATCAGTAAAAGGATTAACAACGAGTACAGCTTAATGTACACCTGATCCATACAAATATCAAGAATATTTATACATGTATGAGAAATTTTTGACTCTTCAGACTTGCAACCAGCTACTGAAAATAATAAACATGTAAAAGCTAACTTCGGCAGTTGTGGTACACATCATTCTCTACTTAATTACCTTTGGAATATAAAATATTACATGAATTCAACTGCCAATGAACATATCTTTTAAACCAGTTGAGTACCTGGGAGCCAGAGAAGGCTTCATGAGGTAATAGTAAGTGGACAACGTGTGATGCATGACATAGTTGCCGGTATATTTTGCTGATCTTGAAAGATATACAACAGCTATCACCAATGGCAATAGAATACAAATACCAACAATCCAGAGTAGGAGTATTCCACCAGATGCTCCATCGATGTCCAGCAGGAATTGAGGAAGAGCTATGCCCATTTGAAACCCCTATTTGAATAAAGCATTGGTTTAATTTCAAAACATGATCAGTTCGACTTCATATAATATTGACAAGGGAACACTAAAAGAAAGTTGCCATCTTTTTTCCTTGAATGAAATTGCACATTACCTGCCTGCCATCTGGATGGCCATATTTTTCAAAATTCTCACGAGATACTGGATCCGTCAGAGCCTGATAAGCCTTTGATATGAACTCAACAAAGTAATTGTGGGCCTCTAGAAAAAGAAAAATTAAATAAACAGTTAGTCTATACACAATATCATAAAGACCTCATCTTTCCCGCTACAGGTTCAGATAATAAGCAATTCATAAACTGAACTTTTAAAACAATATCAACCTGGATCTGGATTTTTATCTGGATGGTATTGTATAGAGAGTCTCCTATATGCCTTCTTTATCTCCGAATCAGAAGCTCCAGGTTCCAGTCCAAGAATATTGAATGGCTCAAAAACTTGAATCTGAAATTTTAGAAGTTTCTCAGAACAAGCATCCAACATTAAAAATATAATATGAGGTCCGAATTAACTAAATTGAAAAGCCGTGGCAAAGTAAAACAGCTGCAGGAAGACCATATGATAACAGTTTTCATTAATGCCTCATAAGGGTTAAAAAAGGTTTACCTCGCGGCTCATATTTTTGATGTAATAAACCAGGACTATCATGATAACCCAGAGCAGTATTAGTGTCAAGTTACTCCACGTCGATAAGTTTGAAATCTGCAAATGCGAGCATAATCACATACATTCAGACTCTCGTTAGATGGTTTATATAACAAATATTTTGGTTTTCTTCTCGCAGTGACTAAATGAATAAAAGATCTAAGCAAGAACTGAAGGAGCTAACCCGCTTAAAAATTGACTTGCGGTACTTTCCTGATCGAGAGCACTCTGAACACTGACAATGGATGCTCTTTGTTTTCTTGGATGCAGCACGACACAACTTCGTAATTGTATAAGGCACTAGAGGAAGTGCCATTATGGTTAAAATGAAAATTGGGAACAAAGCACTAGTCTCTTCCGAAGCAGCCATGGCGACCTCCCTAGTCTAGTCCTATGTCCGTATTATGCCTACAGAATTGACTTTGGTTAGAACAAATCAGTTCACAAAGACCAGAGCAACGACCAATGTTGCACCACGAATTTCAAAACATCTCCAATGCAATGACATTAGGATATACCGCCAAAAACATCATTCGCAACAATTTCATTTCCGTTACGGGATTTATAAAAATCTGAATCAAACTCAAAATTAGGCCATTATATGGCTAAGGCCAATCAAAATCACCGAAGCTCGGTGATTCAGCCAAATTATGAGACACACACACACACACACATATATATATATAACAAACAGTAGCCTACAATTGTGAAGTAGATCAAACCAATGACTGGGGTAGCGAGCTCAGACTCAGTACAGCCAATTGAATAGTAATACTGATAGCTGATTAACCTACGTACAGACAAAAATGGAGTACCAAAGTTTCAAAAAAATCACACAAATCAATTCGAAATACTCAAACACGTTCAATAAATTAATAAAATTATCAAAATTGCCGCAAAATTAAAACGCATGCACACCTAAATCAAAATTCGACGAACTGAATTTCCAATTAAAACTATCGAAATGAAAAATATGGCAGAAATATGTACAAATATATATATATATGTATGCTTGCCTGGGAAATGGAAAATCCGGAGGTCGCAATCTGATTCGGAGGCCCTCTGCCCGTACGATGGCGCGATTACAGAGACGGAGAGAGAGAGAGAGAGAGAGAGAGAGAGAGGGAGAGAACAGATAGCTTCGTTTTGGGTTTTATTTGGTGACGGCCCAGCCCATAATTTTTCAAACACGACCTGTCGTTTAGGAAAATTAATCACACTTTCCGGCGGAGGCTCGTTGGGCAATCAGCCCAAACTTTAAAAGGTCGGTGACACATTAAAAACGTTTAATCACGAATGGTCTCTTACGTTTTCGCAAATTATCATTTTGGTCCTATGTGTTTTAAATCGATAATGTGATTCTCAACTTTTGCCGATTAAGGTTTGGATAGGGGGAAAAATAAAAAAATTTAAACAATCAAAGTTTATTGGTTGAAATATGCTTACTATCTTATACTTTAATTTCACTTTCCATCCAATGAACAATTCACATTCGAATTTATATATAATTTGAACCGGATTAAATTAACTAAATTTTATTGATTTTGAATTGACAAACGCTCCTCCTCATGACACATAATATCTAACAAGAGTATAATTTTCACTCTTTCTAAATTCTATTCCTTCCCCTCCCTTCCTACTTCTTATTTTTCTCTATCTATAGAAAAATCAACACAAAATGTCGACGCCCCTTAATTATGATCTTTTAAAAAAACAAAAAGATTACAAGTAAGAAAATTTGTCGTAGAAAATACCACACCTTGAGGAAAATTAAAATTTCAGCTCTCTCTTGAAAACTAGTATTTGCCTACACATTTTGTGTGTATGAACACATTTTTTAGAAAATGAGAAGGAGAGAGGGGGAGAGAGAGAGAGAACGTGGGGGAGTGGGAGGTTTTTGTTTTTTGTTTTTTTTTTTTTAATATTAGAGATATTTTAACATCATCTGTATGTGAGGCTTCAATAAAAAATAATAAAATTTGGACCTGTGAAATTACATTATTGCCCATCATTTTTTTTGTGTGATAAAAGACTAAGTTGTCTTTTCACCCTCTTTTAGTTGACAAAGAGATAAAAATAAGGGTAAATTACACAAAACTACCTCAACTATTGGTCTCACAACACTATCATACCCTCATCTTTTAAAATTGGTAATGTCATACCTCATCCTTAGAATTTGGTCCAATGTTATACCTTCCGTTTGCTTGGCCGTGAATTTCTTAGTTAAAGCTGACGTGGCTTGATCCGGGACCCACTTTTTATTAAAAAATAATAAAAAAAATTAAAAATAATAATTTACCATTAAAAATAAATAAATAAAAAAAAACCCAAACACCCATCTTCCCCATCCCCTTCCCTGCAACCCAAATCCCTTCCTCTTCCCCTTCCCCGTAACCCCCGGCCCCTTCCCCGCCCACACCTTTCCCTTCCCTACCCGCACCTTTCCTTTCTCTACCATCTTTTAAACGCTCTATTCTCTCAAAACTAAAATCTCCTTCCTTGCAACCCCCGACCCCTTCCCTACCCACGCCAAGCCACCTACACCTTTCCCCTCCTTACCATCTTTTAAACGCTCTCTTCTCTCAAAATTGAAACCCATTTCCCATTTCATCTCTCTCTATCTCTCTTTCGCTCTTCCATGGCTGTTCTTGCGCCAACCTCTGTTTTAAATGATTCGATTTCCAATTCCTCCTCCTCAGACACATGACAAGTAACCTTTTCTCTCTCCCTCTCTATCTCTATACCATTTTCATTCATTTCTCTTGTTTCTTGATTGTGTTTATTTTTGGTCAATTTCTTGCAGATCTTTGGTTCTAAATTAAAATCAGGAAAAGTTCCGCCGACCTAATTGAGATTATTGATTGGGGGGAGATGTTGGCGTGGGTGGGGAAGGGGTTGGGGGTTGTAGGGAAGGGGAAGGGATCTAGGTTGCGGGGAAGGGGAAGGGGTCGGGGAAGATGGGTGTTTGGGTGTTTTATTTTTGTTTGAAGGGTAAATTATTATTTTTCAATATTTTATTAATTTTTTTAATAAAAAGTGGGTCTCGGATCAAGCCACGTCAACATTTAACTGAGAAATTCACGGCCAGGCTAAAAAAGGTATAACATTGGATCAAATTCTAAAGATAAGATATGACTAAATATGTTAGAAATTAAAATAAAAAAAACGACATCCAAAATTAAGCAGATATCTCTGCGTCTCTCTCACGATCCTCATCCTCTTTCTCACACACACACAAACAGTTTGATAAATCCATCAAAAGTCTGCAGAAGTTTCCAAATTCATGGCCTCACCATCCGAACCACCCCACACCAAGCAGCAACTCAGACCCACCATAACCCACTTGGTCCACTCCACCACATCCAATCTCCTCTCCCTCTTTGCCTCCCCCAAGACAACGCCGTCGCCATCGCCATCGCCGTCCACGGCTCCTCCGGATATCCGCGTCGCGCTCTTCCTCCCCAACTTGCCAAAACCACTCGCTTTCCAGCCCGACTCCAAACCCTCCGCCATGAAGGGCGTGGCTTCGTTGCCCGAGTCGACCTCCGGGTTCCCGTCAACGGTCAGGATTGCAGGGCTGAACTCGAATATCAAGGGCAGCGGTGGGCCGGCGTTTGTGGGCCAGGTCTTCAGTATGTGCGACCTCTCCGGGACTGGTCTCATGGCCGTCTCCACCCACTTCGACATCCCCTTTATTTCCAAAAGGTACCCTTTTTTTTCAACTTTTAATAACATTGGTACTTTATTTTATTTATAGAAATTTAATTTCTTGCTAGATTTTATCATATATGTAGTTCGAATTTCATTTCGACATTGAATTTTTGATAAAGATGCTGCCTTTGAATTGAGATTATTAAAATTCAGGAAATTTTCAGTGTGTTTGAGGGCTTTTTTGCTGAATTTTGTTTAATTTTCATGGCATTTACTTGTAGAACTCCCGAGTGGCTGAAGAAGATGTTTAAATCAATTACTAACAGTGAGAGAAACGGCCCTGTGTTTCGATTTTTCATGGATTTAGGCGATGCAGGTAGGATTCTACATAAACAAACGGTTGGTTTTAGTGGTTATTTGGTCAAATTTATTTCTATCTGGAGGTGACCGGCATTCTGACTGAGATTTTGTTCTTAGTTACTTATGTGAAACGACTGAATATTCCGAGTGGCGTGGTGGGAGCTTGTCGTCTCGATTTAGCATATGAACATTTCAAGGTAATCCCAACTTGTACTGCCACATCAGGGATTTATTGATACTTTAATTATGTTTTTGAGATTTTTTTTTTATTAGTAATTTCTGTGGCATGCTATGATGATCTTGGATGAATGAGTAAGTCGTTCTCCATGTTTTATGCAGGAAAAGCCGCACCTATTCCAGTTTGTTCCAAATGAAAAACAGGTATGATATAACAAGTGACAACCGTCTTCGCTAACGTTGTATACATTTCTCAAAATTGTATGCTCCTACAGGTCAAGGCAGCTAACAAACTTCTCAAGACAATGCCGCAGAGTGGCAAATGCAAAAGGGTTGACGGAGTTCCGGTTTTTAGTGCTCAAAACTTGGATATTGCAATAGCAAGCTCGGATGGGATCAAATGGTGTGTTCTAATGTTTCGTGCTTGCTTCTAATCAAGTTTGTTCTTTTGGTGAATTTTAAGTAGAATGGCTGATGCTCTATTGTTATCTTTTGTTCCAACAGGTATACTCCCTACTTTTTTGATAAAAACATGCTTGATAACATTCTTGAGGAATCTGTAGATCAGCATTTCCATTCTTTAATTCAAACTCGGCACACACAGCGGCGACATGATGTGATTGATGACAACATACCAGCAGAAGTAATTGAAGAGATGAGCGATAACTTGTGGGAGCCTCCAGAGGTATGGAATCCAATACTGAAGTATTATTTTGATGTAGCAAGTAGTTTGGTAGTGAGACATGTACAAGATTTTAAGATGAAGAATCGAGAATTGGATTCCCATCGTCAATGATACGCTTAGAATTATTATCATTTGTCTGACATAACTACGTATGTAGATGTATAAGTTTGTGAAGTTAAAACAACCCAGTTCACCTTCTTCCAGTTCTCACGTATTTGTATTTTGTTCGTTGGAATATATGTTTCTTGACAGGTTCAGGAAGTAATGGATGAGATAGGGAATCCTGGAATACCCTTGAGTGTCATTTCTAAAGCCGCTGAAATGCAGCTCCTTTATGCTGTTGATAAAGTACTTCTGGGTAATAGGTGGCTACGGAAAGCAACAGGCATTCAACCCAAATTCCCTTATATGGTTGACTCTTTCGAAAGAAGGTACATTAAAATTTAGCAGTTGCTTTCTCGGATATCAAATACCTTCTGTTTTCTAATTAAATCTTTCTTTGAATTTTAACATTGGTAAACTCGCTTGTTCTATCTTTCAGGCTTTTCTAACAAAATTATGTTCCTTCCGCTGCAGGAGTGCAGCCTCTTTTCTTAGAGCTTCTCAGTCAGCCAGATGCCTTACCAATGGGGAAGCAGTAAATGATAACGAAGATTCTCTAGATTGTAGCACTTCGGAGATTAAATTAAAGGATGATATTCACACCAATAAAGGAAACAAAACAGATCTACGATTTCCTTTCAGTGATTGGTTTAGTCATCTGTGGTCAAAACAAAAGGACCAAAATGAAGAGTTGCCAAAGGAATGCATAAAGCAGAGCACACTGCAAAATCCAAACCTTCCGAAGATTACTATGGTTGGCATTTCAACTGGTGAGGCAGGGCCGATGAGTAAAGCAAATTTAAAGAAGACGATGGAGGATTTAACAAAAGAATTGGAGCAGACGGATTCGGGAAATGCTTTTGGTAGCGATACAGGTAATGAGTTGAGATTTGAAGATAGAGATCCACTGTTTGTGGCAAACGTAGGTGATTATTATTCTGGCATGGCAAAGACGCGTTCAGCTAGGTGGGTTCGTGGAGGAAACAATTAGGGGGCCTCACCGTGGCAACATTTTTGTGTTCTCTTCGGGTATGATGGAGAATATACTTATGATACATTACTGCCTCTCCCTCCAACCCCCACGCCCGCCCCCGCCACACCACACCCCCCCCCCCCCCCCCCCCCCCAAATCAAACGGAAATACATTGTTCAGAGGCCGCGTATTTCTTCTGATGATGGGATGTTGATATCTCTAAATTTCTTGTGCATTTCGAAGTATCATGTATTTTCACGGTATGCCATTGTTATCGCACCCTTGTTGTACAAGGGGTAGAAGAGCAGATGTGTAATGGAATAGATAAGAAAGTGTTCGCCTGGAGTGAAATAAAAACTGTAATTTACATTGGTGTTTACGGATGTGAATCGGGTTAACAAGGAACGGTCAAGGACTACTCCGCCTCTTTCTTATTCTCTTCTACCCACTTCTTTATGATATACGTACAACAATAACAAATGTGGTGGTGGTGGAATAACGAATGGTGGTGGTCGTGGTGGTGGAGATGGTTCCCTTGGTGCATTGGCGTGTGAGAGCCCTCTACAATCTACATCTACCTCCTAGAGTGTGGCACACTTTTCCCACACCATAAAGTGGATTTTAATGACCACGCCCAATCTTGCTCAAAGCCTTTCCACCATAGTTGCCGAGTGATTGTTAGTCATTAATGCATGCGTGTCTAGCAACATGCATCCATCAATGGCTTGCGGTGTGTGAAAGGCTAATGTTAGCATGATTCAGCATGCAAAAGGTGATGGTAGTATTTCAATACGATAACGAAGTTAAGTTCATGATTCTAACTAAAATAAATTTTTTGGGTACAACAAAAAATTGTATCCTCAAATGATGTCTGAATACGTAAAATAAGGTGTATAAACAAAAAAGTATATAAAAGATCGTTTGGCTATGCTGACCCATCCCTTTAGCCAATTTAGCTCTTAACACAGGACCGTTCAAGTCAGTTTTTTTGTTATTATGATAGGTAAATTATTCTAGATCCATCCCTTGAAAGAACCATACATGATCACTAGGGCCTGTTTGATATCCTATTTGAAAATTTTTATCATTTCTCAAAACATTTCTTGAAAACTATTTTCTTTAAGACTCAAAAACTTGATTGGTTTGCGATTTAAAAATTTTAAATCTTACAACTTAGACAAAGAGATCTAAAAAGAAGGGGTCGCAGGAGAGGGAGAAAGAGAAAAGATAATGAAAGAAAGTAAAAGATGATTGAAGGAAAGAAAAAGAAGAGAGAGGATCGGATGAGATAGAGAGGAAGATGAGTGAGAGAAAGAACCGACAGAATGAAGATAGCAGATTGGAGGAGAGACGAAAAAAGGTAAAAAAAAAAAAAAGAGGAGAGAGAAAGAAGAAAAGATAGATAGATTTGAAGTGAGAGGGGAGGAGGGAGAAAAAAGAAGTGAGTGAGTTTAAGTTTAAAAACTCTAAAAACTCACTTTTTATATTTTTAGATAATAGACTATATTTTTAACTTAGTATTTGAGTTCAGTTTTTTAAAATAGTCATATCAAACAAGTTTTTAAGACCTAAAATTTGAAAATTGTTTTTAAGTTTAAAAAGTTGGTGAAGTAGAGTATCAAATAGACCCTAATATTTCCTCCTGCGCCAAATCCATCTCCCTCTCTCCATTGACAACAGAGCATCGCATCACTCATCTCCTCAATCTTTAAACCTCCACAAAGCCATGAAGCTCTATAGTGTCATCCACAATCCAAAGTCAACCTGCTTGAGAATTTGTTTCGGCAAACCCAAAGTCAACCTGCTCCCCCCTTCATATATAATGCTACGCATTCATTAGCTTCCTATATGTAATAGACTTTAAACTTGAAAAGGTTCAAATGCCCTTTCAACTTCCAACCAAACAAAAAAAGACATGAAGAACTATCAATCACAGATTCTTATTCCCCCAACTAGATTTGGATCCTCCATACAAAGAAGAAGGTAAGGGCATGGTAGTGGACCAGTGGTGGTCCCAAATCACTTTTTTTTTTAATTAAAATTTTATTTTGTATACGTAAGTTAGGTCAATATGTTTATTTTGTGGCACTTAAATTTGAGTTATCATTTATAAATAGATTATTTTAGAGTATGGTATCGTCATACTAAAATGCTAAAGTTTTGTTCCCTCCTAGTCCTAAGGAAGGAAGATTCTCTCCCTTCCTAATTTCCCTCTCCTTCCCTCCCCTTCTATTTGAACGGTTACGGTTTAGTCATGTCAAAATCTTATATTGATTTTTTTATAGAGACAATAAGACAAAAAACAATATGTGTGAGGAGGAGAGAGAAGGAGATGTAAATAGGTGAAGAGAGAATCCTTCCCCAGGACTATGTTCATTGTGAAAAACACGAGTTATTGATCTAAAATAACAAAAAATAATTGTGCTTTGGCTAATTCAACGTACCATTTTGTAGGACATCTTTTTCCTTCAACTAATTACTTGACATTGTTTATTAATAAGAATGTCAATTGATACATCTTTTTGCGACCATAAGCGTTGCTTGTTTATTTAATTGTTTCATGTCTATTCAATTCATTGAAGAGGTACTTTTCATGTCTGTTCGATTAACGAAAATTAAAGTTAAATTGTGAGTTGACAGCAAGTCAATAAAAAGTACAATTCTCTCAAAAATAATACTTTTTATGAACTCGCAACCACTGAGTATGCGTTATACAGATATTAAACCCAGCACTCCATATACCCTCCAGTTGTAGGGCATGACAGGGCAGTGGTGCCGTGTGCTCGCATGGTGGTTTTCCAACGCTCACACACGACGGTTTCGCACTTCGACATCCAATCAGTTTTCGACTGGGACATATGTAACAACTGTCCGTGCCTTCGTCAGTGTCCGGTTCCGTCTCTGACATTTTTCCAAAAGTCAATCAAAAGCTGCGGTTCAAATCCATCAAAACCACTCATTATTTTTCAATTTTTTTTGGGTTAATTAATTAGTACTAAATTCCAGTATAAATAATTAAACAATTTACCAAGTCAGTGCGGCATCATTTCCTCTCACTAGCCACAATCTATGTCCATTTCTGTGTCTATGTCTCCCTTCCTCCAAGTCAGCGCCGTCCCTTCCACCTCTCTTTCGTTCTAGCTGCAACAAAAAGAACTCCACAAACACCGCAGCCGCCGCCACCGTTCTGAAAATGGCAGATGATTGGGATCTTTACGCTGTGGTAAGGGGTTGCAAATCAACCACCCAAACCACCCGAAACATCACCATCACCGCCACCGGTATCGCACCCACAAACCCCATCCACACACCGCCGGATGAATTCGAAAACGATCCTTTTTGGGAGTTGTTGGACTCCGACGAGTTAACCGATCCGTTGTTCTCTTTTACCAATCTAGACGACCCAAAAGAAGCCAATGGTTTCCAAGAGCTGCAGCAGTCCTTTTTTCGCAACCCCACCACCACCACCAACAACGACCACAATCCCACCACTAACAACACCACCTTTGGACCTAATAATATTATTCCAAATTCCCCCACTATTTCTGACTTTGGAGGATCTAGTGGTAGTGGCCAACATCACCTCCAACATCAACAACAACAACAACAGCAACATCATGCACAACTCCAACAACAACAGCTGCAGCAGCAGCAACATCTTTCGATGCCTACTCGTTTCACCCGGGGAATTCCGGCTCCTGGTTTTCGAGGAATCTATGGCCAACAACAACAACAACAAATTATACAACCCGGGGATCAAAATCTTCAACCCGAGCAGCTCCAAACTCAGCAGGGATTTAGGAGGCCCAGGTTCATCAATCCCGCTTATCCTCATCCTCGGCTACCAACTCGCCCACAAAGAAGAAGGTATATATACTCAAAAATTCGCTCTTCATTAATTGAACGACAATTAGTCTATGCTCTTGTTTTTGCTTTTTTCGCATGGTGTGGATGTGGATTACATGAATTGACTCACAGGAAAACCCAGCAAAAGAAAAATGTTCATGAAGTGAAGGCGGAGGATCTCATCAGCGCGGATTTATGGGCGTGGCGGAAGTACGGCCAAAAACCTATCAAGGGTTCTCCACACCCAAGGTACGTAATTAGGTTAATTTTTTCCACTTTCAATTTCTCTTTCCTTTTCTTTGCGATTTTCTCTCTGAATCATGGTTCTTTGCAGGAACTACTACCGATGCAGCAGCTCAAAAGGGTGCCCGGCGAGGAGGCAAGTGGAGCAGAGCACGACAGAACCCAACATCTTCATAGTTACATACACCGGGGACCACACTCACGCTCGCCCGACTCATCGAAACTCGCTTGCCGGGAGCTCCAGGAACAAGCTGTCAGCTGCATCTGCGAGTCAAAATCAGCCAATCAACAACGACTCCGGTTCGACAGCTGTTCCCAACCCCTCGTCTCCCACCACCGGACTACCCATGACAGTCCAAGCTGAGGCTGTGCCTGTAGCCAATAAGGTCAATTCTGACAATTCAATTGACAAAGAAAATGAGGAATTTGATGAGGAGGAGGAGACGGATCATGAGAATGAGGACGAGAACGAGGTCGAGGACGATGACGTTGTGATCCCGGACATGGACATGTCGGATGAGATATTCTTGGGGCTGAAGGAACTGGGTGGTACTAGTTCTAATGGCACTGGGAGTGGAAGTTTCTCTGGTTTGTGCTTCCGGTGATTATTTTTTCGGATAATAGGGCATTGAGTTTGGAGTCTTCTTGGGCTGCTGCTAATTGCTCCTCCGCTGGCGGTGGTTCCTAGTAGCCAACAAGTAGGGAAGATGCGTAAGTTTTTTATTTAACCTTTTGTTACCGTGTTACGGTGTTAGTTCTATGAAAGGAGAGATTTTTCTAGTGTGATCGGTACACGGGATGGTACACCATATGTCAATATACGAATGATGTAATATGTGTGTTAAAAAGTTAATAACTTAAAAAATAAAATTTCCCATCACTTTTATAAAAATAAGTAGTGTACCACTCATGTTCCGGTCACAATGACAAATTTCTGCAACGAGAGATAGAGATAGAGAGAGAGGTAGGGTTCTTATATTATTAGATTGTATAGAAGAGACAGAAAAGAATCTTTTCCTTCTTCCTCGTAGAGTTCAGCTGTATTTCTCTCTTCTTTTAAATTGAATACGAATGGTCTCCTTTTTTAGCTAATAGTTCCGGTGTTTAACATTTAATGAGAAAAATATCTTATTTATAAGGATCAACAAATTTACCAACTTTAATTTCATCATATTACAGAAAACTAATTCGCGTGGAGAAATATGATAGTAATATGGCTATCAGATATGATGCTTATAATTGATTTATCAACTTTAAAAGCTTAGATATGCGTTTCTTTTTAATAATAAAAACTATTTATAACTCATTAACCAGCTTTCATCATATTCACGTAAGTTAATCAGAGTAGGAAAATATGATTGTGCAAATCTTAATAAGGTAATTCACATCAATAACTGTCAAAAGTTCAACTATAAATTCACATCAATAATTGATATCAAATTTGCTATTTATGAGAGTTGAACTTAAGATATTTTTCACTTACAAATGAAAAAAAAAAAAAAATTGTTTACTAAATCATTTGAAATTAAGGTTATTTTGTAATTATATGCAATCCACTTTTTCTCTCCTTTTTAAGTTTATGGTATTTATGACAATATCCAATAAAAAAAGCATTCTATAAACTGAGTTTCAATACTTTCTTAAGAAAATGTGAAAAATTCGAGTAGATTATGTATCAATGTTGCTTTTAATTAGACCACATTAAAACTTAGATACAAAGATGCATAGCAGTCACCTATACTAATGAAGTTGTCAGTAATGTCTAATTTCTGAGGTAATAATTTTATTTGAGAAATGTTCATTCTTTTAGAAGTTTTTTTATAAGAAATTTTAACGAAAAACTTCCGGTACTGTTCATTTTAACGAAAAATCACATTTTTACACTAAAAAGTCAATCTTGGTACTATTCACTTTACCATTTATTTTGTTCTTATCGTTAAAACTCAAAATTTTCGAATCATTTTCATTAATTTTCATTCTTTTATATCCTTTTATAAATCATGGGATATTAAATACTTGTCAGCCCCATGGTTTAATTTGTCATACCGTGAACCGCTCCGGTTCAGTCTCCTTTGTCACGAGACAAACACTAGATCCTCTATTTGTCTGATCATACAATGAAGACAAAATTCGGATTAATTAAATAATCTCTTTGGGTAATAAGGATTGGAGTTAGTCAAATATATTTACTTAGGGTTTTGTCGTTAATTTTAATTTAGACAATATTATTGATTATTTTATGTGAAAGGAATATTCAGATCATCATGCGTTTCAAATTTGAAACCTTCAACTTTTTAAAATTATTATAATAATTCTGAACTTTCATGTTGTCTTTAATAATAATAATATTTTTGAAAAAAATATTAATAGCCAGGTTGAAGAAAATACCAGGAAAGTAAGTTGTTGGGTTATTATATTCCAGAAATATGAGGAAGTCCATGTCTAAAACAAGACTTATAAACCAACAAAAATAAGATAAAGAGTCCTTATTTGTTAATGTTATGTATCTCTTACTAAATAGAAGATCTAGGTTATAGTTTTATATTAAAAGAACAAAAAAAAATCTCAGTTACTTCATACTTATAAAACTAATAATTTGCAAGTGATTAGGCCATCTTTCACTGCGTTTCAAGATTAAACTTTTACTTTAATTGTAGATTAATATAAAATATCATTTGTGTTAAAATAAAACTAATAATTCAGTCATACTTTTCTTAGTATTGTAAAATATTTTAATTTTTGAACCTGCTCGCTCTATTAGACTATTGCTCGTAATTTCAATTTTATTATTTCGTAAATAATAGTTTTGTGTTAAAATGTTATCTAAGAATTAGGAGTAGGATCGAAAAAGAAAAAGAAAGAGAAAGAAGTAGATCTGATTTGCCCATAGTTCTTACTTGTATTTTCTTGTTTTTTATCCTTTGCATAAGGAGGACTAGCTAGTAGTTTTTGTCACGACAGTTCATCATTTTCGAAATTGAAAAAATTCACTTAGGCATTTTAATCTCTCCAGAACCACTGTCACATCCCGGCCCGGGCGGGACTACATCCCGGGCCGGGATGTGACATTTGGTATCAGAGCCTAACCCTGGTCGTGGTGTGCCGACGAGGACGTCGGGCCCCTAAAGGGGGTGGATTGTAACATCACACATCGCCCAGGGGAGTGATCCTTAAGTGTATATTCCAATCCTTACCTAGCACGAGGCCTTTTGGGAGCTCACTGGCTTCGGGTTCCTTAGGAACTCCGAAGTTAAGCGAGAAGGGGGCTAGAGCATTCCCAGGATGGGTGACCCATCGGGAAGTTGCTCGTGAGTTCCCAAAAACAAAACTGTGAGGGAATGGTAAGCCCAAAGCGGACAATATCGTGCTACGGTGGTGGAGCGGGCCCGGGAAGTGGTTCCGCCCCGGGCCGGGATGTGACAATTTGGTATCAGAGCCTAACCCTGGTCGTGGTGTGCCGACGAGGACGTCGGGCCCCTAAAGGGGGTGGATTGTGACATCCCACATCGCACAAGGGAGTGATCCTTATATGTATATTCTCATCCCTACCTAGCACGAGGCCTTTTGGGAGCTCACTGGCTTCGGGTTCCGTAGGAACTCTGAAGTTAAGCGAGAAGGGGGCTAGAGCAATCCCATGATGGGTGACCCACTGGGAAGTTGCTCGTGAGTTCCCAAAAACAAAACCGTGAAGGAATGGTAAGCCCAAAGCGGACAATATCGTGCTACGGTGGTGGAGCGGGCCCGGGAAGTGATCCGTCCCGGGCCGGGATGTGACAATTTGGTATCAGAGCCTAACCCTGGTTGCGTGTGTGCCGACGAGGACGTCGGGCCCCTAAGGGGGGTGGATTGTCGCCCAGGGGAGTGATCCTTAAATGTATATTCCCATCCCTACCTAGCACGAGGCCTTTTGGGAGCTCACTGGCTTCGGGTTCCATAGGAACTCCGAAGTTAAGCGAGAAGGGGGCTTGAGCAATCCCATAATGGGTGACCCACTGGGAAGTTGCTCGTGAGTTCCCAAAAACAAAACCGTGAGGGAATGGTAAGCCCAAAGCGGACAATATCGTGCTACGGTGGTGGAGCGGGCCCGGGAAGGGTCCCGCCCGGGTCGGGATGTGACAAGGATTGTGACATCCCACATCGCACAAGGGAGTGATCCTTATATGTATATTCCCATCCCTACCTAGCACGAGGCCTTTTGGGAGCTCACTGGCTTCAGGTTCCGTAGGAACTCTGAAGTTAAGCGAGAAGAGGGCTAGAGCAATCCCATGATGGGTGACCCACTGGGAAGTTGCTCGTGAGTTCCCAAAAACAAAATCGTGAGGGAATGGTAAGCCCAAAACGGACAATATCGTGCTACGGTGCTGGAGCGGGCCCGGGAAGTGATCCGCCCCGGGCCGGGATGTGACAATTTGGTATCAGAGCCTAACCCTGGTCGCGTGTGTGCCGACGAGGACGTCGGGCCCCTAAGGGGGGTGGATTGTGACATCCCACATCGCCCAGGGGAGTGATCCTTAAATGTATATTCCCATCCCTACCTAGCACGAGGCCTTTTGGGAGCTCACTGGCTTCGGGTTCCATAGGAACTCCGAAGTTAAGCGAGAAGGGGGCTTGAGCAATCCCATGATGGGTGACCCACTGGGAAGTTGCTCGTGAGTTCCCAAAAGGCCTCGTGCTAGGTAGGGATGGGAATATACATTTAAGGATCACTCCCCTGGGCGATGTGGGATGTCACAACCACCACCGTGTGGCCATACCAAAAAATCACTTTAACGTTGTTATGTTTGACCATACAATCACTCATGTTTTTAGCAAATAATGTTGAAATGCATGTAACAAATTTCAAATAAAATTTAGTAGAAAAAAAGGTAAATATGAATTAAAATAGACACGCAACCTTAAATTGCAAAAACAACTTAATTATAAATATGTCAAACTACACAATAACGAGAGATTTTTTAGTGCGCGCGAAGCACATGACAAAATATCACATGTCATTAAACAATTAGAGAGACACTTGAAAAAAAAAATTCTCCAATTGTATAATATCATGTGGTGTTCCGCCTCATGTTCTGGACATACTGAAAAATCTCTCCACAATAACAATATAAACAAAATAAAACGAGTTTGTGCTCCATTGAGTTTTCTCCAATCTACATCAAAAGTGGACATCTAAGTTACACAACTAAATAAGAGCCGTTAGATCTCATTAGATCAAATAATTCCCTAACTCTTGTTATGATGTGTAACTTAAATGACAGTTTTGATGAACCACAATAAATGACTCAGTAGTAAGGGGGCAGGCTGTGACTCCACGATAAACAAAAAATGTGGGAGGTCCCGGGTTCGATGATCCTAGCTAGTGAGTCTGCTTAATTGTGGCTACGAGCATGGTGAAATTCCTCATAGCCTCTTCAGACCCAAAATGAGTAGATAATCAAGACTTACCACTAGTTGTCAATTTTTTTTTAAAAAGGAAATGACATTTTTGATGTGGATTAGAGAAAGCTTCTTGGGTGCGTTATCAGGCTTACGTTTGGTGTTTGGGCTTTAGGCTTGCAGGCCTTGATTGCTTTTACATGATTGGGCTTGTGACGAAGTGGCAACAGAAATTACTTGAAAACAGAATTCTGAAAAGGAGAAGAAGAACCGATCCGACTCGCTCAGAGCTTTCACCTCGCACAGAGAGAGAGAGAGAGAGAGAGAGAGAGAGTGTGTGTTCGAAAACATGTTCCTACGAGCGATCGGACGGCCGTTGTTGGCCAGGGTGAAGCAGACGACGGGGATCGTCGGGCTGGACGTGGTCCCCAATGCGAGGGAGGTCTTAATCGAGCTCTACTCCAAAACCCTAAAGGAGATCCAGGCCGTCCCCGAGGACGAAGGCTACCGCAAGGCCGTCGAGAGCTTCACGCGCCACCGCCTCAATGTCTGCCGCGAAGAGGAGGACTGGGAGGCGATCGAGAAGAAGCTCGGCTGCGGCCAGGTCGAGGAGCTCATCGAGGAAGCGCGCGACGAGCTCACCCTCATCGGCAAGATGATCGGTCCGTACAATTTATTGCTTTTATTATTTGATAAACCAGTTTTTTATTTATTTAGCTTTATATTTTTGAAAATAAATGTAATTGAAAATGTTTATTTGTGTTTTGCGATTGACATTTCGGTCATATAGCATTGGAATTGAGCTGAAAGAGCTCAAAATAATCAGTGCCTGCTCGGAAATGCTGTTTGTCATTTTGAATTTTTGTGCTTTTTTTGGTTGATGAGAAATCGAAAACTTAAATCGAATTGGAATTGGAAATTTTGGTGATTAGGTCTGGCCTGTGTAGTTCGTGATGGTAACTTCAGTTTGTGCATTCCTGTCATGGAAATTAGGTAGGAAAAGTAAAGATTGTAAATTGTTATCAACCGTATTTATGTTCACCAAGTCATGAAACGAAAGGCGGGTACTTGATTTTATCAGTTCCGAAGAAGATATAATATCCGGAGAATGCCGTGTTGTTAATGCATATCATATGAGGTGGTCGAAGCATAGTAAGTTGGGAGAGAGTGATATTTACATTCAGCCGAAGAAACTGCATTTTCACTTAGCTGACTGTGCACAAGTTTTGCGTGAACTCAAGTAGAACACATGATAAGAAAATGCCGTTTTCTTTGCTTTGATGCATTTCAAACCCTCGGTCAATACCAAAGTGGGAATCTTTGTTTGTGTGAACAATGATCACTAGACGTCGTTGTCTCATGCGTGAATTAATTTGGCGTCTTTAGTTCTTTTGTCTCAGTGTTTTATTGTTCTGGATTTGGAACCTGTAGCTTTGTTGTCGTTATCTGAAGTAGTTGTGTCAACGAAACTGATATGGTAGATTATTTCCTTGAAATTTTTATCTCATCGCAAGCTTTTATTTCAATTGATATACGAGATATACAATGGATTGTTTGTAATAGTTTGCATTCTGTATTGAGTTGCATTGCAGAGTGGGATCCATGGGGTGTTCCTGATGATTACGAATGTGAGGTGATCGAGAATGATGCTCCAGTTCCGAAGCATGTTCCTCTGCACAGACCTGGTCCTCTTCCTGAGGAGTTTTACAAAACGCTGGACGGCCTTACTACAAACCAACCAAAATTGGATGACGCTAAAGTCGCCTCTATTGGGTCGGAAGCAAAGGAGTAAACTATCGGTCGGCATATGCATCTAGGGATTCCAGATTTGAATTGAAGTCTTTTTTTCTTGTATTCTCCTGTTTATTGTTGGTGACAGTTTTCCTGTTTGCAGGGCTGTATAAATTTTAATCATGGGAGGGACGCTTTAATTTTTCAATAATCTACACTCGAGTGTTGGTACCATTACGATCTTGTTTTCATAAATTCGGCCCTTGATTTCCGTTGAGAATGAGCAATGTAACACCGCCTTGATTTCCGTTGAGAATGAGTAATGTAACACCGTGTTAGCAGTTCGAGTTTTGGCATCGGGGTTGTGCGTGGTTCCATTGTTGTGCTCGATTTCTGTTTTCGATTTTGGTCTCACAATTGCATGGTTATGAACTAATGTAAACTCTTTGTTGTGGCTTTCTGAGTTCTTATCGTTTTACACGGAAAAGCAACCAGAAGGCTACATCGTCAACAGGCTAACATTTTCGTCCATGGAATCCTTCTGCCGCAAATTACCTGTACCCCTACACGAGCACTCACCCTTGTTGAAGATATGCAACCGGTTCCCGTCCCTCACAATGATCTCCCGACCAACAATTTGAGTTACAAGCGTTATAAAGCTGTGGCATTCGCCGCATATGCGCACATTCTTAGACACGCGTATGGAGGCGTTACGCGGTGTTTTGAGAAGACCGAATGCAATGGCTAACTTCTCAATGTGATATGATGAATCTTCGTAATCTTGATACGAGTAGCCTCTCTTCTTCAACTCTGTAATAAGAGATTCTACCTTCTCTTGGATTTCATTTATCTGTGGATGTGATCGATCTCCTGCATCGAATAGATGAACCCTGTTCCTTATTTCCATCCAGCACTGCCCGACATTCTTCTTCAATCCCCTCTCCCTCATTGCTTGTCTTGTACTTTTGGCTAAATCCGGCTGACCAGAATCATCATAAATACTTGCAAGCAGCAAGTAAAAAGCTGGATCAGACGGGTCAAGTTCCATCCCTCGCCTCGCTGTATATTCCCCGAGGGAAATGTTTTTATGTAACTTGCAGGCAGCCAATAGTGTCTTGTAAATTAAGGCATCTGGCTTAAAGGGCATGGTCATGATCGCTTCCATGGCATCCTCTAGTCGCCCGGCTCTGCCAAGGAGATCAACTAAACAGGAATAGTGATCCAGTTGTGGAGCTATACCATACTTTTCCCTCATTGACTGAAAATGCTCAAGGCCTAGTTCAACCAAACCGCCATGGCTGCAAGCGAAAAGCACTAACAGGACTGTAATGGAATCAGGTTTAAATCCTGCCAACCTCATGTTGTCAAAGGAGGAGAGAGCGGATGAAATATATCCACTTGATGCCAATCCAGAAATCAAGCAGTTCCATGACACTATATCTGGCTCAGAAATCTCACTGAAAGCTTTGTGTGCATCATCTCTGCACCCACATTTCCCATATAAGTCCACTAAGGCATTCAAAACTGATATCCCACTGCCTAAACCGGCTTTGATAGAATAGCAATGAAGTTGCTTCCCAGTTTCCATTGATGCCAAGCCAGCTGATGCAGATAAGAAGCTTGCAAGGCTAAACCCATCCATCATAACGTCATCAGTCTGCATACGGGTGATGACATCCAGTGCAATTTCATAATTACCTAGCTGATTCATTCGTGTGGCTAAACCTGTATACGTGATAGCATCTCGATGGATCATGGAGTTAATCACATGCCACGCATCATCCACCATCCCCAGTGCAGCATAAGCATCCACAAGAGCATTCCCAACAGCTATATCACTGCCGGCTTTGGTTTTAACTATACGTCCATGGATTTTTCGTGTCTGACTAAGAGATTTAACAGTACTGCAGGCACGAAGCATGCTAGAGAAAGTAAAGGAATTTGGCTCGACTCCTACTGTTTGCATCTCCAGAAAATACTGAAAAGAATCTTGTTCAAAACCGTGTTCAGCAAAACCGGCAATCAATGAAGTCCAAGTGATGACACTCGGCGATATTATCTCCCTAAACGCTTTCAAACCATCTTCTATGAGGTCAGAACATTTCAAGTACATATCAACTACTGTACCTCCGGCACAAGTATCATCCTCCAATCCAGCCTTGAGCACCCGCGAATGGATCTGCTTTCCTAATTCCAGTAACAAAACCGCTGAGCAAGCTTTCAGCATACTAGAGTATGTAAAATTATTCGGTACAATTCCAGAGAGCTCCATCTCGTGCAATGCAGCAACAGCGTCTGCGACTCTCAAACTTTGAGCGAAGCCAGAAATAACAGAGGTCCACAACAACACATCATATTCAGGTGTTTGATTCAACACCTTGATAGCATCTTCCATCTTCTGGCATTTCGAGTACATATTGACCATGGCTGTCTTCAAGACCAGATTCAGCCTCATTCCGAATCTTATCAAATGGGTATGTAGTAATTTCCCATAGTTCAAACCAAGAGAGCAGGATGCAGCGAAAAGTTTTACGAAAGTGAACTCATTTGGATGTACCCTAGCAGCATATATCATATCCATGTAGTAGCCTAGAGCCTGTCTCCATTTCTGAGCTTGGACCAATGAAGAGATGATTGCAGTCCAAGAAACAGTATCACCACTCTCCATATCCCTAAATATCTTACAAGCCTCTTCGGTTAAACCACACTTGGCATACAAATCAATCATACTACTACCAAGAAATTGATTTGGCTCGAATCCAAGCTTGATCACAAACGTATGGATTCGAGTCCCATAATCCAACTCTCCCAACAACGAGCATGATTTTAACACACTTGAGAGTGTAAACTCATTGGGGCACTGACCGGAAACAATCATCGAATCAAAGAATTCAAGCGAGTCATGATAGTGTCCGTTCCTGACATACGCGGACAGCATCCCGGTCCATGATACAACATCTCTGCGAGGCATTTCATCGAACAAGTGGCGTGCAGCCTCAACTCCAGAGCATTTTGCATAGAGAGACAGCAGGTTGTTGGTTAAGTAGAGGTCATCGTCAAGACCCAGTTTGGTAATTGGGCTGTGCACACAGATGCCCTCTGGCAGGGACTGTGAGTTGCATGCTGAAAGAACCCGGAGGCAAGTTTCTTTGAAACAGTTAACTTCATTTGTGTTGACAACGAACCTGGTGACTTTTGCTATAGACATCAAATTCACAACATTTTCGTATGGTTGAATTTGAGAGATAAAAAGATTAAACACCACGTGACGTTTTGACTGTCACACTTTAAAAAGCTAAGAGTACTTTCAAAGAAGATGTTAACATGTCATATTATAATCGTAAAAAAAAAAAACAACAACAATATTTCTTAAGGAAAATTAATGAAAATGACTTATAAACGTTAAATTTTAATCAAAATGACAAAATGTTGTAAGTGAATAGTACTAGGAGTGACTTTTTAGAGTAAAAATATCATTCTCATTAAAAGTGAACAGTACTAGGAGTGTTTCGTTAAAACTTCCTATTTTTTAACCGAAAACCCAATCTGATGTGGCATGATATTTGGCAACCCTCACGCAAAAATTAGCTGTAGCATCAACTTTTTTTAATTAATTATTAAATACATTATATTAATTTATTACTGTTTTTTGTTTTAAAGTATTTACTATGGGTGTGTGATATCCACATACATCTTTTTACTCCTCACATACCTCTTATTAATTTCTCATTTGATATTCTTCAATTCATTCGATCTGATGATTGGAAATTAAGAAAGCGTGTAAGAAGTAAAAAGAGGTATGTGAATAGCGCACATCTTTATTATAATAGTTCAATGCAATAAATTGTAATAAAATAACAATTTAATTTGAAATATCGAGTTGAGAGTAAAACTTTAAAAGATGTCAAGATCACATAGACTGTTAAATATAAATTTTATGTTAAAAATTTGTCGTTGGTAGACATATAACATTATTTATATAGTCATGTACAAATGGAAGCTTCCTTTCTCAATAGTTGGGTTTCTGGTATGTGAATATGGAAGCTCGCACGAAAACTAATATCTAAAAAAATTATATTCCTTTTTGCATTGCGTTACATATAACATCACATTGATAATATTTATATGCTGGGAATAAATAAAAGTACATAGAAACATGGAAGAAGCCAAGAAAAGTTTGTAAACTTGCCTTCCTTGCTTGGTTGTTCTTGGAAATTTACTTTCCTACCAAAAGCAAGAAATATAAAAATACCTACGAATATCATCCAATCATAGTTTAGCTAAGCATGTCAAGACTAAAAGTGATGATTTAGAATTAGATAGGTCTATAGCATGATTCCCTCAATCATTTATGATTACTGTGTGATTAGTAATAATTTTTTAAATGAATCGGTAAAATACGCTGATAATTGTAAGTTTTATATAAAGAGCATTTTGGTTGTGAGTTTCATTTAGTGCTATTTTCTAATTACAAAGTCATCAATGTAGCGAGGAAGTTTTGACATGTCCATCTTACTAGAAATACTTTGTGAGGTCAGATGAGATTAAAATATAGAGAATTTCATACTAATTTGAATATAGATTTTCTTGCATACTTAAATTTAGCAAAATTAACTAAAACAAAATGGAGCTAACTCAAGTTCGAATCCCTTCTCAACAAATAGATTTTGTTATCTTCTATAATTATTATTTTTGATAGGATGAACCGTCAATTTAGTTCCTAAATTATTACACGAGTGAAAATTAGGTCCCTAAACTTTTTTTTTTTTCCAGAAAAATCAGTCATTGAATTATAAAAATATACCAATTACATCCCTAATATTAGATTCGAAGCTACTATATTCAATTTTCCGTCAATTTAAGTCATGTTACTTGCATGTGATATACATTGGAGGGTAGATTGTAATTTTCTATAAAGAAATAGTGTATGGAGTTAACTTTGAAGCTTTAGACGTTAGATTCGCAACCTATATGAAATGTTAAGGGCTAATAGGTGAGAAAAAAATGATATTACACTCTAAAATGTGTCAAGTAATATAAGTTGAAGAAAAATAGCTTTGAATATAATAGTAGGATGAAAATAGTAATTTTTAATGAATTTGGAGAGTTATTTTACCGAAAAAATAATTCAGGAAACTAATTTTCACTGACATGATAGTTTAGGGACTAAATCGACACTTTACCCATATATATATTTTTGGTAATTACAAAAGGAGCATTTTTTTTTACCACCATAAACTATGTTGTATGCTCATCATACAATTAATCATTTGACACATGTTCTTTCACTTAACCCTAGTTAATTTTTTTTCAAAATTGAAAAGATAACATTTGATGTGAAAATTAACTCGAGTTAAGTGAGATAACACATGACAAATATTTAAGTGCATAGTGAGCATACACTATAGTTATGATGATGATACTCACAACTAGCAAGGGACGAAGCCCAAAAGCCCCACCAACGCTATTCTCTCTCCCCATCGGATTAAGCGAATGAGTAATGCTAGTTAAATAAATTTTTTAGACTATATTTGCAAATAACGTATCACTAAAAAAAAATAAGTACATTAATAAATGATTAATTATCTAATTATAAACAATAAAAGCATATAATATTAGCCTTAAGTTAAGCGAATATAATTTTAAGTATACGATATTTATCAGCTTACTCTCTCATATTTGCCACCCCAAGTCAATCATATTGTCTCCCTACTTTTTTTCTAGACTCTTCCATTTCCCTCAGTCCAGACGGTTGCTCCGCCAATGGCTTCCGATCTCGAAAAGAGTGCCAAGGAGGCGTTCATCGACGACCACTTCGAGTTGGCCGTTGACCTCTACACCCAGGCCATCGCTCTCAACCCTCAGAGCGCCGAGCTCCACTCCGACCGCGCGCAGGCCAACATCAAATCCAGCAATCTCACTGGTACCCCTTTTTCCTCTTGCGATTTCGCGCCAACCCTTTTCTTTGTTTCTTGTTTGGTTCCCAAGAAAGCCTGTGAAAATTGAAATAAGTTCAAGAAAATGGTCAATTGGGTCTTCTAATTCTCTTTTATCTGTTGTGCTTTTTTTTTTGTTTGTTCAGGGGCTGTTGCGGATGCGAACAAGGCAATTGAGTTCGATCCATCACTGTACAAAGCGTATTTGCGCAAAGGGTGAGTTCGAATGCACCAACACCGAAAACTCGTAATTCTGTTTGTTGTTTTTTTATCACCTATTTGTATGGAATACAATAAAGATTGCAACTTGTATTTGATATTTTCGGACTGTAATCTAATAGGGTGTTCAATTTTGTCTAAGCTTGTAACTATCAACTCGAAAATTAATAAAGGTCATGCTGATCATTGGTATTTGTTGTGGATCTTTCGTCCTTTGCGAAAGGGAAAGGCTTTTAATGCTAATTTGAGTGTTTCAAAACTTTTGTTTTTGTTTTTGGCCAAAATCTTGGAGGGCTCATGGCGGGGTATCGTGGAGTCCATTTGTGAAACTCGTTGTGTACTACGTGTGGGTTTTGATTTGGTATCAGTTATGTTCTGCACTTTCTACATGTGATTGCCAATGTCATCGCTAGTTTTACAATTTTTATTCTTTGCTGTTGTTGGTTACAGAATTGCCTGCATCAAGCTCGAGGAATATGAGACTGCAAAGGCAACCCTGGAAATTGGTGCTTCTCTGGCCCCGCATGAGACAAGATTCGCTGAATTGATAAAAGAGTGTGATGAGAAAATTGCAGGTGCGATGGTTGCTTGTTTCAAGTTGCACCTTTGTAGTGATTCATGGAAATGACGGGCCTTTTCACACAGTTAGATATTTAGCTTTCTTTTTTGGTCTGATTTATGCTGTTTCCTTCCAATCAGAGGAAACTGGTGTTCTACCAACATCTTCGTTGGAGAAAAACATTACAGAGAATGTTATACCTGCAGAAGATGTTCAGCCTGTGAGTCAACCTTCCAATCAGGTGACCGTAGCAACTGTCAAACCAAAATACAGGTTAGTCGAGATCAATTTAATTTCTGTTGCAGCAAGTGTTTTAGTCTTGATATTTTTAAGGAGCATCACCAAAACATTCTATTTGCAGTTCTTGTTATTTTTTTTTACCTTTTTGTACAGTGTATGTTGAAGCTCCGTGCTATCTATGCATGCTTGGGTAATACCCTCTTATTTGCTTTATGTATCCTTATTCCTTAGTCACTGAGATGCATGATTTGGTGGAAATTTTTTTATGCAGGCATGAATTCTACCAGAAGCCAGAAGAAGTGGTTGTGACCATATTCGCCAAGGGCATACCAGCCAAAGATGTTAATGTTGACTTTGGTGAACAAATAGTATGGTTCTCATTGATCCAATGCTTCTTTTTATTATTTGTGAATATTGATTTTATAGTTGTCGAGAACCTACATAGTAAAAAAGTTCTGTGGATATTTATACAAGTTTTATGACTGACGAATCACTTTTATTGGTTGTTTCCAGCTAAGTGTTAGTATTGATGTTGCTGGTGAAGATACGTTTCATTTTCAGCCTCGTTTATTTGCGAAGGTAGTGCACCTATTCTATGTTGGTGAGATTTTTTTTTTTTTTGTTTGCAACAAGGATATATACAGAAGATGAGAGAAATAGATGATGGCCCTTTCCATTTTCCTATTTATATTTTTAAAATAATTGGCAGTATCGTATGCTTTGAATTTAATCTGGCCTGAGCAGTTGGTATTCTTTTGAGCTATTGGTTGATTTTATATATGTATGAGAGCATGACAGAAGGCTTACATTTTCGAATAACTGTGCGGTTTGGTTGTTTGCGAACAGATAATACCTGAAAAGTGTAGATTTGACGTTCTGTCCACCAAAGTTGAAATTCGCTTGGCTAAAATTGAACCATTAAACTGGACATCTCTTGAATTCAGCAAGGACAGCCCTGTTCCACAAAGGGTCAGTGGCCCAGGTATGTTAATATGTTTGCAACCCTCTGATTCTAAAACTAGATTAGAAATTTGCTGCTAAAATGTGTTTACTGCCTGCAGTTGTTTTAGCGCCAAGGCCATCCTACCCATCCTCGAAACCAAAAAGGGTCGACTGGGATAAGCTGGAGGCCCAAGTGAAGAAGGAGGTTTGCTCGTAACCCAATTGGTTTGACATTACTCTTGTATGTTTCACTGCATGACCACTTACTCCGGTGCGTTGTGACTCCAGGAAAAAGAAGAGAAGCTTGATGGTGATGCAGCTTTGAACAAATTTTTCCAAGACATATACAAGGATGCTGATGAGGACACAAGAAGGGCCATGAGAAAATCTTTTGTAAGACTTTTTCCGTATCTAGTATTTTGATAGCCAGTAGAATTCATAATTCCGGTCACCATGAAAGATTCGAGTGGAACCACCACGGTTTTGGGAGTAAAACCAGTCTACGTTATATTGACTTGCATATTGCATCCTTGTGTTTGTACTGTACAGGTGGAGTCGAACGGGACAGTGCTTTCGACAAACTGGAAAGAAGTGGGAAACAAAAAGGTTGAGGGAAGTGCTCCGGACGGCATGGAGATGAAGAAATGGGAGTTCTAGACTGTTGCTGCACTCTAGTACTAGTTGGAACTGAGTGATATGCTTTTTCTTTGTGCTTGTAACCTATTTGGGAGTGTGATTTTGTTGGTTGGACAGACAATAGTTTTGCAGTTAGTCTTTGGCACTACTCTGGCTGTTTGGATGATGACTCTCTTAGTCTCTTTCTCCTGTGAAATTAACTCGCATTGGTGTATTTTCTTTTGTGTTTTTCTTGTGCCTTGTACGCTCAAAACCGATCCCATCTGGACAAATTGTAAGTGTTTAATACCTAATTGCTTTGTTCTTGCGTCGTTGATGCCGAGTTCTGCTTTAACTTCTTGCACTCCTGTCCTGCCAGTCCGCGGCACGGATAACCAGGTATCAATCATATTGTTCATCTAAGACGGTATGCGCAATCGAACCGGCTTCAGTTTTGACTTGGTGCTGAGTGAGATCGGAGTACACTGTTATAATTAACTTGACCGTATAAATTGTACTATTCATCTAAGACGATATGAGCAAATAGAACCGGTTACAACTTTAACCTGGTGCTGATTGAGAGTGGAGAGTACATTGTTATACTTGGTTAAGTTCGGATGCATCTAATTTTCGGACGTATCTGTACACATTTTCTTTTGATAAAATCCACCAACTTGTTGCCACTTAGTATTATGGAGTACGGATTAGCGATATTTCTTTTCATTCGTAAGTGAGAGATTTAAGTTTGATTCTGAACTATATTATTGTTAATTCATTGTGAGACTTAATCCACCTTCAAACCTTAATGTAAATAATATCGATTCTTTAAAAAAAAAAAAAAAAAAAAATAGAATCATCTTGTTAACATAAAATAATAAGAAATACCGTTTTTTTTTTTTTTTTTTTAAAGTAAAAATTAGTTAAATTCCTATGCATAAAACGCCGCGTTCCTTCTACCTGCAGGTTATGTAGTATCACCATCGTCCTGATCATTTTCTGTTTCTTTGGTCTGCGAGTGCGACGGCGAGTTCGGAAAATAAGATCAATCAGTCCGATCGGATTCCGATTTCAGACTTTGAAATACTTAGAAGCAGGAATAGCACGGAGAAATGCAATTCTTCGGAGGAACGGAGATAAGCCCGTCGCTGCCGGCGTCGACGGCGTCGGGAAACAACGGGCACATGATGTACGTCTTTAACCGCAACGGCGTGTGCCTGCTCTACCGCGAGTGGAATCGGCCGCTTCACACCCTGAACCAGCAGCAGGATCACAAGCTAATGTTCGGTCTCCTCTTCTCCCTCAAGTCGCTCACCGCCAAGATGGACCCCACCACGCAGGACAAGTCCAACCTCGGCGTCCCTCAGCTGCCCGGGCAAGGCTGCTCCTTCCATAGCTTCCGCACCAACACCTACAAGCTCACTTTCATGGAGTCCCCTTCCGGCATTAAGGTTTGTTTCTTCAATTTTCTCCATTTTTCATTGCCTTTCAGATCTAGATATTGAGAAGAAAAAAAAAGGGTTTGAATTTTGATTGGAATGAAAGGATTTGCTGATTCTGTTGGCTATTTGATTATACTAGATGTACCCAATTAGCAATTTAGATTCTTGATCTTGAATTTGTGCTTGGCTTGGCAATTTTGATGCGTGTTCGTTGTTTATACCAAGTTTTGTATGATTATTCTTAATCCACTGTTAATGTGATGGAAAAAAACTTAACTTTATAATTGGCGTGCTCTGCTTACTGTTTTGGGTGTGCAGATCATATTGGTTACTCATCCTAGAACTAGTGACTTGAGGGAGTCGTTGAAGTACATTTACAACTTGTATGTGGAGTACGTTGTGAAGAACCCGCTTTACACTCCCGGAACTCCAATCAGGTAACTGACTCTGTTCTCGTCGTTATAATGTGGTGAATGATAATCTTCACACCAAGAAGTTTCATGTGATAGGTCACAAATAGTTATTCGTATAATTAATCACAGTGAGAAGTTTGGTAGATAGCAATCCCTGCCGCATTAACATATATCAAACTCTTTCCTTGTTTTCTTATCACGCCGATGCATCCCGTTGGGTTGGTCAAGTAATGATGAAAAAAATGTGTCCTTATATGTTGTGTTGCATTATAACAAATCTGATCTTTGAAGTAGTCGTTCTTAGTAGGCATGTCGAAATGTGTCTTGATGTATGAAACATGTCTGTCTATTCCTTGTGTAGGCATATTGAATTAGTATTTATTTTTGGTGGCTTAGACATCTTAGATACTTCGTATGTACCTGACTCGTTGACGTCATGATACTATAAACAATTTCTTATTCCGTCACACCACTAGAAAGTCTTGTAGTTTCTTGCGATTTCTTTTTTAAATGTGTGGTTGTATACTTTGTACGGTTTTCACACAATCGGAAAAAGGTTTTTGAATTCCAGAGTAAGTTTTCCTTGTAGGTGTGAGCTATTCAACACGACTCTTGACCAGTACGTCAGGAGCATTTCATAGAAGCTCAAGGAAGCATTCAGTTAGCATTCTTTCTGCCGACATTTACTCTTACCTTGGACCGAAGCCGATGGACATTTGCGTTCATTCAGATGTAGGTCATTGAAATGTACCATGTCGTGGATATTTTCTGCAACTTGATTCTAAGAGTATTACAATGAGATATGAGCGTACATTTTCATCCGTGCGGACTCGATGTGTTCAGTGGCATCATGTAGTGTCCAATTTGATTATGACAAATTGATTTGATGTAATATTGGAAGCATGATTTGTTAATTGTCATCAGTTACCGAATTGTTTGGCTTTTCTTATCAAATTTTTAGTGTTTCTATACCTCTTGCCGTAGGCTTCAATTAGTCTCCTCATTGGTTTTTCGGATATCATGTATGTCGCAATTTCCTTTACCCATCACCACCAATTGGCCACTTGGTGGCCAGAAGAGCCAGGCAAGCTGATGCTAACTCGCCATCCTTCCCTAAGTTGCAAAGCATCCACATACTGCCCTACTGAGACGATGACAAAGCCCCATACATTGCCTCCGTCTGTGTCGGACTGCATGCCATTACCAGGCCCCTCATCGACGCAGGCACCGTCTCTTTCCCTTCCTCACCTCCTTCGCCAACCTTGAAACACACCATTGTCAGCGGGGACAGATCATAGATGGAAGGATCGAATGAAATGGAAAAGATTGAATTAAGGAGTGAATAATTATCCACAGCCCCAACGGGAGTGTTTAATTGTCATTCCATGTAAGGGTCTTGTAGTTCAGTTGATTAAGAACATTTACTATTGTGCTCGAATTTCCTAGTTCGCATCCTCCCCTCCTCAAAAAATGTCATTGGTGTTTGGTAACGATTGGATTGGAAAAGGGACAAACAAAATGAAGGGAGTTTTAACGAAAAGCCTGCGGTACTATTCACTTTAACGAAAAATTACATTTTTACACTAAAAAGTCAAACCTGGTACTATTCATTTTACCCTTTATTTTGTCCTTATCGTTAAAACTCAAAGTTTTCAAACTCTTTTTATTAGTTTTCCTCAAAATGAATTGGTAGTTCCAAGGGTGGCGATGGATTGGAATAATCCTACAACATTCACTACTTGCGGTAGTTGGTGGACGCGCTCTAATATCAACGCACGCATACTTCTCATTCCTCCATGAGTCCTCCACCAAGAAAACGGATTGGAATTCTCGTGGATTGGAATTTTGTTCGAATGTTGCATTGAAAGCTACTTGATTCTGGAAACTAGGGCTACATTGAGATACATTCAATTACGGAAATTGATTATTTTCCAGAATTTAATAAATAGTGTTCAAACTCTCACTCACCTCCAACCGTGGTCCAAGGGTGGCAATGCCTACCTGCGTGCAGTTGGTGGAACAAGTTGGACTCATTCCAAATTTCCGCACGCATGCTCCTTATCCCTCCGAGTCTTTCACCAAAATAACGGATTGGATATTTTCATGGGAATTTTAACGAAAAACTTCAGGTACTGTTCACTTTAACGAAAAACCATATTTTTACACTAAAAAGTCAATCATGGTACTATTCATTTTACCGTTTATTTTGCCATTATTGTTAAAACTCAAAGTTTTCAAGTTATTTTCATTAGTTTTCCTTATTTTCATGGATTATTTCGTTTTGAAATTTTGCATCGAAAAGGACAATTGAAATGGGCAAGAACTATCAAGAATGGTGTAAAAGATTTTTTTGTATTTTGATTGATCAGAAATCTACGCAAGCTTTAAGTAAATATAAAAGGGGGAAAGAGTTAAAGCACTGCACGTGCAACTCCTGAATTTAAGCTTTTGTAAGGCTATACAAGATCCCTTGAATTAAGGGGACTACATGACATTCCTTGATAGAGGGCCTCACCGACTACCATTAGGGTTCTTATATTATTATTTCAACACTCCCCCTTAAGTTGGAGAGTGTATGTCAAGAACTCCTAACTTGCGAAACATGGTTAAGAATGCATCCTTTCCCAACGCCTTTGTGAACAAATATGCTAGTTGGTGTGAGGAAGAGACATATTTTGTAACAACGGAACCATCTTGCACTTTGTCTCTGATGAAGTGACAATCAATCTCTATATGTCTAGTCTTATCATGGAAGACGGGGTTAGCATCTATGTGTAAAGCTGCTTGGTTATCATAATGCAGTGTCGCGGCACCTGGATGTGATAAGCTCAGGTCTTTGAGAAGATGTCGAAGCCAAGATAATTCACAACAAGCACCCGTCATAGCTCTATATTCAGCTTCAGCTGAAGATAAGGAAACTGTCTTTTGTCTTTTTGATCTCCAAGAAATCAAAGAAGATCCTAAGAATATGCAATAACCTATTGTAGACCTTCGGGTGATTTGGCAATATGCCTAGTCCGAGTCACAATAAGCTGTCAGAGCTAAATTGTGATGTGAGGAAAAGAAAAGGCCCTGACCTGGTGTGCCTTTGATATACCTTAGAACACGAAGTGCTGCCTCCATATGTGGCTTATGTGGTTCATGCATAAAACGGCTCAACAAATGCACATAATAAGTAATGTCAGGATAGGTGATAGTCAAGTAGATCAAATGCCCAACAATTCTTCTATACTAAGATGGATCTTTAAGCAGTTCTCCTTTGTCTGAAAGCTTCAAATTTTGTTCCATTGGGAAGTCCACTGGCCGTGCCCCCAAGAGGCCAACATCCTTCAAAATCTCCAAAGCGTATTTCCGTTGTGAGAGGGAAAAACCTTTGTGTGAACGTGACACTTCAATCCCCAAAAAATACTTCAAGTTTCCGAGATCTTTGATTCGAAAGCGACTGTGTAGAAACCTTTTAAGAGAGGATATGGCAGCCATATTATTTCCAGTAATGACGATGTCGTCCATATAAATCAAAAGGGCCGTGAATGACTTTCCTTTTTTATGAGTAAAAAGAGAGTAATCAGCTTTGGATTGTACAAAACCAGTAGTTTGAATAGCAGTGGAGAACTTAGCAAACCATTGACGAGAAGCTTGCTTTAAACCATATAACGACTTGTTGAGGTGACACACTAAACTCTCCCTTTGTCGCAAAAAACCAGGAGGGGGTGACATATAGATTTCCTCATGAAGATCGCTATGCAGAAATGCGTTATTAACGTCCAGTTGGTGAATGAACCAATTTTGAGCAGAAGCAAGAACTAATAAACATCGAACATTAGTCATTTTAGATGTGGGTGAAAAAGAATCATGGTAGTCAATGTCTTCCATTTGAGTGTAGCCCTTGGCTACCAAACGTGCTTTGTAACGCTCAATGGTTCCATCAGAACGTCGTTTGATCTTATAAACCCATCTGCAACTAATAGGAGATTTTCCGGGAGGAAGAAAAGTAAGAGTCCAAGTGTGATTTTCTACCAATGCTTGTAATTCAGAATGCATTGCGGCCTGCCAGTGAGGACTAGAAGCGGCCCTTGTATATGTGCTAGGCTCCTCATCATCAGTAACATAAGCAATGTAAGCAAAATGATCGGGTGAGTAACGGTGATAAGATAAGAAATTACTCAATGGATACCGTGTACCTTTACAAATACTTGACGATGAAGACGACGATGGTTTGGGTGTGGGCAACGTCATTTGTGAGCATACATAATCACCGAGGTAAGCAGGGGTAGTGTGATGACGTTGGGGTCGCCCAGTAGAGTCTGGTGGAGCTATACTGTCATCAGTGGAAAAATGAGGATTTATGGGATTGGGTGGAGATGTGTCAGAGGTGGTTGTATTGGGTGAAGTGGGTGGATAAGTGTTTGAAAGGGTAGGATGGGATGAGGCATGGAGACATGGTGGACTAGACGTTTCTAGAATTGATGGAGAAAGGATGGATGGAGAAGGAATGAGGTCGACAATAGGGTAAGGATGCAGGTTTGTAGTAGGTTCTACCGTGGGAGAAGATGGCAAGGTCTGAAAAGGGTAGGTATTTTCATGAAAAATGACGTCCCGGTTCGTAAAAATTTGTTTTGTTGTTAAATCATAAAGTTTGTAAGCCTTTTGCCCGAAAGGATAACCAAGAAATGCACAACGCCTAGCTCGTGCATCAAACTTATGAGAAACATGTACATTGGTCGCATAGGCAAGACATCCAAACACACGTATATAAGAAAAAGTGGGAGGTTTACCATGAAGTAGTTCATAAGGTGTTTTGTAATGGAGAAGAGGGGTTGGGAATCTATTTATACGATGTCCAGCAGTTAACACACAATCCCGCCAAAAAGGTAATGGAAGATGAGCTTGAAAACGCAAAACACGTGCCATTTCAAAAAGGTGACGGTGCTTGCGTTCTACAACCCCATTTTGTTGAGGCGTATAGACGCATGAATGTTGAAAAACAACCCCAATATCCTTAAAAAAAGGACGTAAAGAAAGGAACTCCCCACCATTATCGGTTCGAATTGTTCGTACTTATGTTTGGAATTGTGTTTGCACAAAGGAAAAAAAACTTTTGAGTAGGCTTTGTGTTTCACTTTTATGATGCATGAGGAAGACCCATGTAAACCTAGAACAATCATCTACCACTGTTAAAAAGTAATTGGCTCCAGAAAGAGAACTTATCTTATAAGGACCCCAAATGTCACAATGGATGAGATCAAAAGGTTTCTTAGTAGTAATTGAACTAATGCCAAAAGGAAGACGATGCTGCTTGGCCAATAGACATATGTCGCAAGCAGCATTCAACTTAAAAGGGATATGCAAAATATTTTTTGCCATAAATTCTAATCGAGATGGTGATATGTGACCCAAACGTCGATGCCATAATTCAGTGGAGGAGGTGACAAGGTTGCATGAAGGTTTGACAAAAGATGTTGGCCTTTCTAAAGTGAGCGCCACCAAGTGATACAGTCTTCCATGCTGTTTACCCAAACCAATCGTTTTCTTCGTAGCCAAATCCTGCCAAATGCACCAGTAAGGGAAAAATGTTATTGAACAAGCTATGGCGCTAGTGACCTTGCTTACAGACATTAAGTCAACTTTGAAAGTTGGCACATATATTACATATTCCAAATGAATTGAAGAATTTAAAGATAAATTCCCAATGGATGTGATAGGAGCCTCCTGCCCACTAGGCATTTGAACAGGTGGTAAGGTGACACTCTTGGTACAACGAGTGAGTGAATTTGGTGAAGATGTAATATGGTCCATCGCACCACTGTCGATTATCCATCGACGAAGACGCTTCAGAGGTTTTAACAAACCTGATGAGTTTTCAGTGGCATTGGCAGCGACATTGGCTTTAGGAGCATTCTGTGTTGTCTCATTGTTGTTCATGATGGATAATATCTGCTGTAATTGAATGTCAGAGAGACCAGGTACATCAGAATGCAGTTCTTGCAGAGAAGCCCCATTTGTGGTATTGTTGGCAGAAATTCCATGGCATTTGTTGCGTTTACCGCCGTTGTTTCCACGCCCACCACCTTTGTTGCTATGATGAAGACGATGTTTGGGAGGATATCCGTGCAGTTTGTGGCATGTGTTAATGGTATGGTGGGTGGTGTCACAAAAAGTGCAGTGGAGTTATTTACGGGAAAATGCGCTGCTACCAATTTGGCTGCCAGTTTACGACTTCTACCATTGACGAACCACCATTGCTGATACCTCTGCAGCTTCACGTGAATCGTTCACATCACGCTGTTTTTCTTGCTAGACAATCATGGAATACACTGAACGCACAGAGGGCAATAGACTCATCATCAAGATGTTGCCACGTGTAGCACCATAAGACTCGTTGAGACCCATGAGGAATTGCATTAATTTGGTTCTCTTCATTTGATCACCTTGCTTCTTTAAAGCACCACAGGTGCAAGACTTATGATCATTGTAGGATGCAAGTTCATCCGACAAACTCTTCAGTTTGGTATAATAAGCAGCAACAGATAATTGGTCATGAGAAATAGAAGCTATTTCTCGTTGAATTTGATCAATTCTAGGTGCATTACCTTGGCTGAAACGATCTTCAAGATCCTGCCAAATCGCTTGGGGTGTGGTGTAGTAGACAATGTTATCATGGATAGTCTGGTCAACTGAATTCAAGATCTAAGAAACGATCATGTCATTGCACCGTTTCCAGGAAGCAAAGTCATCTGGTTTCTTGCTTTCATCAGGAGCCTTTAGTGTGCCATCCACAAAACCCAGCTTGTTCTTAGCACTCAGAGAAAGCTTCACAGAACGACACCAAGTGGAGTAATTGTCTTAGTTGAAAAGCTTGGAGACGAGAACCATCGCCGGATGGTCGGAATGGTGAATGAAAAAAGGACTGGAAATGTCTGACTTATTTCCATCCGAACTCTGTTCGCCAGCCATGAAAAAACAACGATACAGAAGAAAAAAAATGCAGAGAAAAAAAATGTAACGGGAAGAAACTAGGGTCTGCTTGGATTTCCCTAGCTCTATGATACCATATCAAGAATGGTATAAAAGATTTTTTTTGTATTTTGATTGATCAGAAATCTACACAAGCTTTAAGTGAATATAAAAGGGGGAATGAGTTAAAGCACTACACGTGCAACTCCTGAATTTAAGCTTTTGTAAGGCTATACAAGATCCCTTGAATGAAGGGGACCACATGACATTCCTTGATAGAGGGCTTCACCGACTACCATTAGGGTTCTTATATTATTATTTCAACAAGAACCATATTGACCCACAATTTAAAGATGAAAAAGACATTTCCAGGCGGAAAAAGATCCTCGCCGGACCATCTTTACGAGTATTCGAGAGATTTTGTAATCATGTCCGTTCATCGTATATCGTGCGGTCATAAATTATTTAAATTTTAAAATTTTAAATTGATTATAAATATTACTTAACGAAAACTGATCGCACAATGTACAATGAACAGACATAATTACAAGATCCTCGTAATCTTCACAAAATGAATCCGGCAAGAATCATTTTCCAGATAATAAATTCAGAAATTTTGATTTCCCAATAAGAAAAAAGTAGACGGATAACATTTTTTTATTTCTTATTTTTATCAACAAAAATGATCGAGTAATCAAGGAAGAACCGAAGAAGTACATAAGAACAAGTGTGATACTGGTAAAACTCTCACAAACACAGAGAACTATGGAGGCGGCAGCTATAGTTTTATATCCATCACCACCAATTGGCCACTTGATCGCCATGGTAGAGCTAGGCAAGCTCATACTCACCCGCCAACCTTCTCTGTGCATTCACATCCTCATCACCACCCCGCCCTACCGCGCCGACGACACCGCCTCATACATCACCTCCGTCTCCGCCGCCACCCCTTCCCTCATCTTCCACCACCTCCCCACCATCTCCCTCCCTCCCTCCCTCACCTCCTCCCGCAACCACGAAACCCTAACCTTCGAACTCGTCCCCCTCAACAACCCTTACGTCCACCAAGCCCTCCTCTCCATCTCCCACAGCTTCTCCATCAAAGCTTTTGTCATGGACTTCTTCTGCGCTCTCGGGCTCTCCGTCGCCACCGAGCTGAACATCCCCAGCTTCTTCTTCTTCACATCCGGCGCTGCCTTCCTCGCCAGCTTCCTCTACCTCCCCACCATTCACAACATCACTGACAAAAGCCTCAAAGACCTAAATACCCTTCTCAACATTCCAGGAGTCCCGCCGATGCCTTCCTCCGATATGGCGAAACCGACTCTTGACCGAAGCGACAAGGCGTACGAACATTTCCTAGCAAGCTCAAGCCAGTTCCCCAAATCAGCTGGGATCATCGTAAACACGTTTGAATCTCTCGAATCTAGAACTCTCAGAGCAATATCGGACGGTCTGTGCTTGACCGAGAACATTCCCACGCCGCCGGTCTACCCCATCGGACCGCTGATTGTTTCCCACGGCGGTGGAGGCCGCGGGGCCGAGTGTTTGAAATGGCTGGACTCACAGCCAAGTGGAAGCGTGGTGTTCCTCTGTTTCGGGAGCTTGGGATTGTTTTCAAAGGAGCAGTTGAAGGAAATTGCGATTGGGTTGGAGAACAGTGGCCACAGATTTTTGTGGGTGGTCCGTAATCCGCCAGCCCAAAATCAAATTAAGGTGGCCATTACAGGCCAGTCCGATCGGGAATTGAAATCTCTACTCCCGGACGGGTTCTTGGATCGGACCAAGGACCGGGGGCTCGTGGTCAAGTCGTGGGCCCCGCAAGTGGCGGTGTTGAATCACGACTCAGTGGGTGGGTTTGTGAGTCATTGCGGGTGGAACTCGGTGTTGGAATCGGTGTGTGCCGGTGTGCCGATTGTGGCTTGGCCGCTCTACGCCGAGCAGAGATTCAATCGAGTGGTTTTGGTGGAGGAGATTAAGATTGCTTTGCCGATGAACGAGTCAGAAGATGGGTTTGTGAGAGCGGCGGAGGTGGAGAAGCGAGTTACGGAGTTGATGGACTCGGAGGAAGGCGAGGTGATGAGGAAGCGTACAAAGGCTATGCAAAACGAAGCACATGCGGCGTTGGGTGAGACCGGGTCGTCTGGGTTTGCATTGACTAAACTACTTGAAATGTGGGGCACAACTGGCTCGAGCAGTTCCACGAAAGCCCCCAGGCAATTCACTGTTTAATTCATTTAATGATCAGTAACTGTTCTTAATGAACAGTAATTAGCTTTTACATCTTCACCTCTACATTGAATAGTCTTGATAATAAACAATAAAATATTAATATTTTATTTATTTATAAAATAATACAAAATAACGATTAACGCGTTCACACTTATATGCTTGTCGATGTCGTGTGTCAATGTGGGTGACCACTATATATATCCCTCCATCACCTTCTCACTAATAGTAGGTGCAAATATTTTAATATCCCAAATCAAATAAAATTTGCACTTTTTTACCTTTCTTCTTCAATCTCTTTCTTTTTGCATATCAAAATCAAAAACCCAAATTTTCAAATCCAATCCAACTGAAAAACGGGTTCCAAATTTTGTCAATTGTGGGTTTTGGAGAAACAAAGAAAAAGAGACATAATAAAGGAACCCAGAAGAAAAAAGGTCAGAAATTTTACAAGATATGTCGTCTGTATGTCCATCCTCGTCACCGGCGCAGCCGGTTTCGTCGGAACCCATGTCTCCCTGGCCCTCAAAAAGCGTGGAGACGGCATCATCGGAATTGACAACTTCAACAGCTACTACGATTCGTCGTTGAAGAAGGCTCGTCGGTTGCTCCTCAAGACCCACAACGTTTTCATCACTGAGGGTGACATAAACGACAATCGCCTTCCAAACAAGCTGTTTGATGCAGTGGCGTTCACCCATGTGATGCACTTGGCGGCTCAGGCTGGCGTCCGGTACGCCATGGAGAACCCCCACTCTTACGTCCACAGCAACATCGCCTGCCTCGTGACGCTTCTCGAAGTCTGCAAATCGGCCAATCCTCAGATGTCCATTATTTGGGACTTGTCTAGCTCTGTCTACGGCCTAACACAAAAAATATAAAAAACGTGGTTGAAGTCGTCCTGACATCAGCCCATGTCAGACTGCCTTCGGGTGCTCGGGCCGGCACAAATCCACGGGCCTCTCCCTTGGGCCTGCTCGAACTCACTTGCCAGCCAACGTTGGGCTTCCTCCCCCGAGCAATCAAGCCCTGTTTCGCAACCTGTCCCTCGAGCACAAGCTCCCGCTGGAGCTGCTCTTAGACTCCAGGCTGTTGGTTTATGACTTTGTAATTGTATTTCCTACCATGATTTTCTTCTTGTCGGATTTTATCAACGGAATCTCCAATTACAAATAATAATAAGTTCATGTCAATGTTAATTGTATTTCTGACCATGGTTGTCTTATTATTTTTTGTTTTAATAAATTTGGTTTGCAACATGTTAAGAGGAAAAAAAATCATTTTTATCATAAATAATTTCTCAAATTAACCCCCTCTATCGAGATGGAACATGAAATAAAAAATGGATCAATATAGTATCTGAAAATGAGTGTCGTAAATCAATATGAATCTTCCGTCACAATTCTGTTAAAAATTCTGCTATGCAGTATTGGCACATAACTAGTCCCACAAATCTAATTAAATATTGCCATGTAGGTTAAAAATATTTTTATTTTTGTATAATTAAAAACTTAGGAAAAAAAAGAAGAGGCATCTTCTCCTCCTCTCACCCTCCCAATACCTGATACTCATCTCTTTTTTCTTTCTTTCTTAAAAACTAGCATTTGCCTACACACTTGATGTGTATGAACACATTTTTTTAGAAAATGAGGAGAGAGAGAACGTGTGACATCCCACATTGCCCAGGGAAGTGATCCTTATATGTATATTCCCATCCCTACCTAGCACGAGGCCTTTTGGGAGCTCACTGGCTTCGAGTTCCGTAGGAACTCTGAAGTTAAGCGAGAAGGGGGCTAGAGCAATCCCATGATGGGTGACCCACTGGGAAGTTGCTCGTGAGTTCCCAAAAACAAAACCGTGAGGGAATGGTAAGCCTAAAGCGGACAATATCGTGCTACGGTGGTGGAACGGGCCCGGGAAGTGGTCCCACCCGGGCCGGGATGTGACAATTTGGTATCAGAGCCTAACCTTGGTCGCGTGTGTGCCGACGAGGACGTCGGGCCCCTAAAGGGGGTGGATTGTGACATCCCACATCGCCCAGGGAAGTGATCCTTATATGTATATTCCCATCCCTACCTAGCACGAGGCCTTTTGGGAGCTCACTGGCTTCGAGTTCCGTAGGAACTCTGAAGTTAAGCGAGAAGGGAGCTAGACCAATCCCATGATGGGTGACCCACTGGGAAGTTGCTCGTGAGTTCCCAAAAACAAAACCGTGAGGGAATGGTAAGCCTAAAGCGGACAATATCGTGTTACGGTGGTAGAACGGGCCCGGGAAGTGGTCCCACCCGGGCCGGGATGTGACAGAACGTGTTTGTTTTTGGTTTATTTTTTTATTTTTTTATTTTAAATATTAGAGATATTTTAACATCACCTGTAAGTGAGGTTTCAATAAAAAAGTAAAATTTGGACCTGTGAAATTACATTATTGCCCATCTTTTTTTTTTTTTTTTTTTGTGATAGAAGCAAAAGAGAGTTTCATTAATTAATACAAATTTAAACATTCCCCTCCCACCACCAGTGCTTGGGTGGGAGTTCATCATCTTCTTCCTTTCCTTTTTTTTTTATTTATTTTATTTTTAAATTTATAAAGAAAATTATTTTTTATTATTTAAATATTTTTAATCCACACACTACTACAATATATGCTATCACCGGCGGAGGACAAACCGACGAGAAATCAAATTTCTGTCGAAAATTTGGCACAAATCCGACATTAAACAATGTAATGTCGCTTTTCAATAGCGACACTATTGCTAGCGTCACGAAAAGGCTTCAGTGTCGCTTTTTGAGCTTAATCCGCCACTACACAGTGTCGCTTTAAAGCGACACTAACATTAACGTCGGTTTAAAGCGACGCATACTTACACGTGCATCAGGTATTTAATTATAAAGTATGCAGTATACTGTCGCTTTAAAGCGACATTATATTAAAATTAAATAAATAAAATATTCCTTAAACCGACGTTAGATAACAATTAAATAAATAAAATATAAAATCTAGTAACGGTCTTAACCGACACTATATTTGTTAATAATAATAAAAATAGATGGACAACTGCATGCAATTTCAATTAATTCCAACTTAAGTAAATTATATAATCAAAATTATAAATTTTAAGATCTAAATAAACATTAATGAAAATAAATAACAAAAACAATAGTGCCAAACTGTACATCTAACATTTCACATAAAATCCAAAAAGTCGTCCGTCGTAACAAACATTAAATCCGACATTACAAACATAACATAAAAAAACAAAAAGATAGACCAATTATACTGTAGTATTTAACCGACAAGAAAAAGAACCAATTAAACTACCCAACCGAATCTGCGCCTGAACGTCGTCCAGATCCTTCTGCTTGAGATCCTCCATCTGATCCAAAAATCCTCGACAAGTCCACATCAAATCCAACACCTGCAAGCATTCCAGAAAACCCCCCAACTGGAACTTCAGGAAAAGATCCACTAGGAGCAGCCATCTCAGGTCGATATACTGGCACTTGATAAGGTGGCTGCTGCATGTATGGCATGGGCTGCGCAGGCATCGGATACACAGGATATGGAGGTTGCTGATTATGGCCAGCACACGGATATGCAGGGGGAGGCTGACTTTGGCCCGACTGTTGAGGAGGTTGACTCTGGCCTGATTGTTGGGTTCCCGGGCTATACGGTGGTTGTGGCTGAAATCTTTGAAAAAACCATGCAAACAACTGATTTTGCTTGTTCTCTAGGTCCGAAATCCGTTTATTATTATTTTCGTCCCTCATTTTCAACTCATTATTTTGAGTCATCAGCAACGCCATTGAACTCTTAGATGATCTCCTGGAGGAAATTGATGTAGAAGATGAAGAAGATGCATAAGACACCATATCAGGAGTCACACCATGACCGTATCCTCTGACTCTATTATACCTCTCAGGACCCATAGTATCAACATAAACTTGGGTCCTAAGATCTTCATTATCGTCTTGGCCCGACTCAATCAATGTTTGCACGTTGCTCTCCATTGTTGACTTGCATTACAATTTTTAAAAACAAAAATTCAATTGTAAAACAGAAAAATAAGCTATAGATAATAAATACTAATAAAATCAAATACTAACACGAAAAAATCAATTACCCCTGTACGCTCCGATGTTTCATCAATCCATGTTTTATCTTTTCGTGTATGACATTCACGAAAAAAGGTTACAGGATCTGCTTCTTTCCCATGCTTCTTCCGCTTTATCAAAAATAAAATTTCATACAAACAAATTAAGCAAACCTCATACTAAAAATAAATATAATTATTTAAAATTAATCATCTCTTCAAAATGTACAATCCATACATATTCTTCCCGCACTCTTGCAAAGGATTTTGTACCAGTAGTATGGTTCATTGATTTCAATCCCCGATTAATCTTATTTTTTTCAGCAACCTCCTGAAAAAAAACGAACGAAAAAAAAAAAGATTATATTAGGCAACTTTAAAGTTATAACGAAATAAATCGTGTAAGGTTTACCTTTGTTTTGTCTCTATTCCAATATGCCAACAAATCATCCCACTGGGCAGGAATCACATCAGGAGGAGGCTCGCTGCGCACCTCTTCTGCTCTTTTAGTATAATACTTTTTTTTTAACTTATTTCTAAACTCTTTGTGCGCATGCTCCGCAATCTTAAGCGTCATATGACGGATCAAAGGCATTTTTACTATATCTGCATCTTCAAAAAAAATATTTCCCTACATACATAAAAACAAAAAACAAAAAAAATCACGCTAGTCAAATATTATTACAATCATTGACCTATTCTTCTATTTTCAACTAAAAATAAAAACATCTATATATACCTTTATTCTATTCCAGAAAGCTTCCTTATCTTCTTCCGTAACCTTACGCCAATCTTTCTCCAACGGCAGATTTCTATAGTCCCTAACCTCCGCTGCTACATGTTTTGAAAAAGCACTAGCATTATCACTAATGCATTTTCCGGACGAATCAAACGAACAAAGTTGTTTCGTCCATTTAGGAATTGAGGGTCCACGCCTCCGTTGAGATGTACCTTGTTAATACAAACACACAATTAAAAACTAGGAAACAAATGTATATTTTCAGATTAGCAATAATAATAGTTCAAACACACAAAAAAAAAAAAAAAAAAAAAAAAACTGACACTAATAACAATTCAAAAAAGAACCAGCATCACCCTCGTCCTCTTCCAAATGAAGTTCCTCAGAACGTTGATCTTCACGGGAATTATCCATTGCAAAACTTAATGGAAGGAGAAGGAAGATGGCTGAAATGGGGGAAAGAGGAAGCCAGAAATGGGGGATAGAGACGAGAGACAGAAGTGGAACACGGAAGTGAAGGGAGACAAAGAAGATTAAATATGGATAACAACTTAGTGTCGAAATATGAACACATTACGTCGCTTAAAACCGACAGAATAACTGACTAAACCTCCCCACACGTAACCTGACATACTTTTGACAGAAAGCCTGCTATACTTGTCAGTGCAAGCCTATTGCGTCGCTTTAAACCGACGTTATCTTGCATAGCGTCGAAATAAGGGCCTAGTGCGTCGTTTAAAACTAACGTTAGTTTGCATAGCGTCGAAATAAGCACAGGTTTGTGTCGCTTAAAACCGCCACTATATCTGATTTGACCTATATTATAGCCTGACATAGTTTTGACAGCTAGTCTGACATAGTTTTCAGTCATAGGTCACTTTGCGTCGAAATAAGGTCACATTGCGTCGGTTTTAACCGACGTTAGCCTGACAGGTTTTCATAACGTCGAAATAAGAGCAAGTTTGTGTCGAAATATGAAAACATTTGCTTCGAAATAAGAATTGTCTGACAGAAAATTAGTCTTGAAAGTGTATAATTTTGCATCGGTTAAAACCAGTCCAAGCATGAGTTGACATGCCAATCACTGACAAAATCTTCCAACCCATTCCCTGCAAAAAAACCGGGAAACCTCCCGCCCAACATAAAAATAAAATTTTAACTTCCCAAAAAAAAAAGGAACAAGGATAAAAACAAAAACAAAAAAAAAATAAAAAAGTTTAACCCAAAATTAAAAAATAATTAGTTATGTTATCTCATATAATATTTTAATAAACAAATTTATTAAGTTGAATCAATTTTTTTTGCACTGTAATTGTTATTTTAATTTGTTGTTATTTTGATAATTTTTTGTTGTTATTTACTAGAATGGATTAGATGAACATAATTTGAGTTGTTATGAGAAAATGGAATGAATAATATTTATAAGCATTTATGTTAAATTAACAATATTAAATATAACCTAAACTTATAATATTTAGGAATATAAGAATATATTATGTTAAATTAATTTTTTTTGCACTCTAATTGTTATTTTAATTTGTTGTTATTTTGATAACTTTGATAACATTTGGTTGTTATTTACTAGAATGGATTAAACACCATTGAACCCAAATCAAAGTTGGAAGTGTGGTGATATGTAGAGTTGCTCCACATCGGAAAGTTAATTACCCTAGATAGCTTAGAAGAGTTGAGTCACTCTCTTGTTACTTATCGCTTCAACTTTATTCATAATATTAGAGCATAATAGTGACTTGGCGTACAAGTAAACTAAGGTCATAGGGAATACGAAAAATCTAACCCAAGAAGACTTGGAATCCTAATCAGATTCTCCTATGTACACTAACGTTGATCAATTGCTTTTGGAGCTTCCCAAAGAAACCTCCTATTTAAATTACGGTTGCCATTGTAATTAATATAGTTGATAATAACTAATATATATATATATATATATATATATATATAGTGGTTGTTGAAGCCTTGATCGAAACTGGAAGGTAGCACATGCAATGAGGAAATGTACTTGATCATGACTAATTAAAGAGGGCAAATGAAACATACTCGGAGTGGGTGATGCATGGAACATTATAAAACCAGTTTAATCGTTGTCTGCATATCTCGAGACATATTATTACATGCATGTTATAAAGGCGTGCGTATATTGATCAAGTGCAATGTAACATTCAGGAAACGCAGCCTATTCATTTGTACTAAATATGTTATTGTTAATTATTTTATAAGATATATGTAAGATAAGATGTCTACCTAAAGCACATGTTTACCTTATAGAACTCCACTGATCATAAAATACTTGTTGTATCAGTTTTTAATCAAGTTAATTAATTAACTCAAAGATTGTCAGGGTCATGAACTTGTAACATTTTGACCACGTACGTATATATAATTGTGTGCAACCGAATTAATTATAAGATGAGGACCTCAGGACATGAACGCAAAGGTGGAAGACAGAAATGTTGTTATCTTACATATAAAAACGCACCGTTTTTGTCCAAAAATGGAGATAGTAAGCCAGTTTGCATTGTGATGGCTGACAATGATATCATAGTAGAGATTATGCGACCAAGTTAAATGTATTTAGAGAATTTCTCAATATTTACATAAGTAACTACAGAAAATTTAGTTATAGTGGGACTACATAACCGTCGAAATTTTTTGTCCCGTTATTTCATCCCATAATGTTTGTTTATTGCGATTTTTTTCGTATACGATCTCGAATTATATACAAACATGTTTGACGGTTGGATCGTTGAAATTAGTTTTGTAGAATGCGTATCCTATCAAAACGATAGATTCACTAACACTTAAGAGTTCATTCATATTTTCATTAAGTATAACTTAAGATTTTGTGGTATCCACTAGTATAAATATTTTAATTTGAAGATCGAATTCATTCATTGTATTCATATAGGGGTGTAAAACAATTAAATTAATAAATAATTATATATAATTATTGTAGTTTTTAGGGGTGTAAAACAGTTAAATTAATATATAATTATTATATAATTATTATAGTTTTTAGGGGTGTAAAACAGTTAAATTAATATATAATAATTATTATTAGGGGTATAAAACTGCAAATAATAAAAAATAATTATATATAATTATTATTATTAGGGTGTAAAACATTCATTGTATTCGTATAGGGGTGTAAAACAGTTAAATTAATATATAATTATTATAGTTTTTAGGGGTGTAAAACAGTTAAATTAATATATAATTATTATTATTAAGGCTATAAAACTGCAAATAATAAAAAATAATTATATATAATAATTATTATTAGGGGTAATGCATATGATTGACAACAAGTATCTTGCGTCGAAATAGTCTCATATTGCGTCGAAATAGGCTAGGGTTGCGTCGGTTAAAACCGACGCCAAGTCTGACCCACACCATTAAATTAACATTGCGTCGAAGTAGTGTCATATTGCGTCGGTTAAAACCGACGCCAATTCTGACATACCTGAAATATGCCGTCGGTTAAAAGCGACAGAAAACAAGGAAAAAAAAAAAAAAACAGAAATATAATTTTATGATACGATATCATAGCATACAAAATAAAACAAAGTCTAATTAATACAAAAAGTAATTAATATATTTATTCCCTGTCATCATCTGTTAGCTCTTCGTCGGTATTGGCATGATTAACGAACCCGGTAGGCAACGCTAATGATTCAAGAAAGGGAGTCTCTTCCACGCCAACCCTTGTATGAAAATTTTCATTATCAAGAATTCGATCATCCAAGTTCGGCGTGGCATAATCATCAATAGCATCATTATCCTCTAATACGTCAAATAAATCTCTTGGCTGAGTTCGAACAACTACGTGCCAATCTTTTTCAATCGTGTCCTCCACGTAAAATGCCTGTAATGCTTGTGATGCTAGTATGAAAGGATCCTCTTTAAATCCCAATTGATTGAAATTCACCATAGTAAATCCATATTGATCAGTCTTCATTCCTCGTGGACTTTCACTATTAACCCATTCGCACTTAAATAACATCACAGCTCGACCCCTATCTCCTGCTTCAGTAGGACCACAATATTTGACCTCGAACATATCTACAACTCTGCCATAACAATTTACTTGCCCAATTGCTCCAGGAACATTTGCAGGTACAAAGACACCACAGTTTTGATTCTTATGCTTATCATCCACAGATTTTATACGAAATCTAAATCCATGAACAATGTGACTTTTGTATCTGCTCACAACCCTACTAGGATAATTAGCTAGCCAATGCAAGTCTTGAGATATCAATGTGTCATTAGCATCATATCTTGAATTCATCTGTAATAAGTATGAAGATAAAAATTGACAGAATAACTATAAACATGTTATAATTAAAATGCAAAACAATAAATAAATAATATGATTATTATATCAACTCACATGTTGCTTGAACCATTCTGGAAATTCTTTCTTGCTTAGCTCTTTAATTTGTCGCATAGTTAACCTTTCTCGACGATATTTAGTTTTCAAGAATTCTTCATGCTGCCTACACAATTATGTCCAATTTAGATAATTATTTTTTCAAAGTTAAGAAAACCAATAAAACATTAAGACGTATGATTAAACGTTCTTACCTTCTAAATGGGCTAACTTCATCACAATTATTTAGAATGTATTTATGGCACTGATCAAGAACATTTAGATTGAGCTCCACATTTTCTCCTGAACCCATATAACATCCTTTCGAGTCAAAAATTGATAACCCACCAGATACTCCACGTCCAATACCATCTTCATTTCGGCCTCTACGGGTACGACGAGATTCAACGTCTCTAAGATACATGGAACAAAATGACAAACACTCATCCACCAAATATGCTTCAGCAATAGAACCTTCAGGATGACCCTTATTACGAACATAGCGCTTCAGTGTTTGCAAATACCTACAATTATAAAACGAAATACAAATTATTATAATTATTAATTAAAGTTATGACTACAATTGTAAAAAAATTATAAAAATTTATTCATTACCGTTCAATTGGATACATCCATCTATATTGAACAGGCCCTGCAAGCGCTGCTTCATCTGCCAAGTGAACTGGGAGGTGCACCATTATATCAAAAAATGCAGGAGGGAATATTTTCTCAAGTTGACATAATGTCAAGGCAATTCTTGAATTCAGTTGCTTAAATCCTTCCTCAGACTCCTTCTTACTACATAACTGTCTGAAAATTGCACTCAACTCTAATAAAACCATAGTAACAGCTTTAGGCAAAACCGGGCGTATTGCAAGCGGGAGTAACTGCTGCATTAAAACATGGCAATCATGACTTTTCAACCCATGTATTTTTCGTTCATTCACGTGCACACATCGCGACAGATTTGATGAATATCCATCTGGGACCCGAATAGTAGACAATACTTTACAAAACGCAGTTTTTTCTTCTCTTTTCAATGTGAACAATGCTGGAGGTCGAAATGTTCTATTTCCTTCTCTACGTGGGTGTTGACTATGTCTTATGTTCAAGAATTCAAGATCTGCACGTGCCGCCAATCCATCTTTAGACTTTTCTATATCTAGCAATGTTCCCACCACACTGTCACATATATTCTTCTCGATATGCATAACATCAAGATTGTGTCTAATCAACAGATGCCTCCAATAAGGTAGTTCATACAAAATCGATTTCTTCTTCCACTGACTGTTACTACTTGTACTGCTCGAAGCTCTTCTTCTGCGTTGCCCAACTGAAGCATCCTTGTTTGGTTTTCCAAAAGTAAATCTCAATGTAGAAAGTTCTTCGAGACATTGTAAACCAGTCCACTGCCTTGGTGCACTACGATGCTCTCGACGACCATTAAAAGTGATGGTTTGCCTTCGAAACCTATGATTATCTTCAAGAAATCGTCGATGCCCCATATAACAAATCTTGCGACTCGCTGGCAAGTAAATAGATTCTTTATCATGCATGCAATGTGGACAAGCTTTATAGCCATGTGTACTCCATCCTGACAACATTCCATAAGCCGGAAAATCACTTATAGTCCATAACACGGCAGCCTTCATCGTAAAACTTTGGTTGGAAAACGCATCATAAGTGGGAATGCCCACCTCCCACAACTCATTCAGCTCGTCAATCAATGGACGCATGTATACATCAATCTCTTTACCAGGACTGCGCGGTCCTGGTATTAACAAAGACAATAACAAATTTGGTTGCTTCATGCACATCCAAGGTGGCAAATTATAAACAGAAAGCACCACAGGCCATGTGCTATGATCATTCCTCATTTTCCCAAAAGGATTAAATCCATCACTGGCTAACCCTAATCGGACATTTCGAATTTCTGACGCAAAATCCGGATATAAATTATCCAAATGCTTCCATGCGGGAGAATCTGAAGGATGTCTCATAAACTCATCCTTAGGACATTCAGTTGCATGCCATCTCATATGTTCAGCCATATGCTTCGACATAAAAAATCGTTGCAATCGTGGTTTTAAAGGAAAATACCACATAACCTTAGCTGCGACCTTTTTCCTCGAGCTATCCTCTGCATTGGTAATTTTATATCTTGATTTACCACAAACTGAGCACACGGTCAACTCTGAAGTATCTTTCCAATAGATCATGCAATCATTGGGACATGCATCAATTTTCACATACGACAGCCCCAAGTCATTTATAAGTTTTTTTGCTTTATAACAGGATTCAGGCAAACAATCCCCTTCAGGTAACATTCTTTTAATTAACTCCAGTAAAGTGGTGAAGATCTCGTCAGGCATTCCCGCTAAACACTTGATCTGATACAATCTTACAACTGCTTCCAATTTCTTAAACTCCTTACAACCTGGCCACAAATCTTGATCTGCCTCTTCAAGCAACTTAAAAAAAGTCTGCACCTCTTCTGGACGCCCTTCCCCAATAGGGGGTTCAGTAGATGGCCCAACACCTTCTTCTGTTAATGGTTGGACAAATACATCATTAAGAAAATCATGCATGCCAATCACCTCATCTCCTGTTTCTTCTTCTCCAATTCCCACATTTTGCTCTCCAATGTTTTGCTCGCCATGATGTCACCAACAAGCGTTTTTATAATCTTTATCCATATCATACAATATGAGATGTTCAACAATGGTGTTCCTAACAAAAGAATATCGATTACAACATCTTTTGCAAGGACATCTAAACTTATCAGGACCAACACCATTTGCAACTGCTTGATCCAAAAACAAATTAATTCCAGTTGTATACGCTTCAAAATTTCGGGGTATTGTCAACCAACTCTTGTCCATATTTTACCACTTTACGAAGGTAAAATATTACGTTGACACTAAGATGCCTACAATCTTTCAATCCCTATCATGTAGGCATAACTATCAAAATTTTCAATTTCTATCTTTCACCCCTCGAACTCTATCACGATTGCAATCTTTTAATTTTCAACACCTATTATAGTAAAAACAAATTAAAATAACAACAAAAAGTTATCAAAATTATGCTCATCTAATCCATTCTAATAAATAACAACCAAAAGTTATCAAACTTATCAAAATAACAACAAATTCAAATAACAATTAGAGTGCAAAAAAAATTAATTAATATATTCTTATATTCCTAAATATTATAAGTTTAGGTTATATTCTTATATGAAAGGTTATATTCTTATATGAAAGGATATTCTTATATTATAAGTTTAGGTTATATTCTTATATGAAAGGTTATATTCTTATATGAAAGGATATTCTTATATTATAAGTTTAGGTTATATTCTTATATGAAAGGATATTCTTATATTATAAGTTTAGGTTATATTCTTATGAAAGGTTATATTCTTATATTCTTATATTCCTAAATATTATAAGTTTAGGTTATATTCTTATTAGAGTGCAAAAAAAAAAAAAATTAACATAATATATTCTTATATTACTCAATATTATAAGTTTATGTTATATTTAATATTGTTAATTTAACATAAATGCTTATAAATATTATTCATTCCATTTTCTCATAACAATTCAAATTATGTTCATCTAATCCATTCTAGTAAATAACAACAAAAAATTATCAAAATAACAACAAATTAAAATAACAATTAGCGTGTAAAAAAAAAAAATTAACATAATATATTCTTATATTACTCAATATTATAAGTTTATGTTATATTTAATATTGTTAATTTAACATAAATGCTTATAAATATTATTCATTCCATTTTCTCATAACAATTCAAATTATGTTCATCTAATCCATTCTAGTAAATAACAACAAAAAATTATCAAAATAACAACAAATTAAAATAACAATTAGCGTGTAAAAAAAAAAATTAACATAATATATTCTTATATTACTCAATATTATAAGTTTATGTTATATTTAATATTGTTAATTTAACATAAATGCTTATAAATATTATTCATTCCATTTTCTCATAACAATTCGAATTATGTTCATCTAATCCATTCTAGTAAATAACAACAAAAAATTATCAAAATAACAACAAATTAAAATAACACTTAGAGTGCAAAAAAAAAAAAATTAACATAATATATTCTTATATTACTCAATATTATAAGTTTATGTTATATTTAATATTGTTAATTTAACATAAATGCTTATAAATATTATTCATTCCATTTTCTCATAACAATTCAAATTATGTTCATCTAATCCATTCTAGTAAATAACAACAAAAAATTATCAAAATAACAACAAATTAAAATAACAATTAGAGTGACAAAATTAATTAATTCGACTAAGTTTTTATTAATTTAACAAAAATAGTAGAATTTTATCTAAGTGCTTAAATTATAATTTTTAAATAAATAAACTTGTGTATTATACAATTTAAAAATTAAAGAAGTTAGGGATACAAACCTGATTTGTTGAAGAATTTCGACGTCAACAATTCTTTATGTACTCAACCAACTCCAATAAATTTCCTACAAAAATAAATTGTAACTAAAAATTAAACATAAGAAGAGAAAATAAAAATATTATAAGCAAGAAAAACTTACTGTTGTGAAGAGGAACAAATGAATTTTGAAAACCAAAGGAGAAAGCTGAAAGAGAGAACAGAGGAACAAATGAAGTTTGAAAACCAAAGGAGAAAGCTGAAAGAGAGAGAACACGGGAGACTTTGTAAAACTTGGAAGAACGAATAAGAAAAGTGCAAGAGAAGAAAAAGAAAACACGGGGGAATAAAGAGCAACAATGTGTCGCTTACAACCGACACTGGTTTTCAAAATATATGTCGCTCAAAACCGACGCAGGATTTAAAATATTAGAATTAGTGTCGCCTAGAAGCGACACCCATAGTTTATGTCGCTTAAAAGCGACACTATTTTATTTAAAGCGACGCCAGCACTTAAAAATATTAAAATATATGTCGGTTATAAGCGACACTAAATTTTTACGTCGGTTTAAAAGCGACATAGAAATTTTATGACGCTTATAAGCGACAGTAAATACGACGTCATCTTCAGTGAGTGTCGCAAATCTCTTTTTCGCCACTATATAATATTAAACCGACGCAACAACTGACACTATTAGGTCCTTTTGTAGTAGTGACATGTCAACATTTAATTAGATTTGTGGGACTCAATTATGTGTCACATCAACACCGTTTATAATTGTGATGGAAAAACGACATTGATTTAAGACACCCGTTTTCAAGAACCACATTAATCGATTTCCAAGAATCGCATTAATCGATTTTCAATTTGAGGCATCATCTTGATGGGGTAGATCAATTTCAGGACTAGGGTCAGCCCAGTGCAAGTAGGGCGATTATCTGGGGCCTTGGAAAATCAGGGGCACCAAAAATAGATGGCGGTATATTTAAATATGTTTTCATAAGAATATAAAATTACAAAATTTTGTTAAATGATGAAGAAGTTTAACAAGAAGGGGAGGTTTCTGCTTCTTAAAATAAGGAGGAAGTCGTGGGTTCAAAATCATTAGTGTGTTTTTTTACTTTCCAATTTTGATTAATTTCTTTTTATAAGAGTACGAATTACAAAATTTGGTCAAATGATCAAGAAGTTTAACCATAAGTGGTGGTTTCTGCTATTTAAAATTAATGAGGAGATCATGTGTTCGAAATGGCATGTGTGATTTTTTTTCTTACCAATTTTTACAAATTTCTGTTTGGTTGTTAATATTTTATTACGTCCCCTTCGATTATAATCACTAGTTATTAGCTATGTGGGTTGCAATTTTTAGACATTTATTCCAATTTAAGTTTAACCTTTAACAAAGAGTATGCTAGGTTGAACAAATTGTTAGACCACATTTGCAAACCATATGACATGGCACCAGAAGAAAATAAGCACGTTAATCAATACTTAAGTAATAATCAGTAACCACATCATATGGTTTACCAAATTTGATTTAAAAATTTAATCTTCCTAGCATTAGCCTTCAATAAATTAATGTATGTATGTCTTTACCAAAAACTAGGTTTAATTCGGTGCTCATTCATTGGTTATACTTATACATATCACTTAAAGACTCGAAAATATGTATTTTCAGTCTCATATTGACACTGTTAGTAAATAAGGAAAAATCTTTGATCTTTTAAACCTTTGAGCATTTCTAAGCAACTTATTCTACCTCAACAACAAGAAGAAAGCCTTCACCTTGAATCTCAAAAATCTCAAGATAGATCATGTCAAAGACCATTTGTGATAAAAACTTTAGCGGATGGTCGTGCTAAACTAAGTCATTCATTTATTCCCGGCTGTACACCAAAAAGATTCAAACTAAGCCATTCATTTATTCCCGGCTGTACGCCACAAAGATTCATGTTGTTAGTCACCACATACCTTAAAACGCACGTAAGCCATGGCGTCAACAAATTCATCGATGGCGGACATAGTTTTAACCTTTTCCTTTAATGGTTGAAGGACTGCGTATTGCTGTTTAATCTGTAGGACATACATCTTTGGAAAATTTACGTAGGACATATATTGGTAGTTGGAAAATAAGTATGGTTTTAAATAATATTTTCAACAGTTACCGAATGGGAATTGTTATATTGACACTTCAAAAAAAATTATGACGTTTTCACATAACAATGGATAATTGGTTTTGTATAACGTCATTCTGGCACCGAGAGACATGGAAGTTATTCTCTTGGCATGGACATAGTATATATCTCTGACTTGTTTTGTACATAACAATGGATAATTGGCTTTGTATAACGTTCTGGCACCGAGAGACATGGAAGTTATTCTCTTGGCATGGACATAGTATATATCTCTGACTTGTTTTGTACTATGTGTAACACCCTAGAAATTTTATATGGAAATTAACTACGGTGATAGGTTCAAAAATGTCATAGTTATCCTTTATATTATTAACCATACTAACATTTCTCTCTTTGACGATTTTCCACTAATATTTAATCTCGATTATTTTATGGCTGCATCTAACTTCTCGTTAGACTGTCTATGTATCATTCAGAAGGATCAAGCCAATCGTAGTTCACAACTAAATAAGAAAAGTAACAATTTGAAATCTTCTTTCTTACCCGTAAGGTAGAGAACCAGCTAAGAGTTTTCCTTAAATTTGAAATAAAACTAATTAGGCCACTAGACTACCTGCTTGTTGTACCGATGGTGCCATTAGTACAACAGCTCCCTTTTCCATCTTAATTAGACTTGCTACTCCTCACCATCACCAGCGAACGACGTCCAAATATCAATTCTCTCCTTAACTCTCATCTATCATCTTTCATCATCTTTTTCGTATCCCCTTTCTTTCCACGCTTCTCTCCATCTCTGCATAATCCAAACTTCAGACTCCAAACAGCAATTCTCTTCCCTTGCAATGGTAAGTAGCCCACCTCCCGTGGTAGCAATGGCAGCGTTACACATCTTCAAACCTTTAGCTTTCTGCAAAGAACAGGGAAATCTCTCCCTTCTGCACTGTCGTGACCCGTTTTACTTTCTCCGGTTTCCCTCTGCACCGATGGTGCATGTTGCTCCTGTTCCATATATCAGAATGACAGCAAAACAACACATCCTATTGGATGAATTGGTAGCCCGCACACATTTCATCTCAATGTGGACAAATGTTTACCTCCACTCCCCAACTCATGCCACGACTTACCTACATATCCCATTTGCATGTAACTTTATTAACACCTCCTAACTTAATCGGCCAGCAAGCTAAGGACATAGCTTAGTCATCTCCAATTCCACAAGGATTGATATCACATTTATATTTTAAAATTTTCAAGGTATTACACTATGCCTCTTGGTACTCTACTTTTTAATCTCACTTCGCCTTTGAAACTCAAATTACACCATTATGCCTCCTAAAACTTAATTTTTGCATCACTTTTCCATATTATGTCAATTTCATTAAAAAACATGTTTAGTCTCTAATTTTACGTGGCATGGGCCAAGTTGTTGAAGTAGGATTCTCTCCTCTCTAATTCTCCTACCTTTTCCTCCCCTCCTTTCTTACTTTTTTTTTTTTTTCTGACGTGAATTAATCGTGATCATTTAAATAGGAGAAGAAGGAAAAAGAGGGAAATTTGAAGAGGAGATAATTATACTCGTAAGTCCTAACATGTTTCTATTGTGATTGCCATGTGGTACACAGAAAATTTAAAAAATATCTTGATATTCTGAAAACTAAAAAAATATAAAAACGTGCAAACTCTTCCCTTCCCATTCCGTCACCGCCGCACCTTCCCTGTCTTAATCCAAACCACCCACCCAACTCAAATCGAAATCCACAACTCTGGCAACTTTCCAAAAAAATAAAAAATAAAAATCGATCTCTGGATTTAAAAACTAGGCACAAACCTCTAGCTAAATGAACTCCGTATTGCTACGTTACATTTTAGTTTGTTCGAAGATATTGATTTAAAGCTAAGGTTAGGAAGATCAAATTTTTAAACTAAAATATGTTGTAAACATCGAAATTTCGGTAAAATAAATGTTAACCAATGCATTAAAATTACAACCTTCACTCATTTCACCTAGATCATTCACTTAATTCACCTACAACGTCCACTCATTTCACCTACATCATCCACTTACTTCACCTACAACATCCACTTACTTCACCTATAACCACCACTCACTTCACCACGAAAATTTGTGGTGGTGATTCATTCTCAAAACCTATAAATAGGCTTCTCCATCAAGGTATCAAGGATCCGAAAATCAAGGAATTCACAAATACATTTCTCTACTCCCAAATTGGAAGAGAATTCTCCAAATCCTTGAAGCTTTGAAACTCCAAAGCTCTCAAGCATCCAAATTCCCAAGTATTCTAAAGGATCGAGAAAGCTCTCTTCGTTCTTCGCCAAATCCTTAAGGCCCACCTTCAAGATCAAGCCCCGAAGGCCCTTGAAGAAACTTCCATCATCCTTCAAGATCAAGCTCAATGACCATTGAAGAAACTTCCATCAAAACTTCAAGATCAAGCCCTGAAGGCCCTTGAAGAAACTTCCATCAACCTTTAAGATCAAGCCCAATGGCCCTTGAAGAAACTTCCATCAAACTTCAAGATCAAAGCCCCGAAGGCCCTTGAAGAAACTTCCAACCGTTCATCCAAGATCAAGCCTCAACGGCCCTTGGATCAACAAATCTACATCTTACGGAGATCGTATCTGAGGATCAAATTTGAAAGAGATCGTAACCCCAAAATCATTAAACACAAATATTATTTTTGTACACGTGTTCTTTTTTCAAGAATTTTTCGTGTTTACATATGCAAATCAAGATTTGGCTATTGATGATTTAATTATGGGTAATGCTAAAGAGACTAAATTTGTAAACTAAGTGTTGGAAACTAAAGGACATGAAAGTTGATAATTGGTTTATTACTTAAGCGTTGATAAACGTGTTCATTCATATTGGTGACATATCATTTAGTTTGCAAATTTAGTCTCCCTAGCATTACCCTTGAATTAGTGATTTACTGTCGATTAACGTGCTTCTTTTCTATTGGTGATACATCATTTAGTTTGCAAATTTGATATAAAAATTTGGTCTCCGTAACATTATCCTTAGCTTTATATCTTCACATGGTTGATGGTTTTTTAAGGTATGCAATTATCAATTTAGAACTTGAAGTCGAAACTCTTAAAATTTATTTGTTACTGTAAATAAACAACTCTTTGTGTCTTTAGAATATTAGAATCTCTCAATAATAGAGTAGTTCAATAGTGTTTGTGCATGGAATTGCGAAATGCTACATGGTTGACCGGCCAACAGTGACAAAATGACGAGAATGCGTTGAGCTGGTCACGGGGTAACGTCAAGAAATTAAACTAAGAGAAACTCATGACCGTGACATTGCACCGATTCATTAGAAAGGCAAACAAACTTTCCTTGTCTTTATTTTCAACTTCTTTCGGATTCAGATTCTCCTCGGATCCCTTCTATCTGTACCTTTTGGACCCTCAATTCTAGAGCTGGAGAGAGAGATAGAAAAGAGGGAAGAAGATGAACATGAAAAGATGGTCAGGAAAGAATTCCTAGTGGTTCAATTTCAGTTGAACGGACATGATTGAAAGTTCTTGAGAATTCGGATGAAAGGATCCATAGAGGATCCTATTCCAACTTCTTCGTGACTCCTTCAACTTCACCACCCGACAACCAAACCTCTCTTATCAGAATATACATGTTTAAGGCTGTGACGATCTTGGATTCTTCCCTCTCCTCTCTCACAATCTCGATGCACTGCGCATCATTTCGCTTCCTGAAGGGACCCGTGACACAAGATGTAGGGTCTCTGCTGATTAAATATTGTTCTAACTTCTACCATTCTACACAACAACCCACTCCCTGACCAATCAGCATCTTCATCATTTCACTCAATTCACTACGTACGGCTCCCATGATATATTCAGTTTTTATGCATGTGGTGTGCTTGATTTAGATCTCAATGATCAATTCAAACAATGAGACAATGATATGTTAAATTCTATCATCTATAATTTTGCAAGTCTAAATTTATAAAACGCCAATTCAATAATATTCAATTTTTTTACAATAATTTGTAGTTCAAATGATTAAAAATATTGTGTTTATAAGCGAGATTTTATGAATGAATTTTTTACCTTGGTATGGCTTGTATCAAAAGAAAAACCTAATTTTTGCTTTAAACTAAAATGAACAAACGAATATTCACTTTCAACCTATTTCATATAGTATTTATCGATCGACATCAACAATTATATACATCAAGCTCAAGAAGCTATACCTTTTATTTGTCCATACATATGGAGGGGGCTATTACAGTAGCCAGCTTCAGTTTTTTGGCAATTAAGCAAATAAAAATCAAGAACACAAGCATATATACTAATTTATTGTACGGTTTATACCTTAATATTTAACTGTAATTTTCCCACCTTCACTACTTTGATCTCGAAACCCTTCTGGTCAAGACTATCAAACAAAGAACACGATATAACACGAAAAACCCTAGCAGGATGTGAATATTAGTCCACCTCTGCCCTTCATGCAGCCCTCTCTTCTGCAACACGTCGCCCCCCGTAACCATGCAAACTTTACTATCACTCTTACTCTCTTGGTACCATATCAAACACTTTGACACAAGGCAGCCGTACTCGTTGATTAGAAGAGCATCGAGGGCATATTTGTACATGGAGAAAAAGTGCATGAAGAGCCAGTACTTAGGCATGTTATGTTGAGAGATGAAGTAGCCGGAGAAGAGAAAAAAACCACCTAAAAGTATTGTCACGAGCGAAGTTCCGGCGATGTAATTGGGGGCTAAAGAGCTCAAGAACAAGACGAACGAGTTCGCCATTAGAAGAATGATCCATATGACAAGAACAAAATAAGCAAACGTTTGCCAAGAACCGCAAAGACCCACCAAGAAATAGACTGAAACGGAGTATATGATCGCGATGGTAAGCAAGTACGGCAAGAAAACGAGAGTGTTGGCGATGAGGTAGGAGGAGAGCCGGTAGATTCCACCGGACGTTTCTCGGAGGAAGATCGGCCTTTCGTTGATGAAGATCGGAAGGGTTTCGGTGGTGGAGGAGAGGAGGAATGTAAGAGTGAAGGCGAAGAGGCCGAATCGCTTTTCGATTCCTTGCTTGTCGACTCCAATGTTGATGTAAATAGTTCCCAAAATAAGACCTACAAGAAGTGCTTCAAGAGTGTTAGTAAAAAAAAGCTGCCTTGTTCTGTAGATGATTTTCCAAAACCGGTTGTATAGAGCCAATATCTCTTGAATTCTAGAGCTTTTGTATCTAATGACTTGCCTAATTGCCTGCTTATCATGTTTCATAGGATCATTAGGAGGTGATGATGTGGTTGTTGTAGATGTGATGGGAGGGAGACGGTTCAGAATTTCCATGGTGTATTCCAAAGCATTGAGTTGTGGAGGGACAGTGAAGCCATTGGAGAGCAGAAAAGCTTCGAGAGAAGAAAGGGTTCCATGGTGGACAATTGACCCTTTTGATAGCAAGAGGATTCTATCAACGGTGGAGAGGATTTTGAAGCTGGGTTGGTGGATTGATAAGATCACAGTGCGATGACGTGAGGTGCAGATGGAATTTAGGGTTTGGATTACGTTGAAAGCGGAGGTGCTGTCGAGACCTGAGGTGGGTTCGTCGAGAAGGAGGATAGCAGGGTCGTGGAGAAGGCTCAGGCCTATTGAGACACGCCTGCTTTCGCCTCCTGATAGGCCTTGGCCGAGGCGGGTGTTGGACAAATGTGTGAGCCGGAGCTCGGTTAGAAGAGAGGAGACAATAGCGGCAATGTTTTTAGGATTAGGGTTGGGGACGAGGAGGCTTGCGGCAAAAGCAAAGGTTTCAAAGACAGTGAGGAGGGGAAGGCATGCGTCGTGCTGAGGGACATAGGCTGAGAGCTTGCGGAATGAGGAAGGGTTGACGGGGGAAGAGTTCAGGAGGAGATAGCCGCCTGTGGGTGACCTCCGGGCGGCTAAGATGTCTAGGAGGGTTGATTTTCCGGCACCGCTAGGGCCTACAATGGCGAGGATTTCGGACGGGTAGGCGGTGAGCGAGATGTCTTTGAGAATGTAGGTGGGGGTGGGGAGGACGCATTGCTTGAAGAGGAGGTGAAATGGGGAGAAGGTGGTGGTGGCTGTGGTTGGTTTGGTGTAGGATATGGAAGAGGCTGTTAATTCATAGGTTTTAGAGGGTGGTTGAGGTGGTGGTGCATCTGATTCCATGGAGTTTTAGCTGGTGGGGTTGGATATGGAGAAGAAAGAAAAGTTGGAATATTACTTGAAGAAGTGAGGAAGAGAGAGGGATGCATGTATACAGTTGAAAATTATTGTGTGACGATGATATTTTTTTTTTTTCGTTGAGTTTGGCATGTAATGTTGGTGGAGTACTATGAGTTAAAAGGCCAAAATTAATTAAATAGGTTGGGGATTGAAGATATGGATGAAGTCAAGTTGGCTAGCAAAGGTAATGTTTGTGTTTCTTCTGCACTAAGTTTGATTTTTTTGTTATTTAAATTAATCAAATTCAATTAGTAATTTCGCTCGTATAAAGGAATTTGAAAATTTTTTCGTTCAACTTCTCATTTTATTATGATGATTGAAGTTTTAATCTTATAAGTTATAACTATTGATATTGAACTAAAACTAGGAATTAGACATGCATGGAACTTGCTTTTTCATCTCACTGAATAAGAAAAAAAAAGGTTAAAATATAAAGTAATCTAAGTAAGTGCAAGTAAAAGAAATTTTGAGTAGTTGTGGAAGTCAAGTTGGAAAATTGGCCAATGTGTTGCATGAATCAGCATGTGAGCAATCCTTTTTTTTTTTTTTTTTTGTATATCACTCCAAACTCACAAGCCTACTTCTGTGCTCTCAATCTGTCATATGCTTTTGTCTGAGAATATAGTATCGAGGTTTGGATAAAGCATATCAGTGGGCTGCCTTCACTTGACAACATGCTTTGTATTAAATAACTGCACGTCCGTGAGTGCTACAATCCTACATGAAATGATATGCACTTGCATAATAATATATACTAGTTATTAGTTTGCTTCATGCATGAGGCTTTATATTATTTCCTTTTTTGTCAGTTGGAGCCTTGGAGCATGAGACATTATTGAAGGATGCGGATGGAAGAGATCCAGAGGATCTTGTTTTCCAAAGTTACGCAGTATGTGTGTGTGTGTGTATATATATATGTCACATCCCGGTCCGGGGCCGACCACTTCTCGGGCCCGCTCCACCACCGTAGCACGATATTGTCCGCTTTGGGCCCCGACCACACCCTCACTGTTTTGTTTTTGGGAACTCACACAAGAACTTCCCAATGGGTCACCTATCCTGGGAATGGTCTCGCGCGCTACTCGCTTAACTTCGGAGTTCCTACAGAACTCGAAGCCAGTGAGCTCCCAAAAGGCCTCGTGCTAGGTAGGGATGGGAATACATATAGGTACCGTTTGGTACGTGGGATGGGACGGAACAGAGTGGGACAAGGCGTTCTGTCCCACGTTTGGTGCGCCTAAAACGAGTGGAATGAGCTATTCCACGGGACTAGTTTTGGGTGAATTTTCGTTCCACCTCACCCCTCTGGAACGACTCGTTCCACATCCGTGGAACACAAAATTATAACATCTCCGTCTCCTTCTTCTTCCTCCTTGTTTCCATCTGAGGGCATCTTTGCTCCCACTCCGTTCCGTTTTGTCCTGTCCCGTCCCGTCTCGTCCCATTCCATTCCGTCTCGTCCCATCTGCATACCAAACGATACCATAAGGATCACTCCCCTGAGTGATGTGGGATGTCCCAATCCACCCCCCCTTAGGTGCCCGACGTCCTCGTCGGCACACCACGGCCAGGGTTAGGCTCTGATACCAAATTGTCACATCCCGGCCTGGGGCGGACCACTTCCCGGCCCCGCTCCACCACCGTAGCACGATATTGTCCGCTTTGGACCCCAACCACGCCCTCACGATTTTGTTTTTGGGAACTCACACAAGAACTTCCCGATGGTTCACCCATCCTGGGAATGCTCTCGCGCACTAAAATCAAAAGAAGGAAAGAAAAAATAAAAGAGATTAGGTTGTAAAAATTAATTACATTTTCAATATAAAATCAAGTGTACTTATTACTTAATGGAGCGAATCTGTGACATAATTGTTTTTACACAACTTTGACACAAGTTTTATGCGATCTACTTCGTAATGTATTTTGACGATTTGAACCGTCTATTTTTTAGAACATCATTCATAAATCATCTTTGCAAAAAATTAGATAAATCTAAAATCATTAAGATATTTATTGATAGTGAATAAAATAAACGAATATGGTTCTACAAAAAACCATAAACCCTTAATCCAACGACCATATGATTTTAGATTTGGATGATTTTTGAGACATGATCTTTGGGATAAGACATAAAAGATAGACGGTTCGGTTTATTGAAATAAATTATGAATAAATTATAGTTTTGAGTATAAGCACACAGTTTTTTTTTAGGAAAACAAAAATCGACAAAGGATCCAAAATATTTGAAAGTGGTAAGAATATCTCACTGTGAGTTGCGCTTTGATTTCTTCACTAGATAGTAAAGGATGTCCATTTGCATCTTTGGGTGGAATTATTTTTCCATTTTTATAATGTATTTACACGCACCCTCCAGCAAATTATCAAGCTTATATCTAAACCCAACCTAATAAACTTCAACAAAACTTCCCCAGAATCCACAATTTATCCCGTACGTCAAGCTCAAAAATCTATAGCAGGCAGGGCTTACAAATCCATGAAGGTCAAATATTTGATTGAAATACTGAAATATCAAATAACCTGGTTGGCGACCTTGATGGATATTTTGGCTTAAAATATAACTTAGCTCTTTTGCATCGTTGGATGGATTTAATGATCCATCCCAGAAAGATTTTCATGTAGTTGTAACTGGTAAGAGAGTTTATGAAACATCATTGCCTTCTGCGTGAAATATTATATATAACACAAAATTAAAGGATAACTCACACACATAAGAAGCTTCTATAATTTGTCTAACAAAGTTTAGTTTATCCTAAATAAGCTAAACATATTTAGAACAAAATGAAAAAAGAAAAAAAAAAGTTTGGGCAACTCAGCTGGAAAAGGTATAAACAACTAGCATGTAAATTTCATGTACGGCCATCATTCAAAATAGGAAACTGTTATTAGCGCAGAAAAAAATCTCATGTTGCAATCTCAAAAGTGTATTTTTCTTTCTAGTTATAGAAAATTTAGAGTGCAAAATGAGATTTTAGAGTGCCAATAATGATTCTTCTAAAATATAAGAAAAAAACTACAAGGTCCACAACCCTGTTATAAATAAATACACTTACCTTCTTGAAGTAAACCACACCACCTTCAAACCAAACCTACAACAAAAAGAAAGCCTCTACTTCCCATTCTCAATCTAAACCAGTTCCAGAACCATTACAACAATGACAACCGGAACCGAAGATTCTTGCCGGAAGCGAAATAGGCGCTTGATGTGCATAACCGCGGGATCAGATTTGTGTCTTTTAATTTGATCTATCTACTCTGGCATCTCATCTATATTATAAGGACCCTCACAAAATTAAAGAACATACTGTAATGTACAAAGTGATCCAATAGTGGAAGCCCAAAAACAAAAACCGTTGATGAGGTAATCAGAATTATAAGTCCATTTTCCAAATGGTGAGAATAGTAATTGCATTCACTCAAGTCTGATGAGACGAGAATGCCATGGGCCTAAAATCTGCTTACCAATTTCTATTATTTTTTTTTAATCAAAGTCCAGCACATGCCAAATCATATATATGCAGATTTCATTCTCTGTAGATAAGCATTGGTCGACCCACAAACAAGACACCGCAGAAGACAGCACATTATGCCGAGAGTTTTTCAGTGAAACAACACGGTCTTGTATTCCAAGTATCATAATACAAGTGTTTAAATACTTAAAAAATCACTTCTAAGTACTTGTATTATGACACTTGGAATACCCAGCCCTATTCCCGATACACTAGAAAATAGATAATGCTTGGAAACAAAATTTTGGAAACTAAAGAACATAGAAGTTAATGATTGATTTATTACTTAAGCATTGATAAACGAGTTCATTCTTACTGGTGACACATAATTTAGTTTACAAATTTTGTTTCTAAATTTAGTCTCCCTAACATTACCCGAGGAAAATTTCTCTTTGATGCCCCCCTTGTCAGTTGTGTTGAGAATTCATGGAATTATGCGAGGTCATACATTTGCCTTAATATTTTTATCCATATTTTGTAGTTTATACAAGCGAAGAATAAACCCTAATCTCCCCAAGCTAGCGCCCCCTCACCCCCAACGTCCTTCCAATTTTTTTTGCTCTTTATTTGGATTAATTTGGACCTTCTTCTTGATACGCATCTTTAATTTGACGATTTATATATGACATTATTGGTTTAGGAGTTAAGAAAGTCTGTCAATGTCAATTAAGTAGCAGGATTATCACTAATCATATATTTTGCCAGAATGCAAAAGCACATGGGCATCTTCAAGTTCAACCAAGAAGGCATCAGATTGGGAGAAGTGTTCGCTTCGACAACGACGACAAGTACAGTTGGACTGGACAAGACAAGAAAAATGGATTAAGATACAAGTTGGGAGCTAGGATCACCTCAAAAGAGAAGAATAGAAAAAGAAAAAAACAGCCCATGAAGGCTTTTGTAACAAAACAAAAAGTATGTGTAAAAAACTGAACCTGGTTTGTGACTGATCCAAACTTGATTTACCTCAAAATTTCCTAATTCAAGAAGAAAACTTTTTGGGGATTCTCAAGTTATATATGTTACATCTTAATGTTAAGACTTGTTTGAAAATATTTTAACATAATTGAAATTGTTTTCAAAACACAAAAAAATGCTTATGACAATGTTTGACAAAAAAAAGTTAAAAACGTTTCGCTTGAAGTGCTTTACATTTCAAATTAATACTTTTTTAAGAAACACTTGCGTTTATATTAAAATTTCAATATGCTTGTCATGGAAGCATTTATAACCGTCCTACATTATCTGTGTTTTTCTTTGTAATTTGGAGGATTAATTAAATTATATAGAGCTAAAACTTCATGGAAGATAACTCAGAAATGCACTTCATTGACCTTTAACATATTCATTCAACAATAATCATATAAAAATATCAAACAATAATTATAATATTCGGCATAATTGAAAAGATCAATCACGAACACGTCTTGGATCTCTTTCTCTGTATTTGCAAAAATTGATAAACATTTATTCACACGTCTTGGATCTCAAGAAACAAAGAGCCGATGGTGGTAGATTCTATATTGTGTAAAAATTAGCAAATATCTGCGTGCAATTCACTGTTATAAGAATATTGTTCCCCAGATACTTTATTTATATCATGAAGCTTAGCATCGAATATTACGTTCATGGTAGGGACCAATTCGCCGCCGTAGAAGACCAGCCACCAAAGGCCGATTGATTAAGTCAAATAATCCCAATTAATGTGATAACGATTGAAAATGACTGAAAATAACAACTAGGCTTTAGTATTTTACCATTTAAATTGTTAAAATATATTAGTAAGTAAATCTTATAAAAATATGTGTAAAAAATTATGTAAAAAAAATAATATCATGGATCTGTTCCCAATGTACATTATGATAATATTTGATATATGCTACCTTGGTGCGCCTGGAAATTGTGTCCTTGTTCGGATATTATAATTAGTTAGCTAGACTGGCCAGGGTGGTACTCTACCATACAAAGTTTCCTGAATTAAATATTGCCTAGTTGACGATTTTTTATGGACATTTTGGCTTTAAAAAAGAGAACCGAGTTGTTTCGCATCGTTGGATGAATTTAATCCATCCTAGAAGGATCTTCATGTATTTGTAACTTGTAAGAGAGTTTATATCAAACATGAGTTTTATTCATGATATATAAATGAGTTTTAAATTTAATCACTTAGTCCATCTAATTTCGTATTACTTCATCAGCATCGGCTCGTTGAAATTTGATACAAAGTAAATCTATAACGAGTTCCCTGATAAAAATGTAAATCACTTTGGCCTCTAAACATATAATAGGACCTTTTTGTTTTCCCAGTATCACGGGAAGCTTGTCATCCCTTCAAACTGCGAATATTTCAAACTTGAGCCAAGCAATTTCGTCCTAGTAATACCTGATGCATCATGCCTTCTACGTGAAGTATTACAGATTCACAAAATGTGACATTTCAAACTCATTTATCTGATTCTCTGTCTCACTTTGAGCTCAACACACACTGTCATTTGACTTAGTTGCCCAATAGGAATTAGGTTAGGTAATTGCTATATACTTTTGATTGCTAACTCACACCACGCCTTGCGATATCTAAAACCATAATTCTGAATCGAACTCCTCTCATTTTTATTAATTTACAGTATGTTTATTTATTTGGAATAACGTGATGGTGAATGGCTTTGAATATAAATCATTCTTTATCGTTATCTCTTACAATTTGTTTTTCAAGTATATCACAAATAAAATCCTTATGGCTCACTTTTTTATTGTATTTTATTTGATTGTTAGTAAAAAAAGAAAAAAAAAAGAACAAAAATACTCATTTCGTGCAAGTAATTATTACGAACGCTTTTCAAACATTAGAAGCTTTTATACTTTGTCTTACAAATTTTAGTTTATCCTAAATAAGCTAAAGATTTGAAGAAAAATGGAAAACGGAAAAAAAACACGTTAGGGCAACTCAGCTGGAAAAGGTGTAAACAACTAGCATATATCTTTATGCAGGGCCAACATCCAAAATATAGCAAAAAAAAAAAAAAAATTCAAGGTCCACAACCCTATTATAAATAAATACACTTTCCCTCTTGCAGTAAACCACAACACCTTCAAACCAAACCAACAACAAAAAGAAAGCCTCTACTTCCCATTCTCAATCTAAACCAGATCTAGAATCATTATGACAACCGGAACCGAAGATTCTCGCCGGAAGCGAAACAGGTGCTTGCTGTGCATAGCCGCTGGCATCATAGCACAAACCATCATCATAGTCCTTTTTGTGGTTTTCGTCCTCCGAGTCAAAACTCCCAAAGTCCGCTTAGACTCGGTTGCAGTCGACTCACTCGCCACAAACTCCAGCTCCTCTTCTCCTTCCTTCAAGGTTGAAATCAATGCCGTTGTTGCGGTAAAAAACAACAACTTTGGACACTACAAGTTCGAGAGCAGCAAGGCAACTTTCTCGTACAAAGGCACCGACGTCGGCGAGGGAACCATAGCTAAGGAAAAAGCTAAGGCTAAGAAAACAAAGAGGATTAATGTTGTAGTGTCGTTGAGTTCGAACAAGGTTTCGAGCCACTCTGAGTTGAGTAGCGATCTGAGGTCTGGGAATTTGACTTTGACAGCGTACGCTAAGTTGGATGGGAAGGTTCATCTGTTGAACGTTCTCAAGAAGAAGAAGTCTGCTGACATGAACTGCACCATAAATCTTGATACTAAAGCCAAAATGGTCCGCGTATTGAATTGCAAGTGATCAAATTATTTAATCCTTGACTTTTTTTTTTTCTTTCTTCTTTTCTTTTATTGCGTTTTCTTGGGAATTTTTAATTTCATCTTGATGGGTTTGGAGTTTCGTTGTTGTTGAATATTAATTTGTATTTCTAATTTTTTTATATGGAGGGGAAATATATATGTATGTTCTGTGCATGGGAGATTAATTTCATCTTTTGCACATTCTTTGTATAATATTGGTTTGAATTTTTGAGATGTACAATATTTGCTTGCAACGAATTTTTCATTAACTTTTCAACCTCTTGATAAGAAAAATATTATGCTCTCCTCTCTACATTCAAGGTCGATTTTTTTTTTTTCATAGTTTGATAAAGTTTGGAATAGATAATTATAAGGAGATTATGTTAACCAAATGAAAAAAAGATTATGTTAACCACATTAACATGTAACGTCAGATGGCCCGTTTGGCAGTAATTGCCTATGAAATATTGTCGCATACAAAAGTTAGACATGTTCAAGTGCATATATATATATATATATATATATATATATATATATATCATTATCAAACTTAAGAAGGGGGTTCTAATTTTTTATATACAAATTTATATATATATATATATATATATATATCATTATCAAACTTAAGAACGGGTTTCTAATTTTTTATATACAAATTTCTGTTGAAGAAACGGGTGGTACTATCCACACACACTTTTTTTAACCTTCCATACACATCTCTCATTTTTGGTTGTCGTATCGAATGAATTGAAAAGTTTCAAATGACAAAAATTAATAGGAGGTGTATGGAAAATAAAAAGAGGTAGGTAACCATCCGAAAGAAATTATGATACTGAAAAGTTGCGTGAATTTGATAAAAGTATTTAACTGTTTTAGCATTTCACATAACCAAACACACTTGGATTTCATGACCCATTTATAAATAAAAAAATAATATAAAAAAATATAAAACAAAAAACAAAAAAAAACTAGTTTTTGCAGGCTTATATATTTTAAACTTAAAAAGCAACTTACATAGAATAAATTAACAACAGTTATAAATGTCTTAGTTCAATAATACAATATCACGTAGAATAAAACATAGCATTATTGGATCCGAATTTCCTGACCACGATAAATTATTCTCCTTAAGTTGCTTCCATTGGAGCATAATTCCATAGTGGAAGCAATCATCTCAAGCTTTACATGTCCTACTATTCGGTACTTTATCAACGAATACGACACGCCTGTGGCTAATTTCCTTGGTAGTTATCACCGAGACATATGTACAAATTCTATGTCTTCTATGCAGTTTGGACCCATATCATGGGAGTTTTGAGGATTTAGTATTTCATGTAAGGCAATTAAATTATAAAAAGAAAGGTGAAGAAAGAGTACTTCTCAATCTCATTAAGAAATTTATTGGCCTCAAATACTGCCATTTTCCTCTTTGTCTAAAGCTATCTAAGGCAGATAATCAGGCTGCATAAATTTATCCTTTAAGTCCCCTCTAAAATAAGCACTCCTACAAAGAAGATGATACTTTATAATTAATATATGAATACCTGTTTTGGTTAAATATATGATCAATTTCAGCTCAAAAAGTTGATGATTTATGCCAGATCTGGACTGACTGGCTGCCATACCTTGCTTACTCTTCACCTCAAGCATCTTCAAAAAGCTCTTGCTTCATCAACACAAAGGGAAGAGTCAAGTTGATAAAACAATCATATGTAGGACCCTAATCTTTCCCACGGCTTCAATTTGACTGTTTGAATTGGATTTGAATTTCAACCTCCATATATCAAATAGTTCGCTCTAACAAAAAATACAAACATGGAAAATTGCACTAGTGGGTTGATCGTCTTCAACTCAGAGAGAAATTTTTATAAGCACTGATAACACAAATTATGTGGTGTCATTTAATGAGTTATACGTTAAGTGAAAAAATAATACTCTATAGGTCTGTAACTATATTCTAGGTACACCAAAAAATCACTCGGATCAAGAGCAATGCTAGTTAGGAAAACTAAATTTTTAAACCAAATGATGTGGTTGCTACGATTGGATTATTATTTAAATGTTGATTAATGTGCTTATTTCTTATTTTGGTGACATATTATTTGATTTGCAAATTTAATTTAAAAATTTAGTTTACCTGGCTTTACCTCGGATCAATATGATTTGCCTTATGTTAAAAGATATCTAAAAAGGCGGTGGATTTTCATTTTTTTTTTTTTACTTGTTCAAAGATAAGAGGGTATAGCCAAAGCATACAATATATTTATGTGACATACAACACATATATAAATGATGGATGTCTCTATCTAAATCACTATCTCCTTATTGAATACTGAGACACAAACGAACAAGGGTCATCCAAAACCCTAATATACACAAACGTTGATAGCAAAAGCTAAGCCCTAAACCAACAAACTCTGTAGTTCACCACAAACAGTAGTAACGTGTGTGTTATATGTGCTACTTGCAACTTATTTCTCGGACCACTTTCTCTGTCAAATTAATATTGAACGTGCAGTTCATCTCTGCAGACTTACTTTTCTTGATCATGTTCATCAAATAAACCTTTCCTCTTAGCGTGGATATTGTGTTAAGCGTCACAAACCCAGAACTTAGATCATTGCCCAAGTTTGAATTGGCCATTGTCACGTCCCCCGTTACAGTAGCCCTTCTCGTTGCCCTAGTCCTGGCCGTTGCCTTTGGAATAGCAACATCGCCGATCACTGTACCCCCATACACAACGGTTATGGAGCTCTCCTCAAATTTGTACCGTCCGAAATTAGGATTCTTGACGGTAGTTTCAGCAATGAACCTCAAGTTAAGCGAAGGGTTGGCTGTGTTTGTGTCAGTAGTGAGTTCTTCAATCGTGACAGAGCGAATTCGGAACTTTGGGCTCTTGACACGCATCACGGTGAGTGCAAACACCGTTATAACGACGATCTGGAAGACGGCGAAAACAGCAATGTACACTAAACATCTGATGCGTTTCTTTTTGCGTAAAGCTTGGGAGTGGTCTGTGGCTGACTCTGCATCGCTTCTGGCCATGGCTTGGCCATTAGCGTAGGGTGCGAAAGCGAAGGACTCTTGATTCCTTTCTGCCATATTAATTTGCTTAATTTCTTGATTAATACAAACAGCTTGAATTGAAAATTCCAACGGTGTTGGGAAGTGATGAAGATTCAGATAAGCTTATATAGCCTATTTATAGTTGAGATTGTCACATAGTTCGAAGTCATCAAGCATATAATATAATTTTTATTAAATAATGAAAATTGAGGTGGTCAAAGAAAACACTTTCCTTGAAATTGTGCTGTGGGTTGATTAAGCTCTCTGATTATTTATATATGGGTTTAGGACTCCATATCAGACGGTTTCAAACCTATTAGAGAGGGGAAAAAGATTTCCTACATCTAAAAATATATATTTACACACACGCGTCGTGTACTCTTCTATATCTATATACATAGTATTGTATATACTATAAAGTAATTCGAATGAAAATATTAAGAGTTGAAAATAAAGGTTTAGGTTAAATTTAGAACTCTCTACAATTTCACACTTCTCAAATCCAACTTCAATGCTTTATTATTCTTTATAAGGATATATTTATAAAATTATAAATGAGCGATAATAGGAAATAAATCAAAACTATCATTTTTCCACAAGACAATGAAACCTATACCAAATCAAATCGTATCATATATCAAATCCCTAATTAAATCATATCAAATCTTTAAAATACTTTTCTTTATATCTTCCGAGACCCCGCTTTGCCAAGAAGGAAATAAGATCTAATTTGAAATTTTGTAAATTCAACACCCATTTTCATGTGGTACCACACATTAGAAAGCTCGGCTAATCACAATCCATCAGAAATAACGTTTCTTTTCGAATGCCCAACTGAAACTAGCGCCAATCTTTTCGAAAACTCAGCTAAACACAATACATGGGAACTAACACATTTTTTCGAATGCCCAGCTAAAACTAACGCCCATCATTTCGAAAGCCCAACTAGAACAAATTCCTCTTTTCGAAATCCCGATTAACAAATCTTAATCCTTGGAACTAACGCCTCTTTCCAAAAGCTCAACTGGAACTAACGGTAATCTTTTCGAAAATTCAATTGGAACCAATGTCCTTTTTTTTTTAAAACGCAGCAAATAAATCTCTTGTTATGTTTGAACTAACACCTTTTTTCGAAAGTCCATTTGGAACAAATGTTAATCTTTTCGAAAACCCAACTGAAACTAATGCCTCTTTCGAAAGCCCCAACCACCAAATCTTTTTTCCTGCAATTTTTTCATTATTCTTGTTTTTTTTTACCATCCTCGAGGAGCGATAACAAAACCTCTCTCTTCTTTTTTCCTTCTTCATGGCAACAACAATACTTCAACTTCTATTTTTCTTCTAACAGTCATAAATAATCTTCACACAGGGAAGTGCTCACAACAAGGTTCAACTAAGAATTGAACTCTGGTTTGATACCGAGTTGAAAATAAGGGTTTAGGATAAATTTGAAATTCTCTACAATCTCACAATTCTCAAATACAACTTCAATACTTTATTATTCTCTATATGAAAGTATTTATAAGATTACAAGGCAGCAATACTAGAAAATAAATCAAAACAATCCTTTGTCCACAAGACAAGGAAACCTATACCAAATTAAATCAAATCATATCAAATCCCTAATTAAATCATTTCAAATCACTAATTAAATCAAATCTCTAAAATACTTTCCTTTATATTTTCCAACAATATATGTACCTAATTAGAAAGCTCTCGTATTAGGAAGGGTGGCATGGGATCAAGTATAAGCAAGATTTAAGAGTCTCGTACTTTTGTTAAAAGTGCCTTACGAAAATACACAACAGCAATTTTTCTCATAAAGTACAGAAGCTAATGCACAATGGGAAATCTTTGTGAGAAATCTACGTGTGAGACTAATTTGTAAAATGGTATTTTTCTTTTCATTTTAGTGAGAGTGGTATGTGTTTTTAATTTAGATAACATATTTGAAAAAATATATTTCCCAGACCAAAAAGACTAAACACAATATCTTTCTATATGAAGTTGTTTGGGCTCAAAATAATATTTTGGGCCGACCTTAGAGTCATTTTCGGCCCAGTAGCATTCATCTAGAATCTTGTCATGGGTCGTCCACTCAAGATCGGCCGAATCCTGTTTCGAGGAGGATTGGTTTAGATAAGGGTGAGGTGGTTGAACCCTAATGTAACAAGGAGTCTTAAAGCTAAAGATGTTTAGAATTAGGAGATGAATCTAGTTCGTTATGGAGCCTGGTTCAAAGTCCTATAGGGGTTAGGATTGGCTGAAACCTTCTCAAATTGGGTTGAAGAGTTCTAATCCGAGTACATTTCTAGTTCGGCTATGAAGGGGGTTCGCTACTATAAATAGAGAAGGAAATGCATCATTCAAACCCCTTCAAATCAACACAAAAATTGCCCTTTGCAAAGCTTCTCAACAACCCTGAGATTTTTTCCTCTCCCCCTTTCTTCCCGCCAACACATCTTCAGTTTGGATAAACAACACTGTGAAGGCAACCGGTGACATCTTCGGTTTGGATAGACAGCACTGGAATCGTAAAATCAGCCGACCGATGAGCACCTTCAGTTTGGATAGACAACACTGCTTTGAGACCGACTGGTTATTTATGCACTGGAATCATAGAATCAGCCAACTGATGAGCACCTTCAGTTTGGATAGACAACACTGCTTTGAGACCAACTGGTTATTTATCCAAGTCCCGGTCAACAAGGATTTTTGAGTCCTTGTTGGTAGAGGTCATCTCATCAGCCTTTTCGGCGAAGTAAGGTGTTACAGGTTACTAGGCTCGGCACATTGAACGCCGAGTTTTATTTTATGATTGGATATTCACAAGCACATTTTAGAGTACGGCATTCCGACGACCGAATCACATTTGCCATCAAGACATTTATCTCTTTCGAGTATTTGTGTCTGTATAGTCTGATATCAGTTCGGCGTATTTATACTCTCATGAATATAATTACCGAGACCGAACCCAGTGCCGATGATTTGTGAACTTCCCAGAACTAGCAGGCTTATCTTCAGGCTCTAGAACCCGAAGGCCAAGACGTGTTCCTTCATCGGCCACAGTTGTAAGATCGAGAAGTCAGCAGCACGCCCAACGCAACATCGACATATTACTCCCCAGCCAAACTCAACTGACAAGTTGGCATGCCCCGCACACAACCGAATGACGTAGTTAGCTTATTAATTACTCAGTCTGCGCGCAATGTATGCTTGGTAGTTTTTAGGGTCAATAGAAGTTCAAATCGCTACGATGAGGGATAGTTCCAGGATTTTAACATGGGATGGATTAATATAGACAGGTCCAGGTTCATGACATAGGTAATTCCTCGAACAGTTGGTATGCACGACTTCATATGACAACCAAACTTTCGAGGGATCAATCTTTATTCTACTAGACATTTTGGACAAATATAAAAACAAGGAGAAACATCTTGAGGTTAGGCACTGAAGGACAAGAAAATGATGGAGAAGTTGCAGGGATGAAGTTTGAGTGAAGGACGTAAAAGACAGCGACCCGTCTCAGGCTACGACTACTTATTCTTCATACTGGTACTGATAAGTGCATATAAAGATAAAAATACGTCGTTAAAACTGTTTTCATATCATGATATTTTCAACGCGTCACAGTTGAACTTATCATACCTAATTAGACGCCTTTGGGATCATTTCTTATCGAGTTGATGTCTGTCATTGACCTTTTCTCTTATGCAAGTTGTCCTACTTTTTATTTTTTCTGTCGAAGACTCGAAACATACTTTTCCTACTTCCAGAACCAGTAATATACAAGTCAAACACTCCACTAAGCCACCTAAACGGCCAAATAATAATGATTACAAAAAAACATTATCATTAACGTTTTTGGGCACCATCATACTAAATATTTTGATTAATTACTGTTTGGACCCGATTTTGCACGCAATTGGCTTATACACTCAAAATTGTTAGATAATGGAAATATTAAGAATTAGGGTTCGTTTGCGAATAAAAGTTGAATCAATCGCATAATTAATCTAGGTTCAAATAATCGAAGATGGCAAGACTTGGCAGCGGTAGAGTTTCGGCTAAGAATAATTCTGAGTAAATTTAAAGAATAAGAATTGAATATTATCGGAGTTATACCATGCGGTAGACTTATCCATCACGGAATTTATCCCTATAAATATAAAAGGATTTGCAACGTAGAGAGTCCCTTCAACTCAACAAACAACTCAAAACGCTCTACTCGAAAACTCTCGCTCTATGTGAAACTCTTCTTATAACCCTTAGAAAAATACTAACTATCCTAACCCTCTCGTTAACACATCTTTAGTTTGGATAAGTAAAAAAAAAATTTGTTGACAACCAGTGATATCTTCAATTTGGATTAGTAAATAAAACTAATTTGTAGACTCAAACAATTTAGGAGGATCTTCAGTTTGGACAAATAAACATTTCCTTTGAGTGTCTTTGCCCGTACAACCTAATATCGATTCGGCGCATGTATATATTCTCACAAATATAGTTGAAGCAACTGAATACGGTGTAGAAGATCTTGAACTTCGCAGTAAATTAAGCAACCTCGTCTTTCAGGTTCTACAAGACTACAACCCTAGGCTGAGAGGTGTTCCTTCCTTAACCGTAGTCGCTCAGGGTATAGAAGTCAACAACGCATTCGACACTACCATCACCACATCTATTCCACTGGTCTGACTGAGTTATGTCTCAAGTTGGCACGTCCGCATTTACAAAAAGGACGCAATTAACTTGTAATTACTCGACATACACACTACGTAGGCTTTGTAATGTTTAGGCCAACAATTACTAATTAGCATGAGGTGCAATCTGCAATGTCATTAGGCTTCTGGTATCCTCGTGCGAATTGTATGCTTATTAATAAAATAAAAATTGCTTTTGCAAGTGGTAATCTTGTTTGAAAAGTAATGAATCGTACAAGTCACCATCACGTGCCTGCGAGAAGTCCAACTTCAAAGCCGGCTTCCGCGTTTGTGACAAGAAAATGGCAAGACAGAGGACCTTTGCTGATCCCACATTCAAAATAAGTGCACTCTTAATCCTCCTTTCATATATCTATAAATACTTGCTAATCAAAACTACCAACATTATCTATCTTCCACTCACCAAACAAATATACAGAAACCCTAGAAAACAGAAAACCATAAAACAAAAACTTTGGGAAGCTACAAATTGAAAGAAATTAAAATGGCAGCTGAGAAAGAAGCAACATCTCCCCCTCCCTCGGCACCCCTGGCAAACAGCTACACTCGGAGCGACCAAGAATCTGCCGTCACAGCAGACCCAGCCGAGATGAAAAGAAACAAGCGCATGAGGTGCCTACTATACGTTGTTGTATTTGCTGTGCTCCAAGTTGTAGTTATCACAGTCTTTGCACTCACCGTCATGAAAATAAAAAGCCCTAAGTTCCGGGTTCGATCAGCCTCCCTTAGTCAGTACGAAGTTGACAGTGTCACGAACCCTTCATTTAACCTAGAAATGGATGTTCATTTTGGTGTGAAGAACACCAACTTTGGACACTTCAAGTACGAAGATGGAATTGTTGAGTTTGATTATAGGGGGACAAAAATTGGACAGACCAATGTGTACGAGGAACGTGCCAAGGCTCGATCGACTAGAAAGGTCGAGGCCTCTCTGGACCTAAGTTCGAATGGGCTGAACGCTACTTCTCAATTAGCGAGTGATATTAGCTTGGGGATTATCCCGCTTACGTCCACTTCTAGGTTGGAGGGGAAGATACATTTGATGAAGGTGATCAAGAAGAAGAGGTCTGCTTATATGAACTGCACCATGGACATCGTTCTTGCTACGCGGTCGATCCAAAATATTGTCTGCAAGTGATATTTCATACGTATATTTTTTATTTCATTTTTCATTTTTATTCTTGTTTTGTGAGATATAAGACATTTTGCTGCTATACATACATTATAGTCGGTCATAAAGTTTCCTATGTAATATTCTTTGTTGTGATTAGTGATTTGAGGTGTTAATTAATGTAAGTCCCGTATTGGGAAATTTAGAAAATACAATCTATAAGTATATGGTGCCACTTCTAATTACATTGAGGTCTTTTGTGTTAGAATTCAACATCTAGTAATGTGTTTAAGTTGAGGTATTATCGGTGCGATTAGGAGTGAGTCAAAGACCCTTATCTGAATATAATTTGGACTTTGATTGAACCCATGACGTAGCCCAAATAAAAGAATTCAGCCCTATGTACCTCTCCAATGGGCTCTAGTGGTCTTATGGGCCTTTCAATATATAAAAAAAAAAAAAAAAAAAAAATTTATTGTTAGGGTCCAAGAGTTTGGCCTTTCGGGCACACAACCTGCCATTTATATTCTTGACTTCTTCCAATTCATGGTTATTCAGTAGAGTTTTGCTTGTGCTTGGTTCCTTTAAACGAGTCATTCTTCCTTGTGTAAATCACAATTCATACATATAAGGAAAAAAATAATTGTTAGGGCCTAATAGTTTGGGTTGTCGGGAACATAGAGTTCGTTTGGATGTGCTTTTAAAATGGCTTAAAACGCTTATGGTGAAAATATTTTTTGAAACAATCCTTAGTAAAAATGTTAGTAAATCCTGAAAAAACACTTAAAGTGTTTCCTAGAATAAGCACATAACTGGTGCTTATTGTAGAAATCACTTAAAGTGCTTTTAGAACCCAAAAATGTTTTCTCTAAAAGCGATTTCAGTCATTTTAAAAGCACATCCAAACGAGCCCATAATCTGCTATTTTCATTCTTGACTTCAACCGGTTCATGGTTATTCAGTACAACTTTGCTTGCACTTGGTTCCTTTATTGAAACGAGTTCCTTCTGCAAACCACAATTGATCCGTATACAAAACTCACTTAGGACACAAACAGAAATATTTATGCGCACATCTAAAACAGTGATTACCGACCAAAAAACGATCGCTTCCTTCTAAAGCATGAGCCAGTATTTTGACACGGTGGATAGTGTTATCATATTGTTTAAACGTTCCAAAAATCTCGCCGATGATTGAGACAGATCCAGTGAACTGCAGCAAGGGACACGGATGCATATGACAATATCCGTGGAGGAAACACAGCAAGTCTAATTGTCCTCGGATGAAAATATGGTGTCGGGTCGGGTGTTTGTTTGTGTGGTGTTTCTTGGTGCATTGCATTCATCTGCATATAATTAATCACATTTCTTGATTGAAACACTTGAACTAAGTCATGTCTTTTTGCTGTTCCAACTTGTGCAAATGCAGTGAACGGCAGCCCTTGCCTCGACTTATCAAAATTTTTGTTCTAACTTCGGAAATTAGGAGTAATATAGGGACGACTCCAAGCAAACAAGGCTTCTTGCTTTGCAAGGGTTTTTTTTGGGGGGTTGGGGGGGGGGGATGAATTTTTTCATGCGCAGCTTTATCCTTAATTTACAAATAGACTGTTTCCATGACTTGAAAGCGTAACATATTGTTTAAAAATATGAAGTCTCATAATACACCACGTCAAGTATGTTGTCTCAGTAGAACATGAAATAGCTCTGATTGTAATAGTATCAAGAAACGCAATCTAAAAATCGATTGTGGTGTGTTGTATTGTGTTTTGTTCACATTGTTTTGAGCGTTATTGAACCATAATATAAATTTATAAGAGTTATGATAGCTCAGCTTGTACATAGCTACGTGACATTATCTCTATTGCTAATATATAAGTGTGGAACCATCATTTTAGAGCATAAATATTAATAGTTGTGCTACCATCAGATGTGGTTGATGCTTATAATTATATCAAAAAAAAAAAATTGCATCGACCTCCCATCTTTGATTATACGTGTTATCTATAAACTAAACTCTTTCATAAAATACAAATTTAGTCGATCTAAACTCTAAATGCAAAACCAGCTATACTTTGTATCCCGTTGAAAAAAAAAATGAAAAAGTTCATGATTTATCCTCTTTTGCAGATGCATGGTTCATTTCATTCAGTGGAACAAGTTTGGTGAGTCGAAGACAACTCAAAATATAATTTAATTAAAGTAGAATCTGCCCATCGAGAATGACTTGTAAGAAAAAAGAGACGTTAAAGGTGATGATCTCTTGTCATAAATTTTAGCATTCCACATGATATGGCATGAATAGTTTGAGACACTGACACCTTAACGTCCTCATTTCATCCAGTCACCAAACTTGTGACTTATAATTTCAAATTTCCAAGTTCATATAATGGCCAAAGGAACACTTCCACTTCAGTCCCATTCAGTCATACAGCTCCCCTTGATAATGGTCTCAATTGGTGCCCCGAGATATGTGGTTTTGTTGTTTGTCATTTTTTCTTCTTTGGCAGGTCTGCAATGTGGTTCGCCGTGAAGTTTGCATCCATGTCTCAAATGGGATTTTGGGGCCACAAATTTTGGTGTCTTTCTTGGCATTTCTTGCTCATCATAATTATGTGTTTGAACTGCAGTGCAAGTACATGCCTTGTTCCTTTGATTTACAGATATCATTTTATATAAATTTTAGGGTTTGTTATAATTTCGATCATGGATTCTAATATTAATTTCTATATTCCTTAATTTAGACAAAATCTAAACGTACAGAAGCTCTTAGAGTTAGTTGAAATGGTGCGAGGAGAGTGGAGTTAGTGACGGATTCAAAATTTGAATATTGGGGGATTCTAGTGTCAAGGTCTTGTGTTTTTTGGATAGACATGGAGTGCGAAGCGTACAAAAAAATTTCCCTTTATACACCAAGGTATTTCGTTGAATACATGGTGGGTGTGTTGTTGTCAGTCAAACTATGTTGTGCACATGTAACCAAATATCGACATATGCCAAAACAATCTGATGAGTGCTATCGAGAGAATTTGTCAAGTACTCTTAACGCAACCTATTGAGTGCTTTCAACATATGTTAGTAGACATTACATCAAGCATTGGATGGGCACCAAAGAAACTCATACCAAACAATCAAATGGTCATCATAAGACTTTCATATGTATATTAATCGCACTCTGGGTAAGACCACCTTAGTTACAACATACATCTGCCTTTGAGTGGAGTAATACTATAAAATTTAAAAATTATGACAGACAATTCAATTCCTTTCATTATAACTAAAACAAATAAAACTAGGGAATTTTAACGAAAAATCATATTTTACACTAAAAAGTCAATCCTGATACTATTCACTTCACTATTTATTTTGACATTTTTGTTAAAACTCAAAATTTTCAAATCATTTTCGTTAGTTTTCCAATAAAACTATTAGCATAGCATACAGGAAGGAAGAAATACAGTAAAATGCAAATATTTTGGAAAGTGGAGGGGTAATTTGTAAGTAGAAGAGGAAAAAATACATGCGACTTTTTTTAGCAGTTCCTTCCTCCCCTGCTGGTGCTGCAACAAGCAGTCAAAAGTTGAATAAAATCTGTCCATCCAACCTAGCGACCATAACCAGATGGGATGGGTGGTCAGAGAGACTGGGAGAGAGAGAGAGAGAGAGCATCTGCCACCTTCTGACTGCTTTTCTGTTGTTCACTTTGAAACGAAATCAGATTTTAATAAAAGCAAATAAAATGCTTCTTTTGCATTCCAAAAGCACTTTATATTTACAAAAAGCAGAAATGCAGTTGGAATGGAATTAACCAATTTTTCTCCAGGTTGGTGATGATCATAAATCCTCTTTCACAAATTCAATTTGTTTCGTAACATATACGGCTATTGAGCTTCACACATATATCCCTCGTAAAGAAAATTGAAATTTCATCCAATACCAATTTAAATATTAGATCTCATTTTTTTACTTACATGCAAAATTTCCTAGCATCCCATCTTAAAAACATTAATATCGAGACTTTATCAATGGCATATTAACAAAATGAACTTTACATTTCACTTTAAGAACACTAATATCGAGACCTGACGTATCAACAAAATGAACCTCTGTTTAATGGACGATGATTGTTTCCCTTTCACTTCCGGTTCTCTTCCGTACCTTCTTATTTTATGTGGTCATGATTAAATCACGTCAATATTTTATATATATTTTTTTTATAAAACTAATAAAACAAAAATTAATAGTAATATAAAATGTTAACGTAGCTTAACCATGATCACATTAATAGGAGGACACAGAAGAACACCAAAAGTAAGAGGGCAGACAATCCTTATCCCCGTTTAATAGCCAGACAATTTACAGGCAATAACCAAAGTTGATTTCCAATTACCAGTTTTTATGAGTAATTGAAGAACAAGAATCTGATTCCATCATCCGTCAATTTCTCCTGGAAAGTGGAATCCCCATACAAAACCAAAAAAATGAAAGATGCAAAAACTTATTGAGTCAAATCAAAATCTCTGGACCCAGAAGACAATGTCACATATCTTTCTGATTGATTTAAAACACCATTTTCTCTCACAAATTCAATTCAAAAGCAACATGATGCTGCTTGCTTCAGTGTAAAAAACCCTAAACCAAAAAGGATCCCTAAAATTCTCAGATCATGACACGTCACTGTACAGACAACAACAGGTGAACCCTATATGTTGTGCTCACCGGCCATCATAGCTCAAACGCTTGCAGTTAAAATACCAAAACAACCCTAACCTAACCTCATATTTTCGTTTTCGTTTCTTCCTTTGTTTTTACAGAAAACACAGAAAATAACAGAGAGGGTCATAAAGTTCCTCAGTTTTTCCCGCGTTTTACCCATTAAAATCCGACGAACAGAACTTCAAATTTCTTCTTCGATCGACATTCTTGCGGATTTTTCATGGGAATCACTTGCAATCCGTGATAACAGAGAAGAATCTGTAAAAAAAATTGTGAAGATTTTCTGTAAATTTCCATTAAAATAAATTTGGAATTTGAATTTCTTCGCTTTGATTGGTTAAATAAAAAGGAGGAGACTGATGTTTACCAGTAGAATATGATCTCATGGAGGAAGAATCACTGGTTGATCGCGACAGTGAAGACAAAGAATCTGAAACCAAATTAAAAATCGAAATTAATTCATAAACATCAAATAATAGATTAAACAAATGTTTAAAATTTGAAAGGTTTGAAACTCTCAATACCTCTAGAACTGAACGATCTCTTGCAATGTAGAATGGCGCTCTGAATCCCATCGTTGTGCAGCAGCAAGGAATCGTCCCTCCGTTGCACCGGCGGCGCCACCATCACCGTGGCAGACTTACTCTTCCCCAAGTTCTTACAGACAACTCTAAATCCCGCCGGAAAGTTCCCCTGCTTGTCCTTCTTCGGCGAACACATAGAGAATATCGGCATCGCCGGAGACGCCGTCGGTGAGTCTCCGGCAGGCTTCACCCTCTCAGTAGACCTCCTGGAAACCTTGGAGTACAGAGGTTTGATTAGATTCAGGTACTTCTGCAGAACATCCTTAGAAAATCTCTCTGTTTTCGAGTCTTCGGGCTTCAGATTCTGCAATCCCATTCCGTTTCTCCTGGAGCTGTTTTCTCGGGTGAGCTTAGGTGGGTTTTGAGCTTCTTCTCCGGCGAGCTGTTTCGCAATTACTCCTTTGATTTTCTGCTTCTGGGACTCCATCGAAACCTCCGACTCAGCTTTTTCCCCTGTTTTTTTATCTGTTTTCTGTCTGGGATTTTTGAACTTTAAAGCTCCGAACTTTGGGGCGGATTTAAGGAGAGCGATGGGGGACTGAGGAGGCCTGGAAACTGGCTCAATAGGGAGGATTTTTCTTTTGGAAATGGGATCGGAAGCGGACAGAGAAAGGGTTGGTTTGCCGCCGGCTGTTTTGTCGGAGGTGTTTGGTTTTGGTTTGAAGTCGAGGATGTTGTTTTCTTGTGAACTTTGGATGATATCAAAACTTAATTCCAAGTCGAAGAAAGAATCTTCCTCTTCCTCTTCGACCTCGTTGTCTTTTGCGACGGAAGGATTTGGATGTTTGCCGGTGGAGGCATTGGGTTTCCAGAACTTGAGGAAGTACAGAGTTGCCATGGCTTTGGAGGAGAAAGAAGGGAGGGAGGAGAGAGTGGAGAGAGAGGGGTTAAGGAAACGGTGGGGTTTTGAGGGGTTTTATACGAGGAACGAGTGACAGGAGGGGGTAACGTGAGGAAATGAGTGAAATAAACAGAAGATTTATCAAAAATTTCACTTCGTTTTATGGCGTTACGTCTGCAGCATCGAAAACAGAGGGGAGAGAAAGAGAGGGAAAACAAGCTTTTCTTTTGCTTTTTAGAGAGAGGGAGATTGCTTTTGTTTTTGTTTGGGAATTGCTTCTAAATAATTGAAAGTTCTTAAATAAATTTTTAGTAAAAATATAATTTAATTCTGAAAAAGTATTTAAGTTATTTTTTACAAAAAAAAAAACATAAAAAGTGCTTTTTTCAGATATTTTAATTGCTTTTGAAATATAAAAATATTTTTTTTAAATTGTTTTCAATCATTTAAAAACATTTGTCAAACGAATTTTTAGATAATCACAATTAACTCGGTGCAGTTATTTGCTAATTAAATAAACATATATAAATTATATTTGTATTTACAAATTCATAAACGAAACATCACGTGACAATGAAGGTTATACATGTATGTACAGATTCATACACTGTTTTACGAAACAATGAAGGTTTGATTTCAAACGATGACAATTATGAGATGATGCAGAGGTTTTCTCTCATCCAATGGCTGTCCCCCACTCGCCGGTCTCTTGCGCTTGTCGTCTCATTGTGACTTTGAACTTTGATTTGCAGAACACGTTGATTTTCTTGTTTGTTCCGCATAAGAGGACACGAATCCCTCTATACTTTCCCCCAAGCCAAAAATTCAATACTCCCTCTTTTCTTTTTAGTTGTTTTGTTTCAAAGAACTATAGTCCATCGTTTAATAGACGCGAGCGTAATTATATTGACTAAAATAAATGTATCTTAATATCTTTATGTCATAGTGGATAATAGCTAGTCAACTTAAGGGACAAAACAAACTTGTGGATAATAGCTAGTCAACTAAAAAGGAAAAATCAGACACAAGTTTTTATACTCTTGTAACTCATATTAGTTTTTGGTTGAGCATCGCTTGTATAAAATGAACAAAGTTCATCAACTTAATGAGAAAACCGAACAAAAAAAAAAGGAAAAATTAACGTCATAAAACAACTAAGTTATAAGTCCTTTACAATGTAAATAAAGCCTTTGAATTTGTTTTTAATTTTATTTCATGAAGATAAACTTGACCAAAAGAAAAGAAGAAAAACTAACTCAAAAGTGTGAGAAAGTTATAAATAGACTTGGTCAAATGATCTGTTTTTCTTGTGGAAAAAAAAAAGGTAAAGTGAAACGAGCTTGGTTAAATGATCTTTTTGGGACTTTTTTGGAGAAGAGCGTGATGGTGAATTGAGTACAGGGTGTAGTTCCCAATCTAACAAATCCAACTTCTAGAATCGAGATCCTCTCCATATTTTGCGGTCTGAAGTCGATGGATCGTGAAAGATAGATTGAAAAATTCGAATTACTCTTTTTAAATTTTACAATCATTGTTAGCTTATCTTATTGGCCCACCTTTCACAAATTAAGAGTCCAAATTTTTCCTTCTCTTCCTCTCTTAAACGGTATAAATTTTTTGATCTATCAACTTCTGGATTGCGAGATCTGAAAAAGATCTCAATTCCTTCTTCGGCATTGGATTTTTGGCATGGAGGACGGTGACGAGATTTCCAAAAAGAACAAGACAAAAGAGAAAAAAGAGAAAGAAAAATGAAAGAGAAAAGGCCAAAAAGAAAAGACTCCAATGGCTTTAACTTTGCTTTTGCAGAGAGAGAAGTCAGAGAATTGGGGTTCTTTGCAAGGCAAAAGCCTTGGGGTGCAGATGGGGCACGCTTCTTCTGCTTAAAGACTAAAGCTTTGACTTGTAAAATTGGTTTTGTGTGGTGTTGGACCCTCGGCCATCCTTGTGAATCAATGGGGGCTGCATTCTGCAGAATACTACGGAGAAAGGTCCTCACTTATTTTACTCTTTCACTTAATGTTTTACCAAAATCTTCAGGGTATGTGAGGTATTGAACTTCAAATTCATTAAAGCATGCAACGTGTGATTGATTTGAGATACCAACACACTAATAATGATATTTTCAATTGAGTTATGCTTCTTTGTCATTGAGAAGTAGCTCTATAATATGCTCTCTTTGAATATAAAAACTCGTTAGGGTATGCAAGGTGATGCTCTAAATTCCTTTCAGCGAGAGGTAGTCTTTCGACACTTTATTTCTCACACATTTTTTTTAATTTCTGACCGTCAGATCTAATGAATTAAAGAAGATCAATAACTAAAAATTAACAAATGTGCGGAAAATGTAAAAATAAGTGTGTGAATATCACTTTTCTCAGCAAAAATGCTATCTTGATCGTATTTCGAATTAATCAAACATTGTCACGTGAAAACAAGTAAAATGCATGCAATCTGTGTGATTGACTTAAAAAAACCGACACAGTAACAACTCTGATCTAAGCACGTTTCTCTAGTGGGTGAAAGTCATATTGAAGTAACTAATGCATAAGATACTTTCTTGGAGTGTACAAAGTTGTAGCATTAGGTCTCAAAAAATGACTTTGTTTTATATATTCTTTCCAACCATTTGAAGAAAATAAATTCTGGGTTAAGAGGATTGGGACATGTTAGAATCAGATGCTCCAACTGCCAAATTCTCTGTCACAGCCTTTCACAAGGGCAGGAACCAAACTTGTGCATCCCTTGGTCCTAAAACTGCTTCACCCACACCAATCTCCCTCTGAATTTTCAGCTCTTTCTTTAAAGGTAAATATGGAAGCCAACGACTAAATGCAAATATGTCTGTGGTTTGTGGTATGAACGACATAATATAAAAGGCTTAAGCTGACTCTGTAGTCTATACTTTTACTAATCATGATTTAATCACAACATTTTTGTCATTTACATGACATATAGTTTATCAGATTTGGAAATAATATATTAGTCGCGTAGAAAGGGGGAGATGAGCGTTTATATTTGTGTGAATAGACCTACATCTTCGCTTGTACACACCCTCAAGGTTTTTTTATGGTGTTTGTGAGGAGACGCCCTAACCTACGTTGCAGTGTCTATCTCCTAGTATCCCCCTAGCACTTTTTTTCTTTGTAGGAATAGTCGGTTTTTTCTCCTAGGTTAGTCTTTTGTATGGACTTTTTTTTTTTTTGGCATGCTTTGGCGGTTTCTCTGGTAATGCACTTTGAGTTTTAAAAAAAAAAAAAAAAACACATCACATGGATATCAATTATAGTATGTGTGAGTAGAGAGACCATTTTTTAGACTATATTTTACAAATCATATTAGATGACGGTTGATGGTTGGATTCCTTCTTTAATAAATGCAAAATTTTACACCCAGTGATTATTCTACATTCCGTCAAACTTTTGAAATCCCTCTTTACCATTTATTTTTCAGACCATTCAATAGTTCAGACTAGAAAAATTGTGATGGGTAAATTTATGTGTCAAATGATCTTTTGATAATGCACATCCTTGGTTTGGTTGGTGTTTCCCTTTTGTTCAAAAGAAAAGTAGGTGTTTCTATAAAAAATTAAAAAAAAAAAAAAGAAGAAGGTGAACCCCACCCATGATAAGATGTTAAATTTTTATCTTGTTGTCATCTCAGGTGGAACAAACTACGAAAAATCCTTAATGTGAGTTTTGGGTGTTGGGTTTTTGAGTGAGCGAGAGCTATTTCATATTTGTCTGCTAAAGAATTTTCATATGTGGTTGGCTAGTCAAATTATGCCTCAAAGAAATTTAATTATTGGTGGGGTCTTCATGTTTAATTGGTGTCTAATCCTAATCCCGCTGATGTTAACTCTTCATGTTTAGGAGTTCAAACCCTAAATTTTATATTAGTGTTTAAAATATCGGTATCGATGAACATATTTATATATAAATTTGTGGAAATGTTGGAGGTTATATTGATATCACTTGTCTTTGATGGAAATGATGGAAGTTTGCTAAAAACGTGGCAGTCTGCTTTGATACCAAATAGAATTATATTTGTTTATTTTCATGTATTTCATAATTTTGGATATAAATACATACAATCCTTGGTATATAAGAAAACAATAAAGGTCACAAAGTTGACCCGTTTCCACCACCCATTTCCACATCTTTGTCTGATATTTTCGATATTTCACGGATATATCCAACGTATCGAAGAAATTTTAAACGAGTTGATTGGAATCCAAAGTTGACCCAAACCATGCAGCCAGCAGCTTCTATTGGACTTTTACTTTTGTTAATTGGGCTACAAAGTTTATCTCCCCAAACTTATACTTTGGGTCTGCGGCCCAGATAACTCTCGTCAATTCTGTAGAGTGGGCTTGGGTTAATGAGACCTACTTCATCGTTTTAAATTTCTCCATCAATTTTGACCCAAATAAAATGAAATGCGTAGTGTTTTTGTTATCAACAATTGTCGTTTATCAAAACTGATGGATTGCTATGATAGTTAGAGCCGTTCTGTCCTCTCAAGTTCTTAATACACTGTATCTGAGTTTCATACAATGCAAATAAATAAAATGGACTATCTAACTAGTAGTGTGGTTGGTTAATGACTCGTTTGAAACTGCTTTTAAAATAACTAAAAACATTTATAGAAAAAATGCTTCTGCATTTTAAAAACACTCAAAATGCTTACATATGTGCTTCTTGTCAGAAAAACTTCAAGGATTCTTTTACATTTGCGCTAAAGATTGGTTTCAACATTTTTTTCATAAAACCACATTCAACCATTTTGAAAACAGTTTTAAACAAGCCCTAAATCAATCGGGAGAAGAAGGAGAGAAAGCATATTCTTCTGTGAGGTTCTGTTATTCTATTGACAACTATAGCCTATTGGCATATTCTTTATTTCTCCCAGAATCATCGTACAAAATAATTCAAATGATTGGCAACTCTTCTTCCAAAACATTTTGCTCTTTCGGAAGAAGAAGCCTTTCCGACGGCAGTGGATTTCAAATTAAAGCTAACCCGCCACCGCAATGTTGAAGCATGTCCCATGGCGGAAACCTGCCAACGTTAACATGAAAAAACGTCTCCGGCATCTTGATTGTTGCTTTGCCAACTCCAAATCGGTGGGTATCTCTCAACTTTGAATCTTGATTTACTTCAAAACTGTAACATCTATCTGCATATTTTCTAGGAAGTTTTAACGAAAAGACCGCGGTACTATTCATTTTACCTAAAAATCACATTTTTACACTAAAAAGTCAATCCAAATACTATTCACTTTACTCTTTATTTTGTCCATATCGTTGAAACTCAAAGTTTTCAAGCTCTTTTCATTAGTTTTCCATATATTTCTAAATCTGTATGTAGTTTATATTTATCTGTATTTCCATCTAATTTGTATTCGGTAAGATTTTTAAAAGAGTGAAACCACAGCAAACACCTAAACTTAAACTCTAATATTCCAATTGCTTGCCAATTCTTCATGATAGGTGTTCTATTAGCACTACATGTATTTAAAATATCGGTATCGGTGAAAATATCGATAGACAAATTTGTGGATATATTGTATATTGATATTGATATTGATATCGATTGTCTGCGATGTAAATGATGAAAATTTGCTCAAAAACATGAAAATTTAAAATTATTTTTTAGGAAATGTCATATAAAGCCACAACACACGTATGAATCAAGAATTAATGATTACATACTGTGTGATATGTGATATTTGAGAAGAAAAAACTTCCTTCTAATGACAAGTAATAAGATAATAAATTATACATAACCTAATTGAAATCTTCGTCATGAAAGCAATACAAGTTTTATTGAAGTAAACTAATACCATAAAGAAAGAATTTAAAAAATAAAGAATACATAAGCTCATGGATATTTCCTGCAAACTTTTTGCAAATTGTCTGCAAAACTGGATATTTCCTGAAAATATTGTGGAAATTTATTGATTTCTAGAAATATCGTGGATATGGGATGAAGTTTTGGACCTCACCCCCTCTTTCCATATCGTCTCCTGAATTTTTGAATACTTCTATGGAAATATCGACCATATTCAGGATATTTCAAATATTGAGTACAACAGACACATATACAACATTTTGAATTACTCTAATTACTAAGAGAAAGATCCAACTTATATGTAAGAAGACAATCACACAACCGTCTCAAAACTAGTCTACTTACTCTAATTACTTTGGTTCATGTATGCTGTGTATTTCGACATCTTTCCTCCACATAGAAAATTTCTTCAATGCTATGTGTCACATCCTGGTTCGGGCCCCTACCACATTCTGGATTCAACTTAACTGTAGCACGATATTGTCCGTTTTGGGCCCCTACCACACCCTCACGGTTTTGTTTCTGGGAACTCACACGAGAACTCCCGTGATGGGTCTCGCGTGACGGGCAGCATGCCTTGATTTCGGTCGGGATGTGTCACTATGTAATATTGAATGTTATGTGAACAAATAACTGAGATTAAAATTAGAAGAGTTAAATATTTGTATAAATTAAACGGCTAAAACACTTGTAGTATTGAATGAAACATAACCTTAAAATCACATCCCTTTATTTAATTTAATTTTATTGATTGCGTTTTCTTTGTCATTGTCCCTTTTTTTATTGTTTTAATTCGTTATGTATAGCAGATGGCGAAAAATAATCATGTCAATCCACCTTATTGTGGGTTTGATCTCCACTGATCACCTTCCCTAACAACTAACAATTCAACCCATTAACGTTAACTATCACGGAGTGGTCCAGTGGTTGGGACGAATTCTATATTCCTTAGTGAATCGCGCGATGGTGGCCAGAGGAGACTGAAATGCCTTTATGAGTCTTCCCCTCTTCCAGAAAGATGAACTTCGCCACCAACTGGTCTTTTTTATTTTTAAGAAAGAATAAAAAAACTACTAATGTTATCGTTTGTCAGAAAATTCGTTATGCATAAAATATAGTAATACTTTGAAAAAGAGTATGCACCAAATTCCTACGGTCCTACCAATTCCTCAATTGTGACATGAACATTTGAAATCTAAATTAGAATTTGATTGCACTTATTAAATTGTTGGAAAAATGAAACATAAATAGAAAACAATTAATTAATTAATTAAAATTGGTGAGTAATTAAATAAGGGGATGGGTCGCGCTCACGCTGCGATCACAGAAACACCAAAAGCTCCGGGATGCGAGATTTTCCCGCCCCGTAGTGCTTTCCTTGGTTTCTTCACCATCTTTCAACGGCCCAGATTTCACCTCCCTAACTACTCGCTCTAAAAATAATTTAATTTACGAAACACAAAGAACACTCTCTCTGATATCAACGCTCTGAAATAACACCTCCATTTGGACCATTTCTCTCTGTTTCTCTCTCTGTCTCTCTCATCGATCTGAGAATCCATGGCGGAGCCAGAACCAACTACCGCGTCGCTGATGGACAAGAGCTACAGCCACCACTCGTCGTCTTCGTCCGACTCCGACGACGACAAGAAGGCCAAGCACGCTGCCGCCGTCAAAACCAAGGTTGAAGACAAGCCGTCGGCGCACGATTCCGTTAAATCCAAGATTTTCAGGCTCTTCGGGAGAGAAAAGCCCGTTCACAAGGTCTTGGGCGGCGGCAAACGTACTATATTTTTTCCCTCTCTTAATCCGTTTATACATCACTAGCATAAATATTTTGCATGGATTTGGTGTTTTTTGTTTGGCTGATCGGAAAATGTGGGAAATCATGAAGAAACTGAAATTCTGAAAGTTGATTACGTTGATCTGATAGAATATTGATTATTCTGTTCGCCTGAATTGCATCGAAAGTGAAATTTTTCTTGAAATAACAAGAATCTTCGTTTGAGCGAGCTAATCTCAGTTTATTAATTCGATATTTTTCTTGAAATTTTAGAATTTTTGTTTAGTATTAGTCAATAGATATTCCTAACGGTTGTGATTAATCTTGAAAGCTATGAATTTGGGGAAGATTTGTTTGGCATTTTTTAATTTGTTGATTTAAATAGCTATAATAATTTGTTGTTTATGTGCTTTCTGATTTGTGTATACTGTATAGATTGCCAGTTGATGCAATAAACATATATTGATCGTGTTTCCTTATTTGGTCCTGGTTTCGAATGCGTAGCAATACGGACATGATCAGTTTGAATTCGGGAAATGGTGATTTGGTTGTAATAATATGGCCTAGAGAAAGATTTTCCATAACGGTTTTCCATTTGTGCGTTTATGAACTGAAAGAAGAAACTTGGAAAGAAAATGCCATCAATTGCGATCTAATGTCGGTCTTTTGTTGCAGCTGCTGATGTTCTCCTATGGAGAAACAAGAAAATATCTGCAAGTGTGCTCGGCGGTGCCACTGTTTTATGGGTTTTCTTCGAGTTGCTCGAATACCACTTAATCACTCTGGTGTGCCATTTATCGATACTTTCTCTGGCGGTCTTTTTCCTGTGGTCCTATGCATCCACCTTTATCAACAAGTAAGGCGTTGGGTGTTCTAGCTGTTTGTTTTTTGCATATTTGATCCTTGATGCAGTATCTTATGGTCTTGACTTGACTGCGTTCCTTAATCAGGTCGCCACCACAAATCCCAAAAGTTCAAATTCCTGAGAAGACTGTCCTTGAACTTGCCTCTGCTCTGAGAATTGAAATCAACAAAGGATTTTATGTTTTGCGGGATATTGCATCTGGAAGAGATTTGAAGACATTCCTTGGTGTAAGTTGATCTTTCGCGCATAGTTACGCTAATCTTTTGTTCATAGTTATGCTGTATGTTTAGGCTGTTATTGGATTATGTAGTCACTAGGTGTTGCTCGTCTAATATCAGGTTATAGCCGTCTTGTGGATTTTGTCGGTGGTTGGGAAATGGTTCAACTTTCTGACCCTATTCTACATAAGTAAGGATGTTTTCGTTTCAGTTTCAATTTAGTTTCGTGCCTCTCTGAATTCAGATTCGGGAAGCTTTCATTTCTATTATTAACTTTGTCCCGAACATTGAATGCCAGTTTTTGTGTTGCTGCACACTCTGCCGGTGATTTATGAGAAATACGACGACCAGATTGATGCCTTTGGTGAGAAGGCATGGATCGAAATTAAGAAGCAGTATGCAGTGTTTGATGCCAAGGTTTTGAGTAAAATCCCCAAGGGTCCAGTGAAGGAGAAGAAGAAGGATTAGACACGCCGTTACGATGTTAAGCGTTTACTAGGGTACACATTTTAGTCACTGTGTTTTTAGTGAAATCGTTTAATTCCGTTAGATTACTGTCATCATGCGTTGTGTTTTAGTACTGGTTACAGCTTACTGTTTTTCGCACAGTTTACTGTCCTTCGCTTAATGGTATATGAAAGTTTTAATTCTCCACGTTAACGTTAGTTTCTTCTAATTTTCTTATCAGCACCTGGGCAATGTTGCGTGTAGGTTCCAATTGCATAGCAATTCTTGTGGAACAAGTAATCGTCCAAATTATTAAATTTATTTTTATGTTTGACTATTTCATTGCAAAACATGATGTCCGCGTAATCTAAATAGGAATTGAATTGAAGAGTTGAAATCTAAAAACTAGGTGGCCCGGTGAAGAGAAATTAACATATATTTATGAGAATTGTGAGCAATACTCGCCTTTAAAGTAAAGAAGTTTTGACTAAAAGCTCACGGTATTGTTTATTTTAATGAAAAATCATATTTTTATACTAAAATGTTAATTTTGGTACTATTCACTTTACCCTTTATTTTGTCTTTATCATTAAAACTCAAAGTTTCAAGCTATTTTTATTAGTTTTCCTTTAAAGTAAAGAGACATCACTGTAATAATATATATGTGTAATACAAATCGTTCTCAATTTTTGGAATTGATTGATTTTGACTGCTATTACACCTACCCACAGCCTTAGTCCCCTATATTTATTTGCCAACAGATTCCTTGCCGGATCATTTTGGTGAGAATCATAGGGATCTATGAATCGAGTCTGTTCATCGTATATCGTATAGTCAGTTTTTGTCAGGTACAGTTTGTGTTTAATTTTAAATAAAAATATTTAAAATGATTTATGACCTTACGATATACGATGAACAGACACAATTCACAGATCTCCGGGATTCTCACAAAGAGGATCCGGATTAATTTATTTGTTTTGCTTGAACAAAAAATATATAAAAAAATAACCGTTAACATTTTCACTAGTAAGTGATAGAGAATGACAGTACTCGTTAATTTAAGTAGCTTAAAGTGCTTATTAAACTAGCCTTTTGTTTAGCGGTACTGGTATTAAGGTTGTAAACCGACTAGATACAACCCGAGTTTGTATCAAACTTGGATGGAATTAATTGGCTTTAATGTTGAATAAATCATCTTTTCGTCTTGAATTTTCTAAAATAATAATTTCATTTCATATAATAATATATTAAGAAAAAATAAAGCAAAATCTACATGTATAAAGAGCATTGCACTATCAAATAATTACACAATTTAAGAACAATGTTCACAAATGCTCTTTAAATTCAGTCCAAGTTTCCTCTCACCAATCTGAAATCCCACAAGCATCTCCAAATTCCACACACTTTTCACAGAACATGGACTAAAAAATCCCAAATAACTTTGGCTACGCTTACATTTTGTACACCGATATATACGTTCCTTGCGTTGTAAGGTTTCTTCCTCGCCTGAGCGTCGGAGCCAGAGCTGCTTCTAGCTGATCGTCACGCTGTTGCGAGCCATCGAACATTGTTGCTTTTCATGTGGAGTTTCCATCTTCCTCAATCCCTTCACATTCTTCCTCAAAGAATGAAGCTGATGACTAGTGCCTAAGTTGCCGGCTTCCCTGTCTGTATCAGTAGTTTACATGAAATAAGTCAGTTGTTGCTTCTTCCTCGAGCCACCCTCGCCATACAGTTCGTTCCACTGTTTCAGCTCACTCATTACCGATCCCTCTGATGCGAAACTTGCAGCGACCTGCATTACACCATACACATGTATAAACATAAAATGCAATAAGAACAAAAAAATGCGAGTTTTTTGGGGGATAAAAATGTGAAAAGAAGGTGAAGTTTGTGACCTGATTCTTTGCCTGCCTCATATCTTCCATGTTTAAAGCCCTCAGGGTAATTACGCGCTCCTCCTCTTCTTCTTTCGGTTCTGAAGCTTCTTCTGTGCTTTTTTCTTCTGCATCTTTCTTCTTCTTTTCCTGTAGTTTCAAGTTTGATCAAAATCGTTGAGCATTGCTTAAACCAGAATTGGGAAGAAAAAAAGAATATGCCGTTGCAGAGAAAGAGCATAAAGGTAGTGAATTTACCATATCCTTTTGTCTCTCCTGTTTTATAAGCTCCCTAACTGGTCGATAAGCTGCTGTCACGCACAAGTTCTGTTTTTCCAGGATTTAGTGTCGTGAGTTCATCGTACTAGTCACAATTTAAGGTAGGTTATTAATATTGTCAACTCGAAAACTAACCTTAAGATCACTTCCACTGTACCCTTCTGTCATGGTTGCAAGCTCCTTAAAGTCCAGATTTTCGACCCTTTCTTTCGAAAGAAGAGTTCTCAAGATCATTTCCCTGTTCTCGACTGAGGGAAGGCCAACCATGACTCTGTTGAACGCAGAAAGTAGATTTAGATTTGGCAGACGGTGAAAAAGAATGAAGAAAAATCTGTATGTAACAGAATGTCGATCTATACCTCCGCTCAAATCGCCTGATGATTGCTTCATCAAGGTCAAATGGTCTGTTGGTTGCGGCGAGAACAAGAATTCTCTCCCCGGTCTTTGTCAAAAGTCCATCCCAGTGTGTCATGAACTCGTTCTTAATCTTCCTCATGGCCTCATGCTCCCCAACTCTGGTTCGCTGCCCGAGCATGCTGTCAACTTCATCCACGAAGATAATAGTCGGGGAGACCTTTGCTGCAAGTGTGAATAGAGCTCGAACGTTCTTCTCATCTTCTCCAAACCATTTTGAGGTGATCGTGGACATCGACACGTTGATGAAACTTGCTCCTGCTTCACTTGCTATGGCCTTTGCCAGCATTGTTTTTCCAGTGCCAGGAGGACCGAAAAGCAATATGCCTCTGCAAGGCTTCAGAAGGCCACCTTTGAAAAGGTCTGGTCTTCGAAGCGGGAGCATGACCAATTCCTGAAGTGATTCTTTGATATCATCCAATGCACCAATATCTGCAAATGTGACTCCAATCTCATTTGCAGGGATAACCTCCGGCCTTATGCGCTTCTCAAATTCATTGTCAGGTGGTACTTCCTGCACAAACACCACGAATTTTTGATAAGACAACGAAGATCTGAACAAAATAGACACGGTGAACCATGTGGATTTTGTGGATAGTACTGCAGGACTTGAACTTACTACTTTAGGCGGAGGTGGATTCTCACTGTCCTTCTTCACCGCAGGACCAGATTTCTCGGCTTCACCTTTGTTTTCCGGTGCTGCTGTTTCAGACTTCGATTCAGTCTTTGCACCAGCAGCCTCTTCCCCTTCGGTTTTCTAAAATTCAAGAGAAATGATAAACCATTAAGCCATCAGAATTTACTAGCAGTTCCATTTAATCCACCACTCGAAATGTAAAACATCAAGAGGTTAAAAATGAAAGTAGAAGAAAAACCTTATTGGAATCGGCATTGGTCTCCAGTTTCAGAGAATCTTTCCCGCCAGATTTTCCCTCCTGGAATATACTCAATCCATGGGACAAACTGTTCCAGATTGAGAATCGTATTAGATAGAGAAAATCATAAAACAGTCTGTTTTGCAGTGAAATATAACCTAAGAAATTATGAAACTGAGAAATCAAGCATACAGAAAATTTGGTATCTACCTCCTTGACGATATAACAAGCTTTCCATTTCGATATTCTGGATCCTTGTTTTGCATCAAATGATAAGATAGCGCCGAAATCACAATCTCTTCTATGTAATTGCTGAGTACCATTGTGTCTGCATGGCAGATTGAACCAAGATCGTCACATTCAAGATCATTCGCCGCAAGCACCTCGGCTATGTGATTTTTGTTGTCTTGAAATTGGATCATCTTCATGTCTTCTTCCAGTTGAGATTTCCAGCTGACAAGATGAGTCTCGTCTTCTGGGGGTCTGATCTCAATATTGTAGGGGAACAAAACAGCAAGCTTCTCATCGACTTCTTTGCAATCATCTTCAGCGTCTACCATTCGGGAACCAAGTATCAACACTGACCCTGAAAGTCTCTTCACCATTTTGTTGAACAAATTGTATAACCGCCGTGATTGGAGAAAAAGCTTCTCGACGTCCCTGATGTATAAAATGATGGAACCAGTTTCTGATATCGAAGATAAGACCTGTACGAGAAATAAGATTCATGCCTATTAGTACTATACTAACATTTTCAAGCGATCATACCTTGTATCTAACCAAAAGAAAAGACATTACCTTGTAAAGTGACAGCAGAAAAAGTTTCTCATCGAAACACCAGTTGCTCACGCGCTTGAGAGGAACTGAAAAAAAACGAAAGAATGTTACAGAATGATAAGCAATTCCACACATACCTAAAGCATAAAGTTAGGTTCTCAAACAGCCGGTATTTTACTGTATGAACAAACCTGAACTTGGTGAAGCAGATTTGAAACTCATGCTACTCATATCAGATGCAGAAGAGGCATTTCTTTGAAGCGTTCGAGTTGGCCCTTCTGTTCCCCTGCGGGTGTGAGATAATGGTGTTTTAGAAACGACACTTTTCATAAACATCAGGACACTTGATTCAAGAATCAATCACCAAATACTATACCTTGATTTGAGATCAGAAGAACTGCTTTGCCGAAATAACGCACCTGTAAAAAAACAATTAGTTATAATAGCAGTGAAGTGTGGAGTGTGGACATTACCAATAGTCACTGAACTGAGGACATGAGCAAGAGATAGGATTTGACCAGAGGAGCTTTAACGAAAAAATATAGCTATATTTCCTTCGTACCTTTAGTGTCCCCGCGTGAAGGGAGCATTGAGAAGGAACCGAGCAAATTGGACATTTGCTCCAACGTAACCTCTGAGATGGACCTCTTATGATGCTACAAAAAGAATGCAATGAATCAGGCAAAAGAAAGAAAAAAAAATCCAATGGAGCAAATTCAAACTTTTCCTTTCAAAAAAATTTTAATACTTTGACAAAGATACATGAAGTGCAGGAATGCATAACATTGAGTTTAAACAACATATGGATCCCGGTTTCATCACTTGCTAAACTTAAGATCTACGCTAAGACTTTGGAAAAGAAAGAAACATGATTAGTTTCTCAGTAAGAAGCAGAGAACGCTTACTGATTCTCTTTTGGCACAGCCGTATTTACTCTGTATCTGCAAACATGTAAATTTGACAGTTATTAGTACTACTGTATTACGAGCCAAATCTAATTCATGTAAACATGTAAAGACAGACTGATATAGTACTGCTGTATTACAAATATTTACCTTGATCGAAAAATCAGTTATATCCAACAGCAGCAACTTCGACTCAAAGTAATGCGCTAAAGCCTTGGCGAGCATTTGATGATAAAGTTCTTTGGGAAACAAGAGATGCAATTAGATTAGCTTATGGAAAAGGTTAAGGTACGAGTATTTAAGTGGAAAATCCCAAAATCGGATAACGTTTCTAAGTAGCCTACCTGCAGGTCCTGAGAGCAAAATAGCTCTACTTGCAGGTGAAAGATTCCGGGTGTGCTTGGATAAGTCGGAGTGCTTCAGATGAACATATGCAGCACTTGTTAACAACATCCGAGTTCTCTCTCTGTCATTGCCATCATCGAAACATAAATTGTTGGATATGATGAAAGAAAGAAACAAGTTCAAGTATTAGAAATCAGAATTACATCACTTTCGTTTAAAGGCAAACCCACATCATGATTCCATCTTAAAATTATGTTTCTGATAACTTAAAGGACAAAACTTAATGGGTTGATCCAAAAAAAAAAAAAAACAGTTAAAAAAATCGAATCGAGAAGACTCAACATCCAACACAAGTCACAAGCAAGCAAAGATTGGATTCAAAGGCAATTTTGCAGAAGTACAATATCCATGTCTGAATAAACTCATCACCAAAAATTTAATTAAATAAAAAAACCCAGAAAAATTACATAGCCATTATATTAAAAGCAGATATAATCAAACTTAATTAGTCAAACAAAATTTACCCAGGAAGAAGAAAAATGAGAACTTGTGCAGAAAAACCCAGCATTTATGGATTGTATTATTCACAATTAGGCAAAATACTGAACTTTAATTACATATAACCTGGAAAATTAGATATGAAACACAACCATCTTCCATGTGAGCATGCTCAAAACTAAAAATTGTGGTAATTGAGTTAGAAAATCTCCAAAATTACCTTAGGTAATAAGGAAACTCCTCAAATGTGACTTTGCTGTCTCTGCCATCTACCACCTGCCTCATCAACTCCTGCTCAATTTGCTCCGCCGTCACCTCATCCGCCGAGCAATTGCCGTTTACCCATTTGCTCACAGCCTGCCCGGAACTCAATCCCAGCCCCACCCCAACCCCAACCCCAACACTCAGAGCAGACAGCAGAATGTGCTTCTGTTCCATCCTTCCACCAATCCTTTTGAACAAAAGCCACCTCCTTCACGGCAGAGATCGAAGGCGGGGCCTTTTCACCAGACTTACCGGCGAGACACAGAGCAAAGGAGATTGAGATTCAACGAACGGGGCAGAGATTCATCAACTTTGGGAAAACCAGGAAGATGGTTTGGTGGGATTTCTTTTTGGACAATCAAGGAAACTTGGAGAGAGAGAGAGAAAGAGAGATTTGTCGTGTGTTTTTTGGGGTGCGTATGTATGTGTTTACACAACACACGTCCGAATACAACGTTTGTGCTGTGGATTGCTTATGTTGTTGGAGCTCTGCAGCTATTTATAGCATGCTTGTTACAAATGGACGTTAAAGGCTCCTCCAAGAAAAGAAAAACCACATGAAAACGATGGAATTATAGTTGGATTCTTTTTTCACCTCTGGTACTACTAGCTGTTTTTTGACTGACCGGTCTCCTCCCAATTCTGGCGGCTTTCCCTCTTTTCTTTTCTTTTACTTTTCAATTTTGCTTTCTCTTCCTAATGACTAACCTCTAGCGATATACCTACGCGTGTGACAATTTGTTCGTTTACATTTTACTTTATTATTGAAAAAATGAATCACATGTGTTTTAAAAAATAATATAAAAATGTCAGTTAGTATTACGGTTTAATGATATTTCTTTTTACTTGTAAGTGAGAAGTCTTAGTTCGATTCTTGCCAATGATGAATTTGAATCACATTATTGCTAGCCTATTATTAAGCTTAGCCCACTTTCTTACCTCATTAGTGTAGATAATATCGTTTGTTCAAAAAAATGAAAATAAAAATAAAAATAGATATGTCAGTTGGGTTTTTTTTTTGTTCTTTCACTTTTTTTTTTAGTTTTACTTATTTTAGATATTATTTTTTTATTAAAATATATTTTGAAAAATAATGAGCGTGACCAATCACAGCCCCATTACATGGTTTTTTTTTCTTTTTGTGTGATTATTATTATTATTATTTTTTTTTTTTTTGACCTTTTGAAATCTTAATGGAAAAGCAGTAATTTTGGTGTTATGAAAGCTTCATTATTTTTACCTTTTGAAATCTTAATGGAAACGTAGTAATTTGGGTGTTATGAAAGCTTCATTCTTTTTACCTTTTTTTTCTTTCTATATATATTCTTATTCAAAACAAGACATAAATAGATTGTCACATCCAGCCCAAGCACCCACCACATCTCGAGCTCAACTTCACCGTAGCACGATATTGTCTACTTTGGGCCCCGAATACGCCCTCACGATTTTGTTTCTAGGAACTCACACAAGAACTTCCCAGTGGGTCACCCATCATGGGATTGCTCTCGTGCGAACTAGCTTAACTTCAGAGTTAAGATGGAACCCGAAGCCAGTGAGCTTCCAAAAGATCTCGTGCTAGGTAAAGATGGAAATATACATATAAGGCTTAAAGGATCCACTCCCTTGAACGATGTGGAATGTTATAATCCACCCCTCTTAGGGCCCCGACGTCCTCGTCGGCACACTTCCGGGTAAGGATTGGTTCTGATACCAAATTGTTACATCCAGGCCTGGGCCCCCACCACATCTCGGGCTCAACTCCACCGTAGCATGATATTTTTCGCTTTGGGCCCCAACCACGCCCTCATGGTTTTGTTTTTGGGGACTCACTCGAGAACTTCCAAGTGGATCACCCATCCTGGGATTGCTCTCGCGCAAACTTGCTTAAATTTGGAGTTCCGATGGAACTCGAAGCCAGTGAGCTCCCAAAAGGCCTTGTGCTAGGTAAAGATAGGAATATACATATAAGGCTTAGAGGATCCACTCTACTGGGCGATGTTGGATGTTACCTAGATAATTTCTATTTTGTATTTTATTTTTTAAATAATTGAAAGAAGTGGATGAACAAATAATTATATAATACTAGCATTTGCCTACACACTTTGTGTGTATGAACACTTTTTTTAGAAAATGAGAAGGAGAGAGGGAGAGAGAGAATGCAGGGGGAGTGGGAGGTTTTTGTTTTTTTTTTTTTTGGTTTTGTTTTTTTTTTTAATATTGAAGGTATTTTAATTTTTAACATCACCAGTAAGTGAGGCTTTAATTAAAAACAGTAAAATTTGGACATGTGAAATTACATTATTGGCCATTATTTTTTTTTTTGTGTGATAGAAGACTAATTTGTCTTTTCACCCTCTTTTGGTTGACAAAGAGGATTTTATTAATTAGTAAAGATGTTCAGATACTTTATAATTTATATGTAATTTTATTTTACATTTTATATATCCAATATAATTATATAATATTTTAAATATAAATAAATATTTATTCATATATTATATAATAAATTTAATTAAAACTAAATTACCCCCCAAAATTTTCCCCCAAACCCACTCCAACCCAAAGGGAAAATTAGGGCTAAATGCTAAATGCTAAACCAAGGCCAAATTCCTCCCAAAATTTAGCCCAGAAATCAGAGTGGACTCCACCCAATATTTATTGGAATTTAAATTTTTTTAGATTAAAATGTTTATAAAATTAATTTACGATAGTCTACATATTTATTTATTTTTTAAATTTAATTTAACAAAAAAAAAATAGCCTAAGTTCATTCTTTAATAATCTCTGGCTAAAATTTTAGGCTAGAATGGTTGGAGCAGAAAAGTTGTTTCTGGGCTAAAAGCTAAATTTTCCGGACTAAAATATTTAGCTTTTAGCCCAACCATTGGAGATGATCTTAGAACTTGATTTTGCATACACCGAGAAATGTCTCGTGGTTGAGATAATAATAATAATGCTGCATCCATATGTTTACCACTAAATTTAGGCAGGAAAAAAATTTAAGGGATATTTTAAGTTGTGTCAGCTAGCATGGGACTCGCAATTTGCAGATTGCAACTGTGCAGCTGAGTTGTAATTTGGTTGGGTTCAACAACCTTATCATTTTTAATTTCTTTTTGTAACATTTTCTTATTTTTGGAACATGCTCAATTATTTTCTTGGGCACATATAACTGTACCTACCTTGGTGTGGGCTCAAGTTCTCAGTGTTTTAGTCTGTGTTGAAAACACAACACGATATATTAAATGTTAAAATATAATTAATTACAGATTTTTTTGAAGTTTCCAACCAATCTCATTATTTTATTAAATTTGATATACCAAATGGTATTCCTTCACCCTAAAAAATCTCCCATTAATCTACACGTTTGGTTGTACATTAATGTCTATTATTAATACATGTTTCAAACAAATCTAGTAATTTAATGGACTGTAGTTCAACTGCCAAATATTTTTCGGAAATATTTATTGATATCTAGTAAATGTATTTTGATATGTAACGCCCTGTAATTTATGGTGTTTTTATTTTTTCAATTTTGGGTGCTTAATTAGCACATCCAGTTCGTAAATCATTGACGTTAATGTGTTTGATCGAGTACAACTATATACATTATCTATATTATTTGTATTGTATGTATAGTTGACACACCCCGACCGAGATCAGGGCGTGCTGGCCGTCACTCGAAGGTGACGTAGCCATGTGCGCGTGCGGAAGCTATTAAGAAGGTAATATAAAAGTACGAATAATTAAAAACCTAATAGCATACAAAGTACTAGTGTATGTGAGACACAATTCAGAGCAAGTCTACAACAGTCCAAAAGGAAAAGATACGACATAATTACACCCGAAGGTGACCCTACAATGGTGAGTGTCTGTCAGAAATGCCGGGACGCCCTCTGGGATAAACCATCGAACTTGCTAGACCACTAGAACCTGGAGGGGCGCAAAAACAAAAGCGTGAGTGGGCAAAAACAAAGTTCTTTGAAAACTCTTTAGCAAAATACATTCTAACCCCTCGCCGTAAAACCTGTATACTTCCCAGAAAATGAACATATATACGTATGTATAGATATGTCAATCATGCTCCATGATATGCCATTCATGCTCGAGAATATGCCATTCATGCTTGAGAACATGCCACAACAGAATCTCATAATCAAATATAAATGCTCAAGCGTAATTCACATCAATAACATATAATCTGGCAGCCGGGAGTCACCTAATGTGACATGTACCGCTGCATATAGAGCTCCAATCTCAACTCAATATCTGAATCTGCACACAAGTCGGAGCCACCTAACGTGGTCTGTATGACAAGACTGGGTGTAATATATATACGCTCTAGTGCTACGATCACATGAAGACTATGCGAATAATCGCGGGTCGCCTACGAGTCGGAACCACCTAATGTGGTCTGCACGACAAGGCTTGCACCTAACTTGGATCCAAGGCGAGCGTGTGGTGCGGGTGAACATCACGTGAAGTACTATGCCCTGGCCCTGGGCGGGAGCACTAACACCGGGGGTGCAGATTATGAGCTCTCTAAGCATTTCAAACTACGATTGCATAATAAACAGGAATGCATAACCACATGAATACCGCTTACCTGGCACTTACCTGTGCGTCCACAGCACCAAATACACATTTATATATATGTATGTCGCTACTAATGCATGTGATGATGCATAAGTATTAATAATAAAATGTATGGCATAAAACAATTACTCTTTTCTATTTAATTTCTGGGAATTAATATGTATATAGGTATATACGGAAAACAAAAGCCCACTCACTGATAATTAGAAGGGTCGTAGCCCCCCCTGCCTCGAGTGTGTACGCTCGTCCTCGGAAAACGAATCACCTATACGCGACCAAGTTACGAAAACGTTAATTTAAAAGCACCTAAGCAACTTCTCGTAATAACTTCTCATACATTGCTCAAATTGGACAAATGAATATACCAACGTGATCTACACAACCTCAGGATCACACCCATATTTTTAGAATAATTTTTGGACCACGCACGCGCCCCCACGCGCCTGAACAGGCACGGACCTACGCGCCTCCCACGTGCGGCCACGTGACCTGCACACTGACGGTGTCAACAGACGCCGTCAGGAATATTCCGTCAAATCTAACCGGATACCGTTAACGGCGTCAGGAATATTCCGTCTCCTTCTCCAATCCGTTCCCGATGCCGGCGCCGGCGACCGTCGCCGGAAACCTGCAAATCACTATATCTCTCTCGTTTTTCCACCTTTTTCCACGTTTCTTGCACCAAAATGAACCCTAAAGCTAGTAGAACATGACCCAACAAGTTTTAAGGCCTAAAATGTCGAGATTATACCTGTCCAAATCTCCAAAACTCGGCCAACTTCGAACCTAGCCTTCCCGACGTCCAAACTCGTCCAACGAACTACTCCCAAGCTCCTGGGAACTTCACAAACACAACTACAAGCTTAGAATCTCCTAAAACAAGCTGGATTAGGTTTGCATGAACAGTGCATAATTCGGACCACTTCGAAACGACGTGAAAATGGTAGTTTTCTTACCTGGAATTGGTTTGGTTGTGCTCCTCACAACCTCACGAGTTCAATGGTGAAATTTGTTTCCTCAATGGTTGATGTTTTGAGTGTGTTTGTGTGTGGTCCGTAAGTTTGTAGAAGGAAGAAGAAGAAGATGGACTCGGGGAGAGAGAGAGAGAGACTGAGAGACAGAGTGACAGAAAGTGAGGGAATGAGGGAGGGAATCCCGGGAGAGTGAGGGTGATGTGTGAGTGTGTGTGGTCCTACAACACCACACCACACAACACTAATGTGATAAAAACGAATTAGGGGGTAAAATTGTAAATTCACACGTACGTTTCGTTAGTTTCGGGACGGGATGTTACAATAGTATCCAGTTTAGTAATTCTCCATTTGTGCTTACAATTTTTCCACGATAAATGTGGAGATATTTGGTTTATTTTTTTGTCAAACAATAGAATTTGTTAGATTAGTTACGGACGAAGTTTGAACACACACCGTCATGCAATGATTCAACACCTTTCAACCACTGTTAAAACAATACAGTATTTATTTGTGGATTAAAATGATATTTACTTTATTTCTTTTTAAATGATATTTATTTACAAGCTCTTGATTGAGGAAATTTATTTATTCAGTATCAAGATGAGTACATGGTAAGAATTAAGGATGAATTCTAATTTGTTAGGTCTGGGGGATTAAATACTTTAACATTTGAGCTAAAAGTAACAGACGTTGTCTGAATAAAATTTAATAAATAATTAGGTACAACGAAAGGCCCCAAAAGTTTCAAAGATTACCTAACAATAAAATGTGAATAAGAATTATATAATTAATTATAATCCAAAAGAATCATATTATTAGTAATCTTGTACCCTTTATATTTTTTGAAGTACTTTTAAATAGCTAAAAGCTCTTCTTGTGAAAATTTTATAGAATCAATCCGTATAAAAAATGAAAGTAAATTTTAGAAAGCACTTAAAGTGCTTTGAGCAAGAACTACTATTATGCCTTTCTTGTAAGAAAACACTTTAAGTACTTTTAGAACTCAACATTTTTGTTAAAATTATTTTTAATCATTTTAAATAAACTTCCAAACGAATTTTAAATTTTTTTATTCAATTACTTTTTCGTACGATTTTTTATTTATATATTTTTTAACTTTCGGTCACTACTTTTGAAGGAACATGACCTAAAAAGTTATTTTGCACGTTTCTTCGTTCTTTTGAAGAAATATTATGGTTTCAGTATACGTAGTATTTAAGCTGCCACTACATGAAAGTGCTAAAAGACTGAAAAGGGGCGGCTGCCACGTTTTGTTAACTTCGTATATCCATACATTGTTTCAAAAGAAGAAGAAGAAAAAAAAAAAAAGTTACAACCCCCATGCAAGCTTAATTACAATCGTGAAATCATTTTGATAGATATCATTATAAATTGAAGTATTTGGAGATATTATGTTTGCTTAATCATCAATTTTCATACACTACATAAATAATTAAGGGATCCATTGACTGTTTCTTAATTTAGTAAATTCTCAATTTATGCATGGTGACAATAAACCAGCAAAGGAGGGAGAAAAAAGCTTGATGACATAAATAAAAGTATTAAAATAGGTTCAATGATTTGTATAATACTTCCATGCAAACCATATAATGGACAAAAATTTTGCCCACAAACTCAAAGAGGATGATTTTTTTTTTTTTTGACAAACGATAGTATTTTATACTAAATTTAAGAATTTGATTGTAGAGGGGACATCGCATTATTCTAGTTAATTTGGCTAAATTCAAGTATGTCTAAACGACAATCGTCAATGTTCAAGAATATATACGTATATACAAGCTTGCATACGTAGGTTCATGAAAACTAAAATCAATTGGTTTAGTTTTGTTTATTGTTATTGGTTAACATTAATATTTGAAGAGAAAACAATCATTCTTGATTTGAAAATCAAAGTACACATGATGGACGAACGAACAAACGGAGTACAAAACGAATAGATTGCTCAATTAACTAAACGGAATAAAACACTACATTGTGTCTAACGCTAATAATAAATGAATACAAGCACTTCTAGATACAGTGAACTAAATCTAATCCTAATAGGGAAGAAAACAAACCCTAATTCCAACCCTTGGCCCAAAATCCAAACGAACCCTAATCTCACATTTTTCCAACGTCTAGAACCCTCCATATAAATTCTGCCCGTCCTACTTTTCTTGTTGTGTACTTTTTTTTTTTCCTGTCAAACTTCTTGTGTACTTCACTGCTTTATTTTCTTGTTTTTTCTGTGATGGGTGAGTGGGGATCCATGTAATGTACTAGTGTATTGTAGCTAGCTTGTTAAAAATGCGAGATTATTCGGACTAGGATTCTCTTATTTTATTTTTTCATCTCCTTCCATCTATTATTTTCATATTTTCTATTTTGTCTTTCTCTTTTTATAAAAAATTAATATAAGATGTTAACGTGGCTTAACCATGACCGTTCATATAGAAGGAGAGGGAATGAAAGAGAAAAAAAGAGAGAAAATAATCTTACTTCAGATTATTTTGTGGCGTCAATTCTCCCATGTACAGACATGCAGGCAAAGACAGTGACTAGTACCGTGGTACGTGATCGTGTGAACTAAAAACTAAAGAAACTGATGGCTTTTACGGTTTTTACTTTTTGGTAAAGTTTTAGGGTTTTTACTTTGTTTGCACATACAATCGCCAAAAAGAAGCGTCGTGGAAAGAGCAACTGAGCAGTAAGAGCTCTTATCATCAACTTATCAACTGGGGCATCATGATATATAAGACCATCTTTCCTCGCAGGTTTTAGGGCAAAACCAATACTGCATATATGTAATACATAGGTCAATTTGTTGCAATAAATGTATTTTTGATATTTAGTTGTAAAAATGATCAATTCCCATTATATCACTATTGTGTTGTTATCATGTTATTATTTATAGCGTTGATGTATCATTAATATGTCTTCATTATTGAAAAAATATTATAAGACGGATGATGTGAAATTACGAGACAAGTCGCATAGATTCCTATGAGCATCCATCTTATCTTTCTTGGTCCTTGAGGGCCTTTACACCTCAGCAGCACATGCTTTGGTTCGCAAATCTTTTGTCAACATTTCCATTGGTGGGTTACACGCAATGCCACTTTAGCTTTTCATTACTTTTTGCCCAAGTATTCACTCAGTCACACACCACGGTCCACGCCCCGAAAAGCTGCTTTCATTGTAAAGCAAAATAAGAGAAAAATATATATACAACTGGAATTGTTATTAGGATTTTGAAAATATTATTTTACATTTATTATAACTGTATTTTTTTATAAATGTATTTTTTTTAATTATAAAAAATTTAGATTGTCAAATGAGATTTTTAGAATGCTAATAACAATTCCTTATACATTTAGCAGTTATGGTGATCATGGTCGCGTCAACACACATTCCTTTGTTGTTCTTTACAATTCAATAGGTTAATTGGCATTTTCTCCATTTTTTTATGAATTTACCAGCTTTCTCTAACATTGTGGCATGTTTTTTCATTTAATTATTTATTCATTCTAGATTTGACTATCTTTTCTGCAAAATCTCTCTCTCTCTCTCTCTCTCTCTCTCATGATTTTGCAGTTTGCATATATGGAGAAGTATTCAACTAGTCATATGACTCTGGGTGGAGAACTTTCAACGATGCATATAATAATAACAGAAGCTAATCACAGAAGCTGCCAAATGTCATTAACTTAGAGGTTGCACACAAGATAAACGAGCAGTTATTAGATAAGGATTGTGGTGTAGCTACTATAGATAGTAGTTGTACTGTTTCATTAAACAGCTAATGAGAATTGGAAACTTCTTCTTCTTCTTCTTCTTCTTCCTCCTTCCTGCTGCTTCTTCATTTTCTGCAATTCACTGATTCATAAAACCCTAGGTTCTTTGAATGTTATCATATAATTATTCAATTTCAACTCCTACATATGTCTAACAAACGGATATGATTCTTGTCTTCATTGAGACAGCATAGAGTATTCCAAAATATTTGCTGGCCATACAACATTATTAAAGACTTGCGTACTCAAGTGTTTGGCCCCAAACGGCAACTATCCAACTGATTTTTATCTATAATTTGACTCAAAACTAAAACAAGCTATGGTAATTAAAGCTTGAATTGTAATATTGCTATTGACGGTTGCAAAATGATGAACCTGCTAAATCAACATAGTTTGTTAAAGTTTGTTAGCAAGCTGTAATTGGTTTAATTGTCTAATTACTCTGATACTATGTATGTTAGCTGAGGTATAGATATATAAGTCTTCTCAATTATGTTGTACAAATTATTTTGAAATCAAAGCCTTTTTGTGAGATGTTATGATTCACTAAACCTGGTATGTACGCTCTGAAAGTTCGACACATGACAACGAAAAATGCGTTAAGAATCCCGAGAATGCAACACTCAATAGTCAAAGGGTTCTATTCTTAAGTATCCTCAGCATACGTTAATTCCTTGATTTAGTGAAAAACGGGTTGGATCAGAGATTTAATAGCAGCAGAAAAATTAAAAGAAAATATTTTATAATGGAATCTTTCTACCTTTCAGAAGCGTAAAAGTTAAAAGACTAAATAAAAAACATGCATGCACAATTTTTCACTTTAGAAAAAAGTATTCAAAGTTCTTTTCCTTGTTGATGTTTTGTTGCATGTCACCTTTCCAATTAACTAAGTAACTATTCTGCTACCCAACCAAAAATCAAATAAAAAACTTAAATTATAAAGCTTCACTCTAGTTAAAAGGCCTTTTTGACTCAATAATATATGTTCTTTCCATGTAGGGAAGTTCCGGATCTTTATATACATGTGGACGTGAATTGGATCTTGTGGACGTGAATTGGATCTTACACCAACATTAGCCAATGGAATTGCAGATCTGTCAGCTGTGCGTGCCGACAATCAATCCATTTCCTCTGCGCTTCCTTTGATATTAATTGTAGCCGGGATGATGTGAAGAAATGACTTATAGTAAAAGTTTATCAATCTTGTATGTTCTTATAGTTCTAACGAGTACTTCGATATTGTTGATTATTATTTTGTTTATGATGAAATTAATCTCAACTTCTAATATTATAGTAGATAATTAATTCACGTGTTAAGTCGTTAAATTGTCACATTTCTAATGAGTACTTCAATATTTCTAATTATTAATTTGTTTATGGTGAAATTAATCGCAGCTTCCTTTAGAGTATCAGAATAGATATAATTAATTCATGTTTTGAGTCATTAAATAGCCACACACAGTGAGGGGGCGTGTTGAGAGAGTGAATGCCGAATCGGGAATTAAAGGACCTTGTATGTCCTTATAAAAAAAAAATACTGTATTACCAAAAGAATTACTAGTGATTAATTAAAGATGATACAGGGTACTTCTTCTTTTCTTGACGCCCAAGTTTGCCTTTGAGTTGGTAAAGCTAAAGCAATATACAATGATGTTGATGTAGGACTTGAGCTCCAGCACATTGGTTTAGTGTATAAGACAATGACTTTAGAGAGAGAGAGAGAGAGAGAGAGGATCGTGGAGATTTGTGATGCTCTCAGGTTCATGATATAAAACATGATTAATCAAACAATGGATTATAACCTCCAAAGGAAAGAAGCTCATACAAGAGAAAGCACTACACATCATTAGATTTAGCTAAACATGTATTAATAAAGTGGGTTTTATGCATGTGGGTGGAGAAGGCACAAATTAAACCGACCCACAGTACTGTTAAGACGTAATAAATCTTAATTAAATAATTAGCAAAAAAAATTGCAGACCAATAATTGGCCAGGTTGACCCAGCCAGGAAATGCCGACTGTTTTTCATTTTTGTTGTTTCTGGTGCCAAGTGACACATCCACACAGGAAGCTGGAACTTAAGATCTAAGTAGGTCTAAAAGGGCGGCAAACAACAATATGACAACCATCTAACTTTTGAAAAGAAAGAAACCTAATAAAAAACCCTAAAACTTCCATGCAAAGCCCTAAAGAATTCAAAGCAATATATATTTCATCAAGCTTAACTATCAATATTTATTTCTTCTATTAAATCTAAAATTCTATTCTTTTAGCCATCTGCCTGCAGTGTGCTCGCGTGCGTCTGTGCATGTTTATGTGCTCGAAATGTAGACCCCGCTATTTTCAGGGCCACACCTAAAAGCAAAGGGGAGAAGAAAACCCATGCAATAGAGCCGTCTTTATCAAGTTATGTTACCTGTTTCGATGCCAAGTTGCAGCTGTAGCTTTCAATTAGGAGAAACAACTGTCGAGAATTTTCAACTCTTTCACACCGCTTCGATCCATCATTTTCCTTACTGCATGAAGTTTAATGGTCTTTAATTTTCTTTCATAGACAAGGAGAAAACGACCATTAAACAATATCGGCTCTCAAGATAAAGAGGGAGACTAACAAATAATTGTGGATCAACACTTTTTATTCTGAAATCCCATTGCAAAGCGGCAAATATATATTTAGAAGTATATATAGTTTCTGCGAGGATGCATGTAAAAAGTAAAACGTCCAAAATGAAATAAGGACTAAACTTTATAAGGGTTTATAAAGAGTTACATTACTCTATTGTCAATTGTTTTTTATAATAAGACATCAATTTTCTTTTTAGTATCAAAACAGACTCATAAGTTTTTAAACTCTTTATAAACACAAACAAGATTTGACAAATTTTCAATACGAAACATATTTTCACTTTCTTGGCCGAGAACTAATTTTTGATTTATTAGATCTATTGTTTGGGACTGTCTACCAATTCCTTGATCGTAGCTAGCTAGGTACCTGTTGGACGCAAAATCACGGAAAATCGTGTCACTTTCCTCAATTTTGTCTTGCTTGATTGACTCTAAATCCCTGTTTTAAATTAGTTCATGGCAATGCATTAAAGAATTAGTGGTAACAAAGATTGATGTGACAACATTTTAGTTGGACACAGAAATTTTGTCGTATATTTGTTTCATTGGCTTCTTGTAGTGCTAAGTAGCTAGTGCTTGGTGGGGAAGAAATCATTTGTTTTGGGAAAAGAAATATAAAGCTGCAATTTGACTACTGAACTATGCCAAGTGCAGCAGTCCGGTACTAGTCCTACAAATTAAAAGATTGAGAAGAAGTTAATTCCCACTCCGTACTGTGCCTCAGATTCCCGTAGTTTATAATAAGTATGTACTATCCACTCATTTTTTTTTTTTTTTACTTCTGACACATCTTTTGTTAATTTCTATTCCTTAATTTTCTTCAATTCATCTGATTCGACGATCAAAAAATAAAAAAATACGTGAGAAGTAAAAATGGATGTGTGACCCCTGTAACAAATGTCCACAAAACCTTGCTTCCGAAAACCTACGGCCAAATTAAACTGTTTGATTGGTCATAAAATAGTATGCTTGGACACCGAACCCTAAACTCTGTTTTTTTTTTTTTTAATTTTTTTATTTAGAGAGGTTTTGGGGGGGGGGAAGGTCAAGCCTTGGAGTAGTCCTGGACCTAAACCGACACCGAACCCTAAACTCTGTTTTTTTTTTTTTAAATTTTTTTATTTAGAGAGGTTGGGGGGGGGGGGGGGGAAGGTCAAGCCTTGGAGTAGTCCTGGACCTAAACCAATGAAAACTGAATTTCAAATAGAGTGAATATTAAATAGATCATTACAATAAATGATATTATCTACATTAAAGAGGAAATAAATGAACTTAGCTTCACAAGCAAAAAAAAGGAAAAAAAGGTCAAGCCTTGGAGTAGGCCTGGACCTAAACCAATGACAACTGAATTTTAATTAGAGTGAATATTAAGTAGATTATTAATTTTCTTTTAACAAGTCTTACAATGACTAGCAATAATGTGGTTCAAATTTATTTTTGGTGTGAATCAGACCTAAAACCTCTTCACTTAATCGAACCTAAGACATTTCACTTAGAAGTGAAGAGAAACACTATTAGACCGTAGTACTAAGTGACAAGTAAACTAATTTTTTAGACCATGGAAAAAAAAAGGGTCAAAGTTTGGAGTAGGCTTGGATCTCAACCGATGATCACAACTGGATTTTAACTAGAGTAATGTTAGGTAAATTAATTTTTTAAACCAAATTTGTAAATTATGTGATGTGTCTCAATAGGAAATAACCACGTTATAACACTTAAGTAATATTCTAATCATCAACAACCACGTTATATAATTTACAAAATTTGATCTAAATAGTTGGTTTATTTGATATTACCCAATTAATTAGATTGCGCTATGTTTTATAGAGTTTATGCTGGCCTAATGTATAATTAAAGAAATTGATTAAACATGACCAACAAAAGAACAAAAGAGAAGAAGATCATGGCAATATTCTTTAGATTCTGTCACGTTAGATCCAATCCACACCATCTTTTATCTTGCTTAATCAGTTAAACATAATGTCATTAGCTCCACCCCAAGAAGAAAAAATGGCAATATGTCGAATGGCCTACTATGGAATCTAACCTAGCTATAAAAAGTAGCCACCATTTGTATGTACTAACATTGGTAAGAACTTGGTGGGCATATACAAAATGATGTGAGACAAGGCATGAAGGTTTCCTACGGTGCTCTCTAGACGGAGCAGTTCTGTCATCACATACATATGCATATGCCCCGTGACCCACAAGGTTATGCTCTGTAGACAAAGCTTGTGCCCTTCTAATTTTTGGCTAGGGAAAGCACGAAAGGGTAAATTTTTTTCTTCTGTTTTTGTGAGGATGGGAAATACATGCTTATATTGAATTGTGCCAAGTCAGTTGAGAGCAAAGCAAATATGTTAAGTATAGAATGAATCTACCACTTAGTATTACGATCTAATAGTATTTTTCTTCACTTGTAAGTTGCAAGTGAGAGGTCTTAGGTTTGATTATCGCTAAAGGTAAATTTGAACCACATTATTGTTAGCCCATTGTGTAGCTAAACCCATGTTCATTCTCTTAGTGTAGATAATATCGTTTATTAAAAAAAAAAAAAAGTATAGAATGAACCCAACAATAAAAAGAAGACAAAATTAAAATGTAATTAGCCCAAAAAAAAAGAGGACCCATATATATATGTACACAAGTGATATTATAGTTTAAACTAATTTGAATTATGGGGAGTGAGATTTAAAATTAAGTGTAAATGAACAATACATCTACTCTAGCCAATATGACTACACTAACGTTTGCATGATTTTACTTATTTAATTGCCTTAAGTAGAGTGTTAGGTAGCATTTGGGCTTAAATTTTGGGTCAGTTATTAGATTCATTAACCCCATTTCATTTTCATTAGAGATTTAGTGGGCTCTGTTTCCCTTTGGGTATAAAATTTGGAATAAGTTTTTCATTTGACTTTGGGCTTCAAATTTGGGATTAGATCTTAGTTTTGAGATGGAGTGGGCATGCAAGTTGGAATAATATGTTAATAACAGACACGCCAATTACACGGTTTGAACTTCTCACCCTCTCACCACCCGTGCAAGAGGATATCTCATGATTTCCGGATTTTGCTGTATTTTTTTAATTTTTAATCTGACATGGGCAAGGGGCAATAAATCAGACGAGCAAATTTACACATTACGACAAGTTATTGGATTGATACAGGTTTAGATGTATTAATTTTATAAGGCTAAATTGGATTAATGGTCTCCGTGGTGAGAGGGTAATCGGAAGATAGTCTCTGCAGTGAAAAAATTCGGATTTAAACCCTCGTGGTGAATTCTGTTAGAATTTAAGTCCAAAATTAACATTTATGTACCCAAAATTAACAATCTCACCCTTGCTCCAAAGATTTCATTGAAGTGGTGGAGGAGAGATGGGTCTCTCTCTAACACAGTTTCCACGGTGTCCAGCTCCCCAAATTGTACGGCTCGGAACAGCCCATGTTCGTCCCTCTCTCTGCAACTCAACCCCTGACCCTTCTCTCTCTCTCTATCTCTCTCCTCCCTCTTCTCATTCTCTCTCTACACTTGGAAATACATAAATGTGAAACCTTTCATTCGGCGAGCAATGGAGGCCACCATTCTGCCTTCAGGTGAAGGTGGCTCAAAGATACTGCTGAATGAAGTGCTCCATTGACTCCATTGATAACAGAGAAACAGAGGTTCAAAGACTGGAGCCCAGAACAGTGACGGTTTTTTGGCGGAGTTTTGCAATCAAAGCAGCAACATTCTTACCATCAAATAAATGGCACCAAAAAAATCCAAATCCATCTCCCATCCAAAAAGAGAAACCCATTTTCATGTTTCTTCAATCTCCATAGACGCATCCAACAGAAGAAATCCATTTCCGTGTAAATGAATACCACTATGTATTTTGGATTTTCATCGCCAATTTTCTCCTCCTATTGTTTATAATTGTAATATTCATTTTCATTTTGCTTTTTGCGAGCAGAAAATCACAATCTTTCTGTAATCTGACAATTGAAGAATCTTCTTTGAAATCCTTTTTTCTCAAATGGGCATATTTAGGGAATTCACTGATTAATAGACAAAAGATCTTTGAATGAATTCGAAGCATGGATCAAGGAATTCATAGCCTTGGATAAATGAGTTTTTTTTCTCTTTTGGTTACGAAGGTTGAATGGGTTAACAGACAGATAAGAAAAATGTTAATTTTAAGTTTAAATCCTAACAGAATTCACCATAAGGGTTTAAGTTCGATTTTTTTCATGCTATCTTCTGATTATCCTCTTATCACATGTACCATTAATCCAATTTAGCCATTTTATAATGTAAGCTTGGATTAACTTTAGCTGTATTAATTAGTACTTAATTCATTCCGGTCCTACTTTTCCGGTTAGTATCCGTACCATTTTTTAATTTTTTTAGAATACGCCAGTTCAGTATTATTATTATAAGTGTGTTGCATCCCCCACCTCCTTAAAAAATATATTACTATTATTATTATAAAGATTTGACGTTAAGAAAAAAGTATCAGTTGTCGACTATCTGATCTAATTTTTTTATGTTTTTATTCAGACTTAAGACCGGTAACATAAGATAAATTTTCACAACTGGAGTTTATGGCAAAATGGTTAGAGAAAGACATAGGAAAATTTGGAAAGAGACTATTAGAACATATAAGATGAGAAAATAATTTGGACACGTGAATCGAAAACTTATAGATGTTCCAATTAAAAGATGCAACTATGAGGTGAATGATTAGGGCAAAGAGGTAAAGGAAGACTTGGAAAGAGTATAAAAAGATATTGAGTACTTGAAGCTAACAGAAGCTTTGACACAAAATTAAGCGCAATGGCATTCCAAGATTCATATAACCGATCACATTTAGTTGGATAAAACTTGATTATTGATGTATGCCAGTTCAATTATCAGTCACCAAGTATTAGTACTTCTCAGTCACCAAATATTGATTTAGCACTAAACTAATGTTAATCTTGTTGTTCTAGCTGTATGTGGGGACTCTTTTTTCTACTTGTACGGTCCCTGTTTTTTGCGTATTTTTGCATTAACATTTGACTAACAGCTGTTGATTTTCTGATGACAATTCTTAAGACACAACCTCATACATCCCACTCTCCCTCACCGGTGCCGGACCTTCCTCCCCAGGCGGAACCACCGGGATTATCGAACCTGCCAGCGTCCTTGAACCGTATCAGGCGATATTTCATAATTTCACGGAATTTTTGCCCCAGTAATTAGCTAGCTTGACTTTAGGTATTAAGAATTAATTAACTCCAATCCCAGTTTTGCCGTGCATTGGCAACCATGTTTGAATATATATATATATATATATATATAGTAATGTTAGGGAGACTAAATTTGCAAACTAAATGATGTGTCACTAATAGGAATAAACATGTTTATCAACGTTTAAGTAATCAACTAATCATCAACTTCCATGTCTTTTAGTTTTCAAAATTTTATCTTCAAATTTAGTCTCCCTAACATTACCCTTTTAATATATATTTGGGAATATCTTAGCATAATTACCAGTCCGCGCCACATATTATTTGAGTGCTAAATTAGTGTTCATGCTGCTGTTCTTGCTGTCTGTAGGGACTGGTGCTTCTACTTGTGCGGTCCTTGTTTGTAGCGGATTTTGCATTAATATTTGTCTAACAACTGGTTCGATGAAACCGGATTCCGATAGCTGACTTGCAAATACAAGTTGTCGCTAAAATACAAATAAAATTGAAAAACTGCATGTACTTCCGGTGTTTTGTCATTTTGCCATGCAATTTTATACGATAGCAGGTTGACGATTAACGGTGCGAGAAACCTGTGGAAAATATATCATATGTTTGTTTTTTCGTAAATAGTTCAGTTTTGTGCGAAATAATTTATTGGTTTAATATGTTTGAGTAGCTTACGTGTAGGTTGGCTCATCTGCAGGATTCGTAAAATTTGGCTTGAAAGTGACTCTTCTAGTGTAATATCTTGCTTTGCTTCTGATTCCTTCTCTCCTTTTTGATCGTTCCCGTTGTAGCATATGTGTTTCTGATGCTTTCATACATTTTGAGAAGGGAATGCACTTACTGACAAATTAGTCAATTTAGGACTTCTCTTGTCTTCACTTGTTTGGCAAGTCGCTCGTCCTACAAAGATTCTTCATTTTCTGCATTCAAATTTCTTGGGCATGTTGGCCTACATGGTTTATCTACCCTTCTTGGTGTGTGATTTTCTTTTTTACCTAATATTTTTGGATTCTTTTTGTTTTGCAGCAGCTTTTTATCTTTTAGGTTTTATTTTGAAGGAGTTTGGTCTTATTCCCTCCCTTTTTTTGGTATTTTCCTTTTCAAGAAGGGTAAGATTTGTCCCCGACTCCCCTCTCTTTTTCTTTGATTTTTTTTTCTTCAAGAAGGGAAAGGTTTTTTCCTGTAATCTGATTTTCTTGCTTTATGAGAAGTAAGATTTAAATCCCATTGACAAAGTGTAACGTATCTTTTTCGTATCAATAAAATTCCCTCAAGATTTAGAAAGAAACGTGTAGGTCGGCATCGGTGTAGTTTTTCGCTTGGTTTGACATATGTGTATTTACTTGTAGTGCAATTAATAAAATGAATTTTTTACTCATGAGTCGTGAAACATTTTTTTTCACATTATTTATTTGTTCAACGTTTAGTATAAAAAACTTGATATCACATTCAGAGCACACCATGTTTGATGTGCCTATATATACATGATAAATTGTTAATTACACTGCACCAGGAAAGAGTGCTCATCTGTTTATGTACTGCAGATTTAGCTGCATTTCTTAATGTTTTCTGGTTTAATTTTTTTAAATGATGGATAAAAGCAAAATTTTGGATACTGAGAAACAGAATTCTATTGAACTTCCAGCTCTCATCAAACATATATCATCAAATGAAGTGGCTGGCTTTGATAATGTTGAGGAGACTATATTTCTACAGCCAATTGACCTTCAACCAATAAATCCATCATCTAAAGTAAGTGTATCTTCAACTTCGTCTTCGTGTCGACCACAAAGACTATGCATGTATTATTTACATAAATCTATTCTAATTTATATTATGTAATATTATGCCAGGGAATTGAAACGGCTGATTTAGAAAGCATAGTTGATGAATCTGAGCCCCGAATTCATCAAAGCGTTTATTCTGTTTCTATTAGCATGCCACCATCACCAATGGAAATTCATTTACAGAACAGCGAAAGGATGATACTCAGTGGCGAAACAAGTTTCAACAATGGAATTCCAAATTCTTCCGCTGAGACTGAGAGTGCTGGCAGCGAACTGCCAAAAGTCATAAAATGTCACTCTCAGCCAATACTTCATAGCTCTGACCTTGAGGAGGCAGTTAGCACAGGATGTATTTCTTATCATCCAGGTATTGAAAGGTTGAAAGATAGAAGGTTTGATACTTTCAAAACATGGTCCTGGAAGCTTGATAGGCAGACACCAAGTGCGGCGCTAGCAAAGAATGATAATAATGCACAAAATGTAGAAATTGAACGTTTGCCTGCAGACCGATACTTTGATGCACTCGAAGGGCCAGAGTTAGACACCCTTAGAGTATGTAATGTTTCTTTCGTATACTGCTCTTTTTTTCCAAGTTATGATCTTCAATATTAATTTTTTCTTTTCAACTGTCTCTTGTTTTATCATTATTTTTCTCTCAACTTTAATTTGATCAAACAGGATTCAGAGGAAATACTTCTTCCAGAAGACAAACAATGGCCATTTCTTCTCCGGTATCCAGTTTCTTCATTTAGCATATGCCTCGGTGTTAGCAGCCAAGCAATTTTGTGGAAGGTCCTTCCTACCTCATCCTCCACAAAATTTCTACACTTAAGCTTAACACCAAATCTAGTTCTGTGGTGCATTTCTGTTGCTCTTGTAGCTATGGTTGCTTTTATATACCTTCTAAAAGTGATCTTTTACTTTGAAGCAGTTCGTCGTGAGTATTTCCACCCAATTCGTGTCAACTTCTTCTTTTCCCCATGGATAGCCCTCTTGTTCTTAACTCTTGGAATACCACCTTCATTTGCTAACAAACTGAACCCAGCTATTTGGTACATTCTTATGACCCCAATCTTATGCCTCGAGCTTAAAATCTATGGACAATGGATGTCAGGAGGCCAACGTAGGCTTTCAAAGGTAGCCAATCCTGTTAACCATCTAGCAATTGTCGGGAACTTTGTGGGAGCATTGCTAGGCGCATCAATGGGACTAAAAGAAGGACCAATTTTTTTCTTTGCTGTTGGGTTGGCTCACTACGCAGTCTTATTTGTAACTCTCTACCAGAGGCTTCCAACAAATGAAACTGCAATCCCAAAGGATCTTCATCCTGTATTCTTTTTGTTTGTTGCAGCACCAAGTGTAGCTTCCATGGCATGGGCAAGAATCCATGGCTCCTTTGGTTACGGTTCACGAATTTTGTACTTCATTGCTTTGTTCCTTTATCTCTCACTGGCAAGTATAACCTGAACCTTGTTCCACTAAAGGATTTTATTTTTATTAAGACTAGTAATTTTAACATTTTTAATCCTCCTTTGCTGTTTGTACAGGCAGTTCGGGTTAATTTCTTCAGAGGATTTAAGTAAGATGCCACTTCCATTCATTTGTATGGCTAATCGGAAAGTAAGATTGCATATTTACACTTCAAGTTTCTAACATTTATTTGCATTTGCTCTATAGGTTTTCTTTGGCATGGTGGGCATATACTTTCCCGATGACTGGTGCTGCCATTGCAACCATCAGGTACTCGAACGAAGTCACGAATCCAGTAACACAAGCTCTGGCTGTCATACTCTCTCTCACTGCCACGATCATAGTCACTATTCTCCTCATAGTAACTATATTGCATGCCTTTGTGCTCCAAGACCTCTTCCCCAATGACATTGCAATTGCCATCAGTTATAGAAGTCCTAAACAAAACAAGAAGTGGTTCCACCTCAGACATGGAAACTCGGACACCAGGGACATTGACAAATTCTTGAAGTCAACAAGAAGTTTAGAAAATAAAGATTTAGAAGATGCCAAGCTATGAAGTTTGAATAACGATTACTTGTATGATATAAAGTCCACTACTCGAACATACAAATATGGTATTAAGTCCATGCTCGAACATGCGAGGAACATAGGTTCGAAATTTAATAGTTCCCGTGAACATATGTCGAGTGAAAAACATATCTTAGTTAGTAAAGTAATAAGAGTATGTTAAAAATATGATTGCTGAATTGTACAATATTGTGAGAGAAGGGTGATGGTAATATAGTGTGTGTGTGTGATAGTTTTCTGGAACTGCAAGAGAAGAAGGTCAATGATTTTGCGTAACCAATTGTATTATTGAAAACTAGCACCTTGCCACATGCGTCTGGCAATTGACTTTTTTTTTCATTTTTTTTTTGTCCGATAATGTATTATCTATTATTTTGTTATTTTTTTTTTATTTTTTTAACTTTACTTGTTTTAGTCATTGTTTTTTATTTAAATGTGTGACAATCAACGGCGGAGCTAGAAAGATTTTACCGGGTGGGCTAACTTAAAAATTTAAATATTTATAAATAAAGAAATTTGATATCCGTATTTTTCATAGTATCAGCTAGCTTAGAAAAAATTCACAAGGTGAGCCAAAAAATTTTGTGATTAAACAAATATGTGTTAAAATTAAACAAATTCAAACTTGTACATGTATAAGAAGCGATGAGAAAAATGAATTAAGAAAAAAAAAATGGTTTGTTTAAACCTAGATAATTCGAATTAGTGACTAAATATATGGTGGGCTACATTCGAAAATCAATCAAAATTACATGTAAAATTTTATTTTTCTCCAGAAGCTACCTGGGCTATAGCCCATGACAGCCCTTAACCTGGCTCCGCCAGTGGTGACAATTGGCATTTGTGTGTTAAATCAAAGTTTTTTTTAATTGTTTTTCATAAGAAATTAAGAAAGTCAAATTTTTTACTAAGAAAGTCAAATTTTGTTTTTTGTTTGTTTGAATTTTTACTTTTATTTTTTAATTTGAATGAGAGAGGAAGAGAGTGAGAGAACATGGAAGTCGGTAGAGAGGGAGAGTGATTTCTTTTTAATTTTTAATTTATTTAATATAAATTTTTTAAATTAGAGATTCATACTAAAATCACATGTAGATAAGGTTTAAACAAAAAAACAACAAAATTTTGTTTCGTAAAATTATGTTTCTGCCCTTATTATTATTTTTTTTTTGTTGTGATAAAAGACTAAATAGTCTTTTTACCTTCTTTTTGGTTGATAAAGAGGGTTCTATTAATATACAGTTTAAATATTTTTTATTAAAACACCCACTTTTTGTTATTTTTTTCTTAAATTTAAATTTTAAATTCATTAAAAAGGTTTTTAATTAAAATTCATTCAAAATTAATATTTATTGAACTATTTTAAATCCTTTGTTAAAAAAAAAGAAAAAAAAAACACTACTTTAAATCCTTTTAATTCAATTGTAATTTTGTGATTTTATTTTTTGAAATCCTAATAGGTGAAGGACGAAGTCTCACTGTGTGGGTGATTTCCTTTTATTTTTTGTGAATTTGTTTTTTCTTTTGAAATCACAGCGGGAGAAGGGCAATTTGTGAGGATGTGAAGGTAAAAGATTCACATATTGGTGGAATGAAAAATCTTGCAAGGGTTTAGGTTGGGCTACTCCCCATATTGCCAATTAGTTTTATAGTGTAACCTCAATTTCTTCATAATTTTGAGATTATGAAAGCTTGATATGGATTTGCTTTGGCTCTACATATGTTGTAAGTTTAGGCAAATGGAAGGAAAAAATTGGGACTTTTGATGATGAAAATTTTAAAAAGTTTGTTGACAATAGCCGTCGAAGCAACTAGGTCATTTGATTCTGGTTGTTTTGAATCGTACTAGCAGGGACCTAGGGTTGTGGAGAAAAACTAGGATTCGTCAAAGGTTGCATCTTCATCACGAATAGGAATATACTATACAAGGACCTCTGATGCATCATCATTCGACAACCATGCCAGTCTCTTGCTGCCGGATTTCTCCCCTTTGCCCCGCCATCGCCGCCTTACTTCTCCATGCTAATTGCTATCCACCAAAAACCCTAGCTTGCTAGGTTTTCCGATTTCTCAAGTTTCGTGTGCTTTGCACTTTGCAGGAAAAATCATCCTTTTAAAGTAATTTATTATGTTTTATTTCTTTTCGTTTGGGCCACAACGCGTACGGACGCCAGTAAACCATGGGTCTAAAAAGTCCGGTCCTGAACTGGGGTTACCCAATTGACACAAAATTTTTTACATTTAACGACATAGGACTTCATCTCGTTTAACATGGCAAGACGAGTAAATCTTACCATTTTCCCCGTCATATAAAGGCCTTTTGGCCGAAAGCCATCATTTATGATAAGTTCTAAATTTTTGTTATTTTTGCATTGGTAAATTTTATTTGAACCCATATAACTTCTTTTGACACTCAACTTCTTCTCCCCACCCATATTACTTTTGATTAAATTCTCAATATCTCTTTAAATCCAATTTATTACCTAAACTACCCTCATAAGCCAAATTCAATATATAAATTTATCTTTACACCCATTTAGAAAGTAAAGACCCAAAATCAACATTCTGCAACCCATTATATTCGGAACATGTCACTCAATCTTTTATGAAAATAGCATTATTGAACAACATTGAACGACACTACCAGCCAAGACATGCACTTAAAGTGTTCATTTTTTTCCTCATCACAATCAATAGAGACAAATATGGTCTTAAAACTCATCTTAAACTTTTTGCCTTCCACTCTAAGCATTTCACAAAGTCACGTTCTTGCAATGCTGAGGGGTAAGAGCCTTGCAAGGCCTACACTAATTTGCAAAGAAGTAGAGGCGCAGTTTCTTCGCATTACATGACCATAAGGGTACCTAATAATCTCGTACCAAAACAAGATTATGTTTTAATTGTCATAATCAAGATAAAAATTTAAACTCTAAAATTGAAGGCATATTTTTCTATGCTATGAACCTACTTGAACCTCACGTTCCCATATTTTAATGAAATCAAAACATTTTCGACATCCAACAACCGAATTAAATTATGAAAAATAATATTGATTGAAACAAGAGAAAGAAGGGGAAGCTTTTGGAGACTACATATATTTGTTTCACCAGATAGATGGACCTCAACACCTTCAAATTCAAGAACAGTCACTATATTGCTGCTATGCACTGCCATCAAAACTGCACACAAAGTATAGCTTCCACCCATGCACTGCCATCAAAACTACAAGCAAAGTATAGCCTCCACCCTTCACGAATGAAACGAGAAGAAAGCATGACATTCGCACAAGTAGCTAGATTTTAAATTTTTTAATCCCATATATGTTTCTGCTAGTAATTATGCTTTAGAAAATGTGCTGATTTTGTTCCTAAATCTGTAAAAAAAAACTAAAATCAAACGAAAAAAAAACTTGCAAAAATCGATTCATACTTTAGTTGGGGAATTCAAAAACTTCTAAATCACCATCCATCATTCAAAAAGAGTTTTTTTTTTATTATTTTATTTTTTTTCCCTCTATGAGATCGTCTTAGGTTTTAGTTAGAATGAACGTAGGTTAAAGATTCCAAGATGGTAGGGTTTGATTATTGGGTACGTGTTTATTGATAAATTTTAGTTTTATTGTTAATTTCATCTTTGAGTTAATGGTAATTATGCAATAGGGTAAAAAAGACAATTTACATTCAAAATTTAAGTTGGATGTAGAAAGAGGTTCTATGGGTTCAAATAAAATTTTCCTTTTGCATTTTGTTTCCATTTAGGGATTCCTAATGATGGTAGGGTGTGAGGTCGTTATAAAAGCAACTTTTTCTTTGCTATTAATGTTGTTATCTTCATATTATAAAGGGAACTTTAACGAAAAGCTCCTGGTACCGTTCACTTTAACGAAAAACCACATTTTTACAATAAAAAGTCAATCATGTTACTATTCACTTTACCCTTTATTTTGTCTTTATCGTTAAAACTCAAAGTTTTTAAGTTAGTTTTCCTTATAAAGCAATAAACTTTGAGGCTTCTTTCATATATTTTGATGACAGGATTGGTGTTATTTTACATGTGAGAAAGTTAAAACAAGGAAGCACCATTTAACTAAGAAAAGTGATTGGATGATTGGTAATTCACAGATTAAAAGATTATTTGTTGCTGATATATCCCGAAACTGGATGTTATGAACTTTTTCATGTTGTTCAAATTAACGTTATTACTTTCATTTATCGTGTCAGCTTTGGACTTGTAATACATGAATTCAAAGAAAACGATGAGATTTACAACGAGCCTAGTCGAACTTTGGGCGAATTGTGTCGTTTAATGTGTTTAATTTGGGTTTTAATATTTTAAGATATTTTTGATATTTTGTATTTGTTTAATTCCTTTCCTATTTGGATTTCTAGGGTTTGTAGGGTGTAATTACATTATAAATAGGTCATCGTGGCCTTAGGTTTGTAATCTCATGTTATTATTTATTCAAAATTCGAGAGCTTTTCTCAATTTTCTTGTGAATTCCAAAATACTATCCAAGGATCAAGGATGACTGTTCTTCATCCCTTTTATCTATAACTTTTTCTATGTCAGATAGATTTCAAACTTTTATGTCTTAGGATTCCTTTATACTTATTACACAAAGTTCGTTGGTATCAGAGCGTGAATTTTAGCATATTGGGAGTGACTAGTGCTGGTTTTGCTTACTCAATTACATTCTTTACTCTTGATAATGATTTCTCACGTAAAACAAATGGAGCACTTTAAAGTTTTCAGCTCTTGTTAAATTACAGTGGCAGATGCATGAAACCAAAGCTTTTGATTTATGTCCGTATCAAGTATGTACAATATTATTGTTCATAATCTGCTTTAATTTCTTGTTCATTTACATTGAATTTTAATTTATGAAAGCCTTATCCCACTTTAACTGGGAGGAAGAGGTTCATGCATGCACTCAGTCTCAATAGAAAACAATGTGACAAGTTGAAACGATAACGCTGCATGTAAGGGATGAAAGCTACATGTTTAGGGAATTGAATCCCAAGAATATCAACTAATCAGTGGGAAAGGAGGACACTGTTCATGTTCTGTTCACAAAAAGAGCGGCATTCAAAATTGAGTAGGGTTTTTTCCATTCCTCCATATACTGACATCTATATATGATTAGAATCTTCCGTGCTGAGATGGCTACATTCATTCTTTCTCTGCTAAAACAATCAAAACCAAGTTAATTGACTCCCTTGACAAGGACGCTGCCCTACTTACCTTTGCAGAAAACAAGGTCTCAACAAATACATAAGAAGTTATATGCATTTTTCATTGCGTGTCACAAGGATGCATGTAATCTTAATATATACTTCCGACATACGGCATATAAGAAGTTTCTGGTCCCCCGGGCTCTCTCTTATTATCTTAGTTATGAGTTATGATGTTTCCCTAAGTTGTTCCCAAGAAGCCTTCTTGTTTATAGGGTTTTGGTAAGTCATCAAACTCTTTACACTTGTTAGAACTTGTAAACTAATCATAGTGTTGAAGACTGTCTTCTCTAAGCCCTAAAATTCGTCAATGATCTCTTAATAAGTTGAAGAGTGTTATGATCAATTGTACACGAGGATTGGTCTTAACTGTTAATGCAAGTGAACAACAATGCATCATCAACTTAGTATTACTCTATTAAGTTTTCGAAATAGTACCTCAGTGAGAATGTGAGGCTCTTGTGCGTATGGAATATTTTTTTAGGACATAACCACATAAATGTTAATCATCCATATCCTCAACTTGAGACTCGATATTATGACTTGGGCTAGTTGATACAGTGACTGAAGGAAATAGCAGCGACAAGTAGCATGTATGGAGTTTTGGTCCCCACAAACGTCTAAGAGGAGGGGCCTAGGACCCTGGGGTGCTGTAGCAACAAGAGGAAAACAAGATAATAGAGCTATTCAATGTCGTGCTTCCTTGGCCAACAAGGAGAAAAATCCAAAACGACGACAGAAAAATAAGTAGAAAGAAACACAGAAGCAATGTCATCCAACTTTGGCATTTCTTTTAGGCACATTTTGTCCGTGTCCCTTTATTTATCCTGCTTTGGTGACATATGCATGTGACAAACTTCTCATCTCGTGCATCTTATCCCCATTTCTCTTACCATCCTACCTCATTACGTACCCATTGGCTAATATTAGACCACACTCAAAGCTCAGCTTCTTCAACTGATTGAAACAACAAATGGGCATGCATGTGCTTAAAGGGGACCAATAAGTTTTTACTCTTACCATATTTTTACTGTAAAATGTTTAGTTTAGTTGGTCAGGTCAATGTGTTTTGTTCGTCTGTTGAACCTGAGTTTGAATTCTCCATTTCGTATATAAGGATATTTTAAAATAGTATAGCTTTGTTATAAATAAAAAAATTAAAAAAAAAAAAAAAAGCTGCCTATCTTTTGGGGTTCAATGCATTCTCCATGACTATGACGATCTCTCCAATGTGAAATTAATAATCAATTCAATCAAATTAATCATCAAACTAAGCATTTTGGTCTGTTTTTGTAGCAGCATCACTACAATATATGAGCACAAATATCACAAATGTAGGCTACAATATTATTGGTTTATGGGCAGAAGGGAAGCCATGGATATGATTATGTTGCAAACAATCTATATGGTTTGGTATGAGGGCTGCGTGAAGAGGGGTCTACCAGACTATTGATTACTTCAAATGAGTCCAAAAATACATTCCATATGTCTCTCAAACTCAACAAACTCTATGCCATGTTACCTCTTTCTTTCTTTCTTTTCCTCACAATAATACTTTGCCTCTATTACACGTCTCTTTACCACAGCCTTGCACCCCAAGATAAGAGAGAAAAATATACGAAGAATCTTTCTATTTTTTTAACAATTGATGCACAACTTTCGATTTTTTTTTTTTTTTTTTAGGTTGGAAATCAAAGTTTTGATTAGACGAAAAATGTGAATTATGAAGAATATGCAAGGACGACCAGTTGTCATATCCAATCAAATTATTCCTATATCAAAATCTCTATCTGTTTATTGTTCTTTACGGTTCCACAGGGGCGTGCTTAACAAAATATTCTATTTGGCTGATGATCAGCTGGTCTAACGATATCAGTTTCCACTTGTTTAAATAAAACCTTGCAGGTACATGTAGGAAGTTCGACAGTATGTCATAATGTATCATAGCTTGCTGTAGACAGATTAATGATTTGTTATAAACGCATCTTTGTAATTATCAACGTTAAAAAAAAAAAATGGTAATATTTTGCTTGTTGGCATTTATAAAATACTAGAAGCTCCCTGATGTGAAGAGCAACCGTTTGAGCGGAATCGTCGAAATCGTCGCCGTACGCCACTTTGTATTAAGTGAGTAACAGAGATAAAAGTGAGAGGAAAGAGAGAGAAGGGAGAAAGAAGAGTTGAGGAGGGTTTGGTTATGGTTGGCTTGTGATTTGAGAGTTTTAAGGTTGCAGAGAGCAAGTGAAGAGCGAGAGTGAAGAGAGGGGAAAGCGAGACGAAACATCCAGAAGGAAGAAAACTCTGTATAAATGAAATTGAGTCGGTGAAGACCCACGCGTCACTATTTTCTCCTCACAGCAAACAAACCGGCGAACTTGAAATAACAAAAAAGAAGCAGGGGTGAAAATGGAAGAACACTGCTAATGAACAGTGTTTTTGAGTTGGGTTTTAGTACATGTATAATGTGTTGTGGCACGTGGAGTAGAAGGAGAGAATGGACCGACGAGGCATTGAAAGGGCAGCAACTGGAACATTGTTTTTAGTCATGGAAGCGGTGTTGGGAAAGATGACAGGACTAGAATCTTTGTCGTTAGACAAAGAAAACTCTGATACCATATAAAATTTAAGATCGTAGGTATTTCACTTTGTTTGCATACCCATTCAACTATGGGTTGCCTGTATTTATCAGCTCAACAAGATAACAACTGAGGGTTTGAAAACCCTATTCACAAGGAGATTCAAACTTCAAGGAATCCATAACAGAAAACTATGGATTACAAGATTATAGAGATACATCCTAGAAACAAGGAAACCTAATCAGTGAGGAGTTCAAAACAGAAACAAACTCCTAGAAGTACGTTGGACTCCTCAATGCACGGTTGAATTATCCTGAGGTTCGCTTCGTCTAACAGATGGATGTCGTATCAAATCTTTTGGTTCTAAAGTCCGGTGGCCTGCTTCATTCTTTAATTATATTTCATAGAATTTGAATTGAACAAAACCAAAAAAAAAAAAAAAAAAAATTATAATATATATATATATATCTTTTTTTTTTTTTTTTAAACATTATCATCCAAGAAATATATATGGAGAGAGTGAGGAAGATGACAAAGAACAAGTGGCCGATGATCATCTGGACTTGTGACCTCTCATTTCCACTCTTCCATGTGAATTCTTCTTCCTCTCCCTTTCTTCTATTAATCACTGCTTTGTTCACATCCCTCAATCCATTTATTTTCCTGAAATTAACAATGTTTCAATAGATATTAGTTAAGTGGCTCATTTTTTCTTAAAAAAAGAGAGAAAATATGAGACTGATGTAAAAATTAAGTGAAAAGAAAAAAGTAACATATATACCTATGGATCTTTTGCAATGGAGAACTGCCTCATAGATTGAGCTCTCAGAATCACAAGACATCCGCCAATCATCGGCTGAATATGCTACACTTATTCTTGGGGATTGACTAGTTTCCGATGAATGCACCCTGCAGTTTTTTACCGAATGGCTCCTTTTATCAAGATTTCCACCTTTAGGATTCGCTTTGTGATGATGGTTGTGGTCACCTCTAATCCTTCTATACAAGGGCCTAAGAAAGTTCAAGTACTTCTCGAATATTCTTCGTGACAATCTTCTACACCTCCTCAATGATTTAGAGCAATCTCTAGAATTATGATTATCAGTTGGAGCAGCATCTTTTTGTAAATGTGAAGGGACTGGAGTGAAATTTGAGGCCTCGTCACAATGATATGCTTCCATCTTCATTAAGGACTCAACAGAAAGAGGCAAAAGGTAGCCGTTGGAAATGAGCTCATCGGCATGAACTAGGGTAGTGAGAGGCGATTGTGAAATGGCAGCAGGGAAGTCAAATTTGAAATCCTGCTGGGAATTCATAAAGAATCTCTGAGAGGGTGGCATTGTTGGGTCCATCTCGATGAAGGAAGATTCATCAGACCCATCAAGCGAGGTTCTGAGAGAGTTGTCAAGGCTCTCCAGAGAAGCTGGTTTAAGGTTTACTAACCAACTGTATGAAAAGCTTTCAATGGAAAGAGGCTGGGACGCTTCCATGGCTTTCAAACTTGTATGAGAAAGATATGAACATATAAAGAGGCAGGAGAATTTACTAATTTCTAGCAGGCCAGGGACTCTTACATGTGGAACATATCTTCTACTGCATATATATACATTAATATCCTCCCTCTCTCCTCTCCTTCTCTCCCCAACGATTGTATATGTGGTTGTCTGGCAAGAGACACTTGAGTTTTGATAATTAGGAAAAGAGAAAAGGAGGAAAGAAACAGAGAAATGTGAGCCCCCACGCATCTATAATGTAGTGTCTGCTTCAGTAGTTAACCCCAGTTTTCGTTTTAATCATTTTTCTTCTAAAAAGTTCACAAAGAAGATGGCATCTTTTTACATATGTTTATTTTAATTTCAAATTAAATAAAAAAAATTACAAACAGGTTCATGCATGCTCGATTAATTTCTAAGCCGGATTTGATTACGAGCTTAATCAAAATAAGTTCCTAAAAGTAGAGAGTAATTACAGTAAGATATTTGTGTACAAGGCAAGCAGATTCATGCATGTATGTATAAGCTCCATTATTTATCCAATTCCAACATATATTCTCTCACAAGTCATTCCCCATATTATATGTATTTTAGAAAATATAAAACTGTTTAGCTTTCTATTCTTTGTCATTCTCTAATTTTGAGGTTTTTTTTTTAATTTTTTTTTTCTGGTCGAGTTTTGATGATGTTATATTGTATTTATCAAAAAGTTCGCGCGGGAAGGGTTTAGACCAGTTTTGAGGGGATTATTTCAGCATGTGATGCTCACTTGCGAACCACCTCAGCACAAAGCCGAACCTAAACAATGTATAATACTATTCTATTACGTCACAATCATTATATGCTGTATGCAACTATAGTGGTGTTCTGAATACAAAATTGGTTTTGTTGTGAAAAAATTATCAGTGTCTCAAAGATGTAATTAGGTTTTGTAGAAAGGGCTGACCTGTTATAATTAGCAAGTATTCTGGAGAGATATTACCATACTACTGACCAAGGATGCATCCCCTCTTTTTGGCTGTCTCACCATGTGCTCAGGTACCTAGTAGATACGTATCATACATTGGACCATGAGCATGAGGGAAAGATAAACCAGAATGTGAAGTGTTTCCTTTGTTAGGCTCAATAGACCACACCTAGCTAGTAAAGGGAAAACGAAAGAATAGAAAAGTTCAAACATCGTGATTGCCTACGACATCTATGTATCACACTATTCAAATTTAATGCACAACTTATGAAATTTCTTGCAAACGTACCTCGAAGGGAAGGGATGTGTAACCTTCTATATACTCGAGTTTGAATTCTCTTATTGTAGTTTAAATTAGAATATTATATATATATATATACACACACATACAGTCCTTTTCCACTTAAGGATCTCTCAAAATAAGCTTATTTGAGGAATTCTTTGTAAGAGCCACTCTACATCATATTTTAAAGATAACCATCTATTTTTTAGGTCTTCTCTCAAAAATCATTTCTACAAAAAATCCTCAAATTCGAAACCATTTAACCTTTGGACTATATATATATGGTAGTCTTAATAGTGTTTCTTTCAAGAACTATATTCGTTTATTTCCTTCACTACAATTGGATGTCTTAATGATTTTAGATTTGCATAATTTTCTGCAAGAATGATTAGAGAATGATGTATTAAAATATAAACAATCTGAATCGTTGGAAAAAGTTACAGAATAAGCACCACAAGATATTCCTTAAATAAAATTAATTATTCGAGGATGGGGGAGTATATATATTTCTTGGGTAAATTACATTTTCATACCTTAGGTTTGGAACTTATTCAATTCCTTACAACATCTTCAAAACATTTCACTTTAAGTACTATTTTATTTCAAAATAATATATCCGTTACATTTTCTATCTATGGATTCGTTAAGTGCTGACGTGGCTGCCAAATGTGTGCCACGTGGCAATTTTTTTTTTTTTTACCAAAAAAAAGAGGGTAAATTACATTTTCACACCTCAAGTTTGGGCCCTATTTCAATTCCTTACAACATCTTCCAAACATTTCACTTTCATACTTTAAGTACTATTTTATTTCAAAATAATACATCCGTTACATTTTCCATCCATGGATCTGTTAAGTGCTGACGTGACTGCCACATATATGCCACGTGGCAAAAAAAATAATTAATTTTTTTTTTTTAAAACCTCAATTTTCTCAGAAAAAAAAAAGCCATTATCCCTTCCCCCCAGCGACCCACATCCCCGAAGAACCCAAAAACTTGAAGAAGAAGAAGAAGAAGAGGGAGAAAAAAAAAAAAACTGCAACCACCCTCCCTCCCCCCACCAAAAAAAAAAATCCCCACATGCAAGAAGAAGAAGAAGAGATAGAGGGAGGAAAAAAAACAAACAAACTGCAACCTAGTTCGTCCCCACCCCCCTCCAGTTCCCTACCTGCAACAACAACAACAACAACTACAACAAGAGGAAGAGGGAAAAAAAAAATGCAACCCAATTCGTCCCCCAACCCCCTAGGACCCTGTGACCCACCTCCCTTGCACAGAGACCCCGAATCACACCTAATCTCGAGTGGTTTTGTGGTAGATTCATCTTGGAGAGTTTGAGATGATTTTTGAACTGGTTTTGTGGTAGATCCACCTAATCTCGGGTGGGATTTTTGAGGGTGGGTGATGGGGGATGGGAGAGAGGGGTGGCTCGGTGGGATTTTGGGGTGGGTGATGGGGGATGGGAGAGAGGGGTGGCTCGGGTGGGATTTTGGGGTGGGTGATGATGGATGGGAGAAGGGGGTGGGTCGGGGATGGGTTTTTTTTATTATTTATTTTTTTTATTTTTAAATTCAAGTTTTAAAAAAAATTAATTTTTTTTTGTTTTTTACCACATGGCACACATTTGGCAGCTACGTTAACACTTAACGGATCTATGGATGAAAAATGTAACAGATGTATTACTTTGAAATAAAATAGTACTTAAGGTATGAAAGTGAAATGTTTTGAAGATGTTGTAAGGAATTGAAATAAGTCTCTGAGGTATGAAAATGTAATTTACCTTTTTTTTTTTTTTTTTTTTTTTGAGAAAATTCCGGTTTAAAAAAAATTAAAAAATATTTTTTTTTTGCCACTTGGCACACATTTGGTAACCACGTGGCATATATGTGGCAGCCACATCAGCACTTAACTGATCCATGAATGGAAAATGTAACGGATGTATTATTTTGAAATAAAATAATACTTAAGGTATGAAAGTGAAATGTTTTGAAGATGTTGTAAGGAATTGAAATAGATCCCAAACCTAAAGTATGAAAATGTAATTTACTCATATTTCTTTTACTCTTAGCTATTAAAATTGAAGGAAACAGAATATTTTCTGATATCAGTACTGGCTAGGCAAGCACTCCCATGGTCCTCTACTTTAACAACGAAAAGTGAAATCCTACACACAAATGGAAGGAATCAAATGAAGACCATCGTCATAAATAGCTCAAGTTTTCTGGTAGAGGAATTCTCAAGCTTTTTCATCCACTACTAAACAGTATCTTCTCATGCTCAAATTAATTTTCAGAGAAATTTGCATTCTTTTGATTCAAAACTGAACTATTTTAATAAAACAATTTGCTACGAAAGTAATAGAAGACAGGGGTCCCCAGGGCTGTCGGAGAAAGAAATCGGACATGAACCCAGGATTTAGTGACAACCCAGAAAAGGAGAGTGACTTGAAACCAATTGGTCCCCCTCTTCTGTCCCCCTTTCAAGACAATTAGCAAATGCTAAAGATTCCAAACATTCAAAAATATTATGGTAGTTACTTCTGTGAGAATACTCATCATCAATCAAAATTTCTTTAGAAATTTATGAAAATGATCATAAATCAAATCCCAATTGTTGGCTTGATCAAAATTAAATATCAACAACATATCAATCAAATATCGACGACATAACGGTCAAAGATTGATGACTTAACAATCAGATATCGATGACACACTAAAATTGGAATTTGAAAAATGATGTTACTGGCCAATTTCCAAGACCTCTTTTTAATAATTACAATAAGATCGCTAAAGTACACAAATAAATCAACTTGTTTGTTTCTTCTTTGTAGGCCATGCACTGACTCCATACGCCGCAGCACAAGAACATCCTATATACTTTTGGTCCCAGTACATTGTAGGGAAGGGATTAACTTAAAAATCTCATATCTGCTTAGTCAACCTCTAAACCTTTTTATGTGTTTAATTCCCTCAAATCTTTATTTGTTAAGTTCCCTCAGCCTTTGTTTCCTGTGTTGGACTCCAAATTTCCGACATTTTAAGTTGTAACAGCAAAGATGAACATTTAAACATCAGATCGGTTTGCAACAAAAAATCTGGCACAAGAACCCGAACTTTTCAATCACAAACTTAACTCGCTCGGGATCTCAAAAAAAAAAAAAAACATAAGCGATCGAAAACAATGGTTCAATTTTGTATACACACATACACATAATCCAGAACAGGTAGGAAATTTTCAAGAAATGAATCATATAGATACTCTGGTCTTCAAGAAAAGAGTAAATTTTCAATTTTGTATACACACAACTTAGCCTACATCATGCCTTTCAATTTTTCCACATGACAGTGGGTTATTTGGATTGAGATACCGCTAGAGTAGCATTCCAGTTACATGAAAGTCTTTTTCCAAGGAAGGAGGGGCATATATAGCATATATTCATCAACCAGGTAACTGGAAAGTATTATCAATAAAAGATATTTCAGTCCGAAAACAAACTAAGAATATCTCTGTGATGAAAGAATTAATAGAATTAATGCTTAACCTGTACATTGATCTTTTCTATTCGTGGAACTGTTCACGATTATGCTCCAAAAGTACATCTAAAGCCGGAAAACTACAAGTACGTACCTGAAAACATGGACGGCTTGAGACACAATCACTCTGTTGACAGGAGAGAGCGTAGAGTTTCCCATGCAGCTCCACAAGCAGGGTTTGGATGCTCCCCGTTCCAAGTAATTTCCCAAAATATGATTTCCGCCTCCAATTTTGATCTTCGAATTGGGATCCAAAGTCGGATTGGTCTCAAGTCCATAAACTTCCTTACTCAGAAATGGTCCATATGGATTGGCACGTGGAGAGAAAAAGTGGCGTTTCTTGCCATCGGCAAAAAGATTTTGAGACCCAAATACGACACAACCCAGGGCATAGAATTCACGTAGTGCAATTGACCATTGCCTTTAGAGCAACTAGGGCATTTTCTCGGATTCTTCTTGGCTTTGGAGCAAGTCCAACATTTGGAGCACGATTGCGAACATTAAGGCAGGAATATGATGTCGAATACAAATCACTCAATTTGATGGCGTAGACAACGTAAGAAAAGATTTCGCCCTTGTTGAATTGTAATCTTGTCTTGGCCCAAGACAATTGATCCGGCCCATACACAAAGAAAGATCCATGCACATGCTAGAGAGTTTTAGCAAAGTTCAAGTTGGTGGAAGAGTCTAGAAGAATGGTGAGGATTCCACCAACATGCAAGATTAGTGTAGATAATTCTAGCTTAGGAAAGTAGTGGAATTATCTAGATATCTCTAGCATGATGGTTCCATGCTTCACCAAGGTTCCATCCATGCCTATAAAAGGAGAAGGCATCCACACCATTTGTAACAACCAAGAGAACAAGTAGTAAGAAGTGAGAGTGTCAAGTAAGAAGTGTGAGAGTGTTTGAGTGTTTCCTCTTGTACTAAGTTTGTGAGTGAATGAAAATTTTTGTGTAATATTTTGAGTGTTCTTTCTTTCTCTTGCCTATCAATTCCGCTGCGTTACATTCTTCTTTGTGAGATAAACATCTCCAAAGTAGTGAAGCATTTTTAAACCCCAACAGCCCTTCCACTCCATGAAACATATGTACAAGGACTTGTCGTCCATATTCGACTTTGTTTGTACAGCAGCACCTTCCGTGCCTTTCTTCCGCACGACCATCCCGCCATTGCTGTCGCCTTCCTCCCCATTGCCCATGCCGCCACCATTCTCTCCCTTGTACTTGCCGCCGCGCAGTCTGTTCATCTTGCTAATTGCCATTCCCAAAAACCCTAACTAGGTAGGTTTTCCCAGGATTTTATTAGCTTTTCTTTCTTTTCGCCAGGGAGCCTAGAGCCCATTGGTCTAAACTACATGTTAACACAGTTTAGTCACCTATAGTCTTAATTTAGGGGGTGTAGTCAAACTCGGATTTGAGAAGATTTTAAAAGATTTTAAAATCCTAGTGTAGTCAATTAAAAAATTTCAAAGGATTTTAGAATCTATTCAAATCTAGGTATAGTCAATTAAAAGATTTTAAAATCCATCCAAGTCTAAGTGTATTCAAAAAATAAGATTTTGGAGGATTTCAGTAAATTGTGGATTTTGTGGGATTTGAGAGCAAAAAATATATACAACCAAGAGTCCAAGACTAAAAAGAATCCAACCTCACCCCCTAGGATTTCAAATCCTTCCACCACAATTCTTTAAAATCCATATAAATTTTGTAGGAGTCTTTAATCCTATAAAATCCATCACTTTTAAAATCCTTTAAAATCTTAGTTTAACTATACCCCCCTTAGATTTAGGTTATTTTGATTTTGATACTCCTCCTTCTTGTCCAATTAGTTTCATCCGTGAGAATTGACTTTGGATGTTTCAGTGTAGATTTATTATTTAGTAGGTTTGTAATGGGCTCTTGCTTTTAGCCCCATTTTTCAAAAAAAAAAAGGCTTAATTGGGGTAATAGTCTCCGTGGTGATGATGTAGTTGGAAGATTGCTCTTGTGGTTAAAAAAAAAAAAAAAAAGGATTTAAGCCCTGTTGTGAAGTCTATTAGGATTTAGGTTCAAAATTGAAATTTTTGTTAATTCTCTGTTAATTGTTAGCACATGAGACTCATGTACTAATAATTAACAGAGAGTTGATGAAAATTTCAATTTTGAGCTTTAATCCTAATAAAATTCACCACAGTGCTTAAATCCTAATGTTTTTTACCACAAGCTTAAATCCTAATTTTTTTTACCATGGGTAATAATCCAATTAATCCTCTTTGTCATTCAAAAGAGAGAGAAAAAATAATTTAGTCTTCTACCACAAAATAAAATCAAGGGTAGCAAAGTAATTTTGCACACCTAAATTATACAGTTTTTTTAATGTCTCACCTACCTATGATGTTAATATATCTCTAAATCTAATTTAAAAAATACAAAATAAAAATTTCTCTCCCTACCTACTTCCACGTTCTCTCTCATTCCCCTTAAAATAAAAATTGTTCACACACTAAATGTATAGACATACGCTAGTGTAAATTAAATCGAACATTAGTCCGGCAAACTTGTAGGCTATCTCCAACTATGGGCTATAAGCATACTTTTAGAGTTTTGGGCTATGCCTTGTGAATCCACAGTTTTTGTTTTGTTTTGGTTTTATTTTTTATATTTTATCTCCACAGTTATAAATTTTTGAAATGGAATATCGGTCATATATGAATTTCCAATGCAATTACTTGCACCCCATATCATTTGTTAGTTGCCACGTTTGTGAATAAATTCTCCAAACCAAGGGGTTTCTAACTTATATTTTTGTGTGCCACTTTGTATTATAGTCTAGAGTTAAGTGATATTAAATTTTAAATTTGAATATCGCGAATTGTCAATTCAATACCAACTTATTCCTTCAACTCTTAATATAGATATATCGTTGTATAAAAAACTAATATTTTTGTGGACATATTCTTTCCTTTCGTTTCCTTGAATGTAATCTTATCCTCACTATATAAGATACAAATCTTGAATAGCTCCAAAATTGTTTATAACTTTAGCTATTAACGGATACACAATGTATTATAATTTGAATTACAACTGGACAAGTGCATATAGACAGTGCATTTCATATCAACTCACTCGTGCCTTCGGTCTACAAACTATAAAATAACTAGACTACAAAGAAAGACGCAGCTGCGTAAATGTAATGTCACGCTTCAATGAACATAATGTCACAAAGCACAAAACGTACGCTACGGCAATAGCTCTCTCTCTCTCTCTGCCTGTATATAACAACACCTCTTTCATATAATTTCTCACCAAAACTTCCACAAACAACTTAAAACTATGGCTTCAAAGTCCACAGCAATGTTCCTAGCATTGCTCTCTTTAGTGACACTAGTTCTGGCTCTCGGGGCTAATGCCGGTGGAATCGCAATATATTGGGGTCAGAATGGTAACGAAGGCACATTAGCAGAAACATGTGCTTCAGGGAATTACCAATTTGTAAACGTGGCTTTTCTCACCACCTTCGGCAACGGCCAAACCCCTGCAATCAACCTAGCCGGTCACTGTGACCCAACGACAGACGAATGCATCAAATTGAGCCCAGAAATCAAGTCATGCCAAGCCAAGGGGATTAAAGTCATACTGTCCATAGGAGGAGCTTCAGGGAGCTACTCTCTAACTTCAGCTGGTGATGCAAGGCAAGTTGCAACTTACTTGTGGAATAATTTCTTGGGAGGGCAATCGTCGTCAAGGCCATTGGGAGCTGCCGTTTTGGATGGAATTGATTTTGACATCGAGGGAGGGACTGACCAACATTGGGATGACCTCGCAAGGTACCTCTCTGGATATAGCAAGAGAGACAAGAAAGTTTACTTGACTGCTGCCCCACAATGTCCCTTTCCTGATGCTTATGTTGGAAATGCACTTAAGACAGGCCTCTTTGACAATGTTTGGGTTCAGTTCTACAACAACCCTCCCTGCCAGTACGCTTCTGGGGATGTGACCAACCTTGAAGACGCGTGGAAGCAGTGGACTTCAGCCATCCCTGCAGATAAGATTTTCTTGGGATTGCCTGCTGCACCTCAGGCTGCTGGTAGCGGGTTTATTCCTGCTACCGATCTTAGCTCACAAGTTCTTCCGGCTATTAAAAGTTCGGCTAAGTATGGAGGCGTCATGCTTTGGTCCAAGTATTATGATGATCTTGATGGATACAGCTCCTCCATCAAGAATGATGTCTAGAATTTTAAGAACAAAAGGATCCTTCCTTATTACCTTGACTATATCAATATGTATCCTATACCGAGTTTATGTTACGTCAATATAATACAATTAATTTCGAAGCTTTCTATTAATCTTGAGAAAAACATTCTAGAAATTGGATGTTCAAAAACAGCTGATTCTGCTAGAAGTGTCTTAGTTATTAATTTGGTTGAATGTAATATGAAAATCGTCAACTTCGCCAATTGAAAACGGATAATATTTCCACTTATATTTCAAAAAAATTCGGAAATTCAACACTCAACGGAGAACTTGAATTTTTCATTTTCTTCACATATCTCATCTCTCAGATTTGATTAGCCAAACTAAAAAAAAGTTATTTAAACAGGATCAGAAAATTTTAAATGTTCCCTTAATTTATTTGAAAGGTGAAAATTGAAATATCATATTAAAAACCAAAATTATCATATCTAACAGAACAACACGCAAGGTTATTCGAAATACTCATACGTAGTGATGACACATAATGATGTCAATACCTAGAAATATTTGTTCTGGTTTTTTGAAGTTATCGCCGTCTATATACTTTTGTCAGAGAATTAATTTTCAAGAAAATGATTTGTTCATTTGATAGTTAATCATATGACTCTGCAAGATGACCCAAGGTGCAAGAAATGATTTTGTTTGCTAGAAATCCACATCAAGTTTTCCCTTGCCACAACATTAACAAAGTAACAATAATAGAAATCACGTGTGAAATATTCAAAAGAAAAAAAAAAGTAATTACTTGCGAACATGCGTGCATCAATAAGGACTTAAAACACAAAGCAATCCACCAATTGTAAGAGTCAGTTTGTAAGTTTGAGAGTTAGAAAGCTCTTTGGGAGAGTCTTCTACGTTCTCATTTGATTTTGCTAGGATTTGTTAGTGGAATTTCCTCAACATGTTTCGCCTATAGACGCAAGCTTCTATACAAAACTGCGTAATCTCTTGTGTTCTATTTGAGATTGTTTGTTTTTAGTTTTTATCTACGACTTTAATATCTAGTATTATTATTAAAATCATTTATGTTTGAGATGGAAAATATTTGAACTCGAAATCTAAAGAGTTAAAGAGAAAAATCATAACCACCAGGACAATCATCCACTTGCCTTATCTTTGTATATTTATCAATCTAGAATTAATATGCCTTAAGTACAAGGTTCCCCTAGATCATAATTTTAGTTCCAAAATTTCAACTAGCAATTACATCACAAAATGGATAAAATGTTTGAAAGCAACAGCAATACTCGAGCTTTCAGTGTCAAAACCTATTTACATATGAATTTCAACAAATGGCAAGACCTATTTACATATGAATGATTGAGTTAAAGTTCATCTTGCCATTGTTTATATATTATATAACATTAGCATCCGAAAATGTTATATAATATATAAACAATGGCAAGATGAACTTTAACTCAATCATTCACCACAAGTTCCATATATCCATACCCACTGATATATGGGTGTGAAAGCCACAATTTATTCTCATGCAAATACTCACAGTCCAATATTGAAGACTACACCACACTGCATTCACCACGTGCCCCAATATCCAATTGCTCTTATCAGCCGACCAAATATTGGTGAAACTTTTGTCAATATTTAGCTCACCCACCACTATTTATACGTGTCATGATTTCTCAATCTTCTTCCATGCATGAAAGTCTTCCTCTCACTCTCAGTTTAACAAATAAATAAGACGCAACCACCTTTGTTTTCTTGTTCTAGCTTAATCGGTTCTTCAACAAATAACATTCTGGCCAATTCAGGCTCCAATGGTAATGTCCTCCACTTATTTTTCTACTTATTTGGTGGCAATGTTCTTCTTGGTTGTAGCTGGGTTTGATGCCTGCTCGGCTAGCCGGATTGATTTGGGTTCGAGGCTGTTGGCTAGAGAGAACCAAACGTTGGTCTCAGATAATGGCACATTTGCTTTAGGGTTCACTCCAACGTCGGACGAAAACGACAGACTTCAACTGGCAATTTGGTTTGCGGAGCTTCCCGGAGATCGAACCATAGTATGGTCTGCTAACAGGTAAATCATCCAAAACCTCCTTGTTTTAATCCCTTGAAAAAGCAAATTGACAAAATGAAATTTAACCAGTAGGTCTAGGTCCATCAATATTACGACGACAAATATATTTGCTCTTTGTCTTGATGTGTTTTCTTTTTCTTTTTCATTGAAACTTGATTAATAATTTTTTAACTTGTGTCCATGAAAAAGTCTTAATTAAAATGAATGAAAATGTTATGTTTGACTTACAATGATAGTGTAGTTTTTCTCATAAAGAAGGAAGGACGCGTGGATTTATCTACCATGTCTGCCCGTTGTTTGCCTGCTTACCATCATCCATATGGTGGCTATGTACTTTTATGTGTTGCATACTTTAACTAGTTCAAGAACAAAAAGTATCTTGAAAAATTGGTTGAAACGAACAATTTATAAATTTAAGTTGTTAAAATGATCAATTTTTGGTATGTGATCGCTATGTTGTTAATCTTTGATTTTGATCATTCATTTTGCCGAATATCTTGCATATAGAATGTTGCGTATGGAGTGAATGATTAATAGACTTTGACTAAATAGAAAACAAAAAGATCACAAACCAATTCTCCATCTCTAGTCTTTACATTAGCTTTTGCAGGCTACAAATTTCATTTTCTCTCAATCATCTAAATATATAGAAACTCAGCCGTCTCCAACAATGCGATCCTGGAGCTTGACACAACCGGAAACCTTGTCCTCATGGATGGAGACGCTACCACGTGGACCTCAAACACCTCCGGCGCTGGTGTTGAAGGAGCAACGTTGCAAGAATCCGGAAATTTCATTATCCACGACAATGTCAACCGCCCGGTGTGGCAGAGTTTCTCACACCCATCTGACACTCTCCTCCCAAACCAACCTCTTTCAGTCTCTTTAGAGCTAACAACTTCTAAGTCCCCCTCACATGGTGGATACTATGCACTCAAAATGCTTCAACAACGCACTTCTTTAAGCCTTGCCTTGACTTACAACATGCCGGAAACTTTATACAATTCCTCCCCTGAATCATATTATAACTATTCTTATTGGAACGGACCAGACATATCAAATGTAACCGGGGATGTTGTAGCGGTTTTAGATGAAGCAGGGAGCTTTGGAATTGTGTATGGGGAGTCATCAGATGGAGCTGTATACGTGTACAAGAACGATGGCGATGATGGGGGACTATCAGCGGCATCAAACATATCAACCAGATCATTGGTTCTTCAAAGATTGATACTCGAGAGTAATGGGAATTTACGCTTGTATCGTTGGGATAATGATGTTAATGGCTCAAGGCAATGGGTTCCAGAGTGGGCTGCAGTTTCAACACCATGTGACATTGCTGGAATTTGTGGTAAAGGGATATGTAACTTGGATAGGAGTAAAACTAATGCTTCTTGCACATGTCTACCGGGGACTTACAAGGAAAATGGGGGAAGTCTTTGTTCAGAGAATTCATCACTTGCAGGAAAATGTGATTCGCGGAGTAATTATCAGCCATCCCAGTTCAGAATTTCAACGGTGCAGCAAACCAATTACTATTTTCCAGAATTTTCAGTCATAGCAAACTACAGCGATGTTGAGAATGTAACAAAATGTGGAGATATTTGTCTAGCTGATTGTGAATGTGTTGCTTCAGTTTACGGCCTTGATGACGAAAATCCATACTGTTGGGTTTTGAGAAGCATGGATTTTGGTGGCTATGAGGATCCTGGTTCAACTCTGTTTGTGAAGGTTCGGTCTAATGGCTTGGAGGGCAATGCAAAAGGATCCGGGGAGTCTTCCAAGGGGTCGGGTAATCAGCAAACAAAAGTTTTGGTTATTCCTATTGTTCTTAGCATGACCTTCCTTGTTGCCCTCCTATGTCTTTTGCTATATTACAATGTGCATAGGAGGAGATCCTTGAAGAGAACACTGGAAAGCTCAGTAATCTTGTCTGGTGCTCCATTGAATCTTAGTTACCGCGAACTACAAATTCGTACGTGGAATTTCTCACAGCTTCTTGGAACTGGTAAGAATGGATTATATATGTAATAGTAATTTGCAATTTTCTTATAGTGTTGGTTCTGTTTACAATATGCTACTTTGCAGGGGGATTTGGGAGTGTCTACAAGGGAAGCCTTGCAGATGGGACTTTGGTTGCTGTAAAAAAACTTGAAAGGGTTTTACCACATGGGGAGAAGGAGTTTATAACTGAAGTGAACACCATTGGTTCCATGCATCACATGAACTTGGTTCGTCTATGCGGGTACTGCTCCGAGAGCTCACAACGGTAAGCAATAACCCTGAGAAACCTAAAGGCTTCTCACCAAATTAACAATTGTGTATGCATAGCTTCTTAAAACGTTTGTAGCCAATGACACATGGTCTTCTGAATTCTAGTAAACATTCTTAAGATGCTACATTTGATTGATCTAAAAACTGAACATATTTTCTTGTGCTGGCAGGCTTTTAGTTTATGAGTTCATGAAAAATGGGTCTCTGGACAAATGGATATTTCGCTCAAATTATTCCCGAGACAAGTTGCTAGATTGGCAATCACGGTTTGATATAGCCGTGGGTACTGCACAAGGGATTGCATATTTTCATGAGCAATGCCGAGATCGAATTATACATTGTGACATCAAACCAGAAAACATTCTGCTAGATGAAAATTTCTGTCCTAAAGTTTCCGATTTTGGACTAGCTAAGTTGATGGGAAGAGAGCACTCACAGGTTGTTACCATGGTCAGAGGAACAAGAGGCTATTTGGCTCCAGAGTGGGTGAGTAACCGGCCTATAACTGTTAAGGCTGATGTTTATAGTTACGGCATGCTTCTTCTAGAGATCGTTGGCGGTCGAAGAAACCTTGACATGTCATTTGATGCAGATGACTTTTTCTATCCTGGATGGGCTTTTAAGGTATAACAGAAAATTTATTATAATTTTTTTTTCTTGCGCAAAATTTTTGTCAACATTAAAATCTTGCGGAAACTTTTGTTTTATGAAATGAATTTTAATCATGATTGTAGGAGATGACAAGTGGAAATCCCATGAAAGTTGCAGACAGGAGACTCGAAGGAGCGGTGGAAGAAGAAGAACTCATTAGAGCCTTGAAAGTTGCCTTTTGGTGCATCCAAGATGAGATATTCATGAGACCAACAATGGGGGAAGTAGTGAGAATGTTGGAAGGATCAGTCGGCATCAACATGCCACCGATGCCCCAAACGGTTTTGGAGTTAATTGATGAAGGCCTGGATCATGTGTACAAGGCAATGAAGAGAGAATTCAATCACTTCAGCTCCTTCACCATCAATACCCATCCTTCTTCATCTCAAGCTACATGCAGTTACTCCACAATGTCCCCTAGATAGTCGACTAGAAATCGGGTTATGACGGACCATATTTGGTCAGTCTTGTACGATCCTCACAAGCTCAATTATAATTCATCAAAGTTGACATCCAATTACTGCGTTAAGTCATTCTTTTACTCATGATCATACCATTCATTCATAAAAACCTAGGAAATTAATAGTATTGACATTGCATAAACTCAATCGATATAGACTGGCAGATACATACTTATGTAGTCAACGTACATAAGGGTGGATATCCATTTTGTTCTTCAAATAGTAAACATATTGAAATTTTAGACATGACTCTTGATGGAGGAGCTGTATCCATCAAGATCATCATAATACTTGGACCAAAGCATGACACCTCCATACTTAGCCGAGTTTTTAATAGCCGGAAGGACTTGTGAGTTGAGATCAGAAGCAGGAATAAAACCGCTACCGGCAGCCTGAGGTGCAGCAGGCAACCCCAAGAAAATCTTATGTGCAGGGATGGCTGAAGTCCACTGCTTCCAAGCGTCCTCCAGATTGGCCACATCGCCGGAAGTGTACTGACAGGGTGGGTTGTTGTAGAACTGAACCCAAACATTGTCAAAGAGGCCTGTCTTAAGTGCATTTCCAATCCAAGCATCAGGAAAGGGACATTGTGGGGCAGCAGTCAAGTAAACTTTCTTGCCTCTCTTGCTATACCCAGATAGGTACCTAGCAAGGTCATCCCAATATTGGTCAGTCCCTCCCTCAATATCAAAGTCAATTCCATCCAATACTGCAGCTCCCAATGGCCTCGACGACGAATGCCCTCCCAAGAAGTTGTTCCACAAGTAAGTTGCAACTTGCCTTGCATCAGCAGCTGAAGTTAGAGAGTAGCTCCCAGAAGCTCCTCCAATGGAAAGTATGACCTTAATCCCCTTGGCTTGGCATGACCTGATCTCTGGGCTCAACTTGGTGCATTCATCGGTCGTTGGGTCACAGTGACCGGCTAGGTTGATGGCGGGGGTTCGGCCATTGCCGAAGGTGGTGAGAAAAGCTACGTTTACAAATTGGTAATTCCCTGTAGCACAAGTTTCCGCTAACGTGCCTTCATTCCCATTTTGACCCCAATATATAGCGATTCCACCGGCATTAGCCCCCAAAGCCAGAACTAGTGTCACTAAAGAGAGCAATGCTAGGGACATTGTGGACTTTGGAGCCATATCTTGAGAAAGGTTTATGTGTGGTTTGATTGTGGAAGTTTTGGTGGGAAATAATATGAAAGAGGTGTTGCATTATATAGAAGAAGAGACCGTAATGTGCTGCTGGTGACAATTTTGTTATATTCATTGATGCGTGGCATCGAAGTTACGTTTGCCCTTTCTTTGTAGTATTGCTAATTATTTTCTAGTTTTACATTGAAGCACGCTTGAGCTGATATGGTATGTATTCATTGTCCTTATGCACTTTGTCAGTTGCATTGCAAATAAAAGGAAAATGGTGAGACAACAATTATCTTCCAAAAATTATTTACAACTACTTGTGAATGCTATTATATTTATGGGGAAAAATCTATGGCACCACTTTTTTTACGTAATTTTTTACACACGTTTGGAGCTCACACTTAATGTATTTTAACGATCCAAACAGTACATTTTTATAACATAGATTATCCTAGCTAAAATTAGACAAGTTGAAAACTATTGAGACATTCATTTGTAATGTAGAGAAGGTCGAATATGATTCTACAAAGAAACCCTAAACCCTTAATTCAACGATCATATGATTTTAGATTTGGGCAAATTTGATAGGCATGATCTTTGTTTAACCAATCAAGGAGTGGATTGGTACACACTTGTCCGCATGTACTCCAAAACAAAAGTCCTGTGGATAGGGAGAGACGAACGCTGCAAAATATGTGCCTTATAAAATATTAAGATAAATATATATACTTGACCGATCACACTCACATTAAGGTTATTATAGACCGTGACCCTTTTTATCCTTTGGATCTTCGGACCCCTTTCTTTCATAACACCATATTTTAGATCAATCAACCGTTAGATTTTGAAGTGTACTTAAGCCATATACAACAATGCGTATAATGACATTGATCTTTGCTGATTTCCATGTGTGCGTGTGTGTGTATTCAATAATGCTCAACAGACACATAAAATTGATCAACAATGTGATCGATTTTGTGGTTTACTCGTAGTGTTGATTTTTAGAAATTACAAAGTCTACGTAGTGTACATATATGTAATTATAAGCTAACTACGTCCTTTTTATGATGCAGGCGTGCCAACTCGCAATCGAGCTCGGTCGGATAAGTAGAATGGATATGGTGGCAGTGGCGAATGCGTTATGGTCAAGAAAGGCACACGTATCGGCCTTGGGTTCTAGAACTTGAAGACAAAGGTTGCCTAAATCACTGTAAAGTTTAGGATCTCCTGTCAGGCTCGGCTGTCTCGACTATTTCATTAGAATATAAATGTGCTGAATCGATTTCAAACTGTAAAGACACAAGTGATAAAAAAATATGAGGTTTTTTTTACGGTGAACATGATTCGGCCGTCTGAATATTGAACTACAAAATGCACTTGAGAGTAACCAATCATAGAACACTCCACTTTGCTGGTAAGCTAATGAAGTGACCTCTTTCGGTGAATAAATTGAAAACCTTTCACCGGCCGAGACTTGGATAGATAACTAGTCGACTAGAAGCAGTGTTGTTAGTCCAAACTGAAGGTGCTTCTTGATCGCTTGGTTCTACGGCTCTAGTGTTGTTAGTCCAAATTAAAGATGTTGTTGGTTGTCAACACAGTGTTCTTAGTCCAAACTGAAGATGTGTTGATGGGTGAGTTATGATAGTTAGTGTTTTTCTCAACATTGTGAGAAGGGTTTTGCGTAGAGCGTTTTGAGTTGTGAAGTTGAAGGGGCTTCTCTATGTTGCAAATCCCCTATATTTATCCTTGATGCCTAAGTCTACCAAGTGGTAAAGTTCTGATAATATTCCAATTCTTCGACATATTCTCTGGATATACTTGGAATTATTCTCGACTGAAACTTCATCATCATGCTTCGCCTTCTTTGACTCAAACCAAGATTTTGAATCTAGTCCTATTATACTATTAATTGAAACTCCATCTAAACGTCAATCCTGATCCTCAAGCACTTTAAGATAATTGCCAATAACCCATGAGATAATACTATCAAAACCATTAAATATCTAAAAAAGTTATTATAAATCATCAACCTTCTTTTAATCTGACGGCTCGAAACCAATGGGCCGAGCGCAAAATCAGATACAAACACATAATCCGTGAAAAGAGGACGATCCACTTGGGCATGGTCATGACTACTGGAACTCAGCCCAAACAAAGTAACATGGCAGAGCCCAAATATCCCTCTCAAGTCAAACGGCCATCGTTGAAAAAGTCAGAAGCAAATCACGACTTTGATTTGAGGAAGTTACATGGCAATGAACTTGCAATTTCTCCGAAAGCACAGTCGAAGGGGCTATATATACAATCGTGTAATGCAAAAGTACTTCTGAGTTATTATATATTAGAGCTTAATTTAGAAGCACCTTAAATATCCCTCGTACATAATTAACCATGGAGTTAGAAGAGCTAGAAAAAAGCTTCAAGGAGTTGAAGATCATCAACAGAAAGCAAGAAAAACGCGTCTGTTACCACGAGACAAGAGCTCAAAATTTAACCATCGGTTATCTTCTATTGCAAGCCCTATTTTTCCTAGGGTTTTCGTCACGGCCGCGGCTGAACGGTTCGGATTCCAGTTACAGTTGCGAATGGTGGGTGCCCTTCAGCATGATACTAGTTTCTTCAGTAATATTCTTCATGGCCTTCCTAGACGCCGTGACAATGTTCTACCGGGTGCAGTATCACTTGGATGTCAACTATTTGGAGCAAGATCTCATATACAAGAAGATACAGGAGGCTAAGCAGCCACCCCCTAAGAGCCATGTGTCCATACAGTTAAGGGAGTGTCAAACCTCTGGTGAAGTTATCAAAGTTGATGTTTTTCAGCTCTTGAAGCGCAAAGTTTACATTTACGTCACAACTTTGAGTTTGCTTGCTCTCACAGGACTTCAGTTGTATGTGTGCCGGTTGTTTTTCCACGCAGTATGACGACGTTCAGCCACTCTCATTTCCTTCTTCTTCCTTCTTCTCTGCAGTTCTGCTTCGTCGATCACCGTCGGAGAAGAAGGCAAGGATGTTGAGGAGAAGGAGAGAGAGAGAAAGTTGAAGAGGAAGAGTGATCTCAGAATCATAATTTTACGTGAACAACTGAAATTATTTGGTCCATAGGATCTAGATAAAAAGAATCTGGAGGGGATCCTGTTCCATAGCAAGAGGGATAGACTTCTCTCTTTGACGCAGCAAAGAGAAATAAGTTTTCTCCACAAGAAACTGCTTTGAAGTTTCTTGCATCTTGGCATTTTCCTTTTCTCGTGATTTTTGTTAGACTTTTGTAGTTTTGTTGGAGTGATGGATTTTTGTTGAGTTTGTGGACTTTTACTGAAGTTGATAGGCTTTACGGTGTTAGAGAATAATTGGTACATATAATCATATACCAAAATTGTCGACAAATGTGTCGATTTTGTATGTTCAAATAATTTTATTAAACTTTTTATCGTTCTATAAATTATAATTGATAAACTTTGGCAGAATCCAAAAGATAGAAATATTGTAAGCTATATGTCTAGTTTTGAAAATGTTATTAGATGTCTAAGCTAGCCTTTCTGCACTTCTTCATCTCTCATTTTTTTAACTAGAGAAGACACATGATGACTTTTCGAAATTGCAAACAACTTGGTTATTATATACGCGAAGTTTGAACAAATTTTTTATTTGAAACAAAAAAAAAAAATATGAACATCAAGAAGTGAGACTCCAAAAATGGAGGAATCGGTATACAATCAGGGATATTATCCCGAATTATAGTTAGTATCTCGCTTGTCTCATATCACTTGTAAGAATAATACGTCTAATTTCACGCAAGAATATGCCCTTGCAAGGTCCTCCCAATTAGAAATGGCCCAATTAACTACGTTTGGGCTCAACGCAACAAATTTGGGCTTCAACAACCACAATGATAAAATTAGCAATAATTTAAGCGCCAAACTCACTCCACCTTCCCACCTTCCCACCTTCCACCCTTCTCAACCTGGACTGGAAAGCTGAATCGAACTCCCCTCCTCTCCTCTGACTGTAATATACAAATCCCATCCGGTTCCTCTGCAATTCCGCAAGGTAAAATCTTTCCTTCCCCCAATTCCTGAAATTTCAATTTCTGCAAACCCTAAATCCCTTTAAACCCTCTTTCCCTTCTAATTATTATGCTTCCAACTCGATACCAATGACCACATAAATACAATCATGAACTGAGTTTAAGGATTTCCTGATCACCCTTTTAGTTTCGGGCAACATGTAATGTAAAACTAATCAAAATTAAGTTTTTTTCAACTAAAAGTTTAATTCTTTGTAAAAAAATCAGTGAAAAATGCAACATTTCAGTATCCCACTTAGTGGGATAAGGCTTTGTTGTTGTTGTTGTTGTTTGAAGAACAGTGATAAGTAGTGAAAGATGCACCCTTTAGTATTTGTTATATGATCCATGTGAGACATGGATGTGTAATAACCTGGTATACAAGTTAAGGTGAATATATGTGTTTGTAGACATAGCTGGGGAAGATGGAGAATATGCGGTATGCTGAGGAGCTTGTGAGGGAGTTTCTTGTGTTTAGAGGATTCACGAACACTTTGCAAGCTTTCGATTCTGAATTATCTACGGATATCGGTAAAGGGTTTCAAGTAGATAGGATAATGGAATTAATCTTCTCAGTGTATGTACCTAAGCTTCAGGCAGAAAAATTAGTTGGTCTATTCAGTTTTTTCAAGCAGTGTCTCTCTTCATCATCCGAGACAGTACTTTTGACTACTCTTTCAAAACTGGAGGTGTCTATTCTACGCTACTACGTTGTTAATGCCATCCAGTCAGGGAGGAGAGACAAAGTTTTAGAGTTCTTTGGAATGATTGGGAATGATTTGTTGCAAAGAGGCCAGGATTGGACTGCATGGTTTGGTGGGTTTGTCGTTTTGTCTTTCTATTTTTGTATAGTGATCTACTATCTTTTGTTGATTTACCTTTTTATATGTGTGATGCAGCCATTCCATATGTAAAGAAACCAAACTCTGATCCTGAGTTTCGTATATACTTTTCAAAGGAATGGTATGAGGCCTTGCGTTTATCTGTCAGAAATTTCTTTAGTGAGATCTTCAACGGTACTCATATCCTTCAGAATTTGGCTAATTTCATTTTTATTTATGTTGTCTTTTGAGAGTGGGCTGTTCGTTGATCTTGGTACTTGTTGTCACATGGCACCCAACTATGTAGACTTTCGATATTATGATAATTTGAATTTCTCAGCTACCATATGGAAACCAGTTTTGTTTATATCAACCTTGTTCTTATTTTTTTTGAGTTTATATATTTCAAGTGAAAACCAGGTTAGTTTTACATTGATTTCTGCACTTTAATTATTCAATATGACTAATTTTGAAGAAAATGCCCTTAACTAAACCACGCATGCCAGCCCTTATGAAAATTAGCTCAGAAAAGACTACTGTCAACCGTCTGAAAAAAGACATCAAGCAACTCAATCTCAAGTTATCAAAACTTCAGGCTTTGTTGGAGGAAAAAGATGGTCAATTATGCCAGTTAAGAAGGTGAAGTTTTTCATTGTTTCTTCCCTTTAGACTTGAGAGTATCATGTAAATAAGTTGTATAGACTTGGTGCAAGGGATCATCAGTATTTTGAGACTATCATGTTTTTGCCTCTTCCTTATTCCTTTATTTTACTTTTGAAACTCTGTAGTTGTTCGTCAGTAGCCGATGCAAGCACTGAACGAACCAGGAGTTCATCAAGTGTAGTGCATGAGGAAAATCATCTTATATCCAAAGATACTCAGGAAACTTGCCCTCCTGATACTTTTCAAATAAGGGGAGCAGAGGTGGATCCAGATTGGGTTGTTGCTGGACACATGGGAAACAGACCAGAGTTTAACATATCTAAGTCTGATCCTAATTTAAGTTCGCAATCAACGTCTTGCGTTAGAGATGGTGGAACTGCTGATAGTATTCAGCTATACAAGGATGGCCCCTATAATGGTAAGTAACTTCTATACTGAATTATTTTCCCTTTGCGTTGTGGGGACAGTGCAGTAGCTGTTACGGAGATTATCTGTTTACTAACTATGGAATGTGACTACAGAAAATGGCAGGGAAAGCCATTTAGAAGACTTCACTGAATTTAAGGTTGACTTCCAGGTAAATTGCTTCTCAGTCATGATTGGTTTTGATGCTACAAGCTCATATTCAATTTGTTGCGATTTTGCATTTTTTGTAGCTCCTTTTTTCCTGATACTTTTTTTCAGCTTCAGCTGTTTATATTTTATCGGATACTCCGTAACTTTCGAATCATCATTGTTCATAGGAGACATTTATGGGCCACACAAGTCCAATCAGTCGCTGCCGCTTTTCTGCGTCTGGAAATAATATAGCCAGTGCATCTGAAGATGGAACAGTAAGGTATTATTTATAGGCAACCTTAGCAAAAAGCTCCTGATACTGTTCACTTTAATGAAAAACCATATTTTTACTCTAAAAAGTCAATCCTGGTACTATTCACTTACAACAACTTTTTGTCCTTTTCGTTAAAACTCAAAGTTTTCAAGCTCTTTTCATTAGTTTTCCTTTATTTCTATAGTTAGTAGTTACGAAAGTGCTACATTTATTGCTCAACTCCTTGACTATTGGCTGATTTCTCAACTCTTTGACCATCGGCTGATTTCAAATCGTAATCTGTATTTGTTCATTAAATAGGATATGGACCTATGACTCATCAACTCCGGCATCTAGAAATGCAACCATTTATTGTGGAGCCAAGATTATGTCACTTGACTGGGAGTGTAAATCTGACCGATTGGTATGCAGATTAGATTTTCAAAATGCACTTAGATATTGCTTGGCATTGGAATCTTAACTTGATTATTTGACATTGGAATATCTAGTTTAAGTGTTTTTGTTCTTTTGACAAAAGCTTCTCATAGGCGCTGCTAATGGAGGCATTAAAGCGTGGAATGTCGATGCAAAGAGAGTTGTCTGTGATCTTAGCACGAGGGAAGAATTTCCAAGGTTCTTCCTGATATTACTCGTACAATTCTGTACTTCTTTGCTCTGTTATTTACCCTTTTTTTCCCCTGCTACAGTATCCTGGATATAAAGTGCAGCCCTGTAGAGCCAATTTTTGTTACTGCGGCAGCATCCAAGGGGTACATTCTTTCTGTAATCTTATCATATTTTCATAAACCAGACTCCGTGTTCGACCAAAAAGTTTCCCCTATTATAACAGCTCTATTCAACTGAAGTATGATATGAGCACTTTGCTGTGAAATGATTATAATTCAAACATGAAACCGTTCTTTTTACCGTTACGTACATGCATATATGCTCATGTGTGTTTTTGTGTGTTTGGGGATTAAATTCTCATGAATGTCAGAATCATGACTTTTGTTGTATTTGTAGGCACGGATCAAGTTATGTTGATAGTATGGGGTTCGCTTCATTAACTGTGTGGAATATGAAGACGTGGAAGGCTATGGTATATGCTTTCTTTGTACCAGAAGATCATATATGCATGCTATAGCAACTTATATTCTTAAGCCTTTCATTTCTGACACTTGTAATTTTAGTGCTTAACCTTTTGGGTTTCGTGAAGACAGTTCTTCCTCTTGGTAAAGATCCACCTGCAATAACATCCCTTAGTTTCAATCACAATGGGAAAATTTTAGCGGCCGCTGCAACTGATGGAATGATTCACATGTTTGGTATCCACACATATTTTTGAACACTTTTGCATTTCTTGTGTTATTTATTTTTATTTTTCCAAGGTGGTTAAATTTTTGCCCTCAACGAAGGCATTTTAGCTGTATGGTTAATCCCTCGTCTTAATGGATTCATAAACTGGTGCACCCTTCTGCATAGCTTAGCTTGCCAGTATATGTACACATACTCGTACATATACGAACACCTTAACAAGCCAAAGATATGTCTGCCTATCTACAAATAACCGGGTGGCCTGCGCATGACTCTGCTATAAGCTCCATTCTTTTCGGCCCTGATGAGACAAGTATTTTCAGTTTGGGAGTAGATGGAATGGCAAGTGCTTTATGTTCATTTTCGCATGAAGTTTGATTAGAGCATTTGCCCCCGTTATTACTTGAACTGCTGCTGGTCTTATAATTTTGTCCTCTCAAAAGTATTTGCCTAACAGAACTGTTTTTGCGGTGTCAGGTGTTTGAATGGAGCTTGCAAAACCAAGGTCAAATCCTTTGGTCAATAAACTGTAGCAGGTACTTTTTCTTTGGCATCCCATATTATTAGTTGATATTAGTTACGCTGCAGTCTTGTCAAACAAAACTATTTCGCCATACACCTGATTAACTAGCGCTGCTCTCTTCCATTCCGTAGGTTCTGTGACCCCGAGAGCTCAAAAAGTTGCAGACATGAAATGGCTTTAGATGCTACTGGGAGGAGACTATTGGTAACGTCTGGTTCGGTAAGAGCGCCCATATACCAGGTTGTTCTCTCTTCTCCATGCGTTTGTGTGAGTGGCTTCATTATGTTTAGGGTTTCCCTGATTGCAGTATTTAGAAGATCTAGGCGATGCATTGTGTTGATACAAATTTTTGTTTCGTTAACTTGGTTCAGGTTCGGGGTCATGTGTATGGGTTGAGCTCTCTCCCACACAGTGCTGCTATAACTACTGTAGATTGGCACCCGACGTTACCCATCTTCTTAACAGGATCGGCTGATAACTCTGTCCTAGTAACATCTATGTCATAAAAGTTTGAAACTTTTATCTCCGTGTTCTTAGTGTGCCCGACATTGAATGAAGTTCACTTCCGGTGTGTTCGAACTGGTTTCGTTCTGGCTTTCATCTGAGCAATGTGTCTTGTATTAGTGTGTAGCTATTCTTTTTTAATGTCGCGTGGAATTCAAATATTTACATCATATTAGCCAGAGAAACGTAAGCCTTGAGACAAACAAGCATCATAGTTGATGACATTTTATTACAAATCGGAAAGTACAACCGAATGTCTCTGTATAAGTTCGGAAGTATGTAACGGATTAGGAGAGTAGAGCTTTACCGTTTACCTTTGAAATCTCCCCTGCAGCTTTTCCTTCACAGGCAACGGTCGTCACATAATCCGACCTTTGATATCATCCAACAACCGGAAATAGGCGTATCTCCAAGATGTCTTGAGAACCAAAGTACCACAGACACTCCAGAATCCTATGACGAAACCAAGCACCAAGCTGACATAAAATCCTAAGCTTATGAAACCATCATCATCTTGTTCGGTCTTGTCACTTCCACTGCCATTAGGGACTGCAGGATCTTCAGTTGTTTTATCTCCCGGGCATTCTGGTGTGAGCGGTTGCCCGCAAAGTCCAAGATTTCCCGTAAATGCAGAAGCATTGAAGGTTTGAAGTTGAGTGCTTAGCGGAATCCTTCCTGTTAAATTGTTGTATGACAAGTCCAAGACACTAAGATAATGTAAGCTGGAAAAGCTCGAAGGAATGCTACCAGATATCTGGTTTCGTGACAAATCGAGCGATTCTAACATCTCCAACTGACCAAATTTGTTAGGAAGCACCCCAGTGAAACTGTTTCTTGAAAGGTTCAGAGAAATCAACTTCATCAAACTTGTTACACTTTCTGGAATGTATCCATTTAAGTTGTTGCTTGAAATGTCAATGCTTCTCAAAAGCTTAAGATTTTCGCCGAACTCAATCTCTATTCCTTTCCAAATCAGTTGCACAAACCCAACAATAATGTTATCCTCAACCTCGGGGGACATCGAAGACAAAGCTGTTATGTTAGGGAGGCAATATGGCAAGGCCCCAGATATATTGTTCTTGGAGAAGTCCAAAACATGAAGGGCAGGAAGACTGCATAGGCTTAAGGGTATGCTTCCATAAAACTCGTTTGACCTTAAGCGAAGAACCAGCAACTTTGTTAGGCTCGGGCCTATCCATGTCGGTATCTCTCCAGATAGTTTATTGGCACCGAGATCAACAACCCTTAACTCTGTACAGTTCTCCAAAGAAGGCAATTCTCCAGAAAGGTTGTTGTCGTGCAAGCGTAACAATGCAGCATTCTTTAAGTAGCCTAATGAGCTTGGAATTTTTCCGGAGAAATTGTTCTTAGCCATGTTCAAAGAGAGCAATCCTTGAAACTGCATCCAACAACTAGGAAGTTTGCCAAATAGCTGGTTCTCGGAAAGGTCTAGATTAGACAAGTTTGGAGTTTCTGTTTCACAAAAGGAAGATAAGGGTCCGGAAAACATGTTTTTGGATAGACGCAAGATGGCAACACTTGAAGGAAATGGCGGAAGTGGACCGTCCAAGCGATTAGATGACAAGTCAAACGAAAAAAAGGTGCTGTTTTTTGTTGATAGATTTGGCAACTTTCCATGGATTTGGTTCATCGATAGGTTTAACTCGAGTAAGCTGGAAGACAGGTCCCAAAACTTATCAGGTATAGAATCCGAAATCTCAGCATCAGCCATGTAGAGTGAAGTAAGTTTTGTCTGAGTTTGAATCCATTTTGGAAAAGCAGGGCCAACCTTGCAAGAGGACAATCCTAGTGATTTGATTTGGAAAGGCGGAGTCCAATCCGAGCTCAAGTTGAAAGACAAAGGATTATGAGAAAAATCCAAAGAGTTTAAACGCGAGAGATTGGAGAAGTGTGCTTCAGTTACGACACCATTTAAAGAATTCCAAGAAAGATCCAAATTTTCGAGGCTGGAAAGTTGTCCGATACTCTCAGTTATGGATCCATTGAGTTGATTTTGGGAGATAAATAACTGCCTTAACAAGGAAAGACCTGTAAAATCAGGCAGTGATCCGGTGAACTGGTTTAGAACTAGGCTCAAGGATCTTAGCTGGGAGAGTGGCTGAAAACTTTTTGGAAGAGATCCACTTACATTGGTGCCATCAATGTACAATTCTTTCAAGGATGAAAATCTTGTAAGGTTATCAGGAAATGAACCCGAAAATAGGTTCCCACTCAAGGACAAGGACTCGAGGGTATCTTGAGCACAAGACAAGTTTTCGACAGAGTCTTCAATTCTGTCAGAAAGTTTGTTTTCCAATAAATTCAACAACTCTAAGTTGCAAAGGTTTCGAAAGGACTTTGGTATCCCGCCTTCAAGTTTGTTATACGAGAGATCAAGAGACACGAGAGAAACCATGTTTGCAAAAACATCTGGGAAGGGACCTTGCAACTGATCACCAGCTAAACCAATGTGAACAAGGTTGGTGCTAACATTGGCCATCCAATAAAATATCGAAAGATTAAGAAAATTATCCGAGAGTTCAAGGACTTCAAGAGATTTAGAAGAATTGACAAAAGAAAGCGAACTCAGTTCAACATTGGGAAGATTACATGAAGATAGCTGAAGTTCAACAAGTGAAGGGAGTTTGCTTATAGACTCTGGCCAATTTACAACCTCGGAAAAATTAAGACGCGATATGTTCAAGTACCTCAAAGAAGAAAGATGAGATAACCACTCGAGATTTTCAAATGTGACATAGTTCCTTGCAAGATCAAGAGCATACAAACTAGAGAGGTTTCCAAGTTGGGGAGGAATTGGTCCGCTAAGGCTAGCACCTGCCAGTTTGAGTTGCTTCAACCGGCTTAAAGAACCGATGAACTTGGGAATTTTTCCTTTGAAATTATTGAAACTGAGGTCCAAGTAAGTTAGATACGGCAATTCAAGTAGAGAAGGAGCAATGACACCACTCAAAGGAGTTTCAACATTATAAACATCAGAAGAGTTATAGTAAAGATCTAGTGCGACAACATGACCTGTTTCGTTGCTGCAAGCGATTCCTCTCCACTCACAACAATCTTTGCCGGTTTCCCAAGAGGCAAGAACATTGGACTCGTCGACGAGGCCTTGTTTGAACTGAAGCAGAGCGGTTTTTTCTGTTTGTAAGCACCTGACGTTGGAACTGATTCCGGCACTCAAACAACAATTGACAGATGTAAGCACAAACAAGACAGAATATATGACTTCGAACAACATGGTATGTGAATTTGGAAGTGAAAAGCAAGAGATGTTGCTTTAAAGATTGATCATTTGCAGTTTGTGATTGGTTTCATATCAGCACGGAATCTGATGGGCAGAGGTGAAAGGGATGTAGTTAACTTTAATACATTTTGCTAACAAAACGGAACCGAAAGTCATTGTGTTCATTTGATATAATATATGTCTATGACCATTTGTTTGTTCTTAAGCTTTCTATGGGTGGCAAACTCAAAAGTAAATGCCAAGATAATATTTATAAATCAATAGAAAAAAATGGGGATTTCATTTTTTTTTTTCTTAAGGACCAGCTTGTGGCATAGCCACGCTGGTCTACTTTTTCAAGGCTAAAAAGACTTACAAAAGTATTTTAGCATCATTTGATCATCATTGCGTGATTCAACATTGCCACGAATCAAACCCAGGACTAGCTATGTGAAGATGAGAATTTAATTGGAATAATAAGGTGGATTGAGGTGTTTTGTCCCAACTTTTAGACTTTTTTTATGGTATTTTTAACGAATTAGGTGTTAGTCTTTCGCTATTCTAATCTACAATGAGGCGAATTCGAATTTGAGTGCAAAGGAGAAGATAATTTATTTTAACCAATTGACCTAATCCATATCTACCGTTAATTTTTTACTTATTGATCTGGATTATCAAAATGATAAGTTTTAACCCGACGAATAGACCATTAGAATAAGATGATCAGGAGAATTACATGAAATTGCTCTTGCAATATTAAGCGGCTTGGTACTAGTAGACCATAATAAATGAGCATTCAAGCCAAAAAACAAGGGAGTAGTATTCCCTTCTTTCTTTAGGATTCTCTTCCTTCTTTTTTTTCTTCTCCTTCCCTCCCCTCCTATTTGAATGATCACGATTAATTCACGTCAACACCTTATATTAATTGTTCTATAGAGAGAAAAAGACAAATGAAAAATGTGAGAGAAGGAGAGGGAAGGGATGAACATTGGTCTATAATGACAGTTGGGGGCAAATGTGGTAGTATAAATCGCTTCATGTGAGAGAATTAATCCAAAAGTTTCATCAGCTATCCAACCTCTACAATTTGGAAAATGTGACAGTTGGGGTAATTGTGGGACTACAATCTTTAGGATGTTATCCCGAGTGGCATCTAAGGTCATCTCTAACTGAATAAGGGTCAAAAGGCTTTCTTTAGCCATATAGCTCGACAAGAAATTATATTTTAATGAACATTGATAGGTCATATTTTATACAATCTCCAACTGAATGGGTCAAAGGGTCATAGGCCAAACATAATTTATTATTTTAATTAAATTAATATGGTTAATTAAATTAAACTACCATATTAAAATAAGGTTTTCGGACATATTTTGAGTGTCACTTGTCGCCAAATGAATAAGCCTCCAGATTTCTTATCTTTATATAATCTCAATAATTTTTTGGATAGGATTTCGAGTGACATGTGTCGCTAACGTGAGTAACTCTCCAAATTTCTTATTTTTATATAATCTCCATAATTTTTCGGATAGGATTTCGAGTAACACGTGCCGCTAAAGTGAGTAACTCTCCAAATTTCTTATCTTTATGTAATCTTAATAATCTTTCAGATATGATTTCGAATGTCACGTGTCGAGATGTAATTGGTTGTGCAAATATTAGATAGGATTCTTATCTCCAACTTTCAATATTGTAGGAATGGTGTAGGTATTTATAGGAAAAAAAAAGTTTAGAATTTTTTTAATTTGTCCAAAAAAAAAAAAATCTAATTCCAACGGTAACCTGATGGCGGCATGACATTAGCTAGCCATTGCTAGCTGGCGTCATGCTGACGCCAAGCAGCCGTTGGCATTCAAATAGGCTAAGTTGGAGAGCTGGCAAAATGTCAACTTAACATTCTGAAGCTGGAGGGTTGGCAAAATCTCAAGCTTGACATTCTGGCGCTGGAGGGCTGAAATGGCCAGGCAGTTGGCTTGATTTAGGAGTTTGGGCCCAGTGGGGTCCATAAACCCTTTGGCCTAGCCCTCGGTTGGAGGTAGTTTTCGTGTCATTCTAAGCTATTTTTAGCCCAATGACCCTTTGACCGGATCGGTTAGAGATGACCTAAAGGTTTGATTGCCTAGAAGAAACCTTCCCCATCCACACAAGTCCCTTACATCGTATGTTTAAGAAAAATGAATGATTTCACCACTTTAGTAAGCTCGGTGAAAAATAATCACACTGCCATACTATAATAAAAGAATGACCCCAATTCAACAAGGTTCTTCACTTTGTGAGAATCAAGAGTACGTCCAACGTACGCAGCCTTACCCGCACTCTTCAGGTGTAGCCCAAGTTTTATAAATCAAATGAAAGAGAAATGCTAAAGTACTCTGGAAAATCACGATAACGGTACACCAGTTATGCAAGTTAGTGGTCTTCGCAAGCAAACCCAGCAGCCCGCATGTGAAATATACCTAGCATATGCGTAGGCAGAAGTGTTGGTCCGAAACAGGCCCAAAACCGTCTCATGATCGTGATCCACCCGTGCCCCTTTCGAGACAAGCTCCGCTTTGAACGAAAGAAGTTGAACTACTTTTTACTTCTGTTCGATACATCCAAAGCCCTCCCGTCCCTCCTAAACACTCTTTATCCATCTGTCGCCTCAAAACCTCCGCCAAATTCAGCGGCGACTTCAACACAATTTAATCACTCCCTACCTACATACATACGTTCTTTTAAATCCCTCCGCCACGCACTTCCCCCTCACCTTCCTCCTCTCCTTCAGAACCTCCGCATTCCCCTTCCAAAAACCCGAATCTCCCTGCCTCTCTCTCTCTCTCTCTCCAAACAAAATGGCGCAGGTGGTGGCTATGCGGGCGATTCAGAGCTCGATCCTCTCTCCCAGCTCTGGATCCTCACGCGGCCGCGCCGCCGACAAGCTGAAGCCGCCGACGAGCTTTGCATACAAAGTTATGGCTTTTGAGGAGAAGCAGAAGGGATGGAGCTGGAGAGTGTTTGGGAATAGGAGGTCTGAGATAACTGCCAAGAGTCCCCTTCAGACGGAGGTCGTTCCCGTCTCGCCCGAAGACTCACCGAAGGTTCGTGCTAGGTGCTACTATTCAATCTTCCTTTTTTTTTTTTGGGAGCTTGATGTGTTTGGTTGCTCCCATTAACAATGCCAATGTGGTCTAAGTGATATTCCTCCTTATATAGTAACTCCGAGGTCTCACGTTCGACTCGCTTGGATGGCAAGTTTGATACTTTAATTATGAAAAAAAAGTATAATCTGTTTCGTTGCCCAGAAATTGTAGGAAATCATGACGAAAAGTGAATTTCTTTTGTTTTTTTCGATGTTGAATTGATAGTAATTAGACTGATTACTCGATGTTTAGCTTCTTAGACTGTAGAGATGTTTCTTTTGGTGGCCGAGGAAGGACCTCCTTGGAATTGCTTTTATAGAAAGCTCTTATGCTCATAAGTACTTTTATTAGAATGACTTAGAGATTTCATTTAAAGTTTGCGTGCTTTTAGAATGTATGCTTAGTTTGTTTAGCTTGTGTTGCTGATCAGATAGAGGATCAGTTGAGGGCAATTCGGCAACTCGACAACACAGCAGTGGGTATGTGGTCAAAGCCTGTGGTCAAACGTAAGACAAAGATTGTTTGCACAATTGGTCCTTCCACCAACACGCGCGAAATGATCTGGAAGTTGGCTGAGGCCGGAATGAATGTTGCTCGTATGAATATGTCACATGGAGATCATGCGTCTCATCAAAAAGTTATCGACTTGGTTAAAGAATATAATGAGCAACATGAAGACAATGCCATTGCGATCATGCTTGATACCAAGGCAAGGCTTCCCTTATTGTTTCTTGTTTCCTTCAATATCAAGTCATTAGTTTGAATTGCTTATCTTTTACTATTCGGAGAATATCTAGGTCATTCCATTGATGATGTTGTTCTGTATCAGGGTCCTGAGGTTAGGAGCGGTGACCTGCCACAGTCAATCAATTTAGAAAGTGGGCAGGAATTTACCTTTACAATTAAAAGAGGGGTTGGCACATCAGATTGTGTTAGTGTGAACTATGATGATTTCGTTAATGATGTAGCACCGGGAGACATGCTTCTGGTTGATGGTATGCTGAATTTTACTTTTATTTTGGTTAAAAATTGATTATGTTTATATATGCTCTGGATCTTGATTTGTGCTGTAGGTGGTATGATGTCATTTCTGGTGAAGTCCAAGACAGAAGAATCAGTGAAATGTGAAGTTGTTGATGGAGGAGAGCTTAAGTCTAGGCGACATTTGAATGTGCGAGGGAAAAGTGCAACATTGCCTTCTATCACTGGTTGGACTCCTAAATTGTTGATTCAATCCTTTACAATCTATTAAAGATGTTTTCTTTTATTTCTTTATGATCTGTTTTCCTAATGATATAGTTGTCTAAACTTATTTATTGCAGAGAAAGATTGGGAAGATATTAAATTTGGAGTGGACAATAAAGTTGACTTCTACGCTGTTTCATTTGTCAAAGATGCGCAAGTTGTTCATGAATTGAAGAATTATCTGCAAAGTAACTTTCCAAATACTTTTATCATATATTCAGATAATACATCTGAATACTACATTTTGTGTAATGCTTTTGAATGAATGTATGTTAACCTATTTTATATTGCAGGTAATAATGCAGATATACACGTTATTGTAAAAATAGAAAGTGCAGACTCTATCCCGAATTTGCATTCGATTATCACAGCATCCGATGGGGTAATTTCTCAAATCAATGAGTGGAAACGTGATGCTTAATAAATGATTTACATGCTCTTTCTCCTGGATATTTGCATCTTATTATGTGAATAACACATTTTGAAGATAATGCTGACATGCGATTATCTGATTTTAGGCAATGGTTGCAAGAGGAGATCTTGGTGCAGAGCTCCCTGTTGAGGAAGTTCCGCTTTTGCAGGTACTTAACGACAGACACATTGCAATTGAATCCACTTAACAAGATTGTTACATTAAGTTGAGTTCATTTAGTGCATTCTGAACTCTCTCTTTTATTTCAAAATGTAGGAAGAGATAATCAGGATATGCCGTAGCATGGGAAAGGCTGTTATTGTGGCAACAAATATGCTGGAAAGCATGATTGTTCACCCAACACCAACCAGAGCTGAGGTATCCGACATTGCCATTGCTGTTAGAGAGGGTTCTGATGGAATTATGCTTTCTGGAGAGACTGCTCATGGAAAGTAAGTTGTTGTGGCTATTGGAATTATACCGTCGGAACCAGTTTTGGACTATATACTAACATTTAGACCGTAGCATAATGTAATAAAGAGATTTCATATCCATGTAGGTATCCTTTGAAGGCAGTGAAAGTTATGCACACTGTCGCACTTCGGACTGAGGCGACCATCTTGGGTGGCGCGGTGCCAGCCAATCTTGGTAAAGCTTTCAAGGTTAGGGAACATATACTTATTCATTCAGTTTCAGTAGGCAGCATCTTATTCTTTCAGTTTCAACCGACTCTGATGTCGTCTTTCCTGCAGAACCACATGAGTGAGATGTTTGCTTACCATGCAACCATGATGTCCAATACTCTTGGTACCTCAATCGTTGTCTTTACCAGAACTGGTTTCATGGCTGTTCTATTGAGCCATTACCGACCTACCGGGACCATATTTGCCTTTACGAATGAGTGAGTTTTCATGTTACCTGTCACAAAGGCATTATTTGTGATAGTGTTACTAGAGTTTTTTTTTTTTTTATTCTCCTTGATAGATTTGTCATCCCCCTCCTCCGGGCAGGTGCACAGCATGAATTTTGTTAAATTTGTAACTGTACCAGTTAAAATATGCTGTGCAAGTTCTATTCATTAGGAAAGTGAATTTGATTTTTTGACTGATCAAGTACTTCGATGGCGATGCAGTAAAAGCATACAACGGAGGTTGGCTTTGTATCAAGGCGTATGTCCCATATACATGGAGTTCACAGAAGATTCTGAAACAAGCTTTAGCAATGCCTTGACCGTGCTGAAGGTGACGTTTTGCTGCATATTTCCTAAATTCACGGCGACATAGAGTAATTTAAATTTGCATTTGGTCACATACGGGAATTTTCCAATCGGCCATTTTTATATCGGGTTTCATTTCCCTTAATGGCTCATCCTTGAATCAATCTTGGCAGGATCAATATTTTTCGTTTCTCTTAGCTTTTTCATACGACACTTTTGGTTCTGATTTGTACTAACATAGCTATATGCTATTCAACCATGCCAACACTGATGATGCATTTTCCGGTGTTTTGTTTACAGAAGCAAGGATTGGTAAAGGCAGGAGAAGAGGTCGCACTCGTTCAAAGTGGCAGGCAACCCATTTGGCGGCTCCAATCCACTCACAACATTCAAGTGCGCAAAATTTAGGTGCAACGGAGATGGAAAAGTCGCCCTCGTAACATGGATTTCTTTGTCTACACTACGATAATTTCCAACGATAGCATATCTGTTGTAGTTCCAGCAGAATTGTTGTGGTAGTTTCTTGCTTTGGTTGTTTTTTCTTGTATTGCACACTTTTTTGTGATCCTGTATGCTTATTTTTTGGTTTCCCATTTTTTCTTAAATAATTTTGGTGTATGTTTCAGAAGAACAAGAAGTTGTTAATTAAGTTATAAATTTGGCAGTTGGAATGAAATGTCTTAACTTGTTACTCAAACTGTAATTTCCTTTAATAGTTTGATTGAGGAAACAGATCGTCACCTTCTGATATCCGCTGCTTACTGTTTGTCGCATAGCCGTTGACCACTGGCTAGGGTAGATTTTACGTCCGCTGCACGAGTGTGGGACTAAGATTGAGGGAGTTTCGTGCTTGAAAGTTGTTCTGCCGATGACGTGATTCTACAAATGGTTAGAACTTTGAAGGGGCATTGATGGAATGAGGCGGATTTCTTGTTTATTGAAAAAGGTTATTTATAGTTACGTTTTTTAAAGTTAATTTTAATCTTACTTATCCCGTAACTTAAAAATCATCACTCTACTTTTTGAAAATCAAAATTTGTTGCATTTTAACTTGTGAACTCTCTTTTTCCTGAAATTCAAAAGTTCTCACTTTATTCTCTGAAATTCAAAATTCGTTCTATTTTAACTTGTGACTCTCTTTCTCTTGAAACTCAAAAGTTGCTCCAGTATGTATGTGAAACCCACCACCCAATAAGATTATGCCACATATGTCATTGAATTTGATTATAAATCTCCACCATGTATAAATATTTAATAATATTAAGTTTAAAAGAAGAAATTAAGAATTTGAATTTTTTTGGGTTGTTGTGCTTGAGTTACAAAGATGAAAAAAAATTGAATTGATTAGTTTGTTCCATCCAAATCAAACAAAGATAACAAAATAACATAATTAGGTAATGTTGATCGAATTTTGAGTTATATAAAGCAAATGACGACCCTTGAGTACTAGGGGGCATGAGATCAAAATCGAGTTACAAAGGGTAAAGTGAAACGAATTTTGAGTTTCAAAGAGTAAAATGACAACTTTTGAGTTACATGAATAAAATAAATTTACAAACGAATTCCAGATGGCGTTGCTAAAAATAAATCTTAACAAAATTTCGAAAGTCAAACAAAAAATGTTGATATATACGGACTTCATAAACAAAATTAAACAACATTCATTAGGATAATGAAATCCGATTTATTTATTGAGATGTATTTTACGGACAAACCAAAACATAGAGTTACAAAAGTCAAAAGTCACACACTGCCGATAATGGAAGAACTATATCCACTTTTATCATCATAAAACTTGGACCATAACATCACACCACCATACTTCGACGACTTCTTTATGACCGGTAGAATTTTCGATTTCAGCACAGCAGCCGGTATATACCCACTTCCGGCCGCCTCAGGAGCGGCCGGCAACCCCATAAATATCTTCCCTGCCTTGACCGATGTAGTCCATCGGTTCCACGACTTTATAAGGTTATCGGTGCTACCCGAGCTGTACTGGCACGAAGGATTGTTATAGAACTGAACCCAAACATAGTCGAAAAGCCCTGTATTAAGAGCATCCCCGAGAAACTTATCAGGAAACGGACATTGAGGAGCTCCTGCTACATACACACTTCTTCTCGGCTTGCTATACGCCTTGAGGCGTCGCGCGAGGACGTCCCAGTACTGAGTAGAACCGAGCTCTATGTCAAAATCAACACCATCCAAAACAGCGTCGCCTAAGGGGCGAGAAGTTGATTTCTTGCCGCCCAAGAAATTGTTCCATAGATAACCAGCGACATCTTTTGCATCAGCAGCTGATGCTAGAGAGTAGTTTCCAACTCCGCCTCCGATAGACAGCAACACCTTGATTCCTCGGCTTTGGCAACTCGTTATGCCACTGCTGACGATAGCGCAACCACCGGATGCCGGGTTGCAGTGGCCTGCAAGGTTGATTTCGGGGGTCTGGCCGCTGCCAAATTTGTTGAGGAAGGCTATGTTCACGTACGAGTATTTCCCCGTGGCACATGTTTCGGCTAGGGTACCTTCATTCCCGTTTTGGCCCCAGTAGATGGCGATGCCGGCGCCGGCGTCGCAGAGTTCGAATCCAACGAGCTGCGCTAAGAGGATAAGGAGTAGAAATGGAGCTTGGGAGTTTCCAGCCATTCTTGCTAGACTTTTAGTGTTATCGTGAAAACTAATGAAGTTGCGTTTTTTTATACGAGTTTAAAGTGCCCAACTATACCTTTGAACAGTTGACTGTGGAGAGGGCACGGTTTGCTGGACAAGGAATAATTGACCCTTTTTTTTCGGTCGAAAGGTATCATTGACTTAAAAGCAAGATTAATGATGATTTTAATGTGATTGGAGAATAAATTTAAGATTATTAAGAAATTTTAAGATGACGGAAATTGAAAAGACGAAATTTTATTTTTAAAATTTGTGAATTTTATTGTTTAGTTAAATACAAAATTAGATCTGTGTATAGAGTAATAATATATAAATGGAAAATTATAATTAGGAGATGTGCTAGTAATGGTGGCGACAATTGCTATGATGATGGTGGGTGGTGGCGGCGGGCGGTAATGCATTATGGTTGCAATAGTGATGGAGGTGGGTGCCAGCAGTGATAATGGTATATGGTGGTGACATGTGGTAGTGGTGGTCACTTATAGTTGAGTATTTTTGTGTTTTTTATTTTAAACTCTCTCCGGTGGAATTTTGGATATGACATTTAAACTTGAGAATTAGAGGTCCTAAATTTCAAGTTTTTTTTCCCATAAGGAAATTCTAAATTTCTATATTTATTGAATCCAAACAATAAAATTGATGCATCTCACTGTATAAATTTTGAATTTTGTCTAAATTTTTTCTCTCATCCGAACATATTGTTATATCTATTGTAGATATTATCTATATATTGGCGAATTAAATTGGGGTTAGAGGTAACCTAAAGAATAAAAAATTGGAGTTAGAGGCTACATAAAACATATAGAATAAATTTAAATTCAACCAAAATTTCAGTCAAACTACAACTTCGCACGTCCTAAGTATAATATACTCGATCAGTGGCGGTGGATTAAAATATAAGGGCTTGTAATTTTTCATGGCAAAGTCTAACAGATTAATGAGTTGAGGGCTTGTTATGCCAGCTTCATAGCAGTTCAGATTCCCTTCAACTACTCAGATACAGAACATAACCTATACTGTCAAAATGTCACTTAGCATCCTAACATATTCTTCTAATTTTTCATTAGTTGAAGGGGAATCTGAATTGTTATCAAGCTGGCATGATACATGCATACACAAATACAAAACTATGAACAAGTAGAGGCCAATACATTTGCACCTATTAATTAGAAATAGGGGCAATAATTGAGGATTTCTACACCTAATAGTTAGGAGTGGCGGATATTAAAATTGCATCTAAAAAGAGCGTTGCTATTAATAAATAAGCGCAAATAAGCACTTATTTTCGCCCCTATTAGTTTTGTTGCTATGTAGGCAAGTCTGACGTGCAAACAATATTAGGTACAAATGTTTAAAGTATTAGGGGCAATTATTAAAGCCCATACTTTATTATATATTTAATGCATTTATATTTATTGTTATTGCATTTTGGAAATTATATTAATTAAAAACGTTTTTTAGGGTCAAATATGTTTACGATTATTTTTATTTTCCCCCACAATCCCAGACAAAAAAATAAAATGTCAATAAAAAAATTAATATTAAAATGCTTCATACTTCATTGATTATATACAAATGGTACAAGTATCATGAAGAAGTTTAAGCCTATTAGATAGAAATGGTAGTCTAAACAAAATTTATATGTCTTATCAATCTTCTGCATCTGAAACACCGAAATGATGAAAAGTTAAAAGTATGTGTCTTCCATGATCCATCCGATAGATACACCACAGAAAGTAAAAGCAAATTAGAGTAAAACTATTTTTAGACAAGATAAGAATCAAAACAATCAAATTATGTAGAACTCACAGCCATGAAAAGAAATGAACAAATTAAAACAATCAAATTATGTACCTACGGTTCACAAAACATCAACAAAACAAAACCTCCAAAACAAACAAAAAATAAAACCTAAATTAAACCAATAGGGGTTTATGATGTAATTTATCTTTTTGATAACACACCTATATTATACAAAAAAAAAATGAAAAAAAAAATATGTATGAAGAACACATCTAACAAATTTCACTTCCAAATTTTCACACCCCACCGTCAAATTTACCTGCAAAACAACAGTTTGAGAGAAAAAAAAAACTTCAATCAAGCTAAATAAGTTTAGTTTTTTTCTCTACTATAAACCTTTTTAAATCTGTCTTTTGCTATATTAGACTCATCAAAGGGAATATTGAAAGGTAGAAAATTAAGAAAAAATAGATATGAAGAGAAAACAATATCAGATCTAGAACAAGAAGTGAAGAAAGAGGATAAAAATATGAAGGAACAAGAAAAATGGAGACGAGAAGAAGAATACGATGGAACAAGAAAAATGGAAATGAGAAAAAGAATATGAAGAAGCAAGAAAAATGGAATGAGGTATGAAGAATCAACAAGAAAATGGAGATGATAAGAAGAATATGAAGGAACAAGAAAAATGGAGATGAGGAGTTTGTGCCGTGAAAGAAGATCAAGAGAGAAACATGGGGAATGTGCGTGTAGGTTATACTAGAATTAAGGTTTTGATAAATGTCTTATTTATTTGATTAATAATTAAAAAATAAAGTTAAATATAAGGAGATAAATGCTTCTAATGTAAATTATTAAGTTAAAAATATATATATTAGAGGCTCATTTATCCACCACTAATAACTAAATTTTGTAGATGTGGTTTTTTTTGCCCCTAAAAGTAGTAACACTAATAGGGGCACTTATTGTTTCTCCTCTATTACAATTAATAGAGACAAATCTATATTTATGTCCCTAATAAAGATTAATAAGGGCAAATCTTTATATCCGCCTCTAATCCACCGCCCCTAATAATCACTATTCTTGTAGGCAGACGAAGGTGTGTGGGTGTGGCTGGGCTGGGATTAGGGTGGGAAGGACAAGGAGTCTCTCCTCTCTTTTTTTTTTTCTCTCCCTTCCCTACCTTCTTGTTTGAACGCTCAAGATTTTATCTTTGTAGAGACAGAGAAGAAAAAAGTTTGTGAGAGGAGGGGAGGAAGGGAGGAGAGAAAAAAATGGAGGGGGAGAGAATCTCCATCTGTGTGGAAGATGCCAGATGGGATGGAGGAGATGACATCTCTTGGGCTATGGTTGCCTTTAAAAGTTTTTTTTTTTTTTTTTTTTTATTAAATCGATTTTTAAATTGAGTGACTAAAATAATAAGTTTGAGTCAATTTCATGAACTATTTACGTCAAAACTGAAATAAGTTGACCTTATGCCATTTGATGAAGAGTTTAATTAGAGCGATCAAATAGTTATAGACTACCACTGTGTTAGTGGGTTAGGAATAAACAACTTGCTCTTTTCACCACTATTGTTTGGAATGTTGAAGGTGTGGTGGATGATGGATCCCTGATCGAAGTTATAGTATAAAGATAGCCTTCACTATCAGTCTATTCACATATTAGTATGCATGAGCTAGCTAGCCTTCATACATACCATTGACAATTTATTTGGACCTATATATAATTTCATTTCATACCCACCCAAATGGACAGTCAAAAACATTTTTTAGCGGGGGCAAAGAATAATGAAATTCAATTAAAATTTTGATACAATGCTATTAATTTATTGTCCAACATGATTTTGAGTAACAGTGCTTAGAACAGTAAAATTGTAAACGATTAACTAATAGAAAAATTACATGGCTCGGAAGGGTGAGAGAGTAGGAAAAGTATAAAACGTGAGAGGATATTTTGAGTTGAGTGTATGGAATAAAACTTCATTTCTGAGTATATAGGTAATTTACAGTTTTAGTTGAAGCATTTTTCATGACAAAAAGAATTGATTGGGAATAGCTGCCCCCGATGCGCATATGCTGCATCCGTCCATGCCCACACATGTAAAATTATTTTATTCCAGTTCCAAAAATTAGTATATGCAAGAAGATGTTTTACTGTCAAAAATACATATGCATGTAATTAACTCTAGCCAGTAGGTTAAGGAAAAACATGTTAACAATGATGCGTAACTTATGAGTAACTCGTTCACTAAAATAAAAGTCATGAGTATTTAAACATACAAAAGTAATATCATCGCTAACACACTTTAATATAAGTGGTATGGCCCACATCTTTTAAAATATGTCTCAGCAATGAGGTCGGTTTTATGCATTCAGATTGCATTATTGAAAACTTATTTAGCATTCATGCATTTTGGGTTCGAAATTGTCATTCCCAAGAAGTTTGGAACCCTTTCCCCCGCTTTAATAATAATCATTTAATAAAAATAAAAACTTGTTTAGCAACGTAGTGTGGATAAGCAAGCCAGGAAGAGAACTTAATTAGATGCTGTCCTTGATGGGTGCGCTATAGCCATTGTCACACTGCCTGCTCCAAAGCATAACTCCTCAATACTTGGGGCGAATTCTTAATAGTTGGAAGAACCTATGAATTGAGAGCATCAGCAGGAATAAATCCACTGCTCTTAGCAGCCTCAGGAGCCGCCGGTATCCCCAAAAACACCTGGCTGGCGGGAACCGAGGCCCATTGGTTCCACTGACAACTCAAAAGAGCGTCAGCATTACTGAGTAGAACCGTGCTGTACGTCAAAATTAACGCCGTCCAAAACATGGGCGCGAAGTTGATTTCTTGCCACCTAAGAAATTGGTCCATAGATAATCAGCGAAATCTTTTGCATCAGCAGCTGATGAAAGACAGTAGTTTCCAATTCCGCCTCCCAGAGACAGGAACACCCTGGTTCCTCGGTTTTGGCAACTCGTTATGCCACTGCTGACGATAGCGCAACCATTGGATGCTGGGTGCAGTGGCCTGCAAGGTTGATTTGGGGGGTCTGGCCGCTGCCAAATTTGTTGAGGAAGGCTATATGTTAACGTACGAGTATTTCCCCGCGGCACAGGTTTCGGCTAGGGTACCTTTGTTCCCGTTTTGGCCCAGTAGATGGCGATGCCGGCGTCGCAGATTTTGAATCGAACGAGCTGCGCTAAGAAGACAAGGAGTAGAACTGGGGCTCGGGAGTTTCCACCCATGCTTGCTAGACTTCTAGTGTTATCGTGGAAACTGATGAAGTTATGTTTTTTTTTTCTTTTTTTAATTTTTACATGGGTTTGAAGTGCCCAATTATACCTTTGAACAGTTGACCATGGAGACACGGTTTGCTTTACATAAGCTATCATTGACTTAAAAGCAAGATTAATAATGATCTGTTACAGTGTGTAAAAGATTCTAAACACGCAAATTGAACAGGGAATTTTGTTTTTCAGAATTTGTGAGCTTTATTGTTTGAATAAATACAAAATTGAATCGACGTGGGAGTCATTAACATGAGAGATTATAGTTAGGAAATGTGCTAGTAATGGTGGTGGTAAATGCGGTAATGATGGTGGCGGCAACAACAATGATAATGGTATGTGATGATGACATGTGGTGGTTGTGGTCGTTCTTGGTTGACTTATTTGTATTTTTTGTTTTTAAACTTCATTGGCGAAATTTTGAATAGGACAACTATTTACATGAATTTAAACCTGGGAATTGAGGTCTTAATTTCAAGTTTTTATTTCTCACACGGAAATTCTAAATTTTTATTTTTATTAATCCAAATAATTAAATTGATGCATTTCAGTTTGTAAATTTTGATCGATTTTCAAATTAAGGGACCAAAATAATGAGTATTAGATCTGTTTCATAGATCATTTGTGATAAAACCCCAAATAAATTGACCCCTTGCCATTTGTTGAAGAATTAGAGCGATCGAATATAGTCATATGCTACTGTGAGAGTTGGTTAAGAATAACGAACTTGCTCTTTTCACTAGTTGTTCGAATTGTTGAAGGTGTGGTGGATGATGGATCCTGATCCCAATTTATACTTATTTTAGATTACTTAATTAAGTGCGAGCTTATTTGGAAGTGCTTTTAAAATAACTGAAAACGCTTTCGGTGAAACTGTTTTTGAAACCAATCCTTAGTTAAAATGCAAGTGAATCCCAGAAAATCACTTAAAGTGTTTCATGCAAAAAGAATATATTGGTGCTTCTTATAGAAAACACTTCAAGTACTTTTGAAACCCAAAAACACTTTTTCTAAAAGCGTTTTCAGTTATTTTAAAATCACTTCCAAACGATCCCTAAATTTAGATGGAGAGTATAGATCAACTCAACCAAATAGTTTTAATCAAACAACCTTGAAACACTTAATTTATCTGGTGTGTCGAGATTACATTATTGGGAACTTATTTAGCAACATAATATGGACAAGCAAGCCAGGTAGAGAACTTAATTAGATGCTGTCCTTAATGGTTGCGCTATAACCGTTGTCAAACTGCATGCTCCAAAGCATAACTCCTCTATACTTAGGCGAATTCTTAATAGCTGGAAGAACCTGTGACTTGAGAGCATCAGCAGGAACAAATCCGCCGCTTGGAGCAGCCGGTAACCCCAAGAACACCTGGCTGGCGGGAACCGAGGCCCATTGGTTCCACTTGCTCAAAAGAGCGTCGGCATTACCGTTTGCATAATGGCATTCGGCGTTGTTGTAGAACTGGACCCAAACATAGTCAAACAAGCCGGTTTGGATAGCGCCGCCTAGGTGAGTATCCGAAACGGACATTGTGGAGCTGCAGCTAAATAGACTGTTTTTGACTGTCCGTTGTGTTCGTTGAGTGACCTGGCAAGCTCATCATAGAACTGCCCACCACCTGCCCCAATGTCGAAATCAACGCCGTCTAAAACAGCGTCTCCAAGCGGGCGCGAAGCTGACTGACCACCTAGGAAGTTGTTCCAGATGTAATTAATCAGCAACTTGCCTGGCATCATCAGCTGAAGTGAGAAAGTAACTTCCGGCAGACCCTCCAATCGAGAGGAGGACTTTTTTTTGTTTTTGGATTGGCAGGCTCTGATGTCGGAGCTCAGCCCCTTGCAAGTACTGCCGGGGTCGCAGTGGCCGGCGAGGTTCAGGACAGGGGGTTGGTTGTTGCCGAAAGTCGTGAGGAAAGCTATGTTAACAAACTGGTAGTTGCCTGTGTTGCAAGCATCTGCTAGGGTTCCTTCGTTGGTGTTTTGGCCCCAATACGTTGCAATTCCGGCAGATTCGGAGGACTTGCATGAAGAAATGAGGACCAAGAGGGACAGCGTTAGGGCTAGGGTTTGTGTTTTGGTTGCCATTTTTGTACGTGTGTTTTTGGTTGTTGATCAAAGTGCTTGGGAGGGTACATGCATTTATAGGCGCAGGGGGCATGTCGATTTAAGGTTTAGACGTGTCGTTTGGAAGTTTGTAAGTAGGAAACCAAATGGAATATGCTGTGTGAGAGAAGGAGCATACTCTCCCAATACCATCTAAGATGATGCCAAATTGCTGGCTGCTATATCTTGACCTTGAATTTGATGTCTCATGACTTTGAACTATTTCGTGGTCTTACAAAAACATTTGAAAGACAAAGTTACATAATTGATAAAATAATTTGGAACATAAAAATTATCTACTAGAGAGCCACGTGTGTTGTGTTGTGATCAGTTTGACAGAGATGATTTTGTTTGATGAAGTTCATGCTTCGCTATCAAGAGTACAGATGAAATGGTTATCAAACAAAACTTCGATGGTTAACAAATTGACTGGTGACCAACTATTGCAGCCAGCAAAGGGTTCACTATACCACATGCAGGGGCAGCTCTGAGATTTTAAGGCCTTGTGCGGAAGATAGTAAATGGGCCATTGCATAAAAGCTCCTACTACAAAGCTAATTTATTTGTCCATAGTTGTATTAATAAGAGATCTAAATGCGTATTATTACTTGTGAGTTATATTCAAATAAAAAATCATGAAAAAAAATAAATAAAATACAATTTACAGCAGAGCTGTCATAACCAAACTAAAAACATAGGTCATATTTCTCTTATTCACACATTGAACCTAGAAAAAATTTCAAAAATTAAAGTTTTGCCACAAACCAAGTTGTTACATATGTAGATGACATCATCTTTTAGGGGGGACCTTTAGGGTTGGCGGCTCAGTGCAAGGGCACCTATATGCACATGCCCAAAACCGCCACTGACCACATGATGCTCTACCAATGCAGTCACCATTCAGAGTCATTTAGTTCATGTCTTGCGCTTGAAGGTTTTAAGAAGTCCGAGGTATATGGCAACATTGTGCGAGTAGCGGGTGGAGGCTTATCAGTCACCAATAATCTCCGCAAGAACATATACCGTCCTTGAAATGGTGAAAGCGATTAGTATCCCTGACAACAATTTCCCGTTCCGCTATTTTGGAAATGAGCTTAATTGCAATATGACAATCGCCACAAACACGAAGATTCTTGGTAATTCTGATCGGTGTCCCTGGCTCTGTATTTAGAATGGCTAACACTACTGCCAACTTCTCGCTGTGAACTGCTAGATGGCATTCCTTCTCCTCCTCCTCGACATCATGGAGAGCGGAATCAGTCTCAGGGATATAGCCTAACTCCTTCATTTTCCCTACCAACACGTCTAACTCTTCGTATATTTCTTTAGATTGAGGATGTGATCTATCACCAGCAAGAAAAGTATGGACCTGATCGTTGAGCTCAACATTGCTGACACCGGGAATTTTCTTGATTCCTCGGCTCTTCATTATTGATCGGACAGTTGTGACATCTTGCCATCTACCGGCTTTTGCATAGATGTTTGATAACAAGACATAATAACCTGACTGCTCGGGAGCTAATTGGAAAAGGCGATCAGCAGCTAGAAGTCCAACATTCATGTTAGAGTATACCCGGCAAGCACTAAGCAGAGCACCCCACACTCTTTCATTAGGCTCCAGTGACATCTGTTTGACAAAACTATAGGCCTCATCCACTTTTCCGGCACGCCCAAACAAATCAACCATGCAAGCACAGTGTTCTATCCTAGGCTCTATCCTGTACTCCTCAGTCATCATTTTAAAGTAATGCTGCCCCTCATCCAGCAATCCTGCGTGGCTGCACGCAGCCATTACTGATACAAATGCAATTGAATCCGGAATCAAGCCTGATTCTTGCATTTTCCTAAAGAGTGTCATGGCATCACGACCTTGTCCACACCTACCATATGCAGACATCATTGAAGTCCATGATACAACATCCGGAAATTTCATGGCATCAAATACTTCTCTTGCATCTTGTAAACATCCACACTTAGCATACATATCAATCAATGCATTCTCCAACGACAAATTTGGCCTGAGTCTCTTTTTCTCAACATATTCATGAATTCGTTTCCCTAACAACAGAGCCGAAAGATCCCCACAAGCGGGAAGAACACTGGCGATTGTGACTACATCAGGCTCTATTCCACTCGCTTCCATCTGTAAGAAAATATTAACTGCTTCACTGGGCAATAAATTATTCACATACACCGCTATCATCACATTCCACGAAACCAAACTCTTTTTCACCAATTTCATAAACATATCCTTAACATACAAAACGTTCTCCGATGAAGTGTTGGACACAGCTGGGAATAGGCTAGCCATGGTACCGGCATCTGGTTTAAGCCTGAACGCCTCCATTTCCCTACAAACCTCTAACGCATCATTGAACCGTCCATTTTGAGCATACCCGGCAACCAAAGAATTACAAGAAACCACATCTTTACAAGTTATCTCATCAAGAACACTCCGAGCCTCCACCAAACAACCGCATTTCCCATACATGGCAATCAAACCATTCCCAATAAACAAATTCACATCAAGGCCAACTTTCACAACAGCACCATGAATTTGCAACCCAACCCACAAATTATCCGACCCGGAACACGCCTTCAGCACACAAGGGTACGTATAATTATCCGGGTCAAAACCCTTGGCAGACATAGTTTTGTAAACAAGGAGAGCATCATGGTACAAATGGTTGTTCACATAGCTCCTGATCATGACATTAAAGAAGACAACATTCTTCGCAGGAATTTCGTCGAATATGTGGCGTGCGATTCCTGGTTCTCCGCAAGCAGCATAGGCCCTCATGAGTTTAATGCCCAGCGATGCGTCCGAATGGAGACTCTGGTTGACGAGGATGCTGGAATGGAGTTTCTTCAGTGTTTTGATATCTGGGATTTGATCTAGTATTTTACCAAACACTTGGTGTGCAAGAACTGGGTCCTGTAGCAAAGGCTCGGTTTTTCGAGGGGATGTTATGATGGCTGGTAGTTGTCTGGCAGTTGTAAACTGGCGGGAAATGGGAGTAATGGCTCTCATGAATTGGACTGTGGTGTTGTGAACATGGGTTTGGGTTAGTTTAGTTTAGCAACTCTCTAATTTTTGGAAGAAACTTCGGTACAACTGCCGATTAGAAGAATTCTCACACTGATAAAAATAATGTAGAGTTTGATGAGATAAGAATACAAAACAATTTTTTCATTGCCCGATAGATAATTTGATAAGCCAATAACTTTTTTCTGTATTTTAGAAGCTTTATTACACAGTTTTCTTTTAAGACCTCTTGCTTCTACTTCCCTGCTTTTGCTATCACCACAACAACTTTCAACCTAATGCTAATATAAAATAAAATAACTCTTCTGTTACCCCAAAAAATAAAATAAAAAAATAAAGAAAAAAACTCTTTCTGTATACTTTTTCCAATTCCGTTGCTACCGAAATAGTCTCACGTGAGTAGTGCTCTATGAATGACGTGATCAGATAGCAACGACAGTTTTTTTGGCATGTTAAATGGGAAAAATGAAACGGGTCTTGACAGTTCTGAAAAATTAAAAATCACACTTGTTTTTTATTAATTTTTGTTGTTGAATACCGCTAAGAAAATAATAGAACTGTTTTACAGAAAATTAATAATACAATTAAAGAGAGAAAGCTTGCACTTGAAAAATCAAATGGTTTAAGTTGAACTGCCTTTGGTAAGACTGTATATTATATGCTTTCCATGTCCGATTGCAGCTCCATTTCACTGGTCATCATCCTGGAACAATGCTTTCGAAACAGAACCACATGGCTGGCTACTGTATTCTCGGCAATCTTCATCGTCATCCCAGCTGCGTTGCGAGCACGAGCGTTTGATTCCTGTCATTGGGGTTTCACATACCCTGTCATCACATGAACCTCTATGATCCTTCCTTTTAAACAGCTTTCGAAGCGGATTTGGCTTTGGTTTCAATGGTTTTAGCTGTTTTGGGGCCCAAACTCTCTGCAAATCGGGCATCCTTCTTGTGAAAGAAGCGAATCTTCGAGCTCTCTCTCTCCTCTCTTGAGCTTCAACTAACTTGCGAGCATGGTCGTCATTTTGTTTAACCTCTTCAGCTGTCGGTCTTCCACTGTCAGTTTTCAGCAGACCAAGGGACTCACCTGCTGACAATGAGTCCCAGATTTTGTAATTTTCATCCACTTCATCTCTCTTTGGTTTTTCTCTACAGGATCGATCGCTGTCCTCACTGTTGAGTAAACTATTAGGGAGTTCTTCCTCGTCAGCAAACAGCAACAAATCCATTTTCTTATAGATTTTGTGAACCACGTCCTCAAGTGTCTCACGGTACCTGAAAGTATGGGAGTTCAAAGATTAGTCTATCAGCTTAATCTTCATCTAAAAAAAAATGGAGTGCCGGCAAATGTACTTTAGGGAAAACAAATGACAGATCATTTAACTCCATGTTCAAGAATCATATTGTAGATTAATATGTTATTGCAAAAGTTGTATGTGCACTCCCAACTCACTCAGAAAAACATGGGTACGATGTGCGAATAACTGGCTGAAATCCTGCATATTTACACTAAAATGGAAAGACACTTAACTCCTCTAAAATAATAAAGATAAACACTTCCCTTAAATTTTGCACAATTCAAAAGTACATAGGACAGCATTTGGTAGACGAGACGTAATATCCAACAGCAAAAATGGAAAACAGTGGCACCGGACATGCCTAAATGTTAAGATGTGAATCATAGATTGAATTTAGTGTGCTCTAGCCTTTTAGAGAAGACCGTGATGTCTCAATAAACATCAATAGAAGGTAAAGATTACGATTTCAGAGGTAGGAGTTTTCAACCCTGTAGAGACTCATTACCTGCTTTTTATGATTTTTTCAACATAATCATCTACACTCCAGTCACCAAAGAAGCCTCCCTCCAGATGACACCGAATTTTCTCCAAAAACGAGCAAATATGTTTTACAAACTTCTGTTTCATAGACTCTGGAATACTTGCACCAACCTCTGATTGTAGTATCTCCATCCTGAAAAATATCTGCAATTCATATCTAGTACTCGGTGAAGGAAAAGTGTGAATGTAAACCAGAGACAAATTATCATAGTAGTTTAGTTATAAATGAAAAAGGATACTCTCGAACCATATTTCCCGAAGCAAGCCCTTCAGATTCTGAATCAGATGCTTTAACAGAGAGGCTGCAGCTTTTCTGCCTTGCATTGATATCCTTGGGCTCTCTGAGTAGAAGTTTTAACACCTCAGCAGCAACCAAATCATCAGTAGCACCAGAATTTACAAGAGGAGTTTGACTCTCTGACAGGGCTTCTGTTTCCCGCTTTTTATTTAACCAATATATGGATAAATTCACAAGCCGATATGCCAAAGCCCCCAAGTCTACCGCTTCATATTCAAGTCCTTGCTGGATCTTGTTGGATAGACTACTGAAAAAAGCTTCCGACGTTTCTGATCTAAATTCCAAAGCAGCTTCATCTTGTATACCAGAAGCCACAGTCAAAGAATTTTGTCCAATGGAAGGAGATGAAGAAATTGGCTGTTCACTTTCTTGGTGCAAGTTATCCAACCTAATGCCCATCTCTTTTTTATGGAGGTCGTCTGACTGGGATTCTTTCTCCACTATTAGGCCACGATCGCTAGACTTTTTAATCTGTTTCATCCAGCATTTCAGAAATCTCATCTTTTTTGAGTTATAACATTCCCTGGCAAAGTAAACCTCTTCCAAACCTAGCTCTGAGTGGGCAAATGCTGCCTTGCAGAAAGCACTCCATGTGAGATCTTGTAACAAATGTGAATTTCTTTTGATATTCCGCTTCCTTCCATCCTTGCCTGTAGAATGCTTATTAGGTGGCCCAGTTTGGTCCAAATCAGCATTCGGTTTGCAAATCTCATTCTTCATCTTTGGACTTAATTGGTCCGCTTTTGCTCCACCAATATCCCGCACTTCTGTCTGAGGCTGAAATCCTTCATCCACAATAAACAGCAGAGCCGAAGAAACTGTGAAAGGCTTAAGGATTGCAGTATATGATACACCACTGTCATTTGAAAGAGACACCAATGCTCCATGACCATTCCTATATAAGAAACTCAAGAGAATCTGCCAACTGGGTGCCAATTTTCTCTTTGCATTCTCACCCAAGTCCACTGCTAGCATTTCTAGAACCTTATCTGCGTAATAATTGCCAGAACTTTCTTTTCCATCTTTACCAGGTTTTTCCGAACCTTCACATACAAGGAGAGGATCAGATAAGTGCCCCCTGAATTTCGAAAATTCGTTATACTTTTGCAAAGCCATAACCTGAAACTTTGTCGCGCCTTTACCAAAATTCCCCCAGAACAATTCCTTCAGTTTACCACTTTTTGTTTGTGAATTCATGATTTCTAGGGAAAAGAATGCATCATCAGCTGCATTTCTAGGCAACATCTTCAAATCAACCAATTGAAGATCACAAAACTTGCATTCCAAAGGCTTCCCACTTACATCTAATATCTCGAGACTCAACTGCATATTGACTTTCTTATGACTATCACTACAACCGAAAAACTTGGATGAAATCCCAATCTCTGGATAAATCAAACCAAAAGGAACAAGAGCAGAACCAAGAACAATCGAATCAGTTGAACAAAATCCCCATCCCAAACTCCTAACCTCACTCTCGAAAAACTCAAATCTCGTCTTATCCTCATCGTTCCCAACCTCACCCTCACCACATTCTAATTCATACCTGACATCAACCCAACTACATTGAATATCCCTACTTGTAAATGCATCATTCACATTCTCAAAGAAACCCCGGAATCTCTCGGAAAACGCATTCACATTTTCCAAAGACTCGTCACCACCACCCACATTCAGGAATTCTGTCAAACAGTTGGTAGGTACACAAAGGGGCGAAAACAGAACAACCAAATTGGACCTCACAGCAATCGAATCACAATTCGAAAACATACCCGTTACCGGATCGCAGACCACGGGGTCCCAGGCGTAATCGTGCACGAGCTGGCGCAAGGAGGCGGCGAGGTTAGAAGCCCGGGGTGGCGACAACGGGTCGCGGCGAAATGCGGGGAGGGAATTGAGGGTTCGGGAGAGGGAGTTGAAAGATGGGCCTGGGAGGTGGAAAGAGAGGGAGAGGGAAGTGGGGATCTTAGAGGAGGAGAGCAGCGGAGAGAGGGAGGAGAAGAAAGGTCTGAAGGCGAAGAGAGATGAGGAGAAAGGAGGGAAGGAGAGAAGGGTTTTGACGGCGGCAAGGAGGGCGGTGAGAAATGGAGCTGGGTTTTGGAGGTGGAGAAATGGGTTGAGGTCTAGGAGGAGGACGATGCGCTGCGTTTTGCCGTAGTCGGCGATTGGGTCGCCGGAGCTCCGATCAGATGCCATCGCATTTGCAGGCGGAAAAAGAGACGGACTTTAACTGCAGAGAAGAAGTGAGATGCAAATGATGAATAAAGGCAGTAAACCCAAACGCTGTCGTTCGACGAGAAAACGGCGGTACGGTAGATGCTTGGGCGGGAAATTAAATTTTGGCGGTAAAGGAAATATTTTTAATCACATTGAAGGACCTGTTTGGCGTGCTTCTGAATTTGTTGAAAGCGCTTTTAGGGTGCGTTTGTTACACCGGACTAAATCGGACTGGACTAACTTTAGGAATTAAGCTGAACTGACTTAGACTAGACTAAGCTGGACTAACTTAGTGAAGCGTTTGATGTAATATCGGATTAAGAACTAAAATAATAAAAATAATAATATTTAATTCTATCTTTTACATTTTTTTTCTTTTTCTTTTTTCTTTTACCTTTCTAGAGCACCTTTTCTCTCTAGAATGCTCTCCATTTTTTCCTCCTTCCCGTCCAACTGCCTCTGTGTCTCTCTTTTTACTTTCTCCCTCATCACCATTCTTTTTCACCACTTTCTCCCTCATCTTCAAATTCCATTTTATTTTTCATTAATTCTCAACAAAAGCTTCTGATTTGTCATATGGGTTTTTTTTTTCCTAAACTTTTCACAAGCTTTTGAATTTCATTTGGGTTTTGGCAGATTGGTATTTTTTGTCTTCTGGGTTTTGGCTGGCATCGTGGAGTTTGTCAACGATGTCCCGGCGGATGAAGGTGATGGTCGAGAACGATATTGGGAGTTGACGAAGTCGATGATCTGAACAGAGGAGAAGCACTGCCTTTTGACAGCGAGCTCGACGATAAACTAGAGATGTGCACGGGAAAAGCAGATATGAGGTCTCATAATTCTGGGTTCTGGGCAAGGAGAGAGGGAGAGAGTAGGAGAGAGTGAAACAAAGAGCGGAGAAAGGCAGTTCTTAGCTAGTCCTATGGTTTTCAGGGACTCCCGCTAAGAACCTTTAGTGATGCCTTTAGTCTAGGCGAGTCCGGGCTAGTCTCATTAACACTAGTTCCGCGTGATATCAAACACAGGATTTGACTAATAGTTAGTCTAGTCTAATCCAATGACACTTAGTGAGGGCAAACAAACGCCCCCTTAGAGGATAAAAGAGCTCTTGACATCAGTGGGGAAAAATAAAACTAAAATTAAAAATATTTAAAGTACTTCTTCATGTGAAAAAAAGGCAACGTTTTTTATATAAGATTATATTATGTGATTTTTAAAAGTAAATGAATAATATTAGATTATTTATAATATAAGATTATTCATTTACTTCAAATATTATAAGGTAAGTAAGTACGGCACAGTTCTCGTCTGATTAAAGAAAAACATATATATATGTGTATATATATACACACACATTTATTCATATTTTATTTTTGAAAAAACTTCATTAATATGTTTCAATACAATAACCCTGGGATTGTCAGAGATATGATGGGATTTAATTAAAAAATATCCTTCAATAGAACAGGATGAGATATAATACATATATATTCATTTGAGAAAGCTAAGGAACTCTCTAAAAATGAGTCTTTATAAATTTTCAAGTACTTCACAGTTTAACGTTAATTTTTATAATAATATTATAAAATATTGTGTCAAATCATAAAGTGATAGAGAATTTATTGAGAGCCTCACTTTTTTTTTTTTTGAGCAATCGATATTATCAACAATAAGAAGAGAAGGGTGGACTTAGCCTCACAATAGGCTAGTAATAATGTGATTCAAATTTGCCTTTAGCAAGAATCGAATTTAAGATTTCTCACTTACCAATAAAGAGGAATACCACACTAAATGGCTTGAGAGCCTCACTTTTTAGAGAGTACTCTAAACATTTCTCTATTTATTTTTACTTGTCCGTCTGTACGTATTTTAGTCAAAAGATTATTTAACCACACGGAAAATCTTAGGGTTTCTTCCCTTCACAATTTATTAAGGGGATTTGGGATCCAAGGGTTTTGTTTTTTCCTTTTTACTACTTCAATTATTGAGCAAACCCCAGTGCAATTAACTACTAGTTGTAATTGTTCAAAATGATTTCGCCAATGCATTTTTAAGGTGTTGTATTTTTCTTCCATCAATTTAAGATTTTTTTTATAAAAAAACAACGATATTTATTAGTAAAAAGACAACAAATACATAAAAATATGTAAATGACATGAATCTGGACGTGTCTGCAAAAGTAAAAACTCTAAAAGCTAAACTACAGTCGACTAAATTTGCACAAACAGCTAAAATTTTGATAACACAAAAATCTAGCCTAACATGTATTCGAGACCGCATAGACTAAAACAATCAAAACCTATATTAAACCATTACCCTAAGTCATGTAAAAATATGACTCCTTGGATGAATTAATCTAATCGAGACCACATGTGGGTTTTACAAAACTCATATGTCGGACAAATTCTAAAATCATTACGGTAAAAAATTAAGGAAATTTTGCAACATACGGACTTATGCAAATTTAATTCTTAGTTATGACAATCTCATTTTAGGCGGGATATTGTTGTGAGTTGTTTTAGTGTAAATAGCTTTCGAAAAAAACTAACTTAAAAAGAGTTCTGCAACTTCCAAATTTCTGTAAGTTACAAAACACCAAACACTCATGAGTAAATGTTCATATTCAAAAATAACTAATGGAACCGGCATGTTAGATTAAGATGACCCCATGAATTATGTTGCCGTATTATTGACAACTAATGGTCCTTTTGTCCTACAACTACTAAATTTGGAGTGTATTTTACGTTCATCACTCTATTTATTACCGTTTGATGAGTATAAATTTTGAGATTTATGTCTATTCATTATACAGATGTGACATCCCACATCGCACAGGGGAGTGATCCTTATATGTATATTCTCATCCCTACCTAGCACGAGGCCTTTTGGGAGCTCACTGGCTTCGGATTCCGTAGGAACTCCGAAGTTAAGCGAGAAGGGGGGCTAGAGCAATCCCATGATGGGTGACCCACTGGGAAGTTGCTCGTGAGTTCCCAAAATAAAACCGTGAGGGAATGGTAAGTCCAAAACGGACAATATCGTGCTACGGTGGTGGAGCGGGGCCGGGAAGTGATCCGCCCCGGGCCGGGATATGACAATTTGGTATCAGAGCCTAACCTTGGTCGCGTGTGTGCCGACGAGGACGTCGGGCCCCTAAGGGGGGTGAATTGTGACATCCCACATCGCCCAGGGGAGTGATCCTTATATGTATATTCTCATCCCTACCTAACACGAGGCCTTTTGGGAGCTCACTGGCTTCGGATTCCGTAGGAACTCCGAAGTTAAGCGAGAAGGGGGGCTAGAGCAATCCCATGATGGGTGACCCACTGGAAAGTTGCTCGTGAGTTTCCAAAAATAAAACCGTGAGGGAATGGTAAGCCCAAAACGGACAATATCGTGCTACGGTGGTGGAGCGGACCCGGGAAGTGATCCGCCCCGGGACGGGATGTGACACAGATCTCAAAATTTAAATTAATCTAAGGATGATAAATAATGCGGTAATTACTATAAGAAATCAGAATTTCACCGACAAGTTTGATCACGAGGGATACCTATGAATCTATGATCGATTGCTACACATGCTTAAGATTCTGTGTTGTGTGAATTTAAAATAGTTCTTAATATTTTCTTGATATTTTATTACATACATACAGGGTAAGGACTGGTTCAACTTTGGCGCATGAGCTGATGCATGCATGGTTAGCTCTTCAAGGTTAGACTACTACGAATTTATGATCATCCACTTTTCGTTTGCATGGATAACTACAATGTAAGTTGTATGACTAGCACTATTTGTATTATCTAAGTAGAAATTAAACAACAAATAATTAAACGACAAGTAGAAATTAAACAAGTACAAATAATAGGAGCAACCTAATCATAAGAACAAGTACAAATTAAACAACAAATAATTAAACGACAAGTAGAAATTAAACAAGAAGTAGAAATTAAACAACAAATAATTAATATGAAACAACAACGAACAGGTAGAAATTAAACAACAAATAATTAATATTTGAATTACAACTTCAAGTATCTTTCATGGTTCTTATGAACTTGATTGAGAGAGAGAGAGAGAGAGAGAGAGAGAGAGAGAGAGAGAGAGAGGCGATTGTTTGTTTTATTAGGGAGGGGGTGTGGGCAAGATATCACGTGAGATATCAAATGGGGACGGGACGGTCGTTTTGGCTGGTTACGTGAAATGATGCGAATGTTTTTTACCAAGTAGAGGGAGGCATGAGAGAAGCAAATTAATTAACAAAGCTATCTAACCTATGTGGTATATATGTTGTGATGGGTTAAATAAAAAACATTGAACAAAATATATATTATACGTTAAGCGTTTTCAGATTTGAGATTTGGACATAGTTAGAAATGATTTATTTATAATAATTAATTAAGTATTGAATTTGTCATTTATTATAATCAAACTTAATGTTTCCATCACATGTGGAGAAAAATAACACTAAATTTTAATGATATATGTTGTGTGTGCATGAGAGAGAGAGAGAGAGAGAGAGATGATTTAATCGTTAAACATAAAACGGTCACTCAATCACATACTTGTATGTTCTCAAGTACGAGTTATTTTTTAGAAACAGATGCAACTGATGTATACAAGGTACGCTCCTCATATTTAAGTGTGCCTTATGAGCTGACCATTTTTGGGTTAATTACATTAACACCCCTTGAGGTTTATCGAGTTTTCACAAAACCCCCTCACATTTGAGACATTACACTAACACCCCCTCACGTTTTTATTCACTTTCAAATAACCCCTTCAGTCAAAGTTCTACTAATAAATTGACAACTTTACCCTTATAACTAATTAATTAAATAGAAATATGTTAGTAAAAGAACATTAAAAATGAATTAAACATTGAAAATTTTAATTAAACATTAAAAGAATAAATTAAAAACTTAAAAATAGAAAAGGAAAAAAAAAGAGTAAACCTAAACCCCTTCCATAATTCCACTCCCCACTATTTTCCTTTCTCGTTGTCCCACCATTGTCGCCTTCATCCTTTTCCTCTCCCTTGCCCCACCTTCACTACTCACTACCCCGTCACTACTTTAACAAATTTGCAGGCCAAAGACATCATTGGCTTCTTCAATCTTTCTCTCATTCTCTTCCCTTCTCATCCCGCATCTTCTTCCTCTCAACAAAAACTCCATTGGGAGAGAGGTGAGTTCCCGGGCGTCTCGGATACATTGACTCCAGTGACTTACAGAAAAATTTCACTCTTTCCGCTTCATCTCCGCTCGCTCCTCTTTGAAAAATGTGAAGAATAAGGTGGATCGAAAGAACAATGCTAAGGCCTAGGTCAACACTGTCACCGAGGCCTTGTCCGACGCCATTAAGAAGAAGCAGTGTCTTTATGCTCTTGAGGTTTTTGCCCTTAATCTAAAGAAAAATTAAGAAATTTTTCATCTTTGTCTAAACAATCTGACTGATGAGGCAATTTCTATTCTTAAATTGATGAAGACTCTCCCGTAATGCCAGCCTAATGTTTTTACTAACAGTAACCTGATAAAGGTTTGCATTTGATTTATTTCATTTTAAAATTTTAAATTATTTTTTAATGTTTAATCTATTTATTTTTAATATTTGTTTTCTAATATATTACTTTATTATTTAATTAATTAGTTACACGGATAAAGTTGTCCATTTATTAGCAAAATTTTGACTAAAGGGGTTATGTGAAAGTAAATTAAAACATGAGGGGGCTTTGTGAAAACTCGATAAACCTCAGGAGGTGTTAGTGTAATTAACCCGGCCATTTTGCAACCCATTATTAATTATGAGTAAAACGTTGTATACAGTTATCGCATGTGAGCTCCACTAATTATTGGAGTAGGATTCTCTCCCCTCTTTTTTTCCCTCCCCTCCTATTTGAACGGTCACAGTTAAACCACGTCAACATCTTATATTATTTTTTTTTTGCAAGAGAAGGAAAAAAATAAAAGAATGTGAAAGGAGGAGATGGAAGTGGATGGAAAGAGAAGGAGAGAGAATCATGGTCCCTAATTATTAAGGGGTGTTGTAACTTGTAAGTTGTATACATAAATCATATGTAATTATGTAGCTCCACTCACCCTGTGAAGTTTAAAGCTGCGGGAAAAAGTGGGGGAAAACGGCTCACAATTGTTCTTTTTAAAATTTATTTGGTCAAGAAGCTCACAACTATTTTACTCTAAAGCTAACAATCCACTAACGTGGAGAGTGTGGTGCACGAAGTTCACAATTACGTTTAGTTTTGTCTAGATTGTGGTTATATTTTGCACGAAAAATAACACTTTGCAATGAAGCTGCGGGGAAAAGTGTAATAAAGCGTTGCAAAGTGTTTTCCGACTTTATTGCAAAATGTCTTATTAGTCAGTATAGCTTTATTACACTCTGCAATAAAACACTTTGCAATAAAGCTATACGACTTATAAAACACTTTGCAGTAAAAAGTTTTGACGTAGTATTTATCAAAGTTCATTAAGGTTTCGCATCCAAAACAAATGGCATTTGAATCACACAGCTCCTCCTCTGCTCTCGCTTTGAAGACGAAGATAATGTGGTTATTATGCTTTGCTGCTGCGATCGTTCTCACCCATCCGAAGGTGAGGGTATTGATTAATACATTCTAGTTATTTAATTCGTTCCATTGCAATTGAGATGCATTTTGCTGTTTTGCTCGTTTCTTTTTTTTGTTGTTGTTGTTGTTGTTTTGCTCTTTCTCTTTTTAATAAATATAATTTTTTGTTGTGTGTGTGAAAAACAAGATTTTCATGGGAGCTGCTGCTGTTGATGAGAATGATATCAATCCAGTGAATGCAAGCCCAACAGTTGATCTGATGACACCAAAGGTACGTACGATATCTGTGTTTTTTCTGGTAAATTAGTGCAAAAGTAAAATCCTAGTTTCTTGGACAATACTTAGGTGATGACATGGTCCAACAAAATATCACACCTGTCATTAAAGAAACCGTCTGAATTACTCGGCACGGCCGGAAGATGGAAACCCCAATCGACCTCAACGACTCTAGCCACCGCCACCTCCCAAATTATTGGTGACACTTGTTTAATTGGTTTCTGGCTTCGTTTCTTATACTGACTTCAAGCTGTAATTGTCTTGTGGTATATGTATAGATGGCGTATTTCAAGAATATTGCTCCATCATTATCCGACACTCAAGTCGTGATTTTGTGGTTTGTCATGGCTTTTATCATTGGCTTCTTTCTGTGGGCTATGGGACATTCTCTATATCGTGGATGGAAAATGAGAAAGCAACAAGAACTTGAAACGGCACTGTCTGATTCTGCACGTGTTACATCTGACAATTCTCAAGTGATTCTACCTCCAATATCTATATCGCCGAGTGCTCCACCATTTGAAGCATTAACCTGCCATAGATGTGGTTATCCAAATTGCAACATCATCCCTTCACAGCTTGTGTGTACAGATTGTGGGAATATGTGGCCACTTAATTAATGTCTACACGATTTATGAAGTTAGTCTTAAACTTGCCTTACCAATGTAATAAATAATTATTGGACAAACTGAAATCATCTTATGTTCTATTGGAAACTCAACTTTATTACCATGTGAGAAGTCAACACTTACGTGCTACGTAAAATACCGATAAATTCAACCCATTCTCTTTGAATTTCGACATATTAGATTTCACAAGCCAAAGTAGAACTTCGTGCAAAATACAACCACAATCTAGACAAAACTAAACGTAATTGTGAACTTTGTGCACCACACTCTCCACGTTAGTGGATTGTTAGCTTTAGAGTAAAATAATTGTGAGCTTCTTGACCAAATAAATTTTAAAAAGAACAATTGTGGGCCGTTTTCCCCCATTTTTCCCCGTAGCTTTAAACGTCACAGGGTGAGTAGAGCTACATAATTACATACGATTCATGTATACAACTTACAAGTTACAACACCCTCTAATAATTAGGGACTAGAATTCTCTCTCCTCCTCTTTCCATCCACTTCCATCTTCTCATTTCACATTCTCTTATTTTGTCTTTCTCTTGCTATAAAAAATTAATATAAGATGTTAACGTGGCTTAACCGTGACCGTTCAAATAGGAGGGGAGGGAAGGAGAGGGAAAAAAAGAGGGAAGAGAATCCTACTCCAAAAAGTGAGGCTCTCAAGCCACTTAGTGTGGTATTCCTCTTTACTGGTAAATGAAAGGTCTTATGTTCGATTCTCGCCAAAGGCGAATTTGAATTACATTATTGCTAACCCATTGTGAGGCTAAGCCCACCCCTCTCTCCTTATTGTCGATAATATCAATTATTCAAGGAAAAAAAAGTGAGGCTCTCAATAAATTCTCTATCATTTTATGCTTTGACATAATATTTTATAATATTATTACAAAAATTAACGTTAAACTGTGAAGTACCTGAAAGTTCATAAAGACTCTCATTTTTAGAGAGTTCTTTAGAGTCTGTTTGTTACTCTACTTGAATCCAACTTTTTAAACTCAAAAACAATTTTCAAGTTTTAGGCTTTAAAAACTTATTTGGTAGGACTATTTTAAAAAACTGAATTCAAGACTAATTAAAAAATATAGTCTATTCTCTAAAAATATAAAAAGTGAGTTTTTAGAGTTTTTAAACTTAAATTCACTCCTTTCTTTTCTCTCCCTCCTCCCATCTCACTCCAAATCTCTCTTTTCTTCTTTCTCTCCTTTTTTTTTTTTTTTTTTTTACCTTTTTCGTCTCTCTTCCAATCCGCTATCTTCATTCTCTTGGTTATTTCTCTCACTCATCTTCCTATCTGTCTCGTCCAATCCTCTCTTCTTTCTCCTTCCTTCAATCATCTATTACTTTTTTCCTCCTCTCTCCTCTTTCTCTCTCTCCTGCGAACTCCTCTTTTAAATCTCCTTGTCTAATTTAAGTCGTAAAATTTAAAATTTTTAAATTGCAAACTAATCGAGTTTTTGAATCTTAAAGAAAATTGTTTTCAAGAAATGTTTTAAGAAATAATAAAAAAATTTAAATAGAATACTAAACATGCCCTTAGCTTTCTCAAATGAATATGTATGTATTATATCTCATCCTGTTACGTTGAAGGATATTTTTTAATTAAATCCCATCATATCCCTGACAATCCCAAGGTAATTGTATTGAAACATATTAATGAAGTTTTTCCGAAAATAAATATGAATAAATGTGTGTGTGTGTGTGTATGCTTTTCTCTAATTAGATGAGAATTGTGCCGCACTTACTTGCCTCATAATATTTGAAATAAATGAATAATCTTATATTATACAATCTTATAGATTGTACTTCCATACAATTCAAGTTAGTTTTAAGAACAATTCAAGTTTTTAGGAGAATAATCTTATAAATAGATTGTACTTCCATACAATCTTCAATGGTACTTAACTCACTCAATGGGGAGGGTACTTCCCTCTCTCTTTTACGCTTAACCTTTTCTAATGTAGCCTCAGTCTTGGCATTAAGTGACTTTGCCCAAGCTGCAATAGCTTCGTCCATTTTGGTTGACTTGGATGACTTTGACTTCGAGGAAAGATCACTTGGAGGAAAAAGAGCACAATGCTTGGTACTGGTTCCTTCATGTCCCTCACTAAATGCCCTTGAACCACTTCTGGTACTTTGTCTAATGTGTGCACCAGTGGTAAGAAACCCAGCTTCTAACTCTCTCTCAAAATCAGAATTTGGAGGAAAATTGGTGGATGCATACTGCATTTGACCAGTAGCAGTGGTATTATTGAAAATCTGTCCAAGCACCTCATAATGAGAACACCCTTTGCTACGGAAACGGCTAGCAAACTTGTTTTTCTGTAAAATTTTAATATACGTTGACCACACTTGCTTGAACAGTGTTTGCAACAGGGTCCCAACCCATCCCAGTATGATTAACAAGCTTGGCAAACTCACGGTGAATCTTCCGCAACCAATTATATTTTTGCTTCAATTTTTCACGAGTGTATCTCTTACCATATTTGTCAAACAACTTCATGTCAATCGCATCCCACTGATTCTTTTCTAAAGTGTTGGTTTGCAAGCCTTTTTTTTTTTTTTTTGTCTCTTCATACAACATACTAATGAAGTAGTCTTCAATAGGTTTTGCCCAATTAGCTTTATCATCAAGGTCATTTTCAAAGTCCTTATGTGACATCTCTCGGACACGTACTAGAACAATGTAAACGGAAACATTGAAATTAATACAAAGCTAAAAGCTACATTCACTTATGAATGCACAAAACACATATATACTCAATTCTATGTAGTATGTACTATATACTCAGTTTTCACGAACTAGATGATAAATAAAAAGGCATTTTATGCATGCGAGTATCAAACAAAATAAGAGTAGTGTGACCTAAGAGTAACTCATTTACCTCTTCCAAGGACACATGCATGACAATACGACTTAATTCAAAGACCACAATGAAAACGAGACTTCTCTTATTAAATCCAAACAGGAACCATCGTTAAAACACACAACGTAATTCAAAGACCCAAGTCTATCATTAAAGCATTCGCAGAGAAAATATGAAAAATTCATTTTTGAACTCAAACATTTGACATTTTGGCTACTCCAAAGACCCATCCAATGAAACAAGTATATCACATAATATTACTTGCTACATACAACAAATGTCAGAAATCCATTCTATGAAACAAGCAACCATATGAATTTTGTAACCAACCACATATTTACCATGTCAGCATAAAAAAAGAATCTGAACCCATCAGCTAATTCGTGCCATCTATCGATTCAAGATAGCAAAAGTCCAGCTTAAAAAGATGATTTTCAAGCTCTTAGCCATCTAATAAACAAACCCCACTTCCAAAAACTCCTCAAAAGTTGAGTTTGAATGGAAAAACGGATAGCAAATTATGACCATCAGACTAACAAAGAATGGATTTTTTTAATACACTTTTCATGTAAATTAATCACAACCAGATGGTGGTTCCCAATCCTTTTCTGAAACTAACTAGGTAAAATGCGAGTGATGAACAATCAAAGCATTAAAGCATGGTTTTTTTTTTTTAATATATATATATCTATATATCAAAGAACAGAGAAGATGAGAAGGAGGACCTTGTTCGATGATCGGATTCTTGAGCTAATAAGGCTTGTCCAGAACGCTCTTCACTGAGAACGAAAACGACTGAGTCCGATTCGATGTCCTTGTGAACAAAAGCTTGTATTTGTTCTTCCTGGAATCGAAATCGATTAGTTTGGATTGCGATTTTCAATGCCACACTGTCTCTGCTCCGCTGCTCGTAATATATATAAAGTACATAAATGAATCACACCAATTAGACAGATAAACTCAATTTCTCACAACCCAACACATAAAACACATAAATCCAACTTTCTGATCATTTTCTCCATTCTGAGGAACCAAACAAAATAGTAAGAGAAATACCCATTACCTTGATCGTTCCTGACAGTGAAGAGAATGACCCAGTTTCGTCCCCAATCAACCACTCAAAGATTCGAAGCTTAAAGCTATTCGCCAGAACCTTCACCCTACTGGCCAGAATCTCTTGGTCATTCGTGGTTGGTGATGCGGAAGGCTTGTTTGTGGTCTGCGCGGCGCAGCCCTCAGACCTCCATTGCGATATGAACATGTGAAAAAATTTTTTACTAAAACCTGACTTTTGTTGTTTTCAAATTATAATGGGTTGTTCTTAAATTTTTTTGAGTCCATTTTTGCAAAATGGGCTTACCAAACAAGTTTTATTACTTTAAAACTTAAAAATTGTTTTTGAGTTAAAAACTTTGGACTCAAATCCAATACTAAATAGGCCCTAATATTTTTTTCTTACAAAAAGGAAAACTAGACGGAACACTACGCACTACATATGGACCATTTTTTCTTAAATAGTCTTGAATTACTAAGAAAATTGGAAAATAAACCATGAAAATTGACTAAGAAATCAAATGGAGATAATTGTTTAAAAGGTTGAACTACTTTTTAGATTGGACTACCGATGGCAAATCTGATATGTAGGCATCATTAAAAAGTGCAAAGAGGCTAAAAACTGAGTTTTAAATGTTAAAAATAGAGATCCACTTTAAAAGTTATAATAATTTTAACAGTTTTATCAAATTTCAAGAACCTAGACCCGGATTGATGGATTAGGTGGAATTCCCATAAGCCTAACGGCCTAGCGCACATGGCTGATCTGTCCATCCTCTCCCAACTCCAAACACGGAGAAGATAACGAGTTCTGTGTACTGTTCTGTTCCAAACTATCTCCCTCTTCAACCCCGAAAGCTCCAAACTTTCTCTCTCTAAAATCTAACCCCTGAAATATTGTAAAATTACAACAGAGTCCCAACATGTCCGCCATTTCTCTCTCCAAATTCATCACCTTCTCCTCCTTTTCTTCCCCAAGTTTCCCAAAGTATCCAACTCCGTACACTTCACTTTCACCCAAATTCCCACCGTATCCCCTCACTCACTCTTCCAGAAAGCTCTCGGTCCCGGTGTTTTCCAAGCCCTCCGAGGCGGAGGAGGAAGAGGAGCAGTCGTCGGCGCCGGAGGACGAGTGGCTGAAGAAGCTGCCGGACAAGAAGAAGCCGCTGTACGCCCACAGCCTCCCCTGCATCGAGGCCTGGCTGCGGAACTTGGGGTTTTACCAGAGCAAAGAGGACCGGGCGGATTGGCTGGTAGAGAAGCCCGAGTGGCACGCGCAGCTCTCCCTCGACGTCACCGATTTGTATGTGAGGTGGGTTTTCTGTTTTCTCATATGGGTTTCTGCTATTTCGTGTTATATATGTATATGTGGAATTTTTGGATGATGGATCTATTTGGTGGTTTAGTTAGGGGTTTAGGGTTACTTTTATAGGAAAAAGATTGTGAATTTAATGAGATTGTAAGTTAAGTTTAAGAATTTGCAGTATGTTTTTTGCTAATTATCCACCATTAATTAGAACAAAAGGGTAATTAAAGTAGAGGCATTGCACCTGAACACCGATGAAAGCAGAGTTTTGTTAGGGCCTCTTTGAGGCTTTCATGTCTTTGGTCCACTCGTAGCTTCCAGTTTCTGTGAGTGAGTGATTTACTTTGATAACTTGACCCTGTTGGCTGCTCGAATTGGAGGTCATGATCGTGGGTGCTACTGGCAGTCGCGGAACTAGTATCTATTCACAGAAAAATGGGAAAAGAGTCAATGTGTGGTAGAAAAGGAACGATATAAGAGTTTGCTTCTTTAGGATTGGCCCTCTTCGATATGCAGGTATGTCCCCTTATCGCATTCAAAATTTCATGAATGAGATTGGCCGCTTGATGACATGAGCTAGTTATAGACGATGGGAAATGTTTGTGGTGGATGAAAGTGGGAAGCTTAAGGTTGTGGGAAAAGATGGAGGTGAAAACGGGGTAGATGAACGGCTGAATACTTGAAAGTGTTCATATTACCATGCATCACCTTTAGCTTTTCCTATTCACATGACTGTCTGTCTCCGTTTTTTCGTGATGCTCTAGATCATCGCTTGAAATTGTTTTATTCTGAACCTTTTTGCTATGTCAAATGTTACCGCTGCTAAATATTGCACTGGTGATGTACGTATCTAAAGACCGGACCAGGAAACCTTGAAAAGGATGTGGAGAGGAGATTTAGTTATGCACTGAGCAGAGAGGACATTGAGAATGCAGTGCTTGGAGGGCCATAAGGACAACAAAAGATTGTTTCTGCAGGCATGTAGTTTGCTCTTCTGAATTTATTGACCTCCCCAAAGGCACCGAATACTTAATTGGTTGATGGACTTCTGTGGATAGGTTACTTCCGAGGGTTACGAAAGTAATTATCAGCCTATCTACACCAGGACTTTGAAGCAAATAATAGGCTGTGTTATTTGTAACTTTAGGTACGTCACAAGAGCCTCTGTGATCGGAATCGTTATTTTCAGGTTAGAGCTGGTACTATAGGGAGGTGGTGATTCTTGCAAATGCTTTAGACGATTTCAGATCGAATGTATACTTCTTTTCGTGATAAAATCGAATGTATACTTCTCTATGGTTATTCTTGGATTTTATTTTTCTTTGAATGTGTTATGTAGATTACATTATTGCCTTGGCTGGTTATGAAAGTGCTAGCACTTTATTGTGTACAAGGTCAGAATCAGCTATCACACAACCGAGAACTTGATCTCCCAACCTTCGTCTTCCTCCCCGGCCTTTTGCACTTCCTTGAGCTTTTCGCCATGTTTCGTCTCTTTTCCATCCAGCCATGGCAAAACGACGATGTGAAGCGATGAAAATCGCTACATTCAATGCGACTCTGCAGACTGGAGATGAGACCAGTATTCCTTGACAAGCTGCCCAAATAATGAGCCTTCTCTTTTCATTAACTTCATCGGTTCATCATACTCCACAATTTGTCCCGAAAACAGATAAAAAATTTCACCAAAACTCGAATATACTCTCTCGAATGAGAAGAATATTGGATTTCATCAGATGCAGATTAAATCGGTGAAACTGACCGTCACTGATGGCAAGAACCATCGTCCAATCCATGACAGTCAGTATTCTGTGAGCGACTGTAATTACTGTACAATCTGTAAATTCAGTTCGGATAGTTCTCTGAAGAATCGTATCAGTTGCATTGTCGATTGATGCTGTTGCTTCGTCAAGCACCAGTACCCGACTTCTCCTCAAAAGGGCACGTCCCAAACAGACACAGTTGTCTTTGTCCCATGCTCCAGTTTGATCCATCCTCCGCAACTGAAAAACCAGGTCATCAGTTAATACTGCTGATCAGAATTCATGGGCAAAAGCCAACACCTCAAACTGATATTCGAAAACCCTACCCAACGAGTCTAAGCCGCCTTCTTTCTCCTGAACAGCCTCTCGAAGCTGACACTTCCAAAGAACCTTCAACATGTACAGATAACACTTTGCTTAGTCCAAATTTGCAGCCATGCCGAAATAATCAACCTATAAGGAATGCATCATAGAACGAGCAGTACCTCCCATATTTCCTGGTCTGAGTGCTGAGATAAGGGACCCAAGTTGAATCTCACAGTCCCATTGAAAGGAGTAGGATCTTGAGGTATTATTCCGAAACGTGACCTGAGATCATGAAGTCCGATTGTTGAGATGTCAATGCCATCAACAATAATCTTCCCTCCGGCTCGTTCCACCAGACGAAACAGAGCACCTATGAGAGTAGACTTCCCACTGCCTGTGCGACCAACCATACCAACCTTCTGTCCTCCTTCGAAAATGCAACTGATCCTGCGTAGAACAAACAGTGTATCAGCCCTGTCTCTGATCTGTTTGACATCAAAACTATCAGCAACCTTCTTAAACTTCAACCTTCGTTAGTTTTGACACTACAGGAAGCAATATTTACCTGCAAATTTCGTATCTCCACCTTCCCTGCGTCTGGCCAATTGGTGGGGGACGGTTTCCTTCCACTATCTCAGTGACTTCACTTGGTATATGCGTATATTGATTTAGTCTTTCAACGGAAATGATGTAATTTGCAATAGAGCACTGGTTCTGAATTGCATACATTAAGGAAATGTTTAATGAAAGACCATAAGAAAGTGCCATTCCGATGAATCCTGCAGTGACACGGTAATTGGTATAAGACTCGGGCTTTTTTCCTGTTAGCTAGGGACTTACCGGAAATGTAGAAAAGCTTACCCGAGCTAAAAGTTCCAGAAGGAAGCAAACTCATGCACAGTGCTGCTGAAGCAAGTACTGCTGCACACTGATTATTTCTGACCATTGGATAAACCATTCGTTCGCTGCAAAACTATGGAAAAAAGGACTTCCATTTGTGTCAATGAGATCAAAATTCTTCGCCAAGAACCGCTCTTCTTCGTTGAAAGCTCTTATTGTAATCCCTCCAGAGACAGACTTGGCTAGGTGGTTTGCTACAAAGGACTTAGCTGTACCATTGATCCGCATCAACTCTTGCGCAGTGGAAAAGTAGTATTTCTGAAAGAAAATTTCTACGCTCTCAGTTTCTGTTTCAGGCTGTTTGTATATTCGTAATAGAAAGAAGTATCACTAGTTGAAGGTATGTAGTTTCTGCATCGTTACCTGTAGGCGAAATACCAGCAGCCAGTACTACAAGATTAGAAGAAGCATATATGGCAGCTCCGCAAGCAAAGACTAGGCAGAAGTGAATATCAAGATCGACGATACTAAGAACAGATGAAACCTATATAAGAAAAACACAATATGTAAAAACACTAGTTCCTTGACTTCCTCCTAACTCATGACCAAACTCTCTTAGAAATGCCTACCCGACTAAGTATCCTTCCCAGAGGTGTCGAGTCATAAAAAGACATAGGTGCACGAAAAAGCGAGTTTAGTAGCCGGGAGAACAAGGACTTGGATGCCTCAAGCCCCAAAACAACAGTTGCAAGAGTTCTAAATAGTAAGATAAATGTTGCATTCCTCAGCCTCTCTTCGAGAATCCATGAAACAAAGTAAGCAGCCACCAATTCAAAGGCAATGCAGTGTGTGCATTCCTCAGCCTCTCTTCGAGAATCCAGATTCCCAAGCACAAGTACACAGTTCCAAGGCAGCCGTTGACAATGGCGGAGACTATTTTCAAGCACGAAAGGCCTTGGAATCGACGTGGAACGCGAACTGTTTTTGACGAGGACTTGTGAAACATGTTGATCAAGAGCAGTACTAGAAGCAAAATGTCGAAGCCAATTATCGAGGCGTGATTGATGCATGAAGAAGAACGGATTAGAGACTCGATATTGGAACTGCATGGCTTTCCGGCTGCGTCTGAACGGCCGGATTCCCCGCAGATCACAGTCCATAAATCCTCCATCATTTTTTTTTTTTTTTGTGCTCTTCAGATTCAAATTGATGTTATACAATGCAAGACCAAAGACATATACACTGTATCTACGAAATGGAAAGTTTTTTGCTGGTAATTCTGTTTGTTAATAACTCGAGCATATGCATGCAAGCTTATCCTTCCGGCAGGATCGGGGCGTCGCCATGCAGTTGTCGAGGTGTTTATATATATATATATTTTTTAATACACATTTTTACACACATCCTATAGAATTGGGATCAAGGACACCTATTTTTTGATACACGGTCCATTTTGACACACATCGGTTCATTCTGTAGTTTTATTTCAATAATCCAAACCGTCTATCTTTTAGGTATTTCTTCAAAGATCATGTTTATGACAAATCACCCACATCCGAATTCGTCCATTTTCTCACTGTAAATGAATGTTTTAATAAGTTTTTATTTTTTTATTTTTTTTACAAAGATGATCTATGAACGATAGATTGAAAAATACTCTTCGGATCATTGAAAAAAGTTATGCAGTGAACATATAAAATGGGTGTGAAAATGTATGATCGTAACCCATATATATATATATATATATATATCCACACGCATTATTCAAGCCCTTCAAATATATTTTATATATATGTGTGATTTGCAGGATCAGACATGGATATAATATGTAATAATTTTGTCAAGAGAGTATTATTTTTGGAGGCTTGAGGGTAGCAAGTGGATACTGGATAGTATGGCCAGAAACTGAGAAAATAAATTTAAGATAAAAAAAATGGAGGAAAGATCGCATCCACCAATTATATCTTATATCATTTAAGGACTCCAAATTCAATAATTGATAATCATTTATCAACAACCAAAATTAGTTGTACCTTAACTGAGCTCTCATCTGCTATTTTTTATTTTTAAAAAAAAATTAAAAAAAAAATAAAAAACATATCCAGCTGCCATGTCTGTCATTATACAAGTTGGAAGACAGTATCAGCATGATTAGTAGTGTACTGCTCGTCGTATTTCCAAACTTAAAGCATAAATCCGCCACAACCCAACAATAAAAAGATTATAAGAAATGTTTTAATTTTGTTTTTTCTTCATTAAGTCATGATCAAGTAGTAGATTATTAAAAGCATTCTGTATATATTTTAATTTCAGTGAGCTGGATCAAATTATCTTATCGAAACTCGCATGATGAATACACATTATCTTCATTAACCACCGGATATTAATATTATGTCTCCATCAACTGGCACATCTGACTCAATAACTCAAATTTAGACGATATTGTTGGTGGACAAGCATGGCAGCTGGATCACAGAAGCATTACAGCTGAAGAATGAAAGGAAGAAGATGGAGTTCGAATGGTGCCAAGTGTTAGAATAGCTAAAGTTCAAATAATGTAATGAACGGACAGGATTATATCATCTTTAGGGTGTATATTCTGCCACGTGTCTAGTTTGTTAGAAGTTAAATAAAAACATGTGTTGTGCACGTGATCATAGTAACGTTACAAGTGTGTGCGAGTGAGGGTATGCAACGGCTATAAAACCCTCCATGTAAGCTGACTTTGGTGGATCAAATCCAACGTAGATTCGATGGGAGCAATGTACTCCTCTTCTTGAAAGTTATTCTCTGATATTCAACCTTTGAATTCATTTCAATTTCTTTTTGAATTGATTACAAATACATAGAGAAATCTAGCTCAAAAGTTGATCAAACACGAACAGATATTATCAGTACGTAACTAGCCTGATCGATGTTTCTGTAATCAGCATTCGATTGAGTGATGCAAAAGCCGAAAATTCTTTTTCGAAGTTATACAAAATGAAAGAAACGCAATGTGTGATTTCCGTCAATTAGAAGACAAGACGATTGCATTAGGTTTTAATTAATCCAAATTAGTTTTTGTGACATGCTCAACAGATGACGAAAGTATTAGTAATCACGGTCCTTTCGTTGCAAGTTGCCGCGATTTTTCGCATGCAGAGTAATTATTTTTCAATTAGAGCCGGTAATAGGGAGGAGGTGCAGTACCCCTGCAGAATGATGTAACAATTTTCGAATCAAATCTATATACTTCTCTTTTATTGATCTTGAAATGTTTTGTCCTTCTCTTGCGTTCGACAATAACTTCTCGCGCAAGAAATAACTATTTCCAGTTTCTAAATCCTGATACATACATTGCAGTTCATCAATCATGATCCGTGTTTAGACTACATTTATCGCGTGGCTGGTAACGAATACCTACAACCTTATGCAACTCTAATGTGCTACTATTGATCTCCACTAAGATGCTGACTTTGCCTTCGAGAAAATAAGGTAGAGAGATTATACACACAACCTTGAACCTGACCTCCCAATCCTCGCCAACGCGCTTCTTCGGGCCAGCAATCGTTGCTATAGTTTACACCAATCCTCCTTTTCACTATGTTTCATCTGTTTGCTACCCAGCCGTGGAAAAATGGCGAGATATGAAACAATGAAACTGCTACGTTCAATGCGATTCTGCAGACTGGAGATGAGACCAGTATTGGTTGACAAGCTGCCCAAATAGCGAGCCTTCTCTTATCTTAGAGTTATCCAAGTTGACTAAACAATGTGCTACAATCTCTACACTTAAGTTCGAATCTCCTTCTCTAATTTATCAGTTGGTTAACAAAAAAATAGGAAAAGAAAAGTTACATATAAAAATCTCTAGACTCTAGCGTTACGTGATAATTATCTAACGACCGGATGATTAGTGACAGTGAGTAGTAGTAGTGGTTAGCCTTAGTTATCAAACTTATCATATGGTATGATTCATACATTTGATATAGACCCACTACTAAGCAACATAATACATTGATCAACTTAATTACATGCATAATTCAACGAGTGTAAATTTAATTTTAAAAAAATTAAGCAATTAATCACTCAATATAAGTTGTATTTTAGTTTATCACATTTTCGATGTCACGTTCTTCAACAATTGAATAGTTGGCAAAGAAAAGAAAACAATTTCATTATTCTTTTATTTTTCTTTTGTCATAGTTTGAGGTATCTCACGTCCGAAGAGTAGGATTATCAGTGGGGCCCATAAAAGCTAAAAGCATTTTGCTCATTCTTAATCACAGTCAAATAATACGCATTCTTTTAAAATTTTGAACGAAAAAATTATTCGTGTTTTTGCTTACTTTGGTTAGTTCGCATACCTCAAAAAATGAGTGCTTCTTTTGTGAATTTAGAAGGGACAAAGATTGACTGTCCTTCCATTTCCGATACCCTTCCGTGCCCTTCTGTTTATGTAGTCACGGTTAAATCATGTTAACATTTTATATTACTATTTATTTTTATTTTATTATCTCTATAAAAAATAATATAAAATATTAACGTAATTTAACCATAACCACATAAAACAAGGAGACACGAAAAGATACCCAAAATGAAAGGACAGAAAATATTTGTCCATTTTAGAAGCCCAGGAGATCAATCATCCCAACATCAGTCATCAAGCAAAGTAAGGCTTTAGCATATTGGGCTCTGGCCACATCAGTGATCATTGCCCCTTGGTCAGTTCTTTTACCATTTTATCTTGTCAAATAAAAGTCTTCTATACGGGATGATTTGGGTTCCATTTCTAACGTTGATGAATCATACGATTGTGATCACGGAAAGTTGACTGCCTTTATAAGTTTTTTTTTACTCCTAAAAAGTAGACTGCTGTAACGAAATTACCAACTAATCTCTTTTTTTTTTTAGAAAAACAAAAAGGAAAATAGTATATTGGGCTTTGTGCTCATCTTAATATGTTATATTAAATTAGGGTAATGTTATTAACATTCCAAAAATCTCATTCTACACTCCTCATAAGTGTATTTTTCTTTCCAAATATAGAAAGTTTGGAGTGTAGAATGAGATTTTTGGAGTGCCAATAACAATTCCCTTAAATTAATATCAAACTCATTATCTCAAATAATAAAACCAAAAACCCTACCTACAAATACAAACATCAAATATATATAGCGAATTGTTATTAACACTTCAAAATTCTCATTATATACTCCTAACTTTCTATATTTAAAAAAAAAAATACTCGTAAAGAAAGTAAATGAAAATTTTAAAATATCAATAATACTTTATTATTGTTAGAGCAATATTAGGTATCGTTTGGTATGTAGACGGGACGGGACAGAACGGAACGGGACAGGACAAAACGGAACGGAACGGAGCGGGAGCAAAGATGCCCTCGGATGGAAACAAGGAGGAAGAAGAAGGAGACAGAGAGGTTATAATTTTATGTTCCATAGATGTGCAACGAGTCGTTCCAGGGGGTGAGGTGTAACGAAAATTCACCCAAAACTCGTCCCGTGGAACAGCTCGTTCCACCCGTTTTAGGCGCACCAAACGGTATCTTAAGTAACCAAACGGTATCTTAAGTAACCACGAAAACGTGGGACACGAAGACGGCAAAGAAATTAGAAAAGGTAGGACCACCGACTTTAGGCAGAGACATTGAAACGTAAACATTAAGTCACAACCTTTATAAGTTGTCCTTTCACCACCGCTGGTCCACCACCAACCTTTGAACTCACTGCGAAAGCAACACACCCACCATTCTCTGTCTCTATCTGAAATAATCTGCCGATTGCCGAAAAAAGAAAAGCAAAAAACAGAGCACGAGTCTATCTGTCTGTCTGCTTGATTATTCTGACATTAAAAATCTCGACTCCAGTCAAATTCGAGATCTGTTTCTTTCCGGACAATGTATTGGTAATAGTCCACCCCCCACAATCCATCGTCTTCTCCGAGCTCGCTCGGCAATCTGCACACGCCACCGTTCTATCGGATTACGAAACGGATTGGTTGGGATTTCAGAACCAGCAATGGGAGAGAAGATGCAGAGCAGGGGATCCAGTGCTCGACTCTCCGGCGCCGTTTTCCGGTCTCGGATCCCGACGCTCATGGTCTCCATGTTCGCCACCTTCGCCTCCATCTACGTCGCCGGCCGGTTCGTTCTCTTTCTCTTCTCTCTCGCACCTCGTTTGATTTTGCAGAAAAATGGATTGGACCCATGTGATAAAATTTGTTTCTTTCCCACCCTTTTTGTTTGATCTGGGGATTGTGTGCAGGCTGTGGCAGGATTCGGAGAGCAGGGTTTATTTGATCAAGGAACTTGATAGGATTACCGGGCAGGTGGGTTTCTCTTGGTTTTGTATTTATGATTGAAGTTTCGGTTCTTTTCATACAGTGAGTCATGTGGGTGCTTTTGTAAGAAGCAATTCTATTCATAAAGGTATTTACTAGACGTGCTTTTATTAAAAACACATTGAAGTTTTTACTAAAAATCCAAGCTTTATGAAAAAGCACTTGGAATTGCCGTAAACACTTTAGAAGTTTTCCGCCATTGGATTCCAGAATCCAGAGAGTGCTTTTAGCATAAGCAGTTCTAAACAGGCCATTAATTTGCTTTTTTTAAGTCAAAACGAACAGATTTTTCTTATTTGGTGCATTTTAACACTCGTTCAAATCAGATGTATTCTTAAATGCGTGTACAGATAGTTGAATTACTCAGGAATTAATCACTCAAAACTCGTTATCTTTTAGGGGCGATCTGTCGTATCAGTGGATGATACGTTGAAAATCATAGCCTGCAGGTAAGATTTAGTCATTTGTTCTCTCGTGTAGTTGAAGATTTGTGATGAATCGATGGTTCTGATGTGGGTGATTGATTGTGTTGTTAGGGAACAACATAAGAAGTTATCAGCTCTTGAGATGGAGTTGACTGCAGCTAGACAAGAAGGTTTTACTTCGGGGCGATTAGCAGAGATTAACGGAACTGATTACAAGATAAGACCACTAGTGGTGATTGGTATTTTTACAACCTTTGGCCACAAAAATAATAGGGATGCAATTCGTCAGGCATGGATGGGAACAGGTACATTACCGATCTTTCTTCCATCGCCTATTTTCTCTTCCTTACTGTTAAGTTTGGTTTACTGTAATGTGTAACATATATGATTTGGTCTTGCATATAAATGGTTGAACAATGACAGATAATGTGGAATGTTGTGAAACGCTGTCTAAGCGTTTTAGTTCTGGTAAGCACATTGAAAGTTTTAATTTTGGCAGGTGGTATCTTGAAAAAAATGGAGAATGAGAAGGGAATAATCGCTCGATTTGTTATTGGAAGAAGGTTTACTTTTCGCTGTATTCCCTTAATTCTGTTATGCTCCATGCGAGAGATACTACAATAGTTTGTTAGAGCCCATCATCTGATGATATGTTGTCCTGCAGTGCAAATCGTGGGGATAGTTTGGACCGAGCCATTGACAATGAAAACCGGCAAACTAAGGACTTCATTATTCTTGTACATTCTATCGATCATCCTTTAATTTGGTACTCATATGCATCTGGCAATGTCAGCTTTTGTAACGTGATCATTTTCACTCCGATTATTGTCAGGATACCCATGTAGAGTCATCTGAAGAGTACCCAAAGAAGAGTAAATTGTTCTTTGCTCATGCTGCTGAAAAATGGAATGCTGAGTTTTACTCCAAAGTCAACGACGATGTTTATGTAAATATTGGTGAGTAACATTGTTCATGAGATGCACTCATTTTCCATTTCGCATTTTCTGTCATTAGAATTTCTTAACGCCGTAGATTGCTCTTCATGACTTATCCTTTTTGCTTTTGGTCATCTCTGCCCAGATGCTTTGGGAGCTACACTTGCAACTCATTTGGACAAACCTCGGGTTTATATGGGGTGCATGAAATCAGGCGAAGTTTTCTCTGAGCCGTGAGTGTAGTCTAAACATTGAAATACAACCCGTTAACAAGATAAGAGGTACGTAAATGCGATGATCTGTAAATTTCTCATGTTTGTGCTTGCTGGTCTTTGTCAGGAGCCAGAAATGGTATGAACCAGAATGGTGGAAGTTTGGCGATAAAAAATCGTAAGTTGCACCGCAACTCATTTCATCGTGCAATCAATAGTACGTCATGCTTCAGGTGAAGTGGGAAAACGGTATGAACCAAATACTTTCCTCTTAATACTGAAAACTGTGTTTCTACATCCAACAGATATTTCCGCCATGCTTCGGCTGAGATGTTCGTCATATCTCAAGCTTTGGCGAAATTTGTTTCAATCAATAGGTGAGTTTTCTTCTCCGTTGAACTGGTTCCGTCATTAGTCCTCAATCACTATGCAGAGCAATGACTGAGTTATGGTGGATTGATTCTGCAGAGATATACTCCGTACCTATGCCCACGATGATATCAGTGTCGGATCTTGGTTTATTGGTCTTGATGTTAAACATGTCCATGATACCAAGTTTTGTTGCTCCTCGCGGGCGGGAGGTCTCTTTCTCTCCCTCTCTGACTTATTCTCACACACGCACTCACGCACGCAGACTATCACATGAGAATTACGAGGCCAGTTCCATTTCATTTGAGTACCTCCCCAGAGGTGGTTTGCTAACATATATCTCTGCTCTCACAGGAGCTATTTGTGCTGGTGTTTGATTTGATTCACGTTGCGGTCATGGAGAAAATGTCAACCAGATGCAGGGAAACGGTATGAAAGACATTTTTCGCATCCTTCGCGATGTCACAGTTGATTCTGGACCTCTTGCCCATCAGATGAAATGGATTTGACTCGCAGCATGTTGTACACTGGAGATCGGGAAGACGGGATTTCGAACAGTCATGATACTTGTATAGGTTCAATTATACGAATTCGGAGAGAATAGTATAGGTTTTCGGGGTGTTATTTTTGCAGCAGAATTACACATTTCTTTGGTAGCCTTGTAGTAGAGATTTTGTCATCAGTTAACAGTCGGGCTATTATTTTTTATTAGACTGGAATGTCACGGTGACACAATTAACTTCCAAATATCTCACAAATCTTGACATTAAATTCAAAGAAAAACTAATGAAAATGACTTAAAAATTTTGAGTGTTAACGATAATGACAAAATGAAAAGTAAAGTGAATAGTATCAGGATTGACTTTTTAATATAAAAATATGGTTTTTCGTTAAAATGAACAGTAACGGGAGTTTTTCGTTAAAGTCCCCTAAATTCAATGCTAGATGACGTACCTTTGGATTGTTAGAATGGTCGAGATATAACGAAATGCCAGTAAATGTACAAGCGCTAAATGTAAAGGCTCGAGATCAACTCACATATGATTATACTTGTTTTATTGCCAGAAATTTTTTGTCCAAAGGTCTCCTATAAAAGTAATAGTATGAAAAGGGCAGTAACAAACAATTCAGACAAATTACAATGACCACCGTATGTGAAACCTAATGACAGTTCTGTACAATCAGTGTAGATTGGAGTAAGTACAGGAATAGCGTTAAACGACCGTTCTCATGATGGATTGTTGAGAAAATGTGCCAGTGCCTTGTCCGTGTTGTTGTCATACATCATTAGGGCTTCAGCAACAGCGTTCGGTGAAAATCCCATCTCTCGGAGAAGGGTGAATGCATTGACAAATTCTCGAACCTGGAGAACAAGAACAGAAACATTCATACCAGTTAAGCAGCTAATTGTGATTGTAACTACCAGCAACATTTATCATTGGCATAAAAGTTCAAGCTTAACGTGCAAGCAAAGAGCTCAAGAAAGCACCTTAGTAGGATTGTCTCCATGATTTGCTACTGCAAGTGGGACTGCTTCCCGGCTGAGCCCTGAAGCGATATATTTGCTGACAACCGGATCTGCGCTAGAACCCTGCAACACCAAAAATACCCACCAACCTAATTTCAAGAAACAAATCCAGCCAAGAGACATCATGCTCAAATGAAACAAATACAGAAACTGAACCCAATTTCGTAGCAACAAATACAGAAAAACTACTTCTCCAAGTAACTCGCATTGGATTTGCATTCAATTACAAGGCTTGCACAAAGGAAAATAATTACCAGCTATAATAGCTAAAAAAAGAGAACATACAAATGCAAAAGCGACAATCACATACCGACGGAGATGGTGGTTCTACAGCCCTCGGTGGTGGAAAGTTTTCCAGCCCAAGCTTCGCCCAATTCGGAGTTTCCTTTTCTAATTCAGCCAAGACTTTCCTCTCCAGATCAAAATCAAACTGGAACTTGCTCCGCGGTATATCTCCAACTTGCAATAACAATGGAGGCTAAAAAAGGAGCAAAATCAAGGCCACACCGGCAAACCCAACAGTATGAACCAAACAATATCTTACACAACTTAGTCTAATTAAGTAAATAATTAAAACACAAACCTTGATTTTCAATATACATTTCTCCAATTGAAATTTACCCAATTCTTCAATCTTTCACTTTCGAAACACAGCTCAGACATTTACCCAATAATCATGAACACAAAGCAAACAAAAACGGAAACTTTTACAGATTAATTGTAATTAGAACTCAAAGCTTACCGGAGGAGTGATCCGATACTCCGGTTTTATAGTAACTCGAATGCCCAATCCCGCTGCAAGTTCCCCAAAAACAACAATGGATCAGATAAAAAACCCTAACAAAATATTTTTAATTGATTTGGGGAAAAATTAGATGATCGGTTGGATTAAACTTACAGGAGGAAGACGAAGGGGGGTTTGCCGTTTGGTGGTGGGGAAGAGGACGGCCTGCGTTACCGCCGTACGGGGGCGGAACCGCCGCGTGGCTCTGTTGACCCACCCGCGGGTACATGGACGACGACGACGGGGGTCCGTACATCGGATGGCTAGACGGCGCTGATGACGTGGCGGGACGGTGGTTCGGGATTTGACCGGACCGGGTTCTGTAATCGTAGTCCATTTATCTCACCGGACTTTTTCTTTCGCAGATTTAAGGAAGAAAACTGAAATGTGAAGTTCTTTGAGACGAATGCGTGACGTGAGAGCGCGCTTTGCCACGCGGGGTATATTAAACGACGCGTCGTTTCACTTGTGAAACCGTTGTGACTAGGACCATGAGCCGACGGCACCAAGTAGGAGGTCGTTTTGCTCCCTTTTCTATGATCTTTTAGGCTAAATTGCACAAATCATCCATGTACATTAAAGGGTGGATGAGTAGGCTCATATTTTTTAGCTCCTTCCTCATTGGAAAGTTATTTTCTAGCTACTGGCTTCTGACATTAGCACTTGGACTTTGAGTGCTACAAACTTTCATCTACTGCATCTTACAAGACAGACAATACTGCTATTTAGATCACATTACTGATTACTTTTCTAATACAGATAAATCCTAATTATAAAGGTAGGCCTCCCTTTATAAGAGAGGTCATCAGTTAACCCTAAACCCTGAAACCCTGAACTCTAAACACTAAATTGTATACAAATAACAACATTCACATAGACAAACTTCGATAATCTATCTACATAAGTTACAAACACATACAGGAGGAAGTACCTTTCAAGGAATATATACAAACGGCAATGACAACATAAAAAAACGACATTGATTGCTACAAATAGATGGTTTTTTCTTAACAATCATAAACCAAACATGTGGTTGTTTGAACCACAGATGGCAGCACTAAACTGTCTTGTATTCAAGTCACTCCCATCCAGAGCAGAACCAAACCGATCAAGCCATTGAGTAGGGCTCGGACTATCACTCTCCTCCACCCACTCCGACGTCATGTCAATGTCGTCGAATTGAATAGGATGGGCTTCCAAAGCTTTCGTTCTCGTATGTCGATTTAGGGTTTTCTTCTTTATCCTCTTATTTCTCGACTTTTTGTTTTTAATTTTTATTTGTTACCTTTTTGGGTTTATTTGACGATATATCGCCGGTCAAGCTGTGTCATTCTAAGATGTGATGGATTTGAGGACAAGACATGTTCGAGATTAAGCAAAGGAACGAATTCATCTTCTTATCATTCACACTCAAATTCAGAGAATTGAGATGACACTCCAAAGACTAAGAAATTTCATTCTTGATGAAAATGACAAGTACTTTGCAAATTAGCATCTGAGAACTTCTATACACAAAATTTTGAACATAACGAACATGAGGACACTTATTGACTACGAGGAGCGTCAAAACCGAAGAGGAACTAACAACAAACCAATTAACGTCCATACCAACATGAATTTTGTGCGCAGCACCATCGGCAAAAATATCAAGTCTAACAAAGTAGATCCAGGAAGAGCCAATAACACACTGACACAAAATTAAAACACTCATGAAAAAAAATCTCACAAATAACCTCACTAAGAAAATACTTACTGATAAAAATACTAAGACGAAAAATAAATATGCAATAATCCATGGAAGATAAAGGAGGAATGCTAGAAAAATGGGGAAAGGGTTGTCACCGACTATGAAGTTTTTAGATTTAAGATTTGGTACGAAGATGAAATAGGTTTTTTCTTTCCCCACCGAAACATATAGGATTCCCCATTTTTTGTGGAATATAAAATGGATGAATCTCATGCATTACTTATTCACATGATGAATAATAATCTCGTTTGACATGGTGACAAAAACAAGTAATATCAATAAAATTTTAAAGTAAAAAATGTAAATTAGATCAGTTAGTTAAGATAACGTGTTTGTCTATTTGTATCAAAATTCAAATTGTTTTCCTTAAATTAAAGTAAATTAGAATACCATCTTGTAAGAATAAGAAAAATCTTTTTAAAATAAAAGATAAATAGCAGTCACGATAAATAGACACATTTTAAAATGAAAGTTTTGGGGGACATTGACAACGGTTGGTGGCCAATTTGATAGTAACCTTTGGATGAATGGCTCTGATTGGTTCCAGTACACTCGTGAGCTCTCCATCTGAAGGCCCACGTTGGTTGTCCTTCCGCACGTGGCAACATCTCGTAGAGCACTGTCACAGCCCCTACAAAGCCAGCCGTCACCTTTTGATTGATGCCTCCGTCGGCTTAACGGCTCTAACCTAACAGCAATTTTCGCGCCACTTTCGGTGGGTGCGTGAAATTTCCAATGGCTTACGGAGGTTTGGTGACCAATGCTAAAATGACTAAATTGTTCTTGCCACTTCAACACAATTACCGACTCTCTTAACTACATGTGTTAATGATTAATTACGAGGAAACTTAATATAAGTCTAATTTTTTTAGCTAATAGTAGGAATAGTCCAATTTATTAAAATAAGTTCAATTCCTTAAATTTAATTATTTTATTATCAATAATTATCTATTCAATGATAAGATTTATTATAAAAATCAAATTTCTTCCTAATTATCTCTTTGATTATTTCCTTTTATTTTTATTATTTATTATTTCCTGTTCTTCCTCCTTCTTTAAACCCCATTTATAGATTTTATTTTTAATTTTTATAATCCACCTATATCACAGGTTAATTATTTTTATGTATCTATATGACAGATCCTTTTTTATAATCAACGTGTCACAAATTAATGTGTCTTGCTTGTAGGTATATTATGTTTTTTCCTACCTTTTAGTTAGGTTTCATATCTCGCTTACAGGTATAATATATACTCATATATTTGTTACTTGAGTTAAGGTAGAATGTTTTGTAGATAATTTATGTTAGTATATTAGTTTTTGTTGTTGTAAGATATTAATTAGATTTTTTGGAGTTGAAAAATGCATAATATTAGAAGATTTTTAATTGATTTTTAATATTTTTAAAAAATATAAAATGAGTATAAAAGAAATAAAAACATGTAATTAGATAATTGGACTCACTCCTAAAAACCATCTATGTTTTTGGACCTAGATCTAAAAGCCTCTAAATTCAAACTAGTTTAATTTCTCCTGACGAAAAGAAAAATATAAAAAAAGAAAGTTGAATTTCAAGATTCGCGAATCAATATCAAAGTTTCCAAATCCTCTTTCAAAGATTCTCCCTAAGAATCTCTACCTCTATTGCTCTTCTCTTCTTTATTTTCCTTAACATGGAGAAATCAAACCCTGATTTGAGTTTACCCAAATCGTGCCCTCATGGGTCTTACTAACATAGTTGAAAATACTAAATAGTCTATGCCACGTTAGCACAATTAATGACTGTTTTAACTTATTTGATGGAATAGGATAAAATGGGACAATAATAAAGAGTACAGTGTTAAAGTGAGACAATATAAAGTGTAAGGGATAAAATGCGACATGAAGGAAGAGTACATATGGTAAAGTGAGTCAATATAAAATGTAGAGACTAAAATGAAATTTGATGAAGAGTACCGATGTCATAGCTAAAAATAAGACTTTAAATTATTGATGACCTAGGCATTGAATTTAACAATAAAAAGCTGACTGCTCCATCTATGAATAACAATTGAAAATGTAACTAACAATACCAACTTCAAAATCCTACGAATTTATGAATAATCACACAAACGCATAAGGAAGTACCTAATCCATTTGGACCATTGCCCCTTCATTGTCATTTGCAAATCTCTCGTTAGAGAAATAACCTACAAGTAATGGGATTATCTGGTGCACATTAATACGTATTAAGTACGAACACTAATAACTCACTCATCAGATACTATAAAACTTTTAAAATGGAGACACACTACTTAATCAGCCAAATTGAGTGGTTCACGTAGTCTTTATTTAAAAGGATTCTCAAATTTTTGTAAAAGTAAGGACTAGTTATACATCGAACTTTTACGATCCAAATGGTCTTCATTCCTAGATCTTGCTTGGAACTATCAATTCAATCCGAGCTCATTTACTCATTTGATTATCATGAAGAAATTTCAACGTTATTTTTTAATGAAAACGATAGATGATTCTCATTCATAAACATAGATCATTATCGAAGCCAATCATGGATGGGGAGTATCCTCAATGAGGATGTCAAGGATCAAATTCGGTGGCGAATCCATCCAACTACATTCATGAACAACTGTAAGACCGTATCTAGCTAGTTGGTGAGCAACCTCAATGGTTTGGTGCGCAAGAATGGGAAAAAGAAGCCTCATTGATCGTAGAAAACAATGCCTTGATGTCCTTAATAATCTGACCAACTGGGGAAAGTTTAGTCGAGGTGTCCTTCAGTGCTTCTATAATCTGAAGTGAATCAGATTCAAAGATAATATTTTGAAATCTCATTGATCTCGCCCAAACCAAAGCCGAACGAATCGTCATTGCCTTCGTCTGAAGGGGGAGAAGATGTCTATGAAATTACTAGCTTTTGTTGCTGATGAGTCCATATTATATCATATATTTTACCCTAATCTTAATATTAATTTATTGGTTATTTTGGTAGAATTTTGATATTTTGTTATATCTTTCCAATGTAGGACATTTGACTTCATTTGGAGCAAAAATATCCAAACAGATGAATTTTAGAGTGATTCTAATTGGAGGATGTTCGTGAGTCTTTCAAAATGATTGTAGCAAAATTCCAGATTTTTCTACCAAGCCGTTTGACCGTGACAATGAAATTAAGGCCCAGCGCGCAGCTTTCCCAAATTGACGTTTATGGACGTTTTGAGTATTTTGGAGGTCAATATGGCATATTTTGAGAAAGATTCCTCTGATGATTTGTAGGTGACGTCTTCAGCTTTCAAAAGAGACCTTTTGGGACCAAATCAGAGTTGATTTGCTTGGTCAAAATTGTGATTTTCTGAGAACTCTGAATTCTAGTTCAAATAGGAAACCTTTTATTTTCTGTTTTATCATTTAATTATATTTCCTAGTTTTATTCTAAAACCTTTTCAAGGTAGGGTTTTATTTTCTAGTAGTATAAATAAGACTTTTTAGCCATTAAAAGAGGGGGAACATACGTGGAGAATTTATCTAAGCTTTGACGCTTTGTATTTTCAAGGTGTTTTCTATCCGTGTTTTTAATAGTATTTTGTTTTATGATTGTTCGTAACTAATTTTCGTTTGCTAGGGCGATGCCTTGAGCCTTAGCATGAATATGTAGTTTTTATTTAATTGCTTGTGATTATACATGCATACTTTGAATTATTAATCACTGTACTTTAAACTGTCTTAGTATTTTAATGTTTAGCTACCATGAGGATGTTTAGATAAGTAATCGGATGCAATTCGGTTGGAATGCCACCGAGGAATTGAGTATTGCTTCTTGGGATTGATAGTTGTAATTTCACCTAGGACGAATGCCACGTCTTAGGGGTTGCATGGTTTTTCAAAGTGTTTTGACAAAGCGTAATGAGTCATGCATGTTTATATTTGATCTGAATGCCACAGACGGATTGCATGTTTGATTTACGTTATAACTTGAATGCCACAAGTAGAATATGCATAAAGAAAACCTAACCTTCAAAGTTGCATGGGTAATTCATAAGTAATTGGTAAATCTACATAGGATTGTTAAGGGAACGACAGAACCCTAGGTTTTTACAATTTGGTTTTCAAAACTCTTTTCTTTTGTTTTCTTTACTTTGCTAATTTCTTTAATCATTTTAATTAAATTCGTTTTTATTATTTTTAATTCAAAATCAACTTTTTTCAATCTTTGTTTTCAAATAACTAATTAAGATTTGGTATTTACATATATTATTCATTCAATCCCTGCGAAAAACGACATTACTTGAGCCGTTTATACTACAACTATCTTGTTCTCTTGCAAGTATTTTTGAGTGCTTTTATCCCTACTTTTGTAGGTGGTAAAATTTTTATAAGTTGCCACAAAACTCCCGCCAGTGTCCTCACAATCAGCCCAAAGTAGTGTTCGTCATTTTTTTTAACTCAATTAGATGCTTCAACTATTTTCGATTGACTAATATTTTACAAGAATAATTTATAAAATGCAACCTTAAAAATAAATAGTTAGATAAAGAACCAATTGTCATTATGAAGAGTGGCTTAACCTCTTATAATCCTATACAAGGTCTCTCATTCCATCAACGTGGGATTCATTCTCAAACGCTCAGTCATGTATGAGAAATTTTCAAGCTAAAAAAATGAACAACACAAACAGGGTGACGTGGAGTGTGTGTTGATGTTGGGCTTCATACGTGAAACAACATGTTCTGATATTACGAATAAGTTGAGGTTCCACTATAAAACCAGTTGGCAATATAAAGAATCGGGCAACTACTTTAGTTCCTCACCAACGTGAAACTTTATCCTAACATTCTCACATTCCAATGTTTAATATCCATCACATATAAAAATAAAAATAAAGAAACTAATGGAACAAATTGTTTTTATGTGGCATGAAAATGGTGATGTGCACGCACAGATTGATAATTGGAATTAGGATTTAGCAGCATTTTGACTATCTATTTAGCAAATTCGATTACTTGAGTTGTTGTCCATCTACACATCATTACCTCGCACGAAAAGTGACAACAAATATTCCCCAAACTTTGAAATTTAAAAAATAGGAAAAATACAAATTTCTTTTTGGTACGCAATTAGAAGTTTGAACAAAACGATAAGATAGAAAACTACAAGAACCTAGTTGTTAGTTTCATCATGGCTAGAAGAAAAAAAAAATAGTAGAGAAATATTGATGGAATTCTCTCAAAAGTCAGGATTCTTTTCGAACTTTTTATCACTTTATATTTTTAGTATAACGTTTTATAATATAGGCACACTGTAAAAAGAAAATTAGCTGGTGTTTTCACAACGTAAGTTTACACTTTCAAAGGTCGAAAAGACTTACAAAAGTATTTCAGCCCCTTCTCAAAATCACAAGATGCTGAAGTGGCAGGATAGGGACCCGTAGGTTTAAGTTAAAGGGATGCTCGTATCATATTCTTGCTAAAAAGAAAAACCAAATCCTTTATTTGATATCTATTCATCCACGCTTCCAATCTTTATAGAGAAAGGCTAACTGCTTACCATCGTGTGATTTATAGCCCAAGAATCAAATTTAAAATGTACCATGAGAAATACGGGCTTAAAATTCATTTCCAACCACTGAATCACCGATGACCGTTCGTTTGCATGTTTAAATTAGATAGAATCGTTATTTGTGTCACAAAAATAAACATTTTTTTATAATTTTTTATGGTCGCAATTTATTAAAAAATTGTTAATGATATACTAACTTTTACGCACATAATATTTAAATGACGGTCTATGACGAACAAAATTCTTATTCTAATACATGTACAATTAAAATACGTTAACCACAAATGAATAAACAAAACAATACGACGCAAGATGAAGTTGACGCGCAAATATTTTCTCCATAAAATATGCCTAAAAATAAATAACAAATTCTCGAGCACACTAACTGCACCACCAGCGTTAGGCAAAATTAACCAAACACTAATTAACTAATAACATTTAGCTTCGTCTTCGGCTTCCCTTATCGTCTTCGTCTCTCGGTCTCCTCCAAAATCCACATTTCCACATGAATCCTCCTCTTCGCCCGCTATAAAATAAAGCAGTAATCTTTCCCCATTGGCTCTTCCTTTTCTTCTCCACCAATAAACAATCATGATTATTTTACTCATGGCTTCCTAACCTCCCTCTGCATGTGGCCATGCTGCTCTCCCAAGCAAAACCCAGCTCATCATCTATCTCCATCACCATCATAACTTCGCCACCATCACCATCATTGCGCCCCACCTGTTTGCGGATTTATCCCAATGGAACTGTCTCTGAAACCCCAGCAATTCGTCTTGTGCTCCCAAACGACCCAGTTCTGAAAGTTGGGTTTTGCTGCAGGGAGCAAGAAGGGGAGATTTCAAGAGTTGGGTTTGTTTTTGCCATGTTTATGGTGTGATCTGAAGCAAAAAGTAAGTTTTTTTGTGCTGATTTTATGTGAAAGTGATGGGAATTAATAAAATAATTAGTGGGATTTTCTTGGCGGCCTAACAAAGTAGGTGGAAATTAGGAATATATGTGCTTTTCACCTCCTCCTAATTCAAAGTTTCAGACTTACTAGAAGTCTAGAACTGCTTTTTTTGACTGGAGCTCCAAATTTAAGGATTTGGGATTTAAATTGTCATACATTGATGCATTTTACAATTTTCGCTCTACGTTTTATGATCATAGCAAAATACATTTACTAATGTTTCTATTGAGTTTCTGATTCTGTTATTGTGATTTTTTTTTTTTTAGTCCAAATTCAAGGTGTAGTTGTGACCAAGACTGCAGAAGCAGTTTGTGTTTGGATTGCTTGAGATGATGGGGAAAAGATTAGAGCTTTTGGTGGTTTTGTTCATTGGGGCAATTTTCTTGCATGTCACTGCGGACCCAGTTGAAGATAAGCAAGCTTTGTTGGATTTCATTAACAATATTTCTCACTCGCGCTCTATCAAATGGAATGAGAATTCTTCTGTTTGCGAAACCTGGAACGGCGTGATCTGTAGCAAAGATCAGTCCAGAGTTATAGAGCTTCATTTGCCTGGAGCTGCCTTGCTTGGTCCAATCCCACCGAACACTCTCAGCCGCCTTTCGGCGCTTCTGGTTCTAAGTCTAAGGTTGAATAGCTTGACAGGTCCATTCCCTTCTGATTTTTCCAAACTCGAAAACTTGTCTTCCCTTTATCTTCAATCCAATAACTTCTCTGGCCCTTTGCCTCTAGATTTTTCGGTTTGGAAGAATCTTACCGTCATGAATCTGTCAAACAATGCATTTAGTGGGAATATCCCTTCCTCGATTTCAAGTTTGACTCACCTCACAGTTCTGAATCTTGCTAACAATTCGCTTTCGGGTGAAATTCCTGACCTCAATGTTCCTAGTTTAGAACAGCTTGATTTGGCTAACAATAACCTCTCAGGGATTGTTCCTCAATCTCTTCAAAGATTTCCAAGTGGGGCCTTTTCAGGCAACAGTTTGGCGTCAGCCCTTCCTCCAGCTCTTCCTGTTGAACCACCTAATTCTCAACCAAGAAAGAAAACGAGAATCAGTCAGCCTGCAATACTAGGTATTGTGATCGGCGGATGTGTTCTGGGTTTCGTTCTAATTGCTTTTTTTATGCTCGTTTGCTGCCACAATAAAGAAGGCGAAAATGGGAAAGTTGAAAAACCAGAGAAGAAAGAACTCTTTTCAAAGAAAGGGGTTTCTGAGAAGCAAAATAAGGATAACAAGCTTTCCTTCTTTGAGGGTTCTAATCTTGCATTTGATCTGGACGATTTGTTGAGGGCGTCTGCTGAGGTTCTTGGCAAGGGAACGTTCGGGACAACATATAAGGCTGCTTTGGAAGATGCAACCAATGCAACCACTGTTGTGGTGAAGAGGTTGAAGGAAGTGAGTGTGGGAAAGAAGGAGTTTGAGCAGCAAATGGAGATTGTGGGGAGTATCAAGCATGAGAATGTAGCCGCACTAAGGGCGTATTACTATTCGAAAGATGAGAAGCTTGTTGTGTATGATTACTATGAGCAGGGAAGCGCCTCTTCGATGTTACATGGTATGTAAGCACTTCTCTGTACTTTTTCGATTCATTTCATCAGATAGTTTTTAGTTATATTCACCGGAAACAATTAGAACACAACTAATTTCTTAATGTTTATGCATCTTTAATCTTGCAGCTAAAAGAGGAGAGGGCAGGATTCCGCTTGACTGGGAGACTCGACTCAAAATAACAATTGGCGCGGCAAGAGGCATAGCTCATATCCACATACAGAATGCTGGGAAACTTGTCCATGGAAACATAAAGGCCTCAAACATCTTCCTCAACTCTCAAGGATACGGTTGTGTGTGCGATGTTGGTTTGCCACCACTGATGAGTCCAATGCCCCCACCAGCAGTGCGTACAGGAGGATACCGAGCCCCAGAAGTGACAGACACCCGCAAGTCTACCCCTGCATCCGATGTCTACAGCTTTGGGGTCCTAATACTCGAGCTTCTCACCGGTAAAAGCCCCATACACACATCAGGCGGGGAAGAAGTTGTTCACTTGGTGAGGTGGGTGAACTCTGTGGTCAGAGAGGAATGGACAGCAGAAGTGTTTGATGTAGAGCTTCTAAAGTATCCCAACATAGAGGAGGAAATGGTAGAGATGTTACAAATAGGAATGTCTTGCGTCACAAGAATGCCGGAGCAACGACCAAAGATGCAGGATGTGGTGAAAAGGATGGAGGAAATTCGTCAAGTAAACACCGGAACTCGACCATCATCAGGAATATCGACTCCAATCTTAAATACGCCGCCTCCTCCATCGGAGATAACAGGACCTTCCTCTGTAACCCAGTGAAATACTTTTGCAGTTCGTAGTTAAGATATAATTTTATATCTTTCAATTGAAATTCATTCGGATTTGGGTTGTAGTTCTATGTGAATCATATGCTTCATTGATCATTAATAATCACTCTGCCTCCGTGTGAAGAACTATAGGTTGTGGTTTCACATCGGTTAGAGTTTTGGTGTCGAAGAATTCAATTATATAACCTGTTTTTTCAGTCAATTTTCCGACTCAACACATCTCGGTCTTCAAATTTACCGATCCCCATAGCCGAAGCAAAATCTGGTTCGACCTGAATTGCTGATTAACGAGAACGGAACAGGAGACCTGCACTAAAGGCAAATGTCTGCAATTGCAAACAGTTTTAGATGGATTTTCGGAATCTACATACAATGTCAATTCGATGATTTCATACATCCATATAAAACTGGTTTTAAGTCTGAAACAAATTACACGTATCTTTCTTTGGTATAAGAATCACACTGAAATGAGATGAGATCAAAAGACAATGCTGTCCTTACGGGGTCGGGCTATGCTGAGGCTGAGCAGAACCTAGCCATGCAATAGCTAAACAATCATTCATGTTCCGATGGACAAGGCGGACATCTTGCAGAGTCTAAGAAACACGGCAAATCTAATCTGCAATCACTTGTTCAAAATTTTTGTTCTAACACCCCCTGAAATTCATATAAACAGATACGATTTAGGGTCACATAATCCGGTGTAATCATTTACCGGAGCTAATAGGGAATAGATGGGAAAATTGGAAGTGGCAAAATCGTAAACAAGAAAGGTACCAGACCTTCAACTTCCTCAAACTGAACCTCCTTCACGAATTCCGCAGTTGCATTATACTCAAAACTGCAAAATTGTATATAACACGCATTCCTTTACAACATATACACTACAATGCTAATGTGGTTGGCATATAACAAAACTAAAGTAATGCCGAGTATTAGGTCCTCCACCGAAAAAGTAAAACTGAACCTAAAAACGATGCTTTCAATCCTTAAACTCTTATATCATGAAGATTCTAAGAACAGGCAGCCATCCAACAAGCAACATCTTTCCTTTTCTCTTTCTTTTTTCTTTTCCAGAATAAAGCAAGCTAACGTAGATGCCGCATTTGCAATATCCTACATGTCGCCCTCTAATAAAGTAAAGCTGATATTCCCGTCCCATAGCATCTAACGAGTGGTAAGCTGATATTCCCATCCCATAGCATCTGACGGGGTTACACGCTGCACTCAGAAATGAATCTATTGACTCTCTACGATTGGCTGTAGGTGTGACAGACACGAAGAATAGTCCGATACAAATATAAAAACGAAAACAATGTAGCTGTGGAAACTTGTCCAAGATACCCAAATGCATAAGCTACAAATGAACATGGCTGAAAGATAAACCAATCCACAATGCAATCAATCTCGAGCTTCCTAACCATCCGTCTAACACGAAAGGATATAAAAAATCATAATAACAAGCATAAATTTGCATTTACCTGTTAGCGAAACAAACATCAAGTTCGTAGTCAGAAGCACTCTTAGTAGCTTCAACTAAGACAGTAACAATTTCCGTCTTGCGAGTACTGGCCATCAGCACATCATACTCCGTAGGAATGATAAACGCGAAAAAATTATCGCTCAATTCGCTCAAGCACATCTTCTCCACAGCTGCAAGAGCTATCCTCCGTTTAAGCGCATCGGCATCCGGGTCAACAATGTAGATGGCGAAGTCAGTGATCATCAAAATGCGGCGTTTCATCTTCCCGGAAGCGGTAAACTTCAAGACCTTATCGGCGAAAAGAACCTCCTTGTCACCTGCAAAATCCAATGCCAAATGGAATTCAAACAAATGATTGCAATTTCTAAACCCTAAACCAAACACAGGAATTGGATATCCCAATTCTTCATCCCATTCAACACCAAAAAAACAAACGAGAACGAATTCAAAACAATTGAAGTTTGATTTACCAAAATCGAATACAAAAATCGAAAATTTGATGAAAAAATTGAAGACCTTGTTTCTGCAAGACTTTCATCAGGTACGGATTGGAGCGGACGTCGATGTAGTCGCCTCTGTATTCTCTGAGAAACGAAGCTTTTCTGCGGACCTTGACTCCCATGAAAGGCTCCTGATCTTCGGTCACGTTGCCACTGGACGGCCTTATCCGCATTCCGCCACTACCTTCTCCGTCGTCGTTTTGGCCGTCCAGGGCGTCCGAGGGGTCCTCTTCTTCTTCATCCGCCACGTCGTACTTGGGAAACTCGGGTTTGGATTCGGCCACTTCGACCCGCCTCGGAACCTTAAATCGCTCCATTTTCCGGCGTCAATAGAGAATCAGACGGTGAGAGAAGCGGAGCGAGGTGGCGTGCGCGTGTAGTGGTGGAGGCTAACTTGCTCCGGATGTGCGCTGCGCACCATGGACAGCAGGTGGGGCGCGGGTGGTGAGTTGGATTCTCCAATCTAAGTAATCACCCAATCTACGCCAACGGCGCACGTTGGCCACGTCGATCATTGGGTCCCTTGGTAAGAGTGAGATCTTCTGCGACGGTGCGACCAGCTGAGGCGGTGGGGGACCCACGCGTAAATCCACCGTCTATCTGATAAGAGCAAGATGGCAAAGTGGTTTCCCTCGCAATCGCCGTCCATTCTCGCGCGCTGGTGGATCGCAGTAACGTGTAGGACCAACTGTCATCAAGTAGATGAAATCCATCAATTTTTTTTTTTTAAATTTTTCTTACAGAAAAAGATAGAACTTCAATCAAGATAGGAAAAAACCTACGTTGTTGTGAGTGTAACGAGACGAGCACATTATTGATTAACGTTTATTTTTATTGTGATTAACTGTATATTAATTTATCAACGAATTTGCAATTGCCTATATAATTTACTTCGAATATAATCTCAAATATTTGACCCATTGATCCAATCATCGATCTCCGTCCGTATCAACCAATGGGCCAATTCGCGGCCAATAACTAGACCCAGTCGTTTCCAGCCGTTCAACTAACGCGCCTATTGACTTTTTACCAGGAGCAGGAAACGACGTCGTCTTATCGAAAATCCTTTATTCGTTGGTGACTTTCGGCGCCGAAAATATAAAAACAAAAATCCAAAAGAAAAGGAAAAGGAAGGAGCGAGCGATAATCGTAAAGAGGACGCCAGGTGGGACCGACGGAATAGAATTTAAGCCAATCAACGGCAAGTCAACAACAGGTCGATTCCATAAGGAGGGCGGACCGCAGAAGCACTTTTATAAAAAGTCGTTTCCCCCATCGTCAAAAAATCAATCGCATTTCCCTACCTCTTCCGTTTCCGTTTCCGCTTCCGCTTCAATCGAATTCGATTCTCCCTCGTCTCCATCTTCGTTTTCTCTCCCTTTAACTCTTCCAATCAGGTACGAATACGATCTCTTCTTCTTCTTCTTCTGTGAGAGAGAGAATTGAGCTGCGTTTTTAGGTGTGTAAGCTGTTTGTTGTGTTGCGTGGCTTTTGGTTATGGATTTTGATCTGTTGGTGTTGATTTATCTAGGTTTTCGCAGATGGCGTCCAAGCGGATCTTGAAGGAACTCAAAGATCTGCAGAAGGATCCTCCTACGTCCTGCAGCGCCGGTAATCCTATCTTCCCGTTGTGAATTTTGAATCTGTGTAGATGCTAGCTTGAAATTTCATCTTTTAGTTAATCACTTTCGTCAAATTATACCGTCGATTATGATCATTTGGTGCTTTGTAGATGTTTGGTTGTCACTTTGCAATGAATAATCCGCGAAATTGAATTCTGTAATTTATACGTGCTGTAAATTTGTATGGGAAAGCGAAACTTATGTGAATTAGTTTTCTGGATCAGAATTAGTGTAAGCACGCACGTCATAATTCGTGTTGGTGATGCGCCGCCCGTGCTTAAATTAAAATTGTGGGTATATTTTTACACAAGTAAAGAATAAAGTTTGTCATAGCACTGGGTGCTTTTCATCATTTAACTGCCCTCCTGTAGTGATTTGTTCTCGTGTGGGGTTAACGGGTTTAATTATAGGCGTGTGTTTGTGTCGTGGCATAAAAATTGGCACAAACACCGTCCTCATCTGAATACTTGGTGGTACTGGAATTGTAATTGACTGTGTAACGAATATCCATGCTTAATGCTTTGTTCTGCGTATGTAAAACACATATTGATGTGTTCTTGAGCTTTGTAACTTTTGCATTTGACTAATGGTCTCGCTTCTCATGATTGCTCTTGTACCATTCAAGCACCGTGGTTTGGCGTACCATTCTTGGGTGATCTAGCGAAGAACTTGCTTAGCTAGCTAGATGTGATACTGGGTTCAAGTGATTTTATACGCATCATTTCTGGAAATTTTCACCCTTTCCAGATTGTTATGGATTCTATTGATCCAGCTTGGCTACCTGGGCAGATGTTCAGATTATGACGTCGTCTGCAGCTGGATTATCCAGTCTGGTCAGAGGCTTTACATACGACTAGCTCGTTTATATTTGAAGTTTGCTCTACATGCAAAAACAGTCAAAATGGTTATTACTCTTCCTGCACTGCATATGGAAGTGACTAAAATATATAATCTCATTTGTCGTATGCTTCTTTTTTCGCTTTATGATTATGCATGATTGCATCAGAAGATACACATGTATTTTTACATAGGCAAACAGTTTTTTTCAGGACAGATAATGTCCCCTTAAGATCTTCTTGTGTTATTCAAACTAAGACGTTGTTTAAGCAATCTGTACAAATCCTGCGCCATTTCCTTCTGTATTTTATTATTTCATTGATTTCTTACCTTGTTTTCTTTGGGGATATTGCAGGTCCTGTTGCCGAAGACATGTTCCACTGGCAGGCAACAATAATGGGTCCCCCAGACAGTCCATATGCTGGGGGTGTTTTCCTAGTTAGTATTCATTTTCCTCCAGATTATCCCTTTAAGCCACCAAAGGTACTACTAGCTATCCAATTCTAACAATGAAGTGTGTTTTTATCATTGAACTTCAGCGGTCGACGTGATTCGTTTTCTCTCCATTATTCCCAGAAAAATTGAAAATTTTGACCAATAATGTGATGGATTTTAGCTGGGGTTTGAACTATAGTTAATCCTGTTAATGTAACTTACCGATTTTGTCAGTCTTCTCCTTTCTACCACCCTTGGCACAACGTCTACCTTGAATACCCATATGTTGAACTGGTTTTTGTAGTTACCACCAGCACTTCTACTCGGTGCATCCATTAGCCCTCACGTTTTCAGTAATTGCACTGAGAAAAACTACTGCATGTCTCGAACTTTTCCAGAAGAGGAGAATATAAAGGGATGTATATATACTTCTGTAGAAAACAAAAAGAAGTCTGCTGTGGATGTTTTTCCATCGTATAGCAGAATTACCATTGCATTCTTCGTTTTCATCGTTCAATAATTTGTGTAGTCTTTCTGATCATGGAGTTCCGGTTCTCTTTTTTTGTCTCCATCGCTTATACCTTGGTGGTTCTGTAGGTGGCATTTAGAACGAAAGTATTCCACCCTAACATAAACAGCAACGGAAGCATTTGCCTTGACATCTTGAAGGAGCAGTGGAGTCCTGCTCTAACTATTTCCAAGGTATTGTCTCGTAGGCGCGTAGCACTGAAAAGTGAAAAGCTCCAACATAGAAAATATGAAAAATCATCCTTGCGGTCTTGTTTACATTATAACTTACCGTTGCTACTTTCTGTCATCAGGTATTGCTTTCCATCTGTTCTTTGTTGACGGACCCAAACCCCGATGATCCGTTGGTGCCGGAGATTGCTCACATGTACAAGACGGACAGGAATAAATACGAGACGACAGCGAGGAGCTGGACCCAGAAATACGCCATGGGCTAGAAGAGCTTGTGGTACGTGCCGTAGGAGGCTTCTTCTATCTTTCTCGTGTTTGAGTTTGTGTAATGCCTTGAATCCCAAGAAAAATGGACTAAAATGAAATGAGTTCCATAACATGTCCTCTTGATTTTAAAAAAAAAAAAAAAAAGAAAAGAAAGAAAAGCCAACACATGTTGCTTTCTTTAATTGTTTGTATGGATAATGTGGATCTTTTAGAACAATGATTTGTATCTCCGAATTCGTCGTTTATATTTTAGATAAATTGGGCCTGGGCTTAATAATTTTTAATGGGCTTGGGCTGTAACAAAATTAAATTCACAAATTAAAACAAGGGGGGCACCCGAAGCCCATCAAACAAATATATAAATTAAAATGGAATTTACAATTCATACTAACTCGAATACACCGGATCCCGTTTGAACTCAGCTCTTAAGCAAGTTTGGGCTCTTAATTCCGTAGTTAAGCGAGATTGGAGGAGACAATACTAGGATATGTGATCTCTTGCGAAGTCCTCGCCTTGCATACTGTAGGGTGTAATGACTATCAACAAATAGGAGATTATATGTATCTTATGCTTATATGAGATTGTAATTAATAAATTGTTTGCTAGCATGAAATTTTACTTAATTGAGATTGAGTTCTATTTGACTTAATTAACTTTTTATGTTCCAAAAAATTCAAGCTTTCAATTGAATTAGAATGCATCAGATGTGTGAATGTTATAGAAGATTAGAACTCTTTATTTATGTGTCGAACAAGCTCAAAGCGACCAAACAAAACTGAATTAAACCAATTAACAATAGCTTGGTTCAATTTGGTTTCGATGTTGGCATTTGTCAAAATCGAACCAAACTGAACTGGTGAATACCAGTTGATTTGTTTTTTGTTTTTTTTTTTGTTTTTTTATGTCAACCCAAATTAAACTGATCCGCGTCCACCACTATCAAATGGACATCATTTAAAATTTGAACGATGCAATGAAGATTAGTATGACCCCTAAACAAGAATAACACACATAAATTGAGAATTTGTCTAAATTTTTTGGTACCCTTTTTTCTCTTGATCCTTGTCATGGTCTTCAATGTGTTTACATCAATCGAAAAGAGAGAATTGAATGTACTTTTGACACAACCTAAGTAGCATTAATCCGAACAGGTTGAAAAGTTCAAAACATCAACTCTCGAATACGGTAATAACAAATAACCTGTTAGACTCGACAAGAGCCCAACCCAAAATCCAAAATCTTTAAATTTGGGTCATCATAGACCAACCAGTTTTACATGCTTGGAAACCTATTTAGGTTTGTTGGGCTGTATCCATAAAAGCAGTGGATTGATAACTTCCATTCCATTGTGTATATTTGAGTTTGCACAGATAATAAAACCTTCTTGAAGTAAATTGTAGCCACGCTAATTAGATTAGGTCAGTTGGTTAAGAGAGTACGTCAATTACTTTATAGTTTGTACCTAATTCGTCCTCTCAAATTGAGACCTATCGTTTAGATAGATTGGGATAGAGTTATCCCACTATTTATGTAAAACGGTTTTTGATTTATTGGAACAATAGTTTTGTCATCTCTTAATGTGGTAAACGAGCCGATTGTTCAAATCACTGTTTCAAATGTAATAGGGCCGTCACCTTAATTACATCGAGATAGGTACATTGCCTTGCTAAAATATCTGTAGAGCTAATTAGCTTGAATCCATCTCCTGTAAATTTGAGTAATTTTAGTTAGGGAAAAAAAAAAAACAAAATGCTAAGGTGATGAGACTCTTCATAGATTATCTATCATCTCACTGTTCAACATCAATTTTTATGTCAATATTATAAAATATTGTACCAATAACATTAGATGATAGAGAATCTATGAAAAATCTCCATTTTGAAAGTCTCCTTCGGATTGCACGTTTCATGCTAAGAGTCAAACTTATCGGCATAGGCATTAATCACACAGCGAATTGTCCACTCAACTCCTCAAAGGGTCACAATCACTCATAACCTCGCAGGAAAACTCAGATCAATCTCGATCAAGGTGGCCACAAATTATAAGATTAATTAATATAGTGGTAACTGAACCTTGATTAATGTAGTAATCTTGGTTTTAGTCATATTTCCTCGACCGTTTACTCTGTCGTGGGATCTTAATATTTCTAGAAGGATTTGTTATCAACGTATTATTTTCATTTTAAATATCGTATTCAAATTGGACTATAATTTCTGAAAAAGAAATGCTAAGAAGATTATTTCAAAAGTGAAATCCTTTATGAATTTTTGATCACCTCGCCCCTTAACGTCAATTTACATGCCAACAATACAAAATATTATGTTAAAACATAAAGCAACAGATAATCCATAAAATGTTCAACTTTAAAAAAATTATCTTTTCAAATAAAGATATAGATGAAGCCCCAGAAGGTCGCAAAAGAAGAACAATGCCTAGGAATGCAAAAACCAATTTAATACGTTCAACTTCCCATAAATCTATTATATATTATATATGCCCCTTTGAAATTTAGGTGCCATAAAATTAATACCCTTTGAACTTTAGGTGCCATAAAATTCATAAAATTAAAAAATCAAGTCGACATGGTGATCCATGTTGAAGAGAGATTTTTTAATATGTCAAAAACATTAGTACGTCATATGTTATTATATAAATAGAAAGAAATTTTATTTTTAAGTGTTTTTCCACTTATATAATAGAATATGACGTACGTGTTTCTATTCTGGGCACACTAAGATGTCTCTCGATATTGCACATAATTTGTATATTGTTTATTGTGATTTGGAAAGGAAATTACAAGTGTCGAATCGTCATCTATGCATGAATCTGAGTCCAAAGCCTAACTCAAAGAATAAAATAAAATCCGGCAAGTGGTGAGCATGGCCCCTAAAAATCTGGTTCATTATTTTTAGTTGGATTTAATCTTGATTAGTACCTTAGTTTTACGTACTTGGGGTCTCCTGTTTCCAACGCGGGCGAGATGCCACTTCTACATTTTATTGATAAGATGATATTCTAATTTTGAAATATACAAAGAAAGAGATCTAAACTTAGGTACATCTGCAAGATGCCACTCGAGCAAACTAGCCGAAATCACATCTACAAGAACTTTGATATCAGATCTCAGATTTGAAGTATCACGAGAAGATTCTACATCTTACAAAAAAAGACCAAAAACATAGAAGAAATAGAGTTTTCTTGACGTACTTTGTTTTTAAGAAAGACAAAACGTCTTGTACAAAACCCAACTTGTGTATCAGTGTGTGTCATGTTGAAGATTTGAAGGAAGGGCTGAGAGAAACTATGACATCCGGTTCCACTAGAGACTTTTTGGTGGAAGTTAGGTGCGTGTCATCTGCGAAGCTGCTGCTTGCCGCAGCAAATCAAAACAGTTATCGAGCAGAACATGTCGATCAATAATTCAAATTCCAACCGCTTCTTAAATCACTAATGATGGTTCAGATAATTATTAAGCACTAATCATTGTCTAATTTCGCACTAATAATATTCACTGAAAAAGAGCACCATAATTTGATAAAAATAGCAATTCATAGTACGAGAGGAAAGGCTCTCGTCTAATGCACTCCACCGAGTTTTCACAAAGAATATTGTTAGCTAAAAACTACAAATTATGGAAAGAAAATGCGAGTAACTGACTTGGACAAAAACATATACAAGTTCAATTTCTGTCTTCTTCTGGTTGATTTACGTAGAAAACTATAACTTGCAACTTTGCTTATTTTGTCTTAGAAAGGATATGATATTTACACTAATACCTTTATGAGTCGCAGCAAGTTATTGTTCAACGTTGAGTTCACTACAATGACATTGTTCTAGTGTAGGTAAAATTCATCATTCTTCCTTATGTTTGTGCAATTAGAAGTTGTATCTATATAATCTTGGTCTTATGTTATAGGGACAATAAAACTTGTGCTCTACCAAATCCTTTTATACACTTATATTCCTAATTTTTTTGGCTTTTCGAAATGAAAACCCATTTACTAATTTAAATGGTGTTTAATTCAACTTATTTATAAGTCCTTATAAGGTTTTTCTTTTTGTCAATGTGAGATTCATTGTCAACATGCCTCTCACATGTGATGAATGTTCAAACAAAACATGTGGACAACACAAATGAGATGACGTGGAGAATGTATGGTGTTAGGCTTCACATGTGGAGCAACATGTTTTGAAATCATGAATAAAATTGAAGTTCTAGAATAAAACCAATTAATATAATATGAAAAGTAACTCATTTTACTTACAAACCCATACAAAATCTCTCGTTCCATTAATGTCAGATTCATTCTCAACAAATTGTAGACTAAAAGATGAAAACATGTCCTACCAAATCCCTTGCTTTGAGGCACAAAACAATTGCATTATTCATTTTACAAAACCCTCATTTCCCTCAATGTCAGAACATTATAGATTCCACCCAATAAGCAAAAGTGCAAGTGTACAAATGAACTTCATCGTGCAAAATATCCTGCTCTTCTATATCTTAATTAATTAGGTAATTGTATGCAAATTAATTTTTAAGTTACTAATCCGAAGCGAGGCCACATCACCCCACATGGGGAAGCAAACGTGGCAGTTTCGTGGTCATCGTCAAGGCGCAAACGCCGCCGGTCACCGGTGATTGAACAGTGATCAGTGTCGGTAGGGTCCCCACTGGCTGGCTGAGCCGGTCACCCACTGTCATCCAGTCTCGAGACAAATCTGCATTCCATGGGGCCATGGCCAAGGTATCTCTGGATGGAGTTTCTCAAAAACTTTTCCACCATGTAGAAGATATTGTATTTAATATTCCACTAAACAGTAGTTATTAATAATAATATAGAAATTTGAGATTATCAGGGACAATGGGAATGGCTGGACTTGGACTGAATGCAAAATGCAACGTACGTAAAATCATAAAACACATTTTAGGGTTGATGTTATTGTTTTCATTTTTCTGTAGTGCCCTCTCATGGTTCACATAGGACATTTTATATTATAGGCGATACTACTTTCTTAGTTGCAGTACAGTGAAGAGAGAAAATTTACTTCCGACGCATAATTGACGAAGAAGAAAATTATATAGTTATGGAAACAGTCTCTTTATAAAACAAGAATAAAAATACATAGGATAGACATTCTCCGTTGCCCCTTACAAAGCCAAAATCCTTGTTGGCTTGGGGATCAATCTAACACTTACAAATAATGGATTTTATTCTTCATGTTTATATAGAAATTTTAAGTTTCTATTTTGAAACTTTTGGAAAATATAGTTTCTATACCAAAGAAAGTAAGATACTAATAGGTATTTAGTTTGGACAAGTATATGGAGTCCAGGTGTAATTCTCAGAGAAGAGAGAAATAGGTGGTTTTCTCTGAACATCTTTCCACACGATGCCTCCACGTCTCTGGATTGATCATAAATTTATACGATCATTTTCAAGTGATTCCCCTTTGTTGAGTAACTCTAAAACCCATAAACACATGTGACAACTTTGTGAAAAAGATAGCTAGGATTAAGATAGCTTTTGATTATATTCAACTATATCTCTACGTATGAATTTACAACGTGGTTCTTCATATACCCTCTCAGATACGACAAGGATTTGCTTGAAGCAGGATTACCGCTATTGTGGTGTTTTCTGTCACAAATACAAAATCACAGAGAAAAACCTTGCACATAGAATATAATAGTAATCTGAAACGTCATAATAAATGTCAAACTAATAGCTTACTAAATGTTTGATGTGATGCATGCTAGACATATCTTGACAAGTTGCATCGACAATATTCAGTCAAATTCTCTCGATATCACTCATCAGATTGTTTCTGTATATATAGATATCAGTTAACATATATGCAAGATGAATTGGTTGACGAAAACAAACCCACTAAGAGATTCGATGAAATGTCTCAGTAAATAAACTACAAAAAAATTTACACACTTCACGCTCTATTTCTATCTAAAAAAACTTATACTTTACCATTGAAACTCGCCAAAAGTTTGAATCCTGCACCTGTCGTTGCAACCAGTCATTGCAAAGCTAAAAACTAATTATGACGGGGTTGTTTTTTCTGTCAATAGTGCTTTGGATTGTCTGGCTTGAAAATTCACATGTGTTTAGAGAGAGAGAGAGAGAGAGAGAGAGACCAACATCTCTTGCTTCAAAGAGAAGCTTGTGGTGGTTTTCTAAACGAGATTAATTATTATACTAATTCAAATTTGAATTAGTTTAATACTAATTCAATGGATGCAACCTTTAAATTTAGGCCACACGGCCATGAAAGTCTGAGCAAAGTTATTTGACGCAGCAGAAGAAAGAAACACACACGTACAGAAAGACCGACGTAATAATAAAGCATAGCAAAGCAACCCTAGCTGCTTCGAAGTCGTGTGGAGTGCTGCGGACTGTGAGCTCTGTGGACTGGCTCTTCTTTTCACGATAGATCTTTTGGGATTAAATACCAGAACAATTATTTGGATACATGCTTTTACTTCCCCTTTTAATTTTCTCAGCTTTTATGTCCATCCCTGCAATAAATTTGGAACTTCAATTCGTTCTTGGCATAATGAAATTCTTGTTTATGGTCTTTCAAAAATATTTCTCGTTTATGGCATTCCAGACGAAGATCGGGTTTCGTTGTGATCTAAAAAAAAATACCGGATGATACTAAAACAAAGTATGTTAATAACACAACGTGATATATTTCAGAACTTCAAGTTGTCCAATGTTAAAACCCTCTCAGTATGATGTTTGTCATAGTACCTTTTCATCTCTTGCCCTCATGAATTGCAATTTTTTCTATGAATGCAGTAACTATTTCTAATAAGAACATATATGGATTGAAGATAGAGAAATCTGACAATATCATGCCAACGGCAAATAAATTAATATTTGACATTCATTTTTTGACATTTCCATTAAATATGCTCTTGTATTTTACATCAAGAGCAAATATAATTAAAAATAGTAATAGCGTTGTTTTCCAATGCTAAGATAATTTCCATGAGTGGGCTTTTCTGTCTTTTTATTTTATTTTTTGGTACAAAACGGGTCCTGACTCCAAGGGCCCAGGACTCAACCGTAACGTACAACAAAAAAACAAAACAAAATAAAACAAACGTCACACTGAGATTAAGTCAGACAAATCATGAAATAACAACTCGAGTTCTTCAAAGGAGTGGTAAATCTACCATCCATGCCCAGCTGTTCTGAGCACGTTAAAAATCTGGTTGACTTTTATTACTCACGTACTGCAATACCATGCATCATGTTCTTTTCCTTTGATTTTGGGAAAAATGGGTAGACTATTCTTGGTGAATGTTGAGATAGATTTTACGTTGGTCATATCATAAAATAATATATAGTTAATATACGAGAGTATCTATTTATAATATCGTCAAGATATTTTATGATAAAACTCAACATCTAGTAATAAGTGATTAAATTGGAATAATAGTGGTGATATTAGTGGTGGACTATGCTTGTGCCTACAAATTTTATCATAATATAAAAGTAGGCTATCTCTCAACATGTCCTCGACCCAAGTTACTGAACTCAAACACGCTTCCTGAATTTAGGCTTTCAAAAAGATGTGTTAACTCCAACTTAAGGCAATTGAATGAATGAAACTTCAAAAAGATTAGTGTTGACTCCAGAGACTGAATACAACTCACCAAGCTCTTGAAAAGATTGATGATAGTTTCGGTATAATGACTTGACAAGTTTTCGATGAGGGAATTGGTTTTCCTTGTGACCCTGTGTAGGGCCACTTGTGAGGAAGTATTTTGGAGATTCCACATTAGTCATATCACAAAATAATAATGGATAATATCATGATATTGGTGATTAACCATGCTTGCGTCTGCAAAGTTTATCAGTGAATAAATTATTCGTATTATGTCATTGTATTATGAGTTCAAACCTTCTTGTTTTTCATTTTCTAATTTGAAGTGAAAAATATCTCTTGTTTACAAGAAAATGGCAAAAACTAAAGTTTTTAAAAATAAAAAAAAGTTGAAGACACCGGGAGGATGATCAGCCGGTAGCACTTACATCAAGGGCGTCTAGGGCATCCCCCGGATTAACATAATATTCATGATTAGGGAGACTAATGAAAGAATCAAACAAGCATCTTGGACTTGATGCATGCTAATAAGCTCTAGCTCTTTCTCTCTATCTCATATACGTTGGGTCGAGTCGACTCGACATTGACTTATTATCCCAAGCAAGTATATATTCAGTTTTAGGCTTTTAGGAAACTAGTAATATATATAGTTCCAAATATATATAAACAAAAAACAATACAAATAAAGTATGTACAAGTAGGAAGCAAGCCACCCCGTGTTCTGTCGAATTTGGTGTTCTTCTTTAGCTGTACTTAGGATAATGGTTCACTTGGCTCAATGGGATGGGGCCAAACTCCAAGAACCAGCACAACTCTCGTTTTGTCTACTTTCCCAATCCGTATATAATCCCCATGTTAATGTTTTTTTTCATCTCTCCCGATTAATCATGATGATGATGATGGGATCTTCAAATTAATCCTCTTGTTTCTCCAAATGTCTCCTGTGAAGATTTGAAGTTAATAACGTTTCCATGTCGGAGAGCGAAGAAATCTTGCGAAAGCTTGTAAGGAGTTGAGTCACTTCTTATGTTGCCAGCTAATTTAGAAGGGAGAGAGACAACAAACCAACGCATAAATGAGGAATATGATTACATTAATCGAATTCGAAACCTTAAGGATTCGTTTGAAAATATTTTTAAAATGACTAAAAGCACTCTAAAAAAATATTTATAAGTTCTAAAAACAATTTCAAACAAGGCCTAAATTGTCAAAATAATATATAGACCAATAATGCATATCACACTTAAAATTACAACTTAAGTAAACATGGATAAATTAGGCCATTAAACATAAGCTCGTGATATCTGACTAGTTAATTGCTTTGACATAATTTCTTCAACTTGTATTTTTCCTATGATTAAGATAAACAAACAGTCTATGAGTTAATTAATTCTATAAATCCCAATAGAAGAGTTAGAATTTGCTTTGTATTTAATCCCCAACCTAATCAATCATTTCAAAAAATAGCAGTATCGGTATTATGTCTTTCCCAGAAGAAGAAGTTAAAATATGGAAAGCTTCAGACTCTAGTTGGAGGACCATGGTCGAACTACTAATTAAGTCACTCTTCTTCTTTAGTCTTTTCCTTCAAAAACAAATTCGGAGCTGGATCATTCATATGTATTTAAAGCATTAATGCAGTTAATTCTAATAAGCATATATGAAAATATCACTTACGAGATCACTTATTACCAAATGAAATAATAATGCGTTATTATATATTGGATGAAATAGTCGGTTATTCATATAATTCTATTAAAAATGATCTGCTAGGGAATTCATCACAAAAGTCTACTCTTTAATTAGAATGCCGAAAAGACAACATAAGCATTTCAGACTCATCATGACCGCCATCGTCTCAAATATATCCAATCATGTTAAAACAAAATGTATTCATTCTTATAGGTTTCTAAAATATTGGACATATAGTTTACTTTGTGTTGTTGAATAATGTAAAAACTCTTTAAAACTATCAATTATAATTAAGTAGTTTCGCTTCCAATTTCAAACGATTGAAATAATTTGTAGTAAACTCCGATGAACCTACTTTTTAAAATCTTGACATGATATCAGAACTGAATCCAACTCGACGGTTGCAGTTGTGAATATAGACTGTTGGTGAGTCATCCTAGTAAAGGCGAAGGTGGAAAATGACTTTTCATGTAGTTACAATAAACACAGAGTGAGAGGTTCAGAGAAGTTCCACACTTCGACACTTCAGAGAAGTCCTAGAAATGTGTTCCATATTTCATATCAATTCATCATCTCATGCATGCATGTGACTTTGTGGTACTACAACTATAAGGCGATGATCGTTAACATATGTCATCAGATTTTACGTGCAGGCGTGCTACGCGTGACAAGTCGATCCTCATGCTTTTGCCTGCCTACAAATGGTGCTCTATTGGACCGCCACCACCTCCTAATTTTTGAGAAATTTTAACTTACGCATGTATCAGCAGCAATTATTTCAACTTATGTGTGTTGTAATATGAATAGACGATAAAATTGATACGTTTCTATTAAAAAAATTATTAATAAAAAATAAATACGATAATAATCAAAATAAATTAGAACCACCATATTTAACTTAAATAATACTATTGTTTATAATAATAAACACCACATGACGGTATCATGGTTAACGAAAAAAATCGTTCCATTTTTCACTTGTAACAATGCTTCAAAACCGCGTATTTTCAAACGCAAGCTGATGCTATGTAAAACAAACTACTCCATCATCAAAATCGGCAAATTTCAACTATTTATTTATTTTCTTCTTCATATATATATGTTCATGTAAGCTATAAGCAAACCTGAAACTCTCTGTGACTGTGAGGGCCTAACAAACCAATCAGTTTCTGCCATATAAAAACATTTGCATCGCTGGAGCTATGAGTCTAGACAGGTCACCTGTAACATATTTTTATATTAATTTTTGTATGAAGTTGTAAACGGAAACAAACGAAGTCGGCCTTTTTGTTTGATTCACCGTTTTGGAGTCAATGTCCGATGTTCAATAACTAACGTTCAAGCCATGCAATCCATAATACACCCCTTAATTATCCTTTCCATACCTGATTTTGTTCATTCAAAACCCTAAAACTATTTCTGCCATATATTTCCAATCGCATTACTTATCATCTCTCTCAAACTCCGCATTTGCATTACCTTGTTACGAGGTACGCGGCACTTATGTAACATGTGCAGCATTACAAGTGAAGTTTGTAGTTGTAATGGTAGAATACTGACTTCACACTAAAGACTGAAGTTCGATCATTGTCATCAACATTCTTAAACTGCGGTCGTAGACCAATTAAACAAGGTCAAATTCCTCAAGTAAGGCCGTCGTTCATGTCTTCATTATTGCAGGCAAGAGTATCGTCGAAATAACGTGTTTTTGAGCTAGTAATCAATTAAAATCGAGTTCCTTAATCCTTGAAGTTTTTGTTACTTGCATGGGTATTGACGGTAATGATAACGATGTTCATGTCTTCGTTATTGTAGGCAAGAGTATCATCGAAATAACGTGTTTTTGAGCTAGTAGTCAATTAAAATCGAGTTCCTTAGTCCTTGGAATTTTTTTTATTTGCATGGGTATTGACGGTAATGATAACGATGTTATTACAACGACAACTACGTGTACTTATATTACCCACATTCCTTAAACATATATGTAGAGGACAATTTAGCCAACCTACTTGCTAAATGTCGTACTATGATTACATATGACGATATAAACTATGTACAATCTGCAATTACGATATACACTTAAGAAAAATCAGGCCGGGTGAATGAACAAACCGTTTGACAATTCACAATTAACCCTAAACCCTAATTTTGAGAGGCCGAGTCAACTATTTTCTTTTTTATAGAATTTCATTAAAGTTAAAGTCAAATAGAAATGTTTACATTTATTGATAGAATATTAAACATAAATTTAGGAAAATTAACCCCATTTGAGTTTGCCCCCAATTCTACTTACAAACCAAGCCATTGAATCAGCCGCCCTATTGCAACGCCAGTCAACTATTTTCTATACTTAAAAGTTTCAAAATCAAACAAATTTTGATACGAGCAAACAATTTTGCAGGTTGTCTAGTAACTTGTTGACTTTGTGTTATATTTAAGGTGCAATAGGATTCAACTCGCATCACATTGATGATAAATCACCAAATAATCTTCAGTAAATGAGCAAATCCCTCGTTTTCAAATTCCTATCTTGTCTTCCAAAACTTTGGTAACTTGAGAGGACGTTTGACTAATTATTAGCCAATATCTTACTATAATTATATATGATTGAACAAATTTTGACTAATTTTTCATTCCTGTAGGATGATATATTATAATTGGAAAATTTTCATTTCTTAAGCATCGTTTGTGTCAAGTAATTAATGGACAAATTGACTCATAAAACAAATTAAAGGCCCAAATTGTAACCGAGATTTGTGACATGATTTCCATTTGAGTGCATTTTTTTAAATTTTATTTTTCTTTTCTTTTTGGCTTTATGTGATAATTCCAGGCTACTAATTAATTATGTAATTGTAAAACTGACTCATAAAATTGACACTGGATATTAGTATTGGGATTATTGATGTAATTAAAAAAATTACCGTTTATTTAATTAAATTGTTTCTTGAAAGCAAATAAATTTTTATTATGGAAATTATTTAATGCCAATAATTTTTTCCACAAAAAAAATCAAACGACCATTACTATGACGACCCCACTTGAAGTTAACGGAAAACTTGATGCCAAACAGTGCGTAATGACGTTCTAAGATTTATATAGCTAATCTCACTTAGTGGGGCTTGGTTGCTGTTAAGGAGACACTTCAAAATAAAACTCTCCCCCGAACTCCCAGCCATCTCACATTTTAATGTTGATTTTTGTATAAATATTTAAAATATTATATTAACAATATGAGATAATAAAAAATTCATATAGAACGACATTTTGAGAAAATTCTAATAAAAATTTCATATAGAACGACATTTTGAGAAAATTCCTTTGCATTTTTCAAATCAGAATTATAATTGCCAGGTAAATCACAAGTGGACTTCGTGATGAGTGACGTGTACGGGGAAAATCCCTAAAGGCTTGGCTGCCAAGAAATTGTTCCTTTTTTGGGGGTGGTGTAAATATATTTTTTTAAGATTTTTTAATATTTATTTTCCACAAGAAATGGTTGCCTAGAAATTTAGGGATATACTAACCACACACTTTATTTTACTTCTCAAACATCCATTGATTATTTATATTCGTTGATCTTCTTCAATTTATTTGATCCGAAGGTTAAAAATTAAAAAAATGTGTGAGAAGTAAAATAAGGTGCGTGAAGATCGGGAAGGTGAGAATATCTGGGTAAAACCAAAAAAATAGGAATATGATATCCACACATCCTTTTTTACTTCTCATACACCCTTCTAATTTTCGGTCATCCGATCGGATGGATTGAAAATTATCAACGGATAGAAATTAACTAAGGGTGTATGAGAAGTAAAATGTGATGTGTGGATACCACATTCCAAAAAATAGGGCAGAAAATACCCACAGACATACAAACACCCGCCACGTTACTCCCAGCTGTTAAAAAGTAAATTCCATAAAAAATACAGGTTACAATTAGAAGAAACAAAAACTCAAATGGCCACCGGCATTTGGCAAATGACGATTACGCCCTCGGTTCTCACCTTATTTACCCACTTGCAGAAGAGAGCGAGTGAGTAAATCAACCAATTGGCCAGCGTGAGCGGTCAAATTGTTTGACCGGCGAATGGAGCAGGGCCGGGTATCTTGGGCCTCACGTGACAGGCCTCACGAAATTCAAGACAAAAACAAACGAAACGAAACGATATTTTGCTGTGTCAGCAGCGTGTGATGTTCGCTCAATGCGCGCGAACTCTCCCCGGGCCCACACTGTCCACGTGGAAGAGTCTCAATGCGTTCTCGGGATGCGGCGTTGCGTATTTGGTATCTCTCTCTCTCGCATCCTCCACGGTTTGCCTACAGAATACAAAAACAAAATTACCCGATATTTTCCCCATATTTAAAATAAATAATTAAAAAAATGGAATTTTTACGAAGTACTAAAAATTAGGAGGAAAATTTAAATGAAAAATAAATAAATTTTGAGGGAGGATTTTCTAAATTTGGTTGTTGAATCCTATATAACTGCGATTTCAGTGTTGGGTTTTCAACCCTTTCTCTTTTGCTTCGTCTTCACTCAAATTTTCTCAGTCCTCTCGCCACAACGCCACACTCCCTCTCAAGTCTCGAGCTTTCCGTACACTCTTCCACCTCTCTCTCTCTACAAATCTCCTTCCGTTTCTCTCTCTGAAGTACTTGCTAGATTTCTCGGTCCTGGATTTTGATCATATTTTTCTCAAAATTTCACCCAAAATTGCAAATACTGGAAGGAAAAGACTGAACGGTCAATCTCCTTCTTACCATTTTTGCTGGTTTTTTGCTGTATTTGAAGGTCTTTTGTGTTTGTGTTTTTGATCTGCTCATCTCGCCTGTTCTCCATTGGGTCTTTGATTTTTTTGCATTCGATGCGAATTTAGAGAAGTCGAAGAACCCAAAAGAGAATTACGGATTTTGGATACAAAAATGGAGTCGAGTATTCTGTGTCCAATCAAATACTCAGAGCACAGAAGCACGACAAAGAAACTGATGAAACCTCGGAAGAAGGCGGCATCCGAGTCCGCTTCCACGGTCACGCGGAGAATCGTACGGATATCTGTGACCGATCCGGACGCCACGGACTCCTCCAGCGACGAAGAGGAGGAGTTTTTCGGGCGGCAGAGAGTGAAGCACTACATCAACGAAATCAACATCGAGACCGACTTCAGGAACAGCCTTGTCATCAACAACGCCCGCAAACGGCCGGCGGCTGAGATTCCAGTGAATCGGCGGCCGATGAAGAACGCGGTTTCGCCGACCAACGGCGGAAAGAAGTACCGCGGTGTAAGGCAACGCCCTTGGGGGAAGTGGGCGGCCGAAATTAGAGATCCTGCTAGACGTCAACGGCTGTGGTTGGGGACCTTCGACACGGCAGAGGAAGCCGCCATGGTGTACGATAATGCCGCCATTAAGCTCCGCGGTCCTGATGCTTTGACTAATTTCGTTGCTCCGCCGCAGAAGGAAGAGGAAAAACCAGAGCCACCGGTCATTGAGCCTATCGAGGTGGAGACTAACGAAACGACGTCGGCTTCTGGTTACGATTCCGGGTCGGAGTCTCACAATCTGGCATCTCCAACCTCCGTCCTCCACTTCAGAAGCCAACCCATCATTGAAGAAGCTGACAAGCCCCAAAAATTTCAGGTGTCCAACCGAGTCGATGAGGACGAAGACGAAACCAAAACCGGTACGAACATTTTATCCGACGATTTGTCATATTTCGGTAACTATTTGCCTCTGGACTTGCCGTACTTCGACGACGCATTCAGTTTCCCAGCTCCGGAGTCGCCGCTGTTCGATTCGCCTCTGTTTTTCGACGACGGCCCCGCCGCGGCAGCCTCTCTTCCGGATTGTTTTATGAAGGACGATTTCAGCGAGTTGTTCCGAGACACGTACGACACGTCGTTGTCCCATACGACGTCGCCTATGTTCCAAGGGGATGACTACTTTCAAGACATTTTGTTTGGTTCCGACCCTCTTGTGGTCCTCTGAGCCACCGCTGACAGAGCCAGAATCACAGTTTAGCCGCCGTTGGCTGGCCGAGATATCGGCCACGATTTTTGTTTCGGACGCTTTTTATTTATTTATTTATTTTGCTGTGTTAGTGTTTAGTAGTCAATTATTCCGTTAAAAAGTTGACGGAGAGTTTAGTTGATAAGTGGGGAGTTTTGTTCGGAGTGTATAATTATTATGTATTAATTTTGGCGGATCAATGAGAATTTAGATATAATAAAGTTATATATATTTTTGAAAAGATAACGATCGATCGTGCGTCAAATTGTTAATTGTATAAGCATAATTGTTTTTAATTATATGTTGTCTTTTAAGCGAAAATGATCTATTGTCATAACTCCTCGTTTTGTTCTATGAGATTTGAAATCAATAGAATTGATCATTGACTTTGTCACAATCAATTATTTTGCTCTTTAATATTTGAAATCAATGAAAAATGAGAAGTTATGTTAATTTTAGAGATAGTGAGCAGTTAATTAATTACTGAGCTCTCCATCGTGGCATTCCTTTTGCTCAAACAAGTTGATGCTCTTTCATATTTGAAATCAATAGAATTGGTTATTTGTCCACGTGCAAAGCAAGTTGATGCTATTTCATATTTGAAAATAATAGAATTGGTCTGCGCGTGCAAAGTGAAAAATTATGTTAATTTTAAGAACAAAATGAGTAGTTAATTAATTACGGATCTCACCCACCGTGGCATTCTTTTTGCTCAAACGAGTTGACTCGGAGTGTGACTGTAGTACCGCGATTTGCGGTTGTGGCCGGTTGGATTGGGTCCAAATAGCAAATAGTTGTGTGAAATGTGCGGCCTCCGATTTTGTTGCTTTTGTTTTCTTGGTCAAGATTTATATGTCACACGTTCACATAAACTAAAATTTGTTTCCTTTCTAGCCACTTTTGCTATGTCATATTGCCGGCCTCAAAATACACACGCGTTCAAAGGTGGTCGACTTTGCACCATTTTGTTCATCACTGTTTTGATAGAGCTACCAAAGTTACTTGTAAATTGCACCGTTATTTGGGAGGTGACGGAAAATAGTCTTCGTAACACTTTTTAAAACAGTAAAAGTAACGACGAATAAAGGGATTCCAATGAGAGGTGAGTTGTTATGAGACATGACAAAAAATAGTCTTCGTAACATTTTTCAAAAAGAATATTTGGTGTTTTATGGTGAATGCAATGATAGGTTTAGAAAATATGATTCTGAGACGGAGAGTCATGACAAAAGGGGGTAAATAAAGACTTGTAAAGGTTGGAAAGAGATGTTAAAAAAAATATTGAGTACTTGGAGCTAACGGAAGACATGACGCAAAATTAAAGGCAATGGCTTCAAGAATTTATACAACCGACCTCGCTTAGTAGGATTAAACTTGATTGTTGTTGTTGCAATGACATTTAATGAGATTCAACTCAGAATTGAATTATTATTTAAGTATTGATTAACGTGATTAACGTGTTTATTTCTTATTGATGACATAATATTTGATTTAAAAATATAATCTCTAGCATTATCTTTCGAAGAATATGCGTAAGGGGCTCTTAAAAAGAATATTAAATTTAGTCATTGGAAGGTCTTTAGAGAACATAAATACCCTGCAGAAACTGGTACTTGTTTTGCTTGAGTATTACTCAATAAATTGGAGTTAGCAAATGGAATTAAGGAAAAAACAAGGGGAACTTGCCCACATGATTATGTCTCAAATCATCAGTTGATATTTCCATCTTGATTAATCATACACTGGGAAAGACCCAACTGAAGCAGAAAAACTTGTCATAGTCATATCTTAAACTTGATTAATGAATCTGTACTTTTTAGTTGTTACATGATTTTTGTTTTTTTTTTTTCACTACAACCGACATTCAACAGTAACCTATACTAAATGGTGCGAGAGAGTTTACTCCGAAACATAATAAGTTGAACAGAAAAAACCCTAGTTAAGCACTCCACCACTTATAATTTTCACATAATAATTTACAACAAATATGATAATTAAAAAGGAAAACAAATATAATAATCAAATAAAGTCAGAGTCAAAGAGTTACTGTCCCGCAATAATTATAATTTGTTTGTACTCATGATAATTAATTTGGTAATGTATGATTTTTATTTTAAGTAAACTTATAATCTTCGAAATATGACATTTTAAATTAAATTTTGGAGGCTCCTTAAACGAAAAACAAAAACAAGGCCAACTTAACAAAATTTATGCATCATACAATGCGAAACTGCATAATTGGCATCGTTTAATTACTTTTCTTCTTCTTTTTTCCCAAACAAAAAGGTAAACATGCATATATATAATTCGATTTGAGTTGACCATTGCCCCAGTTCACCATTATTCCAAGGGCTCCAGCTCCATGATATACAAGATAGCATCAATGTAAAGGTCGAAAAGGCAATGAAGATCGAGGGGTCCTTTTAAGCTGGTTGCCGGTTGGTAACAAAAATGAATGAATTGTGTTCTATTTAATTTGTAAAAGTCTTTTTAGCCAAAATAGTTATTGAGATTTGCATAATTCATCATTTTGATTCCTGAGATTTGCATAATTCATCATTTTGTTCATCATCAATCATTTTGATCATTCCTTAAAAATTTTCCATTAAATAAAGATAAAATGACAAAAACACCCTCAATATTTATCAAATAATTTTGACTCATTGTTTATTAAATTGAGGTTATTTGTATCATTTGGTCCTTAATTTTTCAAGGAATGACCAAAATAATTGATAATGGACAAACTTAGGAACCACTTCTATTGATTTCAAATCTCAGAGACCAAAGTGATGAGTTATGCAAATCTCAAGAACCATTTTGGCTAAAAAGCCTTTGTAAAAATATATAAATATTGCATTCAGTTTTTGTTTGTGACAAATGAAATGGAATCTTTAATCCTTAGACTTAGATTATTAGGATCCGAAGAAGATCCAGTTCCACATGAAATTGCTGCGAAAAGCCTATAATATGCGTCATGCTGCGTTAGGTCATGCAAAAATATGGCGCGTTATGTTTCCGTCTCTTATTTCACACACAATTGTGGTCTCTCCTAGACCTTATCACTATGGATTTACCTAAAAACTATTGGTTTCGGATCATTGTAACGCATTGGAGTGTGACTCGACAAGAATATTTCAATAATTTCTCAATTTAAGCGCCCTTTATATGTATATATATTGTACTTATGAAACCGAACGACCGCTTCATCATATTGCAGTATGTATTGAAACTGTTCTGGAATATTACAAACATATATTTCTTTTAAGATACAATTTTAAAGGGCAAGTTGCTTTCAATTTTAAAATAAATTATTTGTACAGTGATGACTTCCACTGAATATTAACGGGGCATAGAAAAAAATCTCTTCAGATCATGAATTTCCTTATTGGCGGAATTCACATTCAACATATTAATAAATTGATAAAAATGTTAAGGGTGATATTGTACCAGGTAATTAACTCACCTACTGTAATTACCTCTAACAAAAATGCTCAAAACAAAAGGGGGATTTTCCAAATTTTACCATTGCATGAAAAGTATGTAATAATTATATGATAAACCATAGTGAATTTGCGATACATATACAATTAAAAATAAAAATTGTTAACTTTCAGCTTCCTCTCTGGAGATTTTTACAGAAAAGAGAGCAAGATTGTCACATGTTAAATGTGATTTTTTTTTCACTTTTCTAATATATTATGTCATGCTTGCATGTCACCTGGAATCTTTAGAGCATTTTCACCCATTTTAGTGAATTTGAGTTTAGGAATGGACTTAAGGCAGTAATTCACTTAATAGTAAATTGCCATGGCTATTACTATATTCTCCACCCATTATATTCTCCACCCATTGTGAATAGTAACGGACATGGTTTTACTATTCAGAAAGATTTGTTTATTTATAGTGTATAGTTCAATTATAGTAATTATTGAACATATGAGATTAATTTAGAATAGGTGACTATGATTATGTCACGTGTTCATGTTTATAAAAACTTTGTTTAGATTTTAATAAATGAATTGTGCTACATCTTAAAAACTTAATAAGATATACGTAATAATTACATGTAAATGTTGAATTTTTTTTAAGTATTTTGCCTAAAATTTTTTTGAATTTTTTAGAAGTTATTATTACAGAAAATAATAAGAATCATTGGATTAAAATGAGAATTTGAAATCGAGGTCTTAGATTTGGCCACGTGTCGAGTACATTTGAAATAGCTGTTGTGGTGGGCCCTAGGCGACAAAATCTTTGTCGCCCCACTCTTCCAGCTGGGTGCGTGTACTAATAACACATTGCGTGTGCCTGGTGCAAAAAAAATAAAAAATAAAAGGCCATGCTGACGTTAATGCCATGGATTTAGATACGGACTCAAAATCGACATGGTTGGCGGCTGGTGACCTAAAAATGAGTGGATGTGTGTTTTGGGATAGATTTGAAATCTAACCATGTCAATTTAACATGAATAGAAATGCTTTTAAGATCTCAATAAACGTACCCGGATCTTTCGAGGACCAATTTCTGGACAATATATAGCTAAACAAATTAAAGCTATTTATGCCCTTGGCCAAAGGGGATTCAGTTTTTTGCTGCATAATTTAGTGAAATACTCAATAATAGACTGTCAAAGCACACAAAATTGAAAGTAAAGAAACAGCCATTATTTGCCGCTGCATTTTCACCTAATATCAATTGAATGAGAAAAAAAAAAAATCTAGAGCGCATAATATCAATTGAAGATGATGATACTGTGTATTAAGACACGAAAGTGATGAACAGTTTAAAGATGATCGTGTATATTTTGGTTTAAGAGATTCTACTTTACACCGTGTAAAACATGGTGTTTAGTTCCTACAATTTGAGTAATCATACATTTTTTGCAACCATAATTTAGAGAAATTTTTTGTATGTATCAAAAACACGGTAACGTAGTATTAACATTTAACGCGTCATAACTTTAAGCTAATTTTCCATTGCTCAAATCATTAGCGAGTCTGTTAAATTCTCATGATATTATATTTTTAAAGATAGTATGTGGATCAAATAGATTATCTTAAAAATATATTTCTGTAACGGGATAAGATGCATACACACACTAAAGTTATGTCACTGTAATGGAACTAACTTCTAACCACATTATTAGGTATCAAACACATCCAACCAAGTGCAAAAACTACCAAGCTTAAAGCTAAATGGTTAGATTAATAAAGTATAAGTATCACCAATTGTATTCCAAATATAGATCATAAACTATATAGTGTGCACAGAGGTGGACTGGTGATGCAAGTCCTGGTGTGTAACACAAGAAGATCTCGATATTTTAAAAATGGCATATTATTTATATAATGTGGGAGGGGGGCATGGGTACACAATAAATCAAACCACGCACTACTACCTCAAATTCTCAATCATCACAGGATGATTGCAAACAATTGTGTTTGAAAATGTGAAAATATTATCCTTCTGCATAAGTGTGTGAAATTTGCTTAGTTTCTGTGTCAGTTTCATGATGTTCATTTTTCACGTGAGAAGCTGCTGCATCTGGTTTCTTAAATCGATTACTTTACTACTGTATATATGTTTGAACAAAGCTAGGTTTACAAACTATGTGCAGGTCACACTGGCAAAGTGGCATCATGCAAGTTGGTGAAGATGGTAATAATCCCCGCTTGCTGCCGACAACTTTAACCAAAACATGTAACAAAAACTGACACTATTAGGTTTGTAATTTAAAAGGTTCCAACAACTTTTTTCACTACTCACTTAATTCCGAATTGTGCCCGCAACGGCCATAACATTTTTTATAATTACGGGTAGTTGCCAAAACAGTAAAGTAGAAATTAGATCTTTCTGTATATATGTATATGTGATTAAATAGTTACATTAATGAGGGCAGTCCATGCAGAGTATTATGCATGTCACTACTAGCTAGCACAATTGTTTTGGATATGAACAATACTTGGTTACTCAAAAATGAGTAGAAACTCCTATTAAAAACTCTTAATGTTTTAATCATAGAGCTTTGTGTTTATGATCAGAACAGTTCATACTATGAATCATAATGTAAAGATCTTCTCTGGAAAAAAATAAATTAAAACTAAGATCGTTTAGTCAATCTATTGTAGCAAATAAAATAGACGGCCCGTAATGCTTTTACCAATATCATTCATTTGTTTTTAAACAGTTTGATGACTAAACGACCTTAGTTTTAATTGATTTTTTTGCAGAGATGATCTTTATAGAGTGATTTATAATATCAACGGTTCTGATTATAAACACGAAGTTCTATAAATTGACAACGACCAATTTTGAAAAGTTTTAAATAGGAGTTCCTACTCGTTTTTTAGTAGCCAAGTATTATTCTTTGGATATTTAGTCTATCAGCTCCTCACCAGTGACCTGGTTTAAGGTTATTTGTGCCAAATATTCATAGAGACAGGTCATTAGGCCATTTAGAGTCCCAACTTCACCATCTATTATTAGGTGTTCATAATGAAAGGTCTCAAGAGTCGATTGGTACTATTAGAAGTAAAACCATACACTTATATTTGTATTTTATTTTCTCAATTTCCTGATATGAGACTTATATTCAACAATTTGAAGTATATAAAATACGTATAGACGGAAATTATGGTCTTTTTTCAACAATTTGAAATATGGTCTTTTTTTATATATATTTACTTTTTTAGACGGAAATTAGACTTTTTTTTTGTCAAACGACAAATGTTTATTAAATACGTATAGAAAGTTTACATCAAATAGCAAGTAAATCGAAAAGCCACGCAAGTATAGTTCATTTAGAAATGAAACAACTGTGCGATGTCCTGTTACAGAACCCGACAGTCTTTACTTTTGTTTATAGAAATTAGATGTCAGATAATTCAATTTTACTTGCTAATATCTGAGTTGCTGTGCAATCAAGCAAGAAAACAAATAACAAATCCAAGGAATGAAACAAAAGTGAAATAGATGAGGACAAAATCTTATCGAGTCAAACACTCGAAATTGATTCAGAAGCCAACTGTCCAGATTAAGATTGTTTATCATGCATTGACACACAAATATATATATATATATATATATATATGTATGTATGTATGTATGTATTGTATATGTATATAAAATATTATTTGTCATGAAATTGCATTAGTATTTCTTGCACGCTTTGGCAGATGCACGAATAATCAGTAAATAATTAGGATAAAAATGGAAATATCTTGTCTACGTTTTACATATATATATAACGATATAGATAGTGATATATAGTATATCTTATCAAAATTCTCAATTTCCTGTTTGTTGTAGTCTGGACGCACTCGTCGCACTGTTCTCTGTGGAAGTATTTATGTACAGCAAGAGGGGGCACACACTTCCTTACATTCTCAAAGGACCTAAAACCCCATCCCAATGTCTCCAATAGGATAATACCACTTCACCATCAAGGTATCTGAGGAGCGGGGTAATATTTCACTGTCAATAATTAAGCGAAAAATATTAGAATCAGTCACCCATGCATGTAAGTATATAAATAATGATTTGCCGATCATAACAAAACTTATATCAATCTAATTTCAAAACAACCAACAATTCTCAGTCGTCAACAGTTGTATATACATGCATTATAGGAAAAAGGTGTTAGAAAATTGATTCAGTTAATATACAAAATGAAATCCTCATAAAACTTTACTAAAAAAGAAGTTAATTTCTACAAATTAAGTACTGGAAAAGGAGGAGGGGGGATGTGGTGAGGCAAAGGAGGGAGAGGGAAAGAGTAACAGGCTTTATGGCTGAGAGACACCAGTTGCAAGTTGCATATATGCATGGTGATGCCTGGTCTGCTTTGTTTTGCAAGTGGGTTCTTACTCACACTGTGTTCCTTTTTTCTTCAAGTTTTAGTGTCTTCCAAGTTAATGAACAATGACAACACACAACTGAGGAGCCCATTGTATTTGTATTCAAAACCTACATTTGCTTTATTTGCTTTCGTTTCAACTGGATAACTAGCACGGTCCCCCCACTCACTCAGCTAATGAGTCTTCAGGGCTGCAGGAAGCAGCCACCACTTAGCATGGTTCGCCCATCCTATATATCAATATTTGAACATTTTCGGGCTACATTTATGTGCTACATATGCTATACATGCATTGGGATTTGTTTTGCATCTTTAGTCGTAATTTTAATTCATTTGTTTGTTATCAAAGTTTCAATCCAAACTGTGCTCCGACCTATCCGAATTTCGACTTGATTTGCTAGGTTCATGTTTAATAAACGGTAAAATATCTGCAAAAATGCGGTTACTAAGTGATAATGCACTTAAAATAAAATTATATTTTCATGATATACAATATAAATCCACTTACATTTAGAGATCAAACTTACCACAAAATTATATCATTATTGTATCACAAAAATATATCGTTGTCGTATCTGTGAGACTTTCGAATGGAAACAACTAGCCCATGAAGAAAGCCGGTCTTGTATTACTAGCATGGTTGAGTTGGACTAGGACCTTCAAACTTGATCGTTTGAAAGTGATTTAACATACGCTCCACCAAATCATGCTAAATTAATGGAAATCATGACTTTTTTAGTTGAAGGCTGACGAATCATGATCGACCCCTGATCCCTCACGTTCTCATGTACGGCAACCGTCCAAGAACACCCCCTTTTTCTTCAATAATTCATATTTTATTTTCAAATTTTTTTCTACAAAATTCATCAGGAGGGCCCTGAACCAAGAAGACAAATGGGTGGTTAACACGTGAAAATATATATGGAGCTGGGCCTCTGACTGCCACCCAAATTGCCACTGCCTCTAATTTGTGTGTATGCGTGGCAGGCTTCAAGAACAGTCATCACAGCTTATCACGTGACACGTGTCACCGTCAAGCACCTTGGCCCCACTAGGGCAAAGCACTCAAATTTCACCTACCGACAACGATGGTTAATCGAGTTATGGCCTCACAGGACGGACGAAATGTGCGAAATTTATTCTGCGTATATATGTAGGATTATAAAGATAATTCTTTGTTTAATTAAATAAAAAATTTGGGAAAACATGACTCTTTTCATTCTTCCTTTTTGGCAATGGTTTGGTGGCATGGACCATATGGTCGGTCCATGGAAGAAGATTTGATTTGGACAGAAGCTGCTCATTGAACTTGGAACCAAAGCAACGTCTTTTTCTGTTATACTTCTTTTTTTTTTTTTGGAAAGCTTCTGTTATACTTCTTTTATTATTAACGCAACATTCCAAATTCAAAATCTTATATGCATGTCACACAGCAATCAGGTGGACTTTATATTGTTTAGTACTTGTCCAAACCATCTATTCTCAAAATCATTTGCAATGTTGTGTTCCGATTCGTTACGGAAATAATGTTGAGATTGGTCATATCACATGAGAAGATATTCAAGAGTATTCAGTGTATATTTTGCTTTTATATCTTCTGTCTCCTTCAATTTGAAATGAAGTATTGCCTATTTTTCACGTTGTATTGCTTGAACATTATAATCGTTTTTAGATCTAACAGTATGTCAAATCTTTCCAAAACTAAAAGTTAAAAAATTTGCTACGATATTATATATACCATGCAAGTGGAAAACTGTGATGTTTTTGTGTGGACAACTGAAAATTAGAAGTTCCCATGACTTCATAATTTGTATGTATATATGTTTGCATAATATAATTTTAATTATTTGTGTAATAAACATGTGCGAGCCCGCATTCACGTGTGTATCTCAGTATCTTTGTGAAGAGGACACTTCTGCATTTGAGATCAAGAAGAAAAACAAAGAAAATAAACATTTGCTCTCTCTAGCTTACTTTGTTTGTGTCGACACTCAACAGCTGATAAATTTTATAAACAAAATTTAAACCATTAGATTGTGCAAAATAAATTGTGTTTTGAATCATTCCAAAAAGATAAACATCTTTTTTCTTTCATATTTTATAATTTACTTGCATTTCAAACCATCGGAAGACCATTTTAACTCAGTCTTGCTTTAAAGTTGTGTTGTTCTTTCTTTGCGGATCCCCTCCTAAAATATCTGTTACTGTTTCGAATGATTTAGCGGTGTGTCTTGGTCAAGACTATTTGTTCCAGATCTACGGGTTAAAAAGTTTAGGGTATGTTTTGTACTCTATTTAAATTCAACTTTTTAGACTCAAAAACAAATTTCAAGTTTTAGGCTTTAAAAACTTGTTTAATAAGATTATTTTCAAAAACTGAAGTCAAGACTAAATAAAAAATATAGTCTATTATCTAAAAACATAAAAAATGAGTTTTTAAAACTCTCTTAGTTTTTTCTCTCCCTCCTCCCCTCTCACTCCAAATCTCTCTCTCTCTTTTCTTCTTTCTCGCTCATCATTTTTTTTTTTGTTTTTTACCTTTTTTGTCTCTCCTCTAATTCTTTCTCTCACTCTTCTTCCTCTCTATGTCGTCCCATCCTCTCTCTTCTTTCTCTTTCCTTCAATCATCTCTTACTTTCTTTCATCCTCTCTCCTCTTTCTCCCTCTCATGTGAGTCGTGACCCCCTCTTTTTAGATTTATTTGTCTAGTTTAAGTCGTAAGATTTAAAAATTTTAAATCGCAAACCAATCAAGAATTTTAGTCTTAAAGAAAATTGTTTTCAAGAAATGTTTTGAGAAATGATAAAAATTTTCAAATAGGATACCAAACATGCTCTTATCTTTTTATGTCTCTCCCATCCTATTTTTTCTCCCATTTCTTCTTCTCCTTCTTGAACGGTTATGCTATTAAGCAACATCAACATCTTATATTAATTTTTTTATAGAGACAATAAGACAAAAAACAAAGTGTGAGAGAATGGGAGGGGGTAAAAATAGGAATGAAGAGAATCCTACTCCTTTTATGTGGCGGTGGCTTGGGTTTCGTGCCCCGTTTAACCCAAAAGAAAAGGAAAGATAGTTTCCATTAAACATTACCATCTTTTTTTTTATGAAATTCTCATAAATATCAAATTTCCTTTTTCATTTTCGAGTTGACCTAGTACCTCGTTTGGTTGACATTCTCTAGCAAAAGGGACACAAAATCTTTATTGTCAAATTTAAGATCACAAAAGGATCGGCCGAACAAGAAAAGTTGGACAAAAGAAGGGATGTTTTCACCTTGTCGACGTTCTCTATTTTTTTTTTTTCTTTTCAACCTGTAACTTTTGAGTCATGTCATTGTCATCCAATAGGAAGTCCAATAAAGTGTTTACACATACCACTTGCAAATTATGAGGCTACTTACGTCTTCAAACCCTTTTTAACTTTTCGTTTTTTGCCTCCTAAACAAATTAAAAGCACACCCAAAAAAAAAGCGCCTAAATAATTGATATTCCGACATTATTCCTTTTTGTAATTTGGCATTATCTTTCAACAATTTTTTTTTTTAAATTTAAACATTCAATATTCTGCACAATTCGTTTCCTCTTATCATCGAGTCTGATTCGAAAATCATAGTGGATATGCTTGGTGAGTTAACTTGTGATCCTCGCACACTCTCTAACTTGGTGGCTTCTTGTAGGTTCTTAATGCATGACGACATATGCAGGATTCAGCACACTTATAGGGAATAAGAAATATTCGCAGATAAATTAGCAAGAACTCGTCTTCTTTGGAGTATGGCTGTCATATTTCTGAGGCTCCTCCGATGGTGTTGGTACTTTAGTTCAGGAAGATTTACGGGAGTTTGCTAGACCCAGATTTCTTTAGTTGCTTTTGTATTTTGTTGTTGTAAAAAAAACCGACATTAGTCGGAATGCAGATTAAATATCCGCTAGGGTTCGTCAACGAATGGGTTCTTGGTTTTCCTAGTTGCATGTGATGATGCTGTGGCACGGTCGGGATTGGCTAGAAAAATACCACCTAAAGTAGTCCGCGTTCAAATTAGGGTTTTGACCTAAAAATTGAGAGTGAAGACAGAAGAGCTATATTGTCCCGCCGACGACGACGTTTCAAAGTCTTACGGGGGCGGGCCCATGCAAACAGCATCTCGGACTCCAAAGTATCGAGAATGCATTCAACCGCATTAGACATCTGTAGGCCCGTTATACCACCAAACCTAATCGAGGCCCAAGTTTTGACGAGACGTAAATAGTAACGGAGGGTTGGGTTAAACCACACAGTGAACAAATTAGATACCAAATTCACACAGATATTATACGCTCTCGTTATTCATGTGAGTATAACGTGAAACTTCACAAGTGAAAAGAAATATTGATATATCGTAACACTAGTCGGTAACAGTAATTAATTAGGTTAATTCCGAGAGTTTCTCAAAGTGATCAAGGATACAGATGATGTTGAATTTTTTTTTTTTTTTTAACAAAAAATATTATCTACACTAAGGTTAAGAGGGTGGACTCAGCCTCACAATACACTAGCAATAATGTTGTTCAAGTTCATCCTTGGCAAGAAACAAACCTAAAACCCCCTCACTTACAAATGAAGACCGTTGTACTAAGTGACAGAGATGATGCTGATTTAACAACAAAGAGTACTCGTTTTCTCTGTAAGATTTAATAAATTCAAGGTATGTTAAAAGAAAAAAATGAAAAAAAAAAGCGTCTAACTTGAACGTAAAAGATGGTTGCCGATTAAGAAAATATATCGCTTTTCAATTCCCTCCAAACGACAGTGAATTGGATTTGCAACAGACCATTGAATGACATACATCCACAATCACGTATCACCATAACTGGGATATACTCTGAATTTCCAATAGACAAGAAAAGGAAAGACGGACTTCAGTAATCTGGAGATATACACAACGAATTTGAAATAATAACAGGAGAGAAGCCAGACAACCTGTATACAGCTAGGGTCGTCACCACTACAGTTTGAGCGAGGACCGCCGGTGGGCTTACAAGTTACCACACTTCTTGTCAAATTCTCCAAAACTTTCCGTGGGAAGATATCCGACAATAACAAGAGTCCGGCAACCTATCACTGGATTCCCTACCGCAGAATTTTTTAAGTTCAGAGCTAACCCCTGGCTAATAGAACATCCAAGTTGCTGTAGCGACCAATAGACGGTGAAGTTTTTCTAGCATTTCTGTTGATGTGGATTTTATCTTCCAGCTTCTGTGGATGCTCCTTAATACCTACTTGATTCAGATGCACCAATGCAATCATGCTAAATGCCACCAATGCAGCATTTCCAAGTATTCCACCCGTATTATCCAATTTAAGCGTTCTTTTAGCAAAATTGATACTTGAAATGAGAAATTTGATCAAAATGTTAGACTTCTTCCCTTCAGAGGCCACCAACTTCTCACCAGAAGGACTGATCGGAGGACCGTAAAGACTTTCAGGAGAAACTAAACGGCTTGCATCACAGACATCTCCAACAAAGGCAAGAGCTTCCTCAATAACTTGGTACTTCTTACCATGGTGTTCAGACAATCTCATTGCTAGAACAATACGGCTCTGCTCCAAGCGTGCAATCGCAGCATCTCTCTCAGCCCGCTGCTGCACCTGCACAGTCTTTAAAAGAAAAAAAACTGACATAAATTAGCTGAATTGAGAATATACCCAATAGCAATTCGCAAATTTGAAACTCAAACAGTGAGTTTCACAAACAAAGCGACACAGCATGAACAGAAACACAGAGAACTTCACCCTTTGAATGCAATGCTACCGTCATAATACACAACAAAGCCCCAATATAACTATAAAGCATGGATTTCAAAACTGGACATGAAATGCATTCAGCACAATCAAATTCAAGAATTTACCCTGCAACCACTCGACCTTATGACTTGTGTGCTAGTGCGTAAAGCGCATCCTACACAATTGCCAGCAATTTCACAACCTTTTGTGTTTATTATCCCTTACTCATCACAACGTCTTTTGCTCTACAGAACTAGTCCTGATCCTATGTCTTTCTAACATCAGCTAATCATGTTCGGAACTTCAATTGCCTTTCTGAAATCACTCATAAAAAGAAGGAACACAAGCAGACCAAGTTTCATAATTTCATAAGCTGCAAGCATTTGCCTATTTGCTGCAGAATTTATGAAATTACAACAGCACAAACCATATAAATACGTTGATTTTTCCTTCAGAATTTTTCCACTTTGTTTCTCCATTTTCTCAGCAACCAAACAGAAATTTACAATTACACAGGACCGATAAATATCTTGAAAATTTGTAGTCCGAAAGAGCTATTATTTACATTATCCAAGCATTTATACATCTACAAGGTTAATTTCGAATGAATACATCTCAAACCGACCCAATCAAGCATTTCATCACTCATCTTCAAATTTCCACCAAATTTCTCAGCAACCAAACACAACATAACCAAACAAGCCCTAGAAAAAGCCACGAACTTACATGGAAAAACTCGAGCTGGTCCTCGAGGTTCTCGAGCGCGGTGCGAATCGCATTGAGGCTCTTGGCCTCCCGAATCGCCGAGTCATCGTCGTGTTCGACCCGGAAGTCCTTCAAGTACACGTAGCCGGCCCGGTTCTCGTCGGCGGCGTCGTCATTGGGTTGCTGCTGTGGCTTCTTCTTACCGGAACTTCTGAGGGACTTGACGGAGTTGAGGAAGTGAGCTCGGGAAATGGAGTGGATGGCGTCGCTGAGCTTATCGTGGAGGTCCCATATCTTCTCGAGGACTGCCTCGATCTCTTCGACTTCCATGTCCCATTTCATGGAGGGAAATTTGGGGGAAGAAGAAACCAAACCGTATTTCTAGGGTTTTCAGTTCAATTCAATTTTTCAGGGTGCCGTCCGCCTTAAGCGATTCGGGTTTGTCATCTGCCGTTAGTAAAGCGCGCCACGTGGCTTTTATTGTGGTGCCAGCACTAATAAAAAAAAAATCAGTATACCCAAAACACGGCCTGATAATATAAGTAGTTAGAATTTTGTTTAAGTATCTAATTGTTTGTATTATAACATTTGGTGTATTAGGTTTTGTTCCCAGCACATAAAAATTATCTCCCAACTACATGTATAAAAGTTCTACAATATGTTTTCAGGGGCTAAAAAATTATCAGAGGTATTTCAGTCTTCCTGACCACCATCGTATAATTCATCAGTGCTAAAAAGAGAATCCAAGACAATGCTGTATGAAATACAAACATAAAATTCCCTAATAATTTCTGTCACTCTTATATTAGTGAAAATTTTGAGCTAGACCAAGTAACTAGTTTGATATGGAACCATTCGACAAAAAAAAAAAAAAAAAAAAGACTAACTAGTTTGACATAATATGATGCCAACAAATACATCGATAAAATTACTTTCCGCATATTGCTCACACATATATGATACTTCGTTTATATAATTGTTCATATGGTTGTCAATTGAAATTTACGTGACAAGTAATTTATGGTGTGATCCAATTAATTTTCTTTTAAAAATCCATAAACGCTCACAATCTCATCTCCAACGCAAACCACTCGACCGATCTCATCCCCTTGAAAATTCGTGTAAGAATTGGTAATTCTACTTTCTAATAAAGTCGTTAGTTCTGCAGCTCTGGTAGAAAATTTCATAATTCAATTTAAGATCGAGTCAAAGGGGAATTGCGCCTATAGTTTTTGGCTCGCAATAAAGCTAGGGTCCTGATCGAGCAACTAGTAGTCCCATTTATCCACCTCTCCAAACACAATATCTTGAGTACCTATGATGGTAGTTTTTCAATCATTGAACATTATTTGGTACCACAACAAGTGCCCAATGGAAAAGTGCAGACAAAAGCTTGCTAAAGAACATAATGAAGATCCTAGATTCGATATTTTGTAAACTGTGAATCTAGTTGACTATGGTCACAAATATAAAATTATTTTCTTAGGTACATATATAGAACTAAAGAACACAAGAGCCTTTTGACTTCCATGACCCATTTCATGGAGGGAAATTTGGGGAGAAGAAACCAAACTGTATTTCTAGGGTTTTCACTTCAATTCAAATTTTCAGGGTGTGGTCCGCCTTAAGCGATTCAGGTTTGTTATCTGGCACGGCACGTGGAAACACGAGAGATACACCACGTATTATTATATAAATGTTGGGAAGTTTAATTTTTAAGTTATTAAATTTTTATTACACATATTCCACATTTTGTATAGTGACACGTGGTTTGCTATCCCGTGTTTTGGTCACTTTGAAAAATCTCTTGGGAACACAGCCTAGTAATACCAGTAGTTGGAATTTCAAGTATCTTATCATTTGTAATATGATATTTGGTGTACATGTCATGTTCCCAACACATAAAAATTCTCTTACAGCTACATGTATAAGTTCTATTTTTATTTTATTTTAAATAATCAGCTAATGGCTTAACCACAACAGTTGACATTTTCGGGGATTGAAAAAATTGATAGAAATATTTCACCCTCCTTGATCACTATGGTGTAATCCACTAGCGCTAGAAATCGAACCCAAAACTATGTTGTGTGAAATACAAACATAAAGGGTACGTTTGTTACACTGGACTATCTCGGACTGGACTAGCTTTATAGACTAAGGTGGATTGGCTTAGACTAGACTAAGCTGAATTGACTTAGTGAAGCATTTGGTGCAGAGTCGGATTAAGAAGTAAACTAAGGACAAAAAGGAAAAAAAGGGTTTTTGTTAACAAAACTTTCTCCAGAATTTTCTAAAGAAAACTAATGAAAAGTAAAATAAAAAACTTTAATTTTAATGAAAAATGACAAATAAATGTGTAATGAATAGTACCAGGAAAATGTAAAAATTTGGTTTTTCGTTAAAAGTGAACGGTACCGGGAGTGTTTTGTTAAAACTTCCAATTTTCTAATGCAAAGAAATTGAACCCAACATCAAAATTTTCTGCAAAATCCAACTACACCTAGCAACCAAAATTTACATTCTCTCAAAAACGTGATTTGAACCCTCAAATTTTACGCTCTCTCACCCCAAAAACAAACCTTTCCAATAAATCAATGGAACCCAAAAGCCCAGCTGAAAACCCTTGGAATTTTTCAATTGGGAACTCAACTTTCTATTGAATTACCATTCATATGAATTAGAAGAAGCCAGATAAAAATCACCGATTTTTCGAACTTTCAAACTCATCTTTCCATTGATTTTCAATCTTTCCTCATTTTCAAACTATCAAATATGTCCCAAAAACTTAACCCTTTTTTGTTTTCCCCAATTTTAATATCCAACCCAACCTGCAAATTTCTCAGGGCAGCAGGAAGCCAAACATCCGCTTATTTTCTAGACCCCCTTAATACCAAGCGAAAGCTTGGGATTCGATAGCCTACTTTAGCGAACCCCGGAGGGCCTCGTAGTTGAGGCGAGTCCCACTTATTTTAGTTTGAGGACATACCAAACACAGTATTATAGTCCTATTTAAGCTAGTCCAAACCATTCCCTCCTAAGGAGGTGAAACAAATGCACCCAAAACTCCCTAGTAATTTCTTCACTCTTATTAGTGAAAATTTTGAGCTAGACCTACTAGTTTGATATCTACCTTTGGACAAAAACAAAGTAACTAGTTTGATATAATAGGGATGCCAACAAATATATCGACAAAATTACAATCCGTATATTGTCCACGCATTTGATACTACGTTTATATAATTGTTCATATGGTTGTCAAATAAAATTTACGTGACAAATAATTTATGGTGCGATCCAATTATTTTCTTTATCCCAATCTCTTGCACACTTATCTAATCAATAAAATCAGAACTTCTATTTATAATTTTAATTTTTCAATCATTGAACATGATTTTATACCACGACAGGTGGCCAGCAGTAAAGTGGGGGCAACAGCTCTTTAAAGAAAATAACGGAAGATTTTAAGTTCAATACTTTGTAAGTTGTAAATTTGCTTGATTGCGGCCATTAACATTATTTTCTTAAGTACGTGTATATATATATATATATATATATATATAAAAAAAACTAGTCTTTTATCAAAATATACAGCAGTAAACATATATTCATTTCTTGTATGTTACATGAGAAATTCAAATAAAAGAAAGAAAATAAACAAATACAGACCTCACCCAAACTCAAAACTTTTTTATTTTTCTTTCTTCTTGCTATAACATCGATCAAATTTTGTTTTCTTCGACTTCAAAGTTCGATCGGAACACTTATAGCAGCTCTTATTGGTATTGCTAAGGCATGGATATTCCGAGCAAATGACCACAACTTTGCTCGAGCTCATTTATTTGATATATATTATTTTCTAACTGAATAGTAACGCTTTGCTAGCTAATCAAACTCCTTAATTAACTACCTAGTACGTCGTCCTTGTTGTCGCTGATGTATTGGTACCAGTCATCTGTGTCCCGGCTTTGCGATCACTGCTACCATCCTCTCCGGAGATCTCCTCCAAGGACCGGCCTTTGGTCTCAGTGACCAAGAATGTGAAGAAAAACCCAAGCATGTTTGTGACAGCCAAGAATATCATAGCCTTCCTAATTTCCTTCACTTCACCCTTTAAAGTATAGTTTTGCACCCCAAATGCACCCACCATGGCCCCGGCCTTCCCTGCCGCCGCACTCAATGCGTGACACGTGGATCTAACCCTAGTCGGAAACAGCTCAGCCGGAAGCACAAACGTGGTGCTGTTGGGGCCAAAGTTGGCAAAGAAAAAAGTGAGGCCGTATAAGGTTGCAAACATGTACTTGTTGTTCTTGACGTCGTCATATTTGTAGCCTATGATGCCCATGAACAAAGACATCATGAAGAATCCCAAAAGTTGGATCTTGAACCTGCCAAGTTTCTCGATGAAGAAGACGGTGAACCAGTAACCAGGGAAGGTGCCGAAAAACGCAACTACAAGCATTGCTCGAGAGGTCTCGAACATTTCTCGAAGCGCGTTAACCTCGACGTTCTTTTGAGTGAGACCCATCACTGGGAAAATGTCCTTTTGTGTTAAGTTTTGGCTGTAAAAGGCGATATCCAACAAGAACCAAGTAGTTGTTGTACCTGAGGCATATAGCAAACGTCAGACCGATAAGATAACTAGCTAGAGAAATATTCTATGTAAATTCTTAACCTAAAAATATACGAATCCAATGTTTTATCTAATTAACATATCTAGTTGGATATAAGCGGTATCATTTTACTAATTATTTACAGTATTTGGTATACAGTTGATGTTTTTAGTTACGAGGTAAAAAAGCGAGTATATATGAAGGGTACGTACCAATTAGGTGTTTTCCGTGACGCCTAACGAACTCTCCGGAGAATAATGAGTAATCATTGGCAGCCTTGAACTGGGCCAACTTATCTTGTTCATCTTGGATTTCGATATCCAAGACCCTACCCATGTCAGAAGCTGCTTGTTTGGCGTTGCCTTCAATCAAGGCGGTGTACCGACCTGTTTCAGGCATTTTCATCCTCCAGTAGAAAGTGACAAGAGCGGGAAAAGCTCCAAGCATAAGCACAATCCGCCACAGATAGTCCGCCTGTGGCTGCGTGGACATTACATTCGAATAATCCACAGGGATGGCGTTGAATGCCGGTGCAGGATACAGGTCGAGGAAGATTTTCGACAATATCATAGACACCAACCCGGCAAAAATGATTCCGACACCCTGCATCGCAAACACCGCTGCTATAAACCTCCCACGAGTCATTTTGTTGGCGTATTCAGACATGATCGTGGCGGAGAGAGGGTAATCGCCACCGATACCAAACCCTAACCAAAACCTGAAGAAGCACAAGGTTGTCATAACAGAGCCCGCTGAGGAGCCAAATGATAGGCCGGAGCAAATGGCACAAATAACCATTATGATTAGGGTTATCCCGTAGACCTTCTTTCGGCCTAGTTTGTCACCGAGCCACCCGAATACGAGCTGACCCGATAGGGTTCCGACTAGGGCAACACCTATCACGAAGTTGTTGACGTCCTGTGGGAGCTTCCCCGGGTTTTCGGTGCCAGGCTTGTAGTAGTAAAGGCGGCCAAGGAGTTTGGAGATGGTGGAGATGCAAAAGAGGTCGTAAGCGTCCGTGAAGAAACCCATTCCGGCTATGACAATAGCCGTTACGTGGTACCATTGTGTTCTGGCTGAGTCCAGTGCATGCAGCACGGCTAAGGCCATTTTAGTAATTCAGAACTGGGGCCTTATACTCGACTGTTTGTTGCGTGTTTGCTGCTGGTGTAGACGTGGGCGGTAATGATTTTATATATAGGCGTTCATTTGTACGAAGTATTACAGGGAGACGTTTATACCTAGGTTTTGAGGAGAACTACAAGAAATCAGAGGGTACGTATCAAGGATATTCCACATATGTGCTTTATGCTTTGTGACTTTGTAATAAAATGGTTTATTATAATTAAGATTATGGGTTAATCAATGACAAAACTTGATATATTCCAACAATCATAGCCACAGTGATGGAAAAGAGTTGAGCTCTTGCATGACGACGTAGGTTCGAACCCCTGTGACTAATCTAACAAAATCTATCATTTGAAGAAAAAAAATCATAGCCACAATTAGACTAATTAAACACATGGTATGGCCGTACCAGGATCCTTCTACGTATTAACAGGAGTATAAAACATGATTGATGTGTTATACTCACTGTTCTAAAAATTCTCGCCTAGCTACTAGATTGCTGGTCACCACCCTCGAGTAATCTCTAGATGTCTGAAATTTAAGAACAAGCGGCCCTCCTAGACCGCCTAACTTGCCCCAAGCCGTTAAGTCGCAACTCTCACTTAGACAGAAAATAAATAATTTTCAATTTACATTATGTTCTAATACTTTGTAATTTATATGTCATTCTATTTTATAATTTATGTATTTCAATGTAATTATATATCCTTTAAGCATTAAACACTTATAATTGATCTAAACCAACTAGTCCGTCTAGCCGTCTAAGATGTAAACCCCAACCCACCACAAGACTAGCGCCTAGTGTCTTTTAGAACATTTCTTTTGAATATTGTGGCATCCAAGGAGATCAAATTATCTTCAACTTCCTAGACAAATTAACCCATCAATTTTCTGGGCTTTGTAAGCAAGCTGCTAGGTAGCTAGCCATTAATTTTGTAATTGTCCTCTGGAATGTGGATGGTAACTATCTTGAAATTATGCTAAATCTGTGGCTGTCTCTGTCTTTCAGCGGAGTTACTATCATTCTTCATGAACATTATATTGTTTGACAATTTTGTATTGTATGATCATTGTCCTTTGTGAATTTGGTCGAATATGCTTTACATCTTTGAGTAAAAAACGAGGTTGTAATCCTAAGAAGTATTATTGGGGGTGGGGGTTGTCAATAAAAATAGTATGCGCAGCGGACAATTTTTTTTATAAAAGCATGTAAATTGACATTTTATGGAACATTGACATTGGTAGGCCTAAGACCATTTGCTAAATTATATTGCATGTCTATCGACATATGTCAACAGCTTTCAAGTGAGTATGTCGACTGATATCATTAACTTTTGAGTGAGCATGCCGATAGATGTCATGATGAGCCTATTGAAAGATAAAGATACCTATAACAATATACATAAAGGCATGAGGCTGGCAGCTGAATAAATTTGGGGTTCCACCATAAAACTAATTGGCAATATGAGGAATAGCCCAACCTCTGATAAGCCCGTGCAAAGTTTTTCCTCCCATCAATGTAGGACTTATTCTCAACATGCCCCCTTATGTGTGACGAATTTTCAAGTCTAACACGTGGACAACACAACAAGTTGACGTGAAGTGTGTGTGGTCATTTGGCTTCACACGTGGGACAACCTGCTCTGATACCATGAAGAAAGTTGGGGTTCCATCGTAAAACCAATTGACAATATGGAGAGTAGTCCAACATTTTAAAAGTCTATGCAAAGTCCTTCCTCCCATCAATATAGGATTCATTCTCAATAACAGCTTCTCTGTCCAGTCTTCATAAAGGCAATTCGTTGAGGACAACTCCTAAAGGCATCTCGGATTTTTAAAATTTAACACTTAGCTCTTTCATGTATAATTTCTAAGCTTGATGTCAGCCCACCTTGCTCCAAGGTGGATCGTATCCGCCCCTTGACTACAGCAGGTCTGCTGTTCCCAATATGGTGTCGCATTTGTGTCGACTGAGAAATTTTTGGGTGTTCCGGGTACACCAAAAAATTTTGGTGTACCCTCACTCATAATGGTGGACCCTATCCTCACTTTTTTTCCAATAAAATAATAAAATCAAATTTTAATGAGTGTGGGTACACCAAAATTTTTTGGTGTACCCGGAACACCTAAAAATTTTCCGTGTCGACTCCTTCATTTTTTTGACACGTGTTATACCACTTAACTCTAGCTTATTAAAAATTAACAGAATTAAGTTGAGATTAAGTGGTATGAGTCATGACACATGTCAAAAAAAATTAAAAAAGCGACATGGAAGAGACCTTTTTAAAGGACATCAGACCCTGGCTGTGAACTTAAGGTGGCTATACATGTACTTATGGCTAATTGATTAATTGTTAGCAACACAGATGTTTTTCTTATTGGAATATTACGAAGTTCTATAAAACTACACACACACACACATATATGTTCATGCAAAGTCATGATTCATGACACTTAGCTTTCGTTTTGTAAAACCATAACACGTCAGCTCAAATTTTATGACCAATATGTCATTGCACTGAAAACATAAGATTTGGAATGAGATTTTTCATTGCGAAATTGGTATTCCCAATCCAGATTCCACGCTCCAATTATCATATTTGTTAATTTTTCATTTTACATATATACCATTTCTATTTTCAAGTTTTTTTTTAAGTACAAACAATATTCTACACTAATATACTAAACAAAAAAAATTGAGAAGACAAAATTCAGTGAGTAAAAAATAAAAACCCTAACTATCAAGTCATTTGTAAAAAAAAAAAAAAAATCTACCAAGTCAATTCGCCACTTGCCGTTCCCAAATTTTAAATAGTAAATACTAGTGGATCAAGAAGAACAAAATTAAAAATTTTCTTTTTTTGTTCTCAAGAATCAAATACTAAATGTGGAAAGAAAAAAACGTAGCTTTACTTGGTGCCATTTATTTTGAGCTGTGTTTCAAGCTATATTTTAGGCACACTGAAAATCTCTCGAAGAAATTTAATCAACGTCCCAATCTCTCGAACAAACATCAAGACCTTGTTTGCCTCCACCAAAATCAGGACAAAGCGTAGGAAATAAAATATCTACCTTCCTTCTAAAAACAAAATAAAATAAATAATTACACATTTTTTCGTTTATTCCGCTGTACCTAACATATTTTGATCATAAAAGTATCATAATTAAAACTGTTTATCTTACGCTATTTTTGAGTTTTTAGTTTATTCTGACAGTCTTATATAGTTAAGAGAGTAAAGTTATCATAATGATTCAACAACTAAACGTTATTTAGTCCGATTCGTCTAATTCTTTAATTTTTTAACATGTGCAGACTTGCGTTCTTAGTAATATAAAATTATTTTTGGTCAAAAATATTGTCTTTGTATTAGAGTTTTATCGAATTATTTATTCTATACAAAGAATGACCAACACAGTATCGAATTTATTATTTTGTTTGCATATATAATTTTTAAAGTCTTAACTATTGATAACCAGCTTTGGGGGAAAAAAAAACTATTGATAACCAGCTACTTAGTAATTCTGTTTACTAATACTAAAACTACAGATCCCTCCCAATTTTTAAGGGTGATTTCCGGTTCCAACCTCTTAAAATATTTCAAACAATTACTTCACATATTGAAATTTGGAGATATGTTAGGTCATTGGCGTTAAGTGATTATGTAAACTTGGATTAAGCAATTTTTTCTCTCACTTATGAAGCTCTAAATCTCTAAATCGATCCCTTTTAGCCGGGCAAATTTAGAGCATAACCTAGCTAGAAAGGATACATTAGAGAATTCAGAGCTAACGTGTCACCTAATGTTAACAACATCATCACTTAAATGCTTTTCACCTAATAAATGTCTATTTTTCTTTGAGAAATGCTAACAATATTATCACTTGCCTTCTTATATCAACTTCTCACTTCTCCTTATTTTTTTTATAGGAATAAAAGGCTTCATTAAAGAGAGAAACCATCAGTGCATCCAATTCCAAAATTATCCAAATCAAAAGTCGCCCTAGCAAATAAAGGGATACAGAACTCCCAAACAATGATCATTTTGGACATGGAGACCCTGATCAGAAAAAGCATCCACCACAAAATTTGTCTCTCTAAAAATGTGCGTCAACTGGATGTCAACGAAGTTAGAAACTAACCACCTGATATCTTCAACCATAGAAATGAGGTTCCAGGAGATCTCACACAAGCCTTGGGCCGCCTAAATAACAAGTTTAGGGGGCGTTTGTTGCGCCGGACTATCTCGAACTGGATTAGCTTCAAGGACTAAGCTGGACTGGCTTAGACTAGACTAAACTGGACTAACTTAGTGAAGCGTTTGGTGCAGTATTGGACTAAGAAGCTGGATAATAACAAATTCTAATATTATATTATTTAATATATAAATTATTAATATTTTATTATGATCTTATCTTTTTCTTCACCTTTTCCTACCATTTCCATCCCACTCTTTTCCTCTTCTCTCATCGTCCCACCCTTTCCCTCTTTTTTTCCTCTTAGACCTCTCAATTCATGTCTCTTTCTCATTCCTGGTCAAACTCCTTATTGATTCCAGTCTCTATTTCTCTGTCCTCCCTCCCTCTCTAGCTATGTGTTGTTCGAATGGAACCTCACGGCTCCAATTTTCCTGACGAGTTGCAGGTTTCCCGATGTGTTTTCCGGCCAACCCTCGTTAAATTGGATGAAGTTAGCACCGCCAAAAAATTCATCACCATCCCTAGACCGAGATCTTAGATTTGAATGCTCGAATCTGTCATGGATTTGAAGAAGCCCACACAGGCCGAGACTTCCAGACCATTTTCCGGCCACATTCGACCACATTTTGGCCTTGATTCAGGTAAAATCGTAATCTTGTCACTCCCAGCTTCAATTTGGTATATTTTATGTGAAAGTTGGTTGTGAAATGGATCTGAAAGAGAGTCGGAAAGTTAATGATTGATCTAGGTGACCGGAGATGACGATGAGTCTGTCGGGAGTGGTCGTTGAGCATGACGAGGACGAGAAAGAGAGGATAGTCTTAGCTAGTCCCATGGTTATTGGGGGGTCTCGCTAAGACCTCTTAGTGAAGGGTTTTGTCCATGCTAGTCCCCTTGAGTCTCATTAATGTTAGTCCCAGCATGGAACAAACACAGTATTGGACTAATAGCTAGTCCAGTCCAGTCCAGTCCAACTTAGTGAGGGCAAACAAACGCCCCCTTAGAGTTACCTTCCACCATGATTTTTTAAAACCCTTTCGTTTTGCATACTTTAGGCCCTCCTTGAAAGCCTTCGCCTCCGCTTCATTAATGGTAGCCCCATCGAGATTAAACGCTCCAGCACCGATCATATTGCCATGTTCATTCCTAATAACAAAGCCTACAGCCGATTTCTCCTGCACAACACAGCCACCAAAATTTAATTTAACAAAATTATGGTCATGGGGTGTCACTTAATATGATGTCTACTCTCTTTTTGCAACCAAATTGCAGTTTTAATTGAAAACTCTCCATTAGAAGTGGCTCCCCGCATTAATCTATCCGTCGTTGGGTGACCAGGAATGGTCACATTGCAAATCCTTTTAACTATGTCAACACTCAAAACTTGGTTTAGTTTGGTCCCAACAGTAGTCTTCAATAATATCACTTACCTTCAAGCTCCAATCCATATTACTTCTCTGATCCTCAGGAACAAGATGAAATAAGGGATAAGGAAAAACCCAAAGACGGATCCCAAACCAAACGTCTTGACCATAACTCACAATCCATCTCATATCCCTTCTAATCACATCCCTATTCCGAAGGGCTTCTCCTTATGCCATTAATAACAGTGAAAATGTCAAAATAAGGAGAGATTTTTCAATGTAACCGGTACACGGGTGGTACATCATGTGTCACTATACAAATAATGAGATACGTGTGCTAAAATGTTAATAACTTAAAAAATAAAATTTCTCACCACTCATATTAAAACACAGGTGCACTACTTGTGTTCTCATCACAACTAAAAATTCTTCCAAAATGAGAAGGTTGCGAACATTTTTTTTCTTTATTTCAAAATGTATAGGTAAATATTTTGACATGTAGGTTCTACTGCCAAAAATTAGTCGCCCTCACAAACGCTGCCAAACGTGGCCTTTACAAACTCCACGCCGCTGATACGCTTCTCCCTCTCTCTCCCTGCCTCCCTCCCTCCCTCCTCTTGCGCGCCTTACTTTCTGGTAAGCCATTTGTTTACTGCACTCTCTCTCTCTCTCTCTCTCTCTCTCCTATTTCCTATTTCTCATTTAAAAACAAAAATAATTCAATTTTGTTGGGTCAATACTGATCAGAGAGAGAGAGCGCGGCGAATAAGATGGTGGAGTTGGAGCGAGCCCAGAATCCATGGATGAGCACGGAGCAGACGCACTCGGTTGGGATTGCCGGTGTAGATTTGTCGGGCCCAGAATCAACCGCTACGGTTAGAGATGGGGCTGAGTTCTCTGCCTCGCAGCTTCCCATAACGTCCGACTGGCAATTGGGAGTTGCCGAGCGAGCTTTCTCGGCGGCGGGGGCAGCATTTTTATCGGCGATTATTGTTAATCCGCTTGATGTTGTAAAGGTATGCCCTTTGATTTTTTTTTTGTAGTCTGTTTGGTTTCCGAGAAAGTGAGAAGAAAGTGTAAAACGAAACCGAAATTCGTTGCATTTGATTTTAAATTTATTTATTTTAAGATTCATTACAATTCAGTAGCAGGGGAAGAACTGAAATGTTGAATTTTGGGTATTTTTGGTATATGGGGTTTTAAAAACACAACAACAACAATCAAAACTTTACCCCACTAAGTGGGGTTGGCTCGCCAAGTCTTCCGTTAGCTCCAAGTTTTAAAATTTTACGAAAGACTGATCAAATTTTTGGTTGTTTTAGTGATTTGGAAACATGGACTGAGCAATTGTTGTGTTTATATGCTGTTGCAGACAAGGTTGCAAGCTCAGGCAGCTGGGGTTCCTTACTCGCATCCACTAAGTAATGTCATTAGTCGGATGGCATATTTTGGGCCAAGCATGGTATGAACGCCTTACTTCTATGTCCTAAATTTAGATTCGTAACCATTATTCTGTTTGCTTTTGTTGTTATGGTGGTGTAACTGTAATCCGAAATGAAATGGTTTACATATGTCGCATATGGTGGTTTGATAGAGTTCACTACTTGATCAAGCAATAAGTTGTGTTTATTACTTGCATTGGTGTCTCGGCATGAAACCTTATAATCTCTTGGTTTCTTCAATTAGCTGACAGATTTAATGTTATGTGGTATTGTGAGTATGAGGAGTTACATGTAGGTATTTTCAAATTACCCGAGAGGCTAAGATATGTAATATTTCTGTTTGACGGTTTCAGTGCAGCCACTTGGATTTTTCTTCTTTTTTTTTCCCCCATTTATTTTCAGTTGATTTAGCAGAAATAATGTTGTTCTCCTTTTTTCACTATTGTTAGTTTATTTTTTGTGTGCTCAGATGTTTGCGGATCTAAGATGTTCACCATCATGCACTCGGGCTGGAATTCAAGGCACTGTTTCAATATGTCCTCCGGATTGTTTTCAGTACAAAGGCACATTGGATGTCTTCTACAAAATAATTAGACAGGTGGGCGGGTTTTGCGGCATTGTTTTAGATGTATTAGTGATGTCAAATGTTCATGAAAAGTGAACTGTAGTTAAAAGTGTGCACCTGCTTATTTGTTCGTGATTATATTGCTTTGTTAATTCCTGTTCGTAAAACATGATATGTATGCATAGTGCTTATCCATGCCTGTCTAAGTAGTCACCTTCATCTCCACTGTTCTTGCCTGTGATTTTGACTTTGGAGATTGAAATTGCAGGAAGGATTTGCAAGGCTATGGAGAGGCACAAATGCAGGGTTAGCCCTTGCTGTTCCAACAGTAAGTTTTTAATGTTATCAGGTCTTAGTTGGGTTTCCTCTTGGGCATGCCATTAATCTTTCGTTTATGTGACTCGCCTTTTTGTTAATCAGGTGGGAATTTATCTACCGTGCTATGATGTGTTTCGCAATCAGTTAGAGGAATTCAGTGCCCATAATGCACCAAGCATGACAGCTTATGTCCCGCTAGTTGCCGGCTCTTTGGCACGCTCATTAGCTTGTGTAACTTGCTATCCTATTGAACTTGCTAGAACTCGCATGCAGGTAACTTAGAAGTTTAGAACTTCATAATAAGCTTAATCTTGTTCTACATTCATGTTATAGATGTTTTCTCAGATTTGTTTTGGCAAAGTTTGGTCTGGCTGTCAGAGCCTAGTTGTGGAGGCTTCTCGTACTTTTATTTATTTTAATTTATCAAAATTTTTTAATAGGCATTCAAAGTGATACAAAATGGCGGGAAGCCTCCTGGTGTTTTGAAGACTTTATTTGGTGTCGTCTCTCATGTCAAGACGACAAGTCATGTGCAGAGCAACTGTAAGTCCATTTTTTCCTGCGTTTCTCAGATCCATTTTTTCATCCTCTCTTTTCGAACTTTCAGAAATTTGGCAAAGAAGAATTTTTTTCCCCTTCAATTTGTAGAGGTTAAAATTTTATGAAATAACTTGGGGGAATTACGGAGCAATTTTTTTTAGTTTAAATAGAATCACTCCTGCATTAACTTTTCCATGAACACAAATTAAGACCTGAAGTGAAATAAGTGACGATTTGAGTCATCGCTTATTATACTTTTTTTTTTTTAATGACGTTTGCTGCTTTGGCTTCACTTATTATTTTTTTGAAGTTGATGATTTTGATATAGTCTCTTTTATCAGTGCAAGGTTATCGCGTCCTGTGGACCGGTATGGGAGCACAGCTTGCTCGTGATGTTCCCTTCTCAGGAATCTGTTGGGCAACCCTTGAGCCAGTAAGGATTCATTCTTCCGATTGCTTATTCTTTTGTATGTTTACTTGCTTTAACGAATTCTTATTTCTGTCTGAACAGCTCAGGCGAAAACTTCTTGGTCTGGTGGGTGATGAAGCCAGCGCACTCAATATCCTTGGGGCAAATTTTTCCGCTGCTTTTGTTGCAGGAAGCCTTGCTGCTGCAGCTACATGTCCGTTGGATGTTGCAAAAACCCGAAGGCAGATAGAGGTAATTTACTTCTCTGTGTTCTGTTCTGAACGGATCACTTGATAAGCAGGAACTTCTTATGATGAACATGTGATGCTTATAAACAATTCTACTGAAACTGCATTTCTGGGGAAAATTATTATACTTTCTTCTTGTATATATTTACCCTGCTCTTAATCTACATCTGTTTTGGAATAAAAAATCAGAATGATCCAGTCAGGGCAATGAAAATGACAACACGGCAAACACTAATGGAGATTTGGAGGTATCCCTCTAATCTATAAATTTTCTGATTATTCATTTCGATCTTTCCTAGGAATTACACTTACATAATGCTTTATTCTGGTACAGGGGTGGAGGTTTGAAGGGATTGTTCACGGGAGTTGGCCCTCGTGTTGGCCGCGCAGGCCCTTCTGTTGGGATTGTGGTTTCCTTCTACGAAGTTGTGAAGTATGTTCTCCATCAGCGGTATGCAGCTTCATGATAGTGGGGCAGATCCATTTTTCCTCCTTTTTTATGATCCTTCGATTGTGTCTCCTTTGATGCGGCGTCCTGAAACTTTGCAAAGGATGAGGAAACGATTTTGATACGGAAGATTAGCTACAAGTTTTGCAGATACAATAGATTTTTCCTCTAGTTTTGGATGTTTACTTTTTACTCAGTTTTGAGCAGACATTTTAATGTTTAGGTTCTGCTTATTTGTCCAAATTTTTTCTGAGAGTTCATCTCAGTTAATCAAGTTATGCCGTTTCTCTAAAATTTTCACTTGATCCCTAGTTTGCAATGAAGATATTGAACTGGTTCGGGATTGTTGTAGGGCTCGTTGGGAAGTGATTTTAAAATGATTGAAAGTGTTTTTGATGAGTGCTTTTAGAATCAATTTTTAGTGAAAATGTAAGTGAATTTTGGAAAAGTATTTGAAATGTTTCATGCAAGAAGCACATAAATGGTGCTTCTTGAAGGAAGCACTTAAAAGTGCTTTTGGAACTCACACTTTAACCAAATGAGCTTTCAATCATTTTAAAATCACTTCCAAATAAGCATGTAGAAAGCTCGTTCCTCACAAGTGCTTTTGTTAGAAGTACATTGAAATTTTTATTAAAAAGTCAAGGTGGCGCATCAACAACTTAAAAGTAATTTTAAATTCAGTGCTTCTAAGTTCATGTAACAAACCTAGTGCAAGAACAAGTGCTTTTAATAGTGAGGTAACGCCTTTTCTTTTTCGTTACTTTTCTACAAGCGATTTTTTGCTTTAAACTACAAGTGCTGGAAGAAAGATTTATCATTTAGGTGTATGTGGAGAGCACATTTGTTTTAACCAATATGGCTACATCCAGTATTTTCTTTTGGTCATATTAAACCGAAGAAAAACAAGAAATTTACAAATTAATATACTAATTAATGAAGTAAATTTAACGTTGGAGAACCAACATACATGGAAGAATATTCAACAAGAACGTGACCAAATTAGCAATAAATCCTCAAATAAATGTACTCTTGTCCAATTTGCAAATTGATTTTACATTATCCTTGCTTGATCTTGCACCGTCCGTTTCCCTCCATCTCTATCATCATCGATCATCGGACGGTACAATTTAGTGGATGAGATATGTGAGCACTAATGCCAGCAGCATTAGAGCGTATGCTATCCCTTGGTCTATTGTTGTCCCTGCAAATTGCACAATACAAAAATAAAGTAATTAACAATAAAATTCATTAGTTATAAGTGCTTATCTAAAAAACACCAGAAAATACTCATAGAATTAAAGACGTAACGTTTGAAAATGTTTATTTAAAAAGTATTTATGCTTATAAGTATTTAAGCTTTTATTAAAAGCAGATCCAAAATTTTAATAAAAAGGTAATCCTGAACAAAGTACATAGCAATTGCTTTCCATATGTTAACCCCAAAACCATATGAGAGCTTATTGATTTAAAAACAATATTAACTTTTTACGTCGAAAATTGTTAAAAGCACTTTCGATAACTAAAGGTGCTATTAACTTTTTAAAATCAGCTCAAGACATGTCCTTAGTATTTTATGTTGAACGTTGTCAAAGCGTTTTTGGTTATTTGAAAACCCCAAAAAGGCTTTTAGATACCAAAAAGCAATCCAAAAAGGTTTTTGTTAAAAATGGGATCAATGAAAAAAACTAAAAACAAATTAAACATAACACAAACATGTCATTGTCACCAATACGAAGATAGAAATGTAAGAGAGGTTACCATCGCTTGTTAATGCCGATGCCGGTGCCGGAGCCAAGCTGGTCGCACGAGCCACAGGCAAAACGATAGCGTAAAAGGTGGCAATAATTGCAACCACACCAAAAGATGACGAGTTCATCGCCGCCATTTTTTCTCCCTTTCCACCTCTTCTCTTTGTTTAACGTTTGAAGATCTCCTCCTGCAAACAAGAAGAGATCAACACCAACGTTAACCTACAGAGAGAGAGAGAGAGAGGGGGAGAGAAAAGCTAATCACGATTAACAAATAAATTAAGAGACTAATCAAATGGCTTAAAGGGAGGCCCAAGGGTAGGGAGATTCTGGATCAACAACGTTCTGCTTTTATGGCCAAATATTGTGCATGCATGGCGAAGTGTGGGGCCAACCCGCATCTGTAGGGATCCACCTACCCATGCTACCCTTCATTTCCATTTTTCCTTAATAATTTTGCTAAATTTAAATCGGTTTGTTTGTGTGTTTAGGTTTGGTGTTCGATAATTTTGAGACAGACTGTATTGCGTTTGCCCGGTTATCTAGATTTCTAATAATGTTTTGCTAGAGTACTTATCATTCGAAGGAGAAATTCTTGGATTCGGACATCTGTATTACATGATCAGTTGTAAGCGATATTCGTATTTTTGTTATTTTGGTCTCACCAATTAGTCCATAACCTCACACTTCTCCGGCCCTTTATTTGCTACCCTATGAAACGGATGTATTAGAAACAATGTAGATTCTTGTGGTTTGGAGTGCTTACTGTCACAAGAGCGGAAACTCGTTGTATCTTGGAAGATGAGCATCGAAAAATCATGAACACCGCGTTAGAGACGAGAGCAATCAAATTAAGGATTGCAGAGTAGCCGAATAGGTCGAGAGATAGCCAGTAACCAGCAGAAGCATATATAAAACACACTACATTATCAGAGATCATCAGCTAGCTTAGCTAGATACATGTTTCAAGTCTCACAAGACAGAGAAAACAACAGAGACAAGTTTAGCTAGCTTGCTAGACCCTTAATTTTATTAATGCTGTGGAAGCTAGCAAGAACTAGCTAGCTACTAATTTAACGAGGCCAAAGGAAAGCTCCCATGGCAAACTTCCTCTTCTTCTCCACACTTCCCACAACCGGAAGACCGTATTCCGACAGAAGGCGGTCGAGCTTCCCTTCCGGCATGGTTTCGTAGTCGGATTTGGAATACGTTGGATAGTGCAATGTCATTTTAAAGAACACACCAGATTTCTCCCCCTTTGCTCTGCTCTTCCTCTTCTGACCACTTGAAAACTAGTAACTGATGACTCCATATCGTACGGGATTTATGACATACATAATAGGTGGCCTTTTATAAGGAGAAGGGCCAATGGTGGAATCCTAATTTAATATTCAGAACGGTTCATTTTCTTGGAAAATTTGTTAGTGACTAAGGCAAGGAGCAAAATCATCACGAAGTGATAGAGTGGTTGGGGGTAATTTTGAAGTTCGTATTACATGATATGTCTTGAGTTCGATTCATGAAACTAACGAATAACATGATGATCGACATAGGAAGGCTAAATAGACATTAATCTTTCTAACCTCAAAAAGATAAATTGTCGTAATAAAGTCATCAATTGATTTTTTTTTTTTAAATAAAGGCAAGGAGCAAGATCTAATAAGTTGTTGGAGTAGTTGCATCTGGTCACCAACTACAATCTCGTTTTCCATATTTCCAAGGGCTTGTCTGCTACGTGGCAGCTGCCCATCTCACACGAGGAGGAAATTTTGTAAGCATGTAGTCACGCAGGTGCACACAAACAATAGCACAATGGTAATGAGGATCCCCTCTAAATCCTCTTGGTGAGGATTCTGGAGATCCTCTAATTACGTTTGTTTATCGTATATTATGCAGTCAATTTTTGTCAGGTACTGTTTATATTCAATTTTAAATAAAAAAAATTACAATAATTTCTGACCGCACGATGTACAATGAACATACGTGATTAAAGGATCCAGAGAGGATTCTCACCCAGAAAATGGGAGAAATCTTCTGTCAGGCTACAGATGTGGCGGACCCAAATTTTATAGGTAAATGCAGACGTGGACCTAGACGTTTACAAGACAATTACATTTCTTCATTGATTTAGGTAAATGAGAGAGCTGCCCAACAGATGAATCTCTCAAACGACAATTACATTTCTTAATTGATTTAGGTAAATGCAGACGTGGACACAAAACATCCGACGTTAAAAACATAAGTGACCTAATGCTTCAGATGTTCCTAATTAGATGTTATATACAAATACAACCGTGATAAATTGAAACCAAAAGGACCTAGATGTTTACAAGCATTTGGAAACCCTGGAAGTACTTCTGGCAGAGGATCTGGACTGGTAATATCTCCCATCAAAATGGTAGAAAGAGAGGATCCTCTTTGTTCTTGTAGATCTCGAACAGTTGCTTAGAGTAACGACTCGCCAATGTCCTACACGTTTCAATGCCTTTTGGGTCATATGCCTGCAACTCCTTCGCAGTTCTCTTGAGATCTCCGTTCGGGTCTCCATTAGAGAGAAACTCAGCCAATAAAGATCCCCTGTAAAATGAGGAGAACAGAACATCAGCAGTAATATAATTGAAGAAACACTTAGATTGTAGAAACAGTAAGTTAAATCCTAATATTGCATCAATCACAAAATCAAATTCTTACTTGAGAGCATCGAACTTGCTAAAACCACGACTATTGGTGCACAATGATCCCTTGGTATACTGTTCTTCAGAAGTCTGCTGTCGATAAAGAGCACATACAGCTTTCATGCACAGCTCTGGATCCTTACCAAATGCAGACAGCATGTCTGCCTCAAATTCCCACTTCGATTTCTGATCTTTGTTGCTCTGAAATTTCGACAGAATCTCATCGAAGTCCACATCATCATCTGAGCAACCTTCTGACTTTGTAGAAGCATCATGACCATCAGAAACATCAGAATCATCTTCAACAATAAATCCACCCAAGCTTTCACCTTCACTTTCCGACCCAACCTCTTCCACATCATCATCTTCAACATCCTCATTTGCCAGATTTTCTCGATCATATTTAGTTTCACTTGTCTGAGCTGAATAGTCTTTTTGTGCCCCACCTCTTTCCCCACATTTTCTCAACCTAACGAGACGCCGCCTGGGAGGACTAACAGTACCCATGGCATTGTCAACCCCAGAAACAGTAGCAGTCACTGAGCTATCATTGAGATCAGATCCTACTTTGTCATGTATAATTTCCTTAAGATGCATTTTCTTGAGTTGTCCGATAGGAATATCATCATCACTACTTTCCGAGTCACTGGTAACAATATTAAGAGCACGCTTTCTTTTGGGTTTTGAGGCAAGCAGGCCCTCATTGATATTATCAACATCTTCCTCAGCACATTTTTTGGTAGTCATATCTTTTTCACAACCCCCAGTTTCTCCTAATACTGAACCCGACGAAATGCAGACCTTTCTGCTTTCCTGATTATTTGCAGGCAAAAGTTCATCATCACTATCACTAATATTGACGATAGTGAGAGTAGAAGGTATGCCACCACCAGGCGTAGATGGAGCCATCTTCTTGCAAGGACTCCCCTCTTTGTTGAATTCCAACCGTTTCCTAGCTTGTCTGCTGGTAGAATATTTCATATCAGACTGCACACAGACACGTTTATTCTCTCCCTTAATACCATCCCAATGCTTGCACGGTGTGTCATTGCACGGAGTGCCTGCCATAGATTGAAACCAACTGTTACATATTGTCGTGTAAAAATTAAATACATTCGTTTAAGAAACATGAAATCATATATAGACTATAGTAGTGTAACATGAATTTTCTTCAAGGAAAATAAATGCATTGCTTTGGTAAGACATGCAAAAAAATTAATTTTCTTTATAGGAAAGACATACAAAAGTTGCATTCACTTAGGATTGGAATTAAACATTGTACTAAGTATCCTTTGAATGCAGATCAGAAGAGTGGCTCACAGAGGAGATGCTACGGGTGAAGTACTTCAAAGCAGTTATATGAGTCAAACTAAACCAATATGAGCACTTCTGTGCCACTAATGACCGTATTAATTCTGAAATTTGGATAAAAATTGACTCATATTCATACACAGCTTGAATACCGATACATTAATTTCGTCAAACTATTTATTCAAGGAAGGTAGCAGAACCACATACTAAAGTAGATGCTAAACTACCATAGTATATAGGTGAGTAATGTACTTTACTTCATACCTGCTGACTGCAAATTTCCGATCTCTTTACCGAGGGGGAGACATGTAGAGCCAACATCCACCCGATCCACAGCCATATCTTTGTCTCTGGAATACTCCAAGCCACCTTCAACTTGCAATTCATCGTCAAGTTTAATCCTTTTATTCAACTGCACAGTCCCACTGTCTTCAAGAGAATCCACATTTAGCGATCCTACCCCTGCCACCTTCATCCATCTATCCAACGGCAATTCCCCGCCTTTCAAGACCAACGATTCCAGTTCCTTGAACTTTTGCTTCCAAGCCTCAACATCGCTTTCAGCCTTTTTCTTCTCACACTCCAATACTTTAATCTCAGCCATAAGCTGAAAGACCTTGTCTTCCTCCCCGTTCTCCTCCGTCAGATCACCAATTCCCTCCCCTTTTTCTCCCCCACGATTTTTCTTCTTTTCATCTCCACCACTCTCCCTCCTCAAAGCCTTGATCTCTTCTTCCATCGCAATCTTTTCGCGCTCCAATGCCCGAAACTCGGCCTCCAGAGCTGCATACTCACACTCTCTCTTTACAATCTCCAGCTCTAACTCCACACACCTCTCCTCAGCTCTCTTGCTCCTGTTCTCCAGTTCACTATCCCCACACCCATCCAACCCCTTTCCACAACGGGCACCGGCGACATCTTCACATTCCATTACCTCCATAATTTCTCAAACCAGCTATCAAAACCAAGAATTTCAGAAATCACCTCACCAGTTCTCCCATTAACAAATACCTGAATTACAAAAAAAACATAAAAAAATTGCAGCGTTCAGAAATTGAAGATTTAGGGGCAAAAATTAAACCAAAAGCTCCATTCTTTCAAGAAATATGAACTCACTTGCAGAAGCAATTAGAACGGCAGCGTCAGAATCCGGCGATTTGGAGCAGATGCTCGATTAGGGTTTTACTGCTGCTGCAAAGTTGCAAACGGTGTGTGTGAGGTGAAGCATCCCAAATACACAAAGAAAATTTTGAAATATGCCCAAATTTTATAAATTATCTTTTGAAATAAGCTTAATTTTTAATAACTTTTAATTTTTGAAATAAGTACAAATTTTAGTTATTTGAACCATTTCAGAAAACCTCAATACACAATAACTGGAACGCAATGAGATGGAGGCGCGGAATGGTCGCCACGTGTAAAACTGTCAACGGATTGTTTTTCCTTATAGACAGAAATAATTACAGCATGGGTCCTTGGAGTATGACTTAATTGTAGGCTTGGTCTTTAAATTGAAAAAGTATCATTTTTTGTCAAGATCTGAATTTTACATAATGTAGGGTGTTGTCATCTCAATAAATGATTTCACTAAATTATTTAAAAGCACTTTCAAACTTACCTATAAATGTCCTAAACCTCTGACAAAAGAAAATGTCGTGACCAAATGTGACAGCAGAATACATACGTGCAAGTAAATCGAGAAATAGTGTGAAAATATCATTTCTTTAAAATATAAACGATCTTTTTGTACTGATTTATATTATATTAAAGAAAGGGAGACACATTTGAATTACGGATCTAGCCAGTTAAAAAGGAAAACCTAAACACTAAATGTTCGTTTGGATGTACTTTTAAAATGATTGAAAGCGCATTTAGAGAAAATATTTTTGGGTTTCAAAAACACTTAAATGTTTTCTACAAGAAGCACATAACTCGTTTGGATGTGCTTTTAAGACACTTTAAGTGCTTTTCCAAGATTTACTAGCATTTTCATTAAGGATTGTTTCTAAAAATATTTTCACCAAAAACGCTTTTAGTCATTTTAAAAGTACATCCAAACGAGTTATAAGACAATCTACTACTTGAAATAAAAATGTCATTTTCAAGCAAGTGTACTGTGTAGTTTGACAAAAATTCTTGAAAGGTCAGTATTTCATAGTTTGTCAAATTCAAATTCAAAATTTTTAAATACTCATAATTCATGGTCCAAAATTAAATTTCCGTAGTAGTTCGGGACCAATGTACAATTAAGCAAACTGTGCGTTTTGGGAAATTTTCTCATTCGACTGTGCGAGGCGATGAATTTCCCTCAACTGAGCGGGTTTTCCATCACTTTTTCCCGAGAAACAAACGGAAAACTAGAAAGAATGAAACTTTTCCAACATCTCAGACAATACTCCATCTCTACTCGCAGGAAAACCCTAATTTCTTCAATTGGAGTTGGGCTTCTGCGGAATGTGGGGCCCGAACGATGCTTTTGCACGCGCTCAGAGGACTCGGAGCTGAAGGGATTGCTGGAATACATGGATTCTCTGAAGAACTACGAGAAATTGGGCGTACCCAAAGACGCGGGTACGGATTCGGAAGACGGGTTCGATCTGGGTCGGATGCGACGGTTGCTGGAGCTACTGGGTAATCCTCACTCCAAGTTCAAGGTTCGAATTCTAACTCTATTTCAATGCTTGTGTTCTGTTTATTTAGAGAGAAAGTTGCGAAATTTGACATTGAAAGTGAGAGACTTTTTGTGTTTATTTGTGGAAAGTGCTTCGCATGAAAGTGCTTTTCTACTTTGTTTAAGTTCCATGAAGTGAAATTTATGCATGACATAAGTTAGCAGATATTTTTGTTCTTTTCCCAATTTTCATGATCTTGTTTTTGATGTGGTTATTTGTCTGAGCTTGAGAACAAGCGTAATTAACTAGCATGACAGCAATTATAGGCGGTTCACATTGCCGGGACGAAGGGGAAAGGATCAACGGCTGCATTTCTCTCCAACATGTTGAGGGCAGAAGGTTATTCTGTTGGTTGTTATACTAGGTGTGGCTTATTGGTTTGTTTCAATATCTATCATTTTACTTTATGTTTCGAACTTCCTCTGAATTTTTATTATCCTTTTGTTGAGAAGAGACTTTGTTTATGTCTACAGCCCCCACATTCAGACTATAAGGGAACGTATATCAGTGGGAAGGTTTGCTGAACCAGTGTCAGCGAAGGTGTTGAGTTCTCTTTTTGATAGGGTTAAGAAGATTCTGGACCGTGCAATAGAAGTTGAAAATGGGCGTACAAGTCATTTTGAGGTATCCACTTGTGTATAAATTTGTTGGTTGCGTTTTGATTAGATGATCATCATATAATGACTACAGAAAAAGATTTCAATACGGTTGAGAAGCTGTATAGCTCTAAAAAACTCATCATTTTCTGCTTTAATCAATGAGAATTTACGTTTTGAAGTCTTGGGAAGGAGCATGTAGTTGAATTCGCAAGATTATTTTTTTCTCTGTTCAGCATTTTCTATCGTAGCATCTGGGCATTGTTAATGCTAATTGTTATCACTTTGCATTTTATTAACATGTATTCTTTTCATATACAGTGCTGTTTGAATACATACTGATGCTTTGTGTACTTTTCATGTAAGGGGCTAACTGATTGGAATTTGTTAGGTTCTCACTGCTTTGGCATTCACATTGTTTGCTCAGGAGAATGTTGACATTGCGGTTATTGAGGTTATTCACTTCTCCTTCTAATGTTTTTTCCACAGAATTTCATCTTATTCATGCACATTGCTCAACGTCACCTTCTATTGTCTTTTAATTAGAAACAAAGAAAAAATTGAAGGGAATCAATTTAAACTGAGGGTTGCTTTGAGTTTTTACTATAAAACCAAAATATTATGATTGTACTGACTTTGCTTAATTCAAATGAACAGGCTGGGTTGGGGGGGGCACGTGATGCAACTAATGTCATTTGTAGCTCCGAACTTGCCACATCGATCATTACTACAATAGGTGAGGAACATTTGGCTGCACTTGGGGGTTCTTTGGAAAGCATTGCAATGGCGAAGTCTGGAATCATTAAACATGGCCGCCCAGTTAGGTGATTCTGCCTTGGAGATTTCATCTGCACAAATAAGCTAAAAGTTTTCTTGCACCGTTCTCCATTTAACTAACTCTTTACCCCATTTCCTTCTAGACATGTTATAAATGAAAAAATTGTTAGGTTATTCGATGGTCAACCATGGGGATTCCCTACTTAGATTTTGTAGAATGAAAGTAATTACATGCTGCCTGTTATCTCTTTCTCATGTTCAAATTGCTGGTTATCAGACATCAGAACTGCCATTGCTACTTCTTTTTTCATCGTGGTGGTGTATTGAAATTTATTAATTAATCTGATTCTAATTGGTTATATATATTTTTAGGTGGTTCTGGGTGGTCCATTCCTTCCACATATTGACCAAATTCTTCGTGATAAAGCATTGTTGATGAGTTCCCCTATGGTATTAGCATATGATACTGGAAATAAAAGTAAGATAAATGGTGTTAGCATGCTCAATGGCAGACCATTCCAATCTTGTGATATAGTCATACGAGTTGAAAGGGACTTGCAGCTGGTATGCATTCGGGCATAGGATCTATTGGGTTTTATTTCCAAGGTTCTGTGAAGGACTTGTAATTGTGGGTTTCCTTGCAGTTCATTGAGTTATTGGATGTGAAACTATACATGCTTGGAACTCACCAACTTCAGAATGCAGCAACTGCTACTTGTGCAGCACTATGTCTCCGCAACTTAGGTGAGGGTTAGTTTTATATAATCTTCTGTTGGACAATAATGTTGTCATATTGGAAACCAATAGGTTTTTCCATGTTACATAAGGTCAGAGTCACTTCACGGTTATTGAACATAAGTGATTGAATACCATGCTTTGTTGAGCAGGCTCGTGTCCTTTAGATTTCCCCCCTAATGCTTCTATGTGCACTTCAGGATGGAGAATTTCAGACGGATCCATTAGAACTGGTTTAGAGCAAACAAGCTTGCTTGGAAGAAGTCAGTTTCTAACATCAAAAGAAGCCCAGGCATTAGGATTATCTGGAGCAACAATATTGCTTGACGGAGGTGTGATTTTCCTTATTTTCCCTCCCTCCTAAATATCTAGATGAGGCTCTAATATTCAATACTATATATACACTTACTGGTAGGTCGATTACTAAAGGAAAATCAGTATTTATTGTAATTTGTAAATTGTAACTTAGTAGTGCTGATTTCTAACATGAACTCTAATTGTACGGTTTTGTTTATGGTTGAACTCGATTGGAGATTGTCAAGACTATCGAACTGAACTCGAGGCCAATAACTCTAAAAGTTAAAGTTTCTCTTATTTATTACTACCATTGTGTAACGCAATACTAAATGCTTGCTGGGAGTGATTTTTTCAGCCCACACCAAAGATTCTGCAAGAGCGTTGATGGACACTATAAAGATGACATTTCCAGAGGCAGGACTGACTCTTGTGGTTGCAATGGCTAGTGACAAAGATCATCTAGGTTTTGCAAAAGAGTGCCTTTCAGGTACAGTCAGGACTCGGTACTCGGTACTCAATTTCTATGATTGTATTGTTACTTATTCTATAATATTCCCTGGTTGTGATGTTTCATTGTTGGGGCGTCGGGCGTGGGAAAGATGGGAGCATGTACCTTCATGACAGATGGACTCCATAGAGATCTGACCGCATTGTTTGATTTTCTAGGTGGGCATGTAGAGGGTGTCATTTTGACCGAAGCTAACATCGCTGGAGGAAAATCTCGCACAACTGCAGCCTCATTGTTAAGAGATTGCTGGATCCAAGCTTCACAAGAATTGGAAACAGATATTCTTCACGACGAAATGCCGGAACACCAAAACTCAACTATGGATCAATTACTTTGCATAAGCAGGTCAGGAAGTAGACCGATTTTGTCCACCGAGGGTTCGTTTCAGGCATCCCTGAAGATAGCAAATCAGATTATCAAAGGAAGAACGGGGGACCGGTTGCGAATTGTTGTAATTACTGGTTCCTTACATATTATTTCACTGGTGTTAGCCACCCTTCATGGTTAATCTGTAATTTTATTTTTAACCCTGCCTTTCCATCTTCCCAGACTGGAATTAGGATTTCTCGTTTAAGAATCCAGTTCCTTGTCACCTCTGTGTTAACAAACTTGAACGTTAGGACGTGCTTGTGAGGTATGCCATTGAGCATGTAACAATTATATATATATATATATATATATTTTGGCAAATGCAGATCATGGTGCATAAACAAAAAAAAAAGAAAAGAAAAAGAAAAGAAATGGGCAGGACTCTTCAATCTTCTTACGGCTATATCTAATCTCCTGGTTCCTACAGAAACGAAAAAGAATTTCACGTTCTTCTTTTCGAGAAGGGAGGATAAGGAAAATTCTACTAATTGCAGCTTTCTCCAAACTTCTGGGGAAAGCATGAAATAAATAAATTAAAAAAAAGCTCAAATGGAGGTTCTGTTTATACACCTTATTTTGCTTATCTTCTAATATATAGTCTTTCGAGTAGATATAATCATATAAACATTAATATTGGAAGTTTGTTATGAGAGTCATGCGTCGCTCCTAATTGTTATAACATAGATAACCGACATGGTTGATATTTCATCGACTTAGGGCATAATATTAATAAATAGCTCATCAGATTAATACTACAAGTAAATTTGTAACAGTATGTGTAATTTGACGTGAATTTCGTCCTATATCATCTCTACCTAATCAAATGGTGATTTACTACTGAATGGAATTACCGCTTCAACTGCTCATTACTTTTAAGAAGCTTTACGGTTGGTCGCAACGTTTCTTTCTTTTTGTTTTTCTCCGAAAAAAGGATGAAAAGAAGGGTGCAAAGCTTATCCAATTTTGGGACACATCTATACATAGGAAAATAGGCATATAGGTGAGGATTCATACGTGTGTGGTGCAACTGCAAGGATCTGCAACATGCTCTATGTTCTCGCGTGCTTATATTCAAGTTTAGCTAAGCTACTAGTTATGATTTGCCTTCCCCTTCCTTGCTCAGCTATTCTACTTTGCCAGATCTGTTGATAGGTTTTAGATAGGTATGGTATACATGTATGTATGCATGGCAGCGTAACATGAAAATTGCGACTAGATGATGGTAGACATCATAATCCAAAGTCACCGTTCTCTTTATCATTTATCTAGAAAAACTCGTTTAATTTAAAAATCATTCAACTATCCATTCTTATATGTCAAACAAATCAATTGTTAAGTAATTATATCTTTATGATTAACCGTCAACTTATTTCTACAGTATAAGGAGTCATCCAGTATCCATTGTGTTGTCTTATACATGTTAATGTGGCAATGGCATGCACATTCACAAGGACCAGTGATCAGGCCATGTTGCTGATCTTTTCGTGTATATATAATATAGTTATATCTTGAATCCCTTTTGCATGCATGCTCCAACATTTTTTACTCTAGATCTGCACTGCAGGGAAAGCATGAGAGAACATTGATCCCATTTGGCTTATCTAATTTATTTTGGTCCCCTTTAATACAATGTGGTACCTCTCTTTCTGTCTGTCCAAAAACTTTTTCCAGCAACCTAATGTTCTTCCTGTAGGCTCTAGTCCTCCATGCCTGTTCAAGACATGGATACAATGCAAAGATTACGAGCTTTCAGATTTCAACACAAATATCAAAGAAATTTAACCATGCATGGTAAGTTTTGAGGATAATGACCATACACACGATCCACACCAAATTCAATCTCAAATATTCCTGATACATAGAACAGATAAAAGTTGGGAAAACTTTTTTTTTTTTCTTTCACACAAGTGATATTAGGAGAGAAAAATCGAACACCTAATCTCATATGCAAATGTGAATGCATTTTAAACAACTGATTTGTAAGCTCGTTACAACTAATTACGTGTATAAACGTTTTTGTTTTTGGAATAAAATGTTATATAACTGATTAATCAACAAGGACACTCATGCTTTTTTGTGCTTGAGACAATCTCTTCGAACAGTTTGGGGTTTGGACCTAAGCGCTTAATAAAATGAACAACAACCCGTACATCCCACTGGTCGCCATCAGGCATCAGCCACCGGCAAATACTTAAAATGCTCATTCAATTTTTTTTTTTTCTTTTTTTTGGACAGAAAACATAGGCGCAGAGCTAACAATGGCATTCAAAGCTCACTTTAGGGCGCAATATTTTCTACAACAAACAAGGAATCTCCACAAGTGCATGCATATTAGTTTGTCCAATTATATATACTAACATATTGAGTTCTTTGTTTTAGAACTTCACCATACCATTGACAAAAAAAAAAAAAAAAAAAAAAAAAAAAGACTTCACCATACCCATCATCATCATCAGAAGTATCTGTTTCAACAATCTTAAAGGTTTCTGGGTTAACTAAGGCTAGACATGGTAATTCTTTGACTTTTCTTTTCGAAAGTCGTATTGTGCGAGTATGTCATTTCCTTTTTGTCGTTCACCTATGTGAAGCTAAGTCAGATCCACTGCATAAAGTGAAGATGTCATCCATTATGCAAGACTGTTTTATGGTGATCCTCTACTTCAGCAACACCTTTCCTAGTTTGTCATTTTGTTTCTAAGTTTAATTATTTAAGGAGAGAAAAAGGTTGGTGTAATTATTTTGCTGTATACCGGCAGAAACTCCATTATGTAAAGCAGTAGTCATTTAACGATCCTTATGCACATCAAGTACTTCTTCATATGAAGAGGGCAATGATTTCTTTTTAATTTACTTTATATGTATATTCGTTCTCATCAGCTTGGAATCTAAGGGGGCCTACTCTGAACTTTGTTGCTCTGTTGATCTCTGTCCATTGTCGAAAAATCATTTATACTTATTCATCCAAAACATAAACAGTCATGTTTCATCCAAATTTGGAGAGATTTTTCAATGTGACCGTCACACGAGATGATACACTACGTGTCCTTACTATCTATGTTCCCATCACAATTAAAAATTTCTTTCAAATTTGAAATCATAATTGCAAAATGCATGACACGTGTAATTAAGTAATGTCAGTTGGCTGCAAAGGAAGGGGGGAGAGAGAGAGAGAGAGAGATGAAGTTTGGTTAATTTATCCATCAAAGAGAAACAGGCGCGGATGAACACAATATTGCAGAACTAAAAAAAATATGATATTAGCTCAAATGAGAGTGGACGAAGGGAGTGGTGCACCAAAATTGAACTCCCAACGGTAATGGGAGCAGAGGGGACGGAGACATGACGCTCCAAAATATAAAATATGGGACACACAAAATCTAACATAAATATATTAATATTCATAAGTACATGCAAATCAAAAACCAAGATTTTAAGATGTCTGTCGCCCCTAATTGAATTGTCCGACATATCCATATCAACGTGGTCCACAATTCCCAGCAACTCCCGGAGATCTAGACCCTTTACCTGCCTGGAAGACAACGGAGAAAATGGGGGATATATACTTGAGAGAATCCCTGAATACTACAACAATTTCATGATGAGATGAGTTCACTGAGAAAAAGAAAGAAAATCAGTTTAGCAGATTGTATTAAATTGAGATTTTAAAAGTCTTTTTTAACGACTTTTAAAAATTCAAGGGTATTTAAGTAGGATTATTAATGAGTCTACAAAAGGTCAGGAGGTACACTAATATTTTAAGAAAATTTTCATGAAAATGACTTGGATTAAATTTATTTTAATAAAAAAATCATGCTATAACTTTATTTAATTAAAAAGATTTAAATTTTAATGAAAAATCTTTAAATTTTAATAAAAATGACAAAAGAACTTAAATTTTAATGAAAAAGACATAATTTTAATATTAAACTGTTTATGAAATTTTCTACATTATTTATGAAACTTAACAGTACTACATTGTTTATGAAACTTAATACTACACTGTTTATGAAACTTAATGGTACTACTCTGTTTATGAAACTTAACGGTACCACATTGTTTATGAAATTTAATGGTGCTACACTGTTTATGAAACTTAACGGTACTGTACTGTTTATGAAACTTAACGGTATTATATTGTTTATAAAACTTAACGGTACTACATTCTTCTCTCTCCTCTTCTTGAATTTTCTTGGCACATTCTCACCTTCCAAACACATTTTCTTCTTCTAATTTTTTTCGATACTCATCAAATTTTCTCTGTATCTCTTCATTTTCTTAACTTTCTACACCAATTACTTAAATTTCTTCTATTGTCCGCCCATCTGCAACTTCCGCTTCTTCTCCATCTACAATCTTAACTTTCTACACCACATGTTATTATGTAAGTGATGGGAAATTTTATTTTTTAACACAAGAATCTCACCACTTGTATAGAGATATGGTGTATCACTCTGTGTTCTGGGCACATTGAAAAATCTATCGTCATCTTGACTACTATTGGAAAACAACACCACAAAAATAAAACTGGAAAAATGTAATTCAATTTGAAGTCTTTCTTTTATTCTAAGCAATAATAATAATAATAATAATAATAATAATAATAATGTCTTAATGATAGTTGACAATGGGGAGAAAACAGAGTGGAAATGTAGGGTGGGGTGAAGTGTATGTGCGCCAGTGCATGTGGTGTTTTTTTATGTTATTTATTTATTATTTTGTCCCTTATCATTAAATAAAGTTAGTGGATGATTTTTAATTAAAATGTAAAAATTTAAAACTCTTTTCATTAGTTTTCCTATATTTTAAAGGAGTTTATAAAAGTCTATGGAAATTCGGAGTTTATTCACTTAGTAGTTTCAACGAGTTTATAAAAGTTTATAGAAATTCGGGTATTCATTCGGGTGTTTTTACTCATTGTTTTAAAAGAGTTCATAAAAGTTTTTAAAGTTTTTTGAAAGGGATAGATTTTAGTGGATTTGGAGAGATTTACTATATTTTAAGACTTTTGGTGCAAACTAATTTTTAGCCACTCAGTAATACGGTCTGGTGATATTTTTCTTCATTTGTGAGTGAGAGGTTTTAGGTTTAAATCTCATGGATGATGAATTCGATACCAAATTAGGTTGCCCATTGTGTGGCTTAGCCGAACTCCCTCATCTCCTTAGTGTAAAATATATCGTTGTACTAAAAAAACAAAAACAAATTATGTCTCTCCCACCGAGATTTTGAGGAAGAACAATACTTGTATCCCTCATCGAAAAATGCATATATCTCACTCTTTGCAAATAACGTAGCATCATCTTTCAATTTTTATAATTGAAACTTTTCAATTTCTTAATCTCCATTTGAAGATCTAGCAGCAAAAAATCATTCCAAATGAAGATCTTTTTTTCTTTTCTTTTTTTTTTTGGCATGCAATATAGAACGAATCAATGAGTACCAAGTCACATATTCATGATCAATCATCCATTTATTTGATACATTTAGATGATTAAATGATCACTGATTCGAGTGATCTTTTTATATAGACAATCTTTAAATAAAGATTAAGAAATTAAACCGTTCGGAAATTAAACCGTTCGGATTATGAATATGTTATTCACAAGAAGTGAGATATTTGCATTCTCATCCTAAAATTTCATCAAACTCTGTAGATTTTAAACTTTTTTAAAATTCTTCAAAATTTCAAATAAATACACCCCTAATTATATGTAATAAGGGTGGACTGTGGGCAGTGCGGGTAGTAATGTTTCTCTCATACATTGCGTGGGTGTTATAAATTGTATTTGGAGGGTACGTATTGAATGAGTTTGCAGATTTGGAAGTGAATGAAGTTTGAGGGAGAGGGAGGGAGGAGGGTCCCAATGTATTGACTCTTGCAAATTTTGTTTTAAAATTTTGTCCCACATTCTCATTCATTTTTCTCTGTAGGAAGATATAAATGATGAACAGTGGTATGTTCCAATTATTTTACATCAATTTAAAATCTATGTCATATGCAATGAGTTTAAATCTTTTGCATTCAAAATATGTGGTTTCTTTGTGATTTACCTACTTGAATGATACATGTTTTTTTTACTTAATTTATTTTTAACTTTTATGTGGGATTCAAATTAAAAATCAAAATCTCAACAAATGAGATAAGTGAGGCTACATCGAATTTTGGGTACATAAGATTTGAACTCATACGAAGCAGGCTGTCTGACCTAGCTAACCTCCCTTGCTATGAAATTAGAAATGTACAAGTGTACTAGCATTGTGTAATTGTTATATTCTACTGTTATTTTTATAAATGCCCAACGAAAAAACAAAGATTCTGAATACTAATTTGATTGAACTTTGAATACATCGGGAACTGCTGAGGGTCCTAGCATTATGCATTGTTATGTTGCTATCGATATATAAATGCCCACCAAACAAGAAGTTGAATTATAATTTTGTTGAAATTAGAAAACAAGTTTAATTTGTATAGTTTCGTTTTTTTGGTCAGGTGACCATAGATTTATGGCCACTCACGCTTATACCGAAGATTGAAATTAAAACATTAAAAGCACATTCATTTGTTCTCCACTCTTGATACCAAATGCCTAGGTAATTGACTATACATTTCCTTCGTTATCAAGTCAGGAAAATAAGACATATAAAGGTTAATTACTAGAACGCATGAAATAAGACCAATCCATATAAACAAGCACATCTACAAGAATGAGTAAAGATTTCGTTTTCTTCTAAGGCCAACCTAAGAACCAGCTTCATATACATTTGTCCAAACAGGTATGCAGAACATGCTATTTAAAGTAGTGCGGTTCCAAATTCTACGGTCAGATAGGTATGCAGTGTTCTACAGACACCATTACTACGTACACATATTTTACTGTTTTACATCAATATAAAAGATTCCATGGGTGAATTGTAAGTAAAGGAAATGAAAAGAGGAAGGGTGGAATACACACATACACACACACACGTATATATATAGAGAGAGTATGTAACAAGAAGAAAGATTCCATGGCTTAACTTGTTCTGACTTAAACACAGTAATATATATATATATATATATATATATAACAACTAGAAGAAGAATGAAGAACAGAGAGGTATTAAGAAGATAAAGATTCCATGGCTTAATAATATATAGGAAGACTTTTGTTGCGGTTCCTATCAATCAATATTATTTGACTAAAACCTTGTTGGTTTTCAATTTTTTATTTAAGTCCCTGAAATTAATTTGATAATTTATTTCTATTTAAGTTAGTATATTTTTTAAATTAAAAATTGAAATTTATAGTTGTTTATGTTAATGAGATTTTAAATAAAAACTCATAATTTGTGGGATTAAAAATATTAAAATATAAATTATATTATTTTGTGTGTGTGTGTGTATAAACATGGGTAATTCATCAAAATTAACAAAAAAATTATTGTACCAAAACATGGGTAAATTCTTCAAAACCACAAAAAAACAAAAAAAAAATGAACAAAAGATATTAGGCTTAATAACATAAGTAAATTTCTTCGATAAAACTTGACATGGATACATTTTCAAAATCAAAGGAAAAAAATGTATCCATATAAGTTTAAAAATGGATTAAAAAAATTGAAAGGATTTTATATTAAAAAAAGAGAGTACATTTTACATATAACAAATTGGTATATTTAAGAATGGGTACATTTTAAGATTAAAAACTTGAAAAAATTACATGAATGGGTACATATAAGATTAAAAAATTGAAAACATTTTTTAAAAAGACTAATGGGTACAAACTTATTCTAATTTTTTATTTATTTTGGAAATGTTTTGGATTAAAAATTAGTTAAGAGTTTAACAAAGGTGTGAGTATTAAAATCCTAAATCAATTATTAATTTTTATTTTAAAAAAAATATGTAATTGACATGCAAATTCATTATTACATTAATGCTAGGGACTTGGATCAATATCTAAAAACTAATAAGATTTCAGTTAATGAACATTAATAACTAGGGATATGAGAGAGACTTTCATATATATATATATAAGGTTTATCGCCATCATGATATATCCGAAACTACTAGTACAAGGTCATGTGTTAGACTCTCTCCACGTAGTTTTATATTAGAGGTTTGAAAAGTCGTGATCATGGTGAACTCATTCCCCTAATTACAGAGAGAGAGAGAGAGAGAGAGAGAGAGAGAGAGAGAGAGAGAGAGAGAGAGGGACGTTTTTGAGAGGGAGGTTGTTGAGGGTGGTAAATGTGAAAATTGATGGGTGATAACCTACAATTGGACTCATATGGAGGAGGGAAGTAAATGTGATAAATCAAATTATAGGGTACACACAGTACCACATAAATGAAACGCGCACACTCCCATGCTATAACTTGCAATTACTTCCCTTCCCCTACGTCACTCACCCTTCCCGGCCACCATGCATTGCAATTTGCACAAACTTGCGCAGTTTCACACTGACGAGTGACGTATTGTATTTTACTTTTGTAGACTTTTTCCGACAACTTAGACATTATGTACTGATTTAAGATGAACTTTATAGAACTAAATAGTTTTAACATACTGCAGCATGTTCGAACTTTCCAATTGCTTGGAGCAGGATGGGCAGGTTAATTGCATTAGCAGTACTCGAAGTTTAAATCCTAATGTTTAATCTAACTTATTTAATTCCTTATGACATGACTTAAGATTTCTCCTCCTTGGTTGTAATCCTTTATTTTATCGTTTTGTCTCTGAAATAAAAAAACATATTGCCGCGTGCAGAGTTAGAGGGAAGAAGAAGAAGGTGTACAATATGTCAATATCTAAGAATGGTTGAAATTGATTTGGATTTCATCGTAGGCACGGAGATGCCGTGTCTGCAGGTACATTGAAAGCCTACATTTCAATTCCCATATAATATTAATATAATTAGGAAAACAAGTTGCAGATCGATTCTCTCAAATATATGTCGTCATCACCATCACTGGACTGGTCTCTCTATGGCTGCCTGCTGGCTGCTGTGGCCTGTTGTTGTGAGCCTGCAGGTCTGTCCCTTATTCATTTATTTCCACTCTTTTCTTTCTCAAACACATGTATTTGTTCAATTTGTCCCATTTTACAGATTTCTATATTTTCTGTAATATTATAGATCGATATATTCGTACAAAATGTTGGGTATGAACTTTTGCCTAGCTGTATAAAACAGTAGTTTAATGCAGACCCCATCATGCATCGAAAAAGAACCCAAGAATACCAATTAAGCTGCTTATATTACTGTATGTCTTAAACCGTACTTCTTAAAGCCTAAATCCTAATTTGTTTCAGTTTATATCTAATTCTCTTTTTAAATTGGTTAATGTTGGTACGTTTTGTGAAGTTCAGATCATGACTAATTTATATCACTGTTGTCTATATTTATTTCAAGAACTAATCCCATCAGTATTTATTTAGTTTGAAGTCAATGTTAGAAATATTCATGATCGATGAACAATCTGATTAATGATGATGATCAATACATCAGCAGCTGCCTCTCTGACCAACACTGGGATATGTAATACCATTCCTATTGGGCGGAGAGGTCAACAGTTCTCAGAGGAACATTCAGCATAGATAACTAACTAGAACAATATTCACACTTCTTTTCTTTCTCCCCTCCCGATAATTAAAGAATCAAAGTCCTTAAATTGATTCCTCACTTTTTAGAATTTTCTGCTGCCACCTCTGGTAAATTCACAATATTATCAGGTCATTATTTTCAAATACGTACGTGCTTTTTTATGCAACCCTACCAGTGCCATAAATTGCTTTAGACCATATTCATTCGACTCTGAAACATATTCCTACAAAAATTGAAACAATCTGAAAAGAAAAAAAAAAAAACCTAAACCCTAATGCAGCTTGCACCGAAACCCTAGCTTGTAACTTCACATACCCCCAAGGCCTAGGTTTTCCAACGTTCGGAACATTGATTAATTAATTGATACATTTGATTATAAATTGAGAAACCCTGGCTACCTGACAAGTTACTGTGACGACAGGAGTAGTGGTAATTCTATAACATCAATGGTTTTGTAGCAACCCTAATGAATGACATGTATACACCACGATTTTGTCATCTTCCATTTATAGCAAGTTAAACTGAAGAATCCACATTACTAACAGGGAAAATCCCAATTTTACCCAAGTCGACAATTATTTAATCTGTTTTTTTATTTATTTTCTTGGGATTCTGAGTTCCATTGGTGCCTCCCTGAATTCTGTACAAGATCCACGCAGACATAAATCTAACGGTTGAATCAGAACCAAGAAAATTGAATAGGAATTAACCTCTCTCTTTCTCTCTCTCTCTCACACACACACACATGCACAGTACTGCAAACCAAGCAAGCCAGAGCCAAAAGCCAAAGCCCATGCATGATAAAAATGAAAAACAGAGAGATGATGGCGATGGTTTAGTCCCTTTCACCTGAGCCTCTCTTATTTACTTCTTTTCGTATACTTAGCTACCGCTACATATTCCATACATACTTTCTCTTGATCTGGACAATCCCTCCCCCCACCCCTCACTTTTCGTCTTTTTTCCTTTTGTTGGCTTCTTGTTCCTTTTCTTTTGTTTTTTTTGGGCCAACCAAAGCTATATATCCGGCCACCATAGATGGCCATGGAAGATCACGACCGTTCATCTGATTTTCTCGAAGAACATGAGCAGTACTACTACAGCGATAACAATTGTAACTTGGGAATTCCGGGGGATGATCTTTTTAGCATATTACAGAGCTTAGATGATCATGGGTTTGGAGGAGGAGGAGGAGGAGGTGGCGGCGGAGTCGTAGACTTTCCTTCCCCGTTAGCTACAGCGCCATTCGATGATGACCAACTACTTTCTGTTTTTAGCTCATCACCAAAAGACCTCTCCTCCTCAGCTGATCAAACCGAGTTTGATGAAACTAACTCTCCACCCAAAACCAAGAGACTCAAGCTCTCATCAGCTGCCACCCCCACCGCCACTGCCACCACAACAACCACAAATTCTTCAGATCAGGATGGAGGGCGGATGTCTCATATAACGGTGGAGCGCAACCGCAGAAAGCAAATGAACGACCACTTGACTGTCTTGCGCTCTCTTATGCCTTGTTTCTATGTTAAACGAGTCAGTATCCTGCCTTTTATTTTATTTGGTTGATATTTTTGGAGTGACAAACTGCCAATAAACAATAACAGCTCCCATTTTCTTTTTCTTCTTTTTTTCCGGCATATGTTTGGTACCTTCACCATCAACCTCAAACTTAAAAGAAAAAATTAGAAATACAGCACTATTGAGTATTAAGTTATTAACTAATCATGAAGTGATTCATCTTATTTAATAAAAATTTCCTTGCACCTTCAAGGTATTCTTTAAAAAAAAAAAAAGAACAAACAAATTATTCTCCTTTTTTCCATCCTTTTTTCAAATGTGTATGATATACATATGAATTGTTTAGTGCAATTGTATGTATGCATGTATGTATGTATGTGTGTGTGTGTGTGTGTATTGTACCTAATTTTTTGGCTCAATTGATTCCTCAGGGAGATCAAGCATCAATCATTGGAGGGGTGGTTGATTACATCAATGAGCTGCAGCAAGTTCTTCAATCACTCGAAGCCAAAAAGCAACGAAAAGCATACAGCTGTGAACTGTTAAGCAGCCCTAGGTTGCAGCAGGTTTCAAGTCCAAGGCCACCTGGTCCCTCACCACCAGTTCTCAGCCCTAGAAAGCCACCTCTCAGCCCTAGGCTCGGCGGCAGCAGCTTACCACCCATCAGCCCAAGAACTCCACAACCCACCAGCCCTTATAAGCCCACGGCAGCCTGGACAATATTGCAACAACCACAAATATTACCTGCAGCTGCTAATATTATTAGTAATTATCTTATTTCTAATCCAACAATGGCTGCTAGCTCATCACTTGAGCCATCCCCTACTTCTTCAAGTGCTACTTCCTCTATTAATAATAGTGTCGACAATCTCAACGAACTTTTCGCCAACTCCAAGTCCGCCATTGCGGACGTGGAGGTGAAATTTTCGGGTCCAAATGTTCTTTTGAAAACAGTGTCTCCTCGGATACCCGGACAGGCTCTCAAAATCATTTCCGCCCTTGAAGACCTTTCGCTTGAAATTCTCCATGTCAGTGTCACCACCGTTGACGAAACCATGCTTAATTCCTTCACCATCAAGGTATTTTATTTTCATTTTACTTAAATACATGATTGATTAACTTTTTTACTTTCGTTAATAAGTTACTAATTTTAGATTTTGTTTAAAAATATTTGCTTAGCATACCAACCCTGTCAGACTTTTGTGTTAAAGAGATATGCTACATTGGTTCCGCAGGGTGATGTCAGTCATTGATACATTGTGATATCCACTTCTATTAGTAGTTGACTATCACCCATAACATGATACTAATGGCTGACAGACACCAACAACATCGTAATGTGTGTTAACTACATGGAAATACAATATAAAAGCTAAAGCGATCGACATATCTAGCTAAACCTTGAAATAGTAAAATGTTAAATGCACAGAGGGTCTTATCACTTTTACCAGATCATATGATAGGTAAATATATGTTTGCTAGCTAGCTAGCTGCCATGGACATCATCTCACATTGTACTATACTTGCAATAATTTCATTTCATGTTTTACAGAAAAATCAGCTATATATGTGTACCGTTGGACCGTACGTGTATGATTTTAAAAAGTGTTGAAAACTAGGGCATCTTTCACTTTCAGACATTGATTTTCTAGCTACCAAGTACAAATGTATATATTAAAAAAGGGATTGTTTGAATAATGGGGTGACTAAATTGTGATTTTATTGAAGCTAGCTGCTAATGATTGGTACGTGCTTTCTTGCTTTCTTGCTAGATTGGAATTGAATGCCAACTTAGTGCCGAGGAACTCGCTCACCAAATCCAGCAAACATTCTGCTAATTGAGTCTCCTAGCTTGAAAATTTTATAGTGCTTTAATCGTTAGATCTTTAATTATTATATTTTTAATCAACGATCTAACAATTAAAAGTTCCAAAATATAGAATATCCCGGAATGCACTAAAATATCCTCCGGTAGATATCATATTTCATCAGTCGATCAAAATTGCCCTAACTCCAGCCTCTATCTCTCTATTTGTCTCTCATCTCCGAAATGGTGCTAATGAATAGAATGTGGAAAGCCATGCATTTTGCCATATTCTTATTAACCAATGTAATACGTAGATCAGTAATAACTTTGTTTACTTTTAGCTAGCCTAGCTAGGGTGACCCTTTGTAATTTTCAATTAAGCAATCTCAAGGTCTTATTTCATGTATACATACATGCATGAATTTTAATTTCACATTTCTTTTTTATTAATGAACGAAAAAGCTACATGTGGATGTGAATATATTGTCCATGCATGGATCCTACTCTTTGGATCTGATAATTAATTTCCAAACAAGAAAGAAGGAAGTTATATAACTTCTTCTTGCTTCTACTTATGGAAAGTATTTAATTACTAATGTTATATAATGAGACTTGACATTCTCCTAAATAGCTGAGTCTTAAACACTATCATCTGGTATAACCAATTCACTTGTGTTATAACACATGAATTAGTTTTAATGTTCCATAAAGTATAAACTCACTGTCACACATATTATTGTAATACGCGAACTAATTTACATCGTGTTTACCCCTTTCTTTCAACTTCATTTTTTCGAAAGTAAATAATGGGTACTAGACTTCTAGTACTATAACCATTTGTTGAGAGTAGGTCAAAATCAAATGCAACGAAGACGGAGATAGGTAGCTCATGATTACCAAACTCAATTGGACCAAACCCTAAAAGAATAGACATTTATACAAGAACATTGTAACACACATCAATAAAGCGGGGCAAATTTGCTACAAGTTCCACTGGTTTTTTCATCTGAGATGCCTCTTTTAGTTAACAACATGTTTGAGGCTGGGAAGTGTATATTTGTATGCATACATTATTCGTCCTTCGATATGCAAGTTCGAATCTCCCTGTAGTTTGGTTTAGACTAAAATATCCTTCAAATAAAAGGAAAAGGAAAAGGAAAAGAGATACTGGGCCTAACCTAGCTACTCTACAATGGGCCTCTGCATGAGTCGATTTAGATAGTTCGGCCCTTAACCAAAAAAATAGAGAAAAAAAATTTATTCAGTTTGTTTATCTGAATAAAATTGGAAAAGTTGCATATCAGTTTTCTTTTTCCCCTAATGGAACATATATCAAACAGCTTAACAGATGTTACACTACACAACCTTCTACTGTTTCTCACCGATGCTACAAAGAAACTATAACTAAAATTGAAAATGCTTATTTAAAATTTTATATGCTAATTAATTTCCCTCACTTTCTGTGTTGTGGGAGCCTATGAAATTAGGAAAAGAACCCTGGACCGTCAAATGAGAAGTTGGGGAACAACTGATCATCCTGACCAAATGGGAAATCCAAACCAACACTTGGAGAGTTGGCAGCTGAAGTTGCAGGCGAGATTATATCTCCACTCTGAATATTTTGTTCAGCTCCAAAACCCTGCTGAGACATTGAGAAATAGTTTGTTCCTGAAGTTGTAGGTCCCGCAAAGGGAGGAGAAAAACTTCCCAGATAATTGTTGTTCAGTGGTGAGGGATTGTTGAAGGAGGGGAACAGTTCCTCGCTAATGTCTAACCCTTCACTAATGACTCTGAGGCCTTCCGGGAGGTTTAAGAGCATGTTTTGTTGCGAATGCTGCTGATTTTGTTGAGATTCCACTGGGTTATTCTGCGGTTCCGTCCTTTCGGGCGGCAACGGTGACGGTGAAGGAGGAGTACTTGTGCCGGGAGAGGCTTGTGTACATGTGTGCCTTCCTCTGTATGTAATTTCAAAGATCGTTGGGTCTTCGTTCGAACGTTGGACTTGCTTTGTGGCAAAACAGTCCTGGACGTTTCGGTGAGTGCACCGGTAGTAGCCTCTGCCAAGGTGAACAAATCTAATGTTATGCACTTGCATGAAGTTTTTTGGTCGACGGTTCAGTTGACCAATCATAAAGGGTAACAAAGTGTTCAATTGATCAAGTCATGCTATCTTATATTTACTATATAGAGCTTCTTGTAATTTAACTTGTGTGGACAATTTTAGTCGTTTTTATCTTACATGATTGTATAAGAAAGAAGAATACTCGTGTGAAATTGTTGAATATCATTTTTCTATTTATCTGTCTCATCACATGACAGTCTGATGAGAAAGATATGGTGAAAACAACGTAGAGATTTGGAATATACAATAGAGATAACTAAGTTTTCCTTGCCAGAAAGAGACTTGTTAATGTCATAGCAATTGAAGTATATAATTGTAGTTAATTTGAAGAACTAAAGATAAGTTTCATATATGTATGAATAAAATGTAAAGTCCTATACCTTGGATATCTGGCTCCAAGTATGTCCTTCTGGCCATACTTTCTCCAACTAAATCCATCATCAAGAGGCCCCTCAAGCCCCATACCAGATGTAACTCTTATTTGTTGTGTCCACCTTGACAGAGTTTTCCTGCAACATTCACGAAAATTCAAAATTACCACCAATGAACATCACCTTAAGTACGAAAACATAATCACGAAAATCTCTTTCTATATTAACCTCTTCCCAGAGGAATCTTTGTTGTCGTGGTCCTTGAATTCGCGGTCGGAGTCCTCACTCCAGGGGCTTCCATTTAGTGAATGGGGCGGAGACTCAACCATTCGAGTTGCGACATGACCTGCGGGCTGTTGTTGCTCACATCCTGAGGGTGAGCCGATAGAGTTCAGAATGGAGAGCGCCTTTTCGTACGATAGTATGATCTTTTGAACAAGCAGTTCCCGGGTTCCATGAGAGGAAGATGGAGCGTTGAGATGGATCTGTAGCTGCCTAGCCAGCTCCCTCCCTTGTGCTAGCTCATTTACAAGACTCCTTTGTTCCCAATGTATATTGCAGTTCTCCATTTGTTAACAGTAGCACATGAGAGATACAGGAACAAAATTATCTGTCAAGATTTCGGGGTCAGGCCAACGGGAAATATAACAAAAACAAGAACTGTGTTTCCAATCAGAGACGGGAACAACCAAAACAACAAGGGGGAGACAGATTTGTGAGAAGCGTAACTGCGTGACTAAGCTGAGTTTTCGTGTTTTGGATTCGTGTGTGTAATGACCGATTAGTGAGATGGGAAGAATCTGAAGGTGGAAACTTGATGAGGAAGGAGAGGGAGAGATGGTTATGGGGATTTAAGGGAAGGTTGTTTTTGAATCAAAAGAAAGTGAGGGAAAGAAATCGAGAGTTTTGACTGAGAAGATCCGAGTGGAAATGGTCTTTGGTCATAGGAATTGGGAGGTTCAAAGTTAAGAGCAAGAGGAGGAAGACGAGTTGCTGACCGTTTCAACCTTCATGTGCTTTTCCCTTCCCATGAGCGCTAAACACCAAAATTATATATCTCAATATCTCGCTTTGTGATTTGGTGATTTTGCATAGGAGGGAAATGAAAGAAAGTCAACGACTAAGCAAAAGAGGTAGGAGGGAGACCAAAGAATCTTCAAACCTAGTTCCGCGTTGTTACTACTACTACAACTATTCTACTAAGTTAATTACAAAATTACCTTTGAATTTTAGTGGTTGTTCCACTTTGGTCCTCAAAACAAATTTTCCGTCTCCAGTTTGTCTCTAAAGTTTTATAAATGTGTTGAATGTTTGTTAAAAAAAAAAATGTGTTGAATGACAATAAGTATGTCGGTTAAGTTTAATGGTGGAGGAGAGTCAATTCGGTTGCTTTTTTGGCTCTATCGCACCACGTTATCGATCATATTAGCAACAAAGCTTTTCGTACCACCACTAAACTCATTGGTAAAATCTTTTATGAATGATATGTATGAAATTTTGTACGAGCAAACTTCGTGACAAGATAAAGCTTTCTTGAGTCGTTGTCCAAGCATGAACTGCACAGCCCCTTGCTCTAGTTGAGTTATTTTGCCCTTTCCTCACGCTCTGTTAATCAGGAGAGGTATGGCTATAGTTAGGTGTCCTTTGATTATTCATTTTTAGTAGAATGAATTGTTTTCTCACCCAAAAACTACTAAAAAAACACGTGTTAAAAAGAATATTTAATTATATCACGTTGCTTATTGTCGATTTTCTTGTAGTGAAACTTTTTTATGGTTTAGTCAGTTTAAATAGTCCCCATTTTTTTCAAATAATTTTTCAAAATTTATTATAATTGAGGGGAGGGTTCAAAACTATAACAATAATTTAGATTAGATTTGTTTGCTTTGCCCATTTTTTAGCATATGTGCCTACTCTCAAACATAAGTGGACGCGTGCCAAGAGATAAAGAGCATTCTAGTCGTCACGTGCTACTCTATTAACGTTTGTAAAGATACACTTTCTATCCTTAACGATCACACTTTTCAAAAGTTTACGAGCCAATTTGAGACAAAATAAAAGGACCAAAGCCGAAAAATCAAGAGTTTAAGGGGCAAATAAGAAAAAAAAAAGAGTGAAATATACATGACATCAGCTTCAAAACTTCGCTTACGTTAACTATGCAAATTGTTTAAGATCTCCAATATTCGAAGAGACAAGGGGCATCGACCCAAAACCCAACACAAAACTTGATAATCTAATAATTTAAGTAAAACTAATTGAATGAGTTTGAACATTTTGAGTTTTAACGATAAGGGCAAAATAAAAGGTAAAGTGAATATTATCATGATTGACTTTTTAATGTAAAAATATGATTTTTTTTTTTGTTAAAATAAATAGTACCGAGAGTTTTTCGTTAAATTTCTCAATAATTTAATAGTTGATAATTTGATTAATTATGTGTTAAAAACAGTCAAATTGTCAAGAACCGGCTACTAGCTAGCGTATTTTCCGTGCCTTATTATTAGTGAAGAACGGTCGGTCGCGTAACATACTTAAGCTTAGTATAATAATCTTTCTTTCCTTTAATTGTGTTGGTATTCATAAGATTTACGGAAAGTTAGAAACTAGGCAATTTTCCCAACTAAGAAAAAGCAAATAATGTAGTCTCCCGTCCTCACACGTTGAGCAAACATGGATGCATGCATGGTTAATTTGAACATGTTTTGTAACAAACAAGAGCACTAATTTTGTTTAGTATTTGATAAATAGGGAACTTTTAATCACTATGGTTGAGAATGAATTTCAGGTTTGTAATTCTTAGCGTTGGTGAATCACACGATAGTGATCAGAAAGAGGCTGAAATGTTATTGTAAGCCTTTTCAATCTCCAAAATAGTAGATTAGCTTGACGAAGTAATGAACTAATCCCTTAAAAAAAAATAAACAGGGAACGTTTAAGATAATCAAGATTACACATGGGATATAATCATTAATGAAGTTCAAGTAGAATCTGCTTTTATGGAATATTTTATGTGGGATCTGATCGATCGGTTCTAGGTCAGATACATGCACAAAACTTCTTTTATTGTTATGTTTAAGCTAGTGTGACATTATTTTAAGGTTTGGAAATTGGAACCTTCAAGTTCAGCCAACACGTTTTGTAAGGTGAGGTACCAACCCAAAAGCTTTGGAAAAAAAAAAAAAAAAAAAAAGGTACCAACCCAAAAGATTAAAAAACAAAGAACAACTTTTAAACTTTTGTTTTGTTTCCTTGTATTATGGATATTGAAAGTTGGAAACATAGTATCCCCCTAGATTAGAACAAGACTTCGTTGTTGAAATTTTAGCAGAAGGTCTTGTTTACACTCAATTTCGGATGAACACGTGTTCATCCGAAATTATGTGTAAGCAGAAATTCTTGCTGAAATGTTCAGCAGGGAAGTTAATTCCCCTAGATTATTACCGACAAATCGTTTCATCATATCCATGGTTATTAGTCAAAATAGTAGTATACATATATTATATAAAAAGCATCTCATCATATCAATAGTTGATTTGAAAAACAATAGTAATATTTAAGAATAAGGTTGTATCATGATAGGTTCTTGAAATTGCATCTTCCAATTAAAATGGTCATTGAAATAGAAAATTGATCAATTCTTGAAACTAGGTCTTGCATAATAACTTAGTCATTCCACTAATTATGACATCCCACATCGTCCAGGGGAGTGATCCTTATATGTATATTCCCATATCTACCTAGCACGAGGCATTTTGAGAGCTCACTGGCTTCGGGTTCCGTAAGAACTCCGAAGTTAAGCGAGAAGAGGGCTTGAGCAACCCCATGATGGGTGACCCACTGGGAAGTTGCTCGTGAGTTCCCAAAAACAAAACCGTGAGGGAATGATAAGCCCAAAGCGGACAATATCGTGCTACGGTGGTGGAGCGGGCCCAGAAAGTGGTTCTGCCCCGGGCCGGGATGTGACAATATGGTATCAGAGCCTAACCCTAGCCGTGGTGTGCCGACGAGGACGTCGGGCCCCTAAGGGGGGTGGATTGTGACATCCCACATCGCCCAGGGGATTGATCCTTATATGTATATTCCCATCCTTACTTAGCACGAGGCCTTTTGGAAGCTCACTGGCTTCGAGTTCCATGGGAACTCCGAAGTTAAGCGAGTAGCGCGCGAGAGCATTCCCAGGATGGGTGACCCATTGGGAAGTTCTCGTGTAAGTTCCCAGAAACAAAACCGTGAGGGCATGGTCGGGGCCCAAAGCGGACAATATCGTGCTACGGTGGAGTCGGGCCCGAGAAGTGGTCCCGCCCAGGTCGGGATGTGACACTAATTATCCGTTAACTTTATGTTAGTATGTTGTAAGGTTTTAAAAGACGCTAGGCGCTAGTCGGGTGGCGGGCTGAGACATAGCACCTAGGCGGCTAGACGGGGTCTATGCGGATTTAATTAAATCTATTATATTTCGTGTAAATAAATGTCTATTTATACTTAAAATATATATAATTTCATCATAAACTAAAAAATAGAATGATATATATATATATATATTATGAGTTATTGGAATATAATGAAAACATGAGAAATAAGCATATAATGTGTGTTCATTTAAGTATTCAACAAGTCTCTTACAATTTATTGAAAAAAATAAAATGCAAAATGAAAGTTATCTATTTTCTGTTTAAGTGTATCGCAACCTAGATGGGTCTTGGCGAGCTAGATGAATGCTTAAGTGGTCTAGGCGGGCACCTCAATAGGTATAGGCACAATTTCTTAATTTTCAAACACCTAGACATTAATCGGGTCGGTGATTAGCCGCCTAGCTCCTAGACGGAAATTTTTAGAACAGTGGTATATTGATATGGCACACGAATAGATTCCATTTATTTAATTGTATGGTGCCACATGGAATAATTATTCATATTTTTAAAGATTTAGGAATTAAAACTGACAAAACTAAAAATTAATAAGTAAAAAAAATTAAAAACATAAAGCATCATGCTCCTTGTCTTTAATGAGCAGCGTCTCCTTGAAGAGGTACATTCGTTCGGAAAGGGATCATCTCCAGATTTCTTCCTCTTAATTCATCAAATTAGGATATATGTGCCGTTGAAATTTGATTTAACGGTTACAAACGAATGTTCCCTTTAAAAATTATAATAACTTCAACCGTTAGATCAAATTTTAACGGCACGAATTCCTTAATTTGGTGGATTAGGATTAAGAGATCAGGAGATGATCCATTTCCCGTCCATTCGCATCGGCTCCACTGAGGCACAGAGGCACTCATGAGATTGATTGTAGCTCAACCTAGTTTTTGGGAGTAGAATTCTCTTCATTCTTCTTTTCTTTTCTCCTCTCATACTTTTCACTTTGTCCTTTTTTCTCTACAAAATTCATAAGATATTAACGTGACTTAATTTTAATAGTTCAAATAGAAAATGAGGGAAGAAAAGAGGAAAATGAGAGGAGAGAATCCTACTTTATTTTTTGGGAACTTTAACGAAAAACTCCCGGTATTGTTCATTTTAACGAAAAATCATATTTTTACATTAAAAATTCAATAATTAACTATTCACTTTATCCTTTATTTTATCTTTATCGTTAAAACTCAAAGTTTTCGAACCATTTTTATTATTATTTTTTTTTTTTTTTTGGACGAAAAAAATAAAGTTAGAAACTGCGCAGTGTCTTCTACGCTCAGTCGAAATCTGTGGACTAGGCAACCAATTCAAACTCTTAATTTTGAGGAAGAATTGCCATGTGTTTTTTTATCAAATATTCTTACATCACCATCAAACTCCATATTCCCTTTTCGAAGAGAAAAAGTCAAAATAAGGTTTTTTAGGTTGAAATTGAAACTTTGAAAAAGTAAGGTTGAAATTGAAACATTTTTCAGATTTTTTCCAGTTGAAGTTTGGTTAAAGGATGGAAATCTGTTATTGGATTTGCAGCAATTTTGAAGCTCTCGAGCTTTCTTCCATAGAGAGAAAGAACGGTGAATAGTTTGCAAAAAGAATTAGTAATTTTTAACAAAATTAGTTTTTATGGCTAATTCACATGGCACCTTGTGATTGGATAGGCTATTTATTCATGCGTCACATCAGTATAATAACAGAAAATTTGATAGAAAGCTAACGAATGACAAAATGGAATTGTGAGAACCATTTTCAAAGACCAAATTGATGAATTTTCTATAACATTGCTACAACATAGTAAGGTTGTTTGAGATCATTGATATAGTTATAGTATTATTTGACAGCTTTTTCCACCTCTATTTTCTCCTTTTCCAAGTAATTGAGACGCGTATACTACACATTTGTGCCAAATTTAGAGAATAAAACGTTTATGCTTCTTAAGAGAGTAAAACAATAACTTATGGTTGCTAAACTGCAAGAAATTAAACTGTATAATATCAAATATCGTATGATAGTTTTTTTTTTTTTGAACAAAAATACCGCATGATAGTTAAAATCAGTAATAATATTTAAGAACATTCATGTTGGTATAAAACTTGTACCTAACGACTTCTTTTGTTTTGTTTTGTTTTTTTCCCTTTGAAAATGGACTAACCGATGGCTTCGTCACGGCAGTTCACTCTTTCATGGGCTAAGAAGACTCATAGAAGCATTTCAACCTCCTCCTGATCAACATCGTGCGATTTACCAATGCCGGAAAGACTTCTCATTTGGTAGTTAAAATCCAATTTCAAGCTATTTTGATATGATGGTACAATGAGTATGACAATAATAGTAAAAAATCATTAAACATAAGACCTTAAACTTCTTTTTAATATCCAATATATATTCCACTCATGGTGTGTCATGATTTTTCTTCAACTGATAAGGACGAGAAGAATAAACCCATTACATTTATATACCTAATATACATGACCACTATGCTGTTTAGATTAGCAATATTGTTCATTAATTAATACTTGACCAGGTCAAACATTATTATATCCTCATAGTTATAATTAGTACCTTTGAACTGAAAGAGAAATTTTTTTTGTGTATCTGAAGTACTGTCTGGTACACTAGATGTTATAACATAAGTGGTTGACATTTTTTTTTTCAATATTCAACCACTTGTATTATGATACTTAATGTATTGAACTATATTTCCGACACACTGAAAAATCTCTCGAATTAAAACACCATTTCTATGTATATTTGCTTATAAATGACCCCTGTTATTTTGAGGTCATATCTAGTATTCAGAGTTTGCTTGGAATTGGTATCGCTCTCACGGCCCGCACCGAAGTAGTGCTTTACCCCTAGATTTCCAATCAACTACTGCGCCTCAACGCATTTCGAGGAGAACCAGCTAACTCTGGGTCGAGTGGCAGTTCACCCCTAACCACAACTCATCCGATGATTCTTCAACATTAGCCGGTTGGGACCTCCACTTGGTTTCACTCAAGCCTCATACTGGTCATGGATAGATCACCTAGGTTCGGGTCCATAAGTAGTCACAATTGCCCTCTAAAGATTCCTTTAACCAAGTCATGGCCTATGAGTCGCCGGGTCATTCTTCACCAGGCACACTATTCATTCAAAACAAAAATTGGACCAAATCCACAGGTTGAATGATTGGCATAAAAATGACTCGAAAAGTGAAGCAAATTGAATGTGATGCCGCGAAAATGGAGAGAAATTGCAGGGTATATATTATATATTGGTGTTTTATTTTATTTTATTTTATTTTTGGGTCAAATATATTGGTGTTTCTGGTTGGTACGTGTAGCCGCAATATGTACATGAATGGTGATGGTGATTATGTTCACTTCATCTGGCCAAGTTGTTGACCAAAATCCAAAATTGTTTAGCCGTGTGGAAATAGTAGAACCCCAATGTGACTTTTCCAATACCTTTCTACAAACTTTGTGTCCAAGGGGGATTTATGCTTAGTATAATAAGAAGTTCGTCAGTGATCATGGCAATGTTACATAATTTTTTTTTATTTTTATACATTTTACATAATAAGAAGTTTGTCAGTGATCATGGCAATATTACATAACAAGAAGTTCGTCAGTGATCATCGCAAAGATGTAAAAATAGCAGACTAGCCATATAATATCGACCAATACTAATGAGCCATCACAGGATCTTGCAAAAATATTATACATATATGTATACAGTATATATATGGTGTAAGTACTACGACGATTGCAGAAGATACAACGTGATCGATTTTATAACAAGTAACAAGCCTGCAGGACCATATAAATGAGTACAATAATATGGCTGTTATATATTTACAATGATGCAGTAAAAGAAACACAAGTAAATAACATGAAACTGAACCGCGCACATAGCTCAATTCATAGGAAAGAATCCAAAGTGAAGTGATGCAAACCCTAAAAATATCGGAAAGAGAGGTGGATTTTTCTTGGCCTGCCATTTGATAAAGCACTTCTGCTCTCCCCTTCCAAGTGTTAAAAGTTTGCCCCTTGAAGATTGGTGATTTAGTTAAACTTAAATATGAAAATCTGCACCTCTTTTTTGGTCCATCATTGTTTTACTTTCCTGAATGATTTACACTAGAGTACCTATCAAATAACCCAGGCATTCCATCTCGTTGTGCATATGGATTAATTTGTCAAAGCTCTATTTTATTATGGTTGCCATAAATTACTTAATATTTTTGTTTCCGAAGCCTAATATATCTTACACCCTGAAGGGTAGGACTAATCCACAATAAGACTCGGAGAATCTAAATGCATTTCAGCTCACTCATAATTACGATCAAATGATACATATCCTCCTACAGCTTACAATCAGAGAATTACAATAAATTACTAAATATAAGAGATTAACAAAATGTAAGTGTATTTTAACGCTAAGGTAACGAAGAGTTTCAGTTCCATATATATGTGGGTTTGTGTAGATGATTAGCCCTGTTCACTCCCCTCTTCCTTTTGGGCAACTTAATCTTCACTCACTTCTATAACTAAACTCCTTCCATGTTGTCCCCCACATATATGAAAGCACCATTTCCTTCTTTGATTTGGATTACTGCTGCTGCCAATGGAGGAAAGTGTAGTTTTTTTATACTTATTTTGAACTTCAGGGTTTATGCTGCCAGTGTAAGCTCATACTTTCTTCAGCGTTTTGTAAGTAGAGTTTAGAAAGTAGTCGAGGGTAAGGCTAGGGTTTATTCATCTTGGGATACTCAATCAATGTCCACTTCATCAAGAACTAAATTAACTTCAGGAAAAGTAAGTCGCACCACTCAAATTTGCAGCTAAGCCGTAAGAGACGGATATAAGATTCAAACTTTGAGATTTTCAGTTTTAAAATACAAGTTATTTAAATAGAAATAGAACGCGATGCGCATAAAAGATTCAAACTTTGGAAAGTTTCTGTGTTAAAGTACAAATTTTTTTAGATAAAAACAGAACGAAGCGCACTAAAAAACTTCAGTTTATTAACTAAAGTATTTCATGAAACCATTGGTAGACTTGTTATTGTTAACCAAACTATATTGCGTACATATCAACAAATATCAATATATACCGAAATAATTTGATAAGTGACCTGAAGTTCCAGAAAAATTAGCACGTTCACATTCTTTATGGAAACAAGCAGCAAATTGATTTCATTCTTTTCCCTATGAAAATCAGAAAATGTAATTAAAAAAAGAAAGAAATTGTGAGCGAAAACTGGCTGTAATTAAGCAACGTAGCCATAACAAAAACCACCCACAGTTAAGTAGGTCCCACAAACTACAAAGCCCGTGTGTCACCAACGTCATCCACAGATATCCTGTCAGCCAATCATAACCAGCCACGCCGGAGCATCACAAACACCATCCCCCGCTCCTAAACAACCACGTCACCGTAGTTATATGCAACACGGGATTCTACGACCTACGTGTGTACTTGTCAGCCGTCGATGTTCGAAAACCAGCCAAGTCCCGACCGTCGATTCTGTGGAATAATAATTTGTGGACACCGTTTTCCCCGCACATACGTTGTCACTATTAAAGCTTCGAACTTTTACGTCCGGAAAAAAGTCTCGAACTTTCTTAAACTCTTACTCCCGAGATTCTCCGAAGTTCTTGTCATCGGATCAGTCGAGCATTGTTTCTGCAAAAGAGGTACGATTCTCTGCAACTCATCTCTCCATAGCAGTTGGGTTGTGTTTGTTTCCCGAGAAAGTTATCTGTAAAGAATTGTGCTACACGATCAGTAATGTTCTGAATTTTTAGATGTCAAATTTCGCTTTTTTTTTTTATTTTTTCATTTTTTATTTTTTTCCCCATTGAGGAAGAATTATTTTATTGCTCTGCTGATAATTTACATGCTTCTTAGTTCTTAATTTCTAATTTTCTATAAATTTTAGAGGTGAGCCTTGACGCAACAAAAATATTAATTTTTTGTGACCGGAAAATCACAGTATGAGTCATGGAAACAACCTCTTTACAAAGCAAAGATAAAAATGTGTATAATAAATGTACTCTTAATCCTTGCAAAGCAGGATGAAGCCTTGTTGGCTCAGGATCGCCTTTTTATAAATTTTGGGGGGCGTTAAATTTGAATCATACAGAATCAATGGGGTTTGAGATTTGGGATTGGTGAAGGCAAATCAGATTGCTTTGATTCATGTGTAGTTTTATTTTGATCATAACTTATAAGCTTCGGAATTTAGAGAGATCAAAAATGGTAGACGTGTGTGTAGTCACATTGGATAGAGTGCAAATGAACCCCTTTTTATGCACATGTGTTCGAATTCCCCCCCCCCCCCCCCGGCACTATAGGTTAACTTGAAGTAGAATATCGCTTATATAAATGATACGGAGAATTTGAGATAATTTTGCATATTTGTACATTTTGAAATAATTATATATGTGCGTTTGTGCTAGACAGGGGAAGAGCTTAAAAATATGGCTGCATTTCTTTATGTGTGGTTGCAGAATTTGTGCACAAATAAAGCTCTTTCACTCATCGCTTGGACTACTTCTGAGGGAACTTGGCATGGGAGTTGTGACAGTTTCAACCTCAGCGGCAAGGACTCCGTTAGGATTGAGCACAAAATCGACAAGTCAGAGATCTCCATTCAGAAAGCCGTGGATAGTTGCGTTTAAAACAGATGAATCCAATAAGACGGCATTAGTTGCACCCCAGGGAAAAATACCTTTGCCTATAGAAACACGAAAGAAGCTCCAAAAGAGAATAGGGAAAGCCAGAAAACTCGCGAAAAGTGTGAAATCTACTGCTACTGATGTAGCTGCTCCGTGTACTACTTTGGAAGTGGATTACAATGAAGCCGCTGCCAAGCTGGAAAACTTATACAAGCGTAGCCCTGAGATTGAAGCTGATGTGGATGTGGAAGATGCAGATGGCTTGTTGAGGAGGGGTCGCAAAAGGAGGAAGAAGACTAGCGAAAGCGATCATGAGAAAGAAGAGAAGAGAACAAGTGATATTGTGGTTAGAAGCAAGACAAAGAAGGCGAAAAGATTGAATCTTGATAAAAGGGTTGCATTGAAATGGAACAAGGACGAGAAAGTGGTTTCTTCGGTTCAAATGAGGAAAGATCAAAAGAACGAAATGGAGAAGATTGAGGAGCTGGTTAGGGAGTATTCGGCTTCAACTGATCTGGTCAGTTTGGACTGGAAAAAGATGAAGATTCCTCCGGTTCTCACTTCTTCAGAGCATGCTTGGTTGTTCAAGCTAATGCAACCTATGAAGGTGAGCCATCTCAAATTTCCGTTTTCGGCTGTAGTCTTGAAAATTGTCTTGTGTTTTCGAAATTGTTCCCGTGTTGTGTTGTGTGGGATGTATTTTGCTGTGAAATAATTATGTTTGTCATGTTCCAGGGTCTCCATGAAGTGAGAGAGCAATTACAAAAAGATTTGGGGACAGAACCAACCAACGGCGAATTGGCTGAGGCGACAAACATGAGTGTGGTTCAAGTGAAAAAACATTTCGAAGTTGGTCGAGCTGCACGAAACAAGCTCATCAAGGCAAGCATTTTCTGCCTTAAGTCTTGCATCAAATTAATTAAGCAGTTGTGGTTTTAAATGTGAAACAGAGAAATTAACTGGTAATGCTGATGTTTCTTGCAGCACAATCTCCGACTTGTGTTATTCGTCATTAATAAATATTTTCAAGACTTTGCAAATGGTCCAAAATTTCAAGACCTGTGCCAGGCAGGAGTAAGGGGGCTTATTACGGCAATTGATCGCTTTGAACCAAAAAGAAGTTTTCGGCTTTCCACATATGGTCTGTACTGGATCAGGCATGCCATCATACGTTCCATGACAGTCTCAAGCTTTACTCGTGTTTCATTTGGCCTTGAGTCGGTAAGCATTTTTTGAACCTAAAGTAGGTCAGGGATGTATGTTTTCAGAATAGTAGAATCGTTGACACGACACTCTTGACAACAATAAGTACAAAAGCATGGAAATTGGCGGTCTTAGTTTACATAGACAAGGGTTTTAGACTTCGTCTATAATGTTGGACTCTTTCAGTTTTTATGATAGAAGAGGAAATGAATGGCAGCGTTATGTTTCTAGGAACTTTACTCGCTTAAGTGAATGGCAGCGTTACAGAATGCAAGTTGCAAGTAATGAAAAGTTATGGTTTTCGCTGTTCTATTTATGCAGGTTAGGGCGGAAATTCAAAAGGCCAAGCTTGAGATGATGTTTTCGCTCAAAAGGATGCCAACTGACGAAGAGATAATCGAAAAAGTTGGAATTTCGCCAGAGAGGTACCATGAAGTAATGAGGGCCTCAAAACCCGTTTCCTCTCTTCATTCAAGGCATGCAACCACACAAGAGGAGTATATCAACGGTATTACTGACGTCGATGGTGTTGAAGGTGATAACCGGCGGAAACCTGCTCTTCTCAGGCTTGCTATTGATGATGTGGTACTTATTCTCTCCGTTGACCTCAGATTAATATGTCATTGCTTTCTCCACTTGAAAATTGATTGCTAGATAGACACAGGATTGTTAAGCTTCATTTTTTTCAGTTAAGCTAACTAACTCGCGGAGTTGATTTGGTCTCGTACCTCTCAATTCGAGAGCTCTCAAAGTTTCGAGTGGCTAATCCTTTCTCTAAATATTCTCTCCCAGCTTGATTCCCTGAAGCCGAAAGAAAGCTTGGTGATCAGACAGAGATACGGGCTTGATGGTAAGGGGGATAGAACATTAGGAGAGATTGCTGGAAACTTAAATATTTCACGAGAAATGGTTCGAAAGCATGAAGTCAAGGCCCTCATGAAGCTCAAACATCCAGCTCGAGTAGATTATCTTCGCAGATACATAGTCTAAAGTGATCGACACATATGCATGTCGTCTTAGAAAGATCTTCCGCCTTTGGATTACTAATCTCAATGTTGTATACTAGTCACATTTGTACCATAGAAGAAATTTTATAAAGGTCACTAAAATAGAGATCATATATTGTCCAGTTCTACGGATGATATATATAGACTTCGAGATTCCATACATATACCCCGTGTATACATGAAATGTAATATTTTTCACCCCGTTGGTACGAGAATGTTCCATATAGGTACCAAATGCGTTTAGTACACTGAAACATACAATTATTATCCCGATTTACACATAAGTATGACATGTGGTGTTGTCGCGCTTGCTTTGCTTCGCTACTGTGTGAAATCTTGAAATTTACCTTGCCGAGTATTTACTTTTTTATTTTATTAGAGGTTATCTAGAGAGAGATGAACTGCAAGAACTGAATTACTGCACAAGAACAGAAAGCCAAAAAGGAAAGAAAAAAAAAAACAATCAAAGAGGAAACTACTTAAATCCATTAAACATTCGACGAACAATTTTAGCGTCCTCTTTCTTATGCTGATTTCGTTTGTCAGCAAACGTATCACAATGCCTCATGATCCAAAACCTCTCTAGTTCTTCTGCTTTTCGACCTGGAATCCGACCGGCTATTAAATCCCACCTGAAACCAAGTACAGCCGTGAAGGCAGTTGTGATTTTTAGAGTACAATAATCCTTAGGAGCAGTAACTTTTATAAACCAGAGAGCAGAAAAGACAGCTTACAACTTCAGAGTGCGAGTACCAGACGTCTATTCTTTATTTTCCCACTCGTTAGAAGGCGCTACTTTCTCAGATGGTGTGTGCGTGTATTTGGATCTGGAGCAAATTGCTGTGTGTTTTAATGGTGCATGCAAAGTGCATTTGGTTTCTTACTTTCACCTTTACAGTAAAGTACCATGTGCGTGCATGCTTTATTGTGAGAGGGTTAGGAGAAATTCTTTAGTCCAGAGATCATACCAGATGGCCATACGGCTTTCAGGCACAAAATCATCCTAACTCTACTCATTCTGATTTTTTCATGTTCATCCGGCCTCATTGTGTCCCCCCTCTCTCTCACATAACACGGAAGGGCCCACCACCAACGAGGGTTGCACCCAAGACCTTCTCGGGGTTAAAATAGAAATGAAAAGGTTGAGGTGGGAAAACTTACTATTACCATATATTTATTAAATATTCAAAAACACAAAGTCATTCGTATTTTAATTATTCTATTACCATGTATTTATTAACACCTCACATCTTTATGAATACACCTCACATCTAAAATGTGTCTCTAAAATTCCAATTTTGTCCTCCATTATTCTGAAGCCACCCCATCCCCATAAACAAATGACGGCAAAAAGCTAGCTCGACGGCCATGGGCCACCCATATAAGAGGTATCCGTCATTGATATCAGCACAGCCAAAAACCCCCCACGTCGTGGAAGTTGGCAGCCAAGACCGACTCTCTAACAGATCGAGAATTGCCCAACACTCTTGATTCACACATCCCATCTCTCAATTCCCTATTACCTACCGGCGAGTGGCTGGTGATTGGATATATATATATGGAGAGAAAGAGCATGTCGAGTGGCTAGGATTTTTTGCCTAGACACTGGTGGTTGGCAGCTGGCATAAGGGGGTTTATTTTGGACTTCCAAACTTGATTCGTCAGGGTAAAAACGGAAATTTAACTGAAAAAATAAAATTATGGGATGTATTCATAAGATTGTGTGGGTGTTAATAGACCCAAAATCTTAACATAGTTTCTAAACATTTAAAACATTTACATTGGTATTCCTATGAGCCTAGCTATCTAATGATACCAGTTGGATTTTGGAGTGTCTCCTAACGTGCAAAATAAAATAAAAAAGAAGAAATTAGGTTTTCATCTTTCCTTTTGCTACTCCATTGATTAAAATACTATTCATTTTCAATTTTTTATCAAGGTCCTTGGGTATTAATAACATCACTAATTATTTCAATAATAAAATATTTTTTTTATTTCTAAATATATTCATTTAATGTTACAAATGTTACAATTAGTATATTTATATTTATGATTAAATTTTTTATCATATATTTTTAGTTTTAGTTTGTACCCATTTTTAATTTGTAATTCTTTTTTAATTTGCACCAATTTTCTTTTCATTTTTAATTTGTACCCATTTATTAATTTCTTTTTGTGCCCATATTTTTTAAAGTTCATTCGTATTTGTACCCATATATATTTTTTATTTGTACTTTTTATTTTGCTAAATGTACCCATGCTAATTATATGTACCCATTCATGCAAAAAAATTTAATCTTAAAATGTACTCATTCTTAAATATGTAAAATGCACAATTTTTTTCTATAAAATCTATTCAATTTTTTTCTAATCCATTTTTAAACTTATATGGGTACATTCTTTTTTCTTTGATTTTAAAATGTATCCATGTCAAGTTTAATCGAAGAAATTTACTAATTTTATTAAGCCTAATATCTTCTCTTTTTTTTTGTGATTTTGAAGAATGTACCCATGTTTTGATGTACCCATGTTTATATACACACACACACACACACACACACACACACACACACACAATAATATATTTATATTTTAATATTTTTAATCCCACAAATTATGGTTTTTTTTATTTAAAATCTCATTTATATAAACAACTAAAATTTCTAATTTTTAATTTAAAAAATATAGTAACGTACATAGAAATAAATTATTACATTAATTTCAGGGACCTTGATCAAAAATTAAAAACCAACAAGGTTTCAATCAAAGAATGTTCATAATTAAGGACCGCATCCAAAGTCTCCAAAAAAAAAATTAGAAAGAAAAAAAACATTTGGGTTTTGATTTGGAAAAAAAAAAAAAAAAACAACATACCTGGGTCCAAGGAGCCTATACATTCTATAGAGGATATCTTCTTCTTGTTCAGTCATGTTTATGAATTCCCATTCATTGCTAATAACCTCTGCCCAAATAAATATAGAAAATTAAGTTTACTAAAAACTCAGTCTTGACTATTAAGTAAAAGTCTGTTGGCAAGGAACATAAAAATAGTGAAACTGAAACACACATAGACCTTCAGATTGATCACTAATGGTGATTCGGGGTCGCTTCCGACAACATCGGTCCATCGTCTGCGTTAATTCTTATACGATAAGAAGCAAGCAAATGTTTTGAAGGAGAAGGAAGGAGTGAATGAAGGTATGGGAGAAATGTAGTAGATAAATAGGGTTTGCACTTGGAAAGTTGGAATGAGCTAGAGAATGAGATCAGGAATGATAGAATATATATGTTATATATAATGCTAGGTTAAGGTGCCCAACAAACAACAAGAAAATGCGTTTATGTGAGAGTTTGCTTGTTTGTTGACTCGTAGGCCTTGCGGTTGTAGACTTATAGTTGACAACACAGAGAGCGCAGAAGGGAGGAAGAAAGTAAGGAAAGAAGATATGGCCATCGGCGAAAGCTATATCGATATATATTATATGGAAAGGGGTCCTCTTCAGATTTCTTTTTCCTAATCTATCAAGTTCGATGATCCTGACCATTAAATTTTGATTCAACGGCTACAAATAAGCATTCACTTTAAAAGTTAAAATAACTTTAGCCGTTTGATAAAATTTCAATGGTCCGGATCTCTAGACTTGGTGGATTAGGAGGAAGGGATCCGGAAATGATCCCTTTCCATATTATATTTATATGTCAGTAAGTTGCCTAGCTATAACAGCTTTATCCCCAAAAGGTTCGTCGTCTCTTAGCCTTTATCAGCATGTATGGAATCCAACAGTATAGTACTTTATCTCAACGCCTTTTTCATCACATGGTATCTCTTACCAATCTCAGTCAAAATTAAAATTTTCGTCCAAAAATTGCACGGGAGGCTTATATGCGTAATAAAAATTGTTATCTTATCTGATCTAAAAATATTTCATGAGTAAATTTGCTCGTGTCTAAGCTTCACGTGAAAATTTTAAATTACTTTCGAACGAAAATTGTATGTTTGGTGAATGACTTTGATCCCCTATACACGGGTGATCTGCATAATTTGACTTGTTTTAGAATAAAAAGGAGAGGGAGAAATGATAGGGAGCATTTACTAATATAACATGGGTCACAATTCTTGCTCCCTTGTTTCAAATAGGAATTTCAATGTTACGGGTGCATTCTACTTGCATCACCCATGATCTGACTTGTAAGTAGGGTTAGACACGGTTTGATTCAATCCTATTTTTCTTGAAATAAAAGAGTAATTATACAATCGGTTTAGTTCGATTCAATTTTGCATAAGATTGATCATATCCACCGAACCAAACTGCACTAATTCAAGAACATTTGGTTTGATTCGGTTAGTTGAGCTCTATTTGGTCTGATTCACCGGTTTCTGATTTAAATGCTCAACTTTACTTGCATTGCAATCATGACATGAAAGTTATATCCTGTAATGGGTCATAGTAATCCATGATAAAGCTTTTTTTTTTTTTTTTTTGACAAACGATAAGAAATCTATGTTAAACTATGGGAAGAAAGATTCAAACATGGGCCCCTGAGCGTTGACTCATTAATATACTAGCCCTACATATCATCATATTGTTGCATTTTGCATAAATAGGCACTTCGAAGTCTTGGTACGAATGGTGGTCGTCATTTGAATAGTTCTTCTTCATTATGTTTGGGTCACATGCATGTATTGTACCATCTTCAATAATTCACTGTCCTACTGGAGAAGGGAATTATAACACAAAGGAATATTGTACCGAATGTTTACAAACTTACGTTATGACACTTGAGTAACAATCCAAAATTCTCCATTGAAATTCAAAATCCAAACATTAGCCAACGAGTAACAATCCAAAATTTCGTTCACCGGCACCGGGGATGGTTCATTTTTTGATTTGGAGCCGGGGCGACATCAACCATAGCTGATAGGTGGGAGGGGAGATAAAAAGAGGAAAAGAAAAGAAAACACAGAGGTTGAGGTTAATGGCTGCAACATATTTAGGTATTATGGTAATTACAAAAACTTGAGCCTAATTTAATGTAAGTTTTAACGAAAAGTCTGCGGTACTATTCATTTTAATAAAAAACCACATTTTTACATTAAAAAGTCAAACCCGATACTATTCATTTTACCCTTTATTTTGTCCTTATCGTTAAAACTCAAAGTTTTCAAATCTTTTTCATTAGTTTTTCTTAATTTAATTCCTAGAGCCCCCAATTAGTGTTTTGGTTGCAATGTCTCGAGAGAAAAACTTGAGCAAAAGTATCTGACAACGTTATCTAAGAATCGCTTTTTACAAAAACTTAAAACTTGATATCATTCGATATAAGAATTATTATATATGGTTAGACAGTTATACCAAAAAATTTCTAACATTTAAAAATTTAGAACCAATATGGTGGTGGAAGGTAAGACCGTAAGACGGTAAGAGGGACAAATGCAAGATTGTAAACTACATATTAATAAAAAAATTATTGTCAACCAAAAATTTATGAAATTATCATTCTAATCCTTTAATTAAAACTGACACGTGATGTACCATCTTGTGTTTTGGTCGTATTGAAAAATCTCTCCCAAATACACGCGCCCTCCATGCAGGAAGCCACGTACCACTCCAATTCTGATGAGTTAACAGTTGTTCTCTTGACTCATTCTCCCACTCTCAACCCAGAAAACCAGAAGGAAGAACAAAACTGGAAAGTCCTTTTCATAACTTTATTAGTTCACAATAAACACAGAAAATCATTCGTTTTTCTCAGTATATATTGTCACACAATGGTGAAGCTGGCGTCGGCAAGGGAATTCCGAATGTACGGCCCTCGGCTGAGCCGGAACCGGGCCGAGTACATGAACGCGGGGCTCTACGTGTTTGCCACTGCGGTGCTGCTCGGCGGGTTCGTGGCTCAGCTGTCGAACGAACCCAAGTCAGGCCTAGTCCTGATGCTAATAGCCTTGGCGTTAATTTTGGTGGTGAATTTGCATGATCTGGTGGCACATCTTGCCATGTTCGATTACCGGATGCCATTGATGGAGTTCGATTTGCAGCTCGCCCTCGTCGAGTTTGCTGTCCCGGTGGTTCAGGCTTTGGGAACGGTTCTTTCGTTCCTGGGAATTCTTTTCCTCCTAATTCAGGTATTTGATCACACATTTGAATTGAATAAATGATACTTACGTAAATCATTGTTAGAGAACCCTATTTTCTAGAGGATCCATATGTGTTTCACTAATCGAGATAGTATACAAGATTGTTAATTGATTATTAATTGATGGAATGAAAATTTTACTTCCTTACACAAACCCAACTAATCAATATTGACCATGCCCTTTTCCTCTGTACAAATTCGTGCTTAATACGAACACCTACAAATGAGCCTAGGATAGTGAAAAATTACCATTCGAATGGTGCAATAGACCCTTGGAGTGGACTACACCATTCAATGGGCCAAAATCTACCACTCAATGGGGGCATGATGATCTAATGAGTGCCGTATTTTCAAGTGTTTGTATTGAGTACCTATTCATCTAGAATGGACAGACCTTTGATTATGTTGGATATATCTTGTGCACATTGCAATGTATTCATTTGTTTGTGACTTTGTGAGTGCTACGTATTCATTTGTTTGCGACTTTGTGAGTGCTACGTATTGTCCCAAATTTAGGCGGAGAAAGGATATGGATACTCTAAGCTTGAGAGGCATGCGAAGAACATGCTCATTGCTGGTCCTGTTTTGTGGCTGCTCGGATCGATCCACAATTCATGCCAAATCTACGAGAGGGCAGACGGGCATGTCCAAATACTGCAACAAAGTGTCCACATCCCTTTTCTGATTGGGAGTGTCTTGTTCACAGTTGGTGCAATTCTCAACAGCCGTGAGCAACATGGATTGTTCCTTCATGGCCTACAGCTACTGGTCATTAGTCCTTACTCCTTAACTTTACTAAGTTCGTATAATTGTGATTATCATAAATTGTTTACATAATTAATTTTATTGGCTAATATGTGCAGGGTAGGAATTGGGTGTGGCTGGGGATGGGAGGAAGCCTTTTCTTCCTGATTGGAGGACTAGCAAATGTGGTGAAGGTGTTCAAGATGCAACAAATGGGTGATGGACTGAGGCTCGAGAAACTTCGGGGAGGCGCGCAGGAGAGGCTTGTTCACGAAAGGGAAGGCCAGGTTCCGCTTATACTCGAAGATCAACGGAGGAGATCATCAGTTCGTCACGATGATAAACATCATTTACATCATGTAGAACCAAATCCAAACGTAGCTGCAGAACCAGCTCCTACTCCTTACAAAGACGTTCTTGTTGGCCCGACAAGTTGAATAAATTAACTTGATTGGTCCTGTGGTAAATTAAATCAAAGCTATATAATATGGTCTGCTGCAACAGCTGAATCAAGACACTATTAGAAAGTCACTAACAACTTATTAAGGGGCCGCTATTTGTACACTCTGAGTGAGTGATATTGTATTATATTTTGCGTTTAAGGAAGAACAAAAGGGATTTTGAGAAGCATAAGTTGCCTGCATACAAAGAAACGGTGTCCGGAAGCCACGGCTGCGAGTAAAACTCAAATGTCATAATATACGTTGTTTTGTATTATGTGATTTTTAGCCGTTAGATTTTAAGTCAAAGATGCAATGATCAAGATCTAATAATTAAAATTCTCAGAGTATAAGATATTCTAAAAGCACTATAGAATTTTCAATATGAATGACTCAAATTTATTCATGTTTAATTACTTGACATAAAAAGAAACAGGATACGAAGGATTAGGTATGAGTGAACAACCTTGCATCACAATCAAAACGGTTCGATTTAGGTCATAAACTAATAATATGATTCATAATTTTCTAAAATACTCTACAACGTCTTTTTAATTTCATTTATTCACACGCACATAATATGTCTGCATTACATTATAGCAAGCAATTAAGAAAATATCATATATTTGCACGTGTCCTAGGACTCCACTTGTTTAATAGTACTTGGAGTTAAAGCCCTTTCATATCATCAAAAGTGTTTCGTACTTGAAAATACTTTCGAAAGTAGCATTAGTGTCTTTAAGGAATACTATTTGAAAGAAGCACTTGTGTTTTTTAAGGAATAAATCTGATTTTATTTAAAATTTCGACGGGGTTTAAATAGTATAGATACTTTCTAGAAATGAAAAAACATTACCAAATGGGTTTGAAAATATTATTTTCGTTTATTGAAATGGGCTCGAAGCCCATTTTCATTTTTTCGACGCTCAATTTTCGAGGTTATATATCGACATTTCAATTTCTGTATATATCTTTCTTCCCCTGAAAACATAAACTTTGCTGTACTAATTTTAGCAGGTGGAAGAACCCTAATTTTGCTGACAATCCATCGAGGTTCTAGTTCCTGTTGCATTCTTCAGGTACCCAATTTCCCTCCTTTAATCCTTTCGATTGTTCGCAATTTCCATCTGTTAGTTTTGCTTCATTCGTCTCAAATTTTGCTGTTGCGTTTTTTTCTTTTTCCCTCGCTACTCGCATGTATTTGCTATTGCTAGCTTAATTAGGATATTGGAATTATTATTTGCATTTTTTTTCATGTTTAATGGTTTGGATATATTGTGAATTGTTATAAACTAGGTAGAATTTTGAGGACATTGATGTTTTTCTCGTCCTGAAAATTTCGTTAATTTGATTTGCATATGCATTTACAAACGTTCACAATCAAATATACGCATTATTACATGCATAGTTACTGCCCATATGCATATATGTACATGTACGGATAGCTACCTAGCCTTTTAAAACATTCCAAATAATTGCCTGATGTTTTAAAAATTGGACATCTGTTAGGTCACCAGCGATAAGTGATGACGTGGACAAATATTGAAATGGGTTTTCACTCCCATGTCATTTATGGAGCTCTGAATATCCAAATCGGCCCCTTTACCCGATCAAATTAAGGGTTTAACTTGACTAAAGGAGTCGATTTGGGGAATCTAGAGCTCCATGACGTGAGAGTGAAATCATGTTTCGGTGTTTGTCCATGTCATCACTTAAGCTTGTGATGTAATCACTTAACGTTGGTGAGCTAATAGATGTCCAATTTGCAAAATGTTAGGTGGCATGAAGTGTAGTTTTTCGTTGTGTGTAGTTAAGATGAAGAGTAATGAGTTCATTTTCTTGTGACGGAGAATCTAATTGTGAAATGCGCCTGCGTGTGGTGGTCAGAAGGACTGATTATTTATCTGGTGTTGTTTTGTAGGTGACGGGTTGGTATACAGAATGGCTTCTGTGTCCAGTCAGCCACAGTTCCGGTACACTCAGCCACCATCTAAGGTGCTTCATTTGAGGAACTTGCCTTGGGAGTGTACAGAGGAGGAACTGATAGAACTGGGAAAGCCATTTGGTAAAGTTGTCAACACAAAGTGCAATGTTGGAGCAAACCGTAATCAGGCATTTATTGAATTTGTGAGTGTAATTTCAGTTTTTGGTTGTAGATCATTGTGCTTTTAATATAAGTTTGACTGATTAACATTTTCCTTTAATATTTCATGAACTTTTTAGGCAGATTTAAATCAAGCCATTGCGATGATATCATATTATGCATCATCTTCAGAACCCGCTCAAGTAAGGGGGAAAACTGTTTACCTACAGTACTCCAATAGGCAAGAAATAGTGAACAACAAAACAGCCGCAGATGTTGCAGGAAATGTACTGTTGGTAACAATTGAAGGTGCGGATGCACGCCTTGTCAGCATAGATATTTTACACCTGGTAAGCAATTTTGCCTGCTTCCATGTTATAGTTAAACAGGTAAACATTTCAGTACAAATATGTTGGCATTAAGGTTTTGTGTTTGGGTTGTAAATCCTCTTGTTCTGGGGTGCTTTTGTTTGACATGAATGTGAATGGATCAGCAGGCCCATTTCAAGAGAAAATCTTCAATGGCAGCTTAGTGCATCGGGAGAAAGAGCACATGAGTGTTTGTCTCCTTTCTCCTTCTCTTAACACTGCCTCTTTCTTCCCTACTCTTCCTCCTCATGATCCTAATCCTACCACTCTAATAGCGTGGAATGCTTTCATTTCTTCTCTTGTGCACTGTGCATATCCCCTTTTTTTTTTATTTATACATGCTCCTTTTGTAGAATTTGTTTCTTTTGCTTTGTTTCGTCAGCATGATTGTCTCACACTTTTATGTTATAGTATGTCTCAAATGTTTAATTGCACCCCAAGTGTAAATTTAGGAGCATGTTATACAAAAACTGGCTATATGCTTTAACGACGTCAATTAAAAGGTTAATGACATCGCTCTTCTTCTCCTTAACCAAACTGGAATTTCGTGGCCCCATAGTTCTGTAGACCATTCCTAAGTTACAAAGTTCTGTTATATTTTGTAGATAGGATAATGATTTTCAAATATGTTAGTTGAAAGATTAAGAATACTCCCTAAAAATAAAATCAATGTCGCTTTTGTTTTTTAGTAGGCTATCAAAGAAGTTTTGCCTATAAAGAAAAGAATAATAATTGTAAGCTTTTTAAAGTTGGGAAAAAAAAAAAATTTGCTTACCACATTATGAATAAGTTTCTAATCATCTTATTTTTTCACCCCCAATAGGAAGTGGTCGTCGAATATTTTAGGAATATTTTTCATCAATTTATTTTGATTTCTATAATTTTATTGAGCGGGAATACATCACATTAAACTCGATACAATTGTGGGGCACCACTAGCAAGAAAGTCTCCCCTGGTGTTAGTTGAATTCATATTAAAAGATTTAGTTAATATATTATCCTTTAGTTTCCTGTATCTTTTCTGTTATTTTGTTGCTTTCATTTTTTATAGTTCATATGTTAAGCTGTTTTTGAAGATAGTATAATCTGTTTCTTAGATGTTTTACAGTACCTTGAAAATGAAATGTGTGTTATTTATTAATTGACAATAATTTTTCAAGGGCTTATCCCTGAAAGTTTGTTTTAAAGTGTATTTCCCTATATATATTTTTCTGAATATTATTCTAGTGATGCAGGTATTTTCAGCTTTTGGGTTTGTGCACAAGATAACTACATTTGAGAAGACTGCGGGATTCCAGGTCTATACGAGTTAATTTTCTTTTAAATTTCTAACCGGCTTCCCATTTCCCTCTCTATCTATCTCATTTTGTATTCTTCTTTTCAGGCACTGGTGCAATTTTCAGATGCAGAAACTGCCACTTCTGCCAAAACTGCACTGGATTCAAGAATCATCCCTAGGTGACAGTTGTGATAGTTGTTTTACGTGGTATCAAGTATGAGATTCTAAAATGGTTCACACGTATATGATCTAGTTACCTGTTGGCTATTAGACACCCTGTAGGGCACAACTGTTATGTCGGAAAACAGATTTTTGAACTTTTGGGCGTGTTCTAGTGCTATAATCTCTATTAGGTGGTTGTCATAAATGTTGCTTTTAGATGATATTCGGTGATAATGGCTCATTTCTGCCTGTATTCTTTCTAATTTGTGTTGTCTGTGTTTCATTTGGTACAGGTATCTGCTCCCTGAGTATGTGGGACCATGTACTCTCAGGATAACATATTCTGGGCACACTGATTTGAGTGTGAAATTTCAAAGTCACCGAAGCAGGTATTCACGTTTGTTTTTTGTTTTTCCTGTTACTTGGAAATAATACCTAATTTTATGTTGCACCCTCCTACATTGTTTCCTTTTCTTGTAATTATTTATAAAATAATAAATGTTTTCTATTATTTGGACCGTCTTTATCTCTATGTTGGTGGCCACTTTTCTCACTTTAACCGTTTTTCTGATTCAGGGACTACACTAATCCTACCCTTCCGGTTGCTCCATCAGCCATAGATGGAAGTGGTCAGGTAATGCATTGATAGGGGGAAATTTTCTTATTAGATTATATCATGAGGCAGGCATACATTTCTGTACGAAGGCCCTTATTCATAGAGTATCCATTTCGCAACCTTGGCATGCATGTCACATAAAAAAGTTTTATATATTTACGAGGCGTTTTTGGTACATATTTATAAATTGAGGAAAGGAAGAATTAAATTCGACTGCTGGTGCTTCTTTCTAGGAAATACTTGAGACTAGTTCAAAATTGTGGTGTAAACTTGTTTCTTGGGGCATGTTATATCGTACTGCTATTAATAGATTTCACTGTTTAATCAATACAGCCAATTGTGGGATTAGATGGGAAAAAGCTAGAATCGGAGAGTAATGTGCTTCTTGCATCCATCGAAAACATGCAGTATGCTGTCACCTTGGACGTTTTACACATGGTATATCAGATTAATTTATAAATATGATTTTATTTTTTAACCATGTGGATTCAGTCAGAAACTGATATTTTCCTTTTCCTGCCACTAGGTCTTTTCTGCTTTCGGGCCTATTCAAAAGATCGCCATGTTTGATAAGAACGGAGGGGTTCAGGCTTTGATTCAGTATCCAGGTACCTTTCTACTTACTCTCTTTCATGGTTTTCAAAACTGGAAAGTAAGGGTTTGGTCTGACCTGATTAATTGGGAACCAGCCAGCTGACATGTCTATGGTTGAACCTAAGCCTTACGGAGTTTGATTCTTGAACCTAGGGCTTACTGACTTTGATTGAACCACCTTAGCCTTGCTGGTTGAATGTTATTTTGTTATTACCGGTGTACACGGGTGCTGCTTTTTACAATTCCTGTTGAAGTAACTGCTGATTTTACACGGTGCTAATTGTGTTATGGCTTTCAGATGTTCAGACAGCTGTTGTTGCCAAGGAAGCCTTAGAAGGGCATTGCATTTACGATGGAGGGTTTTGCAAGCTCCACATCTCATATTCACGCCACACCGATCTTAGCATAAAGGTAACCTAAATATACGTACTCCCTGAAGTTCTCGCCTGGACTAGTCATTTGCCCTTCTCTTTGGTGTTCATTTTTGTTTTTCAACTTCCCCATGAGATCGGCAGACAAGTTGCGCCTAATGTTCTGCGCCTACCATACTGATTACAGGTGAACAATGACCGGAGCAGAGACTATACGATCCCTACCATTCCAATTGTGACGGCACAACCGTCAATTCTAGGACAACAGCCAGTTCATCAGATGAGTCCCGCGGTGCCTCCATACAACGGGGCTCAATATGCTCCAACTGATCAGGCTGTGATGCCTCAGCCTTCTGCAGGGTGGAGACCAACCGTTCCGGCAGTTCCTCAGTCCATGCCCATTCAGATGCATAATCAACCGTACATGCCACCGGGAACTATGCCTGTATCCTCTCCTCAAATGGGCCCTGTGATGATGCAGAGCGGTCCGCCACCTCCGCCCTACCACCGTGGTCATGTGCAATGACGTGACTCTTAAGGAAATTCGCTGTTAAGTCTAGTAGAAATTACATTTCCCAGTTGAAGTTGTTCTCAATTGGAAAAAGATCCATAACCAGATTTCAATTTATCTTGATTATTCGTTTTCGGTTTTTCGAGTTTGTCTTGGTTTTTTCATGTTTCATACGATCATAACACAATTTTCTGGGTGGTGGTTTTTCAAACGTAAACGTAAGCATATTCGGGAGGAATTGTTCTGATTCCGACAAGCTCCTGCTGCCGCCGCCGCAATGGTTTCCACCTTTCGTACCATTGTTAGATAGGAGAAGCAAGAGAGGTTAAGAAAAGCAAGAAGCAGAAGCTGAAAGCATCCAAAAGCAGTGTACAGACAGACGCCGTCTCTCGGCACATGTATACACGATCAAAATCGCATCACCGAAACAGAACCCGTAAATTCGCACACAACCTAGTCCCTTTCTTTCTTCCTGTACTTTTCATTCGCGAAAGGGTTACAGAAACCTTTATCACAGCTGCGGTTCTTACGATCCTACACACAGGAAGTTTTAATAATTTAATTTTCTACCGACGGAAAACAAGGCAAGCAAAAATATGAGCGCGTTTCGTGTGTGTGAAATGGAAGTGTACAACTGCCTGTCCGTCTCCCAAACCTCCGAGTTACGAAAGCCTCGGAAGCTTCATCCATGGCAGTCTCTCCCGCCTCCACCATGTGTTATCGGTTCCAATTTTCAGAGCCGATCAATTGGCTCAGTTCGGTCCTGTACCGCAAGTCGCTCTGAGACGTCTGAAAGTGATTTGAGATTGCACTGGATCAAGGCTTCGACAAAGTAGCAGGTCTCATCCTTGGTGTTCCCTTCAGGAATGTCAACTACAAATGACTCGATCACCAGAGTCCCCGGTCTTCCGTCAATGATCTCTGGATGGAGGGAGATGATTGAAGAGTAGTTCTGAGGAAAAAATAATAAGAACAAGTTAAGTATACATAGGCTGGTTGCGTAATAGCAGAACAAAAGGATCCACCAAAAAACAAGGGCTCCACATTTTCCGTTCACAAGATCCACTCACTGATCCAGAAATTATATGAGGATCAGTTTTCGGTTCAGAGGCTTGTATACAGGCCTACTGTAGTCAACAGAGCAGCGCCCCGTTGCTGCTTAGTGCAGATAGCATGAGAGTTTTATGGTTAACCCTAAGGATTGATATATGTGTAATTGTTCGTATATATTTCACATTATCAGTCAGATTCAAGTCAATAAGATCATCCAAATTCAACCATATATATGCCATGAAGTACCAATATTAAACTTAGAGACCGATGCCATCAACACCGTAAATTTAAATTTTAAGCAGCCAAAGCTGAAACCTGTTTCAGGAAATCTTTTACTGTTTCCATTAAATTTTGATGTGATCAAGTTCAACGGGCCCAAAAACTTCAGACTAATATGCAAAGACTCCGGTGAACACAGAACTTCATATCAAAATCTTGTGAACTAGTTAACCTTTTAGCTTGTATGCTGAGAAATGTGCAACCAAATAAAAGGAAAAGAGAAGTATGTGCTGAATTATAAAAGGAAAGGGTCTTCATACCCTAAGTCTGTGATCCCCACCAATTATTTTAATGCTAAGAATATGCTCGTCATCGTCAAGAAGTTCCAATCTTTCAGTACTTGTAGTGGCAGGAAGCCCAGACTTAACATCAACTTCTCTGAGACTTCCAATCTCAAGGTTCCCCAGCACCACACACCTGCTGACGAATGGCTTATACTTTTGCGGTTGATCAAATCGTCTAACCAACGACCAAACCTGAAGAGAAACAAAACAATTCACATTACTAAAAAGGGATAACTGTTCATACTCATTGAGAATCTCTCTCAAACACACCTTAATCTTCCATTTTGTTGGAAACAAGGAATAAGAAACAATCGAACATTTAAAAAAAAAGCCGTAATTACATTTCTGAGCTATCGAACAATCGAACAAAAAAAACTCCCAGAAAAGCAATCAAAATTTCCTTTCTTTTTTCTATTTCTCCCCAATTTTCTTAACAACTACACACGCAGAGACACCGTGAGTAAAGAGCTACAATGATTTAATCCATCAACACACCACATCAATGTAGGCAAAAACATTAAGGAATCCAATACAAACTCCACAGATTAAAGCTCAGATGCTCTCCAGAAATGCGATCACACATGTCCTAAGGAAAACGAACAAAACTTTATAGAGCAAAAACAATCCGAAATGTCGAATCCCGGTAACCCCATCTTCACAAACTGATGCCACAACTCCTACATTAAACTCCAAATCCAATTGTAACATGAACACCCACCTACCTATTTGTGACATGCATGATATTTACATCTCCAATAGACAAATCCCAGATCAAAACTAATCAAATATACACACACACACACACACACATACAGAGAGAGAGAGAGAGAGAGAGATGTACAAGATGGACAGGGGCTTTGATGTGCCGGACGAGAGTAGATGTACACTGACGGTCGTTAAGGTCGTGCCTGTGGTGTCTCCGAATGTAGTCGCTCACTATCCCGCCAAACCCCCCTCCTCCTCCGCCGCCTCCTCCGCCCCCTCCGCCTCCATTCTTATTCCCATTCATCATCTTCCTCTAAACCAATCAAACACTTTCGATTAAAACCAACAAAAATAAATCACCTTTCTCAAGAAACCAACCAACCAAACATTCACAAACTCACCTACGCAAACGCAGCCTTATCTTCCACCTTTCCGTCTACAAAACCAATACCGATTGAGAGAGAGAGAGAGAGAGAGAGAGAGAGAGAGAGACAACCCGGTTCGACTCGGTGGGACTCGGTGGGACTCGGTCAAAGACTGGGAGTGTGAAAGGAAGAAGTTAGGTAGCTGGTGAAAGAGAAGGGTAAGAGAGTCACCGCCATAGATAGAGAAGAAGCGCCTCAGGCCTCCCTATCATCCTCATCACCAATCCCACCCCTTTTTAATAAATTGATACCGGAGTTTTAATGAAAAATTTACGGCACTGTGCATTTTAACGAAAAATCATATTTTTACATTCAAAAACTAATCCTGGTATTATTCATTTTATCATTTATTTTGTTTTTATCTTTAAAACTCAAAATTTTCAAGTCTTTTTCATTAATTTTTCTTATTTTAAAACCTCCAACCAAAAAAAATAATTTCCAATTTTAATTAATTAAAATAAATTTGCAATTACTTTTGTCTGTTAATGCAATTTGCATTAGATTATACTTTTCTTGTCTTGCAAATGCCCTCTCTTTTCGGGGTATGATTATTTCCCTTTTGATTCTCATCCCGCTATCCTTTCTTTTTACATATTATTTTTTATCTTATTATTTCTATAAAAAAATTAATATAAGATGTCATCCCTTCTTTTGGATGGTAACTGTGAACATGTCATCAGTTCTTGTCTGGTTTTGAGGATTTTGTTTTTCTGTGACTTAATTGTCCTTCAAGGTTGCTTCAGTTACGCTTACGATCTACTTAGACTCTTGTGTAAGGGTTTGGGTATGGCAACTTGACCAACTAGATGGTTTAACTAATGAGCTTTTTTGGATTTGGATACTATCCAGCCCCGGGTGGGCACAACTCATCCTGTAAATGGTTTGACTCCCCATCTCTGGTGAGTGTGGCCTTCAACTGGGTCAAGTTCCTCTTACTAAGGTTTATATCCTCACGATGTTATATTGGTTCTAAATACATATAGCTGATCACGTATTATTATGTGTTTAATTTCCTCGTGTGACAATACTTAATTGACTTAATGATAACATCTTAGATGTAGGTTAAGTCATTCTCTAATTGTTGCGGTTTTTGTCGCTAATTGATGAAGCAATCTTTAAGAGAATTCCGCTATTGAGCTTATGTCGTTAGTTATTGTCCTAATACCAATTAGTTATTAATCTAGTTATATACTTCTCTTACCAGTACTGAGAGAGGCTCTAGATCCATTTTCTCTCACCAGTCTGATTATACGAGGTATTGTCCGAAAACTCCCAAACTCAATTTGAGACGTTCTTCACAGGCCACCGTAATTTGTAGACCATGCCAAGGGCACAATAGTATTTTACAAAAAGTCCCAATTCAATTTATCTTAAGCTACATGAACTATTTAATTTGATAATTAATTAAAGGTCATTTACTTGTTTATTTCTTACAATAAATAATGTATATTGTTTAGTTTACCTTCTGGTGCTCTATGTCCTAAAGAGTCAGGGTCACATGGCCTTCAATGAATGATGGATAACAGCTAATGGTCCTATGTACTAAACCATATATTTTATATTGTAATCCAACCAAGACCATTAATCTGAAATTTAATAAACAACTCAATGTTCATTGCACTTACAAAAGAACCGAATAATACATTAGAAAATTTTGAATGCATAAACGTTTTCAATTACTTGAACTACAAATTCGTTAATTTATCGGATATAAACGTTACTGCACCTACAAAATGAGTTAACATTGACTTCGAAATAATATTATTTTCGTTTTGTTTTCTTGAGTAATTGAAACTCAACTAAAGACTTGAAAGTCAAGGCACCCTTAAGAGTAGTATTAACTCTCAATTTTTTTTCCAAGTAGTATTAACTCTTTATTACTTGCATAAGTTTTTTGAGAAATGCTAAGGATATTCTCTTAAAAGTTGAACTTTTTAAGCACTTTTTGTCGCCTCACAATTTTACGTCAATTATGTGCCAACATTATAAAATATTGTGACAAAAACATGAGGTGACAGAGAATCCATGAAGAGTCCCATTTTGAAAAAGTCTCTTACAATTTCTCAAGTTTTGTTTAATTGGTTATTTCTTTATTATTTGAGAAATGCTAAGCGGTCTCTTTCAAAAATGGAACTCTCTACGGACTCTCTAACACTTTATAATTTAACGTAAATTTCCTTACTAACATTATAATGTAAAAAACAAAAGGCTGCAGAGAATTCATAAAGAGTTTGACTTCCATGAGACTCCCCTTAACATTTTTCTTGTTACATTTATCTTTATGTCTCGAATCTTGTCTATTATCGTTATTTGTTGATAAATGAGATGGGTCTCGCGGCCTCAAAGGCAGTCGTCCAATTTTGATTAGCATATGCTCAGCCAATGACTTCATGCCCCTCCTTCTCTCCCAGAAACCCCTAAACTTTTGAAACCTTCTCCGTCGTTGACTCCTTGCTCCGGCTTGGGGTCGGCGGCAACCCAATGCCTATCCCTCCTCCCTTTCCCCTTTCTTCCACCCTCTGATTCCTCCTTTTCTCCTTTTTTCACCCTCTTCTGTCTTCCATTTTCTTCAACCTTCTGTCACCTTCATATCTTCCCTTCTTTCCCTCTATTTTCCCCTTACCTCCCCATTCCCCCTTCCTTCCCCTACTCCATCCTGTTTTTCTCATCTCCAAACCACCATGGTTGGTGATTTGGATTTACTTTTTATGCATTTAGCTTTCAGCTTTTTTCTCTCAGAGTATTTTGTATCTCATGTCGTTCTGAGCTTGGTCTCAGTTGTCCCTGGGTTTATCTTAGATCTGACTTCTATACCTTGCTCCTCTCCAAATATCTCTCCTCAATGTGAATTTACAACCATCTACCCTTACTGCTCATTTCATTGGGTGTCTCTTCCTAGGCTATCCTCTGGAGGTGCACTTTGGTGACTCGTAGCATTTAAAGTGCATTTTGCACTATTTGGTAGGATTATGGGAGCGCCCTCAACGCGGGTAGCTTGCCTACCCCCATTTTCGATTCATCCATTAGGTTCTTCGGCCTCTCTTCTAGGTGATGGTGATGGATCTACGGTGGCGGTGGTGCTGTTTTGGTGGAGGTGGCTGCTTTACATTTTCATGTCTAGGCTTTTCTGGGTTTTCTTGTATGGAGTTAAGCTTTTGCTTGGCTTCTCTGGACTCTCTTTTTGAGATGTCCTTACCTTGTACTAGATTTCTCTCTTAATGAAATTTATTTTTATTGACTGAAAAAAAAAAAAAAAAACTAATGAAAAGGGTTTGAAAACTTTGAATTTTAACGATAAGAACAAAATAAAAGGTAAAGTGAATAGCACCAGGATTGACTTTTTAGTGTAAAAATATGATTTTTCATTAAAATAAATAGTACTAAGAATTTTTTGTTAAAATTCCTTAAAAAAAAATTTCGATTGGCATAAATGCACGTGGGGATTCAAAGCACACGGCGCGCAGCCTTAGGTCTGTGGCTGGAAACGGCAAAGCGCGAAGGAAGAGCATGTCTCAAACAAGATTCGAGAGTGCAGAACACGCGCTAGAAAAATAGCGTGGGGTTGTGCAGAGGGATGAAGGTCAGCTACTGCATACTCTGCACGTGTGAAGACAGAGGAGAAGGTCAGCTGCTGCATCCCCTGCACGTGCACGTGAGGATAAAAAAATGCCGGGTCATGGGTTGTAATTTAATTGAAGAAATTAAGATGGGTCATGGATCACACCAGAAAAATTAAATATGAGTCATGGGTTGTGCATGAAGTGAAGAACCATTAAATTTAGAAAAACTTTAATGAAAAGTTTTCGATATTGTTTACTTTAACAAAAAAAATCATATTTTTACACTAAAAAATCAATTATAGTACTATTCACTTTACCTTTTATTTTGTCCTTATCGTTAAAACTCAAAATTTTCAAATTATTTTCATTAGTTTTTCATTAAATTTAATTGTAATAAATTTGATTGTCTGGATTTTTTAGGCTTTTTGTGCACATTTAAGTTACACATCTAAATTAGAATCGTTAAATCCTGTTTGGTTAAATCGTTTAACGATTTTTGTTCATTTGTGTAATTTTTTTTTTTTAAAGCGGGACAACTGATGGTAAGCCACGGTTATCCAACCCTAACAGGGGCTTGGAAGACTCACAGAGACATTTCAATCTCCTCCTGATCTCAATCAAGTAGACTTACTAACTTGGAATTTCAAACCCGGAACCTTCTTGTTTTTTGTATTTGTGTAATATTAAATATGCACTTTTGGTGTGCACTAGATAAAATTCACTTGATTCTTGGGTTTATACCATTGTGGCTTAGATCTTTGTATTCCACCAACCATTGTCGGTAGAAACTAAAACGACCTCATCTGACCTTTTTGAAATTAAGTTCACTCTTAATTGAGCTTAATTAATTTTTCTTAAGAAAATGACATGACATAAAATGGTAAACCAATCAACCAAAACGTATACATGCAAGAGCATTAAGTAGCATTTGATTTAGGTGTAGATGTCAAATTCAGCTCATAGAGACAAGACACCGAATTGTGTGTTGTGGTGATTTTGATGCCTGACAGCTATTTCGCTACTTTCATTGTAATGAGTAAAAACTTGCATGAAATAAGACCGTCAGTTTTTTATTTTTATTTTATTTTTTATGTTTTATTATTATTTTAGATTTATTATTATTAAGGGAATAGGGAAGGATTCAAAACTATTAAAATAAGTTAGAGAAAGAGAAAGTTTCGAACTCGAGATAAATGGGTAAAAACCCAACATCCTATCCACTAGAATTTTGGACCAGACTATTATTATTAAGAAAGTCAGCTGTATGATAGTGCTCCAAACCATTCATGTGTCTGTATTGTAAATGTTAAAATGTTAAAGAGATCATTTTTTCGAACCATATATAGTACAACTATGATGCGATGTGACACCATTATTGCGATGGTGCAACTACATTGCAGCTCAATTTTTAATGGCCTAAAGAAGAAATTCAATCTTTAACCGCCAAATATGGTCTAAAAAGATGACTGAGACCTTTATCAGCTTTTATGGAAAAATTAATATCCGGTTTTTAGTTTTTAATGTTCATTGATCGAGACCTTATCAGTTTTTAAATTTTGATCAAAGTCCCTAGTATTAATGTATTAATGAATTACATGCCAGTTACATAATTTTTGAAAATAATTATTAGTAATTGATTTAGGGTTTTAATACTCACATCCTTACTAAATTCCTAATTAATTTTCAATTCAAAACACAAAATATATAAAAAAAAAAAATTAGAATAAGTTTATACCCATTATTTTTTTTTTATAAAATATTTCAATTTTTTTAATCTTATATGTACACATTCATATACCAAATTGTTATATGTAAAATGTACCCCTTTTTTTTAATATAAAATGTACCTATGAATTATAATTAGTTCCCTAATCGAGTTTATGAATACCGACGTGTCCCGTGTTTTGGATCCTTGATTGTGTTAGCAGCTTAATTTGGAGAAACAATGGTCGTATTCATGGTGTTATCTTGTTGCATTCTTATTATCAATACAGTCTAAGCAAACCATATCCTAATGCCTAAATGGGAAGCCTGAAAGTTAAGTAAAAAGTGTTCTTATCCAGACACAAAACAATTTAATATATAAAGTATATACCAATTATTTTCTGATTACGTTGTACTTGTCTCACTTAACTAGAAAAAAAAATCTCAAATTCGACTTTTATAAAAATTCGTGATTAATATTTCTAAAGTTTCTAAATGTTGCTAGCTTCGTTGTCACCACGTCGTAGCTGTTTTGTAAATCATATATTTCTTCCGAAGGATAAATATTGTTGATTTGATTTCTTGTTTACTGAATTTAGGCCAGCATACTGGTTGTGCTTGTTGGAGAAAGTTAGAGCTGTCTAGAGCAAAATCCATATCCATGCATGCAGCACACACTTGTCAGATTCTAAATTCCAAGGTCATAAGACAAGCAGTGTTGCCAGGAACCATTTGTGCAAAAGTAGTGCTAAAGAGATCAAAATTTTAGATTATTATTTGTAAATTACATGACGTGACGGTTGGTGGTTTAATTTCTTCTTGTAATTATTAAATAGGAGTCCAATTATCAATCGTCATATCATGTAGTCTTTAAAATATGGTCTAAAAATTTGGATACATTTTTTCTCACTACTCTTAGGTGATGGTAATGCTCAACATCTTAGCATTGGATGAGTTCAAATTTTAATATTTATGTCTATCAATTATATAGATCTCGAAATTTAAACTCATTTAACGATGATAAACATGATGGTAAGTATCGTTGTCACTTGAGGGTGCGGTGAACAAAATTATTTTTAAAAAAATTGGTATCTCTTTCATTTTTCTTTGTGCAATGTAGCTAGCTAGAGTACTACATCATCTTCTAGAGGACACCTGTCAAACATCAGCAAATTAAATGAGGATCCTCTCCGGATCCTCTTTATGAGGATTCTAAGAATTGTCAAATTGTGTCCGTTCATCGTATATTATGCGGTCAGAAATTATTTTAAATATTTTTATTTAAAATTAAATATGAATAGTACTTGATGAAAATTGATTACATAATATACGATGAACAGACACGATTTCAAGATTCCTATAATCCTCACAAAGAAATCCAGAAATGATTCCCATTCATTGAGAATTATATCCATGCATTATTTTTTGAGCAACTCAAGGAATCATTTCTATATATTCACTTTGGAGTACTGCTATAATATATTTGGCAATATAATTTCTTTAACGGAAATCGAAAAACTTAAAAATAAAAAAAGTAAGGAAATAGAATTAAATCAACTAACTTCGCCCCCTTTTTCCTAATTGATCTGATCCTAATTTTTAAGTATTTAATTATAATCTTTACTTTGTGTAAGTAAATATGAATCGTTTAATAACATAGTGTATGAGATATTTTGTAAGAAAGTAAAGATTACACTATTCCTAGATATACCGGCTCACCCCAATAATTAAGAAGGTGGCCAAGATATCTAGATCCTTGTCGGCAAGGTTTATTATATTTTTTATTTTTATTTTTATTTTATCAAAGATACTTCTTCATTTAACAGCCAAAAGGAATACAAGATTAGGTCAACTGCCAACTGTAGGACCATATAAGGAGGAAACTAAAGTACAGTGAGGCAAGGAGCTTAGGGCCAGATAAAGAAGACCACCAGCATAGCTGTGTCGCTGACCTTAATAACCAAGCATCCACAAAAAAAATCAGTGTGGGCAGGGGAGGCTATCAATGGACAGGATATGAACTAGAGCGGATGAGGGTTTGGAAACCCAGACTTCCGTACGCATTCCTCTATTGCAATGCGAGGCGACCCAGTCAGCTGCCGAATTCGCTTGACGGGGAACCCACCTCCACTTAGAAAAGCTGAAACGATGATGGAGGTTCCAAATCTGACGAAGTAAAGGGAAAATAGACCAAGAGACATCATTCTTATTACCATTGATGAAACAAACTAGAGAAGCCGAATCAGATTCAAAGAGAACTTTATCCAAATTCCTGGATAAACCCATTTGCATATCAAGGATCGCCGCATTAGCTTCCGCCTCCAAAACAGAAGAACCTGTAGGAGTTTGAGACCCTCTTGTCCCGCATTAGGCAACAGTATTTTTTTACTAACCTTTATATAGGTTTATTCATTCTTCTTAGTAATTAGAACTTGGACCATTTGAAAATGGATTGAAAGCTTGGGCCTTATGGTTGTGTGGATTAGGCTTGAATATAATATAGCCTAAATACAATTAATATTAATTAATCAAGACAAAGGCCTGGGGCCTTGGAAATTAAAATTAATCAGATTCATTAATTTTAATTTTCGGATTAAGTTTTTTAATTAATTTATTAATTAAAAAACGTTTTGATTAAAAGACACAGCTATTAGAAAGAATTGTGTACTTTCAAATACACTGAACAGGTATTTGAAAGGGTGTGAAACAGCCTATATATTTGCAATCACAGTATCCAAGTGAGATTATCTTTTCTTCCTTTTTTCTTCCGTACGAAATTTCCAGAGAGTAAGCACACAAAGCAAATTTGCTAGAATTCTAGAATCCAGTGCGGGTTGTAAAATTAGGTAGTTGAATCCTAGTCGAGCAGACGTTGTAGAACCACAAGCATAAGAGTGGGAAGAAAATACTGTTCGAAGGACATAGCTTTTACGCTAGCCTCTACCTTCTGTGATCAAGTTAGTATCATTGATATTCTTATATTAGTTTCTGTATTTATTGTATAATTTCATTCTGCACATCAAGTATTTTTGGTTAATAAAATATTAGAATTTCAAGTTCTGTTTATTTATGTTATTTTTTGTTTATTTCTTAATTGAAAAGGTTTTGGAAGAATGGCTGAATGGGATCCACGATCCACCAATATACAAATTGCAAAGGCATCAAATCAGAACATGAATAATTCTAAAAGGACCTTGGATGCAAATATTAATGGGATGAGAATATCCATCATTAAAGAATTATAAATTTTGTGAGAACTAGAGTGTTGTTACACATGTATAAGGTTTAATAAAATTTTGTAAGAATTTATCAAAAGGTTTGCTTCTTTTTAATTTTTTTTTAATCTTACTATTGTTAGATGGTTCAACGTATGGTGAAATTTCAACTACCTTCGTGATATCAAAGACTGTTTGTCCATGTGTTATAAGACATTTGAAAGTGGTATTTCTAGTTCATTGATGACTCATATAAGTATTTCCTATTGAATTTTAAGAAGCTTATGGTATGACACAAGTTCCACGAAAATGAGCTTATGACGGTTTTTGTTGCATTTCGCAAAAGCATAATGCTAATGTTAAGGAGATCATCTATTTACATTATATTTAATAAAATATGACATGATTGTTGATAATTGAATTATCAATCAAGTATTTATTAACGTGCTTATTTTTTATTAGTGACACATTATATGATTTGTAAATTTGGTCTAAACAATCTAATCTCTTTAAAAATATATGCTTTATTAAAATAAAACAATAATTGATATTTAATGAGGTTAATTAATTAGTTAGATCAACTTGAAGTTTATAGAAGATCACTGTGCCCTAGCGAGTTGTGGTGGGATTGTGCTGCATCTGCTACATGCATCATCATCACGTCATCACGTCATCGTCTTCAACTCGAAGAAAGGCTTTTTCATCCTGGCTTTATTTAAAATGGTGACTAACACACAACGGAAAAAGGCGAAACAAACTAAAATAAAATAAAACAAACTCAATAATATCCTCATCTGCAAGCCAAAAAAAAATTAATTGAATTGCATGGAAATAAAATTAAAAGAAAAACCAAAGATAATTGAATTGCCTAATTAGGCATGTATTTATGTTGTATATATAGAGATAGAATCTAACTGTTCTACATAATTAATTTAAGCCATTTTAGGAATGAAAATGATGGGAACATTTAGTCTTCAAAAGGGGTCCAATCTTCATTGGGAGTTCGAATTCCCCCCACCGCCCACCCTTTTTTTGTATCTTCTTGAAAAGAGATAAAAGGTGGTAAATGCGGTTGACAATGTTGAGAAAGTTAGACCAGAGTATAGTAGATGCAACACGGTTTCAGTGGGTAAGACGTGACATGACTAATCAATTAAAATGAACTTTTTGACACCTTTACGTGTTTTGTAAACTTATAAATGATGAAACTAAACTTTTGAATTGAATAGTTCGCTATATCATGACTTGAAAATTATGTGTCTGACGTAGATGCAACACGGTTTCAGTGGGTGAGACGTGACATGACTAATCAATTAAAATGAACTTTTTGACATCTTTACGTGTTTTGTAAACTTATAAATGATGAGACTAAACTTTTGAATTGAACAGTTCATTATATCATGATTTAAAAATTCTGTATCCGACGTTAGTAAAACTTCGTGGAAAATGAATATCAACCACCATAGGGATTAGTCTCCATTCTAGTAGCAGTCCTCTCTCTCTCTCTCTCTCTCTCTCACTAATCTTGTGATTCGTTATGAATTAACTTCTGCTTTTGGTATGTGTGGCCGGGTGAGATATATAGGTTCATGCTTTTTAAGTAGGAAACTGTAGTTTGTGAACTTAATTCAATAATTCTTGCTAATGAACAGAAAAAAAAATGAGGAAGAATTGATCAACTTGATACCCAAAAGGCTTGGCCCAATCTCTTGAGCCTACAAGAAGTCCAAGTCTCTATTAAACCCATTCATCTTAAGCTTAATTAAATATACTAAAATTAAAATACTGCAATATTAACATAGCACATGCATAATATTCATGAATACAGCACACACCAGAAAACACATTTCCAAAAAAGCTGGAAATTACGGACATTCACACATACATATACATACATATATATATATATATATATATATATATATATATGTATAATATATGCATGGGGATGGGCTGGAGTTTCACCGAAACAGACTAAAACATAACAGTGAAACTCTGTGGCTTCATTTTCTTCTACTTACGAACCTATAATTTAGCTATATATATTAGGGTTATTAAGGCCCTAACAAATACTGGCCTCAATTTTCCTAATAATATTTCTTAAAAGCTTATGTACAAAATCTAGCTAATTAACTGATCTAGGTAAATTCCCAGGACCCCAAATTTGAGCAAGTGACCTGCTCGAAGAAGACGCTTTTCTCCACCTTGCAATCCGTAACAAGAAAGTTAACACCTCCGACGGATCCTGCAGGGAATAGCAAGCTTTGGTATCCTTTGGGGTTGAAGACACAATTATCGGAAACCCTAGTCCTCTACTTCGTATCACCTGCATGTATGTGCAACAAGTAATTAGTATTAATCCATAAAATTAACTACAAGTATGAAAATTAATGAAACAGTTGGATCTGTTGTAGGTACCTTGAAAGCATCTTCATCAGTCCGATCATCCCCAATGTACAACGGGAGGACGTCACTGGAATTGCTGAATCCAAGAGTGTCAAGTAAATATTCTAGGGCATGACCTTTGTTCCATTCTATGGATGGCCGTACTTCCAAGACCTGAATATATAAAGATGCACATGAAATCATGTTAACAATAAAACAATACGTACACACGTTGTAATTTATCACAAGGAAGAAATTAACTTGGATTTTTTTTTATATATATAACCTACCTTTTTGCCGAAGGTGAGATGAAATTCAGGATAGTTTTCAAGTACAGACTTTACCTTTGCTTCTAATATGTCATAATCCTACAGATGTACATATATATACAGCACTTATCAAGTCAATGAAGATTAAATACAGGATTGAAATGACAGAAAAATTGGCTAAACTGAATGTTCTTAATTACCTCATCCCGGACCTTGCGGAAATGTACAGAGATGCAGAATCTGTTGTCCTCTACCCTAGCACCTTCTATTTTCCTGGTTATCTCCTCTAACAGTGTTCGTATCTGCAGTTCCAATTAAAACGTAGATAAATTTCTTGTGTAAAAATTAAGGCACATCTGAACTCTGTATCTCCAATTAAATGACATTTTTATTTTCTTGTAATTGATAAGTACATTGAAAAGCATAAATGATATATATACTGTTAGCTAACCTCTTGGATTGCAGGCAGAAATCTTTTAGCAGGTTGAAAGAGAACGTCACTCGCCTGCACCGTAAGTGGTCCTACTGTGTTATTATTAACCAAGCCACACACACACACACACACACACACACACACATATATACTTATATATATTAGGGGTATGCTGCACCAGTACAGAGAAATAGAAGAACACACACTGATCAGTGATCACTGACCTTTTTATCCATGGTTGTAGTGTGATTCTTGCCATCGCAGGGGTTTAGTGGCCTTGGTGGGACCATTATATCCATCCCATGGCTTCCAGCATAATATACATTACTTAACTGTACAAATCCTTTAACCTGTAGAATCAAATTAAATGAGAAAATTATTTTATGTGTAACATAGTGTTTATTGATGAACATTTCAAATTTTCTCGAGATTATATTGATGACTTAATCATTACCTTATCTCTACTCCTTCCACTAATTACTGCTGTTGGAAAATACTTGGCAACTTCCCGTACTGCAGCACGCATCTACCGGCATATTGGAACATAGTCAATATAATTAGGGTGGATTGAGTCATATGTAAAAACAGGAATGTTGTTATCAAGAAAATTAAAGACTGTACCTCATCAGACATGAAGGCACGGTCAGGATCATCAACAATTGGTGAAAGGGTCCCATCGTAGTCTAGGAAAACAACCATCCTCTTCCCTTTTGCTGCTTTCATCATCCGATCAAATGAGCCCAATGCAGAAGGGTGCTCAACCTAAACATGTAACACCCAAAAAAGAATTATAAAATAAAAACGAACAAGGATAATCAAAGCAGTGATATATGGTAAGAATTGTCATAAGATCACCAAACTAAGTTCAAATGGCTAGAACGTACCACCCAGGAATTATAAGCTAAATCTGAGGAGATTGGTCTATTAGGAGTAGAGATATCATGCAGGTTTGAGGTGATTGATGCTAAGGAAAGATTGACACTGTTCTCGTCATTCTTTACTACTTTCGTGATGGGTTGCACCTTTTGCTTCTTGGAAGTTGATGACCTATGTAGTCCCATTGCTTGGTTCAGCTTCGCCGAGTTTGTCATGATCACCTATTTTCGCACAATTCCAAACGAAAATATGATGAGGCTATATATATATAAAGAGTGTCACACAAGTACATAAACCAAATTTTACCATTTTTAAAAAGTTTATGAGGTAGAGAAAATTAAACATTTTTAAATTTCAAATAATACGAACTGAATTCCTTTATATGGTCTGAAAAAGAGTTCTAAAGCTAAGGAAACTAAGAGCCTTGAGCTTTCAGGGGACCAGAACCTTCTAGCTTCTAACAAGACAAAATGTTTTCCTCCTTCTCTTTGCCACCGATTAGGTCAAAGTCACTCGCGTTATCCTCTCCCTCTTTTTTATTTTGACATATATATAACAAGATTTGTCGCAATCCACGGCCCCTCCTGGTTTATCTAATGAGATTTTCTTGATGCAGTTTATTATCGAATGAATTTGTATATGAGGTTAGTAAAATTTTAAAAAGGATTAAAAGGAGAGAAAAGATAAGATTTCGCACTCACGTTTCCATCTTTCCAAATATTCAAAAAATTTAGTTAGAATGTCATCGTCATGCTTAACCAGTTCAAAACCAATAGTTCTCATTAGAATCACTAAACAATAGGTATGGTCATATTTCCTCACATAAAGCAAGCAACATGGATAATTAAATATGGTCAAAACTGAATTCTTCAACAATTAGGCTACTTTGTAAATTTGAACAGGTGGTGTAGCTAATCTCAGTGTGCTAGAACAGGATGGTAAAGATTGAACATAAATCTGTGTGTATAATTTAAAAGAAAAACTAATAAAAGACTTGAAAACTTTGAGTTTTAACGATAAGGGCAAAATAAAGAGTAAAATAAATAGTACCATGATTGACTTTTTAGTGTAAAAATATGATTTTTCATTAACGTGAACAATACCAAGAATTTTTCATTAAAATTCCCTAATTTAAAAAATTATAAAGTCGGTATCGGATAAAACATCTTTTGCTTTTCAAAGGGAGAAAGATAATGTCGTTTTCAGGAGCTAGCATCTTTTCGTAGAAAAAAGAACAACAAAACAAGAACAAGAGGACCAGTTTAGCGTGTGAATAATTAGATTTGGTGACTCGACATTACATTTTTAAACCTAAAGGTTCTGTCTCAGGGGGAGTCACCAAACAGGATGATTCAGATGACAACGACAACACATGTATATAAAACGATTTTTGTAAGATACATGTTTGTTTTCTTTTGGCCCTACCTTAACTACCATTTAACTGAAGTGCGACCTCACTGCAACCTAACTGATAGGTATCTATCTAATCATAATATATATTGTTTAACTTGATCTCTTTCATAAAAATATAATAAGACACTAATTAATTAGTATGTTTGCAACCCAAAAAAAAAAAAATGAGAATACCCAGTGCAAATTAATACATGATCAAATATTTAAATTTTATGGAAAAATTCGAAGAGATGTAGCAGAAAGAATTAACTTTGTTAGCCAAGTGAAAATCGAATGACTAATCGAGAATTCTAATACGCTTCAGTGTATAGTACACTGAAATGACTATTAAATCTTTGATTAAGGATCTAATAGTTAAAATCTAACAACAAAACATCCCGAAGGATGCTAGAACTTTCGTGGGCGGCCTGAAAAGACAACCAAAGAGTTGAAGAATGTTTCTGAAAGCTTCATGGTTTGAAAGAGTAGGACACTTGTACGGTTGATCAGCCGATGCTTCTGAAGTACCCCACAATACACGTGAAACAACATGCATACATGTAATAAAAATAGCATTGGTGGCTAGCTAATTAAATTATTAGGAGGGTCCGGCATGATGTTTGTTTTCTTTCATCTACCTACTACTACTACTACTGCTACAACTGAATCAACTAACACAATATCAATCACGGAACATAATTTTTTTCATTTTTTTTAATAAAGTTCTGCAGATGACTAACCATAAAACTACTGTCTAGCTATGAACACTGCTAACTCAAAATTTACTCTGATACAACTTTAAAGTGAATCGAAAGAACAAATCAAACAGAGTTTTTAATTTGCAAAATAAAAGAAAAAGGTCATTCTGAAAAAATAACATAGGTTGTAACCTTGTAGGACGAGCTTCCCCATCCTATAAAACACCAATGAAACCATGACAGAAATTAAAGCAATGGAAAAATATTCTTAAACTTATATGGAAACTATGTAAACAGGCCATGTTGTATATTAATTCACATATTATTATAAGGATCGTGTCTAGGACATGATTAATAAGATTATTACCTAAAACAACAAATTAAATTAAGTAAAATAAACTAAATAGTAATTCTTAATGACGATGCTCTCAATATATGATAATTTACTGTCAAATATGCCGGAGACACGTGTATTAAAATAGCCATAATTAACGTCTCATAAGTTTTATTTCTTTGAGTCAATTGATGTGTCCTCAAGTTTAAAAAATTATCAAACAATTCTTTTCAGAAGAATAAAAAAAAAGGTTGAACCCTTGACCTTTCTGAACCTAAAGTTCCAAGTTTTGGAAATATGGGGAAAGCAATGGAGGCAAAAGAAATAAACAAATATATCTAATATATATAATAAGTAAATAGTTAGAAAACCCATAGAAAAAGTGAAAAAAACGACTTTAACGTGTCGACTGGAGAAGTGGTGGATCGACAGGCTCTGTACGTTTTGGTTGTGCAGAGAGGACACGTCTAACCACAGATTGGAGTAGAGAAAATGGCAGTACAAGAATTAAGAACCACACAGCCGAATACGACGAACTGTCCAAGTCAAAAAAGAAAGTACCACGAAGTGAAATGAAAAAAGTGTTATAAATAATAATATTATCATATGCTAATTAGACGACAAAACCTCTGGTGTTGTGGAATAATGTCACTGTAATCAGAACACATACTAAAGTGAAAAGCTGGTCTGTTCCTAGGACTTTGTGTGTGCTTTTCGGGAAGGCCATATGATTTACGTTTCTTTGTTTTGTATTCAGGAAATGCAAACCAATAATCGCATTTGGTTATATTATAAAATTAATTAACAATAAAACAAATAGTTTCAAGAAATTAAAAGTTATATGAAACGCTCGATAAGCACATTAAGGACCGACCGAACATAACTCTATGGTGAAATGCGTAGATCGGACCTTTCAAAGTATGTTTGAAAGAGAAAAGGGAGGGCTTCAAATAAAAAAAATAAAAAGCAAGCACTTAGGACCCTACAGAAACAAATCTTGACAAAGTTGAAAAACTATCATATCTTTATTTATGGTAATCGAATTGCATAAATTAGACAAAACCAACGACCATATTAGGAGAAAATTAGTGTGTATAAAATGCTACAAGAGATTTGTAAAAATCACTTTCCCTTGCTAACTATCTTCTCAATATTTATAAATATAGTCACTTCAGTCTCCATTAACAGTGCTCAAGCACTCTTACACATCCCGAGTACTCTTGAGACCTCAAATGAATAAGGTTCTAAAACTCTATAAAATAAAAATAAAAAATAAAAAACTGGGCTAAAACTCTATCTTTTGCAGAATAATTTCCCCAAAAATCTTCCAAGATAACTTCCTCTATGATATAATAAATAGAAAATAGAAAACCATGAAACAAATTATGATTGTTCTAACAAAATCAAGATACAATAATACATGCAAGCATTTGTTTCTGTAAATAATCTACCAATAGATATACATACATAACACAAAAATAAAATACGCATATTATACCATATTAAAACTTAAACAAAAGGAAAATATCATAAAGTAGTTGGGGCCATATTGCAAACAAATCCTTAGTTTTGCTTCCTAAAAACTTTTATATAAAGACCAATTTTTCTCAACCAACACCCTAAAAAATACCATTCTAACTCTCTCGCCAAACTAAACAAAAATAAAAATTATGAACAATTTAATAATTACCCGAAACATGAATTTTATATGTGATTTATTTTAATATGTGAACAATAAAAATAAAAATAAAAATAAAAATTATGAACATTTTTTATGAACAATTTAATATGTGATTTATTTTCTAAATTATATCTTTTTAGCTTGAACATTAGCCTTAAAGCATAAAAAATGTTGCTCATTTGTAACTGAAAATCATAAAATTCAAACTGTGAAAACAACTTATTTGCAAAAAATAAGGATAAAATTTCCTACGAAAGGTATTTTCTCGACCCTATTTACTTAAGGTCAACCTTTCTATATATATTTTTTTAACTTCTCATATATTTTTTAGCCATTAAATTGTGTAAATCAAACAAAAACCCTAGAGTGAATCCCTAGACCTTTTTATAAAAAACAAAACCTTTTAATCGGTGGACCAACGACACCAACAAAGATTTAACTGTTTTTCAGGTACGAGTCATGTCATTGGTAAAGGGCAAAAGCACAGCCAAAGGGACCCACAGTAGCAGAACAAACGAGTCGGTGGTCTTTATAATCCGGACCGTACACGTGGCACCCCCACCGACGACGTACTTTAGTCGATACAGCGGGTCTCCCATGCAAACGGTGACCTGGTTCCATACGTCAGGTGGGCCATTTGGCCCAGTCAACATGTGGGCCACATTTGAACACGTGTGCGCTGGACGAAGATTTCCAGGAGAGTTCCTAGCCGCAGAGAACGAAGACGAAGAAGAGTGGCGCGTGAGCGCCACGTTCATCACCTACGGCGCCCACGTGAGTTCAAGACGGCGACGGAGACTCACCTGCTTGTGGGTCGCGTTTGAGTACAGCGAATTGATTAGGAGGTCAAAGGAACAACAACCAACCGCTTTCTCGTTTCGGCCGCTGAGTTTTCCACTAATAAAAACCGTAAAACCGAATACTACGGTTGTAAACAAATAACTAAGAAAAAAAATATTAAAAAAAATTCCAACTTCTACACAAAAAAAAAATATAATAAAATCAACAAGTAGATTATTCAAACCGATTCGAATTACAACATCTTACATCCTACGAAAACCAGAAACATACATGAAACAATATGAATGACGGATCTGATGTAAAAGTCTTTTAAGTCCCTACTCAGTTGATTAAAAATATTCATCTTAAGTTCTTGAGTTCGATTTTATTTCTTAATAAAATGGCAAGAACATAATAATGAATAATGAAATCAAATTAAGCAAATAGAGACGCACCTAATGAAATCTTGGTTGCCAATAGCTTGTGGTTTCCTAGCCTAGACAGTAAGGTGCTCCGATGGAGGTGAGAGAGAGGGGGAGGAGAGAGAGGGAGAGAGAGGTTGAGAGAGGTTTAATGTGAGAGAGGGAGGAGGGGGAGAGGATGAAGGGGAGGAGGGGGCTTTATTTATAGAGGAGGGAGAGGAGGAGGAGCGAGGGTTTTAATTGTAGGGACCAAAGGAGACGTGGATGTTTGGCACAAGTGACATGCCCTACGTGGGTTTAAGTCTCCCATTGCCCTGCACCTTCCTCCAACAACAAGATTTACCCCTTAACCCCACTTTTTAACTCGAAGGAGTCTTCTAATTTGTTGGACTTAATTACCTGCATGCACCAAAATAGGCCCAAGTTGTTTCTTATATTTCCTAAGTTTTTTTACATTAATTAAGTTACGGAAATTGAGACTTGAATTACAGTGCAAAGCACACCGACTTCTTAGTATCATAACACGATCAATAGTATACTGCGTGGTTTTGACTGTGGTTATTGGTGGGCTAGAAACAATATGTGGTTAATGTTCTTGATACCGGTAAATTTTTTCGAGAGCTATTAACCTAGACGCATATACAACTATCTACATATACAAAGAAAGTATAATAACCGTAATCTTCTTTTTTTGTTATGTAATTAAATCGTAATCTTCTCTTATATGTGAGTATTAATTGTATTGAATAAAATACCATTTGATAGTAAAGTCTCATTACTCATCATGATTTCCCATATCGATAATTTTAAAGTCGTTTTGACTAGAAAAAAAAAAGAAAAGAAAAAGAAGAAGATAATTTTAAAGCCGTGATTGCCTAGAGTGATTGGTGCATATTAATGCCTCCACCATGATTCCAAGAATTCACTTTTTTTTTTCCTTTTACTTATTTTAGACAAGGAGGATCTTCATTTACTGATTTAATTTAGGTACGCAAGGGTAAGGGTACAGCCAATACATCTGCATCTGCTCCCCCTCTTCCTCGTTGATCAAACTACCGAACCACCTCTGAGGATCTTGCACTTGTCATCAAAGAAGTACTGCTATGAGTTACCTTTAACAAATGTCGAGCTTTCGTCTCTCAGTGCTATGTCATGGACACAAACCAATAGTTGAGTTACAAGAGTATTTAACGTTAATTGTTTGAGCTACAAACTTCTTATTTTGTAATTCCTATTTCGTCCGTGAATCCAACTAAGTTGTTAAGGATCAAAATATGTTCGACCATGACAAGGGAGAGAGAGATGGCAATGAAAAAAATATGCATCCACAACGATTATTTAATGTATATTTTCATGATTTATGAAATATACAGGATTAATTTTGGCATTCACCGTGGGGGATTACTGTATGTCGACAGAAAAAGTTAAACAAAAAATTACAATAAAATTAGAAGTATCCAATCCAATATACATGACAGAATTACACAAACAGCCCTATATATTGCCCATGAGGTACTAGACCTAGCGTGTGTCTCCTAGAATGACCTAATACATTCACGTGGAAAAAATAAATTGATATCAAATTCATCATTTACGATAAAATAAATTGTAACAACGGTCTATTAACTTTAACTCAATTAGAGTAATAGTCTCTTAACTAAAAATTTATTACCATTGGTCCCTCAACTCATCAAAACATGCAGTTATTGTCTCTCAACTAAAAACACATTATCATTGGTCCTTCAATTTTAATTCAACTGGAGAAATGATCCCTCAACTTTAACCCACTTGGAGCAATGATCCCTCAAACTTTAACTCAATTTTAGCAATGATCCTTCCAACATAACTCATTTTGACAAAAATTTGATGACGTTGACGAAAATGATCATATCTACACATTTTGATGAGTTAAGGGACCCCGATTGTAGCAATGGTCATTCCAACATAACTTATTTTGATAAAATTCTAACGAAGTTGACAAAAAGGATCATAGCTACATATTTTGATGAGTTGAGAGACCAATGGTAATGACTTTTTAGTAAAGGACTATTGCTCCAATTTGATTAAAGTTGAGGAACCATTATTACATTTTACTCTTTACGATATTCGAATTTAAAACCTATAAGTGAATAAGAATATTATTAAATCATATTACAAATTGTCATATTGATGTATAATATGATTTTTGTTTTTGACAAAATATAGAATTTTATACTAAGCTACAAGAAATGAGATTCAAACTTGAGTTCTGACCAAAAAAAAAAAAAACTCAGCGTTCTAACCAACTTCACATAGTCAGCGAATAAATTATGTGTAAGTAATTTGTTTTTTATTTATTTTATTTTGTGAAATGGGACTAGACTCACAGATGCATTTTAACCTCTTCTTGGTCACCATCGTGTGATTCATCAACACCAAAAATCGAACTCAGGACGTGCCATGTGAAATAGAATATGGAATTCATCTCCAACTACTCTGTCACCCCATCGTGGTTCCTTGAATGCGTAAGTAATTTGTTGAACGCCTCTAGTTTTTATTTGTTCAATTGTTTCTAGATGAGAATAAGCAAGTAGGAACTTCCTTGAATGTGAACCAAATAAATTATAATTGTATAAGATTCCGGTTCGACATGCTTGGTGGAATTCTCGTATGAACCTTCCTTAGACTTTTACAGTTTTCTAGTCTTTGCCCACATGACATGACGAAGAAGACCAACACAGATGTTCATAAATTATTCATATTGGTCGTCCTCCTCATCATGGAGTAAGATTCTCTTTCTTATTTTTTCTTTTTTTTATTTTTTTATTTGAAAGGTTACGATTAAATCACGTCAATATTTTACATTAATTAAAGATAAAATAAAGAATATGAGAAGAGGGAAGGAAACCCCTCCTCATACATACACACACACATATATATATATATATATTTATATATTGTTATAAGATTCTCCGTCTCATGCATTGCATTGTTGCATGAATGACTGTGTCTACTGTAACTCTGCCGCGAAGACCCGCAATTTAGAGTCGAAGTCTTGTTCTTGAATCCTTACACAGAAAGACAAAATCCCTAATTAACTTTTTCTAAATCCGATTAAATGACTTCTGATTTCGTTGTATTTGTCTCCTTTTAGTTGAAGGAAGTCTTGGATTCGATTGACATGAAGGAGGAAAACGATACGTAGAGAGATGAGTGCGGTAATTAATTGTGATTGTTCACACCTTTCGCCTTACGGCAATATAAACTACAACTTTGTTGTGACAGTAAGAATAAATTGTGAAATCTTTGAGCTCGTTTGAAAGTACTTTTAAAATTGATACAAACTCTTTTAGTGAAAATATTTTTGGATTCAATCATTGATAAATATGGAAGTAAATCCTAAAAAAATATTTGAAATACTTTCTGCAAGAAGCACTTGTTATGCGCTTCTTGCAAAAAACACTTCAAGAAAGCACTTCAAGTGCTTTTAGAATCCAAGTATTTTTTCTAAAGCACTTTTAGTCATATTAAAATCAATTTCAAACTAGCCATTTACAAACATGTAATCGTCTATAAAAATATTGATATTTCCAATGAATCCAATAATATCATAGATCACGTGTGTGGACACACAGTCATGCACACGGCACACCAATTACATCAAAACTCTAAAGCACTTTCAATCATATTAAAATCACTTTCAAACGAACAATTTACAAACATGTAATTGTCTATAAAAATATTGACATTTCCGATGAATCCAATAATATCATAGGTCATGTGTGTGGACACACAGCCACGCACACGGCACATCAATGACATGCATTTGGTGGCAGATGCAAGTGTCTGCGTTTAGTCAAAATGTAGGTTGTGTCAATTATATGGGATGGAATATTTTTTATATTCCCCCCTTCCTTTTCTTTGACAAGTAGATCATTAAACTTCTATTATTGTACGTGTCCCTTGATGCTTGGCAGTTGACTTGGTCTCCTGATACCAAACAAATACATTTCACTTTGTCATGATTCAGGAAGATGATTTCCGCGCTCTCTTTTTTACTTCTACAAACATCTGTCTATTTGTCTATTGATTTCCCTTTAATTAATCCGTTGTAAACGGAATCTGCTAATCACAACAGACAAGTAAGGGACTGGCACGCTTCGAGGAACAAACCGTGTGAGAGAACCGATCACCGAACCAAGTAAACCGGCCGAGGCAACCGGATATCCAAGTCGGTTCGGCCGGTTTCTCGGTTTTTTTGGTAAGAATGCCCTAAGCTACAGGGAAGATGTATCTGTGAGCCAAATCATAGTTCACAGATGGAAAAGTAAATATTACTGCAGTAACCAGTACACTGAAGGATGTAAGTAAAAGTTAAACCCATGATGCCAAAGAACCTTATCTTTCAGAGAGATCAGGCATGAGAGTATACAAAAGTTTCCAACTTTACTAAAACCTAATCACCATCTGACCTTTCATGGTCCACAAAATGCAAAAAGAAAGATGGTACCACCACCACCACCACCACCACCACCACCACCTGCTAACCAATTGCTGCAAATAATGCAGCAACATGTACACTTGCAGCAGGCCTTACCAAAAACAAAAGGGGTTAGCAAAAACAAAAGGTCCAAACCTATCTAGACCGGTATTATCTTCAGCAACGTCCATAATCTACGGGTGGGGCGCGCTTATGGCTTCAGTTTCCTTGGCCGACTTGGCATGTACCATTGTCGTCGGTCATCATTGGTAGAGGTTTCGGAATCTCTTCATTTGTTTTACCATCATTCTGTTTCACTGGTGCATCACGAGCTTCTGTTATAACTTGATAAAGCTCCGAAGGGAGAGCTGCTGGATCCAATTCCCAACAACCCTTTGGAGCATTATGAGCTTCTTCACCTGTAAGTAAGTGACTAGGGACCCGATGCGAGAAACGGAACATCTCCTCTTTAGGAATCCTTTTCACTTCCCTGGGGTCTGTGTGCTTACGAAACACTGTTTTAAAACCAGCGACCTTAGATAGAGGAGCGACAGACACACCGTGTTCCTCAGTAAAGCCGTCAAGCAGTTCCACCATGTCATATTTGTTGATTACTGCATCTGGGGTATGCTGACTCCAATCAGGGGACCAGTTCCTATATAGAGCCCAGATTTCGCCCCTTGTAGGAAATACGCGAATCATCCCTCGTGTGCCTTTTGTCCAATTAACCTTGCTTGAGAAAGAATTTAAAGTATCAGAAATTGCGTATCTGCCAGGCCTGAAATCACCACAAGTTTTAGCAAAACCAGAACCTACCCAGTTCAGCGTACCCAATTCATTGTTGCTTCTCGAGTTAAGCCAACTGACCCGCATCTTAAACGGCTTCAAGGAGATCACCTTTTGAATTCGACCATAATAACGGGGCATACCATCATTATCATATGCAGCCCAAACTTGGTCCTCTCCAAAGGATCTTTCAGTTCGATCCAAGTCAAAATTATGAAAATCGGGGTCTGGAACATTGATCGGCATTGGTGACTTATCCTCTACATCTGGATCACTGTTTGTGCTTGTGTCAACATTTACCACACTCTTCTGTTTCTTTTTTACTTTCACAGTTTCTTGCTTTTTGTTTGCCTGCTTTGCTTCAGTTGCTGAGCTCCGCGCAAGAAAATTGCGAATCGAAGTTAGTGCCGTCTCTATTAGAACTTTTCTTATTACCGGATATGGAACCTCTCTGAGGACCTTAGGTTTGTCCTGTGTACTAGAGAAATCATAAATTCTTTTTGTTCCAGCATTACCTTTACTCAACTCAGATATACCTCGCACGTCGGCTCCACCATTTCCCATGGACATTTGATTAACCCTTTTTTTATCATACCCGTTCAAATGAGGATCATCCGTTCTTCTCTTTTTCAATGTAGGATTTCCCTTCAAATTTTGACTTCTTTCCCATTCAGCAATTGACTGTCTCCGCTCTGAATTTCTATTCATATTCTCACTTGCCTGCAGAACCGCATCCACAGCAGCGTGACCCGATGCAACTGTGCTACCGATACTTGTCACTTGGGTGGCAGAGCCCTGCTTTAAGTTTGTGTTGTTGTTTGAATTAGGACCTGAAGACCCCCCAGCTCCTACATTTTGAGCTGCAGCACAGTTTCTTGCAGAACTATTTGAGTTACCACCAGCCGCATAGTGTCTTGAATTCTGACGCTGCTGGGAAGAAGAGCTCTTGGACGACTTGAAAATCTCCGCAGGTGGAGCCTGTTCTACAGCCAAGAAAGTCTTCTTACAATTAGGACAGACAAGAAGATGATGTAGATACATTCTGACATACTGATAATGAGTTTTGCAATGGTTACAGATGGTCCAAAATGTAGCAGCTTTTGCATATGAAGGTATATGGGTGGAACCACGCTGGGTCCTCGCATTCATAACATTCTGAAAGGTAGATGCACTAGGTTGCTGGGTCCTTGCATCCGTAACATTCTGAAAGGTACTTGCACTAGGTTGAGTTGACGGACCTCCACTACAGTGTGCAGCTTCCTGTTGAGACGCTTTTACAGTCTTCCTGACACTATTCATACAATTTTGAAATGTGCTTGCACTAGGTTGCACTGACGGACCCCCAGTACAGGACACTGCTTCCTGTTGAAACCCTTGTACATTCCTCTTGTGGTTATATGCTACCCTCTTGGCCTTGTCTGATAACAAAGTCCAGGCCTCTGAAACCAACTTAAATGCGCCTTCTGCACCAAAACACTTGTTTTTATCCGGATGAAGCATGAAAGCCAACTTTCTATACTCTTTCTTAATCGTCTCATCATCAGCACATGGACTAACACTGAGTACTCCATACCAATCTGCTTCCCCATTAATTTTATTCTCCGAAGAGATGTAAACATCAAGTATAGTCAACATTTGGGAGAGACCCTCAAGCTCGGGACACAAATTTAGAGCCTTCAAAACAAACTTCTTGGCACTAGCATAATTTCTTTCTGCAAACTTCCTCTCAGCATGTTCCTTAGCCTTGACCGCATCATCTTTATTGCACTCCATTTTCCCTAACAGTCTCAATACACTTCCTCTGAGTCTTTACTTAACTGGAGCAGTAAGCATAATACGAGAAAAAGTATTACATTTGACAACCCCTAGCCATTTTTCCTTCCCAGAAAGCGGTCATGACTACGGATGTTAAATACCTGATCCAAAGAGAAAGCAAACAAATAGCATCAGATTATTTTACTTTTAACTACAAAAACATTACCAAATTCAATTATGCTAACAACTTAAAGTCCGACCTGATGCAGAAATAAAAAAAAAACTCATTTCAAAGCAAACATTGTTTAAATACAGAGTTTAAAACCCTCCTCCACCAACACCAAACGAAAGAAGCCGTTGCTATAAATCTAGAAACAATAAATTACATCACATTGAATAGAAACAAGTATTACTTTTATAGACAGAAACAGATGATGTACTAAGTTAACTACAAATCTACTAGATGCAGTGTAGCAATGACTTCTTAAGTTAAGACGACAGAACTCAATCATCTCTCCTTTTCGACTTGAGCCACAGACTTCCCCGTCAAAGGACGAAAGGGCTTCGCTTCATTACAAAGGGCTCATACATTTTCATCAAACACTTGGAACTACACCAAGAGAACTCCTTAACACAGCATTTCCCCAACAATTTCCAACAGATCTAAGCAATTAAGAAAGCCAGATATGGCATGCCATTGCACACTCTTACAAGAAATTCAACAAAACATTACCTTAATCAAGCTTCCCTAATGCATACAATATGTCAAATCATAAACAAAATGCAACAAAACAAAAGCCATCTTTTCGAAAAAAACCCTTCAAAAAAAATCCCAAAACCCACTTGGAGGAAATAGTCCCCAAGAAAATAATGATCAGAATTTACCAACTCAGAAAGCTCAAAGCTTTTTACTGAAAAACTACAAGATTTCTGTGTGAGTTCACAGAAACATAGCTTTTAGGGTTTCAATAACATCGTCTGAACTTCTGAGACAAACCTTCATTTTGTTGGGTGGGAAAGTTCTGAAACTTAGCACTTTCAAAATTTCAGAAAATTTCACAAACCCTAGCTCTGTGCCATTTCCCAAAATTGAACAAAACCAGAAAAGCACTTAAGCAAAAGCGGAAATTGCAGAGAAAAAATGCTTACCCACAAAGAAGGAAGAGGAGTCTGGACTCTGACTGACTTGAAGGAGTTTGAATCTGAGACGACCATCACCACCAGGTACACTGACCCATTAGCCCCTAGAGAAAATTCTTAATTGCAGACTTAAAAATTGAAAATTTTTAGGGAAAAAGTAAGAATGGGTTTTGGTGCCTCTAGGCTCTAGTATTGTATAGATTTATATATTGTTTGGTTTAATTTAACCCAAGAAGACTAACTAGGTTTAAGTTTTAACCTCGGCGTAGGATTTACGCTAGAAAGACACCGAACATTCTAGATGGAAGAGTAATGTTACACCAGATGTAAGAGAACTGTTACGCCAGTTGGACAACGCACATTATAGTAGTAAGAAAACTAAAAATATAATGAGAACGGATCATGAGTTCGATTCACAATGCACACATTAACTTTAAAGAAACATATTGTCACCGACTAACCAGGCTCAAGTTTTAACCTTTGCGTAGAGTTTACGCTAGATGGACACCACACATTCCTAATGTAAGAAAATTGTTACGCCAAATGTACGTCGCAGATTTTAGATGTGAGAAACTAAAAGTATAGTGGGAACATATCCTGAGTTCCATCCTCAACATATACATTAACTTTAAAGAAACATATTGCGATTTATTTCGTTTATTGGATGTAATTTTAGTTTAATTAGGAAATATGCAACTAACATATTTGTTTATTTCTTTAATTTGTTGTCACAAATTTTTAACAAAATGTTACAATTAAATTTCTATTGTATCCTAGTAAGGCTCACGAAGAATTTAGGGACAATGTGGCAAGTTGGAGAGCCTTAGCGCTTATCTATGTCCTACATTCCACACATTTCCATATTTTAAATAATTAAATTCTCTTTTTTCAATCGAAAAGTAAATTACATTTTTATAAGATATCGGTAAAGCATTGATATTGAAACATATTATAATTTTTAAGTATATTAGTAGAGAGCACGCATTTTGTGTGTATAAACAATTTATCTTAATAAGTGCATTTTTTTTTAACATTACATAATTACTGTTTTGTCATTCTTATGTAAATATTATGTATCAAAAGTGAGGGTAAAATTGAAAAAAAAAAAAAGGATATGATTGTCATTTTATGAAAAAAGAGGGTAAAATAGGAAAAATAGGGATATGATTGTCATTTTGTCAAAAGGTACAAAATTACTATTTTACCCTCATTTTGTCTATAGTGTGTATCAAAAATGAAGGCAAAATAGAAAAAAAAGGAAAAAAAGTTGACAATGAGGGATCTCTTAATAGTATAGATATAATTAGACACCCTCTTTCACTTATATATCAAATTTCATTTTGCAAATGATTTGTAGATTAATTGATAAATTATAAACAATAAGTGTCAAACTTTATACAACGGTTTGATTGGACATAAATCAATCCATGTTGTCCAATAATCGTAGCATCCACCGAGTCGTATTATTAAGAAATTTTTGAAATGGGACACCATATATTTGTGACCAAAATACAAAATGGAAACAAAAAGGCCCAAGCCACGTACAACATCAATAGCACAGGGTACTGATAACAACCCTAATATATGTAATACAGAGAAAACACTAGAGAAGAAATGTATCTAAGAGAGAGAACAAACTTAGAGAGAGAAAGAGGAGGGAAATTTTTAGTTTTTCATTACATTCCAACTGTGACCGACCTCACTTATAAATACAGCACACATATAACTAACTCTGCAGTCCTCCAATACAATTGTTACACGTGTATATATATCCTAACATTCCCCCTCAAGCTTATGCGAGGAACAACCAAGCATAAGATTGTTACAATGAGAACTAAACAAAGGCAAACACAAGCCCTTGGTAAGTATATCAGCATGTTGGTCAGCAGATGCGACAAACTGCAGAACAATGGAACCTTGTTGAACACGTTCACGAACGAAGTGACAGTCGATTTCTATGTGCTTGGCTTTGGAATGAAAGACTGGATTTGTAGCTAATGCCATTGCAGATATGTTGTCACAGTGAAGTAGAGGAATATCAGGACAAGTAAGATGTAAATCAGAGAGCAATTGTTGCAACCATACAACTTCTGCAGTCGTAGTAGCCATAGCTCGGTATTCAGCTTCAGTGGAGGATCGACTAACAGTGTCCTGTTTCTTTGAGCTCCAGGAGATGGGATTAGATCCCAAAAACACTACAAAACCTGTGGTTGACCGTCTGTCATTGGGATCACCAGCCCAATCAGCATCGGTGTATGCGTTAATAGTCAAGGAACTCGGTCGAAAACATAACCCAAGATTCATGGTTCCTCTGAGATATCTCAAAATGCGTTTGACAGCAACAAAGTGACTTTCCAGAGGTGATTGCATGAACTGACAAACCTGATTCACGGAATAAGCAATATCCGGTCTCGTAAACGTCAAATATTGAAGAGCCCCAACAATACTCCGATACAAACTGGGATCAGGAAACAAAGAACTGCCAGTGTTGAGTAATTTCTGATGGGGATGACAAGGAGTAGTACATGGCTTGCTATCCATCATATTGGTCTTAGTGAGGAGATCAGAAACATATTTGGACTGATGCACAAGGAAACCCTGAGATAGATAGTCAATTTGGAGACCAAGAAAGTAATGAAGTAGGCCGAGATCTTTCATATCAAACTCAGTGGTTAACTGAGCAATCACAGATTGAACTTGAAGCTCACTATCACCAGTGAGAATGATATCATCAACATATAGTAATAACACAACCACAGATTGACCATCATATTTCACATATAACGAAGGATCAGCATATGAAGACTTAAATCCCAGAGTGAGAAGGAACCTGGTAAAACGATCATTCCAAGCTCGTGGAGCCTGTTTGAGACCATAAAGGGAGCGTTCCAATTTGCAGACAAACTCAGGGTGATCAGAATCAACAAAGCCTTGGGGCTGGCACATATATACCTCTTCAGCCAGAAAACCATGGAGGAAAGCGTTTTTGACATCGAGTTGTTTTAACTTCCAGCCTTTAGTTGCAGCTAAAGATAGCAGAAGACGGACTGTGGTTGGCTTAACCACCGGACTGAATGTCTCATAATAATCAAGGCCAGCTTCTTGAGAAAACCCTTGAGCTACCAAACGGGCTTTTGACGAGCAATAGACCCATCAGGATTATGTTTGAGCTTAAAAATCCATTTACAACCAACCAAATTCTTTTGAGGTGGAAGAGGGACCAACTTCCATGTCTTCTGTTTAACTAGGGCGGACATTTCCTCCTGCATAGCATCCCTCCACTCAGCAGACTTGGCAGCAGCTGTGTAAGACTGTGGTTCTTTGATAGAAGAAGGGAGAACCTGAGCAACAAGAACCTTCTTCTTGAAAATACCAGATTTAGATCTGGTTTGCATCGGATGTGTATTAAGCTGAGGAACACCAACATGGTGGAGGTCTGGAACTTGAGATATGGAGACATCAGGATGCAGATCAGAACCAACCAATGACTGTGGAACGATATCCACAGATGAAGAACTCGAATCAGGAACAAGATCACCAGGTGGTGGAAGGGAAGACTGAGTAACAGGACGAGATGGCGAGGTTTCGAAGGAAGGAACAACAACAGAATGCAGAAAAGTATTAAGATGTGTAACTGGAGGGGACGACACAGGTGATGATAAGGGAGATGAATGCACTAAAATCTTGGGAAAGACATCCTCATCAAAGACAACATGCCTAGAAACCATAATCTTGTGATCCTGAATAGCATAGCAAATGTACCCTTTATATTGAGCAGCATACCCTAGAAAGATGCACTGTGTAGTTTTGGGGGCTAACTTATTGTGTCTATATGGTTTTAAAGTGGGGTAGCAAGCACACCCAAACACCCGTAGATGATCAAGACGAGGTGGAGAATGATACAACATCTCAAAAGGAGATTGCATTTGTAAGACAGAAGTGGGCATGCGATTGATGAGATAAGTGGCTGTGGCACAGACATGAAACCAAAATTTGGAAGGAAGAGAGGCTGTTTGAAGTAAAGTAAGTGCAGTTTCTACAATGTGTCTATTCTTACGCTCAGCCAACCCATTCTGCTCAGGAGTGTATGGACAAGACATTTGATGCAAAATACCTGTGGTTTTGAGGAATTTTTGAAAAAGAGACCCAACAAACTCTCCACCACCATCACTTTGTAACACTTTTATAGAAGCAGAGAAGAAATTTTGAATAAAAGCATGAAATTGAATGAAGATTGCACAAACTGCAGCTTTATTCATCATTGGAAAAATCCACACATACCGTGTACATTCATCTATAAACGACACATAGTACCTATGACCTTCTATTGACATGACTGGTGCAGGTCCCCACACATTTGTGTGAATGACTTCAAAGGGTACAGTAGACTTGGCTGCTAGGGAAGGAAATGGCAATTTGGTAAACTTGCCTTGTAAGCAAAGAATACATGTTTGAGGTATGGAATTACAAGGAAATGAAATAGCTGACTTTCTAAGAGCTAATTGAACTACAGAGTTGGTGGGATGACCCAATCTGCAATGCCACAGAGAAGCATTCACTTTCTGTCCAAGATAAGCTGCAGGATTGAAGTGTGGTTGTTTGAACAAATGAAGGGGGTAAACAGCATTGTTACTCAGTCCTTGGAAGACCACCTTGTTGGTGACCTTGTCCTGTATACACACAGAAAACTCATCAACAATGCATCGACAATTATTATCTTTGCATAACTGATACATGGAAAGTAAATGTTGAGATAACTGTGGTACATATAAGACTTTGTTTAACTGAAGCATATTAGAATTAGTTGGAAGACAAGATTGTCCAATGTGAGATATGAATAAACCTTCACCATTAGCTCCAGTAACAGTTTCATTGGATGGATATGGTGTGGCAGCTTGCAGGTTCGAAATATCAGAGGTCATATGATTGGTAGCACCCGAGTCAAGCAACCAGTACTCTTGTTGTGGGACAGAAGGTAAGGAAGTAGTCCGAGCAGGAAAAGCCACTGGAGATGAAGCTGGTTGAGCCATAGAAGGATTAGATATGTATTGTGGATGCAGATGCTGAACTGGTAAACCAGGAGCCTGAAACTGTGAAGAATACATGGGCTGAGACAAAGCATGAGGACTGCCCCTATCAAAGCATGTTGCTGCAGTGTGACCAACCCGATTACAGATTTGACAACCACGTTGAAAACAATGGAGGGCAGAGTGACCCTTTTTGTCCCAAATCTGACAAAGAAGCATAGGATTATAAGGCGGCACTGATGACATTGGAGTGTTGAAAGTCGGAAAATTAGGCTGAGACTGAGACTGAGACCCTTGAAAACCAGAATGAAACTTCTTCCCCTTGCCTTTATACTTGAAATTATTCCCCCTGAAATTATTGTATGTACCAGATCCTGTTTGAGAGACAAATGCATATGGTCCTGAAAAAGGTAACTGCTGAAACTGTGAGTACTGAGGTGGTGGACTCAGTTGTGGGGAAGAGAACATTGGAGCAAAGTTAGACATCTGAACCCCGGGCACCATTTGAGGCATTTGAGGACCTGGAGGAAACTGACATGAGGATGAACTACGAGGGAATGTATCAGAAGAAGAAGATTTGACACCAGATGATCCTCCTAATTCATACATAGAACCAGAACCATGAGCATACATGGCAGTCATCAGTGGCTGTTTAAAAACTTCCTCAAGGGTTGCTTCTTCAGCTTTTAACTGAGATTGTAGCTCTTTCAAAGAAACTAGATTTTCTCTGCCTCGAATAACTGCCTTAATAGTGTTATATTCAGGAGGTAAACCTCGAAGAGCAACAATCACAATGTCTTCATCGGAAATAATTACACCCACAGCAGCGAGCTGATCCCTGCAATCTTTGATCCTTTGAAGATAAAGATCAACAGATTCTGCCCCTTTCTTAATGTTCTGTAAATCAATTTTCATCTGCACAATGTTTGTTCTAGTCCCACTAGAGAATCTCTCCTTCAAATTATCCCACATCTCCTTGGAATTTTGACATCTAATCACACAAGATAACGCAGCAGTAGACAAGGTTGCAGTGATAAGCGTCATTAATGCTTTGTCATGAATTTTCCAAACTTTGAAAGCATCAGTGACAGAAGAAGTATCAACCACATTGCCATCAACAGTTTCAATGATATTGTGTTTTGCAGGACAAGGTATAGAATCATCAAGAAAGCCCATAATACCATTGCCCTCTAAAAGCAACTCAATTTGGAAGTTCCAAGTAACATAGTTAGCATCATCTAACTTGACAGTCACAGTATTACCAACACTAGGTATCAACGAAGATATAGGCGATTGAGTGAGAGCTAATTGAGCAGCAGTCACCATAGCGAAGAAATCAACAAATCGTAACAAGCAATATCCTTCAACAATCCACAAGCAATCAACCGACTCAACCGACACACCAACAACTCCGCAAGAAATCAACAATCGACAAGGATTAACAACTGATCAACACTTCAAATCACAGCCAGATCTACGAAAAATACGAACAACAAGAAGCAAGAGAGTAGAAAAACGAGACAAATACCGTTCACCACCACGACAAGTTGCCACTGGACCCAGAAATCCCCAAAATCTAGGGTTTGAGTAACCAACGATCGGCAACCAGAGAACTCCGACGACGACCAAACAACAGAACTCCACCAATCACCGGAACAAAGGAAAGCGGAAGCAGCGGTCACCAAGATCGTCAGACGACGGTGTTAGCCATTGGCGGCGATGATACCATGATAACAACCCTAATATATGTAATACAGAGAAAACACTAGAGAAGAAATGTATCGAAGAGAGAGAACAAACTTAGAGAGAGAAAGAGGAGGGAAATTTTCAGTTTTTCATTACATTCCAACTGTGACCGACCTCACTTATAAATACAGCACACATATAACTAACTCTGCAGTCCTCCAATACAATTGTTACACGTGTATATATATCCTAACAGGTACAAGCAGCTTCCTCAAAATTTGACCCCTATAAAAGCACAAAAACTACAAAATACCACCTGAGAGTGTGAAACAGTGAGTGAGATAATTGTAATAAAATTTCACACCGTTTCCCTTCCCACTTGGTTTTAAATTTCTCCTTCTTAAGCTCTGTTAACACCAACGTTTCAGTAAACCTACAGCCTACTTGCCTGCCTCTGGAAAACCCTAGCAGTAGCAGTAGCAGAAGCAGTCCTCCTCCTCCAAAGCCTTCCACTTTATGGTAACTCAAAACCCTTTCTCTTTCTTGCGCCTCCCACACGATTTTGTATTTTCTGGGTTATTTTTCTGCTTGTTTTTGCTTCAAGATGCTTCCTTTCAGCTTTCTTCTCATAAAGTTTGATGCTTGTTTGGTTGCTGAGAAAAGGGTACAGAGAAAGGAAGAGAATTGAGCTGAAGATTTGGGTTTGGGGATGAGGTGTTGTTTTCTTTTCTTTCTTTCTTGGATTTTCTTGGCAACCAAACAAGGGGTCAGGGGAAAGTGATCACTGGGTGTTGGTATTCTGAGATTTATGGTCTGTTTAGATGCCGAGAGTCGTCGATGGGAAAACGATAAGGAATTGTAAATTTATCAATCAATTGCAGAAACAGAAAAACAAACTTGTTCCTTTTACATAATTGGATGGTTGGAAGTGGTGAAATCAATTCATTTCCTTGTTTGGCATGTTACACTAATGTTATTAGATGTAAATTCACCCGTCTTGCATATTCGGCATTCAAATTGTCTTATCATTTGATGTTGTGAGGAATTCTATGTGCATCTGGTGTTCAATGGAGGTAAACTAATGCTTCGATATGTTACCTGTTTGGTTTACATCAAATAATTACGCGTATTTTGGTTTGAGGTAGTGAATTTACTAATACTTCAATTGTCTACTTTGTCTTCTTCGCGATTTCATTTTTTTGGGATATGTAGCTGCATTTAGGGCTTAGTTGAATGAGTGGTAGTGTATTTACGCCGTGTTTTGCGTTTGAAAGCTATTTTGACATCCAAACGCTTGAACAACATGCTATTCCAATTGTTCATCCTTTTTTAAACAATTTTTATGATATTTCAGGTTGTAATTGGTTTTATTGGTCTCTCTGATTTAGCCATCATAGAAAGTTGAAGGGAAGATCTCGAGCCAAACAAAAGCTCAGAGTTTAGGTGCATTGAAGTGAAATGAAGATATTGCAGGTTTTAGCATCGTTTACTTGTATTCTCAATCTGCAAGTCGTCGTTGATTTTATTAATGTGACAGACAATGATAGCACCCGAATTTCTCTAACCCAGTGCTGTTGTATGAAAAACTCTTGGCTGTCTGTTTTTCCTAAGTCATTTCTGTTTGGCCTATGTCGAAAGAAGGAAAAAGAGTTAGCCATGCCATAAACCATACAACTTAATTATTTCCCCCTCCTAGCTAGCCTCACATTTTGATGAGTTCAAAACAGTACATTTATTTCGTAAGTCTTGTTTACTTCTTTGAGTTTCGTATCACTAAGCAAGAGGACTTTCACAGGATAAACAGAAATCAACAGAAAAGCAATTTCCGCATAATGACCGACAAAATGGCGTTAGTGAGGTCCCTACGCTGGACTCTGGTTCAGTAACTATTTCCAGCAACAAGAGCACAAAGGTCACACGTGAAGATATTGAAGTTGTAAGACATTTTTTTACTTGTTTGAGCTTGAGTGTGATTTTGTTCCAAGGATGAAACTTAATTGCATTATTTTGTTCGGTATTCTAATGAACATTGTAGGTCCAGAATTTGATTGAAAGGTGTCTGCGGTTGTATATGAACAAAAATGAAGTCGTCGATACCCTGTTAGATCGTGCTAGGATTGAGCCTGGCTTTACAAGCTTGGGTATGCCACTACATTATACCACATAATTTCCTTTGTTTCATCTTCACTTTTCTTCATTGTTCGCAATGCATAAGTATCACTAGTTGATGGTGCATTAGAAGGTTTTGTATTCGTAGTTATATTGCTGCTATATTTTCCGAATTGATCTAATTGTCATATTTTTTGTTTGTTTAGTACTGCAGAAATTGGAAGTAGAAAATGCAGAATTTTTCAAGGCTTACTACACGAGGCTAAAGCTGAAAAATCAAATTGTTATGTACAACCGTTTGCTTGAGCAACAATACCAGCTGATGAAACAGCAAGAGCCTCCAGAGGTTCCATTGCCTCCTATGCATAATGGAATGCATTACACGCCTGGTATTTTCTTCTCAAGAGAACCTGAATGTTTAGGCACACGTTGGCGTTTTAAATTTTTGTTCAAGAAAAGACTAGATGCTGCATTGCATTTTCTATTGCTAATTGAAGTCTATGCCATAAATCTCAATGTAATGTGATACCTTATTCCTCTTTTGTTTATATTTCATGCAGTTAACAATTTACCTATGGGATACCCCATCATGCAGCAGCCTCCATTTCCGTCTAAGGGTCATCACCAAATCAATTCCATGGGCACTATAGCGAGTTGTCATTTGGTCAATGGAATCCCTGCTCAAGGAAATTTCCACCATATGCCACTAAACTTATGTCAAGAGTGAGGATGCTATCTCACCACTTTTTTCTTTACTTTCAATTTGTTCTTGCCAATGTTTGACATTCTTATACTTTGTCTGATTCATTTAAACTTGAATCGAGGATTCATGTACATCCGTATTCAGTAAAGTTTACGTCTGTCCATACAACGCGCTCACAGCTACCTTCATTTCTGATATGTTCTTGATCATCCTTGACACAGTGGTATCAAGACGGAGTTGGTTTCAAGTCCAGTATCAGTGTCCAATGGCCAGTTTCCTTACACTCCATCAGAAATATCAGGGCAAGGTGTAGACACATCGGTGCTTGACTCTGCATTTACTTCTCATTTCACAAATTTGGAGAGGTTCGGTATTGGAACAGATGGTGGAAAGTTATCGGGGCAGGCTCCTTGGAATTCCGGGCTTTTTGATACTGCTGGATGGCCAAACTTACCAGGTAATAATTCTAGAAACAGGAAGCAGTGCAGTATAACTAATTAGAGTTGTTAATAAGTTTCATGGAAACCTTCTCGGGTTGTGAAGCCGTCATGTGCTTGTTAACTATTTCCTCTTCTATTGATGGATTCTTCTTTCGCTTATTGCATGGACAGATCTTGGAGCACTTGGAAACTATTCGGGTTCACCCTTTCTGCCTTCCGACTCGGACCTTATGCTTGATTCTCCACAGCAAAATGACATGGGTAAAACCGCATTACTCTTAAACGCTTAGTCACTCGATATTTCCATTTAAGCATTGTTCAGTTCTTCCCAGTTTGATTGCATCTATGAATAAGTTAGTGAATTTGGCTCCATGGTTCTTTGATATGGAGAGAACAAAAAACTAAAATTACGCGTTGTTTTCGCAGTGGAAGAGTTCTTTGTCGACCCTGGGCAAGGCTCTCAATCGGAGTAAACTTTCTTGCGCGCCAAGGCACAACGTCTTGTGTATTTTGGTTATATCAGACAGGCTTTAGGTCGAACTCCTGATCATCAAGGAACATATGCTATTCTTGAGCAATCGTTTTCTTACATACTTCTACAGGTTCGACTACCGATTTTGCATGTTCAATAATTTAGGGATTGTGCCCTAAAACATGAAGAGCTCCATTCTCAAATGACAGGGATTTGAACTATCAGAAGATCAAAACACCCGAACCGACATCTTTACAGCTACGCAGAAGGGGTATACAATACATAGACAGATACGGAAGCGGAACGGGTCGAAAAGCCCGTCTTCTCCGTACTAAAACGAAATGTTACGATACAAAACCAACGAATAAACAAATTGCTATCATTTCCATAAGCACATTCGGCCATTTGCATGTGCAAATTTAATATGGTTTTCTTAAAAATATTGAAAATCCACACATGCAGTATGCAAAGTTTCTAATCCTGGTGAGGACTGGCTGGCCCTGCTTTGTCATGCTGGAACTTCACCACAATGCATGTTATGTTGTCTGCACTGCCACGGGAAAAGGCAACCGCCGTTAACTTTCGAGCTGCTGCCTCGGGTTCTTCTTCTGTTTTGGCAACTTCAACGGCAACCTGACACACATAGATACGCAGGGAGCCAGGGTTTAACCAAACCAATAATCCGAGGCCAAGAAAACGAGATCTTATCATTACACATACGTACGCAAAAGAACTGCTCATCCCACTGTCCGACGGTGAAAGGACAGGTGAATGGCCGGGGTAGGATTTACCTCATTTGGTAGCACGTCCCATACCCCATCGCTAGCAAGCACTAGAAACTCAAAATCTTCATCCACCACTAGGTCCTGAAATAGAATGAAAAAAACTACTGAAAACTTTCCTTTAACTTCCGATCTGTGGTCGTTTTAGTTTTAGACATTTGGAATGAAAAATCTTCGAATCTAGGGGATACAAATCAATGTAACATCCATGATGAAGCAAGTAATTTGTGATTTTTCTACCAAAATAAGACTCCTCGGATACAACAATTACTAGGAAATTACTATTTACTATTCAAAACTCGGCTCCTAGACCAGATTGTAGAAAGAGTAAAGACCGGTTCAACGCATGGACAGATTAAATCCACAGAAAACAAATAAAGAAATAAGTTAATCCAGTATCAAACAGTAAGAATTTCGATGATCACCTGGATCTCAGGTTCTGCAACAACATATTGCTTCAACATGCGGTTCCCAAAAGCCCGAGACATGGCCAGCACACCGCCTACTCTCCAAGTGCCTGAGAATATAACAGAAAAGTAGGTGAGTTAGAGTTACCTTGCTGATTGATCATAATTGTCAAAAGAGTAAAACAAGCAGCTCTACAACTGGTATTGGATGGCCGGAAACTGTGTAGAAATTTCAAAGCCCATAAATGAACTCTCAAGAATAGGCACCACATAAGCAAAACTAGGAGAAACAACCGATGCATGAATAACACATTATTTGTTCGTATAAATATATAATGACAGCCAACATATAGAGATTATAGTTTCTTGCGTCAATCAGAAACTTTGAAGTCTTACCTGTCCACATTACAAAACCCCCAGCACTCTCAATTCTCTTCCTCTCATCACTTCGATTTGGTTTATGATCCTCGGATAAAGCAATAGCTGTCCAAAATGGGAAAAACGAAAACTACTTTTAGAAATCCAGCATATCAATAAAATATTAAATTCTTACATTCTATATGATTACATTCAACATTTTCAGCATGGAAAGGTGTCCAATATACTTCATGATGAATTCAGTTACGTATCATAAAATTTTAACCACTTTTCAATAACTAATGACTCAATTAATACCTTTTCCTGCCTTTGATATTACTGTACGTGAATCTCCAACATTAGCAACATATAGATGGTTACCAACCAAGACTGCTGTTGAAGCAGTAGAACCATCATCCCGGTATATATCTCTTTCAGAATCCAAAAAGTCTGCATCGGTCTGTTGATACGATTCACCTGCAAGGTCACCCAAGTTACCCAGAAGAACCAAACAGACCTATGTCACAGGGTAAAAAAGTGTTCCATGCAGAACCCCACAGCTTGATGAAATGACAGGGATAAAAACATTTTATCTCTTTCCACCTGACCTAAGAGGACACATAACTAAATAATTCCACCCGTATGGGATGAGGATCCTGTGTCAGAACAATGGACATGCTACAACCATGCCACCCTAACGTTTTAATGTAAGTGCTGCACAAATTTAGGTATAAAGGAACTTGGACGCACTAATAGCTAACTTAGTGTCTGTCATGAATTGTGGATGCTTCATGAGATTCTCAAATAGATGCTCCTTCAAATACTGAGCAGCACGAGAACCGCCGTGACCTGTAAAGATAGACGAGAAATTAGAAAACCTTTTATCATACACAGGACAAGTACTTTCTATTTCAGCCAAGAGGTAAAATGCTTATATTTGACTGAAATCTCAGGACAATTACATCTTAGGAATAAGGTCAAAGTTGTGTAGCAGAAACCTCAGATATATGCGAGTAATATCAACCAACCGGCTTGATGATTAAATTGATAATTTCTTTCATTATTTCCTTTATGTGGAAAGTAACCGCGTGGGATCTAAAGTAGCAAAAGTTATCAGATTCGCCCAACCTTTTGCCACCGCAGTTTCCTAAGGGTTCAGCCACTAAATGGTTGCAACTATGTTCGAAAAACCTAAATTCATTCCATGTGTCCAAACACTCTGGATTCTTATGTGGACAGCATTTCATAGACATTGTGACGAATGATTTTTAGCCCTACATTTAAGACTTTTAGTAATCAGAACATATTCCGTTATCTAAAATAAAAGAAGAAGATAAAGAGAATCTAACCATCGAAAATTCCAAACAGGCAGACCGTTTGCCCTTCAATTTTGGACATTTTAACATCATAAAAATCCTCCATAGTTGCTCTTTTTCCCCTGAAACTCGAATAACCGCAACTCAGTTCTCCACCTTCGCTGTCAACGAGAAGGAACACGAAGTTAAGTCCGAAGATTAATTCTTTGACAGCCAGCACCAGTTAAATCATTTAATATTCGAACGGGTCTGCTCACAGTTGAACAAGGATATCTATTTTGCCTATTAGTTTCACACAAAAATAAAGACAGATACGGATAATCGATATAAACCTTTTGCACCCTCCACTGGTATATTCACCATCCTCATCTTTGTCAGGCAGCACATCAAAAACGGATCCCTGTTCATCCGTCGCACCTGTATCAACCATCATCCTCAAACTCGACCTAAATGCTCGGTTCCACGAATTGGCAAGCACGCAAATTCTATCAGTATTGTTGAAATGCACCCTTGCCTTCGTAGACGTTACGATATTCCAGGCTTGAACAATCACACTCCTAATGTAACTTTTGCAGATCATCCAAACATAAACCGGTCTGGCCGCAAGCACCAGATCTTCTGCAAATCGCATTGAACAAATCAAAAACCACTAAAAGATGCCAATGTAACTACAAAATAATCCATTTCTTTATAGCATCAAACTTCCAGTAAACCGATTAACGGAGATTAACGCAATTGAGGTAAAGTTAATCTCATAACTAAACTAAACAACGAAATGATAAATTCAAAAACAACATTTCTAGTTTCTATGACTTTCCTCAGCTTTCTCGGCAACCAAACAGAAAAATAATTGACTAGTCCACTAGCAGAAAACACATACGCAAATCCAAATGCAACCAAGAGATAGATTCGAACAAATTTGGTGATGAAATTGAAGAGAAGAAGTTGAATTTATTACAGAATTGTGGCTGAAATCTTCGAGTTCGAGCACCGAGTCGGATCGGATCCGACTGAATATACCTGGCGCAGACGGCGAGGTTCCGACTCTAAAAGTGTGATCCAATCAGCTCCATGCGTGCACAGGTATGTGTAAAAGTACAGTTTTCTCACTCTAAAAACCTGATAGAATCTAAAATCCTAGAGAGAGAAAATAAGAGAGAGAAAGAGGGACTGAGTGAGTGAGATTCAGGTGGTGGATAAATATAGTGAGACAGTACACGAAGTAGCCAGAGGGGAGAGAGGGAGAGAGAGGGAGAGAGAGAGAAGCTTTTTGTTGGATTTAACTTCGCTGCTGCTGGAAGAATCAGCACCTCTCCTGCTAAAAGCCTATTATGACGCGATATGTGTTCAAATTATGATTAAAAAATCACAGTTTAAATATATGTTCAGTCATGATTGACTTTCAGCAGGAAGGGCCGCTAATTCTTCAGCAGCCAAGTCTTGTTCTGGTTTATTGCAGTGAATAGAGTTGCCAACGTGTCGCCTTTCATGCATCCACTTGAGGAGTAATATGGTGCAGCCGCATCCACCAGGAGTTTTGAAGAGAGAAAGAGAGAGAGAGATTCAGGTGGTGGATAAATATAGTGGGACAGTACACGAAGTAGCCATAGGAGAGAGAGAAAGGCCTTTTGTTGGATTTAACTTTAGAAGAATCAGCAGCCTCTCTTACTGAAATCACGACGTGATATGTATTCAAATTATGATTAAAAAATTACAACTTAAATACATGTTCAGTCGTTATTGGCTCTCAGCAAGAGGGACTACTGATTCTTCAGATGCCAGGTCTTGTTCTGATTGCTTGTCAGCGAATAGAGGTGCCAACGTGTCGCCTTTCATGCATCCACTTAAGGAGTAATATGGTGCAGCCACATCCATGAGGGGTTTTGAGAGAAAATGAGAGAGACTGAGTGAGTAAGATTCAGGTGGTGGATAAATATAGCGGGACAATACACGAAGTAGCTAGAGGAGAGAGAGAGAGGCTTTTTGTTGGATTTAACTTCAGAAGAATCAGCAGCCTCTCCTATTGAAATCACGATGTGACACGTATTCAAATTATGATTAAAAAATCATAACTTGAATACATGTTCAGTCGTTATTGGCTCTTAGCAAGAGGGGCTGCTGATTCTTCAGCTGCCAAGTCTTGTTCTGGTTGCTTGTCAGTGAATAGAGGTGCCAACGTGTCGCCTTTCATGCATCCACTTGAGGAGTAATATGGTGCAGCCGCATTCACGAGGGGTTTTGAGAGTCCTAGTACTAGTACCCCACGTGTTACCCTTTCTCTGCTTTTAGTGGGTTACAATTCTAGTGCTTTAATCCCTACCCTTAAACCCTTAAGCGATGGTGATGCCACCATTGAACGTCTGATCTAAAATCAAGATGGAAGCACATAGAACAGTGATTAGCATCTATCCTAAAACAAATTAGAACCTTAATCATTTAATATCCGATTAATTAATAATCTCGGTTAAATATTATTTTGGTCAATCCCAACTTGAAAATAACGTGTTAAATATTAATTCGTAAAATTTATAATATATAAATTAACAACCAAAATTAATCATGTTCTCAACGTGCAATCTCTACTAGTCATTTTAAGAAAAATACCCTCAATATTACATCCATATTCTATTAATATTGTGTTAGTAATGCAGAAATTTTTGTCAAGAGTAATTTTAAAGAGACTAAATTTTAAAACCAAATTTTGTAAACCAAATGATGTGAATGTTAATGTTTGAATTATTACTTAAGTGTCGTATTAGTAACACCTTATTTGATTTACAAATTTAGTTTAGAAATTTGATCTCCTTTAACATTACTCTTTTACCAGAGAGGGTTAGTAGATACTAAATCTTTATAGCATGACTATCTTCTGGTTTAAAGCCACCAGGATTTAGAGACTACCGTGTTCAACTGCTGCACCCTTTGAACACACACTTCGACTTCTGTTTGCGCATTGACAGTTTCAGTTGGCAAGGTGAAGTTGGATAAGGCGGCACAGTTGATCAGCACCCGATCGAAAACCTCTTCTCCGCAGAAGTCACCTTCGCCAAGAAAGCTTACCCTAGCAGTAGCCGAGGCAGTGTAACTCAATAGCTTACCACGCTTGACGGAAGATCGAGCACCTCAGCAAGCGGCTTTCCCTCGTGAAAAATGATGTCGTTCTTCGCGTACAGCACCGGTGTGAGATGTTTGCAGATGGCGCCCAACAGTTGCTCGTCCATGTTTTGAAGTATCGGCACTTATCTGAGTGTCAATACTCGAAGAATGTGAAGAAAATTCTCCACGTCAATGCATGCGTATGTTTTCTTTCAGTTTGTGCTTCATAGATTGCCAAATCCGCACCTCAAAATTCCGAGGAAGTGAGTGGAAATGCATCCGCAATTCCATATCTTGTTCCTTCAATCTCATTTCCTCCGATCTCGCAACTTTTGACAGCAAATATTTCTGTTTGACAAGTTGACAACAAAAGACGGTTCATCAGGTTCGCAGTGGTGTAGCCTGAGTTATACAACATGTTACAAACAGAAATTGGCTTTAAACTTTTTCCCTAAAATTTCAAAATGGCAAACATAGGGATTGTATGGAAATACTTTTGAAATGATCGAAACCACTTTTAGTGAAAATAAATGTTTTTGAGACCAATCCTTATGAAAATGCAAGTGAATTAAAGTTATTTTTACAAGAAACACATAACTAGTGCTTCTTTTGCATAAAACACTTCAAGTGCTTTGGAACCTAAAAATTGAATCTCTATTACCATTTGCCAATACCATAAAAACGTTTTCAGTTATTTAAAAAAATGCAAGAAGCAGAAATGGCGACCTTAAAAAATGCGAAAGTCGATAGGTCCGTCAAGTCAACAGAAGCAACCAAGGCCATGGATGGATCGAGCTCTCATACGCATTGTCAAAGAAGTTTTCAGGAAATTTCACTCATCACGAGTCAACCAATCAAATTCTGATGACTTTGGGCTTTTGCTCTCCTTGGTTGCCAATTTAGAATTGACCTCGATTGAGTTCTTAAATATTATCTGTAAAACCGATTCGGTTTTATTTAGGTTTTAAAACATAAATTTCAATTTTTTTAGTAATTTAAGAACAACTAATTCACTTTAAGGGTGAGCAAAAATACACTCTTTATTATATGTATTTATTTATCATATGTAAAATGTTATTTAGTGAGATTATGAGAATTGTATTGTACACATGTAAGTTTAACTAAGTTGATTAAATCACTGTACAATTTTCTTTATGAAAATCTGAATTTTGAGTTTTTGTTGACGTGCTAGTGAATTGTGATTTTCTCTTGGACACATTGCCGATAGTTCCAACCAAAAAATGCTATAATATGATTAATATCGACTAATCCTCCTCGTTGCTCACTCAATACATTTCAACTGGGATTTAAAATACAATATATATTTGTAATGCTTTTCTTTCATTTTTTGTTGGTCCAATTTGCAATGTTTTTTCATGTGGGACTTAAAATACTAAAAAAATGGGGTAAAAATGAAAACTAAAAAGACAAAAGCGGTAAAACTGAAAATTAAAAAGACAAAAAGATACCATAGACCCGGGAAGCACGCGGGCACAAATGTACTTTTTCACGTCGGCGAGCGTACGCACCGTATCGGGTAATAACTGCAGACAGAGAGAGAGAGAGAGAGAGAGAGAGAGAGAGAGAGAGAGCGCACAAATTATTTAAAAAAAATTGGTTTTATTTCACGGGGGTGGGACCCAGGCCAGAAGACTTTGTTACTTTGCCATATCACAGTCGTTAAAATAATTGACCAAAAAATAATAAATCACAGTCGTCAAAATTGCTAACTTTGTTGGACTCTCTCTCTCTCTGTCTCTCTCTCTCTCTCTCCCCGGACGCCTCTGTTACAAAATCTATAATTTAATCTCGGCGAGGAGAGAGCGGGCCGACTCGGAGACTCGCTGACTCACTGCGTATTTCCCCGAACCCCCTTCTTCTTCTTCTTCTCTAATCTCTCTCCTTCTCTGTCACTGATTGAATATCGAGCACAAAAAGCTACCTGGGTCTTGGAGATAATCACAAGGAGAAGTTTCAGTTTCGGTTCTTCCGCCATGGATAATCTCTTCTCTTAGGCGCTCTCGGACTTTATTTCTTGGTGAGTTAACATATTTCATCCGTTTTTGTTGTTGGGTTTTCTTCAATTTGATATTTTTGGTCTGTTTTTTTTCGGTTTTTCTTTGGTTTCAGTGACATGGTTTTTCCCCCAAAGATTGGATTTTTAATTTTTGAATTTTGGGTTTTGATCTTTACTGGATAGGATGTGAAATTGGAAATCCAAAATATCTAATTTGTTGGAATTATTTGACTTTTGGTTCAAAATTTTGAATGGAAGAGGTCCCGTTGGTCCATTTTTGACCAAATTTTTATGTTTTGATTAAGTTTTGTTGTTAGCGATGAATTTATGGATGTATAAAACAAATGGACGCTAAATTTAGGGGGATATTTGCTCAAATGAAGATTTTTTTGTATGGATATTTAGTGTTAGTGCAATTTCTGCTTTTGGAATTGGGGCAAATAGCACTTTTTTATTAACTCGTAGGCGAGTAATTTTAGGAAACATCTTGTGATATTATGGAAGTTTTTATGTTGAACTCTCTTCATTTCACTTTGAATCTTTGTCTAGGGACTGATTCCGGGAACTTGGAGGTGCATGAGGGAGTTCTTTCGGTTGTTGAAACGTTCGGAGGTTGAATTTCCGGTGGAGATTCTATCGAAAACAAGTTGTAGTCATGAATTTTCAGCAAGAGAAGTTCGTCAGGTTAGTTTGACAATTAGTACTTATAACATTAGATACATGATATCATGTTGACTAGTTTGCAACTATATAACACTTTTCTCGCTTTCAGAACCAAATAAGTTTGGATTTTTGATGTTTCGTTGTCCTGCTACTACGAAGTACTTGCCTGAATTTTTACATCAGTGTCAATGGGATGATATAATGTGCCATTACTGTTGCTAATTTCACTTCTTTCACTGGTTCCGTCCTCATCTGAGCTCTTTGTTTGTTGCTAGGCTACTAGCTTTGGCACATAATTACACCATCCTGTCCCTGTCCTTTCGTTTCAGAGATATGTTATAACTTTTGTATGTAATGCTAGATGCTTGGAAATCTCCTTATGTGTAATTTATATTGGAATATCCATACCGTCTTATTTCAGGTTTCAGGACTGGACTGCAGAGAAAAATGTTGAGCCATTATATTCTCCAGATGATGATATGCCACCAGGGAAGTTCAGAGGAACGATTAACTCGGTCTCAGCCAAATTCCAAAGACGCTTGGAATCTGGTTCTGAGCGGATTAAAAAGTCATGGAAATCTTATTCAATTGACAGTGTTGTCGCCAACAGCTTTGGTGGTAGAATTCTTGATCCTCAAGGGCCATTCCTTCAGAAGTGGAATAAGATATTTGTATTGGCATGTATTTTTGCTGTCTCCCTTGATCCCTTGTTCTTTTACATCCCGGTGATTGATGATGAGAACAAGTGCCTTGGTTTGGACAGGAAGATGGAGATAACAGCTAGTGTTTTGCGTTCATTCACAGATATATTTTATATTGTTCACATAATTTTCCAGTTTCGTACTGGATTTATTGCTCCTTCTTCTCGAGTGTTTGGAAGAGGTGTTTTAGTTCAAGATGCTTGGGCCATTGCAAGGAGGTATCTCTCATCATACTTCGTAATTGACATTCTTGCAGTCCTGCCTCTCCCACAAGTAAGCTAACCCTTCCTACTTTGTATGAGGTGCATTAATATATTGTTTGGTTACCCATCTAATATGGTGGGTTGAGGAGTATCTTTATGCACAATCTGTACTCTCTCTGCATAGGATGGGTAATCGTTTTTGCCCAATATTGTGCTTACTCTTGGTGTTGCAAGTGTTACTAAGTCATATGTCGTATCTGCTACCTTAAATTCGGCATATAGTGTGGTTAGTTGTAGTCGATGTCTTGTTTAGACTGGAATGTTTGTGCAGTATTTTGATTCTACTTTGGATCACTAATAATACTATGAAATATGTCCAGGTGGTTATTCTAATTTTCATTCCAAGATTGGCAGGCTCGAGAACGTTGAATACAAAGAATTTGTTGAAGTTTGTGGTTTTGTTCCAGTATTTTCCAAGGTTTATACGAATATATCCATTGTATAGAGAAGTCACAAGGGCATCTGGTATACTTACCGAAACTGCTTGGGCAGGAGCTGCATTTAATCTTTTTCTTTACATGCTTGCCAGTCATGTAAGTTTGATCATGATATTCACTGCTACAATATAATTACTCATCTTTTTTAAATCTTCTGATTTTCAAGTGATTTGCTGTTCTTAGGTACTGGGAGCCTTTTGGTACTTGGTCTCTATAGAACGCGAAACCACTTGCTGGAAAGCAGCATGTGGGAACAATGCAACCATATGCTTGTTCAAGGATTTATACTGTGATACCGCGAGCTTGAATGCTTCTAGCAAGACCACATCCTTAAATTCTTCCTGCCCAATACAAGATGAAGACAAATTAAAGTTCGATTTTGGAATATTCTTTGATGCCCTTCAATCTGGTATTGTTGAGTCAAGCACAGATTTTCCTCAGAAATTCTTTTACTGCTTTTGGTGGGGCCTACGGAATTTGAGGTGTGCCTATACAACTTGTCTTAGTCTGCATTCTTAGGGTTTTCTGACGGTGATCTCAGTAGAGTTAACTTTTAAAAGGAGTATTTTATATTTGGCCCAGTATCTTTATTTGGTATTGATTCTCGACATTCTCATTTTGCAGTTCACTTGGTCAGAACCTTGCAACCAGTACATATGTATGGGAAATCTGCTTTGCAATCTTCATTTCCATTGCTGGATTGGTGCTATTTTCATTTCTCATCGGAAATATGCAGGTTGGTACTTAGTGTTGTGCATGTAGTTTTTGCAGGATTGAAGTATCGTTTCTATTTCTGTCGTGAGGTCCTGATGAACTTTAAATTGTTGAAACAGACATATTTGCAGTCTACAACCACGAGATTGGAGGAAATGAGAGTGAAAAGGAGAGATGCAGAACAATGGATGTCCCACCGCTTGCTACCCGATAATTTGAGAGAGCGCATCAGGCGGTACGAACAATATAAATGGCAAGAAACCAGAGGCGTTGATGAACAGAATTTGATATGTAATCTTCCGAAGGATCTTAGAAGGGACATAAAGCGCCATCTCTGTTTGGCTCTGCTTATGAGAGTGAGTTTCTCCACCATTAAGTTATTGTCATCTTAGTGTGCCTTTCAAACCGCTAGATATTGATTCTTACTTTTTCCTTGACTGCATTAAAGGTGCCAATGTTCGAGAAAATGGATGACCAACTGCTCGATGCAATGTGTGACTGTCTCAAGCCGGTACTATATACAGAGGCAAGCTATATCGTTCGGGAGGGAGACCCAGTCGACGAAATGCTCTTTATTATGCGGGGCAGGCTATTGACTATGACCACAAATGGTGGAAGAACCGGTTTCTTCAACTCAGAGTATCTCAAGGCCGGTGACTTTTGTGGCGAAGAACTTTTGACATGGGCTCTTGATCCCCACCCATCAGCTAATCTTCCCATCTCGACCAGAACTGTCCAAGCCCTTAGTGAAGTTGAAGCCTTTGCTTTAAAAGCGGATGACTTGAAGTTTGTAGCCTCTCAGTTCAGGCGACTCCACAGCAAGCAGCTCCGGCACACATTCAGGTTCTACTCACAACAGTGGAGGACTTGGGCAGCCACTTTTATACAAGCAGCGTGGCGCCGCCGTATGAAGAAGAAGCTAGAAGAGTCTCTGCAGGAAGAGGAGAATAGGCTGCAAGATGCATTGGCCAAGGCCGAGGCCAGCTCCCCAAGTCTAGGCGCCACCATTTATGCCTCCCGTTTTGCTGCTAATATACTGCATACTTTACGGCGCAGTGGTACACGGAAGGCAAGGGTGCCAGAGAGACTACCGGCCATGCTACTTCAGAAGCCGGCGGAGCCTGATTTTACTGCTGAAGAACAATAATCGTAGGTATATGGAGGTTTTGATTGAGTTATATGATTGCTCGTCTTCTTGTAAAATGTAAGTGTGAAACGGTTTAACCGATAAAAATGTAGAAAGGTGCAACTGCATAATGGTAGGGAGCCACTTTTTGTTTATGTGTGGTTTTTTCTCTCCACCCTTCCTACCGCTCACCATTTTATTTATCGCCGTTTAATGAGTTTAAATTTTGAGATTGTGTATACTTGTTACACATATTTCAAAATTTAAACTTATTTAACGGTAATGAATAGCATGGTGAGTATCACAATCATTTGAGGCAATGTTTGATTGAGGAGCAAGGCTTGCCTGTGCATTAACTTGGAAAAAGTAAAGGTTGAGATTTAACTATAGCTTATTTAGTTGAATCTCAACCGCTCATTGGTGACTAAAAATGTGTGGAAGAAACTAAACTTTTCATAGACAAGAGGATGGTGTAGTGCACTGGTTAAATGAAAGAGGAGGGTGTAGTGCACTGGTTAAATGAAAAATTAGAAGTGGAAAAAAACCTCCAATAAATTGGGATTTTTAAGGTCTCTCCCTTCTCTGAATTTTAATCTTTTGCACTTATTTTGTGTGAGGTCTTTATGTAACACACGGTCGCTCTTTGTCCTAGTTGTTGCTTTCCTTTTAGAGAAATGTTATTTAATGTTGTTTTCGTAAATTCTCGTGCTAACATTATAAAACGCATGCCAAAATATAATGTGGCAGAGAGTATCCACTTTAAAAGAGAGGATTTTTATTCCTCTTAATCACAAACTACCGTAATTAATTAAGAGATAAGAAAATTTAGTAGAGTAATGCGTGAAATGATTATTCTTACACTGGTACCGTAGAATCGTAATTAAGCAAATTTTAATGTGAATTTATGTCCACTACATCGTTAATCGTTCAGTAACCTCCTATCCTATCCTAACCTCTAGTCAAGTTTTCTGTTTTTTTGCGCCATCTTCATACATTTATTTGTGCATGCATTGTAAAATTGTTATCCTATCAATCGTTATTTTCACCATTATTCTTAACTAGGAAAAAAAATCCTCCCTAATATTCATAAAAAAAGATTAAAAAGCAGATGATGTTTTATCATGATGGCAAAAAATATAAAAGCCTATGCATCTTGGTGTAGGATCAATCCTCACTGATGCTATCGTTATTTTTGGAATTCGAACTTAAGATCTTCAACTTACAAGTAAAGATTAATATTACTATACCGTAATTCTAAACGACATAATTAATATATATATACACACACATTAATATATGCATTATACGTATACATACATATCTTGCAAAAGTAATTTTCTTTACCGCACACCTCTTTTATCTATTATTCAAAAAATACTACAAAATAGATTTTTTGAATAAGTAATACTCGATTTTTGACAAAAAATAAAAGAAGAAATAATAAACGAATTTCCCGTGTATACTTTTCTCATCTTGTATCTCATTGACTATTATTAAACAAATTATTAAATTTGTTTCTATCTACTAAACAGATTTCGAAATTTAAACTCATCTAACAGTAATAAATAGGATGATGACTGATAAGCATCATCATCACTTGAAGGTGGTGAGCAAAAAAATTTCCGTGAATTTGTGGGTGATAAATTAATTTTAAAGCCATATTCAAGTCAATTATTCTTAAACATTAAAATCATAATTAAGGCATGGTCCAGCCCCCTTTTGTGATTGGTAATTGTTCACAAATTAAATGTCCGATGTAGTAAGTGCCAAACAGGAACCGTAACCCCTTTGAGAGCGTCGGCACGGACTCTCTCATCCCATCAATCTCCTTCCCGACCCAGTCAAATTTATACTGCTTAATTCCTCCACCCTCTCTGATAGTTCTCCAAGCTTTCCAAAACTCTCCAATGGCAGATTCCATTTCCTCCCAACTTCTGTTTCCAAAAATTGAGACCGACCCACATGAGTTTAACTCCTCCATACAGTAAGATGATCGAAAAATTTGTACTTCTTGCTTTTTTTCCCCCGGTTAATCTTCCATTTATTTGTTCAAACATCTCAAGAACTGAAGAAGGCTGTATATGTATGTGTTTGTGTATGTATATGTTTTATGATTTTTACATGAATTTTAGTACATGGGTTACTTTACTTTTGCAGTGCTGCTGCATTAGAAAGTCTGCATCTTGAAAATTTCAATGGTTTCGATTCACCGCCATTGCCATTGGGATGCAAGTCCAACCAGCTTCCACAAATGGGTTCTCAAGATTTTGAGGATTCAGGCATCTGGGACTACATTTTGAACGACGCTGCTTTTCGATCACCTTTTGGTTACGAGGTGGTTGATGAAAAGTCCCTGACAACAATGGCGGAATCCGTTGACTGTTCGAACAGTGTTTCGGGTGATTCCGACGATGTTTTGAGGACGATCGAGTGGGGGATGAAGATTTGGGGCAAAGATGAAGATGAAAGCAGGACAAAAAATGAGAGTTGTTGCAAGAAGAGGTGTGGCACTCCATTGGAACTGGACGAGATTCAGAAGTATTTCGACGTGCCGATAACTCAGGCGGCCAAGGAGTTGAAGGTGGGATTGACGGTTTTGAAGAGGAGGTGCAGGGAACTGAACATCATGAGATGGCCGCACAGAAAGATCAAGAGCTTGAATGCTCTCATTGAAAATGTTAAGGTACGTAATTTTCATGTTCATGTGTTGTCAACTTGTCATATGATCTTTAGTGCTTATTTTGTCCGATGCTATTGGTTCCCCTCGAAACGAGAAAGATTTCGGTGTCATGGGAGTATACTTTCACGTTAGTATATCTTTCTTATCACGTGACCAGAGATATACTACTGAGAATTTTTCTCAGTTCTTTTCTTAAACGGAGATTACTTAGGATGCAATTGCAAGACTACTTAGTTTATTCTGAGGCTCATTACTATTGTTCTGAATTCTGACCAAGGACGAAGGATGACTACTTAGTTTATGGATCAAAAATTAAAAGAGGGTTTGAAAGCAATCTTCAAGTCTTGAAATATCTTCGAAATAACCTACATATTGGTAAACACGTGTTGCGATGAAAACGACTTTAAAATAAGGTCATGATGTGCCATGAATTTATTATATACATATACTTTAGGTAAACTATCATTTGTTCAGGGATTATCTTAGTTGAATTGACCACCTAAATTATTTTTTGGTAAATTAACTATTGAATGATTTGAAATTAATCAATTAACCCCCTCATTGTTAGATTCTATGAAATTTTATCCGCTTTATCGTCAAATAGTGGCACGATTTTATCCTCAAAAGTGAATAATGTGCTGGTCATGTGCCAGTATTTGACGGCACAGTAAATGAAATTTCATCAAATATGACGGTAAGGGGTTAATTGACAATGAACTTTGCTTTTGGAAAGTCATAATTAGTAATGTAGGGATTGACTGTTGAAAATTGAAATATTGCAGGGGATGGGATTGACGAATGATGTGATGATGCTGGAGGAGCACAAGAGGGTTCTACAGCAGATGCCGGACATGGAGTTGCCGGAGAGAGCCAAGAGGCTGAGGCAGGCTTGCTTCAAAACCAACTACAAGAAGAAGAGGGCTTTGTGTTTGACTGCTCTGCCGGTCCATGATTTAGTCTAGCTACCTTATATGCGCAAAATTATAGAATAGATGAGAAAATCATGACATGTTATATGGATAGGATGTGTTGAGAGGATGAAGTTCACATCTTTGGAACAATTGGCAAGATTGGTATATTTTCGATTCAAAAATGTCGAAGGCTTGATTCGTCAGGTTGACGTGACCTTGAACTTCGTATCTAACTATTTTCATCGATTACCCATTTCCTTGCCTGATATTGTGATCTAGAATTTGCATTTGATTCACATGCTAAGACACATAGTTCTATCATATATTATTGGAGTTTATGACTGTTTTTGTACCATTAGATGTGACGGACTTACCATTTCCTTTTAAGATATAAAAATGCATGATATACACGTTAATTCGTTGTTTTTGTCTGATCATGTCATTCATTCCTAAGTTTGAACTGAATTTCCTACCTAAAATTGATATCGCAGTCTTTAACTTACTCATCTCTTGTTGCAGTATACCATTTTCTCTCTCACATGAGGCGTTAGAGAAGTTTCTCTCCTAAAATAACAAGAAATTTACGATAAGAAAAAGGTTAATTAATTAATCTAATAAAAAAATCAGAGTAGATGCTCAGAAATTTAGATAAAGGGGGCAATTTGTTGGTACACTGAGGAATTATAGAGGGTTTATAAAAAGGAAAGGGATCCTCTCCGGATTCATTTCCACCAAATCCATCTAGTTCAGGATTCGGCCGTTAAAATTTGATCCAACGGTTTCAAACAGAAAGTCTCTTTAAAAGTTATAATAACTGTAGCCATTAGATCAAATTTCAACAGTCCGGATCCCGTGAATTTGGTGGAAAGGGATTTCCTTATAAAAGTGAAGCTCATGAATTTTAGACTAATTAAACTATTATTAATTTTCTGATATATTTACACATATTCTTCAACAAGTTGGAAATGGAGCGTCAGATGGGGTTGATCCAACGGTTGGAAGACTTTAGGAGGTCATATTTCTCAGTTTTTCTTGCTTGCGTCTCCATGGAACGGGGACCACCTGCTTAAAGCTTTCGCAAATGCTTGCCTGCAATGATAAAAAAATTAATACTAATTAACTATTTATTTGGCAAAACACTAATTAAATATTTGTGAGTTGAGAAATTATGTCACAAATAATCACATTAGGTAACTGATTAGAAGATACCAAATAAGATTATGTTGTCATCAATTAAACAAATAATAAAAAAAAAGAAACTGATTATAAAATAATCACATTTGGTATCCAAGAGAAGTCCAATAATTATTAGTGGTATTAATTTAGCACAAAATGGGAAGATAATGCGCACAATGCCAAACATTTGACAAGCAATTTTAAAGTCTTGTGAAGAAATTAAAAATAAAGAGTGTGGCATCAAATATTTTGTCCACAGAGTGACAATTATTATTATTTTTATTATTTATAAAAATAAAAATAAATCAGCCGGTGATTTTATCATGGTAGTCTAATCTTTCAAAAGTTGGAAAAACTCACATAGACATTTCAGCATTCTTTTGACGAGCATCGTGATATTCACCATTGATAAGAATCAAACTAAAACATGTCATGCGGGTCTAGAATTCGTCTCAAATCACTAGACGATCCTACGATGCTTATTATAGTAGGTGAATATGTTATATTTTGACCTAAAATTTTCAATACTTAAATATGACTCGTCCGGTTTAGCCAAAATTTTCAATATTATTATATAAAATTACATCGTTTTTGGTTGATTATTAATCCTCCTTAATACAATTTTCAAGCAAAAACTTAATTAAATTTGCTAATTGAGCGTTAGGGGAGCTAGTAAATAATTGAGATTTGGTTACCTCGTACTTACCCACATACGTGACCTTGTGTTGGAAGAATTCAAGAAGCTAGCTGTCCTCCTAACTCTTGTGATCTTCACCTTCGTTTCACCGCCGCCACTAGCCGGAGGCAAAAAGTCAAAGCCGCCGTGGTCAACAACCTCCTTGTTCTTCCTGAAACTTGCCCACCTCATAGACCCAAAACCGCCACCGCCACCGCCGCCGCCGACGCTCCTACAACTCTCCTTGCTCAACCTCTTACTCCCAAGAGCACCAGGGCTCCTATCTCTGAACGAAAACGACATAGTCCGCCCGTCGTCAGGCCCGTCCAACACGGTGGTCGGGGAGGTCGTGTTGGTAATTTTGGCCGCCTCGCTCTGCAACCTCGGAGGCAACTCCAAGGATCTCGCGCACTTGGGTTTGGATTCTGCGCTGCCGCCGCAGTCCCTGGGCTTTCCTGGAGCTTCCTCCCACTTGAATGGAACCGAGGCGGTGGTTTGGAGCGGCGGTGTTAACATCCCCTGCGGCTCCGGCGGCTGGGAAGGAAGCGAGAACAAAGACAGCTTCGGTGTTCTACTTGGTTCCGACGCCATTGATTCTTCTTATCGATTCTCTCTAGAACAATTTCTAAAAACTCTTTCGAAAAAACAGTGAAAGTAGAGGATTCTCGAAAAAAAACAGAGTAAGCTTCGTTTCTAGTCGGTTGGTGAGACGGGAAGTGTGAGTTTTTATAGAGAGAGAGAGAGAGAGTATTTGAGGGGTTTTTAGAGAGAGAAAGAGAGAGGAGAGGGAGAGGGAGAGGGGGTTGGGAGGCGGTGGAGGAAGGTGAATTGTTGTGAGAGGCAGAGAGCAAACGCTCCTGGCGCTTCTTCTTCACGAGAAAATGCCAGTTTCCTATAGTTTTTCTTACGTGCTGTTAGACCTAAATGCCCTTTAGTCAATGAGGTTTGGGGTCCCACCCTGGAAACTCTTGGTATTTTAGACTGACGTGGATAACGACCATCAATTCAATTGTAGTCCGTCAATTGGGTCGTGGAAAAAGTCTTAGTTAACGTGTAAACTATAGCTTTAACCATTGATTTTTCTAAACACGCGTATTCCTAAGTAAACACGTCGGTATGGTCACTACTATAATCTGGTCTTATTCATCTTTATTTAAAAATGAGGGATCTTAAGTTTGTATCTCGTAGATGACAAATTCGATATCAAATTAGATTGCCCATTATGTGACTTTGCCGAATTCTTCCTCCTCTTAATGTAAAAATATAAATGTACTAAAAAAACATGTCGGTGTATGGACCCAGGTGAGAAAAATGATAAAAGACATTAAATTTAAATGGTATTTTTCTTAAATCTTACGTTCGAAACTCGTGTGTATCAAATTCAAAATTGATTAAAGACTCGCATTTTTTTTGTTCTAAGTAAACACATCAGTGTATAAACTCGGATGCGGAGAAAGTAAAACGATGGGATGGTTATGATGGCAAATGGTAGAATTTGTAAAGATCAAAGTTTTAGCACACACAAGTGCACACCATATAAGAAATTTTGAAGTGCGTCCGGAATACTAGGCGAAACACCATATGTCGTCATATAATTGGAGGAAATTTTTTTTATATGTTATTCAAATTATATAATGACATTTAATGTTCGTGTTTTGAGTACATTGAAAAATCTCTCTACAACACAGATTAAAAGAGCCGGCTAACTGCGGCACATATTTTTTAACAACTTTTCCTTGGAATCATCTTCTTCCACTTTTTTTGTCACACACAAAACAAAATGAAAAAATGGTGCTAAAATTTAAATTGAACAAATTTGAGTGGGAATTATTATTCTCTTCTCCTTTTAGTCAGTTTTGTGACATGAAATTTGAAATATTTGGAAGATAGAGAGCTCTTTATCGGCATTCTTACAAGCTTTAACCAGTCAAAAGTTGCACAAAGGTGGCACATGTGCATGCCATGAAACTTTATTTTCTAAAATGTTGGGGCGGAGAAACGAAAAAGAAATAAAAAGAAGAAAAGAAACACTGAAAATTATTGTTTATTAGCAAAAAATTATTACGTATGTCAGTGTAATTACAGATAAGCGAGATAATGATATGAGACTACGAGAGAGATATACGACATATGATCAGTCGTGCACGAGGCTTTTGCTATAACGACTGCATTTATCTGCTCCTCATTTATACACTCCAACCGACATATTATACAATGGCAGTGTAGAAAGTTAGGGTAAAACACGCAACAGAAACATTGCCAATTTATTTGGTCACTTGTTTCTGCATTATTATTGGTTGAGGAAAATAAATAACTTCTTGCTAGCTGGCTCTCAAGTTCAAGTAACTAGTTTTTTTTTAAGAAGGCTTAGGGCCCCAAATAAAGTCCCATTCCTCTCTCAACACTTGGCACAATGATTTACGAACTCTTGTGTTCCTTTTCTCCACTCGTTCTCTTGTTTTTGTCTTTCGATTCATCTTTGATACATTTAGTATACAAAAACTAAACAAATCAGCAGTGTTGGCGACAGAGGCGGATCCACCTTGGGATAAGATGGGTCAGCTGACCACCAAACTCATAAATTCTTCATGGAAGAACTTGTGTTGCCCTTAGAAAACATGAAATGCCTTTGAAAGTTGCACTCTAACTGTTCGACGAATTACCTCTATCGACACTAGGCAGGGTAGATGCTAGCCTCATCTCTTTGTATGGTTTGTTAATTGCTATGAGCATCTTTAGACAGGCTCACTCGGTATAAGTTTACATCTATCGCCATACGCACTCAAAAGTTATTAACATAAATTAACATACTCGTTCGAAGATTATTAACATTTGTCGACAAACGTGTAATATAACTTGGCAAATTACCTTTCTAACTCCAAAATGCCAAGTCAGTACCAGCCATGATAGAGTGACAATTACACATGATCTCTCTTTTCTTGGTATGAAAGTGTTGGACTTTAGATTTTTAGATACATAGTTGTATCCACTACCTGCCCATTAGGTCTTTAATTTCATTTTTCCTTTTCCAATTGTCCAAGGAGGCAAGGATGCTTCTAGTGCTTCATTTTATTAAATTGTTTATTTTATTTTACAGACATTAATGGAATTAAGATGGTATAACAATGTGCTCACATTATGCAGTTATGTTCAAATTCTCCTTCTTATAATTAGATTAAATTAGAATATCACTTGAACAAAGAAAAAAATTGTGCCCCCGAAAATCACATTGATAGCTTTTACTCGTGTCTTAGCTCATCTGAGGGCTAAATTTGCCTCAATTGTAGACTACATTTCGGCACTAGTTTTATGATCAAATTTTACTTAAGGTGGAGGTTCCTATACCTGGCCACTCAAATCATTGGCTCCCTAAACGACAAAACAACAACAAGAACATGTGCTTACTATTTTGGAACAGAATAATAATATGCATCATGAAAAATATTTATAAAAAAAAATATCAGTCAGTGGCTTCGTCATAATAATTCATCATTATGGGAGTTGGAAAGACTTACATAGACATTTCAGAATTTCTTCATCACCATCGTGCGTCCATCAACGTCAAAAATCAAGTTTAAAGAGTGCCGTGCGAAATACGAACTTGAAATTCGTCTCTGATCACTAGCCACCCGTGGTGTTTAAAAATGTTTTTGATGAGGAATACAATTCAACACACAGAGAGAGAGAGAGAGAGAGAGAGAGAGAGAGAGAGAGAGAGCAATGATAGCACCTAATTGACAAGAAAGCAACCTTCTCCTTCACAAGAAAGGTTGATGACCCAAGTTTTTAATCAGCAGAGCCCCAACACAACCACCCCAATTCAAAACTGAAATGCAAATTGGGAACACTAGCAGACGTTGAGCCATTCAACCTGACTGAGACATCCCCAAGCCCCATCCTCCCCATTAATGGCCGCCTCTCTAATTTCTATCAGTGACTGAGAACTGTGAGCCTTTCCTTTTCCGTCCAGGAAAAAGAACATGGGATTGAAACCCTAATAAGTTCATCCCAAAGCTCCATCTGGAACTCTCACATTGAGCTTTTGACCTCAACTTTCAAATTCTAATCACCAAATTTTCTCTTCGTTTGTTATTAGCTCAGTGTCGTTTGAAATTGGTTATGAAATGGCCAAAAGCACTTTCTGAAAACTAAAAGTGTTTATTGGTCGTAGAAGTGCTTTATGAAGAATCGCTTGTCAAATGTTTTTTTATAAAGCTATTTCAAGTTTTTTTTTTTTTTTTCAATAAAACACTTGAATGCTTAACAAAAATTTAAACGTTTTTCCTGATGAAAGCACTTGTATATGAGCAAAATTGTTTTCTACAAGAGTAGTCTCTAAACCGCTCTTAATGTATTGTGACAACTATCGATCTCTTGTAACTTGGTAACTTTATAGTACAATTGAAGGTCGGCAAGTATTGGATTCGACCGACGCCCGAATGAATGAACACAATGACCAAAATTTGTTGGGACAAATAGTAGGCATCAAAACCCAACAAAACTAGTCCATCAGTTTGAAACACAAAATTTTTTTGTTATCACGACGCTTAACCGATTTGGGGGCGGCTGCTAATAAAAGACAACGAAGCTCTTCAAGGTCCCATGATTGAACTTTGAAGGAGACAAGCTATAGAGTTTGGAGAGTGATCAATGTTTAGACAAGTTAATTAGTAAATTTAGACGACAAATAGCTAGTTATCAGAGTTTAGTGGGAATAATTAGAGGTGGAGCCTTGAAGGGACAAGATGGGCTCAGGCTCATTCTGACATTTTTTTTTCAGGTAAAAAAGTGTAGTGTTATGCTTATGATTTTCAAGGTTTTCCGTAGGCTCAAAACCTCAACCCAACATTTTTGTTTTAATTTCTTTCATTAGGTTTGATTTGAGGTTGGTAGCTCCTATGGAGTTCAGACAATTCAGTGCTTGTGAGCTTTGAGGAGGGCTTTGGTCTGGAGATTAGTGGAGGGAGAGAGGGAGAGTGGGAGAGAGGAAGAAAGTCAGAGAGGCTTGAGATTTAGGTTTAATGAAGAGGATGATGAGGATGACACAGTACCAGACCCAAACAATGTTGGTCAGTTGCTCACCACATGGCAGAGTAATTTTTGTAAGATTATGAGAGCGTTTTAGATTGAGACATTTGAGCCCCGTGTACTCTGAATGCTGACTCCGCCACTGGTAATAATCCTATGTGTTCATCACCCCCTTATTCATCAAAGGCTTGACATGCAGAGATGATTTGCTCAATCAAAAGTATAGTACATGAAAGTTAAGTTCTTGGCATTCCTTCTGCATTAAAATTATATATGTTATTTGCCTATAGCTCTCTATACAAATCTGAGTATATAAATCAGTCGAAACTACCGTTATTGATCGAACTCCTTGCGTTTTTTCATCACTACCTCCTCAAATGTATCATCCCATCACAAGCCAAGGTCCCCTCAAGATCTCCAATGATTCGCGCTATCCGAACTTCCAGACCTCTTTGAACTTCCTGGAAGAGAGTTTTAATGAAATCAGTGAAGCGCTTCATGTCGAAGCTTGCACACGTCTCTAGCTCTTCCGCAACCCCAACGAGTCCAGAAGCAATCTTGGGTTGGATTTCCATTAGTTTCTGCCCCGTTGCAACCATATATCTCTGCAGCTGAAACGTTTCGTCAAGATGGCGCTCTAGTGTCTTTATCTTGTCCTTTGTTCTTGCAGTATTTGAATCTCCATGTCTACCATTTAGATTGAGATCATTGTCATGCTGAAAATCATAAGGAATTCAAAAACAAATTACGTGTCATTATTGTATAGTGAAGCTAGTAACAATGTGCTAGTTTCAATATTAACTTCAGTTTTCGAACTTTTTGGTCACCGTTAGATCCTAAATTTTCATAGAACTACAGCTAGACGGTATAGTTTTTTTGTAGGAAACCGTTGTGAAGGTCGTATTCTTGCTGAAAATTCACTAACAAGATTAAGAATCGAAGCTTACCATCCGTTGGCAGAGGTCATCAACCTTCCCCTGGAGTGACTGATATCGGCCAACTTGCTTATTCAGCAACAACATCAGCATGAGAAAGCCTTTAATCCCACTTTGCCCATCATCATTGCTTTCGGTATGACTTTCACCGGCTTCTTGCTTTCCTGAAAACCTTTCAAGCATAATAAGCTGCTGCTTCAGCCTCTTGATCTTGTAAGAAACACCAAGAGCTTGAAGATCCATCCTCCACGGCGAAGTATTTGTACTTGAGACCTGGCGTGGTGATGCTAACTTTTCAGCACCGTCAACTTCTACTGGACTCGCACTTCCCGCTTGACTTGTACCCTCGTGGGAAGTATCCTTCTCACCTTCAAACTCTTTGTCAGGAGACTTCACAGCTGCAGCATTGAACTGGGTAGAAGATGGAGTTTCCTCTTCTTTCTTACCACCTTCCTCTTCGCATGGTTCCACCGAACTTGTCTTTCTTTTTGGATCTTCCGTCTTCACTTTCATACTTATGATATTTAAGTTGTTTGTCTGGCAGTTTAGAAACCGTGACTGTGATGCAAACTGCTCTTTTAGGGAAGTTAGTTCATCTTCCCGCTCCAATAACAAGGCTTCCAACTTCATATTATCGTGTCTGAGATGCGATATATCTTTGTTCAGTCCCTCAACATGAGATTCTAGCCGCTTAGATTCTAATTCCATGCTCATCAAACGCCATCGATAAGTTTCTAATTTCTCATCTTTAAGTCTCAATTGTTCAACAAAAGCATCCATTTCTAGGTGATGCCTTTGCTCAATTAGCGCTGCATACCTCTCTGCCTCGGAGCGAACCCAACCTTCCAACTGCTTTATATCAGCTGCGATCAATCATAGAACAAGGTTAAATCAAGAAACCGAAAGTGGTTAAGCGGAGGAACCATATATGTTAAATCAAAAGGATAATTAATAATTCATTCTCACCTAGGTCCTTTGCCTCAAACGAGTACCCATCAGAATCGTCTCTAAATTCAGAATGTTCATAGCCAAGAAGAGCATTGATTGGCTGTGGTCTTGTCTTTCCATTTTGTAAATGAGATGTACCTGTTGCACTGGAATTCACCCCTCTTTCGTTTAAAGCAATTTCAAACCTAGAATTCGCTTTCTCCAACATACTTCTCAATGAATGCCTCTCATGTCTAGACTCCGAGGAGACTACCTTCCATCGTTCTGTTTCAAGCTCAGCTTGCTTCCTCTTTGCCTTTGATAATTTCATCTCCTTTAGAAGCATGTGCTTCTCTGTTGTGTCTAACTTGGATTTTCTAAGCATCGCTGACAAAATCTTGTCTTTCTGTTCCAAATCCGTATGCATCTTTACAATCTCCGCAGATATTTTCTGAACCATCAAAACCGACTCCTCCTTTTGATCTAAGACGACATTCAACTCTCGCTTAGTAGCTTCTACTTGCCTAAGTGCTCGACCCATATCAGCATCAAGCTGCCGTTGGCTTGAAATAAGCTCCAAACGTGCAGTTTTGTGCCTCAAAAGCTCAGAAGAATGTTCTTGGGCTGCACGCTTAGCACTCTCTCTCAATTCTTCCGCCGCACTTTCAGCCTTTGTTAGCTTCTCTTCCAATTCTTTCAACTTCTGCTCCAATTCCCCCATTGCCTTATCCTTAGATTGCACCAAAAGCTTCACATCCTTCATTCTATCATTCATTGCAGAAATTGCTTCATCCTGCTTTTTCTCACGAACCTTCAATGCATTTATTAGCATCCCAATATGCTGCCGCAGTTTCTTTCGTTCGTTCAACCAGCTCTGCTCCTGTGCAGCAAAGATGCTCACGACTTTCTCGTTGGCTTTTGCATCTTCATGCCTCAGTCTCTTCAACTCTCTGATCTCTTTTTCTGCATCCTCAAGTTTATGGAGAAGTGCGGAATCTTGCACACTTCTTCCTTCTTTCTGAACTCTCCATACAAGCAATCCCAACAGTTGCGCACTTCCTCGAAGCATTTTCTCCCGCACTTCGGACAACCTCTCATCTTGCATATCAGGCATTGACAGGAGCCGCAGAGCAAAGAATGCACACGACACACCAAAATACGTAGGATACAAACTATCACTCTTATCTTCACAGACAAATAAATTTGAATTGGAGACCACTTTCTCTTCCATTACTCAGAAATTTTCTTCCTTTCGTCTGGGAAAACATAAAACCGGAAAACAAAAGATTAGAATTCGATCAGGAAACTGAAAATCTAAGCATTCACAAAAATCCATTTCGAGAAAAGAGGAAAGATAATCGACTATAATTTCTAATAAGATATAAACATCTCACTTAGTGCAGTACTAGAAAACAGAAAGAAACTGTTTCATCAACGAGTTTCATGAATTGTAGTTGAACTTACAGAAAGAAGGAACTTATGATTGCTTGCAGCTCAAAACCACAGAGCGAAGCTTATAGCGGAGTAAAAGTGTAGCTCGGAAAGAGCAATGCTTCAATGGAGATCCTGAAGCATCAACCACACCAAACAGCATTCACCTTCTACCACACAAGTTATATGACAACAAACGCGTTACTCGTGCCTGGTACTGCAAAATCAGTTAAATCGAGATGTATTCAAAACGGAAATGAAAAACGAAACAGAATTTAAAGAATCCCCTGGATTTCAGTGAAAGACTGACCTAGCAAAGCAAGCCCCACATGCTTCTTCTCCCCTCCACCGGCTTTTATCCTCCTTTTTCTCTTCAGCACAGGTCAGGAGTCATGAGTGATTGCTGCCATTGGAATCAAAAGCACCAGATTCCTGGGCTGTTTGTCACCATTACTGATCAGACGGTGGACTCCAACAAAACAATAAACATATCTCAACCAAACACTTCTCCCTATAAATATTGTATATTTCCAGAGTGGCTTACCTGGATTAAAACTACACTGCATAAAATAATTTGTAAAAGCATATAGACAAAAGGGACCCCAAAAGACTACAAAATCAAAAGCACTTTTCAGTAATCAGAAAGTTTGTGCTTCTTCCTTTTTTTTCTAATTTTATCTACTAAAACAAGCTCAAAAGATGTTCTTGCACTGTTGGGTGGACTCAAAATATCAGTGCAATAATAAACAAGCTCATTAGCTCAAATCTCCGAGAAATGATTTCTACACACTTTTACTGCAAACCCGCATTAAATTAAACATGAATGTGCAGAGAAAGAAAATAGCGCGTGAAAATCATTTCTCTATCTCACTAAAAACCCAATTAGGATTAGAAAACCTCATTAGTTGCACTGAAAAGTAAAAACCCATGATTAAATTTTCAACATGCACCAAGAAATCCAATTGACTTCAGTAACAGTTCTTTCCCCCCCCCCCCCCCCCCCAAAAAAAAAAAAAAAAACACCAATTCTTCGGTTACTTATTCACAGCAATAGCAAACCAATTAGATATAACAACCACCACCGAGTATCATCCCACTAAGTGGGATTCGCTCAGTTGTATGAATTCTATAATGCCGCTGCCATTAAGTGGGATCGGCTTGCTATATGAATCTTAAAACCCCATTGCGCTCGATTTTTCATCATACACTCCGTTAGCAAACCAATAAGATATGCATTGCAAAGTAAAAAAGAAGTAGAAATACATGAGTTTCACCAGTGAAAGGTCCAAGTGAGCTGCAACTGAGCAGGAGCATCTCTTGCAAATGATGAGAGCAAGCAAGGCAAGAAGGTCATGGGTCCACAGAGAGAGAGAGAGAGGGAGGTGGGCTTCCTCTCAAGTTCCTTGCTTTGCCTCTGAGACCTGTAAAGCAGGAAACTTGTTCATGAAACACTACACTGCAAATCCATTGCACTTGAAAGAGCAGCATCATATTTACTAATTAATTATTGGTTAGAGAAATAATCACCTTAAATTTTTATTTAATTTTTCCTTGATCTGCCCTTGGAATCTGGGGTTGGTAATGCAGTATTCATTTGATTATCTCCATTCTCCAAGCAATCTCTCTCTCCTCTCTCTCTCTCTCTCTCTCTCTCTTGCATAACATATCTCAAATCAAATAAATAAAAAAGAAAAAACAATTAGAAGGTACAAAAGAAACGAGGGTCACAGTCAAGTCTGGGCATTTGGGATCACAGCCCATGTTCCCAGCTCCCACCATGGCATTGTATTAAATTATTGTGCCTTTCTTGGGTCCCAGCAGGATAATGTGTACTGCTGCACAATGCTTCAAAAATTTAGCTTCATAATAAAGTTTTAATCTTTCATTTAAAGAACACGAATACGAAATGGTTTGACATTTTCTCTTCAATTTTAGTGCTTTCACACACGATGAGCCTCATATGTACAAAATTTGCGATGTAACTGATTGTATATTCCGTGCACATGAAACAAAAATAATATTAATTAAAAACATACAATTATTGTTATAATTAATATTTAATAATGTGTAATTGTGTAAATTATAAGTTAAGAATCTTTAGAAATCTAGAATATCATTCCTATTAAACTTTATTTTACTTGGAGAACAAGTTATTTTCTTCTTATTACTACTAGCATTTGCCTATACACTTTATGTGTATGAACACATTTTTTTAGAAAATAAGAACGAGAAAGGGAGAGGGAGATAGGGAGAACGTGGGGGGAGTGGGAGGTGTTTGTTTTTCATTTTTTATTTATTTATTTATTTATTTTATTTTATTTATAGTGGAGGAATTTTAACATCACTTGTAAGTGAGGTTTCAATAAAAAATAGTAAAATTTGGACCTGTGAAATTACATTATTGCCATCATTTTTTTTGTGTGATAGAAAACTAATTTGTCTTTTTACCTTATTTTGGTTGACAAATAGGGTTCCATTAATTAGTAGAGATAAACTAGGCATAAGGAATAGCATTACAGGATTCCTCAAGCCTTTCTACATGTGACATCCCACATCGCCCAGGGGAGTGATCCTTAAATGTATATTTTCATCCCTACCTAGCACGATGCCTTTTGGGAACTCATGAGCAACTTCTCAGTGGGTCACCCATCATGGGATTGCTCTAGCCCCCTTCTCGCTTAACTTCGGAGTTCCTACGGAACCCGAAGCCAGTGAGCTCCCAAAAGGACTCGTGCTAGGTAGGGATGAGAATATACATTTAAGGATCACTCCCCTGGGCGATGTGGAATGTCACACTACATCTCTTTCTGTTGCACCCTCTCTCACAAATAGGCCACAACAACGAGTTATATATTAAAATTCAAGTTAAGTATGGATCACCACTCAACTTTTAGGAGTGATTCCAAACTGGTCCTAACATATTAAAACATTCTTAATAACTACCTAAAGTTTTAAAGAAAGGACATATATTAGGTTCACTAATATTCAATGATGACATGGACAAATATTAAGCAGTGTTTGTAACTCTCAAGTCATCTATGGTGATTTGAATTTCCAAATTGACGCCATTTAGCTTAAGCAAATTTGTGGTTAACTTGCCTAAAATGGGGCAATTTGACAAATTTGAACTCCAAAGATGTCGATTAGTGAAAATCAACTTTAGTATTTGTCCACCTCATCATTTAATGCTAATAACGTCATTACTTAATGTTGGTGAAGTTTGTGATAACTTACCAGATGTTTAGTTTTCAAACGTTAGGTAATTATTTTCATATTCAGTATGACTCTCTATATTGGCATATTGAATAATTGAGTCATCAATCATTCACAAACACACCCTTCCAAAGAACTTGATTAGGACTTTTCACCAAAACTTGTTAACTCCATTGAGATTTTTCCCTTTTGGTTCAAAAACTCCATTGACATCAAATCATCAAATTTAAAAAAGAAATTGATGTATGTCAAATGAAAAAAATAATAATAATAATAACATCGAGGGCTTGAATGAGTTAAATAAGAGTTTCCTTTCGCATTTAAGGTTTGAAATTTGAATTTTCTATATTGTTTGTATCTTACTTGTTGCAAAATATCAAAAAACAGCACACATAGCAGTGCAAAGGTAATATTGCTGTGAAATTAGAGAAATTTTTTAGTGTGTCAAGAACACGGCTTGGTATACAAGTGTAATAATACAATTAGTTGGAAACTTAAAAAATAAAATTTCCAACTAATTGTAATATGATACTTAATGTGCAGTACCGTGTTCACAACATACAGAAAATTTTATGGTGAAATTGGATGATCGAAATGAATGGTGAAAACTCAATAATACCCTACCTACTCTTCATAATTCACAAGCGGAAAACAAAACTATATGTTTTTTGAATTCAACAGATTTGACCCCAACGTCGACAAGAGAAATTGACTCAAATGATGAAAATACAAATTCCAACTGCTGCAATAATATCTTGTCAAGATTTTATTGATTTGTCATCATTATTTGACCCGTATCATTACTATTTGATTTTGATCATTTAACCAAACAAAATTTGTAAAATCGTCGTTTCACCCAGATTTCTCAAAATAAAATGATTAACTAAAAAAAAAAATATTCAAAAATTAAATAAAAAAAATTAAAAACCGAAAACTAAAATGATTACCGAACAAATCTCTTACATATTTAATAATTAGAGCAGAAAGCAACCGAGTAGTTCGTCTGCCAAGGTCTGAGCAGATACCTGATCCCAATCAAATTCAAGGACATGAGAACCCAATATTTTGGCAGGGAAGGACGTCGATGATGGGTGATTCAGAACATCTGAACAGAAATATTCGAATATCATGACAAAAATACAGTAAGTTCTTCTGTAACATTCTATCCCTTACTAAACATTCCGGAACACGTTCTGTGAACCATATCTAAATGGTAGGGTACACAATATAAATAGATCCCACCGTTATTTTTTTGTTTTAATAAATGATATTATCTGCTACTTAGTATGACGGTCTATTGTTATTCCTCTTTATTTGTAAGTAAGAGGTCTTAGGTTTGATTTTCGCCAAATGTGAGTTTGAACCATATTATTGTTAGCCCATTGTGAAGCTAAGCTCATCCCATCTCATTAGTGTAGATAATAATCTCACAATGGACTAACAATAATGTGGTTCAAACTCGATTTTGGATGAGAATCAAACCTAAGACCTATTACTTACAAATGAAGAGGAATATCACTAGACCGTAGTACTAAGTGACAGATCTCACCTCTATAAGAGCGACGATTTAGACGTGGTTTACAAAATGTTGTATGCCGTATGCTTAGCTTTTCTCAAACGCTATCCCTGTGCGTGTGACAATTAACTTTATTTATTATTATTTTTTTATATATTAGTATTAGTTTTGGGAAGTATAATTGGCGTGCCAATAACAAGTATAGAATATTAGTATTGTTTTCAAATATAGAAAGTTTGGAATGTAGAATGAGATTTTTGGTGTGCCAATAACAATTCCCTTAGTTTTATCAAATTTATATAAAAAAAAGAAATTGACTAATATCTAAACTACGTATTAACAAAAGACTTTTGTCGACCAATTAACATTAATTTGAAGATTTTGAAGGCTTCTTCCTTTTTTTCCTTCTTCATTTATATACGATTAATTCTAAATGCAAAGGAAACTCTTAAAAGTGGATCTGTCATTGAACTCTCTGCCACTCATATTCTCTCCACAATATTTTATAATATCAGAAATTAATGTTAAAATACGAGGTGACAGAGAGTTTATGAAAAATTCTATTTTGAAAGTCTACCTAGCATTTCACTTTCTAATTTCTGATCTACCATCGAAACGACAAAAATATTTCGCCGTTTGAAATCAGTGTTGTTTGACCCGGTTGCAAACTGGGCATAGAGATCCACGATAGGCCAACCCGTGCACCGCTCCGCATTCAATTCAGCTCCACGCTAACTTACGCCGGAGGCGCATATCTCCCTTTATAAACATGTCTCCATCTCCTTTCCGACGTTTCTAATTTTATGTTCTCCAGAGTTCTATCCCTAAATCTAAAAACCCTAAGTTTCAAATTCTCGAGGAATTTAGCAATTAAAGAAGCTCAAACCCACTTCAGAAGCTCCATTTCAAATTCCATGGGAGAATTGAATATGGAGGACATGCCTCTTCCGGCGCTCTTCGAGCAAGCTCGGAAGATCCATCTGGCGGCGACGGAGTCTGGGGGTGGTGTCGATCAGGTACACAAATCCACACCATAAGCTCATGGGCTCGCACATTTTATTGAAAGTTTCAATTTTTTTTTTTTTGCTGTAATTAATTTAATTGATTTGGATATTACTATTAGGAGGAGGTGAGGAAGGGATGCAGGGCTTTGGAGAAGTGCGATGAAATGATAAGCAAGCTGGGTTTGTTCTCAGCCAATGAGACCAAGGAGGATATCAGCACCACCAATCTCAAATATCTTATGGTAACTCATTTGGGTTTAATTTTTAAAGTCGAAAACTTTGAATGTTTGATGGAATAGTTTGGAAAGCTTGGATTTTTGGTTTGAATGTAATGAGCTAACTTCTTATGGGGTTTTGATCACAGGTGCCGTATTATCTCGGTGAATTAACCGAAAAGGTTGCGCAGGATGACAGGATATCAATTCTTAAGGCTTCCCAGGCTAAATTAAAGGTGATCCATTTTTATTAGTTACTTGTCGGTAAAGCAATAATACATCGGATATGTCTTGCTGGTCAGTGTCCTGTTGGTTTGAGGTTTATGTTTCTGTTAAAACTAACTAGGACGGCGGCATGTTGTAGGAGTTTATTTCAATTTGCGAGGCAATGGAACTTGTTCCGAAAGAGGAGTTAGAAGCATCTGCAGTTGATGGCCCAAATTCACATGTTGATCGAAGGGCTCTGAAGGTACTGTAGTTTTCTTATTGTCTTTCTTTAGAAAGCATGAAGATCCTATCTCAAATTTCATTCATACTCATGACTTTAATAATTGCATCTTGTTGTGCTGCCGACTGTTTTACATGTTGCGTGGCGGAACATGTTAAAGTATAGGTTTGGTGTTGTAATTTGTTACTTATGCTCTTGCTTCTGTATCCAGATTGCTCGATTCAAAAGGCAAAGAGCTGCAGAATCAAAATTGCTGGAAATTAAGGAGCGGAAAGAGCGAAGAGGTCGTTCAACTAAAGCATCTGCCTTGTCAACTCCTATTGAGGCAGGAGAGGAAGATGTGCTGGATGATGACGGAGAGGAGGAGCGGGAGGTTTGTAGATTTCTTCTTACATATTTCTCTTTACTGACATGTTGATTGGTTCTACATCAGAATGTTTTCATAAGTTTGAAGTCTAATTACATTGGTAGAAAGAAAAAACTGTCTAATTAGAACCCTTGTTTTTGCAGGCATGGTTTACTACAATCTCTTTGGCAGTTAGTAAGGTTAGTTTATAACTTAAAGTAATCCTCCACATACTGTCGTTTTTATTCACGTCAATTCATACTCGTGTCTTTCTGCCATGCAATCTTTTTCAGACTTTTGATCTGTTGGAGATGCTAAAGAAAGAGGAAGAAATGCTTGTAGCTTTTAAGGAAAGGCAATCAAAGGTATTTAATATTAACACCCATAACCGTAACTTAAGATTAGACACTTTTACTGTATTATTATCAGTGTTGGTCTTGAGTTCCATTACTCTGTCATGAATTTGCAATTTTTGGTGATAATTAGGGGGGGAGAGAGAAATTTGTAGAGCATATAGGAAAAGCTGTGTCCTGCAACTTGACCTATTTCAGTTATAAAAGCTTTTGTTATTGTCATGTATTTCAGGATGGCGGGAAGGAATTTTATCAAGAAGTTCTTGATGATCGTGCCAAAAGGACCGAAGCTTGGCATCGTGATGCTGCAACCCGGGTGCAGTATAGTAGACCAGCAGAGCCTATCACCTGTGCAACTTTTGCTCAAGATGTTCTAGAAGGGAGAGCCAGGGTTTCAGAGATGCATGAACACAAGCACCAGCCACTAATATTTGGACCAGCGAGTCTTATTGGTGGAAACCCAACAAGTGAGAGGGAAAGGATGGCGGCTCAGGTTTTCCAGCCCAGTCATAGGTATATCTCCGTGTTCTGTTACTTTATTTTGCCAAGTCTAATTTATCATGAGCACAAATGTTTGGAAATATCTGGTTTTCGCGTATGTGTTTTCATCTTTCATCGTGTGAAACATATCATTTGAGATGCTAAATTGAATTTACTGTGCGGGAAGGATGCCGACCATGAGCATAGAGGAAGCTGGACTGAAGGAGATGGAGATAATGAATACGTGGCAAGAGAGGAATGTGAAACTCATGGAAGAGGCCAATTCTGCATGGTACAAGGAACCTATGAAACCAGGACCACCGCCGGAGGGGGAAGAGGAAGATGATGATGCCGCTCAAGACAAGGCGAGGGCATGGGATGACTGGAAAGATGATAATCCTCGGGGTGCTGGCAACAAGAAGCTCACCCCCTGTGGATAAAATGGCACATTGGGGAGCCCTGAGATTTTGATTTACTGCAAATTAGAAAGTTTTGTATTTGGTGTCGTTCTTGTTGTGTAGATTAAGTTATGTATATTACCCATATATTTATTTCAAGGCGTTTTAGTCAAAATAATCCCTGAGATTTGTATAACACATAACTTTGGTTCTTGAGATTTAAAATCAATATAAGTCGTTCCTGAGATTGTCCACTATCCATTATTTTGATCTTTCAATTAAAATACTCCGTTAAGTTGAGGGTATAACACATAACTTTGGTCCTTGATATTTGCGTAACACATAATTTTGGTCCTTTAGATTTGCAAAACACATAACTTTGATCTCTGTGATTGTTCACCATCCATTATTTTGGTCTTTCCATTAAAAAGATCAGGGACCACTCAACAGAGTTTTTTAATGGCACTCAACAGAGTTTTTTAATGGTAGGACCAAAATCATGGATGGTAGATAAACTCAGAGATTATTTCTATTAATTTTAAATCTCAGGAACCAAAGTTATGTGTTATGAAAATCTCAGAAACATTTTGGCTAAAAAGTCTTATTTGAATAAACAATATTCTCATGTTTGTTCAAAATTTTGTATATCAAATTAGGGTTTGGTGATCCCAGCACACCAGACACAATTGGAATTGTCGACAGAGTTCAAACGAAAGGGCGACATTGATGTGTTTGAGGTTAAGGAACGAGATTGGTCGATCTTCAAATTGAGGGACTAAATGAAGAGTTTTAAGTCGATTTCAGGACCATCCGCAATAAAATACCAAAACCAAATAAAAAAGGTCTGTTTATGAAGAAAACAATGTGCCGATGTAAATTGGGTTACTGAAAGGATCATAATGCAGACTCCCGACCGCGAGGTCCTTGAATCGGGTTTGACATTCACATGTGAGATTATCTGCTCGAAAATTGGGAAATCAATGCATTTGTAATATTAAAACAAGAAACCACAAATTAACTAAGCACCCTGATCTATCTAGTGTGTTCACATTTAATCGGGCAATGACGAGTTTTAATCTGCAACGTCAAGCAGCTCAAAATTTTCAGTATGAAAAGTGCATTGTTGGAACTGGATCGGAACGCCTAGTGGCTAAAGATTTTAAGTATGAACACCGGAGCGTCAAAGCAAAACATCGGAGATGTTACGGTGGATCTCAACCAGCACCAGTCGAGGTTTTGCTGTCCCGAATTCAACCCCCACGGTTTTTTGGCCCTTCTCAATGATCGGCAGCGTAGACTGAGACGACTTTGTGTCGAGCATACATGTTTCTCTGGTCGCAAGTAGTCTTCGGTCCTCGGCGTACGAGGGCCTCACACTGCTGGCGAAGAGAATCTTGGAGCCGAAGACACCGCAAACCATTATATATGGAAGTTTCGGGGTATCCCTGTACATTTTCTGGGACAGTGTCAGTAGCCTTCCGGCTCGATTTGCATGTATATCAAGGGTGGGGCACGGTGTGATTCAGTGCGATTCAACCCTTAAACTGGAATCGGAATCGAAAAATATCTACGGTTCGATTCGGTGCGGTTCCACTTAAATTTATTACCAGAACCGTACCGTTCGGTGTACAACGGTTCCGATTTGGTTTTTGTCGATTTACGGTTCCGAATACTAAATTATTTGAACACCAAATCATCATGCATTCACATAGGTCTTCTAAAACGATTATATAAAGTTGCATACAACACAAATCCTTTTTAATGCAAATATCTTTGGCAGTGGCACCAAGTTAACAAAAAGAGACAATTAAAAGAAATATGCATTGGTCGGTCAGCAAACAAAAATAAATCAAGAATTTAAACAACATCGGTCTCCTGATATCGGAAGCAGCAGTAATCGCAGCAAGCAAATGTAACATTTGTGGGTGGGTGAGCCCTAATTGGGATGGATTCACTGTTTTGCAACTTGATGAAACTAATTTTTCAACCGATTATACCATGACAAGTGTGTGTGTGTGTGTATATATATATAATTTATTTATTTATTATTAATAAAATGGTTAGGTTCTGTTCCGACCGGTTCTTGTTCTTTTTAAACTAAACCGGAACCAATTTGAACCGGTCCAGTTCCCTTTTTAACTCAAAGTTGACTTTTCTAGTCAACATGATTTTTTTTCAGTTTTTTTCCATACGGTTCAATGATGTTTTGCGATTTGACTGTTTTTATGCCCACCCCTAAGCTAAATCATCTGGGACTTTTTTGAATGCTCCAGAGTGTTTGGTATTATGAATATTTTAACCCTCAGTTTCATTTAAAATTATAAAAATTAAAATCTAACAATTAAAATATCAAGACTACTTGAGCACCTAAGAATTTTTTAAAATAATGATTGAGAAATAATTTTCACTCTTCCTTTTCCTTTTAGCACGTCCTTTTTCGTTCTTGCACATCTGCGTGCGTCACCGCAACTGTCAGATGAACCTGGTTTGTAGCAGAACCGGAAAATTGTAGCTGGAAGGTTGGTATGTTTTGCTTCCGCTGCAATTTGGTAAGAAGCAGCAGCTCAAATAGAAATGTTTGAATGCGACCGTGACACTGCCGGTCCGCCACCACATGGTGTTAGACTGTTCCATCCAGCACCAGTAACCTTGACATTCGATATCCTCACATAGTAAGTAATTCATGACTTATCTAACGCATCTATGCAAATTCGAGACGCTAATCTGTCATGGAAGAAAGGTATCCATAGCGGGGAACGCATTAGACAACGGAATCAAATAAAGAAGATTTCGCTTCTTGGTCTTATCTTGTTTTAGGTAAAGAATCAAATAAAGAGACATCGACGGAGGAAATGGAAATCGAATCCAGAAACAGAAACAACTTCCATCAAAGCAAACAAACAGTTTCTATTGGTAAACTCAAATATCAAGACATTTGAGCAATTACAACATCAACCGAAAATGGAAGGAAAGTAAAAACAATGCCTGCATAGTGATGATCTAAGTATACACAATTTGATGCATCACTTGAAAACGCTTATCGCTATTTGTTTAACACAAGTTATATAGCTTAAGATACATACAAGAAGCTCACCGGAGGGCCAAGGAGAAAGTTGCCGGTACACAATTGAAACAGAGCCTGATTGACTTTGACCCTTCGAGTGTAATGTTACAAAATTTCCATCCATCTTCAAAGTAAAGCACAATACAACACCGAAACACCAAAACCTCCCAAATCCGCCCGTTCAACTGTCAATGCACTTGAATCCCCTGCAAACCCACAACCAAATCCCAAACAACAAGGCGCAATAACTGCCTTGACATTCAATATCCTCAAATAGTAAGTAATTCATGACTTATCTAACGCATCTATACAAATTCGAGACGCTAATCTATCATGGAAGAAAAGTATCCATAGCGGGGAACGCATTAGACAACGGAATCAAATAAAGAGACTAACTGCGGAGGAAATGGAAATCAAATCCAGAAACAGAAACAACTTCCATTAAAGCAAACAAACAGTTTCTATTGGTAAACTCAAATATCAAGACATTTGAGCAATTACAACATCAACCGAAAACAACGGAAGGAAAGTAAAAACAATGCCTGCATAGTGATGATCTAAGTATACACAATTTGATGCATCACATGAAAACGCTTATCACTATTTGTATAACACAAGCTATATAGCTTAAGATACATACAAGACGCTCACCGGAGGGCCAAGGAGAAAGTTGCCGGTACACAATTGAAACAGAGCCTGATTGACTTTGCTAACTTATCCCTCCGAGTGCTTGTTTGTAATGTTACAGAATTTTCATCCGTCTTCAAAGTAAAGCACAATACAACGCCGAAACACCAAAACCTCCCAAATCTACCCATTCAACTGTCAATGCACTTGAATCCCCTGCAAACCCACAACCAAATCCCGAACAACACGGCGCAAACAAACAAGTCAAGGATCAAAACAACCCAAACATGCCTCCTCCAAACTTGCTTGGCCTTTTGGCGGTCACCCGAATGCAAAAGACCACTCTTTTGTGTTGGCAACGGAAAATCTCTAAACCCGCCGCCATTAGCATCATCGCACACATCCACCTTCTTCTCCATTGCAGTCACATCTTTGCAAGGATCGCCATTAACCTCCCCAGATAACCTCCTCTTCTTCTTCAACCCTTCGCTCGGATTCTTCCCAAGCAGCGGTGTCAGCACCATTTTCTTCCCTTTACTCGCACCAAAGCTTAGATTCCGACTGGCTGCCGGCGAATTGGGCGAGTCCGAGGCCATTACTTTTCGAATAATCGAATCAAACTGGACTTGCAAGCAACTGGGGGAAAAATTATCCCGAACCAAGATCGACCCACTTCCACTAACATCCTCAAAACCGGATTTCAACTGGTTTAAGAACGAAAGCGCCTCGGAGTAATCGAGATGGGCATCGCAGATAGCGAAATACACAAAAGGGTCATGACATGAGAAAATGTAAGTCCTTTTTCTTACCGTGTGACTGAACATGGAATGGTGGGGAGGGGCTACCTCCACGCATTGCTGCGCTAAGTTTCCGAGACCCGGCTCTTTCGAAAACTCGCCGAGAATCGTGACCTTGTGGGCAATGCAGGCGTAGAAAATCAGATCCGGATTCGAAATCATCGATTCTTTCTTCCCACCAAAAACAAAACTTTTGAATCTTTTCAATCGAAGATTCAAGGGATGAAGAACAAGATGGGATTTCGACCGTGGGTGTTCGATTCGGAAAGATCGAATCTTTCGAATCCCCAAGACGCCGAAACGTTTCTTATGAGTTTCTCTGCTGCTTTCTCTCTCTCTCTATACCATTTCCCGGAGGATCGGATTGTGTTTCGTTTTCTTTCTCTCTCTGTGTAAATATCTAGGGTTTAGTCTCCTCCGATTGAAGGGAGGAATCAACAGTTGGAATGCGTGGGAATTGAAGGGAAAAGAAACTGAATGACGGCTGGTTTAATCAGTGCCATCGCGGGAGGGATTTATTACGGATGTACCCTTCAATATGCATATTACGCGATACATAAATATGAAAAATGTTATTGAAGTGTCAATAATAATTTCTATTAATATAATGTTATTTGATAATCAACAGTTCTTGTTTTATTTTCTTGTTTTGCTTATTTATTTATGTAATGTTGTTTGATGGTCAAAATCGTTCATATTATAAATTATTATTTCAAAATTAACCTTGCAAAAAAGTATCAAGTCATGAATCATTTAACCGTTCAGTTATAATATGCTCTAAATTTTAATGTTTAAGTGAAAAATATGATGTGTCTATTTATTGAATAACAACTAGATGACTAAATATTTTTTATTTCTTTTAATTTTTTTTTTTTTTTTTTTTTTTTTTTTATATATGACCTTTACAATGATCTTGAAAATAAGCAGTTTTTAGAGGTAGCAAATCAACTCATTTAGTTGTTAGTGGTTACTCATTAAGACACATTTAGTTTGATTTCACATTACATCATTGTCACTACTATCAATCTTATCTCTATATTATCGTTATATCAAATAAAACAAATCTTAATGAACACCCATTAAGACACATTTAGTCTAATTCACTTTACACTATTATTAACATTATCAATCTCATCTATATATTATAATGATATTACATTAAACGAATTTTAACAAGTACTCATCAACAACCAATAAGGTAATTTGCCACTCTAAATCTTCATCATTAAAAAACATGAGAAACAAAGTCGAAAGTGTTCAAATCAAAAAGTCGTTAGTATTTTTTTTTTTATATTATCTTTTCAGTAGAAAAAAAGAAAATAAAAAATAGTTTTTTAGTTGATTGATACAATGTAATTTTATTTTATAATGTGCAACGTGGAAGGTTCACTCCGTGCTTGCTGGCCTGGTTGATGCAAGCAATCACATGTTATCTTTTGTTTATATTTTGGCGTGGGGCACGAACTTGTATACTTCCGGTGGCGGTGCATTGGCAAAGAGAAAAGTGTATTGGTAAATGATTTTCAGGTTTTATTCGAAGAAACTGCCATAAAAAGAAATTTTAAATTATTGTGATTTGTTGACAAAAAAGAATGACTCCTTTAATATGATAATTTTCGCTTCATATTATTCAAACAATAACTGTGATCTGTTGATAAAAAAGAATCACTCTTCTAACATTTTAAATAAATCAAGAGATAATCAGGAACTTAAAAGGAGAAAATGTGTGAAATACATAGGAGTTGATTAAAGTGGTTAAGCTAGAAAACAAAGAATGTTAGATGATTGACAATGAACAACGCAAGAAAGAAAATTTACGTTTCACAAAACGATAAAATATAGAAAAGTGTGGTTTAGGTGATTTTATCTTTCCGTATATATAAGAATTAGGTTTTCTTTTCTCTAGTTAATTAGGAGTTCTTTTTATGTTTCCTATATTCATTAGATTTCCCATTTACTCTTAGAATTAGCGTTTGATGCCTATATAAAGAGGTTTATCTTGGGGTTGTAATTTAGATTAACTCTTAATATTTTCAATTAACTTTAGAAGCTTTCTTCATTTTCCGATAGACTCCGAAATACTGATGAATTTCTGTTTGTGTTATTGAATTCAACGCTTGTCGATCCTTCTATCTTATTTTCCCAGTGTGTTAGAAACTAGATCAGTCACGTCGGAAAAATTGTGTTAAAACTAGAATTTGATATAGAACATGCTTGTATTGAGGACAAAAGTTTTATAATATAACTAGATGAATAATTATTATTTTCATCTAAAGTATTTTGAGTAATCCATCTTTCTAGCAGAGAAGTCAACTTAGGACCTTTCTTCTTCTTTGTTTATGGAGAAATTTTCCGTGCGCTGGAAATATGACTCGGTTTATTAAGTATTATGAAACAATTGGTGACAAAAAAATTATATTATCGTACCAAACCTCGTTGGAGTTGACTTTCTTAATTTTGCAGAAACCAACCGGAGGAGGCAAATCATTTAGAACAAATAAATATATCCCATTTCTTCTGCTAATTAAAGTATACGTTTAAAAATGTCTCTACTAATTAAGGTTTAAGGGGTTGAGATTGCTCTTAATTATCTTATGTAATGGGGAGTGAAACTGCAGGATGCTTATTAATTTGCACTCGCTAAAATGAATCAGAACTACATAGTTTTGCTCCTGTGTATACCTACCGTGTCGACAACCTAAAACAATGAACACGAAACGAAAAGCTTCTCTGTTGCAGTGTGTTTGATCTCTCAGCCGACGGACAATAGATAGAACTGAACCGTGAAATTTTTTGGACATTGTTCTTCATCTCTCGGGTGTTCTTTTCTGTTTGAGACGTTTTACTTGACGTAGGGTGGATCGATAAACGCCCATTCGAAGACCTGCTCGTACTTGATTGCAGCGCTTTCCCATGTGAAGTCCCTCTCCATGCATCTCTTCATCAATCCCTCCCAGGAAGGCTTGTACTCTGTGAAAGTCCTACAAGCAAGTCTTAGTGCCTGCAATGTATTAACCGTGACTCCCTGAGTCAGTACGGTGAAATAAGATTTACAACATTTGGTTTAAGTTGAATAAACTCCGCAAGACTATATGAACATCCAATTTACTCGCTTCTTTGATATAGAACACGGTAATAATCGATGTTTGGGTTTTAAAAACGAGAGAAGTAGCAGAAAATCTTACCGCCAGCATACTCTCTTTCGTCAAAGGAGAAAAAGTCCACCTGCCAATATTATCAACAATGATGCTATAAGTAAAGATTCTAAAGAACTTTTGTAACGTGAAACTGTCAGGGAAATGCATCGAGCAATAGAGTTGAGAAACATACCCTGTCCCGTCACCTTGGCCTCCTTTAGCATAAGGATTGAAATTCATTACTGTATCCTGGAACACAACAGAAATCGTCAGACAAAGTGGCCGCGTGATGAAGAACCGAATTTCGTTCTTCAAGTATTTAAACTCACTCTAAGTCCTCCTGTGCTATGAACCACTGGTACAGTTCCATATCTCATTGCGTAGAGTTGATTAAGTCCACAGGGCTCAAATCTTGACGGCATCAAGAGTATGTCGCAGCTGGTAATTACAGGATCAGGGTCAGCATGATGCACGTATACAGTAAACGTCTAAACAACGAAGCACGAAATCTTGAATTACCCTGCGGTTATTCTATGAGAAACTGGGACGTTAAATCCAACCCAGCCCCGGAATTTATCTTTATAAGTTGCTTCTGCTGCTCTCATCCAATCTTCACACAGTGGATCCCCAGACCCCAGCATAACCTGAGAAATATTACATACGTATGGTTGAAACAAAAGAGTTAATTGTCGAAAGTTGGGAGCAAGCTACTTAAAATAACAACACCAAAATCAATGAAAGGAGAAAGACTCACAAATTGCACGTCATCTTCCATAAGCTGTGGCATTCCTGACTGAATCAGGTCAATACCTTTCTGGTGGTCCAGTCGGCCAATGAATCCAATCTATATGGTTCAAAACTCGAATCAGTGTTAGGAGTGGAGTATTTTCGTTATTGAAGCATAGCATAATTAGACAGCAATGTCTTATGTCTTACCAATGGGCAGTCCGGCCTAATGGGAAGACCTAATTCCTTCTGCAGAGCAAGCTTGCACTGAACCTGCAGCCCGCACACAAGAAGGGTAAGCGGACTATAGTATAATAACACCATACTAATTGACAGACTTAGCCACCTTTCCGGAAAGATCATCGGTAGAATAGCGGGAAGCAATGTGTACATCAGTAGATGGGTTCCATTCAACCACATCAACGCCATTTGTTATTCCTGTCAGATGGTATTATTCCGTTAATTGAGAGTTAATTTCCTCGAGGATGGCACATAGAAAGCTAGACAATGAGAGATGAAGTTCAAGTAACGTACCAGTGAGAACACTCTTTCTACTGCTTAGTAGCTCATTTAGACCATATCCACCTTCAGCAGTTGTTATTTCCCAGGAGTAGCCCTACAATTCGAAGGCATAATTTAATCATGAGAAAGAAGAACAGCATGATGAAAAATAAGGAGGCACATGCAATGAGGTCGAAAATCCGACAACAGGTCTTATTACTGACCACCGTAAAAACGTTTAGTGTTTCATTAAATGAGACACGACGACTATATATGGAATACAACTGACCTCGCTGACCGTCAGAATCCGATCACATGTCACAATTGCACCCTTCAGGATGTTCACTGCTTCACCTGTGTCAAGAGCATGGGTCCTTGCCCATGTTGGAAACACCCATTCCAGTGCTCCATACCACTCTGCAGGTAGCCCCAAATTCTTGTATGTTACTCCCGGTTCCACTCCCTTGCATATTACAAGACAACGTTTAATAAAGTTGATCGGATATACGACTGAAGATTGATAACAAAACAAAAAAAGGAAGAACAAGCATCAACCTGATGTGCAAGGTTATGAATCACAAGAACACTTCGTGCATCCTTATAAACCCCATATGGACGATAATTGGCAGCCAAAAGCCTGAATCAGAGGGACATGTAGTCATCAGATCTCCACTATCAGTTTGTTTACCCGAAAAAAAAGAAAACAAAAAGATAGAGCAATATAGGAAAGATTTAAAACAAAATCATATAGCTAATCCGTTTAATTAATTGAAACTACTTACAGTGGCACAAGGCCGGCATGCCAGTCATTGACTATGAACAGGCTTTTCTCGCCGTAGGTGAACCCTGCCAGTGGAAGCACTAATGGTGCTTCACAGGCTGCATGGCAAAGTAAAGTGAACCGAAACTGTAAAACCAAACGAGAATAAAACGTATCATTATTCGTGAATAAAACAGGATACTACTTAAATGATCTATCCACTACGTACAACTTTTCAGTCTAAAACCATACCTGATTGTCACCAAATGCACCAAAACTGTCGCCGTATGGATTTCCAGGTCTGTGGTATGACGGGTGGTTCACGAATACCTAAAGAAGATACGGAAAGAGTTCGTCATTGGTAAGAGAATTCTATCAGTCTGGAGAAACTAGAACATGCGAAATATCCCCAATATCTTACCCAATCAACACCTGCCCTAAATTCATGGAAGAAAGAAACTACTTGCTCTCCACCAAAGCAATAAACCTTGATGCGGGTTTCCAAATCAACAGCACCAGAATATTTCTGGTCTGCAGCGGTACCGTTTTGGTACCTAGGAGAAACAACCATAACACGGTGTCCACGTGCCGCTAGAACAATAGGCAAAGAACCACAAACATCTCCTAAGCCTCCCGTCTTAGAATAAGGCGCAGCTTCGGCAGTAACAAACACAACATTGTGTGTTACACTTGCCTTGGACTTTTCTTTGCCATCTACTTCCACTGATTCTTCCATTCCAACAGAACTAACATCTTCGGGCGAGTCAATGACTTTGGTTTCACCTGAAGTAAAATATCAGACGGGTCCACAAATAATTCATAAAAAAATTTAGAATATGTCGATATGCCGCGTTTGGAATTACTCATCAAAATATGCTGGATCACTCAGTTCGACCAATGAAATGCAGCATTAGATTATGAACGGAACAATGTACATGCTATGAGGTCCCGATATGGGACCAAGAGTGGAAAAAAATACAATCTGAGGTGGAGACCACATAAAATGTAAGGACCTGGAGTCCTCATGCGCAAATTGATGTGGACATCCAAAACCAAGACTACCACAGACAAGTCAAGAATCCACCAAAAACCACCACTAGTGATGAATGACCCCAATATACTAAAAATAGCAAATTTTGACACATCACACGTCTCTTATCTAACCAAAAACAATGATTTTTCGGAGAGAAGTGGGTTAGTCCAAGTTGATCAGAACAGTAACTCTCCCCGTAAATTAAGGTAGTTTAGAATATCGCTTTGCAAACAAAAACCAATGATTTTGAGGACTTAATTTGGGCAAATAGCAATTAAAATCTATAGTACATTTACACCACATTCACCAATCAATGCATCAAATCAAACATTTACCAATATTTCCACGTTAGGTTGTGTCTCCATCAGCGTGCCACACAATGTGACCAAATTAAACCTTTCTGCCTTCAAGGTTTTTTAAGTCCAAATTTTTAAAAACTAATCAGATTTAACCCTTAATTCTGGTTTATTTTTCTAATCCAAAAACATATCAATCATAGAAACTACTTCAAATTTCTCAAATAATCCATGAAACCAATTTAAAAACAGTGTAAAAGCAGAAGAATTTATAAATAAATAAGCAAAATCGGAAGCCTGAAAACTTACCGTTGGGAGGAGGAACCAAGTTAAACCCAAGAACGGCGCCGGAATCGTCTCTCTCGGCGCCCAAAAAAGCACCCTTTTCGTCCTCCTGCTGGTCTTCCACCGCAGAAGCGCCGTCCTGCGCGCCGCCGCCAGTTCCGCCGGCAACCGACGCTCTGAGCCACAGACCGACTCTTCTGCACCGTCTTTTCCACAGGGGAGCAAAACCCAGTTGCCCAATCGCCTGATGGTTCGCGAACTTAGTTGGAACCGGAATTAAGGACGACGATTTGCATGGGATTAAGCTAGTGAATTTCAGAGACTCCATTAGAGTTCTAGAGAGAGAAAGGACCCGAGTCCGATATAGGCCGGAAGGAAACGAGAATTACGTTTGACAGAACGAAGAAAAACAAAACCTGGAAAAAATAAGGATGTCTCACACAAACGAGGAACTACGTACCACCTGTAGGGATCTGATATGTGAGATCCAGAAAAAGCGCCAAACCCAGAACATTGATTCCCTGTTCCGCACCACATCCCTTTAAACCCCTACACCCAATAAGATGACTCCACGTGTTGGCGAAGAGAAAGACAGATATTGAAGCGTCGGACGTGGCAGGATCGCGACCGAGGAGGTGGTTTGTGGTGTCCGACAGGGACGCAGGGGATTATGGTTCAGCTTGTGGAGGTTACGTGGTCGGGAAGGTACACGTGTAAATCTGTAATTGGCGAGGACTGAGGAGTGGAGTGAGAGACACGTGATGCCAAAGGTAAAGTTTGCCAAAACTTGAAATCTGCAGCCTTTTTAGTGCAATTGTTGAAGACTCGAACAATTTTGTCCATTCACGAGAGTCGCTTTTTAGAATATTGGTGATTTTTACATTTTCGTTTTTATTTTTTAATATTTTTGTGTATTTTCTCATTAGAAAATTTTCATTAATTCAATTCAAATGCTATAGAAAAACGAGAGTAGAGAAATTCTAGAATGGAGGAGGAATATATAGCTTTTAAATCCTTCGCTAAGAATTTATTGTGATTAATTTGGTTCATGCTATTGGTCAGTCAATATGATAATCCAAGTGTAGAAGAAAAAGAATAAATGTGAAAAATACTTCCGTAGTTAAGGTGTTTTTATTGTGACGGGAACACGGGTAGTATACCATATGTTTTTATGTAAGTAGTGAAAAATTTTACTTTTTAAATTATTAACTTTTTAACACATATATCTCACAATTTATATATTGACACGTGGTGTACCACATCAAAGTAAGTGTGTGAAATTTAAAGTTAAGTGAAATAACATATGTCAAAAAACCAGAACGAAGACATAGAAAAGACAGATAATTGGGAACAGTAGACCCTCGGCCCAGAGTGAAAGCATAATTGACCTAAATTTCTTCTTCTTCTTCTTCTGTTTTTTTTTTTTTTTTTTCCAAACAATCCCTCATTCAAATTATAAGTTGACGATACATAACGACACAATTTTATATAATATTTCACAATAAATTAATATTATATTATTACAAAGCCTCGTGGATCCATGTCCATAACACAATTAAAATAAATAATACAATGTTTTTTTTCACACATTATAAACAAAAAGTCTTGCAAATGGAAATTTATGTCACACCACATATTAACTTACAACTAACCGAAATCATGTCTCCAACTGTGAACAGCTAGCGGCAGGCCCCAATCATCACCGTGGGGTGAATCAGGCCCAAAGCCCACAGCCCCTCTAGCCAGCCCACGTGGCCCACTACTTTTCGGGCTTGGGCTTCTTGGGATCAGGTAGTTTGTTGTCCCACCACCCGAGCTCGACGAATCACACCCAGACCCAACAACCGACCCCTTCCTCGTTGAAGGGTTCCATTGGGGAGTTGGCGGGCTAATCTGCTTGCCCGAGCCTTGGCCCCGGACCTTGGCCTTGGCAGATTGGGTCGGGGCCATGTAACTCGGGATGTTATTCGACCCTTGCTGGCGTTGTTGCCGGATTGAATACATGTCTGAATCAATCATGTCTGGATTGAGTCGGCTCATATTGACGTGAGGCGAGCTTGAAGGTGCGGCAATGTCCATTTCAACTGTCTTCTCCGACAAGTCGCTGGCAGTCGTAGTGGTGATGGGTGTTCCGTAAGAGGTATCTCGTGGGCCTGAGTGGCGGTCTTGGTGGGGTTGCGATGACATCCACCGCTCGAGCCAATTCCATCCCCATTGGGCCTTATCAGGCATATTGGGCTGGAGCCCAAATTCAGGTCCATCCGGACTTGACTGAAGAAGTTGTTGTCTCTGTTACAATTAAACAATGTCACGCAAAATGAGCAATAATTTTTCAGTGCAACCGTCACAAAGTTACTTACTTGATAACTATAAGCATAAGCGAGAGCCCTCTCTCTTTTGACCGCAGCATCATGCTTCCTTGAAGCATTTTCCTTGAAACTTTGACGCCTTTGATGCCTACTCCCATTCGCACTTTGCATTTCATTTTTTTTCAGAGGACTCTTTGACTTTTGCTCTTCTTCCTCCATCAAAGCTCTTCTTTCCTCTTCATCTTCATCGTAATCTTCCTGATCATCCTCCTTCTTGTGAAGCTTGTCTTTGGTTAATTCGAGCCGTCGAGCTCGTACCCTTGCTTGCACACGCACTAATGCCTGCATGCATCGCATCGTCATTTGTGCCTGCTTCCGAACGTTATTTCCTCTCACCAATGCTTGTAGCCTCACCAATCCCTTCAACGCACGCAGAGCGCGCCGAGCCTAAAAAATAAGTAATTAATAGACATATCATTAGATCGTAGTGTTAATGGCTTTTGAAGCTAAATGTTAAACATTATATAAAGTTATGGTAAACTTACTAGGTAGCCTCTGTAATATGACTGAATGAAGATTGCAGCTCGTTCTTCCCTAGAGTGACGGCCATAACCGGCCAATCGGACAACTTTAGCGGCAGCTTGTGCCGCGGCAACAGCTGCTTCAGCGGCAGCAGCAGTTGCAACAGCAACAGCAATGGCGTGGCTTCTATCTTGATGACCATTATTTAGAGGAGTTGAAGATTCGGTTGTTCTCTCATCGTTCGTTACGTCAGGCGAGCTCTCCGCTGGAAAATGCTCAAATGACACCACCTCCGCGGCATCATGCTGCCATTTCTCACCGATCTCCTTCTGGATTATATCATGGTACGCATCAAATATCATAATTAGCACTACAATTAACACTTAATTATCAAGTAAGTTAACTAATATTGATGTGATGGCTTAGGTGGCATGACAATGATAAGTCAGGTCGAGTCATGTGCCTTGTAAGGAAAGATATAAAGCTTATTGTTACAGTATTATGTATCCATATAATGATAGTGATAGGGGACCATATGGTGTTGGGGCATGCAGCTTGGTTGTGATCTCGTCCAGAGTTTTTTCAATGTGTCCGGAACACAGGACGGTACGCCATATAAGTGGAGAAATTTTTTTTTTAAATGTCCATCCACTTATATAATAACATATAGTGCATGTTCCGGGCACATTAAAAAATCTCTTGCACTGATGGTCCTAAAAATGCCAGTACCAAAAGGGTAGCTCGTGCATCTTTAATGTGACGTGATTCCACGAGGCAAACCATTTAACTTCACCTCCAAACAAACAAAGGTCACGATCTAGATTGATATATGTTTACTTCTATATATCCAAATAATTAAGTTAACTATTAACTAGCTCCTATTGATTTGAAATAAGATTACTAGAAACCACTAGTGATTCATGAACACCAATTATGCATACAAATTCGAATAATTAGCGGCAGACATTGTGCTCCAATTATCTGTATATAAGATCGAATCATCTCCAACAATAAAAAACGCTTGAACTCTTTTTTTGGTAATTTACATCTCGACAAAAAAAATGAATTAATTAGTGAATGTACAAAATGGGTAATGCTAATGCTAGGGATATCAAAATTTTAAACCAAATGATGCGTCACTAATAAGAAATAAGTACGTTAATTAACATTTAAGTAATAATCCAATCATTAATATCCACATCATTTGGTTTACAAATTTGGTCTCCTAGCATTACCCGAACAAAATAAGTGCATGTAATCACAAATATCGTTGAATTAGGTTTAATAAAGGGAATTGTTATTAGCACTTCAAAAATCTCATTCTACATTCCAAACTTTCCATATTGGGAAAGAAAAATACACTTGTGAGGAGTGTAGAATGAGATTTTTGGAGTGCCAATAACACTTCCCTTAATAAATTGTTCATTATTGCATAACAAATTGAATCATTGCTTGCCTTGTTGGTGTGATGATGATTGGTACAAAAAATTCACAGAAAATAAATTGAGATTGAAAAGAAAAAATAATAATTATATGAAGAACAATTGTTTTCTTTCAAAGAAATTATATGAATCTGAAAACTTGCTAAGAAAACTGAAAGAACGGAACTAAGAGAAAACCTTTTTGTCGGGCGAGTCCTTAGAAGAATGTTTGAAGACTTTCTTAACGGAGGAGAACCATCCGCTTCCTTTCTTCCCCATCTCCGGCCGGCTGGTCAAAAGATCAACCTCTCATTGCCGTCATCATATTCCTCTCATCTCACGAGAGCGCGCGCGCGCGCGCGCATATATATATATTAGAATACAGAGTTCAGACGTATATATGTATATGTTTGTTGGGAAGTAGTGTCGCTCACAAATTAAACAGAGGAAATGAGCTGATAATATCAAGACTGAAGAGAGATCTAGAGAGAGAGTGAAAGGATGTCTCAGAGAGAGAGAGAGAGAGAGAGAGAGAGAGATGGAGTGCCGAATGGGGAAGGGAGTAGTAGTGTTGTGAGGAGAGAGAGAGAGAGAGAGAGAGAGAGAGAGAGATGGAGGGTCGAATGGGGAAGGGAGCAGTAGTGTTGTGAGGGTAATAACTGCAAGCCCGCGCAATTGCCGTTACTATTTAACGATTTCACGTGCGATCGATCTTGTAGAAATTTGTAGCTACCAGTACATACTAGTTTACTACCTAGTACCTATACCAACATTATACATATGTATATAATATGTTGCAGTTTGTAGCGGAAATGTTGTTTCTGTGTGATTAAAATGTCACATACTTGAGTCGTGAAAACAATCTATTTGCAAAGTAAAAGTAAAGTTGCGTACGATAGACGTTTTCCCGACCCTCATAAAGTAGAGAATCTAGAGAGCCATATTGGTTTGAGATCGTCCTTTATATGTGTTGTAGTTGGGGCTGGCTCAATTTGGCAAGTAATTCATTGGTCTGAACGCTTGAATATATCAGACATACAAGTGTCAGTTTGAGTGTGGATGGAACTAAAATACAGTTTAAATGGGATGCTCTGTGTGTGTTAATGGATGAAAATATAATACGGTCGTTCGTAATTAAGAAGTTCGTACTTAATAATTTCTATAATAGTGGACTTCTACAACATCATCTAGAGTTTTCTTATAAAGTGATAAAGGCTTTAATGTATATAATACAAATTACTAAACCTTTTTTTTTTTTTTATCAATACACACATCACTAAACTTGTACAAGAAACAAAATAATTAGAAACCTTTTATATTGAATCAAGTCACGGATTTTGTAATTTTCCAACTTTTGGTGAAACAAAAGGGCAATTGCTTTTCCAATTTTGTATCAAGCGAAATCATCACATTACCTGTAAATTGTACTGGAGTAATTGTCTTTGTGATAGCCTTCAACACAATTTTAATTTATAGCTTATTTAGAAGTGCTTTCAAAATAATTTTAAAAAATTAAAAAATTATTTTTTAAATTAATTCTTAGTAAAAATTCTATAGATCTTGAAAAAGTACTTAAAATGTTTCATGTGGATACTGAAAAAGTACTTGAAATGTTTTTTGTAAGAAGCACATGTATGGTGCTTCTTCTAAAAGTACTTCAAGTGTTTTTGGAACCCAAAATCAATTTTACTAAAAACGTTTTCAGTCATTTTACAAGCACTTTCAAACAAGTCGTTAAATATTTAAAACTTCAAGGCCATTTTTCCCCTACCAAATATTAAAAGCAGAACGTAATTTCAATTAACTAAGGTGTTTTTAGTCACAGAAAGAGAACCAACAGGATCCTCTCCGAATCCTTTTGGTGATGATCATGAAAATTCGTGAATCATGTCCGTTTATCATACAACATGTAATTAGTTTTTATCAAGTACTGTTTATATTTATTTTTAAATAAAAATATTTAAAATAATTTCTAACAGTACAATGTACGATGAACAGACACGATTTATAAATCATCGAAATTTTCACAAAAAGAATCTGACGAGGATCTGGACTTGAAAGAGGGGGCCATGGTAATTAGTGGATCAGCGGCAAGTCAATAGTGACCCAACATCACAAGATGCCCGAGTTGATAAGACAACTTGCTCCATCATATATCCTATTATTTTTAATAATATTAGTTTCTTTTTTTTCCTCTGTCAAATATTTCTATTTCATTTTTGTTTTAAGGACAAAAATATTGATAAGACTTCTATCTCTTAAGCGATACGTAATGTCATTCCATTGGGATAGAGATTCCAGCCGGATCCCACCCATCAAATTCTAATGATCTGGAAATTCAAACTATTGAAATTTGATATAACGGTTACAAACAGATGATCTTTCTAAAAATGATAATAATTATAGTCGTTTGATCAAATTTCAAAGATCCAGATCTCCGAATTCTTAGGACTTGATGGAGGAGATCCGGCTGGAATCTCTGTCCATTCCGTTGTATGGACGTTCTTTTCGTTTATCTCTGGCTTCAGCTTGCTGCGGCTCCATTTTTCATCCACCTGACCGTCGGTGTTGGTGATCACCAAATTCTTATTACCTCACAACTAATCCTCCCACCCTAACCAAAAACATAGACCTCCTACTTTATCGAACATACTAATTTGGTGAAGAATTAGACCCCAATTCCCTTGTCACTAACCATTCATATTATTCTTTTTGTTATTTTCAACGACAAGTTATGATTTTGGTGTACCATATTGTAAAAAATATCATGTTCACCTGTGAAACTCCTAGATTTGACATACCACTCAACTATGCTCACGGTTAATTAATTTTGTGTGCACTTTAGTTGAAGTTTGAGATTTAACGCAACGGAAAAGTTGCTCTTTTGTTAAAAAAAAAAAATCAAGTATTCGAATCGTAGAAACAGCTTATTTGCAAAGCAAATATAAGAATTCATATGATAAATGTTCCTCTTCCCCTTTCACTAACCCTCAAAAAGCAGAGAGCTTTATTGCTTGAAATCGCCCTTTTAATATTTAGTTATAGTTCAGATGGTGCTCCAAATATACTAGCATCCAAGTTTTTCTGCACTCATGATAATATACCAATCCAATGCAAAACTGCCATACAAGAGATTTAAACATATGACGGTGCGTAATTAACTAAAAACATTATCACGATGACATCTTCTTGTAATTTATCTCGAAAGCGAGAGGCAGATATTTGTGAGGCAAATGTATAGAATCGATTTGTCTGTTTTGGTAATTAAGAAACCTGCAGTAAGGGCAACATGGCTCCACCAGATAACCCTCCTTTGCTGAGCTGTGAAGTTATATTAGACCCACGGTCCTGCGCACTGCGCAGAGTCACTTGAGGTAGTATTGGGTGTGGTTGGGACATTAAAATCGAAAAATAAAAGGGGTTTAACTAAGGTAGATATGACCTAATACTTGCATTTAAAGGGACATTCAAGCAAGATATAAAGAAAATGCTTCATTAGGAAGGGGAAAGAGGGGTCTCACAATCTCACTTTTTTGCCCTACGTTCGATGGATTAAATTTTGGTTGGTGAAAAGCAACTTTCAACATATTTATGTTCCTTAATCCTTATTTAAGCAAGTCGTATTAATATGTCACTGAAGAAATCTTTTAAACAAGCTTATTCAAATGTTTTGGTTTTTTTTGTGTTTTGTTAAAATAGTATATGAGATTGTCATAACTTTTTATTTTGGTCTCTGAGATTTAAAATCGATAAAATTGATTCTTGAGATTGTTCAATGTCAATCATTTTGATCATTCCACGAAAAATCTATGTGAAATTGAGGGTTTCGTCAAATCAACACCTCTATTTGAACTTATGGTTTCTTCAAATTTAACGAAGATTCATCACGAAATGACAAAAATGATTGGCGGTGGACAATCCCAAGAACCACTTTTATCGATTTTAAATCTAAGGGACAAAAATGAGGAGTTAGGACAATCTCATGGACCATTTTAGTAAAAAAGTCTTTAAGTGACACTCTTATATGGCTCATTTTATATTGTACTAAACTAAATCGTCTAGTTTAAGGTTTCATCCAAATCGGTAATCACAACACATTAATATATCTTCCATCACATAATACGTATATATTCTCATATTAAGTAATATATCTTTCGACTCATAAATAATATCACGTGATAAGAGAGATACCATGACGTACGAAAATCTCTTGTTGCATAGATCATTTTTGTTGCCCCATGAATGCAAAAAGGTTCATGAACCCCAAAAACTCATATATGGCATAAGACTAGTTGGCATGGTGCTTCCAAAGTAAGACCATGCATTAATTGGTCCGTCGATATAATTATCGTCTAAGTAAAACAATAGTGTAGATTCTAAGCATGATTATTATCATTGTACCATGCATCTAATCTAAAGCTATATAATGTTCCGTGCCCAACGGACGGGTAGCAAATCACCTTGTGTATTTAGAATCAAAGCTATATACGCAACTTGATGGAATGAGACGATGACTTGAGTTCAACTACTTAAAACTAAGAGATCTCAACTACTACTCACTGTTATCATGATGTATTTACCTTCCTTTAATTCCAATTAGGATTTGGTAAAACATATCTAATGTCTCTGAATTTCCTGTTGAATCTTTACTTATCAAGTAATTAATCTCTTTCTTTTCTTTTTTGGTTTACTAGATAAACAACAATGGATAAATTGATAATTACATTAGGGTGATATTATACACATACCTATTTTTACCTCTTATATACTCATCTCAATTTCCGTTTTCAGATCAAATAAATTCAAGAAAATCAATTGACAAAAATTAACAAAAATATGTAAAATGTAAATATAAGTGTGTTAATAGCACCACCCTCACTTTAACGTGTTTCGTGACGGTCATTTTGTTTGGGTTTTAATGGAATGGTCGAGTAGGAATTTTTGTGGGCCTTTTTGGGCCGGGATCAAGTTTTATCTGCAACGCAGCTTTATGGGCTTATTTTACCGGGCTACTACACCGAAGTTTGTATGGTATGCTTTTGGAGAGGATTTTTTCAAGTACCGGCTATTTAAGCAATACTCCATATATTACGTGGAGGAAAAATATATTTTTCTGTTAAGTAATTTTAGGTAAACTAATTTTTAGATTAAATTTGCAAGTTATTTAATGTGTCACTAATAGAAAATAAGTACATTAATCAACACTTAATTAATAATTCAATCATTTAAAAAAAGTAATAAAATCATCAAAAATCACGTCACATGATTTATAAAATATGGTTTAAATACATGATTTCCTAAGTATTACTTTTTTTCATATCTCTCCACTTATTCAATGACATGTAAAGCACTCAATTGAATACCAGTTAATTGAAAATGTTATGTTAACGTGCCCATTTGGCTCAAGAGATTTTTTAATTTGCCAAAACACAAGCACGTACCCTATAGATCATTATAAAAATGGAGAGACAATTAAAAAAATATTTACCACCACTTCTATAATAATATACAGCATACTGCAGCCATGTTATGAATACATTGAAAACTCTCTCTTTGGGCTCAATTGTTAGGCCCATTAAACTTGAGCCTCTGCAAATTCCAAATTTGTCTTCCCCAATTTTTCACACAAATGTGTACCTGTCAAAGGGGTCCTCCGGATCCCTTCCACTAAGTTCTTCTCATCAGGTTCTTGAAATTTGATTCAACGGTTACAAACAGATGTCCACTTTAAAAATTATAATAATTTTAGCCGTTAAATCAAATTTTAACGATCCAATTTATTTAATGGAAATGACTTGATAGAAGGGATCGGAGAGGATCCCTTTCCCTGTCTGATCTCCTCGATTCCCTACTTTACTTGGGCACAAAGAATTTCTTACTTGGCCATTCCAGTCACAGGAGGTGGGTCCCCACGCCTGATTCATCTAATCCCTCTCCGCCACGTGGATTCATCGGACAATAAAGCTGCTGTGGTCCGCGCGTTCCGCAAAACACCCAGCAACTTTCGCATATATCTCCAGCGGAGCAACTTACCGCCAACTTCATACGAAACTGCTAACATGAAACTTTTCGGGTAACGTGCGCTACACCGATGGCTAATTTAACGTTGACGTGGCAGAAAAATCCAACCCAGCGCATTTTAGCGTGTACCCGAGCCAACTGGCTTCCCAGCCACGCACAAGAGCAATATATTAGAGAGGTGGCGGTTCAGCTCACTCCGACGTCGCTTTCTCTCTCTACAAAGCTCAAACCTTTCGTTTTCTATCTCTAAAACCCCTAGAAATCCCCCATTTCTGCTTCACTGCGCGAGCTCCAACAAGAACAGAGCTTCACGTTTTCGAAAAAAGGCATGAACTTTATACATTCTGCGTCTGCGATTTGTCATTATATTTGTTTGAAATTAAAAGCATGAACTTGGTTAGATTTTACTTGAAGGAAGTACAAATGTTAAGATTATCTGCTATTTCACTCACTAAAACCCCTTTATTCTGTGAAAATTTCTTTATATACGTGTATATATATGTTTATATGTGTATATATGTTTATATGTCTTTGAAAATGGATGCATGCAGAAAAGATGCAGCAGACACCAACAAAGAGGAGCCAAGTGCGCGAAGATCACGGCGATAAGGACGTGACATATAGATTCAAGGTGCTGTTACCAAATGGCATGAGTGTTGGGTTGCAATTGCAAAACCCTGAGCACAAAATGCCACTTGGAGATTTCATTCAGATGCTGAAACGGGAGCATCACCTGGCTTTGAGAGAATCTAGCTCGAGGAAGCGGAAGCGGGAGATTGATTGGAACGCTGGCGGTTTATTTCTTGAAGATGCCAATGACCGGGAGATAAAGGATGTGGTGAATTTCAAGAACTTCAAGGCACATGAGTGCCACATTCTGAAGCTTCATGTGAGTATAAGATTCACGATTTAAAGGTCCCTTCTTTTCTCGATGTGGGATTAATACTCTCAACATGTGGTTGTGCTCTTTTAATTTGTTTGCTTGTTGATGGATAATATATATATTTTCGGGAATGGTGATATTGTGCTTGTTTTGTTTATGATTTAGGATGGTAATGTGCCTGAGAGAGTTATTACTTTTGAGGTTAGTAATATCTCCTACATTATTGTTTCCATTTGCTTTGAAATTCATAATTGAAGAATTATCTTATCTTGCTCTGTTCGGAAGTTTTATGCGATTGATCAAAGGATGCCGTTAATTCATGATGGACTTCTCTGATTTGTAGAATATGTGGGATTTGACACCTGTTACTGATCTACTAAGGGAATTACCACAAGAGTACACGTCTGAGACTGCTCTAGCGGATCTGATTGTAAGTTGCATATACTGCTGGTTATTCACTGTTTTGGTTCATTTTGTTTTCATTTGATTGCCTACATTCTGCTGCTCATTTGTTCATCAGGATAATTCCCTTCAAGCTGTTTGGGCAAATGACAGGAGACATAAGAAGCTTATAAGGTATTGAAATTGTAGATGTACACGCCTTTTCTTTTATATGTTAATTTTTGGTATTGTTGGGATGGATTTTTGGGTTTTGTGTTTTTTTTTTATTGCTTTTTCACTATGGTCTATCATGTCATTATAGTTGCTTACAGATACTTTGCTAGCGCATTCGTAATTATTACCTAGACGAACACTATTGATATTATTGTTTGATTATTTCAGACTACTCAATTTATTGTGCTAGTATCCATTTTTTGCTCAATGTTAAGCTATATTATATCTCTATGGTTACTTCATAACTTTACCCATTCTCCCTTTATTATTTTCAGTGTGGATGTGGCCGATAAAGTGATGTCAATTTTTGACACTGGCCCTGGGATGGATGGAAGCGATGAAAATTCTATAGTGAAGTGGTATTTATTTTCCTTGAACCATTTTCTGTCTTATATTTGGAATGTAATTTCGTGAGGGCTATGAATTGCAAGAGTCCAAGACAGAAGTTCAGGTTGGAAGGGTGAAATAAATTTTGGTTGTATCCATTATCATTTTTCCTTCTCTGGAAAAAGATCCTAAAGGAAAGCAATCAAGAAAAATTATGCAAAAGGACCTCCGTAGGGGTTCATACTGTTGTGACTAGCTCCTTCTCGAAATTGTATCAAATTTCTGTTCGGGTTATCTAATGGCTTTGCTTGTTGGCTGACCTTTTCCACATGTGATAGCAAAACTTACACGAGTCTTTGGAAAATTATGTATATAATTCTCATTAGTGACGGCAAGTAATGTGAGGTTTAAGTGTTCTATTTTCATGCTAAGAATGTGATTCGTATTCTATGCAGGGGAAAGATGGGTGCTTCACTTCATAGATCTTTTAAGGACCAGGCGATAGGGGGCACACCTCCGTACTTAACGGTAAAACCAATTTAAAAATATCTTCCTGTATTGATAATCGTGAAATAGGTTGTGTGTGTGCTTAACATGATAAGTTAAGTTTTATGCCATGATGTACTGAAAAATTTCTATAATCTGCATGCCATTGGTCTGTCTATGTTGTATATTCAGTACTGGCTTGGCTTTAAAGTTCTGTTTGTTCATGTAGCCATTTTTTGGAATGTTTGGATATGGTGGACCTATAGCATCTATGCAATTAGGGAGGTATGACTTCTCTGAATTCTTTTTGCTACTTCAAGTGCGTCGATTTTCTGGTGAAAGGTTTCCAACACATTTCAAACCATGATCATTGTACTATCATGTTATAGGCATGCATTAATTTCTTCCAAGACAAAGGATTCCAGGAAAGTTTATACATTACATCTTGATAGAGAGGCTTTACTGAGCAGGTCAAACTCTAATTCTAATTGGAAGGTAAAAGTGCGCTTGGCAGTTTATCGCTTTTTAATGGCAATGCTTTCACTTGCGTTGATTTCTCTTGTTTCTTATATAACTTTCTAACTGGTGTTATTTTCTCAAACTGGTAACCTTACCTTTCATTTTAGACTGCTGGTGGCATGAGGGATCCTTTAGAAGAAGAAATGATCAGAACACCACACGGTAGCTTTACAAAGGTAGAGTGTTGCAACATTTTGTAGTTATCAAATTATTGTCCAATTCTGTTACGAAGTTAGTTTTCTTGGAAATATTGTTTCTGGCCTTCTTTTTTTTTTTTTTTTTTTTTTTTTTGTGCATTTGAAATTGTCCGGACACAATTTTAAATTACTTTTTCAAGCTTTGGTTTTTCTAGGCCGTAAGCAGTAGTCACTAATTTACATAGGTGAAGCTTTTGAATAGCTATGAGTTTTATAAACTTCACATTGTTTATATATTAAGTGCTGATTGACAGGTTGAAATTTATAAACCAAAATCGAAATTGGACATAGATCAACTCCGATGCAAGCTGAAGGACATATACTTCCCGTATATTCAGGTATCAAATGCTTATGGAGCACGAACATTATTAACTTTTGCTGACATACTTACGATTTCTACTGGAGATCTTGTTTATCTATTGCTATTTCCTAAGTTCTACTATAATATCCTAAATTCTATTGTCATACATTACTTTATTCATCTGCAGTGTGATGAAGAATCCAAAGCAGGGAAGATTTGGAAGACCGTAACACCAGTAAACTTTGAGGTTTGAAGTTTTTTTTTTTGTTTTTTTTGGTATTTCGTTTTTGTGTCTATGGTAGCTGCATCTCTTGGTAGTCATTTGCATTTTGCCAGATAAATGCGTAGGTATCCTTGACCTCTGAGTTGTAACATGATTAGGGTGCATCAGATTATGGAAGGTGTGCTTGCAGGCTTGTCCAGTTTTATTGTTGCATACTTATGCTAGTAATTTTTAATCTCAATTATTCCAACAGGAATCACTACAACATATAGACGAAGTTTTTGCTCAAGAAAAAATAGATGCTTTCTTTCACATACTGTATGAATTATTCAAGTATACTATTAGTTATCGAATATCAGGAGTACTGGCTAAGTTTCAAATCCTATAACCATCTATTGTTGCACATATGAGCCCTTACTTCTTAGTGGTAGACTGGTAGTACCTTGAATTTTATGGTAATTTCACTTTTAAGTCTAATATTGCTAATAAATTTTTCCTTTGAACTTCCCAGGTTAATGGTGTTGATTTAGCTGAGATTGCAGGTGGGGAGATTGCTACAACTAACTTGCATTCATCCAATGGTCCTGATTTTGTTTTACAGCTTCATTTCTTCTGTAAGAAAAACAGTATGTCTCAATCTCCAGGTAATTACCAATTTCGTTCTTTAGTAAATTGTCTCCTTTTTTTTTTGTAAAGAGAGAAAAATTTGTAATAATGTAGTTATCATCCTGTTTTGTTTACTCATTTATTTTCATATTGTGTTTTAGCTGTTAAAGAAATTTCAACTTCAAGTGACCCTTTGTCATACTTCATATATGTAGATTCAAAGACAGATATTAAAGCTAATGCTTGCCTTAAGTGTGTCTATTTTCCTATTGTTAAGGTATGAAGACCATGTCTATACCACCATGTAAAAATCTTTTGTTGCTGGATATATATGTCATTGTTTTTATACATATCCTATGTAAGCTACATTGCGCAAATTAAATGACATTGTTTATCACAGGGAAAAGAGAATATTGAGAGAATTTTGGAGAGTTTAGAATCTGAGGGATGCAGCACCTCAGAAAAATTTGAAACCTATAGTCGTGTCTCTATTCGGAGGCTTGGTCGCCTACTTCCAGATGCTCGTTGGGTAGGTAGTCAGTTCTCTTTAAATCATGTTCTTGTAAGTTAATCTCTAGAAGTTATATTAGAATTACACTCTTAAAATTAGAATGAGATTTACTGCATTTTACTTTCTATGGCTGAAGGATGATTCCAGTAATTGTTGTCACATGTGCATATTGAAAGCTGCAGTGCTCTGTATTGTAACTGTTATCTTGAAATACATTGGTGGCATCTTTCCTAATAGCTAAACCTTTTGGGGTTCCAAATATACACGATGAAATGGAGTTTTTGAAATATGCATCTTAATGCTTCTGTAGCCATCATTGGTCTCTTTGACCTTAGAGCAAATTCTTGTACATACAGACGAAAATTGAGTTGTAGTTGTGTTTTTTTGTATCGCATTATAGTACTTCTAAAGAATTTAGATGAAGATATTGACAAGCTTTATAACTCCGTTGAAGACTATTCTTGAAATTGTTTAATGTTTAATGCACAATTTGGAGCATTGATGTTCAGGAATGTGATCCGATTTGTATTTAGAGTTGCAACTGCTATTCGTTCTAATGGTGTTTTTTTCATCTGATTTACCACAGGCCTTGCTTCCTTTCATGGAATTCAAGCAAAAAAAAGGAGACAGGGCACACTTGTTGAAAAGATGTTGTTTGAGAGTTAAATGCTTTATCGGTAGGACAGCTCCTTCCTGATAGCTTGCCTCAATGTTTTCTTGTCACTGATACAATATTCTTTAGAATTCTTCTGTTTTGTCAGTATTAATGAACAAAGAATGTTGTGGTTGCAGAGACTGATGCTGGTTTCAATCCAACACCATCTAAGGTACAAAATGCTATATGTTTAAGTGAAAAAAATAATTTCAATTATGTCTGTGGCCACTGGCCATCATAGATTTTTTTTTTTTAAAAACGTTATTCTTTAATGCATTGTTAACCACAGAATGATCTTGCACACCATGGTCCGTTTACCGCTGCACTGAGGAATTTCGGTAATCAGCCTCTGGAGAATGAAAATGGTATATTTCTTCTATGATAAATATGGAAATATTTTGATTTGGTGCATTGTTTGTTTGTTATTCTTCTCACTCTGTTAATTTTTTGTTCCCACAGATATCAAAATTGAAATTTCTAGAGATGGAAAGCATTTAAATCTTGCTCAACTAAAGAGGGAGTATGAGAATTGGATTCTTCAAATGCACGAGCAGTATGATGATGAAGCTGACTGTGGTGAAGATCAACCAGTGGTTGTTGTCAGTCCTATAAACAAAAAGGCACTTCACATGTCATCTGAAGGTAGGTGTAAATCGAGAAGCTTGATTTTCTGATGCAGCATGACTTAATTTGAATCCTTTGTTACATGATTTTCTTAGTGGGATAAGGCTTGGTTGTTGTTGGCTTGGTTGTTGTAACTTGTTACATGATGTCCTTATTAATTTCATTACGTTAATTGAGTTTCTAACTTTAATCCATGCTCGTTAATCATAGAACTTTTTTACTTCAAATTGTAGTTGCAAGGGTGCATAAATCTCTAAAGAGAAGAGGAATAGCCTGGAAACGTGGCCAGAAAATCAAACTTCTTAAGGGAGCATGTGCTGGGGTCCATAAGAACAATGTCTATGCTACGATTGAATATTTTTTGCTTGAAGGTCTTGAAGGTGACTCTGGTGGTAAGTAAGGCATGAAACTTGAGTATCCTTATATTGTTTCATGTGACATTCATAAATATTGATTTATAATTGACATGCTTATATCTTCCATAATTTTGTCATGGCATGCACCTTCCACTTTTTTATGGCATGCTACTTAAGGATAGTTATACTTGTAGATTTCTTCTTCAATGAAATTGTTTGGTCAATTTAGGTCCCTGGCTTTTTTCTTCATTTTTCTTTTTCTTTCTTAACAGGTCAGGCTCAAATGTTCTGCAGGTATGGTTTCTTGTGTATGTTCTTCTGTAATCGTTCTTTTTGTAACCTGTGCACTTGATTATGTTTTGGTTTGACTGGCATAGTTTTGTATTTTTGTTGTTTTACAAGGCCTTTAAGTAATCCAGAAGCGAAGGGATGCATCCTTTCCATAAGTGATGGGGATACCAGTTTAGATGTTGGTGGCTCCTTGCCTGTACCTGTCAGTGTCATTGATACTGGAATGGTTCGTTTCTTATTTTATCTTAGTATCTTGCTTCACACCTTGCTTTTTATACCATTGGCGAAAAAGTAAATATTTTTCTGGTATTCTAGCTTATTGTGTTGCTAAATTGTGAGCCATTGGCATCAGTGTGTAGCTGTTCGAAGTACCGAGTGGGATAACCAACTTGAGAAACAACGTCAGAAATCTCCTTCTACAATTGATTTGCTGGATGCAGAGCAATGTCAAGAGTTGGACATTGATGGGGTTAGAATTTTCATTTACTTTTCACTTTTGTCTTGCTCATCAAATAGAAAATTAATCAAGTAAAACATATATTTTTTAATTTCTTTTCAGGCACTGCCTGTAGATGCCCAAACTGGAAAAGATCCTCCAGAAGCAATTGTGGCTATTGTTCGTCCTGCCAGTTATGACTCTTCTTGTATTTCCAAGAACCTGGACCAGAAGCATATTGCCAGAACTAATTTACAAATGTCCATGAAAGTTAAGTTCAGCAGTGATGCTGAGGGTCTTCAAAGAGTTCATGACATTTCAGTGTCCGTAGCACCCAAGTCGCTAAAAGGATTTCAAGGGTTATACATCTTTCCACTTAAATCAAAGTACCCAGATTTATTTCAAAATGCTGGTATCTATACATTTTCATTCCTTCTTGTAAGTAATATTGGTAACCTCTCTTAAATCTTTGCTCTTTGTTGTTTTTTTTTTTCAAATGTATTAAGATTGTAAGTTGTTTCTGATAATTTTATTTGTGAATTTGTTTACAAGGATGAGTCAGAATGTAAGGCTATTGAGAAAAAAGTGCTTATCAAGGAAGCTCGAAAAGTGGAGTATAAACAAATTCACTCGACTTTCACAAAGGAAAAGGTTTTGTGGCCCCAAGATTCATCTGACTCTTCCAAAGTAGTATACTTACAGGTAATAGTTGTGCTTACGAGAAGATACGAAATTAAATGCAGCTTTAATTTACTAATAAACAAATGAGACGTTTTATATCTCAGCATGAATGTACCATAGTGGGTTCATTTGTTTAATTGTTTCTGATAGTTTTACTTGTGAATTTGTTTACAAGGATGAGTCAAATGGCAAGTGTGTTGATAAAAAAGTACTTATCAAGGAAGCTCGAAAAGTGGAGTATAAGCAAATTCAATCGACTCCCCCAAAGGAAAATGTTTTGAGATCCCAAGATTCATCTCACCCTCCCAAGGTAGAAAAGTTACAGGTAATAGTTGTTCTAATGAGAAAATACAAATAAAAATGCAGCTTTAATTCACTTACAGTCACATGAAGTTTTATATCTCAGCATGAAAGTACCATAGTGAGTTCATTTTTCATATCACATCCAGATCCAAAAGTGAAGCATGGAAACCAACACACTCTTAAATTACTTAAAGATATAAGTTCATATTCTGTATTAGCCATATTGATAATGATGGCTGTTAACTTTTATGTTCAGGTTCTTGTAAAAAGAGCAAAAGTGGAGTACAATGAGAGTCAGGTTCCGTTGTCACCTGGCAAGGTATTGCCTCTTCAAGATTCCTCTTCCCTCCAGAAAGGAGGAAACTTTCTGGTATTAATTGTGAATAATGAGAAGCTACATGACAATTGCAGCTTTAAATTTATACGTAACCCGGAGTATACAATGTGTGTTACCACCATCCACAATCATGGATAATTGTTATGTTCAGGTTTCAGAAATGCAAGTTCCAAAAGTGGAGTGCGAAGAACTATCCCCATTTCCTTTGCTTCTCCAAGATCCATCTTCCCTTCAGCAAGTGGAAAACCTGCAGGTATCAATTGTGAATAATGATAAGATAGGGAAAACAAATGCAGCTTCAAATTGCTTTTGTATAACACTTATGCTCTCATTAACCCGAAATAGGTCTCAATTACGAATGCCCAAATTACCTGTTGACTGCATTAACCAAGAAGATTTGGAAATCTTACCTTAAGGTGCCTTTCTATTTTTGACTTTTCTTCTTCTCCTCTCAGAGAAAGGAGAATGACATTAAACGCATTGGATTGCGCATTGGAGATCTGGAAAAGCAATTGGTTGAGCTTAATGAGGACAAGGAAATTCTTGAGCTAGAAATATCTCATTTGCAAGGTTATATTTCTCAGGCTGCACATAAATATATTAAAACCCTGTTTATCTTAGAATGTTCGTTGCTCACTTAATACATTTTTGAAACGTCAAATTCTCTTTCACCCAAATAGTCTCTCACTTGTTTAGCTTTCTCTTATTAAATTTCACATGCTATGTACAATGGATGTAATTGGAAAAATGCTACTTACGTTCATGTGCAGCTTGTTATCAACTGAGCAGTTCCGATTACTCATCAAAGAAAGAAGAGCTGAGAAACCACATAGAGAGAATGAGCCACACGGCAGCTTCTACTGTCTCCACCCTTTCAAGAGTTCCACTCCAAGAGCCAGACAACGATTTCATGGGAGGCATGATTGGTTTAGTTGCTCTGCTGGGCAGAGTTCGGAACATTAAGCTCAGCAGGTTCGCTACCCCCTTTTTCCAATTTCGTTTTCCCCTTCTTCAAGTTAGTTCCTCTCCTTTGATGTTCATATCTTTATATATATTTGTATGCAGGATATTATCTGAGTACTTGGGTGAAGATCAGATGCTTGCTGTTGTCTGTAAATCATTCACAGCTGCTTGTGCTCTCGAGAAGTATCACCGCAGTGGGGAAGTTGATTCTAGGCATGCTCTTCATGCAGAAGCTGCTAAACTTGAGAGATCCATAGAAAGCCGGTTTCTTGTTATATGCCTCGAAGATCTACGGTAACACATAAATCTTCCCAAGTAGTTTTCCTTATGTGTAATAAATCAATCCGTGTTGATTACTTCTAGAGAAAATAACTTTGGTGACTTTGATGGCACAAGCAAATAGAAACATGAAATTTGAAATTTCTGTATTGCAGGCCTTACACAGGTGACTTTGATGGTACTGACCCTCAAAGGAAGCTCTTCTTGCCAGATCCTGCATTGCCAAGTGGAGATACCCCATCTGGTTTCTTGGGGTATGCAGTTAATTTGGTTGACCTAGATGACGAACATTTACACACCGTGACAACTGAAGGCCATAATCTGCGGCAGACGTTGTTTTATGCTCTTTTCGGCGAGCTCCATGTTTACAGAACTAGGAAACAAATGTTCAATGCTCGTGCTTGTATCAAACAAGCTGCTGTATCCTTGGATGGCGGGATTTTAAAACAAACCGGGATAGCTTCTCTTGGATACGGGTATCTCTCTCTACACTTAATAATATGTATGTTCATATTAAATTCATTGCTTTGCGAACAAGTCTAACGATTACACAATGTGGCCTTTTTGTTGTTTGCCCTTCAGGAATCCTAAAATCTGTTTCCCGATTTTGGTGAATGTCGCGGAAGTTCTGGAGGAAATTGCAGCAAACGAGGAAGCAAAGAGTGAGGTCGTTGCTGCCATGGAGGAAATTGCCAAAGACCGCGAGATAGTGTTGAAGAAGCTCAGGAAGAAATTGAAGAAGCAGCAGAAGCTGATAACAAAGACTGGGGAGGAGTTTCAAAAGAAAATGTCCGGATCCGTAGGAATCACAGATGATTTGTGATTATTTTGCACAACTGACGCTGCATCATGTTCTTCTGATATATGCATATATATATGTCCGGATCCGTAGCAATTTTTTTTCACAACTTTTGACACATGTTTTGTGGGGCTCACACTTTAATGTATATCAACGATCTTAGCTGTCTATTTTTTAGAACATTATTCATGGATTATCTTTGCAAAAAATTAGACAAATCTAAAATCATGAAGACATTCATTTGTAGTAAAAAAAAATAGACGAATACGGCTCTACAAAGAAACCCTAAACTCCTAATCGAACGGTCATATTGTTTCAGATTAGGTAACTTTCGATAGACATAATATTTGAAGAAAGACCTAAAGGATTAATTGTTTGGATGATTAAAATACATTACGAAGTGTGCCCACAAAAAATGTTTTTCAAAAAATTGTGTAAAAAAAATAGTACCATGAATCCACCCCCTAAATAAATAAATATATATATATCCCATAAATTAGTTCTACAAAAAATTCGATTTGGATACTAAAATATTTTATAATCTTAGTAAAAATAAACTGAAGAGTAAAGACAAATTAAAAGTTAAAAGAGCTCCACTTTACTCGTAAGTGATGAAGTTACGGCCCTTGGATCATATGGGCCCAACTGTCCCCATGGATCCAATTTGATCCAACGGTCCTCATTTCCGCGCGGAGAATAAAGCCCAACTTTTTAGCTCAGAAAACCACAGGGAGGTCAATGAAATTTGACATTCTCAACAACCACCAGAACAGTTGCAGTTGGAGAGAGAGAGAGAGAGAGAGAGTGACTCAGTGAGAGAGAGCCACCGGCGAGAGCACTGAGTCAACTCGGAAGATGTTCCACCCCAGCAACCAGGTGAGCCGCCCTTCTCAAATTTTCACTCACTGCCCTCTGTTTGGCAGCCGAGAAAATGCAAGAAAATAACTGGGTACCCATCTTAGGTTTTAAAGTTTCAAAATTTTCTCTTCTTTTCTCCTCTCTTGATAGCTAGTCAAACGCCCAGCATAGAATTAGCTGTGGTAATTCAAATGCATGTCGTTTTTCTCTTCGCCATTGATTTTTCCTGCTTCGAATGCCAAAAATTTAAACCTCAATTGTGTGCTCAATGCAATTCTTTGGTTTTTTAGATCTTTTTGGTAACTGGGTTTATTTAATTCTCTTCAATTTTTAAACTTGCCGTGGCTGTAAGTTTCCACGAGGAAAAAGAAAGAATGGAAAATCAGCATGCATCTTTGCATTTTCGTCCTTGGCAGTTTTCTGGGGAAAGTGGTGCTTGTAACTGCTTGAATTAGGTTTTAGAATTGACCCTTTAGAGGCGATTGCGATTTGTAGTCCGAAACTTCGGTCTTGAATTGTGTAATTCTTTTCCGGTGTCGAGGCATTAGTGTTCTAAAACAATTTTCTGGTTGATTTAGTTTTCGCTGTAGATACTGCCGTTAATTTAAGAAACTGTGGCACAGAAATGTGTATGTGCCTGCTGCTGTGGTGAGTCAACATTGTTTACAGGCTTTTCTTGTTGGTAAAGAAACGTATTTAGCATTTAGAAAGGCATGTGCTTTTAGAAACTAATTTGTACTTCCATGAATTATTGGCGAGCGGAGATCACTTCTAAGTTGTGCTCATTATTTCGTGCCCAACGTCAAACTTATTGAACAGTCTGCATAGTCTGTTTACATGCATTTTGGTCCTTTTTGTGCTATTGATGCCATTTAATCATTCTTTTGCAGGTTCCAGATCAGCCCCAGCCATTGGCTGTTCAAGATCCTGCAGCTATGATGCAAGTAGATAAACAAGAAACTAGTGTAGTTGTGCAGGAAGAAGTGAAAAATGGAGGCTTCTCACAAGCAGAATCCATCATCTACTACACTAAGGTTAAGAACCTATTCTTGAGAGCCTTTATATTTTGATTTACCGTGCATTTTGGTAATGTATAGTTGATATTTCACCATGCATTTCCGTTTGAGGTATTTAATTCATCGTAACAAAATTGTAGCATTTCAATCTTTTTGTTATTCATGATTAATGAAATTATTGTGGAGGATCCTATTTTGAGCGGGGATGGATCAAACTAACTGACTTTTCAAAGAACTAATCTATACAGAAACTTCAAGATGATTTACAAATGATGGGAATGAAAATTAAACAGCATGAGGACAACTTAAAACTGCTAAAGTCTCAAAAGCACAAACTAGATGACTCTATTCTCGATTTGCAAGGTATAATATCTTCTTCTTCTTCCTCCTCCACTATCTACATTTCATTGGTGATGTCATAAATCTAGTAAACTAAAAAGTTAATAAATATCTAAGCATACGGTTTGCAATATTTTTTTGCGCACTTTTTTATTTGTTTCCATTACCGAATCATTTCATTTCAGTTATTCTAGGCAAGTATCACTCCTCAAGCACTCCTAAAATCGAAGATGATGACCATTCCCGCCGTAAAAGTGAGGAAGAAACCACTGAAAAGATTCTTCAGCATGAGAAGTCTGCCGCAGGCATTTTATGGCAGTTGAAAACTCGTCATGGTACTCAGGTTGCCCTTTTTCCCCCGATCAAGGATGTCGTGGGTATTGTTGGTATGCTTGGCAAAGTAGAGGATGATAATCTTAGCAGGTCAGAGTCCCATATTGTTTGTTGTTTACTTATTTCTTAAGTTGTGGAATTGTACTTTAGTCATATGACCACATAAGTGGTTGTGTTCTGCGACCTTCCGTGCATTTTCTTTTGGTTTTGGAAAGTGGGGTGAGTTTAGGCGACGTTGTACTGCAATGGATATGTTGTTGTAGTGTGGAATGAATACATTGGTAACACCTGGCCATGAAAATATTTCTAATTGACCCCCTCTCCAGCTCTCCCTTTCGCCCCTATCTATCTAGGCCTATAACCATACTGGACCTAGTTTTCATTCAGCTTATTTGGAATGTGCAGGATTTTTTCAGAGTACTTAGGAATCGAGACTATGTTGGCAATTGTCTGTAAGACTTATGAGGGTGTTAAAGCTCTAGAAGTGTATGAGAATGAAGGCTACGTAAAGAAAACTGCTGGTCTCCATGGACTTGGCTCGTCTATTGGTAGGACACTGGAAGGCCGGTTTCAGGTCATCTGCCTTGAAAATCTAAGGTATGTATCCTGTATGCTGTCATACCTCAAGCAATCTGAACAAGTATTGATTTGTAAACTTTACTATATCGACTATGCACTCAAAATCTGTTTTGTTCTTCTGCAGACCATATGCTGGTGCATCTGTGCCTGATGACCCACAGATGAGGCTTGATCTTCTAAAACCTAGGTTAGCCAATGGGGAGTGTCCACCCGGCTTTCTTGGTTATGCTGTAAATATGATTAATGTGGATAGCGCAAACTTATATTGCCTCACAGCCAATGGGCACGGACTAAGAGCAACTCTATTTTATAACCTCTTTGGTCGCTTGCAAGTATATAAAACAAGGGCAGATATGGTTCCAGCTCTTCCTTGTATAAGTGATGGAGCCATTTCTTTAGATGGCGGGATTATTAGGTCAACTGGTGTGTTTTCTCTTGGCAACCGGTAAGAAGCTCTGCCAAATAAATGAAATTGGAAATTAAACTTTTGAACTGTCTTAGATGTTATCGTCATTTGTTAATACTAACAGGGATTTTCTTTGCTGCTAACATCTTAGTTTTTAAACCTCTCTGATGTTAGGGAAGATGTAGATGTGAGATTCCCTAAAGTATCAGCAACATCAGGCCTACCTGAAAACTATCTGGAGTCTGAAAGACAAATCAATGAGTTGAAGTGGAAAAAGGACAAAATGCAGGAAGATATGAAGAGAGAACAAGCATTATTGGACAACGCAAAGTTCAATTTTGACAGAAAGAAGCAAGATTTTCTCAAGTTCCTGGCTGATAGTTCATCATATGTAACTCAGGTAACACCCGTCACATATCTTAACTAACAACAAATTGCAGTACAGTCGTAAAAGTAACCTACCATGTGCCTTCAGTTGCCTGCAGCAACCCGATAAAAAGAAATGATTAGACTAATGCTGGATCCTAGGACCCTTTTTCATTCAGTCCTTCGGCAGTGTTAAATACGTTTTTATTCCATTATTGTGGGAACATTAGGGAAAATAGTTTCATAAATCGTGGATACTGAAGTAAATCATTCAACTTGCTATTCCACTAGACAGGAGCTCATGTTGAGTAGTTCATAGTCTCTTTCTTTAATTTTGTTTTATTTCCTTCCTTCGTAAATGAGCTTTAATTGCGGCCTTTATCATCGCAGCATCAAATTTATGCATCGCAAAGCAGAATGGCCCCGAGGTGACAACTTAAGAGTACACTGAAGGAGCGAGAAACCATCCAACCAAACAGAAGGGGGAGCCTTCTGACCTTTGTCCAGTTGAGCGTCCGGCGGAGGATCAATTTTTCATCTCTGCTCTAGAAAGCCTGAGAAATTGTATTGGGAAAACGCATATTCATTGAGTCTAGTGAGGGGGCTCGCTTGTTGAAGTTTAGGGCTTTGTAGAAGCAGAATTAGATTTGAGGATTTTTTTTTTTTTATTTGTTTGTCCTCTGCTCAAATGCTTGTGACTTTGTGATAGAAGTTTATGCATCATTTTTCCATACAAACACAACCCCTCTCTCTCTCTCTCTCTCTCTCTCTCTCTCTCTCTCTCTGGCGCTATCTCAAGCTAGTCACACACTCATCGGTTGTAACATTTTATCTTCGGTCAAGCGTTGTTTCAAGTTAATCACGCATTGTCATTGTAAAGTTATGCGTGATTCTATCAGCCACTTACAAACGGACTTTTGACCAAAAATAGAAATTGGGTTTTGACTGGACTCTATGGCCCAACCGGATTCCGGTACTCCCAGCCCACCACGATAAACTTTGAGGCCCATAAGAAAAAAGCCCATTACCATTTCGTGCTGCTGCGACTTGAAGAAACAGGCAAAAGCAAAATCCACTTCTCTCGTCTTCTTCCCTCTTCACTCTTCGTTTCCAACTTCAATCCCCCGCCACCGCACCACTTTCACTCTCTAAATCCGGCGGCGCCCGGATCAGGTATTTACTCTCTCTCTAGAAATTTCTCTCAGTTTTGATTTGTAATTTGATTGGCGATCGAATATGTGGGTAGCTTTGATTTGATTTAGGGTTTTAGCATACGGAAACAATCACCATTTCCTTCGGGATGTATTCGTTCTGGTTGTTTCTGCTGTCAAATTTCAAGCTTGCAGAAAAACCCTAGCTGCCATTGTGGATATTGTTGTTAATTAAAATAAATTGGATTTTCGGAGATAATGAAAGGGAAAATTTGGATTAATGTTGCAGCTGCAGGTTAACTTTACTGTAATTTAGTGAGTTAGTTGGTTTGTATAGTTTCGTTCTGGGATTGTATACAAAAGGTAGAGGAAAGCGAAAGAAAATGGTTGTTTTTAGGGTTTAGGAAGAAGAAATATGTCTGTTGTTTGGGTTTTATTGAGGCTCTTTCGTTTCTCCTGTTTTCGGTGATTTTGGATTTACATTTGAGACTGCGGCTTCAACATCGTTGTTAAGGAATTTCGGTTCTGAGTGCTTGTTCATTTTCACCAAGAAAATATGGCTTTTATTGAGTGCTTGTTCATTCTGTCGGTATTTAGGATTTAAGTCATTAATTTCCTTTACTTCTTCTGTGGTTTGGCAGAGAACCTCAAGAGTTAAAAAATGGCTGGCCAAGCTGCAAAATCTGTGGCAAAGACAATTGCAGAGTACCAGTACCCGTGGCGTGAGAAGTTGACTAAATACAGAACCGAGCTATCCAAGGGCGTGTGGGGCTACTGGCATCTAGGGGCATGGAAGCCGCTTGGAATCAGTGCTCGTCATCGAGCTAAAATTCGAAGGGAAGTCCTCCTTGCGGGAGAGGACTGGCCATATGACCCGGCGAGGAAAGAAATGAAAACCAAGAGGAAAGGGCACAAGGTTGACAGGATAGCTAAGGAGAAACGGGAGAACACTGAGAGGCTGATGGCGAAGATGCCACAAATGCTGGCCGATTTCAAGAAGCGCAAGTGGGAGAAGAAGATGAAGGAAGAAGAGAAAGCCAAGGACTGATCGTGTCTGTGACGATGATGTTGGTGTAGTTTTTGCCTGCGTCTTGAATGTTTGCTAGAGCTACTAGAAGATAGATGTGTCCGAATCATCAGTGTATGAATGCCGACTTTTTGTTCTGTTGGCTTTTGTTTTACTTTTAAAACCTCATTGATCACAAGGGGTAACATCTTTTCGTGCAACTTTTTCCCGTTTAAGTTCATAAATCACCAGTTGGATCAAGCCTGTGTTAGAACTGAGGTATATATTTTGAGAATTGCAAATCCAATCGCTGACCATAGAAAGGAATCGATTTTCTTCGGTTGTTGCAATGGCTTGTGTTTGGATTTATCTTTCTATATGTCTCATGTTCATGTCAATTCACGAGCTGATTGACGAGAGATTTTTCAGTGTGATCGGCACATGAAATGGTACATCACGTGTTACTATACAAATGGTGGTACATCACGTGGTACCATCCATGTTCCCGTCAGGGCCGTCACAATGAAAAATTTCTCTTGAAAAAGTTAAACAGTGGTAATTGTTTACAGTACACACATGGTGGCCAATTCTAAAAATTAAAAAAAAAAAAAAAAAAACAAAAAAATTGTTTGAAAGGTTCTACCGAGATTTGAACTCGGGTTACTGGATTCAGAGTCCAATGTCCTGACCACTAGACCATAGAACCTTGTTGTCAACAACGCCTACTATTTTATTATTTAGCTCCTTTCTAAGGGAAAAAGCACGTCAAAGATTCCGATGAATCACAAGGAATAACCATCTGACTTGTCAGACCAAAAAAATAAACAAATGAAAAATGAAATATTTTGAGCTGATCAGATGTGGCCGTGTAAGTACAGGAGCTCCACATAGATTTAAGTTGTGCGAGCGGTTGTAATACATATTAAAATTTTAATGTTTTAGACCAATAATGCAATGTCATCGATACAATTTTCTTTATAATGTTACATATTTTCGTACATTAACTTCTGCCAACCTGAAAGCTCATGAGTTTGTCTCTTAAATGACAAGTTCGAAACCAAATTATAATTGAAAGATCACCGGGATGGTTCCACCCCCACATTTTCATTCCTGCTGGATGCCCGCATCAAGTGAGAAATATGAGGGTGAGGTTTCGTCCCATCGATGTGCCAATTTTCACTTCCTTTCTTTAGCGGTGCTAATTTATCAGCAGTTCTCATTTTCTTCTCTCTTTGCTTCCGGAAAAACACAGATCCAAGGAAGATAAATTGGAGGTAGTGTTAATTTGGATCGGTCCTGGAGCTCATCGTTAGGTGGCTTTGCATCCCGAACAATCTGATCGTAATAATAAGTTAAATTATTCGTTTTGCATGCATGCATGCAGCAATATGATCATATGATTTATACGTATTGTGTCTCGTTGCAGCAAACGTCTATATTTCTGTACATCAGTAAGAATTATACCTTCACAGAAGCAAGAATGTGTGCGCTGAATGATTTTGCTGCTTTCAGGAGAAGAAGATGGCGCTCTACGCCGCGAGTGATGCTATAACTGAAGCCGAAAATCTAACGTCGACAAATGAGTGAGTGATCTTTCTCCGGAGGACTTCATTATCTAACGCCGAAAAATAGTAGTCTGATTGTTTTCTGTTCACGGAGTCTGATTGTTTCCGGCGACCCTGCTGTTCATTAAACGGGGCGTGGGAGCTTAGGAGGAGCGGCCGTTCCAATTGGAAGTGCCAGTCGGAGATGAAGGCTCGAGTGCTTGTAGAGTTTTAGGATTATGAAGCTCAACGCAAGGGCTTTTAGAGAAGTGGTCATTGGTTTCTTTAGGTCATAATCTTCATTCTTTTTCGTGTAATCTTTGCCTTCTTAGATGTTGCGTTGTAGAGACAACTATTTCATGTAAAGTTTTAAATGATAACGTTTTGAGATTTTTTTTTTTTTTTTTTTTTTTTTTTTTGTAAATAAGCCCCTCAAAACTTTCTCGGTTATATTACGGTACAATTTTGACCAAGTTAACTAACATTTTTATGCTTATAGATTTAAATTTATAACACGAAACAATCTAGTTTAAAGATTCGTTTGAAATTACTTTTAAAATAACTGAAAACCTTTTTTGTCAAAATATTTTGAAAATCAATCTTTAGTAAAAATGCAAGTAAATTAAAAAAAAAATACTTGAAATGCTTTCGATAAGAAACATTGTCTCTACTGAAAGCGTTTTTGATTATTTTGAAAATACTTTCAAGGGGGTCAAAATTTTAAACAAGACGTGATGAAATAGAAAATCGATCAAACCTCAAAGCCCTGTTCTGTAAATTCAGATATTTTCATTGTCTTTCTTGCAAGTTAAAAGAACAGTCGAGGTGGAATATCAAATCTCTCTACTTTCCTTTGTTCTCTTCTTCCAAGTTTCAATTTCCAATTCCACCATCAAAATTCCCTCACCATACACTCTTCCCAAAATCTCAGATAAACATATTTGAATTCACCCCCAAATTTCCCAAGCCACTCTTCAAGCTTTCATTTTTCACCCAAAAAATCCATGTGTCGATCCTAATTTTCCCTCGTTTTCTTTCATTTCCCGTCGTTTTCCCGGAAAAGTCCTCTCGCCCGCAATGGCCGCGGCGCTCAGATCCAAGCCCTCCAGAGACACGGCGTCGTCCGCCGTCTCCCAATTCAGGTACTTCGTCTTTAATTACATGCACGCCGGCCGGGTGGCAAGCTCTCACTATGCCCACCGCACCAAGAACGACGACTTGTTCATGAACACGCCCTACCACTTCACTTCCTTCAAGCCGGTGTTGCTCGGCGGCAACTTTGTCGAAAAGGGTTCGCAGATTTTCGATCACCCTAGAGCTTCCCAGAGAGCCAGCAAGAATAGTGATAAGAATTGGGGACGAAAGTTGAGCAGCAGCAGGTGTAACGGTGTTATGTCGTCTCAGGGGGACCCGCCGGAGGTGTGGTCCGGTGATGGAATTGTGGTTCGGGCCGCTCCCGGCTCGAATTTGGTTCGTGGGGGAGGCGGTGGAAGCGGTCCGAGCCCTGGTTCGGGAGGTGGGTTCGATTCGAATTCGAAGGATGAGAATTGGGGTGGTTCCAAGTTGGGGAAAAATTTTCCTACACCGAAGGAAATTTGTCAAGGGCTCGACAAGTTTGTAATTGGGCAAGAGAAGGCCAAGAAGGTGAGTTTTTACGTTGCCTTTTTTGTTTGTTTTATGGTGTTGAGATATCTGAAAAGTTTAGGGTCCTATTCGAAATTTTTTATTATTTCTCAAAACATTTCTTAAGAACATTTCTTGAAAACAATTTTCTTTAAGACTCAAAAACTTTGGTTCTGCAATTCTTGTAAATTTTGTGCCTTTTCTGTGTGCAGGTACTATCTGTTGCTGTTTACAATCACTATAAGAGGATATATCATGAGTCCCTGCAGAAATGGTCAGCTCCATATCCATATACGTATCTTGTTTGAGTCTATGTTTTATATGAAGAAGAATCATTTCGTAGCTTGAGGGTATTTGTACTAAACATATATCATTGGCTTTAACTAGAAGTCATGAAAAGTTATAGTCAGTTTAGTTTTGGTTTCTACTTATAACCCGACCTACCGACTGATGCTAGCTCCTGCTTTTAACATGCTTCTTATTGGGAAATTAGGTCTGCAGGAGATTCAAGTAACGGCAAAGTAGATGCAATGGATGATGATAGAGTGGAGCTTGAAAAAAGTAACATTCTTTTAATGGGGCCAACAGGCTCAGGTAATTTAGAATGATTCTTGAAACTGCTATGTACATTTTCACTACGAGGTAGAATGTTGAATGACTGCTAAGATTTTCTGTGTGTCAAAATTTAAAATTGCGGTTAGATGAGATGCCAAAAGGCCTGGAGACCCCTATGTCCAAGTTGCATTTGTCTGTATCTTATCCATGGATGTTGCATGTATTTGCGTTATAGCTGGAGTTTTGTGTCTTTAGTGCTTTCTTGTTTGGATGTCTTTTAATTGTCTGCTTTTGAAGTGTTCATTAGTCTGTTGATTTGGTTACTGGTCTCACTTGTTCTCTTTGATGCTCTTTCAAGGACAGGGAAGACACTACTTGCCAAAACCTTGGCACGGTTTGTGAATGTTCCATTTGTTATTGCAGATGCAACAACATTAACTCAGGTAAGTTTTGTTACTCTTTGTTGTTGTTTGTAATTTGAGTTCATTTGTAATTGTTAGTTGTTTTTCCTTTAGCATTAAATTTGAAGTCACTATGCTCTATGCAATGATCAGCCTTGGATGTTTTTTGTAAACACTGCCTTCATGGTCCCTAGAATATTCATCGTACATGCATGGTTTTTTATTTAGGTTCTTGTCCAATTTCTGTTGCATGTTCTGAGAACTGTAAGAGTTTAATATGGATTCAATGGCATTGTTCCTGTCATTACGGTGGCCATGACACAACGTTGTTACTTGCAGGCAGGATATGTAGGGGAAGATGTGGAATCAATTTTATACAAACTCCTTACGGTAAATTTTCTTGAGCATATTCCATTTGTGTCCGTCTGAATTTTGTGATTTGATAGCCTATGCTCCGTATCAAGGGCTCTCTTTGGCGTCACATGTGCATTTCATTGTTAATTGCTTTCTGCTTATTGCGATTAATATTGGAATTGCAACAAGCATTACCTAGTGTTGAAACCATGTTTCATGCTTATGGTTTCATACATATATTTAAAAGTCTGTGAGAAACGTAAACATGTTTTAATTGTTTTATGCCATAATTCTGCGGGGAAATTTGAAAGTTGTTTTTTGGCCATAACCTTAGGTATGACTTACCGAGTTCCCACTTATCATGAATTTTTTCTTGGAACTTGCACTTATATGCTTATATTGCTTGGTAATCCCAAGTTCATCTATGTTCTTCTGTATTCAATGCCAGGTTGCCGATTATAATGTAACAGCTGCACAGCAGGGAATTGTTTATATTGATGAAGTTGACAAGATTACTAAAAAGGTGTGTTTTTACGTTCATCTCTCTCTCTCTCTCTCTCTCTCTCTCTCTCTCTCTCTGTCTTTGTGGAAGAAGTTTTCTACTCTTATATATGTACTGACATCTGCTCTTATTTTGCAGGCTGAGAGCCTAAATATTAGTAGGGATGTATCTGGGGAGGGTGTTCAACAGGCATTACTTAAGATGCTGGAAGGGACCGTAAGTGAACGTTTTACATAATTCGGTAGTACTGATGCTAGCAGGCATCATGGAGATGGCATCTTGGCTAAGTCAGGACCCATCTGGGGATATTCTGTACGCAGTCATAGATGTCTCCTTTATGATTTGGATTCATTTAAACAACTATAATCTATGCGCGTTTAATTCTTTGTATTCTGATCTGAGGAGTTCTTATGATCTAGGTTGTCAATGTTCCTGAGAAGGGAGCTCGAAAGCACCCTAGAGGTGAAAACATTCAGGTATTTCAGTGGCTGAAGATATATGTCTCAGTTACCTACATATTATTGTAAACTGCACTGGCTCATAAATACAATTACATATTGATAATAATCATAAATAAGCCTATTCTGCTATTCTTTAAGACTTAACTAGTGCTTAGTCCAGCAAATATCTTTGTATATTATGTTTGACTGATTTTCAGTTGGGTAGATCAGTGAAAATTGGTTCGTAATTCTATTCTCTTTCTTCACAGATTGACACAAAGGATATTCTCTTCATATGTGGCGGTGCCTTTATTGACTTAGAGAAAACAATCTCAGAAAGGTAATTCTATACCCCAACACTGAAATTATGCTATCTTCTGGTTTTCTTTCTCTCTCTCTAAAATGTTTTATGCCTTTTGCTTGTCCTACAGACGCCAAGATTCCTCTATTGGGTTTGGTGCTCCCGTTAGGGCAAATATGAGGACTGGTGGTGTTACAGATGCTGCTGTTACATCATCCTTATTGGAGATTGTAAGTTCCCATCAGTTTTGAATTAACAAGTAACAGTTTATATAGGCTTCCTTCTATTTTCATGTCTTCGTTAGAAATCTATAAATATATGAAAACTGGTTTCTTTGACAGGTTGAAAGTAGTGATCTTATTCGATATGGTTTGATACCTGAATTTGTTGGCCGGTTTCCCATCCTTGTCAGTTTGTCTGCACTAACAGAAAATCAATTGGTTGAGGTAATACTTTGCATTGCATTCTTTTTATTTTCGTAGAAACAGCTCCGCCATCTATGTCATTTGCACAACCATTTTTAATCTCAGAAAGCGAGTGTATGGATTGATGGCTAATGATTCATATTATACATTGCCGATGAGCTTTGAATAAGTCCTTACTTATCCGTCCTGTAATTTGAATATTTTTCCCCTTTGAGAGGAAACATGTATGGTATGACTAATTTTAGTCGAAATGACGGTGTATTATTCTAGTCGTGCTTAGAGCTTTTACAAGTACCCTTTATTATTATTATTTTTTTGTTTAATGTTATTTGTTATATCTACTGTCCCATGTGTTTCTTAGCGGCAAATATGTTTTGTAGGTCCTGACAGAGCCAAAAAATGCCCTAGGGAAACAATACAAAAAGATGTTCCGAATGAATGGGGTAAGTAATTCTTCTCTACATTATAGAGGCATTCACACTTCAAGGTCATTTGTTCAACATGCTGGTTTTGTTTACTTCTAATGATATCTTTGCTTGTTTATGTCCGATTTACAAAGTTGGTTGTCCCATGCAATTTTCTCACTTCCATGATTCGCAATCAATTGGTTCTTAGCTAAATTGCTTGTGCTTTACTTCTCTCAGGTCAAACTGCATTTCACAGTAAGTGCCTTGAGATTAATTGCTAGAAAGGCAATATCAAAAAACACCGGGGCTCGTGGCTTACGGGCTATTTTAGAAAATATATTGATGGACGCCATGTATGAGGTACTCTAACCTTCTCCTTGAATCTTTTGCATCTTTGTGAGTCTTTTGGTATGTCATAGATGCTTGAATTCTCGTTGTATCTTTTTCAGATTCCCGATGTTAGAACAGGCGATGACATAATAGACGCAGTTGTAATCGATGAAGAAGCCGTTGGCTTGGACGGCAAGGGATGTGGAGCTAAAATCCTTTATGGCAAGGGTGCATTGGATCACTATCTTTCGCAGAATAAGCCGAAGGATGTAGAGGTGCGTATTTCTCGTATTCGTCAATAAAATCCTGCTTTCAGTTTACAACCCACGTGTTTTTATACGCTAACGCCTTGTTCTCGTCTAGCAGATTGCAGCCAAGGAGGGTTCCGATGGAGAGCCGGAGGCGGAAACAGAGCTTTCTTCCGTTGTTGCTAGCATGTAAACATATTTTTTGTTGGACCTTATTTTGTGTCCCCAACTCACAATCTTGTACATAATAAACATTAGATTAATAATCAGATAAGCATTATGTATGATTTTTTAAGGGTGGCGTTATCCATACACCGCTTTTACTTTCCACACACTCTTCACAACAAAACTTGTCATTAACTTGTAATCAGAAATGGAGCTTGAGGATGCAAAACAGACAATAAATCGGAAATTATACCTATTTTCGCTCACAAATTAGAAGAATGCTAGAAATCTTCTCATTTTATATATTTTCCTTCGGCTCTCTTTCTTATCCTGCACGTTGCATGATGGTCCGGATATAGATAGACCATGTTATTTATAGACCAAGTTATTTACTTAAACACTAATATATAGATAGATCATGTTATTTATCTCTTGCACATTTTTCATAATTTTTTACCGTTCAGATCAAATGAATTGAAGAAGATAAACAGACAAGTATTAGCAAGAGCGGAGAAGTGTGAAGGGATGCGTGTAGCACTACTTAATGTAAATCGAACGATTAAACGATATTTGATTTGTTGATTGCTTGAATAATTGATTTTAAAAGATGATGTACTAGATTAGAAGGTAAGAAGGAATCAAGAGTGCAAATTGGCCACGTGTCATGTGTGTGGCACAAAGCGTAGAACCAAACCGTATATGCGTCATTACGATATTTTTCTAATCAAATCATAAACGAATTGTCCCGAAACTTTTTGGTTAGGACAATTAACCGGATTAGACAATTAACACAGTCCATAATAGCCGTCCGATTTCAATCCCACTTAATTAATTTTCAGAATCAACGGACACCATCATCTGTCTCTTTTTCTCTCTCCTCACACACAGACAGAGAGAGAGGAGAGAGGAGAGAAGAGAGAGAGAGAGGGAGCGGAGAAGAAAAGAAACCTTTTTTCTTCGGAGAGAGGGGGTTGGAATCCCATCAATCATCTTCCCCCTCCCTCCCTCCCTTTTTTTCCACCTCCCGAAATTTGCCCGGAAAATAATAGGGAAAAAGGAAGGTCTGAGAGAAACCCAGCAATCGGTTCTTCGATTTATGGGTTCGTTTCGGGATTTTGATTAAGTGGGTTTTGGATAATTTTCCATTTTTTTCAATTGGGTTTGGTGAAAAATTCGATCTTTTGGGGGTGTTCGAGGGGAAGAGCGATGGACTTGGAAAGCATCGAGTGTGTGTCGTCCTCAGATGGACTTGATGAGGACGAGATCCATCCCCACCATAACACTCTGCACCCGCATTCTCACCCTCATCAGCACCACCATGAATTTTCCAAGCCCAGAAACAATGTAACTACCAACGCTACCATTGCCGGCCCCACCTCCATCGCTCCCGCCACCAGCGTCCACGAGCTGCTCGAATGCCCTGTCTGCACCAATTCCATGTACCCGCCAATCCATCAGGTAATTTTTCTCTCTATTTTTCCTGCATTTGGTTTTATTTTATTTTTTTGGGTATTGCTAATTTTGTTGCTTGCATTTCTGTTTATTAAGTGGAAATGGAAACTTTATTTTTTGAGTAAATTGATTAATTTGATGTGTTTGCGTTTTCGTTCTATGGATAATCGGTTGTTTGATCGGATTTGTGGAACTAGTCTTTGATTACAGCGTTGTTTTTAGGATTTTGGATAGATGATATATGGTGATTGGGTTTTGTATGTATGAATGAGCATTGTTAACTAGGTCGAGGATCTTTCGGGACGAATCTTTCAGATAGATGATCCGAGCACCGAGCTATGCTGATCTAGTAGTTGAAGTCATGGAATGTGCTAACTAGAGAATGTGAAAAATTGATCAAATTTGTCAAATGCAAGCCCATGACTGTGCAGGGAGGGTGTGTTTCCGAGCTTATATCTGTTGAAGATCCTGGTCTACTAAAATGGCACCAAGTTACGTTTAGGCGGTTCTGGGCTCAATGGATGCCGAAGTCCTGATCTTTCACATACGGAAGATCATGTGACTATTGAAGAATGTCATGGTTCTACTTCTAACTAGTGAGCACCATTGAGATTATCGATCACTCTGCTTTTGTTAAAACTTTAGTACAAGGATTGTGTTGCAATCCAATGAACACGGTTTCCTTACTAACGATATACCGTGTACATTGGAAGTAGCTGAAACTTTTATTTCCAAGACCTCCGTGGCACGTACATAATTGGACGTGCTTATTTCCTTTGGTCTGAACCATAGTTTTCCTTGCATTGGCAAAAGTTTTTATTGAAAGGTGGATATTGGATATTGTATTGCCTTTGCTAATATCATGAGAGGTGTTATTGTATTTGTTTTGAACTGAGCCGTTTTACATAAATTCAAAATTTTCTTATCTGCAGTGCCACAATGGCCACACACTGTGTTCCACTTGTAAGTCGAGGGTGCACAACCGTTGCCCAACTTGTAGACAGGAGCTTGGAGATATTAGGTGTTTAGCTCTGGAGAAGGTGGCTGAGTCACTTGAGTTACCCTGCAAGTATTACTCCTTGGGATGCCCAGAGATATTCCCGTATTACAGCAAACTAAAGCATGAATCAGTGTGCAACTTCAGACCGTATAATTGCCCTTATGCTGGATCGGAGTGCTCTGTTGTTGGAGATATCCCTTTCCTGGTTACCCATCTAAGGGATGATCACAAGGTGGACATGCACACAGGATGCACATTCAACCATCGCTATGTGAAGTCAAATCCTCGGGAAGTAGAGAATGCCACTTGGATGCTAACAGTAAGTGTCGTATTTCTTTTAGGTTGAAGTGAATTGCAATATTATCCGTTGTTCCTTGATGTTGAAATTAAGATTTGCAAGTTTCTGTGGTTCATTTATTGTTTATCCCCCTACTGCCTTTGTCGATGTTTTCTGTTCTATTTAAAATGGTGAAAAACCTATTCTTTTGATCTCATTGGGAGGGCTGCACGCAGTTGATCACCTAATCTGTTTCGGTAAGTAACGTGTTGGCGGATGGGGTTAAATGAGCAGTAGTCCGCCATCCCTTCATTCAAACTATCTCTGCTGTAGAATTGAATACTTTTTATCCAGGACCGCCTGCGTGTTACGGTCATGTTTTGCCTTCTCAACATACTAATACCCGAAACCCTTTTCCAATCAGGTTTTCCATTGTTTTGGTCAATACTTCTGCCTTCATTTTGAAGCCTTCCAGCTCGGCATGGCTCCTGTTTATATGGCATTTCTACGTTTTATGGGTGATGAGAATGAGGCCCGGAACTACAGCTACAGCCTAGAGGTTGGAGCGAATGGCAGGAAACTCATATGGGAGGGGACACCACGAAGTGTCCGTGATAGCCACCGAAAGGTCAGGGATAGCCACGATGGTCTCATTATCCAACGAAACATGGCTCTATTCTTCTCCGGAGGCGACAGGAAGGAGCTGAAGCTGAGAGTTACCGGGAGGATATGGAAGGAACAGCAAAATCAAGATTCTGGGGCGTGCATAGCAAACCTGTGTAGCTAAGACAAATGATTTGGAAAGTTGTAATGTTTGTTGCTTGAGACTGTCGTGTGTTGTACCTGTAACAGCTTGTTCCTGGTACGTTGTAACAAACCGGTTTCTTGAGTTTGGGAAGTTTTCAGCTTTGATAAAATTGTATAACAAGCAGAGGCGTTTTCTTCCTTTTCAATTTGCTTTGTAACATTACTATTAGCATGCATTTGAATCAAGAAACAATTGCAATATCTCTAATTTTTAAGTTATATGAAACGAGGAACCGATTAGATTTCTGCGAGCAATTTGTTCGTACAACTCAAATACTTGCTTCTACGGTGGGAGTTGAACTGATTTCAACAAGCCTTAATAACAAAACTCACTGATTCAAACCGAGAAAAATGATTTATCACAAATTTTCACCAGTTATCTACATTCAAGCGGATACCTGCTCGGTTGCGCTGTCACTTTTGGATTCTGTCTCGACTGAATTTTCGCCTTCTCCACTATGTTCCTCCTGACCAGTCTGTGCAGCTTCACTCGAGGCAGCCTCACTTGCATTTTCTGTGGCCTCTGCAGACCCTGTCTCGGGTTCTTTATTCCCGAACAACTTGGATGGAAGTAAGGAGGCGACAGCAGCTCTTGCACTTCTCTTTGCTGCTTCTGCTGCCTCCAGCTCCTTAGCCTTAGCTTCAGCCTTCTGCCTTTCTTTCTCCTCCATAAGCTTCCCAACTTCGTCCTCTCTCCCTTCCTTTCTCAACAACCCTTTAACAAACTCATGCACCTCCTCATCGAATTCAACCCCATCGTCATCCAGCATTGTATCAACCACATTAAGCACCTCATCGAGTTTCCCAGCATCACTCAACGTCTTCATTATAAACTGATAGCTCGGAATGTCCATCTTGAGCTTCTTCACCATCAAATCGAAAAACAATTTTGCCTCATCAATTTTCCCTACCTTAACCAATCCGTCAGCCAACTTATTATAAACCGCCAAGTTCGGCCTCAGCTTGGCATCAACCATTTTTCTGAAGTACTCGGCTGCATCATCTGGCCTATTCTCCTCGAAACAAGTATCCATCAACAGGACATATGTAAACTCATCTGGATTCACTCCCTTCTCGGGCATTTCTCCATAAAGCTCCTCAGCTTCACTCAGCATCCCATTCTTACACAACTGATCAATCAAATTATTGAAAGACAATGTATCCGGACTACACCTATAGTCTCCCATCTTCCTGAAAACCTCAATGGCATCCTTAAACCTCCCTTGCGCGCAATACCCGCCCACCATCACATTAAAGCTTCCCAAATTCACAGCCAAGCGCCTCGGTGGGTTATGCTCCTGGATCATCCTATCAAACAACCTCAAGGCCTCATCAAACTTGCCATTCTTGCTCAATGCATCCAAAACCGAATTATAAGCCACCGCGCTCATCTTCACCTTGGAACTCTCCCCCACAGCCTCATCATAACACTCCATGGCCTCCTTCTCCATCTCCCTCATGAAATACCCCTTCATCAAGTTCCCATACACAACCCCATCTTCCACAACCCCTCCCAACTTCTCCTTCAACTCCTCGAAAAGCTTGAAAACCCCATCCGAATCCGAATTCTTTACACAACCCTGCATCAAATAATGGTAAACAACTGGGTCCGGGGCGAAACCCTTGACATCAATTTCCTCCTTGAGCTCCATAGCCCTGTCCAATTTGTTGTTATCCACTAACCCTTTGATCAAAATCCGATAAGTAGTTGGGGAAGGGTTGAAAGGGGCGTCATTGATCAGCTGCTTGTAGTGTTCCATGGCGGTATCGGGCTTTCGGCAATCCAGATAAGTCTGGAAGATGAGATTGTGAGTGATGATATTGGGGGCAACCCCGGCCTGAGTGATGAAGCGGTGGAGGTTGAGGAGGTCGGAGTACTTGGACTGGCGGAGCTGAGCGGTGAGCACGGCATTGACGGTGAAAATGGTGGGTCGGCAGTTGGAGTAGATGGAGTGGCGAGTGTAGAGAGCTGCCTCCTCGAGATCATTCTGGCGGATGAGGGTGAGAATGCGGTTGTGGAGGTTGAGGCGGTTGCCGGAGAGGGCCGAAACGGGTTCGGGGAGCTTCGGGGCGTTAGGGTTTATTTGGGGTTTTGGGGACTGTTGCTGTTGTTGTTGCTGGTTGCGGTGGAGAGAGGAGAGAGGGGGTTCGAGCCGGAGGCGGCGCTTCCGCTGGCGTCGTTCGGCGGCGGCTTCTTCGGGGGTGGCGAAGGAGAGGAAGCGGAGGGAGATGACGGAGGGTGGCGTTAAACGGCGGCGGATTGGGGGTTTTGCTAGGGTTTTGAGGTGGGCAAGGAAGGTGGGTTTGGAGAGAGCCATTGATTTGGTTCAGAGTTTCAGAGGTTTTGGGATGATGGGGTTCAGGGTTTAGATATTCTGAAATGGAAGAAGGGATTTTGATCAACATGGGATTTGTGCAAAGTGGGCCTTCAACTAAGATTTTAGAATAGGCCCATTCTTTCCTATGCCCACTTTTATCATTAGGCCCATTAATTAACATTTCCCTGTCTTTTGTGTAAAAGCACTCAAGCGCTAATCAGTTAACATGGCATTAATAAAGCATTAATATCACTCAAGTGGTAGTCAGTGTGGCTCGCTTGAATTTTCTTTTAAATTGACTGAAAACGGTTTTGGGAGGTAAAATGGGTGTGCACCCTTCGCAGTTGAAGAAGATTAAAAGATGAAAATTCATGAGCTGTGTGGGAGGTAAATGTGTATCAACAAGTACGTTACTTTTGTGTGTCCAACACACATCACCAGTAACTTAAGACAATTGTCGCTAGTAAGGTCTTCCACAGTAAGCTAGATAAAATGAGTATGATACCAATATATTAAACTTATATAGGAATCACACTTCTATGGTGGACCGAAAAATTTAAGTTTGATACTAAAATAAGTGTCTTTATTATACTGGACTCATGTTAGACTCATGAGTTCATATATCAAACTCATGGATTAGTACCAATATATTGAAACCACACTAGTGTAGCAAAGTGTTACAGAAATCAAACTCAAAATGTCTGATTGCTATATCTCTATCTATCAAACTCATCTAAATCGTTGTAGACGACCTAGATAACTAAAGGACACTTTGTTTTCATCAAATGGGAATACGATATTCCTAATATAGACACAAAGGTTTAACTATTGTTCTCAAAATCACCGTCTAGACGTTAGGCAATTGACCACTATCTTGATCAATCTCTAGGCGTTTGAAAATTTTAAAAAGATGCCTAGACCTGCTTTGGCACCCACACACTCGGTCTCATCTAGGCATTGGTCTAGGTCACAATTCTCACTTAGACAAAAAATATATAACTTTCATTTTGCATTTTATTTTTTTAATAAATTGCAAGAGACTTGTTGAATACTTAGATGAACACACATTATGTACTTGTTCCTCATGTTTTCATTATATTCTAATATTTTATAATCTATATGTTATTATATTTTGTAGTTTATGTATCCATAGGAAATTATGTATTTTTTTTAAATATAAACATATACTTATTTATACAAATATATAATAAATTTACTTAAATCTATCTAATCCGCTTAAACCCCTTTCAACCACCAAGACGTTAGACTCTAGCTCATCGACTGATTGGTGCCTAACCTCGTATTTAACACACACTTCAAGAGCCGCATGTTAAAACACATACTTCAGGAGAGGGATTCATCGAGTGTGTGTCGTCCTCAGATGGACTTGATGAGGACGAGATCCATCCCCAGCATAACACTCTGCACCCGCATTCTCACCCTCTTCAGCACCACCATGAATTTTCCAAGCCCAGAAGCAATGTCACTACCAACGCTACCATTGCCGGCCCCACCTCCATCGCTCCCACCACCAGCGTCCACGAGCTGCCCGAATGCCCTGTCTGCACCATTGCATCACATGCCACGCCGTCCTTTTTGTGTCCACCAAGCATTTCAGGAAATCCCTTTCGCACGTTACGTCGATAACATTCTTAAAATTCTATCAATATCACTCATCATATTGTGTCGTCATATATATCAATATTTATTGACAATGACATGTACGCAACTTGGTTCGGTTGACAATAACAACTTCATCAAGAAGCCATTACAATTGCCACCGAAAAACTAAGCCCACTAAAGGCACAAAATTGGATGAGAAGTGTTCGATGAAATGTCTCAGTGAATAAACAGAATTTATTTTACGCGCTTCGTGCTCTGTTTTATCTAAAAAACTTGAACCTTTAACATTGGACTCACCTAAGATTCGAATCCTAAATCTGCCATTGGTTGATAGGCAGTACAAATATGATAATGTAACGTTAATATATTGACTAAAGTTTGATATCAAATAATCTCAATATCATGCATGTTGCATTTTTAATATTACACCCATCAACTTCGATTAAATTTTTTAATACCATTAACACCTTACTCTCTTCTTCATTTTTTTTAAATAATTAATTGATAAGGATGTCTCAAAAAATAAAAAAATTATTTACACTTTAAAATTTCATTTTGTACTCTTAAAAAGATTTCTAATAATTCAGTTGTCAAATAAATATATTTAAATTTCTTTTCTTTTGAAAGATTGTCAAAAAATAATAATTGTGCGACAAGCTTTTCTATTTCCAATCGAATTGTGACCTTTTCTTTTGGTCGACACACTGTGATCATGAAAGCCAATTATATATATGCATGTTGTTCCTTCACGTGTACTGACGCCATTGCCTAGCCAAGAAAGTTTTGTCTAATGAAAACATTGTTACGGGAATCTGATAATAAAAATTTTACGTGTTATTACATGAGTAGATGTTGGATGATATGATAAATATAACTGTGTATGTCGATTTTAAATATATATGTTGTAATTTGAACAAAATAGTAACGTCATGAGATATTAACAAAAAGGGCCAAAAAAACATTGTATGTTGATGTTTCTATTAGTCGAGCGTGTATATACATGATTATTTTTTGCTTCTGAACTAAAACATTGTTTATGATTTTACATACTTAGCACGCTGGTAGAACTTATGTAGTATATAAAAATATAAGAATGTGAAGAAACATTTCATGAATTTTCTATAATATTATAGTTCAATGTCAATTTTTATACTAATATTATAAAATATTATACCACGAACGTAAGATGTTAATGAGTTGATAAAAAATCTTGCTTCTACAGAAAAATTGAAAGAGAAAAAAACAGGAAGATGGAGGTTCGTGGAGTTTTGGAATTGTCTACGTATATGCTGGAGTAAGCTCCACGTGGGATTTGTCTTATCATCTTTTTGACTTATTTTTATTTCCGTGCGTGATCTCATCCCCAGAAAATATATATAATAATTAACCAATTTCTCCAAACAATCATTATTCAAAAAGGAATAGGATCATATCCGCAACTTTTTGTGAGAATTAATTAATCGTATTTATTTATCGTATATCGTGTAGTTATAAATTATTTTAAAATTTTAATTTAAAATTGAATATAAATAATATCTAACGAAAACTAACTGCACGATATACAATGAACCGAACAAGATTGATTGATCATCGAATCTCCACAAAGAAAATCCGGCGAAGATCCTTGTCCATGTAAAAAGATATTATTTTCAGTACAGCTTGCAATTTGCAACATAAATGTATTTTAGCCGAAAAAAAAAAAATAAATATGTCCTTAGCATAATATATACATAGGGTGTCACATAAGAATATAGGACAGATATGTCATGATACAAAAGGTACGAAAAAGAAAAAGAAAAAGGTCGTGTTAGCAAGAAGGTCCCATCAAATAGTTTAAATAGTTTGCCTTCACAAATATATGGAACCCAGTTCTTTCATTTTTAAGCAAATAAGTGGTGCTTGCTCAAGGAGAATGAGAACCTTACATGCACAAGATAATCTGGTTTCGAGCGATCTAAAATTTGACTCATATACAATGGCATAGATATCTATATAAGTCCAATATCAAATTGTGACTTGGATGTGTTAAATGAGATATTTTTCAGTGTATTCGTTATATAACAATATATCATATGCTATTAAACCAGTAGAGATAAATTTGTAGACGTTCGTATTTCAGAGATATTGAAGAATCTCTCTTTCAAAGGAGGTGAAGTAGAAGTATTTCATGTAGATGTCCTCTCATTTGACAAAGTAGAAAAATAAATGTTCTAAATGTCGCCAATATTATTGTGACAGTCGCCTATTTAACCGTAAAAAATTATCTCTACAAAGACTCAAAATATTAAAGGAGACCACAAATTAGTGTCGCCCAACTCCCAAGTAGTTGAGAATTTTTTTTTTTTTGATTGTTAGGACAGCTACACCCTTCCCATATGGGATCAATTATTCAAATCGCCATCACAACTGGGGATCTCTATGCATTTTCCTTACTTACGGAGGAAGTTCATGTTACCTGGCGTCGGTCGCGTCTGTTTGCTAAGAAATGATGAGGGGAATCTTCTCGTTCTGGTACAATATTTTATAACAATGACATAAAATTGACGTTAAATTGTAATGTGACAGAAAAAATCTTTAAGAATCTCACTATTGATGTTAAATAGTGCGGTGATAGAAAATCAATGAAGAGTTTCATTTGAGAGACGCCCTTTAGCATTTCTCTTTTGCTAATGATGATTAACAATCCCATCCTACCCGACTAAAAGTCATCTGTCAATGTTGGACTTTCGGTCGCCAACCAAACGCTTTCGCAATTAATTTAGTCTACATTTTTTAATTCGTAACCACACCGTTGTATTAAAAAAGTTCCATAAAAAATTGTTGATAACATGATATTTTCTATTTCGTTTTTTTATTTTAACTAAATAGAAAAAAGACGTAGGGGATGATAAAAAAATGAAGGTTGTCGTAAGCAAGAAAGAGCAATGCAGATCACAAATCTTATAAAAATGGGGTTAGATGAACCCTTAAATAAGTAAGAAAAAAATAAGGTAATAAAAAAAAAAGAAAGAAAGAAAGATTTGGACGCATGCATATGCCCAGTGGCGCCTCTCTCTTTCTCTCTCTCCCCCTCTCTCTCTCACAAATCGTTTATAAATTCACAAGTAGCAGCCACAGTTGGCAAATTGTAACGTTGAAAACTATACGAGGAAAGCTCTTGAATTTAGAGAGAGATAGAGGGGGGAGAGAGAGAGAGAGACGGGTAAGTTGCTCGGCTCCATATCGACGGAAGCTGAGAAAACTAGGAATTTTTTACAGTTTTACGACAAAGATTTGTATTTGGAGACAGGCAGAAAGAGTTAATCTTCAAAAGCATTAATATAAACACCTCACGTAATTTACTCTTTGGAATTGCACTCTCTCCTCGCAGGTCAGCTCTCGTTTTGCTCTCCAAAGTTTTATTTTTTGTCACTTTTTTTTCTTCATGTTCTTGAATCAAGATTGAAGCTTTTTTCGACTTTTGAGCCGTTCGTTGGGTAAATGGAACTGGGTGCTGCTCCTTTTTTGTTTTTGTTTGTAATTGTGTTGGTTTTCATTTGGTTTTTGTTTGGTTGCCGAGAAAATCTGGGAAAATTGATCACCGACTTTGAATTTGGTTGCTACTGATGAATATTCCTAGCGATTAGATTTTGCATCTTTTTCTACTTTAAGGTAAAATAATCTAAACTGTGAAGAGGGGATTCGAATTCAATTGCAAAGTAAAGCACATCCATTCTAGTCAAAGCAGCTACGCTCACGCATGCCAATCACCTTTTTATGTTGGTTAATGAATGGTTTAATTTTCTGGATGAAAATTGAAAGCATGATGCCGATGAGCATATTTTTGATAATAAGAAAGACAATTTAATGCAATGCTGAATGTCATGATTTTTATGTTGGTTAATTCTAGAGAAAATATCTATTTAAACCATATTTCGTAATTATTTGATGAGGATTGGTTCACAAAATGCTATCTATAATCTATGTGGTCCCTAGCAACGAAACCGATGTTTGTGTTCTGAGATAATAATGCTCAAACATTTTCTCAGCAAGAACAGTGAGAGTTCGAGAGTCTTGACTTTGTTCTTTAAAAGGTTTTACTTTTGAGATCACTTGTAGCGTGACTAGCACTCAGATTTCAAGGTATTACTGCTAAATTTCGCGTTCGCGCTGCAGATATCTTGGACCGCGAAAAATAAATAACTATTTTATTCGGGTTTTCACATTTGTTTTTGCATTTGAAAGTAGGTAAATTCTTGTTTGACGGCTTGAGTCCCTCTAGAGGAATATAAATAGTTTGGTAATTCGTAATTGTTTGACGGCTTGAGCCTTTATACTGCTTTAAATATCAAGCACCTTACTGGCAATGACCGTGTGTGCGCTTGAAGTGTTTTGAACAAGTTGTGCATTCGAGTCTGATAAAATATTATTGACCGAGTACCATTCTATCGCGATTTGCTGCTAAATTGTTTATATTAAAAAAAATTGAAGATCTTAGCCACCCGTCGTTTGTCTTGCTGATTGTTCAGGAACTCTGAGTGAATTATGTTGGTTTGTTAATGGGCTGCTATTGTTCAAAGGAAGCTAAAACGCCCGGCTATGAGGACCCTGCGACTCTTGCTGCTGCAACACCTTGTAAGCGTGCTTTTTCACCCTTCTACTCTGCTGCAACTTTTCTCGTCTACATCTTCGTACTTCCACTCCTAAACAGTCATAACCAATCAGAGTCATTTTTTTTTTTCCATTAAAGCTGCTTTTGAAGTGATAACAATCTTAGTCATCCATCACCTTTTCATACTGAACTGATAATTTGAGATCAACATGGATGCTGCGAAAGATATTGATCCCATATTCTGCCTCCTGATCATTAGAGATCGGATATTAAGTTACCCAAATGGAGAGTAGTAAATTTGAATGGATTTTTCTTTGTCGCAGTTACTGTGAATGAAGTAGAAGCCTTGTATGAGCTTTTTAAGAAATTGAGCAGTTCGATAATTGATGACGGACTTATCCACAAGGTAGGTTTGCTATAACTTTCAAGATTGGTTTACCTTCACTTATATCATCTCTTGCCAGTCATCAAATGTTTTAGGTGCCAAATATAAGTAATTACTCCAAAATTTCGGGTGTTTATGTTCAACCGAATGGTACTATTCTGTCATCTATCTTTTTTGAGCAGGAAGAATTTCAGCTCGCGCTCTTCAGGAACAAAAATCGAAGGAATCTTTTCGCAGACAGGGTGTGTGATGCCGATTCCTCTTCTCTATTCTCTTAGATTATTTTAGTTCATTCATGCTAAAAGGAGTGTGATGATGGGGCAATATGGGGAGGGAGACTGATGTTCATTTTACGTGTGGAAAATCTCGTGTGTGTTTATTAATAAGTAAACGCTAGCAATTGTTCTTCATCTACAATACATTAATCTTTGGGTGTTCATGTAGATTTTTGACTTATTTGATGTCAAGCGCAATGGGGTTATTGAGTTTGGAGAATTTGTTCGATCATTAGGCGTCTTTCACCCCGATGCACCTGTAGAAGACAAAATTTCATGTAAGAACATTACCCTTATCCCCTATATATCAAACTGCAATCTTCTGCAAGATTATCTTCAATTTTATCTATCTGGAAAAAGAAACAAAATTGAAGACATCTTACTAAAATGTGTTGTCATTTGCTAAGTGACGGTGGGAATTGTTTTGCAGTTGCTTTTAGACTCTATGATCTGAGACAAACAGGGTACATTGAGCGAGAGGAGGTCGGTTTCTTACCAACTTCTTTGTTTTTATCTCCTTCTCTTACAGTTTGATCTCTCTAGATGAAAATCTCTTCTCGTAACTAAGGTAATAGTATTCCATGACAGTTGAAGGAGATGGTGGTCGCACTTTTGCACGAATCAGATCTGGTACTCTCGGATGATGTCATTGAAATGATCGTGGATAAGGTGCGAATTCATATATATACACTGACCCGTACTCTTCTTTGCTCAGTTAGCTGAATGTCCTTAAGTTCTTTGTCTTTTTTATTTCCGCAGACATATAGTGATGCAGATAAGAAAGGTGATGGGCGCATTGATGAAGAAGAGTGGAAGGAATTTGTGTCGAAGCATCCGAATATGATAAAGAACATGACTCTCCCGTACTTAAAGTAAGCAACGTAATTAACTTGAAGTTCGTCAGTCATTAGATACAAAACTCGGGTTTGAATTGTAAAAGTTATCTACATCCTTTAAGAACATGTTTTTTACTGTCACTACCTCAACGTGTTTCTTATTTCCCTTCTTTTTCTTACCATTTTGCAGAGATATAACATTAGCGTTTCCTAGCTTTGTGATGACTTCCGAAGTTGAAGATTCAGAAATGTGAGAGTATCACATGAAAGATGCTCATGTGCCAAGATGGTAATTACTTCGGAGGGCTTTCGAATGAAGCTACTCGCACTTCATGAGGAATAAATTTCTATGGTGACACTTCACCGGCAGATAGAAACCTCGAGTTTAAGATGAAGTTGCGAAGAACTGCTGACGAATTTCATCTAAAAAATTGGATGCTTGTACGAGTTGATCCTTCAATAAAAAATTCTACGGAATTTTAACGAAAAACTTCCGGCACTGTTCACTTTAATGAAAAACCATATTTTTATACTAAAAAGTTAATTATGATACTATTTACTTTATCATTTATTTTGCTCTTGTAGTTAAAACTTAAAATTTTCAAGTCATTTTCATTAGTTTTCTTAATTTTTTAATGGCATTAGCTCAAATAAAAAAAAAAAAGAATTCAAACTTAAATAAAAATTGGGCCCACTGCTATCCAATTTGCTTAACCTCTCAATTCAAAGCTCACATACGTTTTTGTGTGTGCACATTTATGGTAGTTCCCATTTCCATTAGGTTCCTTGAGTCTTCCTCAACCAACTCCTTTTTCTGGTGTTTAGCTGTCTTTAGATGATAACAACAGATGAGGACCCTCAACTCCTTCACATATATGGTTAGTACACTAAACGTGAGAATGTTAAGGATAGTCGCTTTCGTGCGCATATGGCTCCGAGCGTTTATAAAAGTTCAAACTAAGAGCATACTTCTTCAACTTATTATCAATTTTGCATCGAAGAACCGTACATAACTCTACGAAAAATCTTATCACAGAACATTTGATGTAGGAGAAACATTACAAAGGGAGAGCAGAAAACAAAAAGGATCCGAATGACAACGTGACTGCACATACATGTACAGACTATACACTTATCTTTGCCAGCCCTAGATTTGAAGAACCAGTCGAGATATTGAGGATAACATGAGTGCAACATAACCTTTAAAAATTAAGGAAAACTAATGAAAAGGGTTTGAAAACTTTGAGTTTTAACAATAAGGACAAAATAAAGGGTAAAGTGAATAGTATAAGGATTGACTTTTTAGTGTAAAAATATGATTTTTTTGTTAAAATAAACAGTATCGTGAATTTTTCGTTAAAACTTCCTAAAAATTAAACGATATTAGTTCATTCATGATTCACATAAAGAAACATTACAAAAGTGGGTGGTAATTAGGTCGTGTTTGGAAAATATAATAATACAATAACTCATACTTCTCACCCCAAAACAGAAAGCAGACAAACAATGTTGACCTTGTATCTATCGATTCTATGTTTACTGTCAAACAGTATGTAGCAAAGTGACATTACGGACTTCGTAAAACACCTAACCACTTAAATCTTTACTGTCATTCCTCTATATGATTTTAACTCTCCATTCACGTTATAAGGTATTAATATCATATTTAATATGCATACAAAATATATCACGTTTATCTGCACCATTCATTTAGATTAATATCATCACGTAACAATGAGATAGCAACGAATTTTTCTACTATTTCCTAACTGTAACATAGTCATAAAAACTTTGAGTTTTAACGATAAGGACAAAATAAAGGGTAAAATAAATAATATCATAATTGACTTGTGTAAAAATATGATTTTTCGTTAAAGTGAACAGTTTTTTTATTCTTCATCAGCATGGCGCGTGCACCATACCCAAAAAAGTAAACCAGATCTATTTGTTGTTAATTAGTTGGTAAAAAAAACGATTAAGAATGATTAAGCAAAACAAGATAGAAACATCACAGCCTTCTTCAACCGTTGTTTCCTAAGTAACATTTTCAACGCACATAGTGCTCACATCTCCACATCTCTCTCTCTCTGAAGAAACAAATCGATTCAGTGATTCCAAAGAATCGAACTTTCTGGGAATTCCAAAACGATTCTCTCGTTTTTCCCAGGAATCCAAAACCCCACAACTTTTTATTGCTTCCGAGCTTTCATGGCCGATCATTTTCACAGGTTCTGCTCCACCATTTATTTCAAGCTCTTCACTTTTTATTGTTTATTTGATTTCATTTTTTCATTGATTGATAAATTATTTTTCTATTTTGTTTGTTTTTGTCGGGTGGAGGTGCAGTTTGGTAGCATTTGATCGGATCCAGTGGATGATCTCCTGCAGTGACAAAGAGGACCTGGTTATTGGGATTTCTTAGAAGGTAATAGTTTGTAATTAATTACATGTTTTAATCTTAATTTTGCTTTAATTGCTGAGAAAGTTGTGTTGAAGTAAAAAGATAAATTTTTTATTAATGGGTTTTGGATTTTGATTTTGAATTGCTAATTGTGGGCTTGATTGGTGAGGAAATTTTGTTTTGATTGATTGATTTTGTAATATTTGTTGATTTAATGGATTTTAATTGATTGCTACTTTATGGTGGTTAGATTGATCTCCTGTGATTGTTCAATCAGTATCGATACTTTTTGTAATGCAACCAGTTGATGAGGATCATAAGAAGAAGAATTTAAAGCGTTCGAGATCATTTACTTTCGACATGCCAGTGACCGACCCTAATTTGACACAAAGTCTTGATGACTGTGTTCTTTTCCCACTTGAAGAGATTGTGCAATACCCGTTGCCGGGATACATTGCTCCCACTTCAATCAGTTTCAGTCCCGATGATACTATTATAACTTATTTGTTCAGTCCTGATCACACATTGAATCGAAAGGTATTTGCTTTCGATCTCAAAACTGGCAAGCAAGAGTTGTGTTTCAGTCCCCCTGATGGCGGACTTGACGAGAGTAATATATCACCAGAAGAAAAGTTGAGGAGAGAGAGGTTGAGGGAGCGCGGGTTGGGAGTGACACGGTATGAATGGGTGAAGACAAGCTCGAAAAGGAAAGCAATCATGGTGCCATTGCCAGCTGGGGTGTGTTCTTTAATACCTGGGTTCAATCAAACATCCATATACATGTACATAATTGTATTTTAATTTTTACAGATTGAGTTCTCGCTGATGATATGGTCCTTGCTTTATGTACAGATTTATTTCCAGGATCTTTCTAGTTCAAATGCCGAGCTTAATCTTCCGAGGGCATCAGGTTCACCAATTATTGATCCACATCTGTCACCAGATGGTACAATGGTCGGTTATGTAAGAGATTGCGAGTTGCACGTTCTAAATTTGTTATACAATGAATCTATACAGTTAACGTATGGTGCCAGAGGAGATGTTTTGGTAAGTTTTCTATACCGGTAACCGTAGGTCTGGATTAACTGAGCCACTTCAGTAATATTAGTACTATAAAATATTTCTATTACAATGAGTACTGTTTTAGTGATAGGAGCTTTAAGATAATATCCTTATGACTTTTCCTCTGTCGAAAATTTTAAGTAAAGACAGTAAATTTTAAAGGTAGTTGAATTTCTGATCATTTCGTTGATGTGAATCTGGTCTTTTTTGTGTTGCAGACGCATGGCCTTGCTGAATATATAGCTCAGGTGAGAAGTTCATGTAATAACCTATTTTTATTTAGATTAATTTTTTTTCTTTAGAAATTTCTCAGGAGGTTAAGTTAAAACTATTCTTAGATTCTCTGAATTTTACTCATTACAGGAAGAAATGGATCGCAAGAATGGTTACTGGTGGTCTCTAGACAGCAAATTCATTGCATTCACAGAAGTTGATTCTTCTGAGATTCCGCTTTTCAGAATCATGCATCAAGGTAAAAGCTCTGTTGGTTCAGAAGCTCAAGAAGATCATGCCTATCCCTTTGCGGGAGCTTCAAATGTCAAAGTTCGCCTAGGCGTGGTTTCTTCTGCTGGAGGCCCTATTACTTGGATGGATCTTCTGTGTGGGGGAACAGGTCAACCAGATAGTGAGGACGAATATCTGGCAAGAGTAAATTGGATGCATGGAAATACTTTAATAGCTCAGGTAATGAACAGATCACACAGCAGATTAAAGATCCTTAAATTCGATATTAAAACTGGGAAGCGAAAAGTTTTAATGGTAGAAGAACAAGGAACATGGGTTAGCTTACATGACTGCTTCACACCTCTGGACCGAGGAATAACCAAATTTTCAGGGGGATTTATCTGGGCGAGTGAGAAAACAGGATTTAAACATCTTTATTTGCATGATGCCAATGGAACATGTTTAGGACCTATCACCGAAGGTGACTGGATGGTTGAGCAGATTGCTGGTGTAAATGAAGCTGCCGGACTTGTTTACTTTACTGGAACCTTAGATGGGCCTTTAGAATCGCACCTTTATTGTGCTAAGCTACTCACGGATGGAAACCAACCCTTGCAAGCTCCAGTGAGGTTGACTTGTAGCAAGGGGAAGCATGCGGTGGTGCTTGATCATCATATGAAGAACTTTGTTGATATACATGACTCCCTTGATTCTCCCCCTAAAGTTATACTGTGCTCCTTGCACGATGGAAGCTATATTATGCCTCTGTATGAGCCGTCATTAACGGTTCCAAGATTCCAAAAGCTTCAACTTGAGCCACCGGAGTTAGTTCATTTGCAGGCTAATGATGGAAAAACTTTGTATGCAGCTCTATACAAGCCTGACGAAACAAGATTTGGACCTCCTCCTTACAAAACTTTGATCAGCGTGTATGGTGGACCGAGCGTGCAGCTCGTCTCTGATTCTTGGATTAATACAGTAGACATGAAAGCGCAGTTTCTAAGAAGCAGAGGCATCTTAGTATGGAAGGTGGGTATCCGTCTGAAAAAACTTTACCATTCCGGGTTTTCTATGTTTTCTAAATTTTATTCTAACTGCCGATTTTTCTTGTTTACAGTTAGATAATAGAGGAACTGCTCGGCGTGGGCTGAAGTTCGAAGGCTCTTTAAAATACAATTGTGGTCAGGTTGATGCCGACGACCAACTGACTGGAGCCGACTGGCTTATGGAAAAAGGGTTGGCACGAGCAGGTCACATTGGATTGTATGGTTGGAGCTATGGCGGATATCTTTCAGCTATGACTCTTGCCAGGTTTCCTGATGTCTTCCGGTGTGCAGTATCTGGCGCCCCTGTTACATCGTGGGACGGGTATGACACATTCTACACCGAGAAATACATGGGACTGCCTTCTGAGAACGAGGAAGGATACGAGTCTAGCTCGGTGATGCACCATGTGCACAAGATGAAAGGAAAGTTGTTACTTGTCCATGGCATGATCGATGAAAATGTTCATTTCAGGCATACTGCCAGGCTTGTCAACGCACTTGTTGCGGCTGGAAAGACTTACGAGCTATTAATTTTTCCAGACGAACGGCACATGCCACGGCGTCATAGGGATCGGATTTACATGGAAGAGAGAATCTGGGAGTTCATAGAAAGAAATTTGTGAAAAAAATGAACCACCTGTTTATATCTTGTAAAATTTTCTTGTTGGTACCCTATTTCGTTCTTCCAATTGTTATTGGTTGTTCTGTTCTAATTCTCAGTGATAAATAAATTTCTTTTTCTTGAAGTGCAAGAAACTGAAACAACTGTCAAACAATCAACAGCAGAACTTGAAAATTTTCTCTGAAGTTCTTTAAAATCTCAAAACTTAAACGTGACCTCTGAGGACAAGGTAGGGTTTTCGCAACTGAGCTTGAGCGTCCCTCACTCTCTCCATAGACTGTAATGGCGTGTCTGAACTATTCATCTGCTTCAGTTTCTGTTCCTTCTCGAATTGCTTCATGCGCTTTTCTTGCGTCCTTTTGCCAGGCCCCTTCCTGTGGAATGCGTGCGAAAGTCTGTTATATGCTTCCTTTTGCGTCATAGGCCGACCTAATTCATAAGTCATCTGAACTGCATCAGTATCATGTTTTACTTCAAGGCTTCCTCGCTCTTTCAGCAGCTTCAGAGGACCCGATAAGCCTTTCCCAACCGCGACTTCACGAAAAATTCCATCTGAAACGCCTTTCTCCTCCTTATGGTCCTCTGCTGGAGGAATAATGTGTTCTTTGTCTTCACGTTCAATTCCATCGTTTACTTCAGTCCATCCACCAGCCACATTCACCGTAGTTTCTTCAGCATGATCATCTTCTTGCATATTGGAAACATCTTCGCTTTCAGGATCCATGTGGGATTGACTTTGATCAAGCTTGAGACCCACCAAAAACTCATTCGTCTCTGTGATGACAACCTTCTCTTCTCAGGACTGATCTTCACTGCTTGAGGGGATTCGATTCTGATCATCATCTGCTGCATTAGGAATCTGACTTTTGCCAGTGCTGGTGGTGGCAAGGAATGCAATTGCTCCTGGACTACCGGATGGTTTCTCCTCCTTTTCGTCTTTCTTTCTAAGAGCTGATTTTCTTGCTCTCTCCAAGGACCTGTAGAGATCCTCCTCCTCATCATCTGCAGAGATAACATTAAATTCATTATACTCCTGATCAGCTTTAACAGAAAGCACTTTTTGTTCAAGAAGTTGCAACGATTTAGATGCCTCGTCTGCTTTCGCATATGCTACCTTGTACGCGTTTCCTTTCAGCTTCCAATCTTTCTTTCTCCTCTCTAACTCCCTGCCTATTTGCACCATTCCGAGAACCAAGATCAGCAGCACCAAGCCCTGCCGAGATTGCTTCTGCTTCGAGGGCATCCACATCTAGTTTCTGCTTCTTCCGGAATGATTTCTTATTCTTTGGCTTCTTAAAATTAACCTCCATTTCTTCCTGAGCATAGAAATCAGATGTTCTTTTTTTTAGAGATATTGCTGAAGTCTTCAACCAACTTTATCCCCCTATGGAGCTCTTCAAGCTGCTCGAGCTATTTGAATTTCTTCGCTGCTTCACTACTAAACCGCCCTCTTTCATCTAGGGTTAACCCCTCAGCAGGAACAGGATCATCATATTGTGGAAAAAATTTCTTCTCTAAACCTTTAAAGCACTCATCATGATCGTAAATCCCTGCTTTTCTCTTCGCTGCCTTGTAAGCCTCTTCGCGCTGCTTCTGCTCTCCAATCTCTACATTCTCAAGCACATCAACCTTTTCGTTAATATTGTCACCACCATCAGCAAGAACGCTCTGATCTTTGAGTGTCAAAACAACTTCCCCGCCTTGCATTACTTTTTCGATTCCATGAACAACTTTAACTGCGGCTAGGTGATTACAATCATCCTCATCCTCATCGTCTTCACTAATTTCTCCAACAATGTTCTGTTCCTCGAAAACCTTTGAAAGCTGCGATGCTTTCTCCTTTTCAGCATTATTTTTCAGCTCGATCTTTCAACTCCTAACCCATGCTAAACTATCATCACAAACATCTGCTGCTATCGTCTTCTTTGCCAATCTCTCCTCCTTCGCTTTTAGTACCTTGAGCTCCATTGTTGATAAATGTACTCCGCCACCCGATCAGCATTCTGCTCGTTCCCACCAATATCTTTACGCTTTTTGCTCTCCTTTTCTGATCTCTCCTTTTCCTTATGATCCTGACTCCTATTATTCTCTTCCGCCCTCTCTTTTTCTCCTCCTCGATTCTCTCGATACCTCATAATCTTTCTCCCTCACATCACCATCTGTATCTTCCCTCCTAGCCCTAGTTCCTCTATTTTCAGACACTTGTCGTTTCCTTTTCGATTTTTCTTTTGAGTATTCACTCCGATGATATCTTTCTTTTTCAACATCATAACTACTGCTTCTTGTCCTCATCTGCCGCTCCCGGTCTCTACTTCCACCATCATCCCTCTCGTGATCCCTCCGACGGCTACTCTTCTGTCCACCCATGTCCCTTAGCAGTTCGCAACACGTTCGATTTCAAGAGGAACGAAATTAACTCAAGAATTTGAGGAATGCGGCACCAAAAACAATTGTTCGAGAAAGAAAGAATGTAATAAGGTAGAAAAGATGTCACTCGTCGCATATATATAACACAAACCCTAGGAAAACTTGAGTCCCAAGCCACTTGGAAGTCCCAACTAAACTAGGAAACCAAATCCTACTTAGTATTTGCTTATTGTTATGAGAACAAATTGAATAATCCTACTTGGTATTTTACAGGTGATAGAATAATTTACACTAAATTCATCTAAACTAAGGGGAGGAATTCAAATACAAAAATGGACGAATGCTCTTAAACAACTGAACTAAAAGCCACTTGCAATCCTACTTGGTACTTACTTTTCGTAGTTTGCCTTTTTAACGTCTAAAGATATAAGATTGCCTCGGGTAATAAGATGGCTACTAAAAACAACAATTTAAGGTTATAATCTCATGAATGTCTAGTTTGCAACAAACTTATTCTCCAACCCCTTAGTGTATATGTATTGTTGTATCCAAACAAAAAAAAAAATTATGAGAGTAAAATAGTATAAACTGATCTTATAAACTAATATTTTTCAATAAATATACTTATATGAAAGATAGATTGTTTTAGTCAATCATTGAAACACATCAAAGACATACACAATACACGATTTTTTTTTTTCTTTTTATAAGAATGACAATGTTAGTTGGTTAAATAGTTATTAGGGGAGCAATGGTGATCAAACATGCACCATAATGCATAAACATGATTGAAACCTGTCAAAATCGATAACAACGAGAAATGACTAGGGATTATTTAGATAATAATTTTTTCATTTAAAAAAACAACCTTTTAGGTTTTAAATAGTAATTATATATTAGGACATATAAGTCATTTAATATTAAAATTATAAATGGAGATAAAACATTCCCATGCACATCCTTATTTATTTATATTCTTTAATCCTTTTTGCTTATAAAAACCATTCAACATACAAAAATTCACTTCCAAAAAACACCACCATTCTTTTTGAGAAAAACTAACGAATAGTTTAAAAAAAAACTTTAGTTTTAATAAAAATGACAAATAAAGGTGTAGTGAATAGTACCGGAGAAAGATAAAAATGTGATTTTTCGTTAAAAGTGAACAATATCGGGAATGTTTCGTTAAAACTTCTTTCTTTTTATTTTCATCGTGCTCCTTTTCTTTATGTGCTTTTGGTTGCAGAAAGCATTTTCTAGACCTTCGAAAACCATTCCTAAATTGGCTCTTGGAATATCATCATGTTTGCGTTTCAGATGTTTCGGTCGGTTCAGGGGAGGAGTTGTAGCGAAAGCAATTCGGCCCCTCCATGTGAAAAATCAAACGAAAATACATGACGTTGTGAACCATATCAAAATTTGGGTGGGTAACATACTTATAGGAAAGAACCATGTGAGCATTTGGTGTTTTGTGGCACAAAAATGGGTAAAAAGTTCAAAAATCGCATTCGTCAACTTGACTTGGTCATCTCCCACCACCACCTCCACGACGTGAGCTGGCCATGTCCTTTGTCCTTGGTCTTGGAAATGGAGGGTACCCATCTATCTATCCCTGCCCAACCTTCACTTATGGGGGGGACCAAAGAAAGGGGCACTTAGTTTGACCTAAATACAATGACAAAATACTACTTGCAGCAACCCATATAATTCATCATAAGTTACTAGCTTGTATGCAATTTGTCCACTCCAAGAAATTCGGCTTTTAAGGTGGGTTTTTGGATCGAATGGCGATTTCTAACGAGACGTTATTCAGTCATTTCTCACTTCCTTTGACAAATTATGTGCAAGGAAATGGAAAGATATTATCGGGTTCGGACAACCAGGCCACATGGCCGTTCGGCCAGTACAAAGACGGATGGGGGATGTTTTGTGCCTATATTCACATAGTAGGGTAGTCAATACTTTTGAACTTTTCAGGAAATGGATGTAGATTTGTGATGTTATGCCTGTTTATGGGGTCACATCAATACGTTCTAAGAAGAATTATTTGAATATCAACCTCATTGATATTATCAATTTCATAAGTATCATACCAAATTTCATCAATCGAATCACTTTTCGAGAAATACAAGACATCTAAGTCACACAAGTAAAGAGATTCATTCATTGATAAGAAAAAGAAAAAGAAAAAGCGTGAACGATGGTTGGATTGATGATGAAATAGAATCATGGGTCTCGAATAGCGATTCTATTGATGATAAAGAAAGAGAATTTTTGGTTCAATTCTCCACCTTAACGATAGAAAAAATGATTGAACAAATTCTATTGAGTTTGACTCATAGAGATCATTTATCAAAGAATGATTCTGGTTATCAAATGATTGAACAACCGGGAGCAATTTACTTACAATACTTTGTTGACATTCATAAAAGTATCGAATGAATTATGAGTTCAATACATTGTGTTTTGCAAAAAGACGGATATTCCTTGCTCATTATCAGGCAATCACTTATTCACAAATCTCATGTGGGGCTAATAGTATTCATTTCCCATCTCATGGAAAACTCTTTTCGTTCCGCTTAGCCTTATCCCTCTCTAGGGGTATTCTAGTGATAGAACTGAATGATCCTATTTGGTCAAATACCGATCGTCAAACTCCTGTGTTCCTTTCATTATAGTATTTTCATTATAGTATTTGGCCAACTATTCCAAGGGTTTTCTTGTTGATGATACAACATAATTGGCAATTGTTGGCCGTGTTAATGAGATAAACTTAACTCCAATAAAATATAATTGTTATAAGAAAATTTAAACATATAAGATTATGCGATTGACTTGAGATACTGCTACAATGACATTTTCATGAGAACCTTTCTCCATGTTAAAGGCGGTCATAATTACAAGTCACCTAATTCAAAAGGCAAAAAAGAAGTTCCACAGAAGACGTTACATGCAAATTTCTCTCGTTGTAAAAAGTAACCCCATTTGTGGACTTGTGGCCCAAGTTTCATGGTATTTCATTTTTGATGAAATATGTTTTGTAGTTTCAATCTAAGCTGCTTCGAGGAAGGTCAGGTTCCTGGCTCCCAGTACAACTTTTTCTCCAAACCGTCTACGACAGCACCGACACAAACACATCAAATTAAAATCTAATCAACTGTATTAAAATTGGCAACGACTACAAAGACAAGAGTAATTATTTGAAAATGACATTAGTGTCCTCCAGTACTACATTATGTAGATAAGAAAATCAATCCTTTTTTTTATTTTATTAAAGGGAAGACAACTAGTGATAAATCACGGTTATCCACCTCTTTCGATTCTAGAAAGGTTATGAGAAATTTCACCCTACTCATGACCAAGTCAAGCAGACTCATGTAGAAAATCAATCCGTTAGACATCTACTACGGAGTTAACAACACTTTTTTGTCCAAAAAAACAAAGAGCTAACAAAAATTTTCGTTTAAAGTGTCGTTTGCTGTCACTCCAACTTGGTCTTCAAATTTTATCTTTTAATTTAAAATATTAATATTTTGATTTATCTTATCTTGTAGGATTCGAGTTTTATTTCTCGTTCTTTTAGCTTTACTAGACAATAACTTTGGATATAATATATTGCAGGACCCAATTTGTTAACTTGATATAGGAACTGGCCTTATATATTTGCAAGGTCAATTGCTAATTTGTTAATTTGTTTAGCTGCTACCTTCGTTGAATATGCGTTTTTTTACGTGGCATAACAAATCTAACTTTACTGCCGAAATGCTACCTTCCTTATATAAATTGTATATCATCATTTGAGTTAAATGACCAAAGAGAACAATACAACTTATTCACTTATATATTGTTGAAAAAAATATACAACAAAAAAAAAAACACTATATTCTTACAGTTACCAAGGGAATAAGTGCATTTACCCACTAAAGAATTACCGCCGGTGTAATTTAGACTGATAAACCGGCCAAGAATGCCACCCCGGTGGACGGCAACCATGACGACCCATATATAAACTGTGCAACAGTGAACTTACCGGCCTCCACCGGAGAGGTAATAACCCGATACCCAGGCCAAGTTACTCGTTGCCCTACCGCCGCGCCAGGGCCAGAGTTCATGTATTCACCATAGTAGAGGGTATCTAGGGCGAAATTCCCATTCCACTCAAGCCATCCACGCGGATGAACGTGATCACCAATGAACGATAACATGTAAACTGTCCTAGAGTACAACTTCCACGGACGGCCTAGATACGTCGGGAAGCTACCCTTTGAACCCTCGAGCTCCGGAGTGGCGAGGATCCGGCAATCATGGATAGAAATGCCTGTGTTCTGATTCGGGTCCTTCCGGTTTTGGGCTGTGATCGTGTTTTTTTGATTCGCCATGGGCTTGCGAGCGTAGAGGCTACACTTTTGGAACACTACAGCCGCATTGCCAAAAATGAAATCCACTGTCCCGTAAATATCCGTTTCACGGACGAATTGGCGATTCGAGTGCACGTAAAATGTGTCTTGGTATCCGATGATGCTGCAGTGGTAGACCACAGCGTGGTCCGCTCCTATTCGGAGGGCGACGGCTTGGTGCTTGTCCGGTCCGGCGTAGTTCTCGAACGTTAGGTCACGTGCAATAAAACCAGCTCCTTGAGCAGCTGTGGACCAACAAGAAATAAATTCAATAAACCATATAATTTCTGTATTCACCTATAAATCTGGCTATGAAATATGGCCATTGATAAGTCATCTACCTCCAATAATGTGATTTGTGTTGCTTTCAACTATTGTGGGATGGAAGGTTTGGTGCGATGCTGTTGTCCAATTTCCTTTCATGTCTAACTGGTAAAGTGTAGTTAAATGTGATAGGATTTGATTGGACAAGATTTGGATGGAGGAGAAGATTTTGGATGGGATTACAAAAGAAGGTTGATTTATAGACGAAAAATGAGAACATTCCACTTATAGATCCAGAATAATTTTAACCCTAAATTCCAAAATTTTAAGCTTACAAGGACTCCAATGGAATAATTTAGATGCCACCTGTTTGTAGTAAAAAAATGGAAGAAAAAGGCTAACATCTTAAACATGAGAGGGCCTTTCATGCAACCTATGCAAAATTAAAAGTCAGTGAGTGGTTAACTTATAATAGTCTCGAGGGAAACAGTTTATGTCCACCCATGTTAAAACTTCATTTTCGATTTTTATTTGATTTGTTCAGTCAAATTACCAAAACCAAAAATAAATGAGAAGATGAGAGAAAAAGAGTGAGTGAATATCACTTCTCGACATTTACACAATTGGTAGGTTTTCTCTTCTTGAGCGATTGGGTTAGAAAGGTAATTTGGGGTTATGAGGTCAGACAAACGTCACCAAGTTGCATCAAACTGAAAGCTTCTGTTAACATAACGGGCCACGTGTAAGTAGTAACTGTTGTCATGCATGGTAGTGAGTGGGAGGGGCCCACATGTTATTGGTGACCATAAAGAAAAGAGGACAATGATTCGAAAATTACAACGTGAAAAGAAGACGGCATTTGACGGAACTTACCGAAAGTTGCAGTGTGGAATGTGGTCACTTTCTGCGCGACGTTTTTCCCTCCGGTAATTATAGTTTTGCCCTTCCCGTCACCGATGAACATCAAGTTGGTCTTCTTCCTCGCAACCTTCAAATTACTCTCTTCGTACCTAAAATATGAACAAGAAATCATCCTTAATAATTTACCCCAAAAGAGAAAAAAGAAAAGCGAATTACACAACGAAAACTTACTTGCATCAGAAATGTCACGCATAACAAGCCATTTACACAATCATTTAACAATACTTAAGGCTAGTTTGGTATTGTTGTGCTTTGAAAAAAAAACTATTTCTGTTGTACTCTAAAAATAAGCTCATTTTACTTGTTCATGTTTTCAGTTTTTTTTCACCTAAAACTGTGAAAATTAACTATTTTTAAATGTTTACCAAATACTTTTTTAAACTTAACTTTTTTTTATATTCACTTTTTATAAAAATATTTCAGTACCAAATCAGTACTTAATCAAAATAAAAGTATTGTCATGGCGACATTCGAATGTAAGAGAATTTCTTTCGAAACTTGTGCATTCAAACATTTTGAAGTTTGTAGTGCATGCCAGCAGAGAGTTTAATTGACCACACAAGTCAAGTTGTTGTCACATTACATGCAAAAATCAAACGTCCACTGTACGGTTGATGACCCGGGTAGAAAACGACGTTTACTACTAAGAGCATATTCAAAAGAGATGTTAAAATATTCAAATCAGCAGTAACAATAACAAAAAACAGCATTAATATTTTTTAACCGATAAGTTAAATTTGATGTGGTATGACATAGATTGACATATCTCCCTCTTGTTGCCAAATTTGACAGCACCTTCAAATTTGTTTAATTAATTATTAAATGCTTTTTATTAATTTTTTATTGCTTTAAACTATTATCTTTTGTTTCTTTTCATTCCCAATGCAAAGAAAATACATATGCACTATTATTTTATGTTTAAAATTTGACATATCGGTTGAAGATTAAAAGTTTAAAAGATGCCAAAGTGCCATTTAAGCCTCACATTTAAATTTTAGATTTAAAATTTGACATCTCCAACTCCTTTGGAGATGGTCTAAGATTTTTTGGTGTATCGAGACACAATTTAGCATACTAAGTGTCTTAAATCAAATAATTGGACACATAAAAAAAAAATCAACTACTTATATTGTCACGCTTTGTGTACCCGTATTCCTGACGTATTAAATTCTTATTCGTCTATTACATAATCCAAATAATGTATGCATGTGTCATGACTTGCGACCAATCTCTACCGACCACCACCACACGACAACATAAAGAAGATAAAATAAAAATTTCAAGTTCCATTGATGGCCATCAAATTAATTTAAGAACATGACATCACCAGTTCATAGAAAAACAATGGGGTATTTATGTAAAAGTGATGGAGTTAGGGGGAGGATTAATAAGTTCTCTCACACGATTATAGCTGTGTGTGAAAAAAGGGAGCTCACTCAAGTCAATGCTCCAATCGATACGCACAAGGAATTAACACAAAAAGTTAGGAGAAAAATCTTTTCACGGACATAATGTTAACCTAAAGCAACTATCATCGGTGCTCAAAAAGTAATTAAACGAAAAAGAACAACGATAAGGTTAGGAAAATTAATTGTTTAGATCGAATTTTATAAATTATATGATGTGATTATTAAAAAAAATATTATTTAAATGTTAATTAACATGTTTATTTTTTATTTATGTCACATAACATAATTTACAAATTTAATAAAAGTTATTCTATCTAGGATTACTAAAAGAAAAAACAAATGTTTACATGAAATCTTTTCCGAAACAACTGCCAAAACCACTTTCAAAACATAATTTTTGTCATAAAATTAATATTATTAAAAAGTACAAAATTGACTGTATTAGTGGCGCACTCTCACAACCGAGGAGAGATTTTTCAATGTGACCAGCACATGAGGTGGTACATCATGTGTCACTATACAAATAGTGGGATATGTGTGTTAAAAAGTTAATAACTTCAAAAATAAAATATTCTAACCCTTACATAAAAACACGTGATGTATCACTCATGTTCCCGTCATAATAAAAAAATTCTCCACAAGTCACAAACAATCAAATTTAAAAAGCAATATAATTAAGTTCCACCTCATAATTCAGCCATAAGGAAATTTAACTTTAATAGCGATTATGAACAAGTGATTAGTTTAGTGCGTCTCTAAATGATTAATCCAAAAGAAAGTAAAAAGGGTAGGAAAAGATAGTACGAAACTAAACAACTTTATGAGTGAGTAGTGAACTTACCTTCCTGCTTTGACGTAAATAATTGTCCGACGAGAACTAGACTCCGGCGCCTTTTTGATCGCCTCCGCGATCGTCTTGAACGTCCCACTGCCATCTTTCGACACGATAATATCCGCCTGTATCTGCGATCCCGGCACCACCAGCAACCTCCTCTCCCTCCTACCCAACCACCTCGGAAAATCTCGCGAGACATTGGCATTATCCCCCATTATATCGCGCTCCATGTCGGAATTACCCAACAACCTCCTCCGCCTGTTCTGTATCGGGACTCCGGAGAAATCGCCGCCCCCGATCGCCGAGTAAATTGCGAGGCAGTTGCTCACGAGTTCCGACAAGTCCTTGAGCCGCTGGTCCATCTCGTTCTTGACGTCGCCGCCATGGATTTGCTCAAAACCCTCCCCGCACGTGTCCTGGTTCGAGAGCGCTGCGCTCAGCCACGTCAGCACGTCCTGTGTGGACGTGGACGTGGACGTGGACGCTGCGCCGGGGATGACGGAGGTGAGGGCACGGGAGAGGGCGTCGACGGAGTCGTCGAGGAGCTCGAGGCAGTCATCGTAGGCGGAGCGGGAGTAGGGATCCATCTGGCGGTAGGAGAGGGAGGAGGAGAGGTAGAGCGCCTTGCTGAGGCGCTGCAGCGTCATGTTGAAGGAAATGTGGACGAGGTCCTGCTCCGACGCGGTGGTGGAGCCGGGGAAGTCCAGTAGGGAGTCGACGCAGAGGGAGGGGAAGCGGGTCGTGGCGCACGCGTCTGAGATGGCCTTCGTGGGCTTGCGGTGGAGGGCGGAGGAGGCAGCGGAGTTTGAAGCTTTGGAGCGGCCAGCGAATAGGACGACTGCGGAGACTGCGGACGCGAGTATGAGTGCGACGGAGAGGAGAGAGATTAGGATGAGCTTGTTCTTGCGGCTGCGGCTGGTTGAGGAGGTGGATGACGTGGCGGTTTGTGGGAGTGATGGGTTTTCCGCCACGTGGTGCTTGGAGGAGCCTCCTGGCTCCGACGGTTGGAGTCTGCCGTATTCCATATCCCTTTAGTAGAACTGAAAGCGGAAAGTTTACGACGTTGTTAGGACTGATATAGTGAAATTCACTGAAAGGGAGGGAGGAAATAAGAGAGAAGAAGTGTGGGTGGGGTTTAAAGACGGGCTGTGTGTATATATATAGATAATTAGGAAATTAACTGATTTTTAAATTAGGTTTAAAATCTTAAATAATATGAATTATGTGGGGACGTAGGAGAATAAAAGAGGTTGTTGCGAGGTCGATGTCGAAGAGGGGATGAGCTGGCTGCTACTTTCATTTCTACACAAACTTACAGCCCAAGAATGACTTACACGACATAGAACGCCATAATAATACCGTACTCGTGATATGTAAATTGTTCTCCTCATAACTTATACGAAGAGAGCCAAAAGAGGTTTCCATTAATTCCTCCTTCCTTTCTATCTTCCTTCTTCTTAGTTTTTATTTTTTACTTAATTTTGGTTTAACTAATATTAATTTCTTTGAATATTGCTTTGAACAAGTGGAGTAGGAGGGGATAGGAAATGTCCTCTGTCTGATGTCAAAATCGTCGTTAAAGTTGAGTGCTGTGGGCAGTGCATGCATTTGGCAATTTTGCATGATTCTCGTAGCTCTTACGCTAACTTGCATGCTAAGTAGTGCGTCTTGCTCCTTTTTTCGTTATGTTACATGAATTATTAATTATACTGGATGTTGGTATTGATTAGTGGATTGTACATTTTTTTTCACTTTTAAGTTTTATCCATTAGAGTATCCAGTTTCAACAAGAAATATTACTTTTGGATTTTTATCACGGGTCCTTGAAATAGAAAAGCAATTAATTTGCTCCTTGAAAATGGATTTAACAAATTAATTTTATGTTAATTTATATGGTGCCATTGATTGGATAAGTGTGACCCAGTCCAGTACCATGTTGTCATACTAACATAAAATTTGACAGAAGATAAGGAATGACCAAATTGGTTTGCCGAAAACACTTCAGTAATTAAATTAATTGGTTTTCTACTTTAGAGATCAATTTAATTATAACGTCCAATTTGAGAGGTCAACCATTATAAAAACCCTATGAACTTTATAGGGATTCTGGCTAGAGAAATAAAATTTTCACTCAAAACTTTTAGAGTACATCAATAATTATTTATATTGGATATTGTAATAATTAGGGGTTTAAGAATTGTTAAACCTTATGTTTTAATCCGTTTGAACAAAAGAATCAGGTACCTTTCCGGGAATTTAGCTGGCTGTATAAAGTTTTCACTTTCCCTACGTTTGATAAATTATAAGCTATTTTTATCTGGTAATTAAACTTTGTCAATGTATATTTTAAAAGTTTCAGAAGAGTGCTAGGTAGTTTTGTTAAAACAAATATGTATTGAAAGAGGCAGAGTTAGTCAAAGGTCCCCACAGTTTAGCAGGGATTCATTAATACAGAGTTGGGCAGTGAATTTAAGCTAAATTTTGTAACAGGTCAGCTCTTTTGAAGCCCTAGTTGTTAGACAAATAAGAAATTAATTATAATTAAATTTTCATACGAAGAATGTAATTCTATATATTGTATTCTCATATCTATGAAATTATTCATTCAGCCAAATAAAAATTTCTACATGATATTAGAGCAGGGTTTGGTGGTCAGACAAGAGAAATTGCTAAAATTTTTGGATGAAATATGACAAATTTTAGCACCTTAAACTAGACACCATCTGTAAAGTTAAGTTGTTACCTTGCTTAAAACAAAGTCTTACTCTTGAAGTAAGCTGTCACCCCTTGATCACTAGCAAATCCACAGCTGAAGTAACCTTCCACCATTTGTTTAATGAAAGTTGTCTCCTTTCTATTGACAGCTTTTGCTTCTCTCAGCCCATTTTCACTTATGTCATAACCAGAACTAAGAGGTTAAAGTTTGAGAGAGAGAGATCTAAGCCAAGAAATACTTGGAGTCAGTGATAGTTGTTGGATCTCATAGTTTAGAACATAGTGAATCATGTAAGTTTCTTGTGCTGTTTGTCGAAATATAAAATATGAACTAAACTAGGGCTTTCCAAGCAATGGATTCATGACCATGCAGGCTGCGTATAAATTTTGCCATAATATATATCGTTCCAATATATATAATGATATGCATGTGGTTCAATATCATAGTGAATTTAGTTTTGGGTTTCCATTGGGGGGCTAGATTCGAAACTCTCCCTCTTTTTAATTAAAATAATAAAATTAAAATTATATATATCATTTATATATAGATCGATGTGATGCTTCCACAATAAATTGATCTTCTTCTACTTGTACATTCTTGGTCTTAATAATAACAATTTGATTAGGACTGATATGTACTTTTTTAGGGTTTGAGATAGTCAAAAATCAGACGAAACACGATGATGATGCTTTCAAGTTAAAACCTCATCAACTCCACGACGTACGTTCTCTTACATTCGGCAAACCATGTCTGCATCCAAATAGTCCACAAATTGACCACCAACTACTGATGAGGACTACTGGTGTTTAGCCGATTAGGGGTTTTTCATTTGGTCCGATTTACACTAGGGTTGCTTCCTTATTACCAACATATAACTATAGTCTATATATGTATAAACAAATGTGATGATAACATGCATGTAATGATTTTTGGTACAAGTTAGATGCATTTACAGTTATCGATCCATCCAAAGTTGATATCTTACCTTGCATATACAACTTGTTTATGAGTTGGTGTTCAATTAATATTTTGTGGACTTGGCGTTTAATAGAGCAAATTAACTTGTTTATGAGTCGTACGACGTCACACGGGCATTGACACCACAACGTTAAGTGCTAATTAACGATATAGTGTCATACTTTCAAGTTTTTATTTGTATGATTATGGCATGTTAGCATGTGACACCTCTATGGCATGTTAGCATGTGACACCTCTATAGCGGTATGCGCATGGTGACATCAATGAGACAAAAATGGGGCCGCTGAGATTTCACGGACAGAGCATCTGACAGTATTAAAATGTGAGTCGATCAATTTTCTTTCTCTAGTACAAGCAAAGCCTAAAACCTCTCAAGTCAAGTACAAGTTTGACTTTTTCTTCTGTATACGAAAGAGGAGCTTCTCGTGTTCTTGCGGTTTGCATGTTACGTGACTCCCGATTAGCAACTCACTGTAACTTTCTATGTCTCTAGATGCATTATCACATGCCTTTTAAGGAAAGGAAAAAAAAAATTAGTTGTGATTCGCTTCTGACCATCAATTCATCAAATGGAATGTGAACAATCCATTCTCCTTTTTTGGAAACAAGGGGCGCTTTAAGTTTATTTTGTAAATCTCGATTCATATATTATCTTTACAAAAATTCAATTCATCTGAAATCATTCATCCATTCAATTACCACGATGAAATTTCAATTTGATGCCTCAAATATTTCCAATTTAACTAATATTTTGCAAGGATAATCTATGAGGTACAGCTTAAAAACTAGACGGTTCGAATCATTAAAGTTTAATATGAAGTAAGCCCTACAACTAATCCCCTTTTTTTTTTGCAAAAAATGAGGATCGTTCCCTTGAAGGCTCCTTACATTATGATATTTGATCTGCACGCTCATTATGTTAACGGACGTGATGTAATTTTTGTATTATCATCACTTTATATTGTTTGATTGTACAAATTCACTCTAAATCAGTTTTTTTATCACCTGGAATAATGCACCAAATTAGCATTGTTATATAGGTTTGTATTGATGAATAAAATATTATTCTATCGTCTCTTGTCAAAAAAAAAAAAAAAAAAAAAAAAAATCATATTCTCCTTTATTTGGTTGCCTACAAACTAGTTACTTACACAAAAATATATCGACGAAAAGTAGCATATGCTCTGAAGCACAATAAAAGTTTCAAGTAAATGTATATACAAAAAGTAAAACCAAAATGGCATACTTAAAAGGAGATTTTATCTCAAAATTGTATTAAATTTACAGTATGAAGAGTAGTATTTATCGATGAACAATTATTTTGATTTAAATACGTCGTCTACTTAATTAGTTGTACATGAAATCTAAGAAAAATGATTTGGTTGTCTAAAAATCCAATAGTGATCCAGAGAAAAGGAAAGAGTTGACCAAATTGCTAAAATTTGAGGAGATCTAGTGGAAGGGCCTCTTGCTCGCTTCCTAATCACATGATTTGTTTCTAATTAACATTTTTCTAGATATACATTTAGTATTATTTGGAGCCATGCACTGATTAATGCTACAGCTTCTCTAAGGAATGCTTGACAAAAACTATTCATCTGATGCAAAAATTCGCCACTGTATACGGCTAGATTCTATGCATGGCTCGTGTGCTGCTGCCAAAAACCCTAATTGCCACCCTTTTCTTTTCATTTTAATTATTTTAGTAAGAAAAATATTGTAACCATAAAAGAAGATAAACGCGATCGAGTCATCAAAATAAGAATTTTTTTTTTTTTAACAATTGAAGTAACTTAATACAGATCTTACTGCTGATATGAGTTCGTTCCACAAAATTCTCTCATGATCTGAGTCATCTATTTTTAAATATTATTATGAGCATTTTATATTTGTCAACAACACTATTCCTTTATTGATCAGATTAGTTAGATAACTAGTTAACGGTGGACACTTTTATACATAAATGAGTGTTTCATATATAGTTAGGTTTTCTTTAAAGACCATCGGCATGGACATGGTGGAGCTGTCCACATGCTTCCCTAACTAAAACAGCAGTATGATCCGACGGTTAAAAATTATTATAGATTTTAAAAGATTAAAACAGATAGATCGTTGGATGAAATTTCAAAAACTCGAATTATTTGATCCGGTGACCTTAGTGGAATTGATCTCTTTCCCAATTAATGGAGCGTTCGTGTTCCAATCATTCTATTGAGAATGATTTGACAATGTATCAGTAGCCCATCCACAAATATTATTCAACCAGAAATATATATATATATATATATATATATATTTTTTTTTTTTTTTTTTTAATTTCGCGTTGGTTTTGTGGGGATACAATTTGACTATGAAGTGTGAACCAAACCAAAAGGCATCGAAATTATAGCTTTAGTTAATTTTAAAGATTTTTAGGGCTAGTTTGAGTTTACTAAAATGTGACATCCCACATCGCCTAGGGGAGTGATCCTTATATGTATATTCTCATCCCTACCTAGCACGAGGCCTTTTGGGAGCTCACTGGCTTCGGGTTCCGTAGGAACTTCGAAGTTAAGCGAGAAGGGGGCTAGAGCAATCCCATGATGGGTGACCCATTGGGAAGTTGCTCGTGAGTTCCCAAAAACAAAACCGTGAGGGAATGGTAAGCCCAAAGCGGACAATATCGTGCTACGGTGGTGGACCGGGCGGGGATGTGACAATTTGGTATCAGAGCCTAACCCTGGTCGCGTGTGTGCCGACGAGGACGTCGGGCCCCTAAGGGGGGTGGATTGTGACATCCCACATCGCGCCCTGGTCGCGTGTGTGTCGACGAGGACGTCGGGCCCCTAAGGGGGGTGGATTGTGACATCCCACATCGCCCAGGGGAGTGATCCTTATATGTATATTCTCATCCCTACCTAGCACGAGGCCTTTTGGGAGCTCACTGGCTTCGGGTTCCATAGGAACTCCGAAGTTAAGCGAGAAGAGGGCTAGAGCAATCCCATGATGGGTGACCCATTAGAAAGTTGCTCGTGAGTTCCCAAAAACAAAACCGTGAGGGAATGGTAAGCCCAAAGCAGACAATATCGTGCTATGGTGATGGACCGGGCCCGGGAAGTGATTCGCCCTGGGCCAGGATGTGACAAAAATTTTTCTAAAAGCAACTTCTTAAAAAGTTAGAGTTAAAATTGTGTTAGTAAATAAAAAATAATATTTTTTTTCTTTGAAATCATGGATCTAAAACAGCAGAAAGTAGAAATCGCTCTACTCATGCTAGAAACCGCTCTATCCATGCTTCTTAAAAGCGTTTTTATAAAAAAAAAACTGGTGAACAGTAACAATTAATAAAACTTTCAGGGTGAGAACCTTACCCAGTCTCTTTCTCCAAAACCTGATACTTCTGCTGTGACGAAGAAGCATTTTGAAAAAACGCACAGCAGTAACAATAAAATTAGTACAAGGTAGTTACATTGCTTTGAATACCATGGATGGATTGATGCTACACCAATACTTGCTCAGTTTTTAATATGTAAGACATTCCTCCCCGTATAAAAATTTAATTAAGTTTTGACGTGTGTGCAAGCATTTTCGCTTTGTATTTCCATGAGTTAATGGTTTACATATGTTTTAAACTGAAATTTTATACAATCAGTCAGTATGGTGAGGACCCAGTTACTTTGTTAAGATCTAGAAGCAAGATTTTGATTGGTATTGATATATACTATAAGAGCAGAAACGACATGACTTCCCCTACTTTTGCTGGTTTTAAATAATTGGATTGTTGCTTCCCATTTTGTCCATATTAATTAAGTGAAATCACATCAATTAGCAGCTTAAAAGCAAAAGGAAGGGGACACTCTTACCAGGTGTTTGTGCGAATTAAAAGACCTCGATTTTACTAGGAAACTCAATTTCCCAAATAACAGAAAGTGGAAACTGCACAACGCGATTCGAGCAGATGTGGTTTCAAATGAACTTATAACACAGTGCCACGCTTACTTAAAATCAATTTGGTCGATGTACACGTAGGGAATTTCACAAGAGAAAAATTGATAGAGAAAACAGCTTCCACCCCTTGTTTTCCCTTTTGGCTAGATAGGTATATCACTGATCAGTCACAGGCTGATTAAGCTAATTAACTTCCATATAACTATAACAAGGATTAGTCTAATAAGTATAAGATAATCAAAGATTTGGATGCGTTCCTTTTAATGCCTCTTGTGCTTGTCACACCCACATATATGCCAGTATGATGCTTATAAATGATGGAATATGATTCTCCCTCCTCTAAATCCTCATCCTCTCCACTCACCTCCTATTTGAACGGACACGATTAAGCCACATTAATATCTGAAGTTGATTTCTATATACAAAAAATGAAAAAGAGGAAAGTGAGAAAGGAAGAGACCGGAGGGGACTAGAGGAGAGGAGATTTTGAGGGACGAGAATCCTTTTTCATAAATAATTGACCAAGTTGGCCTTTTTTTTTTTTTTTTTTAATATTTATTTTGAGTACTTGACACCTCAAATTTTTGTACTTTTTTTTTTAACGTTGGGATAAAACCGTTATCATCACTTGAAAATAATAAAAAGATAATGTATTGTCAATAATATTGTGTGCAAATAGAAATAGGGAGATGGTACGTATTAGTGCCAAGTTTTAATTAGTTAGTTAGAACTATTCAGACTTGACAAAACTCATGGATACAATTGTAGGACAACTGTCCACTATGTTGATTGAGAGATATCATATCAAGGACATTGAGAAATGGCTATGATTTCATAAAACAAAACTAAGAGGGGCTCAATGTTGGTGATAAGAAGCCATATAAACCATGTTATATGGTCGTCGTTTATGCGTTTAGTCATTCTCGGTGGCCAAACCTTTGCCAATCAAATGTGAGAGATTTTTCAATACCGGGAACATCGAGTACATCAAGTGTTATAATACAAGTGGTTGAATACTTAAAAAAGAAATTTCTTGATCGCTTATATTATGATACTTGGTATACCAAATTATATTTCGAACACACTAAAAATTTGATGCGAGAGAGAAAAGAAGAAAAGGACGAGGAAATGCATGGGGCATGCGTGTTGAATTAATGCCGTAGTGGAAGACTGGAAGTTTGTTGTGCAGTACTTGGACCACATTGTGTGACAATATTACTAGTCAAACAAACACAATAATTATTGTACTTATTGGGCTCCTTTATTTTCATTACAGACAAGATAATTTACATAACATGATTTTGTATAATCTTAAACATAATGTTGGTGGACACCAATGTGCGATCGCTACTTTGACAGTTCACATAAAAAAGTGTTCTTTTATTTTTATTTATATTTTTTTATTAATGAGAAATATGATATTTGAATTTAAGACGTTACGTAACATTATTAAGACAAACATTATCTGAAAATGAATTGAGAGGTATATGTATGGAAAATGAGTAATTAGAAGATGACATTTATCTGCCAATAATTAAGAAAATTGACAAGAGAAGAAAGAAGCATCTTAATGTGGAGCGATTCTTCAGTGTACCCAAAATACAACACGGTACATTAAATGTATACAAACGGTTGACATTTGAATAATTAAACTTCTCCTTTATTATGTTATGATATTTACTGTATTGAACCGTATTCTATATACGACAAATTTCTTCTTAATGTGAACCAACCCAACAAGGATGTCAGAGGGCCGAGCCCAGATTGATAAAAAAAAAATTTATATTATAGGCTCAGAAAGCCCCAAACTCAGAAAGAAGGTAGTGCCGAGCCCATATTGATAAAAAAAAAAAAAAGATGGAGGTGCGGGGAATCGAACCCCGTGCCTCTCGCATGCGAAGCGAGCGCTCTACCATATGAGCTACACCCCCTGAATGATAGTGAGTTAGTAACACTCATATTTAAAGATTTTAACATTCAAGTTTCCCTGAGCCATCTGAAGTAAACCGATAGTTGTACTATAACATTTTTGAGCGTGAAACGCGCAGGCGGTGGGACGACTTCCATATTTCAAATTTGTCCCTTTTGTCAGACAACCAGACGAATTGGAGTTTCATCAGATTGGGGAGTTCGGAGGTCAAAGGTATTATGTTCTTAGATTTCTAGTCCTCGTGTTTTTTCCTTCCAAAATTTTCATCTTTCAAATTTTCATGGCTTCAAATAAGTATAAAAATCGACCAGAAATTAATCCAATTTGATAAGCTTTTAGCTTCGTCTTAGCAAACTCCGTAATTTTTGTGAGTTTGGATCCAAATATGCAGTAACTGTTTGTTGGTTTTGATCCAAAAAGCTTGGAGTTTGAAGCGTTTTGTTTGTTGGAATCCGCAAACTTGGCTGAGTAGCCGGTGAGACGGGAAGAGGGTTGTGTGAGGGGAGTCTTGATTTTCGTGTACATGATCAAACGGATGACGTGGTCTACTAAACAACTTAAAATATTTTTTCCAATTTCACGAAGGGAATTCCACACTTGATAGAGTTCGGGAGATTTTCGAACAAGAAAGCAAGGTAGTCAGTACTCATGATGTCAGTCTCTGCCGAATACAAGCCATGCAAAATTCTTCACGTCTCCGTACAAAAAAACGTGACTTTTACAGTTTTTCAGGACCACAAATTTGCAAATTTGCAGCGTCGCTTCAACAAACAGATTCAGAATTGTTTTCTCCATCTGGTCACGAGGGAAATTTCGGTAGTAATGCCTGACTATGACGACTCTCACTCCAGCTGAAATCGAGTAGGTCAGATGGGATCAAAATACGTTTTTCTCTTTTTACAACCTTGCATTTGTAGAAAATTTCAGATCTGCCCAACTACCTCTTTAATGAGGTGCTGATTGCATGGTTAAAGCCACATGAGTACAAGTAGCAGAAGATTGTTTCACAAAAAACACCAAGGCTTGTGGAATAGTGAGAGAACAGACACAAGGATATGGAGCCAGAGGCAACTATGGCAGCTACCTGCAGCACTCATGAGGAGTCAAGCACGAAAGAAGATCATCATCGTCTGATTCTAAGTCCGGCGTCACGCTTGTTCCATTCCCCGCGGTTCAACTGTTACATCGTTATTATCATGGGACTCAAGACGAGGATCGATTCAAACGTTGTCAAAAATGGTTTGAAAGTCTTGCACAATCATCCGCGCTTCTCTTGCAGGCTGGTAAAAACAAACATTTCCATTCCGTACTGCTTGTTTGTTTGCTTGTTTTTTCCTTTCTGCATACGAAAATTACTTTAGGAGAAGACTCGCGAACAAGTGGGACGTCATTGTGGCAGTATTCTGACCTAATCAAGCACTTTCACGTGTTTAAACTGTGTGACATTGTTTGATTTGGTCTGGGATAACGCCACGGTTGTGTTCCAGTTGTGAGTACTTGATTGTTTTTAACTTTCCCCTCAGCTGCAGCATGCTAATAACGCTATATACAGTTAATAATTTACGGTTTTCTCTTGTATAAGGATGACAGAGGCGGAAAGAAGAGATGGATTCAAGTTTCGGTAAATCAAGAAGACCATGTTTTTGTTCCAACCTTGAATTCAAAAATAGAACATCCGGAGGAATTTGTAGAAAACTACATTTCCAACCTTACTGCATCACCTCTTGACCTTTCCAAGCCGTTGTGGGAGGTACATCTCCTCAACGTCAAAACCTCGAACGCAGAAGGGCTTGCAGTGATCCGGATGCACCACTCTATGGGAGATGGTGCGTCTCTCATGTCCCTTTTGCTAGCATGTACCAGAAAAACATCCGACCCGAATGAACTGCCTAGTGTTCCCACCCAGAAACGGGCGGATTCCTCAAGTGATCTGGGCTGGTTCTGGCGTTTCATGTTGGCTATTTGGTATGGTATCACACTGATAGCGAACACTTTGGTCGATATAATGTTGTTTATAGCAACACATCTATTTTTGAAAGACACAGAAACTCCTATCAAAGGTTCATCTGATGTTCATCTAACCACCAAACGCTTCTTGCATCGGACTGTTAGTATGAATCGCATAAAGCAAGTGAAGAATGCGATGGGCACGGTATGTTGACAAATTCATGAATAATGCGTATACGGGCACGCTTGCGCACAATCTTGTTTCGGAAAAGCTTCTAAAAACTAAAAATTGAAGCAGTGTATTAGTTTCATTCGTACATTTGTTTTTCTGACAGCATGTGATGTTACATTTAGTTTTTTTCTGACATTTGGAACATTAACCAGACTGTCAATGATGTTGTGTTGGGAGTGGCACAAGCGGGTCTCTCGCGCTATTTGAACCGCAGATACAGTGAGTTTCCTTGGAATTGAATCATTAGCATTGTCTTGTTAGTTGAGTTTTTGAGCAGATAATACCGGTAACATTGTTCTGTTAATTGAGTCATTAACACTTTTCTTCGTTTTTTGTTGCTAAGTTTCCATTGTTTTCAATTGTGAAGCATCTTCGAAATGTTTAGAGAAGTTCTAAACTCACGCATAAAGATTTCATTGTAACATTATTCTGTTTAGCAGGCCAAAATGCGCAAGATGTAGGAACAAAGCAGAAAGGGAGTAATCTTCCGAAAAATATACATGTTAGAGCTAACATTCTCGTTAATTTAAGACCAACTGTTGGGATCCAGGTGATTAGCATATATACCATTCAGCAGTAGTTCAGGAATTTTTTCGCCACGAAAGATGCTTGGTTGGACTAGCTCACATATACTGTTTTGTTTCTAATGTTAATTGCATAACAGGATCTGGCTGATATGATGGCTAAGAAGTCCAAGGTCAGGTGGGGTAATTGGATAGGTTATATCCTTATCCCCTTCACCATTGCTCTACAAGATGACCCGTTGGATTATGTTCGCGGAGCCAAAGCTGTCATTGATCGGAAAAAACATTCCCTCGAAGCTTTCTTCACATACCTGACTGCCAATCTCGTAATCAAAATAATAGGAGCTAAGGTACCAATAATTCCCTCTATTTCATCTAACATATTTTGGATTGGTTGGAGCAAAACTAGAATAGTTTCTAAGAATGTCCATATATATGTGTGTGTATGTGCGCGTGCAGGCAGCCGGAGTTATAGCACACAGAATTATTTCTCATTCTACATTCTCATTCTCAAACTTGGTTGGTCCCCTGGAAGAAATTAGTTTTTACGGCCATCAAATAACTTTCATGTCTCCTCATGTTTACGGGCATCCTCACGTAAGTTCTTTTATAATTCATGCTCATAATTCTTCTTGATCACGAACTTGCCTCCGAAATCCACCAATTTAACTGCAGTCGAAGGGGAAAAAAACCACAAACAACTGGTTCCATTTCGGATATGTTTATGTTCAATGTTGCTCATTATGCTGCAGGCATTGCATATGCATTGGCAAAGCTACGCGGATGAAATGACAGTTTGCTTAACTGTTGATCCGAATGTAATACCTGATCCTGAGAAGTTGTTGGACGATTTGGAGGAATCGCTTAAACTCATTAGTCACACTGTCATGGAAAGAGGGCTCGCCATGGAAGTTGTCTAGCGCGAAAGGTGACGTGTAGTTCGTTGTGAGTAGAGAGCAGAATCAGTAGATGATCTAAGCTTTCTATTATGCGCATGGTGGAGTATTGACTTTCTGAGGTGCTTCTGGACGTAAGTGTAAGCACAGCTCAAACAGCTACATGTGAAATGTGCTTCTCCTTGCTATTGTAAGCCGGGTAGTTGGCTCGACTTAGGTGTGATGTTTGTCTTTTTTTAGTTAGTTGATTTGAGCAGTCATTCTCGTGTTGGGGAGAATCTTTGATTCGCTTAGAATATCGTCAATGTAATATCCCAGTTGCTCGAAAATGTTCATCTCCTTTTGTTGAATGCTTTGGCTGGATGTGGTAAAGGAGCGCTTTGATCTGTTATATGTAAAACCATTACACAGTGAAATGAAACCTGAATTTCTTCCCTTCACATATTACCTCTTTTTACCTAAATATGATGGGAAATTGGACTGGTTCTGTAAGAAGCACTTACAAGTGATTTTTAAAAAGTGCCTCTAAAAGAAGTATCTACAAAATGCTTTTAAAAAAACGCTTCTATGATTCATAAAGAGTTTTAAATTTTTCTATCAAACGGAGTTAGAAAATTTTCTATTATTAAGTCTTTCATTAATACTTGTGCTTTCTTTTCATATTGAATTGTACTCGCGTCATATTTAAAGCAAAATATAATAAATTTGTTAAAATTCATGGGATGTGTTGTGTCAACATTAGATACTAGGGATGGGCATGGCCAGACCGGCCCAAAATTGAATGGACCAAACCCGTTTGAAAATAAAACCGGGCGGGCTGGGCCTAGTAACAGAAAAATGAATGTTGGAATCGAGAGGGGTGAGAGCAAAAGTCAGTTAGTTTGGGAGAGAGAGATTGAGAGGAAGGAGAGTTACTGAGTCTAAGAATCGACGAAGAAGATTGAGATTCGAGAGTGAGGACTGAGGAGATTCAATCTGGGTTTGGGAGAGAGAGATCGAAAAGGAGAAACAGAGAAACCAAGAAAGGGAAACTGTGTGTGAGAAGAATTGAATGATTGTATATACGGTTCGGGCCAGGGACTCATGTATTCAGAAATTTAGACCCGCCCCACCCCGCTCGGTTTTATGTATCAAATATATAGGTCCTGCCCCGAACCCGCCCAGAAGCGCTAAGACCTGCCCCGACCCACGGGCTCAGAGCCCAAAACAATGGTTTTTGGACTCGGATCAAATAAACTCGTAAGGGGTATTAGCGTCTAATCACACGGGAGACGGGTTCCCAATAGAAGTTAAGACTTGGAGTCTTGGAGTGTAGAACACGAGCTTCTGGAACTCTCTGCTCATCTCACCGACTGTAGCACGCAGTATATATACACTCACACTGTCCTCCTCCCAAAAAGCAAAAGCTAAACCCTACACGCACCAGACCCTCGAAATCGAAAGGCTCCGCCCAAATTCTCAAACTTTTATCGAATCCATGGCGATAATCTCCGACATCCAGGAGGAACAGAGCTCGCCCGAGACGAAGCCTTCGCAGGCGGCGGCGGCGTCATCGTCGTCGTCGAAAGCGGCGACCTTTACCGCGAAGTTGGATCGCTCGAACCCTCTAGGGTTAGTGGAGAAGGTCTTGGAATTTCTTGCTCAGGAGAGCGATTTCTTCAAGAAGGAGACGGCGGAGAGGGAGGTCGCATCGATCGCGCGCGCCTTGAGGGAGAAGGAGAGGAAGAAGGAGGAGGAGGAGAGGAAGAAGAAGAGGAGACAGGCGGAGGAAGAGAGGAAGAAGAAGGCGGAGGCGGAGAAGAAGTCGAGCGAGGAGCCGAAGGCGGAAGTTAAAAAGGAGGAAACTGTGGAGGAGGGTAAGAAAGAGGAGGAGAGTGGCTTGAGATGTACCAAATCTTTTACCCTTGCTTTAAATTTGATTAGAGTTCCACTTTCTTTTAGGGTTTAGTATTGATATATCTGAAATTTTAATTCTTTTATACATAAATTAAAAGGGGCGACCCCAAGCTAGCGTCTATCGTTCGCAGCCTTATCCTTGCTTTCAATGGAATAATGTGTCTTTGTTCTGTGAAAGATAAAAAGTCTGAATCTTTCAACCAATTTGATATGATTGTTCGCCAATGCCTGTTGGGATACAAGTGTTTTGGATATGTGTAAATTCTTGTTTTTCCTATTTAACACCAATCGATTTGAACAGTTCCGAACAAGGGGAATGGGCTGGATTTGGAGAAATACTCGTGGACGCAGAGCCTACAGGAGGTTAATGTTGTTATTCCCGTGCCGACTGGAACTAAATCTAGGTTCGTTGTGTGTGAGATCAAGAAGAATCATCTGAAGTTTGGACTGAAGGGGCAGCCTCCGATCATTGATGTAAGTCTTCTTTTGGATGGTTATTGACTTTTGAAATTAATGTCTATGAAACAGATTCCTAAAAAAAAAAAAAAAAAAAAAAAAAAAAAAACAATTAGATTTAGTAGGAAGATGGTTGTTCATCTGACTGATTTGAGACAACGGATGATTATCTGGTATATTCCGTTTAGGTTATGTTTCAATCGACTAATGTAAGCCCTAATACTTGCAGGGTGAACTTTTTCAAGCTATCAAGCCTGATGATTGTTACTGGAGCATAGGTATGTCAATTAACACTGTTCAACTTATTACTTATCATTTTGCTTATGTACAATGGAGTATAACACGCATTGAAAAATGTATCACTTTTCTAAATAGATAATAAAGTCATAATTACTTGGTGAATTGATCACATGGTGCTCTGTGCTTTACTCTTCAAGAAATTTTAAACACGTCGGAATGTTTAGCAGGGTTCCATGGTTGTGAGTTTCACTCGATTTCCGCACTTGGGTTTTTTAGGACGTAGTGTCTCTTAAATGCGTGTATCATGTTTCTCTGATTTTCCTAATTGTAATCCATGGGTTTTTGAGCATATGAGCTATTTGAATGCATAATATCCATGCTAATTGCAGAGGACCAGAGTGCCGTCTCAATTCTTCTGACCAAGCACAACCAAATGGAGTGGTGGAAAAGTCTGGTGAAAGGGGATCCTGAGATCGACACTCAAAAGGTTGAGCCTGAGCCCAGCAAACTGTCTGACCTGGATTCTGAAACGCGCCAGACAGTTGAAAAGATGATGGTAATTCTCCCACTTCTGCTTTTTTCTGCATTTTGTTTTTCGCTGCTAGTAGTTATTTACCGAGGAACATCTGTGAAAGGCATTTTATTTGCTGTTTGGTCCGCCATGAGTTTATATGTTCACCATTCATGTTCACGTCGCCGCCTATTTGTACGTTTTGTTTCTTCATGGTTACTAAGAGGTGTATGTTTTGATTTTACAGTTTGACCAGAGACAGAAGCAGATGGGGCTCCCCACTAGCGAGGAGATGCAAAAGCAGGAAATCTTAAAGAAGTTCATGTCCGAGGTAATTTCTTGAGGCGTGTCTACGCTACTCATTCAATCAAGAAGGTTCCCTTTTGCAACCGGTATGCAAATTTGCTTACACTGTTTATGTATCGTTCTGTTGCAGCATCCGGAGATGGACTTCTCAAGGGCCAAGATACAGTAAATCTGAGTTGTTCAGTTCACAGACGGACTATTAACTTTCGAGTTTGATTAGAAGGGAGAGAGGAAAAAGAACTTCGTTCAGCTACTGCTTAATATTGTTTTAGAAAACAAATGGATGTCATCGGTGTGCTGTCTTTTTACGGGTGTTTAGGGTGTCTAAATTGGCTCGAACGCTGTTAATATTGTGGGATCTGGTTCATTTCTGGATAATAGTTTGATTAGCATAACTTCTTGGTTTTCCTGCACATTTTATCGTTCGAGTTCGATTTGTTGCTTGAAGCGATTTCTTAGCATTGTTTTGGCAACAAGAGAGCCTGGGCTACCTGTAGCGTTGCCTTCTCTGCCTTTTTCTTGTTTGCATCTCTAACCCAGAAATAAGGCCTTTCTGGTACATTTTGGGTCCCAACCCTAGACAATGAGGCTAAATAGACTCTTTTGGGCCTACCTGTAACTTAAGACACCATTTTCAGTCTCTTAATATTATCGTTTAGTGATATATTTGTCTTTACTTGTAAGTAAAAGATCTTAGGTTTTATTTTTGTCAAATGTGAGTTTGAACTATATTGTTGCGAAACTACTGTGAGATTTAGCTCACTCCACTTTTTATTGTATAGAATATCATTCTTTTAAAAAATAAAAAGCTATTTGCAAATAGTTTGTAGGTCAAGTGGCTTATGTAGTAGGATGCGATGTCATTTTGCAGTTGTATTTTTTATTATTTTTGTTAAGCAATAGATTTTGTTAGATTAATACCAACAAGATTTAAATTTACATCGTGAAGCAAGAGTTTAACATTTTTTTACCATTGTGGTAGAGGGCATTTTGCGGCTGTTGTTCAGTCCGAATTGTAAGTTCTCACATGATTGTGGTTGCTTAATGTTATTACAATAGTGTTAACTTAAAGGGTGAGTTTCTGCATCCAAGGTTCTGTGAAGTCGGGGAGGTCCAACCCCAAATGTCCGTTCTCCGTATACATGTCTTCTGACTTGGTGCATTCTTTGCGGTGATATCCGACCTAATTGTGCCATTTGGCGTTGAAGACTTTGAGACGTGGATGCCTTAAAGTTTAGGTAGGGAATCTTTTCTGCAACGTTCTGCCATTTGGCATTAAAGACTTGCAACGTATACATAGATGCCTCAAGGGTTTAGGGAGGTAAGCTTACGCGTTTTCTATAGACACGTCGAATTATTATGCGTTTTAATTTTTTAATGAAATGAGAAGCAAATAAATTGTGCGGTTGTAGGTAAGCGAGCGAGGGACGTGTCGAAATTGTTCGACTTGGTCCCACGCTCGAGCATCCTTTTGACTTGAAATGTACCAGAGGGCACCGCAAGCTGCCACGTGCCCATAAATGCCACTTGGGTCACTCTCGGCTGTCCCTTTCCATTAAAAGGTAGTGGGATCCCCCACAAATTGTCCTGTTGTGAGGGAGGGAGGGAGGTCACGTAACCCTATAGCCCCTAGAAAAGGACCCCCTTGTTTTATACTCTTTTCATCCCTCTTGGGTTTGGGAGGGAGAGAAGGGACTCGCTTAATCGGGAGGACTTTGTTCCCCGCTACGACAATCACATTTCGCATGGTCCTCTGTGTCCCTTGTTGTGCTGGACATCCCCAACTGAATAGTAGTGAGCGCATGCCTCTTTGTATTGTTGTGCATCTTTTCTTTGAATTACGACGGCGTGCATTTTCCAGGTTTGGTTTGACATGTTAGTGTTTTTGGAAAGAGTTAATATCTCCGTTACTTAAACCCTTGCTAGTTGCTAACCTGTGCCCTTGTTAATATCGAAAGATGATATCACAGATCGTGTTACAATTCTAAATTGTGTTAATTAGGGTTGATGCCACTTGCATTTGATCAATTATCATTCCATGTGCAACACACAAGCTTTTGATTGTTTTGCTAGTGTGATGGTGCTAATGGCAATCGTTTTCGACAGGCTCTTTCCCTTGAAAGAATATGAAAAGGGGGATTTAGCTGCCAAACCTTTTTCTTTTTAAAGTTTTATGTGCGTTGGGATATGTTGAGGCTTCTCTCTTTAAGTGGGATGTGTTTTAGTTTACTGCCATATTTAACTCTTTAGGTTGAAAATTCAACTTGATGAGAAAGCGATGCATTCTTACTCTTCCAACAGTTTCTCAGGCAGAAAGCCGATCGATTTAGTTCTGGATTAATTAGCACTTGGACTAGTTTGAATGGTAGGGGTATTAGAAAAGAGTTGGGGATGTATATCTTCAGACTTTCAATTCAGTGATCCTAATTATTGAACTAACAAATACATTTTTGTAAAAGTAGCTGGGGCATCCTTTAATGCTCAAGATGCATAGCGTCATCCCTAGATCGAGCTGACGCTTTGACCGGCTAATGTAGCACGATACTGAAGTGAAATGAAATTAAGAGAAGTAAAAACTTAAATATAGGGGCAACTACTTGAAACCCCCAAAACCCCATCTCTAGCACCACTCACAAGAGAAAGATTCTAAATTACATAAAGTAATCTGATTAGCTAAAAAACTCCTTGGCTGTTATTAAATGCTACTGATTCATGTTAATCATTCATTTTATCCCAAAGTTACACAAATGGAATGACCAACAGATCTGCATCAATTATTCGTTTATGCAGTCCAAACTAGCTCTAGTTGGACTCAAACAATTGTATATTTCATCACAAAATTGCCCAAAGAAAATATTTTCTTTAATAAGATAACAATTTAGAAGAAAATATTTTCTTTAATAAGATAATTTTTTTTTTTTTTGAAAACTTGGTGAAAACCATCATTTTTTAAATCTCAGTTGCTAAAATGATTAATTTTCAATATTTCACCAATATTTGATCGATGTCTAGTCAATCTTTGATCGCTATATTGGTCATAATTGATCAATATTCATTTTAACAATTGAATTGAATTTATGATTATTTTAACTAGTTTTCCTTTCTTTTTTTTCTTCAAGACCAAATACCATTTTGTTCTTCTTCCAAAAACTTAAGTTATTTTCATGCACGAACTGTTAGATGATATTTCACAAATGGGAATGACACACATAACTTGGCATAAAACTCCAAATGGCTCAATAATGCGAAATGACACCTTATCTCTCTCGATGGCAAAGGACAACATGTCAATGGGAGGGAATTAGGTTAAAAGTTTAAAACTATATATATATATATATATATATGTATATATGTGTGTGTATATATATATATGTATATATATAATATAATATATTTATACACACACATGAATATGCATCCATTTCCCACTAAATAACTAGTTAATTTTCTTAATTAACTCATCAGAGTCTCACACAATAACATCAGCACATGCATGCATGCATGCATGCCGAATGATGCATTGCGTTGCACTGCATGCGCACTAGTTGTTACGTTTTTGTATCTTCTTCTGCAAGTGGATCATCACAAACCCTATTAGGGTTGTCTGGATATGCAGTATATAGGAACTTGTACTGCAAATAATTCGACTATGACAACGTGTACTGCACCATGGAATGGTGCTACTTTTTCTGAAAGTGAGGCGGTACTCTGAATTGTGCCCTAAATTGAAACCCATTATTAGTCACGTTCATATGTACCGATGACGCGTACAGTTTCTAAAAATTTGGTCGCAACTCACCGAAACTTTATAATACTCGTAATATCTTATACTCCAAAAGTATGAAAAATTATAGGTGTAGTCAGAAGATATCTCTAACATCATTCATCGCATGAAATATAGAATCTCTCCCGAAAACTATATATTACCTTTCTGATATAAATAACCTTGTTGCAAAAAAAAAAAAAAAAGGGTTAGGGTCGTAGCTTCCAATGTTTGTAAGGCTTTTACAGTTTTGACAAAAATACAAATTAAAACATGGGAAAATTAGGTTCGTATTCTTCTTTTTGTTACTCCATTGATTAAAATCCTATTTATTTTCAATTTTTGATCAAGGTCCTTAGGTATAAATAACATCATTAATTATTTGAATAATAAAATATTTTTATTTTTAAATATATTGCTTTAGTGTTAAAAATGTTACAATTAGAATATTTATATCTATAGCTAAATTTTTTATCATATATTTTTATTTTTAGTTTGTACCTATTTTTAATTTGCAAATATTTTTTAATTTGTACCAATTTTCTTTTCATTTTTAATTTGTACCCATATATTAGTTTCTTTTTGTGCCCATATTTTTTTAAGTTTTATTTGTGTTTGTACCCATGGTATATTTATGTTTTATGCCTAAACTTTGTATCATATATTTATATTTTTAGTTTGTACCCACTTTTAATTTGCAACATTTTTTTTTTAATTTGTAGTATTTTATTTTTAGTTTTATTTTGTACCCATGTATTAATTTCTTTTAGCGCCTATATTTTTTAAAAATTCATTTGTACTCATAATTTTCTAATCTTTTATTTGTACCCTAATTTATTTATAATGTACCCATTCTTCTTTATTAATGTACCACTTTGTTATATGTGAAATGTACCATTTTTTTTGTAATATGTACCAATTTTTTTAACCCTATGGATACATTCTTTTGCCATTTATTATTTATTATTTTTATATATTTTTTTATTCATTTATTCAATTAAAATGTTTGAATTTTTTTATTGTAACCGTTTCTAATAGTATTACAATGAGGGATTTTAAATTTATAGGATTATAAATCTCATAAAATATCAAACAATTAATGTCAAAACTATAAAAATATAAATATTAATAGTAATATAATGAGGTGTACAAAGTCAAGGGACTTTTGTCACATCCCGGCCTGGGGGAGACCACTTCCCGGGCCGGGATGTGACAAAGTATGTTATAAAATGGCGTGGTCGGGACCCAAAGCGGACAATGTCGTGCTACGGTGGTGGAGCGGGCCCGGAAAGTGGTCCCGCCCCGGGCCGGGATGTGACACTTTGATCAAACTTTGAATACTATTAAGGTTTTAATAAAAGAGTATTAAAGATTAGGGACCGCATCCAAATATCCCTTAAAACATATTATATATATGCAGGATGTAGCCTCCCAACCAAATGAGGTTGACAAGTTAGTAATCGAACACCACAAATGCATACAAGGAAATAAAAGAGTCAAATAGGCGGGAATGCATAATTTCCTCTATTTTGGAATATTTTCCGAGTCTGGACAATTAGGATAATAGCTTAATTTTTTATTAGCAAGAAAAAAAAATTCCTGAAAGTGGAGAAACACTTGCATGGCATGAGTTTACCATCAAAGAGGCGTTTCTTGCTAATGAAATAAAGACATGTGTAAGTTTTTGTTCATATGTCATTGTTTCATTGACACAAAATAATATAAGTTACGATATCCATGCGATATAAGTTGTTTTTTTTTGTTTTTTTAAAGTGACAGGTACGTACCTGTACCACACCTTTCAAAATATAAAATCATTAATTCAACATAATAAAAGTCACATTACCAGTGCATCTCCCCCGGCCTTTTGCCCGTTCGGATTGTCCTTCCTTCTCATTGCCCTAGCATCCATCCAAGGCATTCTTTTCAATCTTTGTACGTAGTTGGAAACCCTAATCCTGTTGGGCAAAAATTAACGAAAAATATGCATGGACACAATTATACAAGGGTAATGCAAGGTAGATTAAATTTTGAGACAAAATAAGTAAACTCAATGATGTATCACCAATAGGAATGAGCACGTTTATCAACGCTTAAATAATAAACTAACAATCTACTTTCATGTCCTTTAGTTTTCAAAATTTTGTTTATATATTTAGTCTCCCTAGCATTACTGATTATACAATAGTATTTAGGGAGGAAACTTAATTAAGAGAGAATTCAATTAATTAGTGAATAAAGAATTAAAAATTCATCCGTTTTATTGCAAGTTAATTGATTTTGAGTGCAATTAGAAAACAGTGTTTGTTTCCAACGAGTAGAAGCCAAACAAAATTATAAATGATAAAATATGAAATGATATGTCCAAAGCAAAAAACATATATATGATATATAGGTCATATCACCTAACTTTGTTTTTCCACCGACTCGCTTGTATTGGACGACGATCCTATCACTTGCAGTATCAACGCATTATGATCAATTCCAAATACTAATATTGCACATTGACGTAGACATTTAAAAAAATTGAAAAGTTAGTATCAATATATACCTCTTATACTAGCTAGCTAGTGGTATAGTGAAATGTCAGCGGAGACATATCTCAGTATGAGTACCTTCATCATCACATATGACTATACGTACGAGTGAAATACTCATGTAAAAATATATTTAGTTACTATGCAAAACCTTTCGTAGTTAAGAGTAAAGATTAAATAAAATGGATCTTTTGATTTAGACAATCATATCAAATGTCAAAGTTCGGGTATATATGTTAAACCAAATGAAACCAAATACGACTACGCTGCCAAGTTGCTACACTTTTCCCTTGTGTATACTGAAAACTTACTATATTCATGAAGTGTAATTATGCAATTTAAGATCCAATCAATGACCAAATTGGGTTTCAAATAACATAAAAGTCATGATCAGCAAGAAAATAAGCTATTATCTCGTGCACAAATCCAGATGAACTGCCTTTCACATCACAATTTGAGTATTAGATTACAATTTAATTAAAGAGATCATATATATTTTCAATATTATATATATTTTGGCTCGATATATATAATTCCTTCCCCTGTTTTTCTCTTTCAGAAGCTCACAACAGACATATCACTTCAGGTTTACATCCAGAAGAATCCAAAAAGCGCCTGCGAGTGAGGACCCCATTGATACCAAAGCAATTCCAGTTGCAATTGGCGATGGAAGACAAAAACCACTATAGCTACCAGACAATTCTCTCCAGCTGCATTTTTAACCAACCCCCTTTCCCAGCTTGCCATCTCTTTCCATATTTCACACCTTCGCCGTGTAATTTTCTACCATGCACATTTTTCAACTCAAAACTTACAAAACCCTTCGTTAATGTCTTGTATTTGCAATGACAAGATTTCGTCGCATTTTGTGTCTCTTTTTTAGGGTTTGTGGTTAAACCCTCCAGCCAATCCTCTCCAGCAGTTGTAAAAATCATCACCCATCTCTTTCGTTTCAACTTGTAATTTTCGACCACTATGTTTTTCAACTCAAAACTCATAAAATCCTAAATCGGTAGAACCCTCTTTCAATTTTAAAACATTTTGGCACATATTTTTTTTTTCATTTATAAGTGTTCCTTGATTATTCTTTGATTCATGCAATTGAAAATCAAAAAATAACTGTATAGATGAAAAAAAAAAAAAAAAGAGCCCGCATAAACTACTGTCCCTAAATTTTTAGGACTTCTTTTTTCACGCGACATGCATGCATGCAGCATGATGAAGTGAAACGTAAGGATTTACAACCAGTTAACTTTTCCGATCACCTATGTATTCATCTAAAGCTTGTGCCACTTGCTATTTAGCCATGTGATTTAAATCAAAACAGAAAATGGAACTCCCAAAGCATAGATTCTCAAGAGCACCTCTTCATTCGTGAGAAAGGGAAATCATTAGGGTTTTGAGAGAGGAATAATTTTTGTCTCTTAAAAAAACAAGTCGTAGCTTAAGGATGCTAATACAAAACGATCAAGTTCACTTCACCTCTCTTTCATTAGGTCAGCTTCAAGACTGCAGAATTTGTGGCTTCATATAGACTTATGCTATATAACAAGAAACAGAAAAACGTGAAAGAAATAGGCACATGGCCGACCCATATGTATGCGCTGAGCAACCATGCATATATACAATCATTTCCCATGATAACTGGCAAAGCCAAGACATTATTTCATTCTTTGCCTGCTAAAGTGTCCACTACCAAATTTCAGCTGCCAAGTGTACTGATCCGAAAGCGCCAAATGGACGCGAGCAATTCCTGCAATTTATCCATCTCCATTGACATGGACATGCAAAAGAATGAGCTAGCTTGCAAAGTCTCTGCATCTTAAAGCCTTTTGTTTTGAGGTTCCTTGCCAGCTATAGTAATTAAGTTTATGGCTAGAGAGCTTCCCTTCTACATTTTATTTTTTTGTCCCAATGCGGGGGAGTTTAAGGTTTTGTGTACATTCTGTGGTTGGAATTCCCTGTAACTTTACAGCCCCACTCCATATTTGTCTCATGGAATTTTCCTTCAAATTAACTTGAAAGCTTTTTGACTTAACAATTATTTAAACTATACGTCTGAAAACGAAACCCCTTTTCATAGTGGGTTATTCCTATTCCTATATTTTTTTGGGTTTCGCTTTCACGCTTCCTTTTAAAAACATGAACTTCAGTTCCAGTTAGATACAACTAGAAGCTACATGCTAAGCCCGTATATGTCACTATATTTGACACAAAATATAATATATATATATATATATATATATATATATATGTCACTATATCCATAAATATCTTTTTTTCCCAGTCATTATTAATTATAGGTAATCGAAAGTAGGTTTCCCTTCCATATTTTAGGGTTTTCTTATTATCGATCTCTTTCTAAAATGAAAGAAACTTACATTGATGTATGCAATCTTAAACCTGTAGTATACATCAGTGTACTTATAACATATATATATATGTATGTATGTATGTATGTATTGTGTGTTATAAGCACAAGGTCGTATATACATCGGTATCATCTCTTGTAGTAAAAGTGATTGTGAATGCAAGTGACGTATCGCTTTGTTAATAAATAAATAAAGGAACAATCATCAATATAAATTTAGGAAAAATCAGAATTTTCCTCTTTCCCATCAGAAAACAATTATACAACAAGAATGGTTTACTTTTCAGGTCTCTTTTCTTGTTCCAATATTAATTCTGCATTTGCATCGGTCTCATGCAATATATAGACTTATTCGTTGTGCTTCTTTGAGTTTGAGAAAAGGACTAAAGTTCAGTTGACGCTTTAACATTATTTTTCCCCTTAATTCCAAATTGCAGTGTGGACGAAGTCTCTATATTGAAAGAGAATTTGAATATTTGATCAAATTGGAGGACATGTAGAATCTATCTTCAAACCTTTTAGTTTTACAGCTAATAAGTCATTTTCCTAACAATTTATATATTTTCTAACAAGACTATTGGCTTCAATATTAGATGACGTATTTCATGCTTGGATGTATATAAACATATATGCTGTTTCAATTTGTTATGCTTGAGACTAACTTAAGAAAAAAAACAAAATTACACCGAGCAACTTCGATCGAAGAACGGAACACTCGCAGCCTAGGTTTCTGCTAGTCCGAAGATAAGGTTATGCCTTTTCTTGTGAAGTTCAATAATAGTACGGTTTTCAATGAGCCGAACGCTAAGTAACCTGGGTAACACCTCACTTCACCGAGAAAGCTAATAAAGTGAACTTGTTTAGCGAGAGAATCAAAGACTCCTCGCCGGCATATGATGGAATTACCATATTACATTGATTACATCTAATAATATTCATCTATATCTATAAATGAGAGGTTTTAAATTCAACTCTAGTAAATGACGGGTTCGATACTAGGACTAATTTGGCACTAGAAAATTAAAATGTGATGAAGGTAAATAGAAAGGGCAGTTCATCATACGCATGAAATTGTCCTCTTTCACTATTTTTCAACGCATTGTGATAACATCCTTGACTGATAAACTACTGCTGATATTTTTGCTAGAACAACAGTATTATATTCTTTCCTCACACTTATTTAAATCAAATGTCAATAATTACAGGAAAAACTAGTCGATTATGTGACACTAGCTAGCTAATCACAAGAGCACCTTTACTATTCTAATTATTATTAGCTGAAGCGACTCTTTCTTTCAACTCAAACTTTCGTCAATCCAAATTTGATGAACTATATTCAATCTATCAGATAGTGACTTTGATGAGCTTACATATGGTTGAGCAATGAAACATAATTTTACCTACAAGTGTATCGTATATCGCATCGTATCGTATGTGTATCCAACAATGTATGGTTGAGCGCATGGATTTTTGTTGTGTTTTTTCAAATAGTATTGTTCTCTTTTTAAGTATGGGAAAAATTTGCAATCAACTCTATGTTGATGATTTAAAAGTATATATAAGGTCAGATTTCAACTGCATTTTGTTTCTGAGAAATGCTAATGGGACTCTCCACCACCTTATGTTTTTTGTACAATATATGATAATGTTGGCATGAGAATTTACGTTAAGCTGTGAGGTGACAGAGAATATATGGAGAGTCTCACTTTGACAAAACAAAAAATGTCTGCAATTTTGGTCATTGGTTCTTTGATTTCAACTTTGTTCACTTTGCAGACATTTTTGGTTTTGTCAAAGTGGGACTCTCTATGAAGTCTCTATCATCTCATAGTTTAACATTAGTTCTTGTACTAACATTATAAAATATTGTACTAAAAAACATGAGGTGGCATAGAGTCCTACTTTTGAGAGAGTTACCTTAGCCTTTCTCTTGAGAAAAATAAAAACACAATGAACAAATTTGAAATCCAAGCAAAAGACTATAACCAAAAATGCATCTTACCTTAAAAATAATTAAGGGTGGGAGACCAACTATTTGGAGCAAAATTTTAAAACCATATGAAGTGGTTGTTGATAATTTAATTATTACTTAAGTGTTGATTAACATGCTTATTTCCTATTAGTGATACATCACATAACAAATGGGGTGTGATATTCACGCACCCCATTTTACTTCTCATACACCCTTGATAATTTTCTGCCGTCGGATCGGATGAATTGAAGAAGATCAACGGACATAAATTATCAAGGGGAGTGTGAGAAGTAAATCCACACACCCTTTTGCAAATTTGATTAAAAAAAAAAAAGTTGATCTACCTATCATTACCCAATAATTAAACATGCAAAGAATATTTATAAGTGTATGATGAGCAAATATAAAAGGAAAGTAGAAGCACTCTTGATATGACTTTTCAGATTGGCAAACAACTCGAAGGCATTCACAAACAAAAACTTTGAGATGATGTGAACAATGCTAATTCTACAAATTGGTGTGCCATAAAACTAGTAAAACCATAGCAAATAAAATCAAACCTAAATTAGGAAAAAAAGAAAGAGAAGTGTATGACTTGGTATACAGCTAATAACTAGGATTGTTTTATTCTTTGAAAGGCATTGAGGGATGTTTTATTTATGTGATGTTGCATTTCACATTACATATTTACTCAATTGAATTTTGTAGCTAATAACTGGGACTAATCAGGTGAAAATCAAAATTCACATACGTATGAACAAACAAACGATGGACAACGAAATTCGAAAGTTAGAATATTATTAAATAAACAAGAATGCTGAAATAGTTACAAAATTCGTAAGAATCTTACTACCTTCAATCTCAAACTAAATTACAAACTATATTTATAGCGACATAAACCTAAGAAACTTCAACGCGTAGATACAAAAAATACACTAATACAAAATCAAATCAATTCTCTATTAATTTACTAAATAAACGAATAAATTCCAACATAATCCACTATAGCTTTACGTAACTTTGTGTGTAGCTAGCTAGATGCATGACTTGGAATCAAATTGTAAAATGTAGGTTACAAACGTACAATACAAGTTAAGTCTCCACTTATGGTAAAAATTTATGCACAGATGCTTGATCATGTAATTTGTAAGACATATTTTACAAAAATATGAGATTTTTGTGCATTTTCATCCCACTTAACTTCCCGTGGTCTCATCCGACGTCAGAACTATTCCAATCAGTCAGTCTTCTCCTACAATCATACCCTAGAAGAAGAAATGCAATTGTGTTGAGTTCTACGGTGAACTCCAAAAGCAATGAACTTGAAGCTGAGATGCCAAATTGCCAATTTGGCAATTACGATCATCTTTCCAAGAACCCAACAGTCCAGCCCACAAACATCTCAACAGGTTGGCCTGATGCAGAGCAGAATCAGCAGATCACTGATCACCCTGACTTCCTTGCAAATTGCAATAAATTAATAATACAACTAGCATATATCTGCAACTAAAATCAGCAGATCACTGATCACCCTCACTCCCTTGCAAATTGCAATAAATGAATCTTTTAAATAGTAAAAATAATATATTAAAAAGGGTGCATGATAAGAGGCATGGGGACACTGCATTATATAAATGATTGTGTCTTTTTCTCTATTTTGTCTTTGTTATATGATATCATCATCTTACTGAATAATACTAGTCCTCCCCACTCAGTAAATTTTATATAAATTCTCTCTATCTTCTCTCTCTCTCCTACTCCTCAACTTAAAGTGACCAAACCGAAGCAAACCTAGACTCTATTTCTCTCTCTCTAGCATTTTGTTGCTGTTGTGTTTCTGTCACTTCAGTGTGCTTTCTGTTTGCTCTGTTTCTGGGTTTTCTTTGAGAATGTATGCAGAGACTGGGCTTTTGTTCCCCTATTTACAGAATTCTCCTCAGGATTTCCAGCAGCTGGAGGAGTTCTGCAGAACCCAAAAGTCAATTGCTCCAATGGTACCCTCTCTCTCTCTCTCTCCCTCTCTCTCTCTCTCTCTCTCTCTACACACATGTGTATGCACTTTTTTTGTAAATTTTTATTAGTTCTGTGATTTTTGTCTTGGTTTTTCTCATAGATTTGCTTGATCTGCATTGAATTGATTGTTTCTGAGATGGGTTTTAGCTGAATTAGTGGAAAGTTTGTGAATTTGGGTTGCTCTCTTGTGATTTAGTCTATGCTCTGTCCCATTAAATCAATAACCCTCCCCCTCCGTTTGTTTCTCGAGAAAATGGGGACTATCTATGGATTCAGTATATATGAAGCTCAAAGTTCAAAACTTTGACATTTATTTATGTTTATTGGTTTAATTTTTCACCTAATTCCCTGTCTGATTGCTGAGAAAACCAGTGGGAAAATGTCAAATTTTGGGGATTCAAGTTAGGAAGTGGGAAAGAGAGAAACTTGCTAATTTCTCTGACAAATTCTTTGTAAAGTTTGAATATTTAACAATCAAACAAGTCATAAATGTTTAATTTTGGAGAGGAAAAAGATGGATTTTTCCTTCTTCTTAATTATCAATGTTTCTCCCACATTTAATCATAAACTTCAATCCAAAACACTGTTTCTGGTTCCCAACAACAACAAAAAAACCCTATCTCACTAAGTAGCGTCGGCTGTATAAATCCCAGAATGTCGATTTTGCACCGCCTTGTTTCCGGGTTTCCAAAAAAAAAAAAAAAGAAAAGGAAAATAAAAATATCTTGGTCTTCTTGTTTTTTTTTCATCAGGGCATGCAATGTAACAGCTGGACTTTGCTTTATGTGCTGGATTATCTGGAAAAGTGTAAAACAGAGATACTGGTGTAATTGGAAACGTTTTCGTAGTTACGTGCTCTATTATTTTTCCTCCATTTTTCAAATGCAGTCTGAATGCTAAAGAAGGAAAACATCTTCTTTGTTTTTTTAACTTGAGTGGTAAAAATAGTTAAATCTTCGTGGAAGGGTAATATATGTGTTAAAAAGAATTACTTTGCGGTAAAATTTACTGCCCAATTATTGGTGAGTGTCATAAAGTTAGAGAGGTTGCCAACTTTTCCACTTTGTTTGTTTTGGTCTATTTTTTAGGCATTGCCAATCACTTTTCATGTTTGTTTAGGTCTGAAGTTGTGTTTTTTCTTTGGCTAATGCAGAATTGCTTCTCCGAGGCTTCGATGATAGCGGATTATGACCTGGGAGGAGAATGGGATCTATTCAAGGCTCCAGAGCCTATCATCGAAGAACCGGCCATTGGCCTTGATCCCATGACACCCATGACAGCAGCCATTTCAATGATATCTTGCAGCGAAGATGTCACCTCCTCTCAAGGACTCAAGGTTGCAGACCTTGAATCACTTCAAAGTGAGCAGCTTTTGAACGATGTCTTCTATGACAAGGATATCTTAGGGAAGGACACGATGGGAGCACCGCTTTCTGAGGAACTAGATATCAAAATTCCTGTTTTGGCAGCGGATGGAAATCATATTCAGGAAAACAAACCGCTCCGTGACGTGTCGTTTCAGAAGAGTGTCAGCTCAGGATGTTTAACCTCAATGGACTGGGTGCACGGAACTTCAACGAAGCCAAGTTTTCTGGATTTTCCTGGGATGGATTTGGGTGCTTATGGGATTCGTAGAGCGTTCAGTGAAGGAGATATTAAGGTCAGATATAGTTAGCTTAGTTATTTTATGCTATATACATATGAGGTTTGAAAATATTTAAATTCTTACGAGAATTAAAGTATCACCTGTCTACACAACAACGATTCGGGTGAGAAGAGTTATGAATCAAAAGGTCATGAAATGATGAAAAGTAGACCCTGTTACTTCAATGGACATCTGACTTTGACAGCCTATGTTTCTCATACAAACAACGATTGAGTCCTTATCTCATAGCCTTTAGACAATCTATAACGAAATGAACCCCGTGCCTTCCATATTTTTCGGTCTATTAAACAATCCCATTCCTTAGAGAAGTTACCAAACGTTTTCCAGCTGTGAGATTGATGCATTTGTGCAACCGCACATCTACAAATCAGGGAGTTTTTAAGACAGATTGATAATTCATTTATTTCCAATAGATCAATAAGTAATTATTGGCTTTGTAACAAAGACTGGTGGACTGAGAAATGTTTAGACATGTCTGGCTATTTCCACAGGATGGGACTAGGTCATTGATACTGAGTTTTTATGACAGACTCTCGGTAACAGTAACACAAGCCTCATCCAGTCGTCTGTAGAGCGGCCCATAGTTATCAGCAACTGCAGCAGTGAGGAACGCAGGGAAAAGCTTTCAAGATACCGCAACAAGAAGACAAAGAGGAACTTCGGCAGGAAAATCAAGGTAAAATCCCGATCAATATTGTTTCTACGGACTCACTACTGTAACATTGAATAAATAATTGAATGGAAACATATCGGAGTGAGATATACAGTCAAAATTCCTGCATAGCTTTGTACCGAAGCAACATTTGCAGCATTGGACAAGCATTATCTGTTTCTTTTATTCTATTAATCAATGATCTTACGCACATTTCACCTTTTCCGATTGACCTTTGTGATTGTTTACTCGAGGCTGTTGAAACAGGGTTGGTTGTTCGCTTTATATGCATCGATGATTTTCAGTCCCGTTAATAGCTTTAGATTAAAAAAAGCTGCATGTCTGTACTTGAGTAACTACAACAGCATCTCTTGTCGATTGAAGCACCTTATTATATACTTCCCGTTTTCTGGATTCGGCCCTTGAGCTCATACGTTACAGTAAGTAGGAAACTGATTAAATGCTTTCGTTTCAGTATGCGTGCAGGAAGGCTCTTGCAGACAACCAGCCAAGGATCCGCGGAAGGTTTGCCAAGACCGAAGAATCGTATGCCAAGAGGCAAATAACCGTTGACTAATATATATAATATATGTATGAAATAATAATAATAAGAATGTAGAAATGAAGTAGCTAGGTCGAATGATGATGTAGTGGAAGAGATGAGATCGGTAGTAGTAATCAGTTTAGGCTAGACAACCCAAAATCCTCCTCTGCCAAGTGTTTGATCTCTTATATCATCTTCTGTAATAATAAGCTCTTCTATGGACCTACGTACGTACATGGCCAAACTACGTATGGATATAAATACGGCGTATGTATGTTGAATAAGGGTGTATGTATGTTGAATAATCGGGCGGGGGAAGCAAACAGTTGTATTTGTTCATATCCTATGTAATGAAATGGCAATCTTTCTACTTTCTAGTCCCTCTCCTCCACTTCTGCAATGGTGCTTTCGCTCAACAATGGTAATTTGATCACTTTCTTGAGATGGAATGTTTATTTCAATTTATTTCATTGGTTTCAATTCAACCAATCCGACCAAATTTTGATCGGTTTCAAATCAATCCGGCCAAAATTTGATCGGTTTCAATGATTCATGCTTTTTTCCCCCTTAGTTGATGGGATTATGTATAGAACCAATCCTTTATCGTCTAATTTTAGTTTTGTCGTATACACAAGTGATGAATTGTTTTGATAGATAGAATCTTTCTTTTTAGCTTATTACATTCCGAGGTTAAATAATATTTCGAACCAAAGAATAACTTGACAAAAGGCCATCTCAAAATGGGGATTGAGTGACTCAGGCTTGGCGGCTCGATTGTAGTATGAGTGTGGACATATTGATTAGAGCGGCATACTTGCTCCACCTATATACACTTGAGTTCGAATCTTTCTTCCGCTTTGTGTTAAAGGTAAAAGGCGGGGTCAGACCTTATCAGATCTTTCTTCCGCTTGGTTTCTCCCGTACCAAAAAATCGTGAGTGGTCTGAGAAAATTTTACAAAACAACAAAAGCTTGCAGTTTGATTTGCATCTGACTCCAAATTTTGCAAGGACGATCCCCTCGTTACATTATCCTCCTAGCGCGAGGTCGGTGACAGCCGCCCATAGTTCCGCCACGTCACCACCTCATTGCTCCGACCGTCGACGTTGTCATCCTCTTGTCTTGCAACCTTCCTACCGATCACTCGTAACTAATCTCAGTTACAATTTCTCGTACATACAAATATATGCAAACTGAACAAGTACACTGTGCTGTGTGTGTTCCAACTTCCAAAAACATGGGATTGTTAGAGATGGGCCCACATCATAACATAAGCTGCTGCTGTCGAACCTTTTTGGTGTCAAAATTTGTTGAAACACCATAACCATCAAAGCTTCATGGAAGAACGAACTCGTATACGCCTGTACGGGCGGCCGACCCTTCTAAATTCTCACAAGGCGGGACTCCGAGCAGGCGTTAGCGACACAAGAATACAAAAGTCCTAATATTGTAATACACGTGGTTCTATATACAGGCATATACGTGATCCGACTGTCGAACACAAGATTTTCTTTGTGCCCAATCCCTTTCTTCTTAAAATTCAACTCCAAGAACACATTGTTTGACGATTGTCTTGTGCTGGTAGGTTGGCGTTGACCTCCCAAAAAATTAGTGGTTGGTGAATCTCTACACGAAATCTCAAAAACCCATCCACCTAAAAACACAACCAATCTCAAAAAACAAACACCCACCTTCGCAACACAACCCACAACATAAAAATGTTGGGAAAAACATCCCTCAACCGTCTCTCACGAGCTATCCGTCGATGCAACAAAAAAAAAAAAAAAAAAAAAAACAAACCTTATCGAAAAACACCAATTTACAAATCGAAAAATATGAAAGAAAATGTCAACTTCCATTTGGGCCTGAAAACAGAGGGAGGCCACGATGCTATTCAGTTTCAAGAACAGAGAAGTTCAACCCAACACCACCACCACCACCAAACCAAAACTTCTTAGCAAATTTTATTTTTCCTTGTACCGCAAAAACAATAATTTGAGAGAAGGCCATCTTCGCCCCTCCCTCGACAACTTCAAAGTATCATTTCTTTTTTTTTTTTTTTTTTTTGGTCCTTGGCTCGGAGACGGCCTGTTAGGTCCCCACCGATTTTTCGAAACAATGTGACGACCCCTACCCGCTGAGGTCAATTTTTAGAACAGGAGTTGTACTTGTACTAGCAGGAGAACCAACATGAAAGTTTTTGTGAAGACACCCAAAAAAGAAAGGGAAAAAGAAGATACCCAAAATAACCCCACTAAAAAAAATTGGTGGGAAAATTCTTCAAGAATTTTGAAAACCCAAAAAACAAAAACAGTACCTATGCCGCCGTGCTCCGGTGACCACCATCCTGTCACCCCCCCCCACCCCAATTTTCAGCGCTCCAAACAAAATCCAACAGACGTCAATCAACTAAACAAAACCATCGTACTAAAGTTACAAATTGGTTCAGAACAAAACCAAGAACATAGAACTTCGATTCAATGCGACATTTGTTGTTTCGGATTTAAAGTTTCCAACTTTATTGGAACACAAGACTTTTGCGACATGTCTTTGCACTCTGCAACCAAAAATTTAAAACAAAAATTTTTGGGTTTAAAAGACTCATCCCAAAGAATGGTACTATACTACCAGATTGTCCAAGACGACTATGCTCTCTCTCTCTCTCTCTTTCTCTCTCTCTCTCTCTCTCTCTCTCATGACCTTGCCAGGAAGAATTGCGCTCTAAACACGTTAGGTGCACGTTAGCCCGTACCACTGCTCTCTCTCTCTCTCTCTCTCTCTCTCTCTACAATATAACGCTTTGCAAAGATAACGCCGGCCCCCCTCTCTCTCCCCTCGCTCGTTCTCTCTCTAAAAGCTTTCGCAGAAAATTAAAACAGAAAAAATATTCAGGTATCAAATTTTATTCCCTTCCGCTGCTTAACATAATTACATTACAATTACAACAATTTTATTTTCTCTCTCCTCTCTCTCTCTCTCTCTGCGCTCTGAAGCAGTTGGAAAGAGACTTCCTGGATATATAGATAGATCCCTATTTCCCAATCCAACTTTTTTCTTCTCAATTTCGATCCTTTTCGTCTAATTCTCGAGCATTCTTTCTGCGCTGTTTCTCTCCCAATTTTTCTGTTTGTTTCCCGAGAAAACGATTCTGTAGCGGGTATCGTTTGAACTGCTCTGTTTTGAGGAAACCCAGTTGGGGATTAGGGTTTATAGGCGATTTGGGAATTGGGTTTTTTATGAAATCAAAAGGGTTTGTTGGATGTTAATGCTGCAGTGAAAAGATTTCACCTTTTGGGTTTATGGGATTCATCGATTCGTGGAGTTTGTGAATTTTGATTTTCTGATACAATGATTATCAAGAAGAATCTCAAATCCCAAATGCCGAGTCTGAAACGGTGCAGACTCGGCGAGTCACCGGGTGAGGACGACGATAACTCGGGCAGGAAGAAGAGGAAGACTAATGGGTATTACCTTCTCAATCTGCTCGGCGAGGTCGCCGCCGGTATTATCCCCGTCAACCTCCACGGCTTGCTCGGCTCAGTTGGGGCCGCCGGTATTATCCCCGAAGTCTCCTGCTCCCCCGAGGATGAGTCGAAGTCGAAGAACAGAGAGTCAGCCGCCACGGCGAAGACGGAGGTTTCGCGGCCGCCACTGGTGAGGACGTCGCGGGGCCGAGTTCAGGTACTTCCTTCTCGGTTTAATGACTCGGTTATTGAGAATTGGAAGAAAGAAAGTAAGACAAGTGTAAGAGATTGTAGTTTAGATGAGGAGACTGAATGTAAAAAAGAGAAACCTAGCTTTAAAGCCCCGAAATTTGTTAGCCAAAATGCGAAAAAGATGAGAAATGTGGATAGAATTGGATATAACAGTAAGAAGTATTCGGCTTTGTGCGAAGAAGATGAAGACGAGGAAGTTGAGGGGAGTGTGCCGTTTAAGAGTTTCGATATTAGAAAGTATTCAAGGTCACCAAGCTCACTTTCGTCAATGCGTGAGCAAATGGTTGAAGATGACAAGCGTGCAGTTGTGGAAATTGATGAAGAAGATGGTTTAGTGGGGACAGTGAAGGCTGCGAAGGAGAATGGCGAGAGGAAAGATGGGTTGTATGGACCTGAAGATTTCTATTCGGGTGATACAGTGTGGGCAATGCCAGGGAAAAATGAGCCTTTCTGGCCTGCCATTGTCATTGATCCAATGTCGCAAGCGCCCGAGCTAGTTTTGAGGGCTTGCATCCCTGATGCAGCTTGTGTGATGTTCTTTGGATACTCTGGGAATGGGAATCAACGGGTATGAATTACTTTCCATACGGAGTTCATCTGTTTTTCTGAAATTGTGATGTTTTCATGTTTGGAAGAGTGGCATTTATTATAAGATTTTGTATGATCTTGAACAGGATTATGCTTGGGTTGAACGTGGCAAGATTTTTCCCTTTATGGATTATGTGGACAGGTGTGTGTGGCTGTTGTTGTTTCGTAAACTTTTGAGTTGCGATTTGGTAACTGCTTTGTCGTTATGTAACATTTTACTTGGTATAGGTTCCAGGAGCAGCCTGAATTGAACAGTTGTGAGCCCTGTGAATTCCAGATGGCAATTGAGGAGGCATTTTTGGTGGAACAAGGATTTACAGAAAAGTTGATAGCAGATATAAATATGGCAGCAATGTATGATGATTCTCTACAGAGAGGGGTTCAAGAGGCTACCGGTTCAAATCATGATCTGGACCAGGCAAGTTCTCTCACAGCACTGTTTCCTGTCTTTTAAATTCTGTAGTTTCTAGGACACAATATTGAACATAGAATTGCTCAAACATCCAAAGATTAATTCAAACGGTTCTGTATCATCAGAACGGGGTTTGCTGATGGAAGTTTGGCTATTGCTTAGTTATTGAGAACAGAACTGTGCTTCATTGCGGAGATATCCAGTGTTGATATACCTTAGGTTCAAAATATATCTTCTTTTTTCTTATTCTCTTAACTATTGAAAGGGAAAGGTTTTCACTGCAATAGTAGACACTTTTCTTTTAGATTTCCAGTGTATTGAATTGGTTTCTTTGAGCAGGATGTATCTGGAAAGAAGAATGACATACGACCCTGTGAAGGCTGCGGCTTGTATGTTCCTTTTAAAATGATAAGGAAAATGAAGGATCCAGCTTCCGGAGGCCAATATCTTTGTAAATTGTGTGCTAGGGTTAGTATGACCTACCTTGTGTTAGGTGTTATTTATTGGTTTTAAATTCTGTTCTTCATAAAAGTAAAAGAAGGGTTTCTCTGTGTTCAGGATATTGTGCATTGTTGACAATACTTGCGTCATTCTTATTGCAGTTAGTAAAGTCAAAACATTATTGTGGGATATGCAAGAAGATTTGGAATCATTCAGACAGTGGAAGTTGGGTGAGGAAACCTACAAACTACCTTGGATTGTGATTATCCGTCCTATCTTTAGAGTGCAGTTCCTTGTCAATTTATTCTTATATATTTCCTTTGTGAGTAGGTCCGATGTGATGGTTGTAAAGTGTGGGTGCATGCAGAATGTGACAAAATCTCCAGCAACCATTTTAAGGTCCGTCTAATATACTAAATACCTAAATTCGTTGTTTTTCTCTTTCATAATGAGTTTGAAGAGATTCTAGACTTCCCTGACAATGTTATTTCCTTTTTGAAGAATTTGGGAGGCACTGACTACTACTGCCCAACTTGCAAAGTCAAGTTTAATTTTGAATTATCAGATTCTGAAAAGGGACAAGCAAATGTAAAGTAAGTCTATTTGACTTTTAATTTTATGAATGAGTTGGTTCTTTTTTTAACCGACTTTTCCCTAATGATTATAGAGTTTTTGGTGCAGATGGAGTAAAAATAATGGTCAGTTGGCGCTGCCTAACAAGGTTACTGTTCTTTGCAACAGCGTGGAAGGCATTTATTTTCCAAGTCTTCACTCGTAAGAATAAGAATGAATGGTTTTCGTTTTTGGTTAGGACTTTTAGTTGGTATTAGTCTTGCTGGTTAAATTCATGTTACTTAATCGTTACATTTTTCATTTTAATATGGAAGTCAATTTGATGTTTACTTTGGTTTGACATCTGAAAATATTTTATTCGTACATTTTCCTTCTTATGTTTCAGTGTTGTGTGCAAGTGTGGCTTCTGTGGGGCAGAAAAGCAAGCACTTAGTTTATGGGAGCGACACACAGGTTCCAAATCGAGAGATTGGAGGACTAGTGTCAGAGTGAAAGGTTCCTTACTGCCACTGGAACAATGGGTACTATTCATTGAGATTCATGTTTTACTCCCCGCCGTTCAATAGTATGCCTTTGCCCTCTCAATTTGGGAAACATACTCAAAATGCAATCTCACTTGACTTTGCAGATGCTGCAGTTAGCAGAGTATCATGAAAATGCTCTCGTGTCTTCTAAGCCTCCTAAGCGGCCTTCTATTAAAGAACGAAAGCAGAAGTTGCTTACTTTTTTGCAAGGTATATTTGTTTTCTATGTTTGTGCATATAATTTTACATTTGATGTAAATTAACTGTATCTCTCTGGTTGCTATGACAGAAAAGTATGAACCTGTTCATGCCAAGTGGACAACAGAACGATGCGCTGTATGTAGATGGGTTGAAGATTGGGACTACAACAAAATCATCATCTGCAACAGGTATGATCAATAGGGTTCATTAGTTTTCATTGTCAAATCCTGATGTCAAGAGGGCCAACTGTTCGATGCCCCTTAGAGACTCCATAGATTATAAAGGCATGAAAATCTGGCTAATGTCTAATGTTTCTTTTCAATCAGATGTCAGATAGCCGTCCATCAAGAATGCTATGGAGCAAGAAATGTTCGGGATTTTACTTCTTGGGTCTGCAAAGCATGTGAAACGCCCGAAGTCAAGCGAGAATGTTGCCTCTGTCCTGTAAAAGGCAAGTTTCTAGCTAGAGTAGATTTGTTGAGTCATGCTCTGTCATTTCACCAAGTTTCATTTAGCTATCATGATCTCATGTCTTTGTTCTGATTGTGCTTATGCACTTTCTCCCTGCAGGAGGTGCGTTAAAGCCAACTGATATTGACGCATTGTGGGTTCATATTACATGTGCTTGGTTCAGACCCGAAGTCTCTTTTGCGAGTGATGAAAAGATGGAGCCTGCTCTTGGGATCTTGAGTATTCCATCAAATTCTTTTGTGAAGGTGGGTTCTTTGTTCTTGTATGTTGTTTTTTGGCTATTCCATTTCATACCGGTGATAATGTTTATGATATATGACATCTAATCACATGATTGACATTGTTCTCTCAAAGACTTATATTCTTAAATGTAACAAACATGGTAATGTAAAAAAGTGACACCTAACCCTTCATATCTACAATTAGTGAATAAAGAATTGAGTTGTACGATAACTTTGACATAGTGGATCTAGAAATGTTCCAGGATGCATCGTGTCATTGATTGTGATTCTAGTTCTTTTAATTTTGTCTTACAGAATGAACCCTGAAATATTTAGCTGATCCAATCTGAGTTTTAATTTTTGTTCGCATCTGCTTCAGATTTGCGTTATCTGTAAGCAAATTCATGGTTCATGTATGCAATGTTGCAAGTGTTCCACTTATTACCATGCAATGTGTGCCTCACGGGCAGGTTATCGAATGGAGGTGAGTTTCTCATTGCTCTTTGTTTGTTCTCATTATACTCGTTTTTATTAGTTTGTGGCGCCTTCTCATTGTGAATCAGATTACCATATATCTGGTGATATGTGATTGCATTTGTTTGTGCATTCTTAATAAGCAGTTGCACAGTTTGGAGAAAAATGGAAAGCAGACCACAAAAATGGTTTCTTACTGTGCTTATCACAGGTGTGGGTTCTCATATTGTCTTATGTCCTATTGCTTCCAAATTGTCGGTTTTCTTGTACATATGTAAGTTCCTAACTCTTTTGTTTTTCATTTTTCGTGCAGGGCTCCAAATCCAGATACTGTTTTAATCATACAGACTCCTCTAGGGGTGTTTTCAGCGAAAAGCCTTCTCCAAAATAAGAAGACTGGTTCAAGGTTAATTTCATCTAATAGAACAAAGCTTGAAGAGGTTTTGACAGTTGAAACTACGGAGTCTGAGCCAGAGCCAGAGCCATTATCTGCTGCAAGGTGCCGGGTATACAAAAGATTGAAAAATAACAAGGTATTCTACCTTGATGCCTAGTTGCCTCTACCATAAACATTATAGTGATCATCAATTGACATCAACAGTTAGATTGTTGAATTAGTTTGATCTGTAATTAGCCTCATGATTATTATTTTTCCTCTGATTCTAGAGAACCGAAGAAGAAATCGTTGCCCACCAAGTGAAGGGACCTTCCCATCATCCCTTGGAAGCAATTCGAAGTTTGAACACATTCAGAGTAATTTTTTTACCTTTCAGAATTTGATGGAATAGATTGTCTTTTTTATGCCTTTTTATATGGGATGTAAAATAAATGAACCTCGAACTGACATTTTTTTTCAATAGGTAGTAGAGGATCCTCCGACTTTTTCATCTTTTAGAGAACGGCTATACCATTTACAGGCAAGGATCTTTCTCATTTCCCATTCGATATTCAATGTTCATTTTCTTACTGAATGTATATGAATGCAGAGAACCGAACACGATCGTGTTTGCTTTGGTAGATCTGGGATACATGGATGGGGTCTCTTTGCACGTAGAGACATACAAGAAGGAGAAATGGTGTGAAATTTGAACATTGTCTATCATTAAGATTACCAGCTTTTGTATCTTGAGAAATTAATCCATTTTGTTGAAAACAGAATGTACTAAGAAGTGTGCGTCTGATCCAGGTTCTTGAATATCGGGGTGAACAGGTGAGACGTAGCGTTGCAGATCTTAGGGAGGCACGGTATAGATCAGAAGGCAAAGACTGTTATGTGAGTTAAATTCTTTTCAAGTGGTTTAAACAATTACCTTCAAGTCGGCTCTAGTTGTCTCTGGAGCCATGTGATTCCCAAGTTCTGCTGTTTCCAGCTAGAATGTCAGCTCTTAAATTCTTTGTGCTCCTTTTTCTTTACATTCTTGCTTCTTTTCTCATTGCTCATGTTTACTCTGCAGTTGTTTAAGATCAGTGAAGAAGTGGTGGTAGATGCCACTGATAAAGGCAATATAGCACGCCTGATCAACCATTCGGTAAGTCATTGTGATGATTGTTAGGGTGCTGTCCTTATGTGATTTGCTCTTCGACTGTTCTTCAATAGATTCATTCGTGTACTTGTTGCCAGCTTGTTTCTGTTGTCACTGTCACTCGTCTTTACTGGTTTAATATTATTGCCTATCTTTACTACAGTGCATGCCGAATTGCTACGCGAGGATCATGAGTGTGGGTGATGAAGAAAGCCGGATTGTACTTATTGCAAAGGCTGATGTAACTTGCGGCGATGAACTAACGTATGTCTCTCCATTTCTCTTTCTCACCATCTCTCAGTTCTTTACGAGGAAGCTATTTAGCTTAACACTGCTGCATATTCCGTTGTTGACTCTCGCAGGTACGATTACTTGTTCGATCCCAACGAGCCTGACGAATTAAAAGTTCCATGTCTATGTAAAGCTCCCAACTGTCGCAAATTCATGAATTAGTAGGATGATGATGGAGATATACCCACTCACTTGCTCGGCCATTGTTTGTCCGCAAGGAACAACAACTAACCCCCCCCCCCCCCCCTCCATATACCAAATTTGTAATTTTGCCAAGGATAAAAAAAAGCAGAAAAAAGGAATATTGTATTTTTATTTTCATTTTTCTTTGGACAAACTTCTAAGCTTAATAAAAGCTAATAGTTTTTGCCGGCTTTTCGGTTTGGGGTAATTTGTGTATATTTCTGTCTATTACCCCCGAATTCTAATCGAACATCGTAGTTTCTTCGTTAGCGATGATATCAGGATAGCGATTTTAACACTCCTCTTTATAATAGTGTCTTAACATCGTTGTTTCTTCGTTAGCAAGGATTAACATGTCTTAATCGAGTGTTTCACCATCAGAACACGGCGTTTCCGTCCAATCCAAGTACTCGTCCATGGAGATTCGCTGGAGACAACTCGGTATCCTGCGTACGAGTACTATTGGCGAGCACCGAAATCATCCTCATAAGCCCGGACGGCAAGATACTCAAGGCCCCATTTTACTGAGAGCGTGTCGCACGCTTTTTAGCACAACAGTTGCTATTTTCTTCCTCCTGAAACTCTTCAAAACAGCAATGCCGGACACGTAAAGATATTCCGGTGCCCGAGATGGGAGATACTGAAGGATAGCCTGGTCTCTGGACACCGTGACGTCCGCAACTCCCACAAGTTCTTGTCGCTCGGAAGTTTATGTACAAGCCCAGAAAGCGCTTCAGCCTGTATTTGCAGAAACAAAATTTAACTAAAAATTATTTACAATATATGACTCTAAATCTGTCTTGCACTTTAGATTAGTTTAAAAGGAAAACTAATGAAAATGGTTTGAAAATTTTGAGTTTTAACGATAAGGACAAAATAAAGGATAAAGTGAATGGTACCAATATTGATTTTTCAGCGTAAAAATGTGATTTTTCGTTAAACTTATAAAGTATTTTATTTTTATTAATAAAAAAATGCTCAAAGTAGAATATCGCCGTATAAAAAAAATAATAGAAAACTGGAAGAAGGTGAAGAAGAAATCATGAATGCTCTGTTGAGAATTAAGCTGCCTACTAGCCTTGGAGTTAATCTGCAGAAGCTAAACCTGCAGTTGAAATCGAAAGGAAGCTGAGAAATTTTGAAGAAAATGAAGAACTTGCTAAATTTAGAAGGAGCCGTTAGTTTCAAATTGCAACGGCTAGTTTCATTTCCTGTTTTAGAAAGATTACAGCTGGTGTTCTTATCTTTTTAATTGTACTGTGCTTTCTCATCTTCTTCCAGGTGGATGGATGATATCCTCCGATGACCATTAATGGCCGGAGATGAGTTCTAGGTCCCTAGAGTGTAGGATCTGTTTTTGACCAGCTGTGAGGAATATAGTCCTTGTAATTTCTTTTGTTCGAATTAATGAAAAACAGTCTTTTGCTCCTCTCTCTCTCTCTCTCTTGAAAAACACAGATTTCTTCAAACTACTACCAAAAAGTTTCAATCTTTATCAAAGATTATCAACCTAAACACCATGCCTGGTACCATTTCAAACATGCTCCAGCTTGAACATAAGCTGCCTTCCTCAACTCACCCCCATTTCTAAACAAACTCATGACCTTCCAACCAAACTCACTCACCAAATACTTGAACTCTCTCTTTCTGTCAACACCAAACTTCCCACTCCCCACAAACCCTACTTCTTCCTGATCGGCTGACGACGTCTGACTGCTGCTGCTGCTGCATTGCACTGAAGAAGAAGTTGTTATACAAAAATTAGCAGGTCTAGAAAGAGTAAATCCGTATGATGAAATTTCTGTGCTGACTTTTGCTGATATGTTGGGATAGCTTGCTGGTAAATGATAATATTTTCTGCTTTGTTTTTGGTTTCCTTTTTTTATTATTATTATTTTTTTTTTAGGTATAAACTTGTCATGAAATTAATCAACAAGTATAAAACCTCTCTTTATATATTCAAAACAGGAGAATGGTAAGTTTAGTACATTTTCCAATTCAAATGATTTGGATATTAGAGTCTCCATGATCACATCCCTGTTGCAATCCTCACCCGTAACCACAAAACCTCTGCACACGACCAGAGAAGAATTGCACAGCCACGGAACTGAAACTGTAAACCCCAAACCAGAATCTTTCCTTCCCACTACCACGTCCTTGTATGCCTGCAGGCAAACCCTCGAGACGTACTTTCCCATTGGCAAAGTTTGCTGCAGAACGGATGGTGCGGAACCGTCAGGGTTCAAGATATCAGAATCTGAATGAAGGTTCACCACAACTGTGCCATGATCCGGGTGAAGCCGGCTGCTGAGGGCTTTAAGAAATGGGGAATGTGGATCCCATAACTTGCGTGGGAATATGTCTTCCCCATCATAAGCATCAACGAAGACCATATCATACTGAATGGTGGTATTGAGAACGAAATCCTCAGCATCGGATTCATGGAGGAACAGCCTCTCGTGGATGCCTTTCCACATAACGGTATCCATGGTATTGGGTGACACGGCACGCTTGCCTGATGGAGTCATAATTGAGAAAGCCGGAAATCCCATGGCTCGAACTGAGGCTGAGATAACAAGAGGGTCGATTTCAACAACATCAACAATAGCACCTTGAATTTTACTAGCCAAAAACAACGGTAAGCTTCCGCCACCCTGACCAATGCACAATATACGAATATTTTCGGTCCCAGTCACCGCGTTCATGAGATTGTAATTACAAGATGCTATAGTGGCCAACCCAGCTGCTATCATACTCTTAAGATAAGGAAGAGCCAAGCAATGAGGCTGCTGCATAAGGGCGATCGATTCCGGTTCCGATCGCCGATAGGCAGCCAAAACCTTAACGGTGCTCTGGCGGGTGTCGTCGTTAAAGCGGAGAGCGCGCCATTGATATCCGAGCACTCTGAATCTCTCGTTGTCCTGACCGCACTCCTGTATCTCTTCGTATCTTTGCTGCAGCCATCTCTCTGTCGATGCCCAATGGAGTTCGCTGGGTTTTGAGGAAGGATAGGCGACGACTGAGACAACGCCATTGCCTTTGTCAGATGTGGAGCGGAGGACGGTGTGGCCTTCGGATTCTTCCCCCCGCCACTCCGAGGCGTAGGACCAGTCGCCTTCGTCCTCGATACGGCGTCGTACAGCGGTTGAGAGCTTCCGGAGGTTCAGTCCCGAGCTCAATCCAGCTCTGGGCCACATGGCCGTACCCCGCAGGAAGTGAAAAACCCTAATCCAGCTCTGCGCCACATGGCCGTGCCCCGAGCTCAATCCAGCCCTGTATCTCTTCGTACCTTTGCTGCAGCCATCTCTCTGTCGACGCCCAATGGAGCTCGCTGGGTTTTGAGGAAGGATAGGCGACGACTGAGACAACGCCATTGGCTTTGTTTTGGGTTTTTGGTTTCTGTTTTTCTAATAACTTCCGTTACATCTTGAAATTTATTATTCTCTATGGATAGTATATGCCATTGAATTCTGCATTTTCTGATCCTTTGTTTATGTGGAGAGAGTGACGAAAAATTGGTAGGAGGGAAGATAAGATGTGGTGTGCACGAGTGGTCCTAATTTCTCTGCATGGTTTAGGCCAGAAATAATGATGCCACGTGGTCAAGCCTTAGACCATCTCCAAATGATGTGTCAAATGTTAAGTGTTAAATTAGAATTAATGGCTGATGTGGCAATCTGAAGACTTAGGTTAAATTTTATATATATTGTCAAATATTATTTTATTATTTAAATATAACTTTAAATTGTTGTAATTATTAAAAAAATGTTGAAACAAATTTTAATTGGTTGAAATGTTAGTGAAATAAGGGACTCACCGTTAAAATGAAATAAAATTAAATTTGACATTGTTCTCAAATTTGACTCCAAATCCCAAAGCCTTCAAATTCAAATCCAATCAACAGATAACACTTCGGTTAGAGAAACTTTTGATGTCAAATATGCGCAGTGACATTTCACCTAGATTTTTGACATCTTCCTTAGAGATGCTCTTAGCCTACCACATGGACTTGTAGAAAACTATACATATGCACTACCAGTCAACACTAAGGAATTCTTGTGTCCGACCAACCGTAAATATGCAGCACTCGTTATGAGTTTGATGATGAACAAGTCTGTGTGATGCACAATATAGAAAGGTTTTGGTTTTGTGTATATGGTCAAACAGACAGGGTAGTACACCTTACTTTCTCTAGTTGTACTGGATTGTTGGACATAAGGTGCTGTCTCTCCGATTTTGTTTAATTTTATTTCATGTCCATAACAAAACTTAAATGTTGACCTAACAAGGAAAACCAAGTGTTGAATAGAAACAAACTGATATAGTGAAGCAAAAAATCAATATCAAAGAAATACAAAATTTAATCAAGTATATTAATTAATTGCATAAATGTAAGGGATTTATAAAAGCTTTCATCTTTTGGCATGTGAGTTTACAATTTAGGGTTCAGAGTTTTGGTTCCACGTCCGCATCTTCTTTGCTGCTTCCACTAGGGTTGGGACTTGCATGGTCTCCACCAGGGTTGGGACATGCATGGTCTCCTCCAGGGTTGGGACTTGCATGGTCCGACCCATTGATCACAGTACTTGCCGCACTAGCATTCCCGTTGTTATCATCCTTTTTCTCTTCCATTATCTCAGTTCCCGCTCCGCTACCACCACTTGTTTCACCCTCCACAGCTATACTCCTACCCCCGCTATCGCTGCCATGACTCTCCTTACAATCCCCCTTACCGCCACTCTCCTTAACCAAAACCAGAGCCAAGTAAAGCGCTCCATTAACCCGGAATGACCAAACCTGAACAAGCTGGCCTTGTTTGATTTTGTTCCTCTGAGCAACCGCACCCCATTGAGTTCTCAACACATACAGTTTGCTGCTTTTCATAAGCCAGAGTCTCAAGTTTATATCTCCTTTTACAAGACCAGGGTCTATTAACTGAACCTTCATTGTTTGCTGTCCCTCAAGTAACTCCTTCTCTTTCCCTTCCAAGAAATCCATCGATACAATTTGGGCTTCAGGCATTGACAGTCTGTTTTCGCCGGGAGATATATCAGTCATGGTAATTCGCTTCTGTATCACCAAGCCCAGCCTAGTCCCCTTCAACGTTGCAATTTCTCTCTTGAATTCGTCAGGCAAGTCGTCATATTTCGGAGGCGTGGAAGGACTACCAATCGGTTCTTTCTTCTTCGGAGAGTTCTTGGTCGATCCCTTGGCTTTCTTGACATTGTTCTTCGGCATCACCTTTCGTTTCTTCCATCCCACGTCACCCCTACCAATAGCATTAGTCTCTCTCAGTGAAGACTCCATAGCAGAAGCCGTAAGCTTCGCTCCATCGCACGACCTCTGTTTCTTCGGCGCATGATCATCATTTATCCCATTGCTAGACCATTTTCTTTTCAGAGAATGATCTGTTCTAGTAGAATCGATAGGGGGCGACCTTTGTTTCTTGGGCGGCTCGACTAGCATTGGCTTCTTGAGAGCCCCCTCTCTCATCAATTTTTCTCTCTTTTGCTGCATTATCTCAACTTCAACCTCAGCAATTCTAACCAACCAGTCCAAACGGGTAAAGTTCTGAGGCCACTCCGTCAAGCCATTGAAGTATTTTTCAATTAATAACCGCGCCATCTTATCTTCTTCCTTTTCTTCTCGGAGAGATTGAAGAAGATACAATTTGATGTAAAGCAAAGTATGGCACGAGCTTAGAACGTAGGACGAGTATAAAATGTATTGTTTTGGTTAAACCTGCAGGGGTGTGATTTTATAGGGTTTTTACAGTACTGATCGGTGTCTGATTAGGAGTTGCTGATCGACTAGAGACTTGCCCTTCAAGTATACGAATCTTAGGGTTTTAGGAAACTAAACACGCACAGGTTTAGGAATCCTTCCAAAAGTAGGTATTGTAATTGCTCAAACATTGGCTATATATGATTCTAATCGAGCTTCGAATTTCTAAAAAAAATCCGTATCTATATAGGAAACAAACCGCTTTGGCCACAAACAAATGGAAAATTTGACACTTGTAAAACTCGTGCAACTATTCCGGAGGTGTCCGGTCCTTCAGAATTCACTTCCAAAACAATTACAATTCTCCCTCGAAAAGAAAAATGTAATATCCACCCTTTCAGCTTTCTCCCGGCTTAATCTTGATTATTATTATTTTATTTTTTAAAAGTGGGATAACTAGTGGCAAGCCACTACCCTTTCAGTTTTCTCCTGGCCACAGTCAATAGCAGACTAACTAGCTTAGAGCCTTGAACCCGGAACCTCCCTATATTTTGTATTTTGAGAGCCGAAATCCGCGTCCTTACCACTGAGCCACTTGATGTGGTTGATTAATTTTAATTATTCAATGAACCAAATTCAATAAAAATAGTGCTATGAAACCAAACTAGTCTAATATTTTCTTTTTTTTTAACTTTTATCTTAGGACCCCCTGATCTTGAAATCCTAAATCCGCCACTATTTACTACTCCCGCCATCAACAATTCTACTCTTACACTCGCTATCACCATCATCACCACTCTCCTGATGATCCCATCCAACGCTGCTCCTCTTAACCAAAACTAGGGCTAAGTAAAGCGCTCGATTAACCTGAAACGACCAATCAACTTGAACGATGTCGCCTGCTTTGAGCTTGTTTTTCCGAGCAACATTCCCCCATTGAGTCCTCAATACATATATCAACCGCCTCAGGTTTATATCTCCTTGTACAAGACCAGGGTCTATCAACTGAACCGTCATTGTCTTACAGTTCTCAAGCATCTCCTTGTCTTCATCTTCTAAGAAACTAATCGAAACAAGTTGGTTTAGAGGCATTGACATCCTATCTATACTCGAACTTATATCAGTCTTGGTCAATTGTTTCTCTATCACCAACTCCACTTTGGTCCCGCCCAACCTCTCAATTTCTCTTTTGAATTCTTCAGGCAAGTCATTATATCCAAGAGGTGCGGACGGAGAATTCAGTTCTTTTTTCTTCAAAGCTATATTCATCGTGTCTACGCCTTTCTTGGTATTGTTCTTCAACGACGTCTTCTGCATCTTGAGTTCCACTGGCGTCCGATCCCCCAATTCTTTTGAAAGAACGATCTGACGACCTATTTTTCTTGGCCGCCCAATCGATTGTCATTGGATTCTTGATTTTACTCTTTTGCTTCACAAGTTCCTCCTGCATCAGGTCCTCAGTAGCGAGCCTAGCAACCTCAAGCTGTGAAGCATCAAAGTCTTTTTCTGTGAACTCCACCATCTCGGCAACGTCGTCTTCTTCTTCTTGTTTGCGTTCTTCCCCTTGGGAGATTGGAGAAGAATGCAATGTAGTACTGTATTTGTCACTGAGATATTCATAGCGTACTTATAGTCGTCTGTGTCCCAAATTGCAAGCTTAGGAATCCTCCCAAAACTAGGGTCTAATGATAAATTCTCAAAAAACAAAAAAAACTAAGGGAAGAAAGGAACTGCTTGGCCAGAAGAAAAGGAAAGCATGAAGCTTCGATGAAGGTTTTTTCCCTGACTGAATTAGCAGAGAAGAGAAACTCTGTGGGTGTTCTTTGTTATGATTTATATTGGTTCTCTTGTTGGTCAAGGATTAGGGTTGCATTGTGCTCCTCCATCGAATCCAATCCACCTGCAAGTTTCGCCCTTTCGCAAAACAGAGAAACAGAGCTAGTAACCATGCCAAAGAATAAGGGTAAGGGAGGAAAGAACAGGATGAGAGGTAAAAATGAGGCTGTTGACTAAAAGCGTGAACTTGTCTTTAAGAAATACGGACAGGAGTATGGCCAAGTGCTCCTAATGCTTGGTAATGGCCGGCGTGAAGCCATGTGCGTTGATGGGAGGACGCGACTTTGTCACATCCGCGGTACAATGCATGGATAGTGATGAATTGGGACTTACTTAGCCATTAATAGAATCCGGAACCACTCTCCTCGATCCATCACGAATCGTGAATGAAGAGTATAGACTTCTGGCACATGGTCAGTTAGCTAAGGCCATCTCCAACCAACTGGCCAAATGGTCATAGGACTAAAAATAGCTCGAAATGACATGAAAACCATCTCTAACCGAGAACTAGGCCAAAAGGCTTGTGGGCTCCACTAGGCCAAAACCTCCAAATCAGGCCAGCGGGCTGGTCATTTCCAGCTAGTCAACCCTCCAGCGCCAGAATGTCAAGCTTGACATTTTGTCAGGCCTCTAGCTCAGCCCATTTGAATGTCAATGGCTACCTGGCGTCATGCTACCGTTAGAATTTGAATTTTTTTTTTTTTTGGACGAATTTAAAAAAAAATATATATATATATATATATATATAATTTTTTTTCCTATAAATACCTAAGCCATTCATACGCTATTTCTCACATACTTTTTATCCTTCCATACTATCTTACCTCATTGTATTTCAATTCTTCACATTCTATTCTCTTACCCCTTCCAATAATCTTTCCTTTAATTTTTTCAATAATTTTCAAATGGCCACATCTGCAATGAAAGGAAAGGCTTGGACCCGAAAAGAAGATGAAACTCTTTGCAGAGCTTATAGATGGGTCTCGGAAGATAGTGTCAAGCGTAGTTCTCAAACAAGTGAAGGTGTTTGGACTCATACGTCCAAAAAGTACAATGAGTTCTACGAAGATATCACTCCACCGAATCCCCAAAACCACGAGAGTTGTTCTTCAAGATGGAAACAACACAATCTCCACCCTAGTACTACTTGTGACACGCGAACATATCATCCTACGATGCCTCATGTACTCATTTAAAGAGATATTACCAGTTCTTGAATTCAAATGCAAATTAGGTCCATCATATATTTTCGCGTCAGCTGGAGAGGCATAGGCCAGCACTGAGAGTGCAATGATAAAGGTCTAAGTTTTTTAGATAGAGACATAGTGCGAAGTGTGCAAACAAATTTCAGTCTTCACAAAGGAATTTCATCGAACAGTTGGCGGGCTTGTTGTTGTCGACTGAATTATGTTGCACTTTTGTCAACAGATATCAACATTTACCGAAGCAAATTGATGAGTACCATCATAAGCATTTGTAGACTCTTGTCACCGCAACATTTAAAAAGTCTCCGAAAAACCTTCACATACTTGTTTCCCGACCTTTGTATGGTCTTGGGACCACCTTGATTCAATGTACATCCGCCCTATGGTTTTGCATTTCCAGATGGTGAATTGGTCATGTTCCATGTAGCATCTGTTTTTTCCTAATATATCTATTACGCTTGTCTTCAAAAATTGATTAATTGAAAAATATAGCGGATATTAAAAATAAAAAATTCCTTTAAATAGAGAAAACTAAAGCAAACCCTAAACATATAACAAGCAAGAAATCTTAATTCTTGACCCACAAGAAAAGAAAAAGTAGAGACACTTCAACTCCAATACACCGAATCCAAAACAGAGAAAATACGAGACAAAGTGACAAGTCGTGATCGATCCTAATCGCAGTTATGCATGCAGCAATATCATGACAAAGACACTCCACATCAAGTTCAAGTGTTCATCCAAAGAAAGTTAAACAATTATACAGACGTCCTATGAAACAAAAACTCGACAAGTTCCTGCACGTTTGTGGGTGTGAAGCAGAATGCACAGCATGCAAGAAATTCAAGCAACAAATTATCGACTCCGAAGAAAATGGTGACAATGCAGCACAACAAAAAACCAGAAACAGTAAAAACGAAACGCAACAAAGACGAGGGCTGGAGGAGAAACAGGACTATGGGCAAAGCTCAAGGGAGCCGAAAACCCAAATTTTGATTTTATTTCCTTGCTGAAATGAGAAGCCACAGAAAATAAGATGAGCATAACGAACTAAAAAACGCAATAAAAGGAACGGAAAAGAAAAAAGAACATGGATATAGAAGAAATTGTTCAATGTGTACTTTCAGGAGAACGATGTATCCGACTTAAAATTACCGAATCAGACTCATTAGACCCCGAAATCAAAGCCTCACAAGCCTTTGGGGAACCCTTGGGTATTATTAAAGGACCAGTTACTGCATCTGCCGCACCTTCGCTAGAAGCCTGACCAATTGGATTATCATCTTTAGTCTTGCTAATCACATTTGAGTCATTAGCTGCTGCAGGTAAAGTGGTGGTTGCAAGAGATTCGTTGTCAGGTGATGAGAAACCATTTGCATCGCCATCATCTAATTTCGCCTGGTCCGAGGATTCTATTTCCACCCCATTTGAGATTGTTTGGGGATCCGCTGCTTTGTTTCCACCATTATCATCAACTGGCATTCCCAACATAAGAGAAGGGACGCATGTGTCATTCTGCACCTCGTGATTCAGAGATGAAACTGGTACCTCCAGTCTCTCCTCGGCGCCATCACCCGATGCAGTGCCAGCATTTTTATAATCTGGAGCGTCTGCCATTTCTATATCAGAAGCCGGGACTAACTCCTCTACTTTCTCCCCATCGCAATGGACTTTTGCTTCCATATTCTCCTGATTAGATGCTAAAATAATGTCCAATGCTCCTCCAGCAATAATTGGCAAGACTCTCGATTCCATCCTCTGCTTCTTATAAAGATTCATCGCCTTCTGCAAGTCAGAAAATAAAAAAAATGTCGGGCAACTAGGATGCAAGTACGTAAGCAAATATGTCAAGCAAATACACTGTTTGACTAAAAGAAAACAGAGTTGAAATGTCATAATAAAACCAAAATGAGAAATAGTAAAGTAATCCCAGTAAATTAAACAGTAACTTAACAACCAATTTAAAAATAAATTAGTAAACCATATATCCATTATGACAATACTCCTACCAAATAATAATGCCCAAGAATTATTAACCTGCATCTTGCTCATGCATCAATTCAATATCCTGCTTTTCTGAGTAAAGAAATTTCAGCTATTTTTTTCAAAAAGCAAAATCACCTGTTTAAATATTTACAAAAATGTGTTCATTAGCATGCATGCCTCTTAAATCACGCCAGCATTCATACCACTAATCGCAGCCTCAAAATGCATGTCAGGAAATACAACAAATACAAAATGTATGACTAACTTCAGATAGAAATGAACAAGATAAATAACATTATCATTCATCATAAAGTGTACCTGAAAGACAGAATCCTTCAAAGGAGGAAAAGGCGAGGACCTCAATAAGATTTTGGACGATTTCAATCCTGCCCTTGCACCCTGTGACATTAGGAGAGAAGATGCAATCAGTAAGATTAGATTCTAGAAGAAAAATGCAATAAACAATGTTTGAGAAAGAATCTGCACCTCCAAAATTGTGTGTGTAGTAGCATCTTCATCAACAATTGGGCTCCGCTCAATACACTGCCTATACACCTCGGGATGAGTAAGTTTTGCTGAAATGTCAAGCTTGGAAAGATAATAATGACTTAAACAGAGGATGTCATCACTTCGTAATTTAGAGCGACCAGGTGACTTATCATGACTACTTTTAGGCATAGACTCCTTTAGAGGAGAGGTCATAGTGGACCTTCTTTCAACGGTTTTAGAAATTCCAAGATCCAGGTTATCCTCATGGTGAGGCGCCTGACCCATCTTCCCAGCCACAGCATCATCCATAGCAGCCTGCACAGGATAATCATCTTTCTGAACTGGGGAAGGCAAGTCCCTTTTCACATCGTTGTTATGTACTTTCCATGCCTCACCGCTGGATTCCCATCCACGAGCATTCATTGGATGCCGGCTTTGATCCCATTCAGCACCCCCATACATGTGATTCTCATCCCTAAAGGCACCATTACTCACATCCCATAGATGCAAGTGGGAAGGGCCTGGACCATCCATCATGTTCTGCCACCCAAGTGGCCGCAAGTGACCGGGAAATCTCTCAGCATCAGCCATATGATAAGGCATCCCAGAGTGGTTAATATCCATTGAAGGTCTAACACCAAAAATTGGTGGAGCTGGAAACTGCGGTAGCATCCCCTGAAAACCACCATGATGTGCCCCATGTTGGAAATGCATGAACCCATTTGGCACTGGTGAAGTCCAGCTTGGAATGCCCCTCCATGCATTACCATTACCATGCCCTCGAACCACATTGGGATCACTACTCCTTCTGTAACGTGCACTGGAGTTGCCTCTACCATCTTCTTCCATTGAACCAATAAATGGGCTGTCAGCTCCGGCCCTGAAATTGGGATGAGAAGGATACAGAGAAGACAAATTACTCTGACTACTTCTATTGTGGGCTGACGAATCAGCAGGAGATGACTCGTCTACCAAAGGCTTCTCTGATGGCAGGTCCCGACCCAGTCCATCCTCAGTGTAAGAGAAATCTATATTATCCATGGAAGCACTGCTTCTTCGACCTGTTTCTTCAATGTCAAGACTCCGTCTGACACCAGTTCTGTTGATGTACCTGCGGTCAATACTAGATGATGAAGGAGACCTTTCCATCAAGGGCAGGGGTGAAGCCTTAGAACTTGAAGACTTGTCATTTGACATCTCGCCTAAATGGTTATCATCCATTTTATTGGGTCTCTCCATGGATCTGTACTTGAAACTTCTTTCTGAAACTCCAGCCAGACCAGACCCATCTCTAGGAGGCATTGCTTTGGACCTATGCTCTACTCCAGAATCCCTATATTTCAAATCTTCTGGATTCGAATACCTTGGGCCAGGAAAAAAAGATGACATATTAGCATATAACACAAAAATTCATCACAAAAAACAAAAGCATTACACACAATCACAGTATTTCCTTTCCAACCATAAAACTTTTCTCATAGATTAAAGTTAGTTTGGTTCAATGTTAAAGAGTATCTTATTTCACAGGATCCCAAACCACCATATTCTATGTGTGCGTGTTAAACATATATATCTAAACTATACCAACTTTAAACACAATTTTCCCATTGCATACAGAACTCTGACGGGGAAGAGAGGGGAAGGCTTGGGGAGGGAGAGAGAGAGAGAGAGGTACCTGTACTCATCCATGCCGCTGTGTGAATTAGAAACGGGGGAAGTCCTGCGTTTATTGCTACTCAATTTAGTGTCTACATACGCTTGCCGTGACTGAGATCTTCCCTTATTAACATCAGGCTCAACTCTATCACCACTCGATGACTTCTTTTCCAAGTCAGAGTACCGAGCTTTCATACCTCTAGATTTATCACTGCCATCATCGCGGTCATCCGGAGATCTTTTCTTTCCCCTGCTACTATCTTTGTATCTAGTGCTCCGATCATCAATATGTGACCCATCATAGTCCCGATCATAATCTCGATCACCATCTCTATCACGGTCTCGGGCCCGATCACGGTCATGATTGCGGTCTCGCTCGCGGTCCCCATCCCGCTCCCGATCACGGTCCCAATCCCAATCACGATCATAATCACGGTCACGACCATGATCCCACCCATGTTCGCGTTCACGATCGCGATCACGAACATGATATGTGTCACGGTCCCTATTGCGATCGCGATCATGATCTACTTTGCTTTCCCCATCTTGGATCTTGGATCTCTTCTGTTGCATTTCTATCAAATCTTTTTCATCCTTCAAATGCTTGTCATCAGACTTGCTGCTTGCATAATCCTTTGGAGGGCGCTCATCTCTTAGCTTGTCATCTCGGTGCTTATTGTCCTTATCCACGTCTTCCCGATGCTTTTCTCTGTATCTCTCATCCTTCCGCTTCTCATCTTTCTTCCTGGTATCCCTGCCAGAATCATCCCTATAAGATAATCGCCCATCATTGATGCCTTCCACATCATCTAGATGCTTATCCCCATCACCAAAATCATCTCTTCTTTTCCTCATTCGTCTATCAATCTGGTTCTCTGCATCAGGACTTTCCAATTCATCCCGTGTATTTAAATCTGCAAACCCACATAAAATAAGACATAGAATTGCACTCCAAAATAAAATTTAACAGTCATCTATGTACTGTAGAATATTGGCATCTCATTAATATCAAACAATATGATCTAATCTATTTGCCTCTTCATTAACAACAGTAATTCACATCTAAGCAATTAATCCAGCAATTGACATCCATAATTTGTGCCTTCAAACATCTAGTTCCATTCCAAACCAATATTAAATGTTAACTAAAATAAAAATCAGTTAAATGATTATAATTATTATTAAAACAGCCGACAGGATAAGCCCTTTCACATACAACAGTTATTAACATCTGAGGAAGAACAATTAAAATAACAACCAATGTGGAAAAGAACAATTAAGAAACTAAACCGATAAACCTGATTAAGGAAAGAGGGTGTAATCGCAGACGAGGGAAAGATAACATTCAACTACGCAAGTAATAAAACAATAACTCATAAAACCTATGAATAAAAGAAACGCAAACCAGACTCAAAACAATCATTTAACATCTTCATGAGAACAAACAACCATTCAGATAATCAACAAGACAACCAAAGTATCATAAAGATGAAAATCATTATCAATCCACACTTAATGAAATCAAAGGAAACAGCTACAGCTCCAAATTTTTCTCAAGTATGTTTCAATCAACCCCCGATTCACATATGGGCATAAGCAAATTTCAGCAAGTGATAAAAGAAGGTTAAGTGCACAGACTCAATAGAATGGCACCTCTGCGCTGCCCCGTGTCTTACTCCGACCATTCATAATCTTAAAAATTAGTATTGATTCCAAAATGTAGAAATGAAACAGCCACATCAAGGAGACCAATGAGAATTTGCCAACTAACAGGCCAGACAACCACACTCAACCCCACGCAGTCACGTGGGTCATTCCAACATAGCACCTAATTGTTGGTTTCCCCAGATGGCATATTAATTGATTGCATCCAGCATAATTTTGGGAAGTAGAAAATAAAAATTTGACCATAACGGTCACTGACAAATTACCAATGCAAACCCAATGTATTTCAGTGTCTACAAAACTAATAATGACCAGGGAAGTAAATACTAATGTACAAATACATCAGTGGGTCCCACAAATAAGGCGGACTGCAGCATCCAATAGATATGTGATAATACAAAGGCCACCCTAGCAATCACTTTATCACTTTTAGATCATCAACTCAAAATTGATCTATATATCAACATGATACAATTACTGCAATATAAAAAGCATTAAAATCCATGTAGAACTTTTCTCACATTAAGGATGGTGATATGATTTTAAAAGCATACATGTGATTGTGTTTACCATGAACGTTCTCAGTGTTAAGCTTTCCATTTAGTACCACTCCCACTTATGATATGCAATATATCAAAATCCAAATTAACCAAGATTCAACAAATCCAAATATACTTTCCAATCAAATTATGCTCGAAACTCTTGTTGATCTAATACGGCATGCTCCAAGTGTTTAAATCCCTAAACCTATTGAAGAGCTCAATTTCCACCAAAAAGATTGTTTGTAGTCTCCCAAACCCAGCGTCAGCTATTCAAAATCATATTAATGATCACGCAAGGTAAACCATGAAAAGAATTTGTTTCCACTAGTTAGTGCGGTAGAGTTGAAGGTGCAATGACATGAGAAAACATAACGTTGTATTATATTGTCACTCATCACAGTAAACTATGATGAACTAAACTGAGTGAAAAGTTACCATATTCGAAATTATCAACATTCTCCTAATGGGGAGTAAAACGGCAAGAGTAAGTCCGTATGGTTAACTAGTCATAACAAGTAACACATTGCTGGAAAAAAAAATCCATATAGATGTATAAACTACAAAATAACGAACAAACCCAATCAGTTACCATACCAGTTTTTTCATTGACTTGCTTGGCAATGACACGTTGTTCATCGCTACCGACCAATCGCTCCGTTCTCCCATCTTTACCTTTCTTTTCCCTTTCTCTCTCCCTGTCCCTTTCCTTGTCCCTCTCTGCTCCACCACCTTCCTTACCATCCTTTCGAATCGACTCCTTATCCCTATCCCTATCCCTATGCTTCCCTTCACCCTTTCCACTACTAGTCGAACTCTTCTTCACTTCGCCACCCTCTGCATACAACTCCACACTCTCATCTCTCTTCTTACTCTTGGACTCCCCTGATGCCTTCAATGACTTCTTCGAACCCTCACTGCTTCTTCGGTGATCATTCTCCCCGCCATTCCACCTATCACTCCCTCCATCATCAACCCTCTCCTTGCGCCGCTTAGCCGATACTGAATCCTCCAAATAGTCCCCGTTCCCGGAGCCGCCATACGAGTCCTTCCCATCCTTCAAATCAAACTTCCGCTTCTCACTCGAACTTGAATCCTTTAAAACCCTAATTGCACCGCTCTCTTCCTTGCTCTTACGATCCTTCAAGCTCGAATCCTTCTCCGAATCCGAGTACTCCCTGGCATCCCTCGAACTATGCTTGCTTGATTTGTGCCTTGTACTCCTCGGCATCACAGCGAAACACTCAAAATTCAAAAAATCTAAAATCTCCCCCAACGAAAATTTGAAATTCCAAATCGAATAACGAAAAAACCCCAGATGCAAATCGCCGAGACAGACTCAATGCTCAGATTGGAGATTGAAACCCTAATTATAACGAAACCGAACACTCCAATCCAATGTGCAAAACTGGAAACCCTAATTCTTTGAGGGTTGAACCAATCGCAGAAGAAAAAAAACTCGCACTGGAAGGGAAGAGTGGGCGGCGGAGGACAGGGCGGATCGCCGGGGGATGGAAGGTGTGAGATTGAAACCGAATATGATGAAAATTACAGCCGAGACAAAGAGGGAGTGGGCGTCGGCTGGGGATAAATGTGGAAAAACATGTGATGTGAGAGAGAGAGAGAGAGAGAGAGAGAGAGGGATTCGGAGAGTGAAATGAGACTCGGAGACGACTTGGTGACTTGGTGACTTGGTGCCTTGGTGGACAGTTTTTGTGTTTTTTATCTGACGCGATTGCCCTTCATATTTTCCGTTTATTTCGATTCCCTTTGGGATTCCGCTGATTCTGCATTTTCCCACTTGAAAAAATTAATTAAATAAATAAATTTGAGAAATTCTTATATTTTCCTTTTCAGTTTTTTCATTTTGTTGGAGCCTTTTCCTTCTTGGTTGTAAACAGTGTTTGAAAATTTTTTGATAGAGTCGTTAATTTTTGTAAAAATATTTTAAAAATTAGAGAAACTTATAGAAAGCGAGTAAAGTCTAAATTTCTCAAGATATCGGACAAATTCTTAAATTTCATCTAAAAACACCATATTTCATCAATATTTCTAACATTACAACAACAATAATAAAACCTTTTTCCCACTAAGTAGGATCGACTGTATAAATCCTAGAACGACATTACGCTCGATATTTCCGACAATTCCAACATTACAAGTTAAATATTGACAAACGATCATATGTTCCTAAAGTTTTGCTTTCAATGTTCATGTTTTTTAGCAAAACTTCCATCATTTTCATTGAAGGCATCCAATATTGATATTAGTAATTTAGTATATCCACCAATATTCCACAAATTTACATATCAATTTTCTACCGATACCTATATTTTAAACGTTGGTTGTAAATAACCCAGAGGTAAGGGTGAGTATAGAATAATAGATAAGTAGGAGTAACTAGACAAACAAAATCAAAAATTCATAATCTCTCGTTTGGTTTCGATTAAAGTTGTAATTTTCAGGGCATTGTCTCGTTAGTGATAACAATTCAAATGCACAATGGATTCAAAGGGATGGTAGAATCATCGACTACTTTTAACATCAAGGGCCTTGCTACGTTTCGCAAGTTAACTACAAAAAAACCTACAACCTCGCCCGCCCGCCTCAACCGTGTTGCAACCCGAGACTATTACTCGGGTTGTCACGGTGCCACTTGACACCGTTACATTGTTCCCGGAAAAGAAGGATGGAACATCGACCATAAACATTGTTTTTCCCTTAGCAGTCGATTAAACATGGGATTTTCCGAACAGCTGCATTCTTTAAATCAGCCCCTGTCGCTGCAGATCAGTATATGTCTTCTTATTGTATATGTTACCTTCTCTGTCTTCATACTCTTCTTCAAGATCCGGGCGCCATTTGTTTACACCTTGCCGTGCTTGTATCCTCTTCCATAGTTCTTTAGCTTCCTGTGTAAGTGAAATGGTTTAGGCTTCGGTAAAATACTAAGCTAGCGAATTATTCGAAAAAGAATATACCTCTATTGATGTGATCTCGTTGAAGTTCTTCGTGTTTGGTATACCTAGGCAACGCATACCATGCTGATGGCGCCATTCCTTAAAATGTCTCTCAAAAGCTCTACGCCCCCAGTAACTGTAATTCCCGCATATCTCGCACTTGAATTCCTGAAATGCATGAATAGAGTTGCAATCACCTGACCTCTAGTTTATGCAAAAATAATACTAGAAGTTCAAGAGATAACTCAATTGGCAACGCCAAGCTGGCAAAAATACACATAATAGTGAAAAAAGAAGACTGAAATTTATTTAGTTCTTTAATATAAAAACAAATTGTATAGATGTTATACATGCACCGGCCACTTGAAGATAAGAAATAGTCCCCCGGCACTTGAAGATAAAACACGATTCAGATTCAACCGGGAAACAAGGACGTAAGTATAAAATCATTCTGGAAAATAAATAGCTTACCTGACCAAGACCATGAAGCTTATACAGCCAGTAGGGAATGGGCTTCCCATCCCAACCCATTGGCAATTTCAGTGGATTGTAAATCTGCTGTTCATCATCATCACTTTCAGTATCGGCCTGTGTCTCTTCCTGTGAGGAATCAAACCCAATCAAGCATCCGTTAGAAACCATTACAAATTTGATCAACAAAGAAAACTAACTATTCTATGATTTCATTGATGTCAACATATTTCTTCAGGGGGTGATTTCTTACCTCTTCACGTTCTGCTTCAATTTCTTCATATGTCAAAGCCTGTTTCTTCATGATGTTGTCTTTTGTTCTTTCAATAGCCTGCACAAATCCGACAATAATTTTTTGTAAATGTGCACTGATATTCAAACTCCAACAAAAACAATGAAAATAGGCAACTACAAAGACACAAACATGTAAGACTGGGAAATTAGGAAATATATGCCAACCTCAGTCAGTAAGTCGCATAATTTTTTTGTTTTGGCCTCCAATAAAGCAATTTCTTTTAAATTGTCAACTTGTTGTGGAGCTGCAGCAGCCCCATTCTGTTCTGCACCACGCGAACCTTTGGCAAAATTTTTCTTGTCCAACTTCTCCAGAGGTGTGTCCTGCGTAAAATAAACAGATATTTAAGTACTACGTGGCACAGAGATTTTAATAGAAACGGTGAAAAAATGTCAAATTATCTGACAGGTTTCCATAAGGATTCAAATTTGTGAATAACACATTAACATAACATGAAGTGCAATGACTTGGGTAAGCTAGGGCATTCTGATTTTTGGCTAATTTAGCAGTCTTATTGATCCCCATCAAAACAAGAAAGCAATTTTAGGACATTTCAAGTAGTTCCAATTGAAATACTCCCTACAATACTGATTCAGAAACTAGAGAACAGAAAATGTACAAGCACATATCAAATATGCCACTTTTCTCAAAAAGAAAAAGTTACAGAACAATCACCTTCGTAAGGAAAAGCCTCTCTGCACGCTGCTGAACAGTACCACCTGTCTTCAGTCCTAATGAAGCTAGTGCCTGGCAGATAATTAAAGAGATAATATAAGAAACTTTTCTTTTTTATTTTGTGAGAGAAGAATATATAGAGCTTGCTTAAGATGTGTTCTAAACTTAGGATTGAACTTGGATTATATTTTTTTGGGTGAAATAAATTATATTTTTTTGGATGAAATAAATCTGTTCTAGTTCTTTAATTTCATACACATTGAACAACATTTATTGAGTACAAGATATTTTAATCCATTTTCGATTACATATGAAAGACTGCCAATGTATTAAAAGCGTGAGGCGTGGGCGAGGCGTCGGAGGCGAAGCCCGGCCTAGGCGTAAGGCGTGAGGCGTGAGGCGAAGCCTTATAGGATTAAATTTTTTTTTATATATATGATTTATATATTATACATATAATTGTATAAAAAATAATACTATGTAAAATAAACATCCATTCTCAATTTTATCATTCAAATCCATAATCATTCAAAAGATAATATCATCTAAATTCATTATTCAAAGATAATATCATCCAAATTCGTTTAAAATTGGAAACCTTACTATAAATCTGAAACGAAAAGACCTATATCCCATTTTCCATTAAATAGGCAACCTCATTTGTCAGTTTCTCCTCTCCCTCATTGGACAACTTTCCAAACAAGTCCCTGACTCTTTGACCAAAAATAAAAAATAAACAAGTCCCAACTCGGGTCCCACATTCCAACATCAAACCCACATTAAATTGGTATCCTTTTCCCATCCCCTTGAGCCTTTAGCCTCCTCCCTCCTCTCTGTTTTTCTGCTTTCCCCAGAAAAGCTTATCGCCCAGATTTATTTCCTACTCCAGAAAAGCTTCCCTAGTCAACTGCTCCAGATTTATATCTCACCCAGCCCTATCCCAGAATGCTCCACAGTTCACACCAGTTTAAAAAAAATCAAAAAATCAAATCCCTAACTTTTTCAGAATTTCAAAAACCCTAACCTTTAAAATTGGGGATTTGTGGGCTTGCTGACGGCACTGGGGTGACGGTGGCAGGGTGATGACGGCGGCGTGGCGACTGGGAGAGGACGATCGACTGGGGTGACGTCTACTGTGTGTTATGGCGCATGGGAGAAGTGGGTGAAGAAGGCAGAGGATCGAAGGTATGGTGGAATGTGGATTAAAAGTGGAATCTGGACTAAAAACCCTTACCCAAACAGCGTTTTTTTTTTAAAAAAAAAAGGGCAGACAAGGCGCCTGGGACGCCTTGAGGCGCGCCTCCGCCGCCTCGGCGTCTCCGGCGAAGCCTTTCGCCCACTCCAACAAAACAGAGGCGTTAGCCTTAGCGCCCAGCCTCAAAGGCGCCCTAGGCGCGCCCCGAGGCTAGTTTTTTAAAACATTGAAGACTGCACAAGTAATTTTGGAAACTATTCGACTTTGAGCATCTAGAACGAAAAAAGAGAAGACAAACCCTGATCACTAACTATTAACTTCCTCCCATTTTTGGCATTCGCTTCTTTCTCTATGTCTCACTTTAGTACTAAACCGTTTCTATTAGTCAACAAGTTAATGTTGAGCTTTTGACAATCATTATTTACTATAACTTGGTAACCTTTTACCTCAATCTGTGAGCATTTAGGGTCTAATTTTTTGCCAATAACTTTTCTTTTAAGTTGTAAATGTCACCCTTACCTCCTTTAGCTTTTCAGGGCCCACTTCCATCAGTTCTTCCACCGTGCTATAATAATCAAGATCGATCATAGTAAGTTGATCTTGAACATGCCCATTTTCTTGCTTCTCATTTTCCCATCCTTTTACCTTGCCATCTGCCCATTGCTCTTCAAATTCGGTTTCAACCTGTCAAAAAAATGCCGTACTTCAACATTCCAAATCCAACCACAGTCCAGGATCATAGATACCATGGAATTATATCGAACCATGCCTAAATTGCAATAGCCCAATCAACAGAAAACATTAAGTTCACAAAGACAAAGGTAACTATGATAAATTGGTTTCATAACTATATACATACATAGACGTTGTTAACGTCCATGTACAAGATGAATTACTACTATGCTCAATTGTGATTCAAGCCTTCAAATCATTTAAAGATAACAAGGTATGCTTGAGTACAATGTTTATCATTATTTCGGGCAAATTTACTAGAGTAATAGTGAATTATAACTTTCTAGCCAAAGAAAATTCATAACTGGAAACTTAAGAATGAAAAATATATATTTCAGATTCACTTTCCTACAAAAGCAAGACTAAATTGATGCTATTGCATCACTCTAATATAAGTAAAGGAGAGTATTGATTTGGACCTTCAAAAATATTCTGTCAAGATCTTGCAATGGCTCTGTCCTCTGGAAAAAATATATCAGGTATGCAAGTAGATTTTCCATATATTCCTTGTACTGCCTGAAAAATAAAACAAAATCATTCCCAAATTTCATGTACATGAATTAAAAGCAATGGCGGAAGAAAATAATATAACACTTCACCTTGCCGACTTCAGCTTGCGTGGAATCTTTTGTGGTTGTGAAAAAGCATCAAGATAAGCAGAGTACTCGATAGGTTCTCCAAATTTGGAATTAATATACTGGTTGTATAGTTCATGCAAGTCAAGGTATCTTCCAAAAGCTTCCTGAAAACAGAACTAAACAAATCAATGAAAGGATATGAAGTATAAATGTAACAACTAAGTAGTGCTTATCAAAAAAAATGAATACAATAACCTGAATAAATAAAGATAATAACCAGATATACCCATCTGTATTATTTGCCTATCTATACAGTTACTGTCCAATTGGAAAACAAACAAACAAAAATGAAGTAGCATTTTATGAAAAATTGATATTTCCACAGCTTGTGTGGAAGGGAAAATAACTGAATCAATCTAGTTCACTTGTCTTTGTAACTTCAAGCATTTTTTACACAGGCATGCATACACACAGACATAGATACAGAGACATAAACACAGAGATGGAGAGAGAGAGTGAGAGAGAGATATTGACCTCTCCACTGAACTCAATTTGAGGTTCCTCCTTTAGCAGTGCTTCTTCTTCCTCATTAGCATCAACAACACGAGCAACTGGGTGCTTTCGGTGATACTCACGAATCTGCAGATATGGCAAACATTTCACCAATAACTTAAATTACCTTCAGATTTTGGCAATTAATTGATAGACGGACTGATAACCTACTTAAGTACTCTGAGTTCTCGTTTTTGGTTTCCCAACTAAATTTTGGATAATCAGAACACAATGCACACACTCGTACGCGCAAAAACACAACTTTGAAAAAACCCTCAACCCTCACCCTTCCATCGATGAATAAACACCATTAACATCAGAAGATTCAGAGCTATAATTTCTTCATCCAATAAAATCGACAAACAAAACAAAGAGAAAGAAAAAAAGACATACCTCTTTCAATCGATCATAAAATGCGCTGAAAACGTTGGTGCCAGTGGCAGTCTGGCCTCCGAGAGCCGCAATCTCGTCCTTCCTCGCATTATCTTTATCTTCATAAATGTCAATCTAAAACCAAACACACAGAAACCCCCAATTAGCAGTCAAAACCATAAACCCTAGGGTTTCCGCAATTAAAAAAAAAAAACCCTAAGTTCGAAAAAATCCACACACATTCCGTACATTCTCAATCGCACAGAGTATAGGAGGCGAAGAGAGAGGCAATAATAATACGTACCAGTTTTTCGGTGGTGGAGGTGATGGTGTCGATCATTTGGCGGACGCGGTGGCCCTGGTACAAGCGGTCCTTGCTGGACGGCGGCTCGTTCATGAAGTCCTTCACTATCAGCCGCTCGAGCCGCTCCACCTCCTCGTGAGCGGCACGTGTCTGCTCCAGTAGCGTCGACGACATCTTCTCTGCCAAACGGAGGAGCTACCGAGCTACGGCTTCTCTCTCTCCCTCTCTCTACGCTTTGCCTCCGTCTCTTTGCGGACGAAGCAAAATCTATAATTTTTAGAGTGAGAAGGAACTGGTGACGTGGCTTTTAGCTGTAAAGCCATCTCCAACCGATTCAGACAAAAGAATATAATAGTTCAGAATGACACGAAAATCATTTCCAACTGAGGACTAAGCTAAAGAGTTTGTGAGTCCCACCCCAGCCAGCCAACCCTTCATCCCAGCCCTCTGGCGCCAAAATGTCAAACTTGACATTTTGCCAGCCCTCTAACTCAACCTATTTGAATGTCAATGGCTATCTGGCATCAACATGACTTCAGCCAACAATGGTTAGCAAACGTTATGCTGTCGTCAAGTTACCGTTGGAATTTGAATTTTTTTCTTGGAAGAATTTTTTTTTTAAAAAAATCTAACTTTTTTCTTATAAATACCTACAACATTGAAAGTTGATGATAAGAAGTGTCAAGTAGATAAGAATTTTATCTAAAATTTGCACAACCAATTACATCTCAACACATAGCACTTGAAATCTTATCTGAAACATTATTAAGATTACATAAATATAAGAAATCTGGAGAGTTACTCACTTTAGCGACACGTGTTACTCAAAATCCTATCCAAAAAATTATTGAGATTACATGAAGAAGCTTGACAGTATTGATCTATCTCCACTAGCACTAGATTTCTTCACTCTTATGAAATTAGCCATCAAACCTGAATTTTTAATAATTAACAGGTTAGAAGTTAGTTGTTAGGGAGAAGATGAGTCAATAGAGATCGAACCCGCACCAAGATGCATACATCTAAATGCTTTTCACCACTGTGATAAAACATCATATGCACCACGCTGACATCTATCATCTATAATTTCGTTAAATATGAGAGCGTGACTTGTATGAAAGCGCTTTTTGAGGGGTATTTATAAATTTACAAGCCATGACATGCATTTTGTAATTTTGTTATCGTTAAAAAGATCATAAAAAATTTTACACAACCGTTAGATTCATTAACCTATATCAACATTTGTTATCTTAGAATTTTGCAGAAAATGAAGGAAAATGATTATGATTTTGGGTGAGAAATAATTTCGTATATAAACATCTTTTATGATTGAAAATGGGAGGATTTTATTTTTAAACTACACTGACGAACGGATAAGAGTGACCTTGGAAAAGAGCTCACATGCAAGTCGCGTTCTCTTGTTTGGCAAAGTTGTGAACGAAAATTAGACGAAGGTGTAATTTTGAGATCTTTTAATATTTTGTCTTGTGGTAAATGCACAAAAATTGAAAAACCAATCGGTCATTTATGCAATTTCCCTTACTTTTCTTTTTAAAATAAACCCAGTCTTTTCTCATTATTTTCTGCTGTGTGCTGTCAAGTTCCTGGAAGCCGTTGGAACTTGCAGAGTGAGAAGGGGAGATCGAGAGGAGGAGGAGGAGAGAGAGCTTATTGGATGAAGGGCCCATATAAGAGCCCATCTGAGGCAACAGGAAAAAAAATGTTGGGCCAATGATGGGCTCTGATTTTCTAAGGTAAACGTGTCAGTAATCTAATGGGCCCAAATTATTAAGGCCTGAAAATGTTGTGTGGTGACAGATGGGAACTGAACACCAGAAAGAGCATGTGAAATACAAACCCACCCACCTTTAATAACTGCCTACCCCACACCAAAATGTGATTTAAACTGTCGTAACTTGCCCAATTGATAAAATCTTCATTTTTCTCCTTTGTTTTCGAACTATGCGACCAAATTATATTCTTTTGATGGCATCAGATATGGACCACCTTATCCAACTTGCATTTAATCTAATGGTATTTTTGTAGGACTGAGCGATGACAATGATATAACGGGACTCCTAGGCCCCTTCCCAAACACCAAGTTCCCCATTTTCCCCTCCTCAATTGCCCTTCCTCCTAAATTTCTCCTTCCCTTCACAGTGTAGGGCCTCTCTGAGTGTATAAGACTCTTTGTCCTCGAAAAGTCTGGCTCTGCCACTGTCAGTTCGTCCCCTTTGACTATAAAATGTAAGATATGGACCACTTAAATGAAGTTTTTTGAACTTCTACCATCTTTTTTATGAGCAATAATTATTTTCTTTGTGTGAATGGGGACTATCAAGACATAAAAAATTGGCCTAGAAAGAAGCCCTTGATAAATAATGGAAATGTGTTCCACGATGTTGCTGTATATTGTAGCCTTCCTTTATTTTCTTTGTTTCTTGGTCCACTCCAAAAAGGGAAAGATACTAAGCTCACAGAAGAGAGATTTCGGTAGGAATGTCAGACTACAGCCCACTGAACCATATCAATGTAAGATTGAGTAAAACCAAAATATACAATTTCATTATTTCATCAAATTTGCTCTACAAATAACGTGACCAGTCATTCCGTCCAAGTTTTTCTAGTTAAAATCTCCCACCAAAAAGAAATATAAAAGAAAAAAAAAACAAAATCTGTGTTGGTGATGATTTCAGATGCAACCAAATCTAGTACTAGTAGTAAAACTTTTCCTAAGTTGTTGCCAAACATATCAAAGCATTTTGTAACGTTTTTTGTGCTATGAAAATCTGAAAGACATCACAATCATAATTGACACATGTATTTCATCCCTAAACTCCAACTAGTGATTAAGGAACGTTAATTTAAAGAAAAAGTTGTTTTTTGACCAATCAAAAGACAAAAGGTAGTATAAAACTTCAATTACTCGTTTATTAATTCGTAATCAGATTGAGAATAATTGAATCGAGGAGAAAATAGAATTGGATTTCTGTTAAAGTTGTTTGCTAAACTATATGGCGGAGTAGGAATGATGTTAGTTATTTATAAGTTGTTTACTAATTCACTTGAATTGGAATTAAAAATAAGTTGATTACTAAATTGCCCTTACCTAAAATAAATTATTTTATGCTGATTAATTAAATTAATATATATGTATGTATATAATTGAACAAGGTTTTATTTTTATTAAAATATTGTTATTTCATTCGTCCCGTCTCTATGTTTCTCACGCCTCCCCATTTGGAAGGCGTGCACTTCTGCTTCTTCCCACTCTTACCTCGTTTGGTAAACACGCCACAAGTCAAATAAGCTGGAGGGAATGTAAAAAAAAGGGTTACTGGGGTTGGTGGGAATAGTAAATCACTTTGTGATGATTCATGCTTGTGACCTTATTCTCTAATTCTACATTAATATTGTTTAAATATCATTAAGAGGAACTATTAGATTAATTAGCTTCACATTAATCTTAATCCATCCTCCAATAGAGTTTTGCGCTACCTACCCACTCATATTGCATGGTCCATCAACCTCTAATAAACCAACCCACAACCATCTAACCATTGGAATTCGGAGAGCCATGAGTCACCACCAACACCATCTTGGGACCTTGTACATTTACTTCCATCACAAATCATGTTGATAATTCTACCAACTTTTTCACGACAAACACTTATCTATTATGAAAATTTCATTATAACAGTATTTTAAGTTAATCAAGTATTTTCATACATTTTAACATTAATTTTTTAGCCAAAATGTTTCCTGAGATTGTAATAACTCATCACTTTAGTTTTTGAGATTTAAAATCGATGGAATTGGTCTCTAAGTTTGTCGAGCATCAATCATTTTGGTCATTCCGTGAAATAATCTCCATTAAATAAGGAGAAAATGTCAAAACTGCCCTCAACTTTTGTCAAATCATTTTGGTCTACTATTTATCAAATTGACGATATTTTTGTCATTTTGGTCCTTGTTTAACAGTAATTTTCACCAAACGACTGAAAGGATTGACGGTGGACAAATTTAGAGACCACTTCTATCGATTTTAAATATCAGAAACCAAAGTGAGTAGTTATGTCAATTTTACCATTTTAAGATAAATTTACAATTTAAAAATTAAAAAAAAAAAAAAAAAAAAAAAAACCTTTCATGTTTTATGCATAATAACTCGCGATTGACTCCATGAGATGCCACTCGTGTGCCACCCCCGCTGCCTAAAAGTCTTTTGTCGAGAGATCAAAAACTTAATTTTTGTGTATTTTCTTTTTGCAAGAGACTCAATGGAGTTTACAATTCACCGATTGTTTATGTACTAAGCACGTCAAAGATAACTAATTAAAGAGTCTTCTTATGCCTTCAACAACAACAAAATTAAAACGAAGTCAAGTTGGATTAGTTACTAATAGAGTGAATAATGTCTCGGATTTGGGGTATCAATTTGTGGTGCATTCAGCTTTCTTAGTGGACTAGTTACAATTGTTGATGTGCAAATCTCGAAAAGAAGAAGTCTAAGCTCTTTCTCCTTTGCATTGTAAAATACAATTTGACAATTGTATATACAAATACAATCAACCAACTATTTGACCAGACAATAAGAAGAAGAGTGAGAGGAAAGCATAGAAACGCATTCAATGACAGCAGCATGCAGAACACTGGACCCTGCAACTGCAAACTGCAAGTCAAGCAATTGGTTCTTTCATTTTCTATATATTTAAAGTTTAGGAGAACGTGTTTTTACTTTGTATTTATTACTTAGGCTCGGCAAAAACGTTGTGTTTGTCATGTTCGTTTCGTTGGCGTGTCATGCTCATTATCTTAACGGACCGTGCATGTTAAACCCGTTATTTTAACAAGTTCTTAACATGTAATATGATAATGACTTGATTCGTTAATGGTTTCTATCATTTCGTGTCGGGTTAACAAGTCATACAAGAAATATCATGCTTAATGTCTAAATTTGGCAAAAAGTATCTTATGGGGTTCTTAACGGGTGATCCAATAACGATTCGACTTGTTAATGGGTTATTAACGGGTGACTCGATAACGACTCGACTCGTTAATAAGTTGACTTGAAATATGTTTTTTTTGTGCCGTTTCAAATCAAGTTAACCGGTCGTGCAAAAAATTACCAAGCCTCCATATGATATGACGATTGATGGATTTTTTTTTTTATTGATTTGATGAATGGATCCAACCATCAACTGTTATGTTATGTGATTTATAAAATATGATTCAAATAGATGATCTGTCTAGCATCCTCTATATTTAAGACTTCCATTTCAGCTATTTTATGTTTTGCACCTTCTCAAGTTGACCAGCACCAGCTTAATTTATGTCCAAGTAGCATTAGATTTAGAGACCCTAATTGACATGTCCTTATTTCATTTGTTGTGTGTGTTGAGCTCCCTTTTGAGGGCTTTTAAGTGTGATGAAGAAACGTTGTATGCTACTTCAGTATTATAATAAGAATGAACGATATATTTGGTATTTTATGGATTCAAGACAAGGCAATAATAATTAAGTCTAATAATTATAATCACATGCATGGATTGGTAGTTGCCGGTGTGAAAAATCGTACTAACAAACTTATTTTAATTATGAAACGTAACTTTCACTTAATATATCTTAATTTTATTGATTCAAATGATAATCAATACCTTAGACAGGGCATTCAAACTTATGTGCAGACTGGAGAAGGAACAGTGCCCTAGGCAACTTGGCTAAACCTAACTTTACACATCTCTTTTATTTTTTACACAACGATACTAAAAAGATGAGAATTCGAACTCGAAACCTCAAATGCAAAGCTCAATGCCACCCTTTTACTATTGTAGCATTCACTCCTTTCGGACCCGAAGAGGCTATGAAGAATTTTACCTTATCCGTGACCACAGTTAAGCAGATTGAGATCCACTATTAATTTTGGCAATTAAAAATATAAGAAATTATTATTCACTACGCAGCATTATTATTTTCCAATATTTAATTTTAATTTCATATAAACAAAATAAATGCTGGATTTTAGCAAGATAAGCATTGACTCTTGGAATCTACGAAGGTGTATTGAGCATGATGATAGAGGGACTCCTCAACCACTCAAACGACCATTTGCTTCCAACTATAAAAACCAATCAAACGGCCAAATCTCATTATTTTTCTAAATTTTGACCAAATTTAATTAATTTATTAATTAACAGTGAAATAAAAGGACGTCAAGTAATTGAAAAAAGTAAATAATTAAAAAGCAAGAAAGTATTCGTGGACTTTTATTCATAAAAACATCGTTTTTAATTTATTTTTTAACGATCGGCATGGAACTAGATGTTGTCATTCTACTTATGTTAAAAAATTTGAATACTTTTATCCATACTACATACTAGGCCCGTAGTTTACCTATTATATTATTCATTCTTTATATACACACAAACAGTAGCTGCATATAATAGTGTAATCGTCGCTCTAAAATTTTTATCGTTATAATGGTTTAATTTAGTTTTTATGTGATTAAGTACATAGATTATTTCACAAGAGTCGTTCAAAGGGTAGATAGAGAGATTCGAATCCTTGGTTTGTGGAGATGAGCTAGTAGAATGCACAAATGAAAGTCATAAAATTAGATGAGCAGTCCACATCTTTGAGTTCGTCGGCTTTGCACACAAAAATCGAAGAGGATATAATTCATCATAGGATCTGGTTCTTTCCCCTTTGCCAACTGCTGGGTCTACGCCGTAATGCATGGTATATTTCTTCACCCACAGAGTCTCCAAACCCTAGCGAGACACAGTCACGACTCACACCCAGCGCACACCGCAATCAAATTCTGATGTCTCCTCCAACCAAATAATGGATTCCATGTAAAATACAAACAAAAACAAATTAGCCAACTGCTGCGAGAAGCCGCATCTGTGATTGGAAGTTAGTATAAAAATATAATTATGCATGCGCATATGACTGAATGCTGATAAGTGGGTGATGTTATGGGTTCCATTCAATTATTGTAACCAATTAAATTTTAAAGTACTCAAATCAAACAAGCAACTCTCTCTACAACTAATATAGTACAGCAATTTGGTACTAGTTTTATCTATTTGAAGTTGCGGTTTTATGTTTTGGCTTATATGGATAACAATGATGTATGATATTTGTGTTGAATTTAAAAGCTAATTATGTACAAATCAGCTATAGGAGAACCGTGAACAGAAAGCTCCCCCCCTCCCCCTGCGTCTCCTTTTTTTACCCGACTCTTTGGTCTTAAAAATGTTGTTTTGATTTACACATTGTGTGACTTAACTTAATTCTCTTTTCGTTACGATAGATATGTGCATCTCCTTATATTAGAATATCATTATATATAAAAAAATATTTAATCTAACTCTCTCCAAATCTCATTATTTTTCTAAATTTTGACCAAATTTAATTAATTTCTTAATTAACAGTGATATAAAAGGACGTCAAGTAATTGAAAAAAGTAAATAATTAAAAAGCAAAAAAGTATTCATGGACTTTTATTCATAAAAATATTGTTTTGAATTTATTTTTTAACGATTGTCATTCTACTTATGTTAAAACATTTGAATACTTTTATCCATACTACAAATTAGGCCCGTAGTACACCAACTATATTATTCATTCTTTATATACACACAAACAGTAGCCGTATATAAAAGTATAATCGTTGCTCTAAAAAATTTCTCGTTATAATGGTTTAAAGCTTGTTTAGATGTACTTTTAAAATGACTGAAAATATTTTTGAAGGAAATGTTTTTGGGTTCCAAAAGCACTTGAAGTGCTTTATACAAGAAGCATCAGTTATGTGCTTCAAAAAATATTTTTACCAAAAGCGCTTTCAATCATTTTAAAAGTACATCCAAACAGACACTTAGTTTAGTTTTTAAGTGATAAAGTACACTGGCCATTTCATAGTAATCGGGATCCTTTCCGGATCTCTAAGTTTGGAGCTCGCAGACACACAAAGCTGGGCAATTCAAAGGGAAGATAGAGAGATTCGGACCTTATGAGCGGTTCAAATCTCTGAGTCCGTCGGTTTCACACACGGAAATCGAAGAGGATATAATTCATCATAGGATCTGGTTCTTTCCCCTTTGCCAACTGCTGGGTCTACGCCGTAATGCATGGGATATTTCTTTACCCACAGAGTCTCCAAACCCTAGCGAGACACAGTCACGACTCACACCCAGCGCACACTGCAATCAAATTCTGATGTCTCCTCCAACCAAATAATGGATTCCATGTAAAATACAAACAAAAACAAATTAGTCAACTGCTGCGAGAAGCCGCATCTGTGATTGGAAGTTAGTATAAAAATATAATTATACAGTCACGACTGTATGCTGATAAGTGGCTGATGTTATGGGTTCCATTCAATTATTGTAACCAATTAAATTTTAAAGTACTCAAATCAAACAAGCAACTCTCTCTACAACTAATATAGTACAACAACTTGGTAGTAGTTTTCTCTATTTGAAACTCACGGTTTTTTGTTTTGGCTGATATGAATAACAATGATGTATGACATTTGTGTTGAATTTGAAAGCTAATTATGTAAAGATCAGCTACAGAAGAACCACGAACAGAAAACTCCCACCCCCCCCCCCGGTGCCCTTTTTTTTTTTTTTTATCCGACTCTTTGATCTTAAAAATGTTGTTTTGATTTATACATTGTGTGACTTAACTCAATTCTCTTCTCTTTATGGTAAATATGTGCATCTCGTTATATTAGAATATCATTATATAAAAAAAGGATTTAATCTAACTCTCTCCAAAGTCCCCAAGCCTCTCAGTTCATTAACATGGCTTCATATAGACCGACCCCAATGACAATGCCCTCTAGGGGGTGGCATAAACTTCTTTTTCAAAGGAATGCACATGTTGCATAAAAATTCGTAAAGTTTCCATCTCATAATGTTGCCCAAGAAAAACACTATTCCCAGTTCATTTCTTGTTCCCTGCCGATGCTCCAGTTAAAGAAAGTGGTTTGGACATGTGAATCGAAGATTTACAGATGATTCGATTAGAAATGCGATTATAAGATAGAGGCTCAGGGTAAAATGAGTAGAGGAAGATTAGGAACACTTGGAAAGAGACTTTTTCTTTTAAAAAAAGACATGGAGTATTTGAAGCTAACAGAAAGATTTCGCGCAAAATCGAGCGTTGTGGCGTTCTAAAATTTATATAGCTGATAAAGCTTTGTTGTTGTTATTCCCAACCATTTAAGGACAACTAATGAAAATAGCTTGAAAACTTTGAGTTTTAACGATAAGGACAAAATAAAGGGTAAAGTGAATAATACTAGGATTGACTTTTTAGTGTAAAAATATGATTTTTCGTTAAAATAAACAGTACTGTGAGCTTTTCGTTAAAGTTCCCTTTAATTTACCATAAATTTTCTATGAAGTAGATTTTTGCCTCAACAAAAAACACTTCAAACAAAATGGAATAATGCATGTCTCCTTTGGGATCTAGAGGGCGCCACTTTTTTTTGCAAATATATACATTTTCTTTAGTTTTAATTAGTGTTTTGGGTTTAGAGATTAACTTAAAAACTAAACACAAACAAAAACATGAGTTGTAGATTTTGACTTCAAATTTTATATATAAGTAACAGCAATGTAATTAAAAATAAATAGTCATCGACCCAGCAAACGATTTGAGTATAAACATAAGGCAAAAGATCCTCCAAACTCTTATAATTTAACCTTTTTCTTAATCATCAATAAGTCAAAACGAAAATTTTTACTTATCAATCTATTGGAAACCAAATAAAGTTGAAGTAGCTAGCTACCACTACTAAAGTTTGCAATCACTTGTCTCAATCAGTCCTATTGCCTCTCTTTTCCGCTCTTAGGTGCATCAATAAGTATCCTTCCTATCTCTTCGAGGGCACGCATAAAGAACTGTCTATATCCATGATTGATCAAGTCGTGTTTGATCCATTTCAGTTAGGTTTAGGGTTTATATAGAAAGATTTCATACATCTTTCAATGACGTGATGTGTGACATTTCCGATCCTTTTCTGAACAAAATGAAGACAAAAAAAAAAAAAAAAGGAAAAGAGAAGATCAACTTGATCCAAAAAAAATCCTACATCAACAACAACCAAGACTTATTCCACTTAAATGAGGTCGGTTATATGATCTCAGAACGCCATTGCGCTCAGTTTTGCACTAAATCTTCTGTTATCGCAACCAAAATAAATCCTACATGAGGAAAATTTGAAATGACAAATCTTATGAAGGGATAACTTGCATGCCCCAACTTATACTACTATTACCTATCCAATCCAATATCTATGTCATGCTTGTGTGATTTGGTGTTGCAAGAGAGGGCTAAATGACTACATTGCCAATCAATTTGTCATAGATTTGTCTTTCCATGTAAATTTGAGAAGAGGATCCTCTTCAGATTCACTTTGTGGGAGTCCTAGGGATTCCCACATTCTAGTTGTTCATCGTATATCGTGCGGCTAGTTTTCGTCAGATACTATTTGTGTTTAATTTTAAATAATAAAAAAATCAAATGATTTCTAATTGCACGATACACGATGAATAGTTAAGATATAGAGATCCCTAAGATCCCAACAAAGTGAATCCGAATAAGATCTAATTCCGTAAATCCCATGCCATTAGTAGACAAGCAACTAATAAACTTGTTTAAGATTTCTTTCCTTTTCTTATTCAACTACACTCATCAAGGAAGATGTCAAACAATGCTATTCAATTTGCAAATCACATAATCTTAAGCAAATATGTCATTATTGGAATAAAATACGCGGCGCACCATTTTTCTAATATGTTGAAAACCATTTTTTTATTCACTCGTATTACTTACCATTGAATAAATTTAAAATTTCGAGATTTAGTATTGCTCATAATATGGTGATAAATAAGGTGGTGAGGATAAAATTTTAAGTGTGCCGAAAACACAACTCAGCACACCAAGTGTCATAAGACAAGAGTTTGAAATTTTTTTTAAGTATTCAACCATTTGTATTATGACATTTGATATATCGAATCGTGTTTTCAGCATACTAAAAAAAATCTCTCCATTACCATCAACTCAAGGGTATTGAGCAAAAATGTTTCAATTCAAAATCTTGTTCCTGAAAGGTACGGTCAGTTGCAATTTTTTATAAAGAGATCCAACTTTTTCTTGTTCTAATTGCTCATTGAATATGATGACATGATTAATTATACTAAGGGCGGAGCTTACAAAATATGCCGAGAGAGAAAAGTTTCTCTTATTTTAGGGTTTCTGTTCCGTTTGTTCATTCGTCGATGAAAGTCATGCAACGAATTGCCTTGCAAAGTTGGCAGGGCATGTGGTTCGGACAAACTCCATCCCTCACTTCAATCTTGCTTCGGAATTGCTGTAAAACTAGTTTTACCCTTGGGAGAATTAGTTTAACTGAAACTAGTTGCAATTTTAGAGTTTGCTAAGCTACTCTTAAAGTGGGACTTTTAGTACTCTCTGTCATCTCATGCGTTTCTTTTGGCGCAATGTTTTAAATGTTGGCACGAGAATTGTGATGTGACATAGTTCATGGAGAGTGCCGTTTTTTAAAGAGTTTCACTTAGCATTCCTCTTCTATATTTTTTAAAAGGATATATTTTTGCTCGCCACCCTTTTATGGTGTTAATATTTTTCAATCTACTTATTATCATTAATTAGTTTAAATTTTAAGATGTGTATTTATTTACTATACATATCTGGAAATTTAAATGCATACAACAATAAATCAGTGAACATCGCTCAAGAATTGTGAGCATCACCAACAAAAATAAAATCAGAACAAGAGATTGTTATATGCTCTTGTTGGTTGGCAGTTGGCACTCGGCAGTAGGCATCTTTCAGAATCATAATACCCAAAATCCTACGTCAAATCAAAAGAAAATTTTAGACATGCAGTTTTTCCCTTGACGGTAGGTGGGATATTAAACCTAGGCACCTGGCTAAATTAGTGAACAAATTCTCAGCATTAACACTTATACAAGAAGAAAACTCTTTTAAAAGCGAAATTTTCAATGGATGCTTTGTCACCTCATATTTATTACATAATATTTTATAACATTGATATAAAAATTAATATTAAATTATGAGGTGAATGTCCTTAGCATTTTTCTTGTACAAGAGTATATCGAAAATTCTTCAATGTACTGAGGTGTGGAATGTATTTCTACATTAGACTCTTAGATTTGCATATTAGATTTTTAACAATTTTAATCTAGCCATTCATTGGATATGCTGATGTATCATAGAAAATTCTCAATATAGTCTAATTCTTAGGAAAAAGATCCTCTTTGGATCTTACGGTCCGAAGCACAAAGAACAGGAAATGCGGACCACTCAATTTAAATTTGACGGTCCCTATTAACTCATTTCGCTAGCCCACCTCACATCAAGGGCCTATATCTCACTCTCTCTCTCTCTCTCTCTCTCTTGAACGGTCTAGATTTCCTAATTCTTAGGTTTCGGATAATGAGGTCTGGAAAAAATCCAAATTCCCTCAGGATGACCTAAAACCACGATTCGATTTGTACATGAATCTAATTAGTAAGTGTTTATTTAAAATAATTTGTTTGTTTATTTGTTGGTTAGTTCCATGAATGCTAGTGTACGTATAGCAACCAAATATACACAGGTAAGGCATCATTTTCCTCATATTTTCAATCAAACTATATTTATATACCATAAAAGATTACGACAGAAGAGACAGAGGACCTTATTTTAATTATTTTCTTTTATTTATTAAAAATGATCAATTAACAAATAAAAACATTAATCTGACTATCTGAGCACCAAGACTTTTTTTTTTCCTTTCTTCAAATGATTATTAGACATGATTCATTATTTCAGCAAGAGTAGCACTTGCCGACAATTAAGAATATTCTAATTAATTAGTATGTGGCTTTACCCAAAGGGAGGTTTGGATGCATGTCGAATAAAAATGAGGTCACCATAAAAAAATCAATTAGCAGATATATATATATATATATATATATATATATATATATATATTGGCACCCATTTTGTAGGGCTTACTTCGTAATGTGTTTTAACAATTCAAACTGTCTATATTGTAGTATAGCATTCATAAATCATCCTTGAAAAAAAAAAAACCAGAAAATTTTAAAATCATTAAGATATTTATTTACAATCAAGAAAATAAACGGCTACGATTTTACAAAAAAAACTAAATTTAATCAAACGGTCATATCATTTATGTTTTGACACACATTTTGCACCATTTTATATGACCCACTTTGTAATGTATTTCAATGATCCAAACAGTCTATATTTTAGTATATCATTCATAGATCATCCTTGCAAAAAATTAAACAACTTCAAAACGATTAACACATTCATTTGTAGTGAATAAAATGTACTAATATGGTTGTACAAAGAAAAACTGAATTCAATCCTAAGTTCATATATTTTCAAATTTATATAATTTTTATAGACATAATCTTTTTTTATTTTTTATGAGCAAGATAGATATTATCTTTGAAATAAGACATAAAAAAAAAACTGAATCTTTAATTTAACCACATAGATTAATCATCTCAAAACTTTTTTTTTTTCAGTAACATGGAAGAAGAAAAAGAAAACACTAAGAAACAACTAATCTAGCTGTAGCAACTCCAGAGCAGCCATCTGAGAGAGTTTGAACTAACCCCGAAGGAGGCTTTGCAACCTCTTGAAACTCCATCTCACTATTTAAACTCAATTTTGCTAACTCGTCAACTACAAAATTACGTTCTCTATGAACATGTTGCAGATTACAACTCCAATTTTGTTTTTTTTTGTAGACTACCTCAAAACCCCTCTTCACGTGTTCTCTCACAAACCTAAATTCTAAAGCTCATAATTGTCAATACCCTAATAATTAATGGAAGAATGTCCCACTCGCAGGGCGACTCTTTAACTAAATCATGATTCATGCTTGTAAATATTCTTTCATTTGTTTATATACATCTAATATAAAAAATAATAATAAATAGAAAGGAACTTATTACAGACGGAATTGAATCCTCTCTGGAACTTCTCACTAGATATTATGGGGATTAATTAATATCAACCATTAATAAAAAATCGTGTGGCTACAATTTTTTTCCTTTTTATATTTTCAACGGTAAGACAGCTTTGTTTTGCGTGAAAAATATAAAGAAAAACTATGGTCACACGTTTTTTGATTAACATTTGGTATTAATTGATTTCCAGAATCCCCAATGAGGAGATTGAAGAGGATCTAATTCCATTACAGATAGACTCATAGATAAATAATCATGTCTAATCAAGTGTTTAAAGACTAATCCAGGTGAGGAGGTGTGAATTGAATCACATTTACAGAGAGAAGAATAGTGTGGCGGATCAGTTGGCTAACTCAAGTTATAATATGAATATTGGTGCTCTTGTTTTTTATGAGTCTTCCGTTTGGATTAGATCAGCTCTCATTCATGATGTTGCTGGAGTCCCTCAGACTCATTTTGTTGTTGTTTTGTAGTTCTATTTGGGTTGTAATTGCCATTTCTTCACGCCAAAAGAAAAAAGAAAAAAGAAGAATTAAAAAGACTAATCCAGGTGTTAAGCCAGTAAGCTTAATTAGATTCACATTCGGCTGGGCAGAGACCCTTGACAAATTAATATATAATTTCTCACATCACTAGTCGACTGTGGGACGGTGGGAAGATGGTGCCAATATGGACCAATTCCCAAATATTTTAATTGCCACAACAACAAAAAAAAATGTTAGAATCGCTGAAGTGTGGTTGTGAACTTGATTGTAATTATGGTTGTATAGATCCATTGATTAGTCAATCATTTATCTGAACAATATTTTAAGAGTTGAAATAAGGGAATTAGGATCATCTTCGGAATTTACTGTCAGAGTTTGAGGGTCAGAAAATTCAAACATTTGGTTTATGTGTAAGAAAGATCAAAACTCTTAATTTGTGTGAAGTGAAGTAAGAAAATTTGTTAATTTAAACCAAAGAATTTAAATCGAGTGGTCCAAATTATTTGGTCATTGAACTCCGGAAAATAATATCCGCAATAGATCCATGGTCACGGTCATGGGGTCCTAGTGAAAAGATTAGTCATGATCATAACCCTTGATTAGTCATGGGGTCCTAAAGAGTGAAAAGATTTATATCCCATCCACATTTTGTCACATAATAGTGTATGATAAGTTTTTTTTCGAAGGTTAGCAAGCGCCAATTATAGACCGATTTCACGTGTACATAACGTGGTATTATATGCATGCATAGTTATTTTGGCACTCGCTTAAGACTGTCTGGTTGAAAATCTTCGAACATTTTGATTTTTACCTTTGCGCTTAGTGTTTGCAGCGTGCTAATGAGCAGTTTATTTAGGTCAAGTGTGGTGGTGGACGACGCAAATTCAGGTTGCTGTTTATTAAACAAATAAGATAATGCATGTGTTATTTCTTGAGAGAGTTACTTGTTCCTCTACTTACAATTAACGAATTTTTATCGTTTGATCATATTGAAATCATTCATTCTCTTTATCATCATTTAAAAATCATATATGCCAAAAAAATAAAAATAAAACTCAATTTGGAGATCTTTTAGCCATTTATGTTCATATGCAAATAAACGGTTCATCGTAATAATGTTACTTGTTACCAAAACAGTTAATTGGTTTAACACATATATATTAAATGATCTCCAAATTAAGTGATTTTTTTTGTAAATATGTTATTTATATGATAATAGAAATAATGAAAAGTTCCAATTATGATGTTCGGAAAATAAAAGTTCGTTAATTGTAAGTAAAAGACAGAAAGATAAACCAAACACATAAATAGAAAATAAATAAATTGGAAAGACAAAAGACTGAAGTTTCTGATGTATTCCTTTCGGAGGTGGATTGTCTGCCCTTCCATTTTCATACTTTTCATATGCCCTCTTGTTTATGTGGTCACAGTTAAGTCAGTTAATATTCTATTTTCTTATTAATTTTTATTTTATTATCTTTATAAAAAATAAATATAAAATGTTGACGTAGTTTAACCGTGGTTACAGATCACAGAAGGGCATGGGAAGACTATAAAAATGGGAGGGTAGACAATTCATCTCCATTCCTTTCTTACGATTTGACAGAAGTGACAAAAGTAACAAAACAATGTTGAACTGAATTGACCAGTGGCCAGCCACTCATATCCGAACAGCTGTCAAGGACACGTGTTCTTTTTGTCCGTGTGCACTGTGCTCCGTGGACCATCAGTATCACTGCCCAATCAAGTTTCACCGATTCCTACGCCTTTCTTCCTCTTTCCACACCCAATTTTGCCTCCCCACAAATTGACACTCAAATATTGCAGCATAGGGATACTAATCTCAATATATTTGAGGTTTGTTTTATTCAGTTTATGAGTTCGATAATTAATTATTGTTACTAATTTTGATAGATAGTTTGATTAATATTGACTCTATTATTTTGAAAATAAATTAAATCTCAGCTGTTGAAATTTTTTTATCAACATGTACTTTTTTTAAAAAGTACGATGACATTTCATTACTCTAACTAGTTTAATTTAAAAACAAAATGAGTCTTAACAAATTTCTTAGTTCATTGATGTAACTGTAAATCATAATTAACATAGCCCGATACAATGCTTTAGCAAACTGGTTGTTCGATACTTAATTATTATGATTGATCCTAACAAACAGTTTAATCTGTTCGTCTTCATTGGTTCATCCTAAGGTACTTTCTATGAAAATGACAACTCTCAATTATTCTAATTAAGGATAAAATGAGTTCAACGAATTTACTTACTTCGCAGATATAATTATAAAGGGAAACATAACAGAGGCTGACACACTACTCTGTCAAAACTAGTTTGATCCACATACATTAGTTCCCATTAAATTCATGCTTTAATTATACGTCCTCTTAATTTCTTAAAACTAAAGATTTCAACCGTCAACGTTCGTATACATTTTAGTAAGAATATGAATTATGAGCATAATCCAACCAAAACATACTCGTCGATAAAAAAGACATTCATGATCATGGTCACGCTTCTAATTAAATTTTAATCGTATCCAACGCAATCCATTTCTTTTGGGTTGTATACGACAAGTAATATGGTATGCGAGGTCTTTAAATGCAAATCCAGAACAACTTTTACAACAAACTCAACTTATCATTTGTGTATGTATACATCAATCTTAATTTCCTCTTATTACAAAGAACATATTAAAAACTTGCTTATTTAAGCATTTGTGTACACATTTAAGTAATCATCATCATTTTCCATTGTAATTAGTGTTAATCACGTACGATATAACGTATAATGGCATAAGTTTAATTTACAAAGTATCAAACTTTCGATATCTGAACATACGATTCTCTCTTTTTGTATGGTACATAAAATTAACTTTTGCTTCTTTATCTTTCTTTTTCCTTTTCATTTTCTTTTCTTTTTCCTTTTCATTTTCTTTGGTGCTAACCGCTAAGGAGACTCAAAATCCAAAAAAACCTTCAAACCCTATAAATGTCTTCGATAAAAATAACTTAGCCTATTTTACTAGATGATGAAATGAAAATTCAATTTAGATGATGAAAGGGAAACTCAATTTCAATATTAAACTCTCATGTAACGAGAATACCATTATGGTAGTACCACAATTCAATTATACATTATTATGTAAAAAAGTTAAAACACATAAAAGTTAGATTGTTTTAAAATACTGTCACAACATTGTGATTATAGGTAAGTTTGTTCACTTCTAAAAAACTCATTGCATTCATTTCTTCTGTGTGAAAATACATGTATTTGGTAAGTTACCGAACTAACTCAATAGACAAAAAATTCAGCATTCGAAATTTTTTCTTCTTAAAAAAAGAAAAAGAAAATGATGATTCTTCCAATATATCCTAGACTTATATACTACACATGCATGGATTTGGAAAACCAGAAGTTCCACTAGGTTTGTGAAAGTAAACAAATCGTCACAAAATAAAGTCTGCATGCCTCGAGAGATTTTTTAATGTGTCCAGAATACAAGCACATACGTCATATGTATTATACAAATACAGAAACAATTCAAAACAATTCTTTTTTTATTTATATAATAACATATGACATATCATCCCGTATTCTTCGCACATTAAAAAATCTTTCGCATTTAACGAGTCTCCAACGATTTGATATACAGCATATCGTATAGGCGGACAACCAAAGTCGACGTTGCGCCTTGACTTTTAACTGTTAAAATCCCACCAACCATAACAGCGGTTGTGACCACAAAATCCCCACCACGTGTGTGTTTTTCTGGTGTTTCCTTAAACCAAAAATGTAAAAATTAAATTAAAATAAAAATTGCAAAATTAGAAAATTCAATGGGGTAATTTTTGGAATTTGCGCAAAATTTGACATCGTTTTCGAGACAAGGTTTTCACTTTGACGATGAAAAGTCTGTCGGGCAACCGTACTTTTCATATTTGATACAAAGGAGTCCTTATAATTTGGTTTTCAAAAAGTGCCCTAACTTATTCAAAATTTTCATGATATAGTCCCTTTGATCTAGACAGCTGCATGAGCTGGTCCCATCCCATGCCCCCTCGACCTTCTAGTTGGAGAGATTTTTCAGTGTGATCGGTACATGGAGTGGTACTTCACGTGTTATTATACAAATTATGGGATATGTGTGCTAAAATTTAATAACTTAAAAAATAAAATTTCCCACCACTCCTATTAAAACACATGGTGTATCATTTGTGTTCCTATCACAGCTAAAAATTTCTCCTACTAGGTGATAGGCTGATTAGAATGTGGGATTAGATGACGACACGTGAGTTGCAGCTATTTAATAACAAGAGTAAATTGGAGCATTGGTTCCTCAACTTATCAAAATGTGTAGTTATGGTCTCTTTCCTCAACTTCGTCAGAATTTTGTCAAAATAAGTTATGTTGAAAGGACTATTGCTACAGTTGAGGTCCCTCAACTCATCAAAAGGTGTAGATATGATTTTTTTCGTCAATTTCGTCAGAATTTTGTCAAAATGAGTCATGTTGGAAGGACCATTGCTACAATTGGGTTAAAGTTAAAGGACCATTGCTACAATTGGGTTAAAGTTAAAGGATCATTGCTCCAATTGGGTTAAAGTTAATGGACCATTTCTCTAGTTGAATTAAAGTTGAGGGACCAATGGTAATGAATTTTTAGTTGAAGAACCATAGCTGCACATTTTGATGAGTTGAGGGACCAATGGTAATGAATTTTTAGTTGAGGGCCCATTGCTCTAATTGAGTTAAAATTGAGGAACCATGGCTATAATTTACTCTAATAACAATGTAAAATTTAGAAATAGTAATTTCACTCATAATTCTGGTAAAAATATGACGTTGTTTATGTCAAGTCATTAAAAATAAAGCGTTTTGCGAGCATAAACTATTGACAGTTGTTGGGAGTGAAAGGATGTGTTTATAGATGTTGTTGAGAGAAAAGACATGTCGACAGCCGTTGAGTTTTGTCGATAAAGCTTGCTGACAATTGCTGATTGCTGCAAGCGAAGCATTTTGTTGAGCACCCTAGGGTTGTACAGTAGCGATCCATTAGCACCGACTGAGTCATTCTTATGCTTTTTATCCATCATCCACGGGGTCTTCTATCATCGTTGTCCATTTGTTTGTTCACTCACGAGACAAAGGACATGATGAGTGGACTTGAACATTAAATTTTGAGAAAAATGTAAGTTATTGACATGATTAACGAACATGAACTAGTAAAAAGGAGCTAATTGTCCCAAGATCTTTGTCTTTGCAAGGTGTTCTAAATCACCCTTCACACTTAAGGGGCAATAATATGTTTGAACTTTATTATGTGATAGAATAATTGAAAAATGAGATTATTCTTTTCAATTATTCAAGAATAATCATTGAATAAGAGGGGAGAAACATTATCGCCTTTTTGATAGTTCAATAACTAAATCAGCCATTATCGTCTTTTTACTTTTGAGGGTGAAAAAAATAAGAGGGGAGAAACATTAAAACAGGGGCAAGACGTAAAAACACTGTGGTTAGAACAATGTTCTCCTTGGGTTTTAGTATATATAAAGTGTTATTGGCACTCCAAAAATCTCATTCTACACTCTTCACAAGTGTATTTTTCTTTCCAAATATAGAAAGTTTGAAGTGTAGAATGAGATTTTTGGAGTGCTAATAACAATTCTTTGTCTCAAATCTCAACATGGTTTTAGCTTATCCTCTAACCATAAATATTAACATTGCATTTGTGTAAGTGTGTTGACCCTAGAAACTACCAAGCCTATGTGGCGCGTAGGCCGAGTAACTAATGACCTAACTGCATCATTCGGTTGATGCGGGGCGTGCCAACTCGTCGGCTGAGCTCAGCTGAGGAGTAAAATTTGTTGATGTTGCGTTGAACGCGCTACTGACTTCTTGATCTTGCAACTACGACCGAGGAAGAAACACATCTCGGCCTTCGGGCTCTTGAGCCTAAAGACAAGGCTGTTAGTTCTGCGAAGTTCACGAATCGTCGGCGCCGGGTTCGATCACGGTGATTATATTCGTAAGAGTATAAGCACGTCGAATTGGCTCTAAATTATACGGACATAGGTACTCAAAAGAGATGTATGTCTTGATGGTAAATGTGGTTCGGTCGTTAGAATGCCTAACTCTGAAACTCAATTGTGAGTATCCAATCATAAAATCACTCAACGTTCAATGTGCCAAATGTAGTAACTTGTAACAACTTACTTCGCTGAGAAGGCTAATAAGATGACCTCTGCCAATAAGGATTCGAAAGCCCTTCTCGACTGAGACTTGGATAGGTAACCTGTCGGGCTCGACGCAATGCTGTTTATCCAAATTGGTTGATTCTACAGCAACAGTGATGTTTATCCAAACTGAAGATGTCACTGGTTGCTTTCATAGTGCTATTTATCCAAACTGAAGGTGTGTTGGCGGAAAAAAAAAAAAAAAATCTCAAGATGTTTGAGAGGTTTGTGCAGGGCAGTTTGTGTTGTTGAATTGGATAGGGTTTGAATGATCCAGCCTCTCCTATTTATAGCAACCAATCTCATCTTGGCCGAATCATAACTATATGGATTATGATTCCTCATCCTAGTCCAACCAGGGCTCGCCCAATCCTACTCCTATTAGGACTTTGAACCAAACTCTCTATCCGGCTACCTTCACTTCTCAAATCTCAGCGTCCTCACTCCATTGAGACTCCTTATCGTACTAGGACTTCGACCCATCCCCTCTTATCCAAATCACTCATTCTTGCAATAGGACTCGATCGCCCTAACTGAGCGGCTTACGACCGCTAGACAGCCCATAGTACGTTAGGAAAAGCTTTGGGCCGAACATAAACCTATGCCCGGCCCAATAATATTATTTAAGGCCCAAACAAAGTCAAATATTAATCTTGTTAACTAAGTAAAAATTAAGTATTGTTAAACGAACTTGTCATTCATGATCGGTTACGATTATCTCCGTATCGTTATTCTTAAATATGGTTATTTGTCAAGTTAGGTAATTTATGATATCTATTCAATCAATTATGTGTAAAATTGTTAATAGATAAAAACATTTGAAAAAAGTTGTAAAGACTTTTTTACATATAAGAGTCATTAAAACAAAATCTGGCAAATTTTTCAATGAATAGAACAATGGAGAAAAAAAGGTCAACAAATCTCATTGATCGTAATCATTAGTATTTCATCAGCAATGTATAAGCGATCACAAAAAGTCATCGCAATAGATCATGACTACATTAAGTAATCGTTGATAGACGAGACCACATTACTTATTGTTCAAAGACGAAGACCAATCTAACCATCACAACAACGCTTCCACAACACCCCCAAAACGAAGCAAAAACACAACTACACTACTCTGAAAAAGAAACCGCTGCTCAGCTCCTCTGATCCTCACAGTGAAGACCAATGACACTCATGCCAAAGACACCTGCAACTTCACCACCTCTCATGCCAAGGCCAACTCTTACCGTTGGCCGCGTATGAATCTGCGGGCTGCCGATCATCGCATGCCGATGGCCGCGTATCGTCAGACAAACATCACCAAAAGGGAAAAACCAGGTTATCCAAATCAGCAAATTACCTACCGTATTTTGACCGCAGCCCAGGGTCGGGTCCAAACCTAGTCAGATCTGCAGGTTCGGGTACACCAAGAGGCAGCCTAACAAAAACAGAAAAACAACAAAAGCAAACTTCCAACGAGTTTATCTAGTTAAACAGAAAATACGTATTAAAACGCGGGCCCCGCCATCAGCGGCTCTCGCGTGCCGCATCGGGCACTGCACACGTGGCATTTTGCGAATTCTGAGATGCACCACGTCACTTAAACAAAACTGTGAGCGATGAGGACAGATTTTTCAATATTATCGGAACATGGATTATACAATACATGTTATTACGTAAATAATGAAATATGTGTGCTAAAAATTAATAACTTAAAAAACAAAGTTTTCCATTATTTATATAAAAACACATTATATACCACCTGTATCCTGATCACAATAAAAATTTTCTACGAGAGTTGGTAAATTTAACCCCCGGGTCCACCCCTCCCCTTCCTGTGGTCCCCACGCTCCCGGTATTTTTCTCTCTGTAGGACTTACATCACTCTGCGCCTTTCACTCTTTCTCTCTCTAGAAAACCTGTTTCTGATTTCTCTATAAAACCACCGCCCTGCATCTCCTCGTAGAAACCCAAAAGCTGAAAGGGCCACCCATTTCCCTGGTTGCGCTGCCTCCCTCTCTCAGTTTTCTCTCACTATTTTCCGGGAAAATCACTTTCTCGCTTACTTTCTGGGAAAATCGACACCAGGAAGTAGCAGGGCATAGAAAACACCGTCGAATTTGTTGACCTTTTCTCCCCTTCCCTCTTCCAGTCTTTCTCCTCCCCAGTCTTGAAACGGTGTCGTCTTCAGATCTCAGAGGAAAACCTCAGTCTCTCTTTTACTCTGGATCTAAATCCTGTGTTAGTCTCCTAATCAAACTCTCGAATACGGGATTAAGATTCCTTAAACGACTCAGATTCTAAGCACATATTTGACAAAGTCATTATATATATTTCTATATAATCATTGTTATATACTCGCTCAAATAATCGGAATCCAATCCGATTCTATTTCTGAATAATGTTGGCGAGCACTGGCGGTTCCGTCGTTCAGCTCCGAACCAAACCGTCGCTCATGCCTTCCTGCTCTGCTCCCCGGAAATCTAGCAAGGCTCTCCCGAAGAAGTTCTTCGGGACCAGATTGAGGGCATCCGGATCCGAGAGGCTCCATTTGTGGCGCTCCGATGGTCCCTGTCGCTCGCCGAAGCTCCGAGTCGTCGTACGCAACGTGCTCTCCGCCGTTCCAGAGAAGCGCCTAGGGCTATACGACCCGTCGTTCGATAAGGACTCGTGTGGTGTCGGCTTCGTCGCCGAATTGTCCGGCGAAGGCAGCCGCAAAACGGTACGCCGTTGTGTTCGTTTATTCTCGTAAGAATTGAAAATTGCTAGAACGCGCGTTTTGGTGTCGTTTTATTGATTTTTTGTGGCTTTTTTTTTAAGATTGCGGATGCAATTGAAATGCTGGTGCGGATGGCGCACAGAGGAGCGTGTGGGTGTGAAACGAATACCGGTGATGGAGCTGGGATTCTCGTCGGTGTTCCTCACGACTTCTACAAGGAGGTGGGGATTACCTGTAATTTTTTGGAATTTTTATTTATTTATTATTTACTTTTTGTATTAATTTTGGCGGGTTCTAATGAGATTAAATATTTGATGTTGGTTAGTCGGTTGATCATGTGCTCGTAACTGTATACAAATTTTCTTATAGTTTGGAATAGAATATCGCTTTGTAAAGTAACGTCTTCTTTATAAATCATGTCCTCTTTCGGAACAAAGCTTGGCTGCTTAAAAAAAACAGGAGCTCTGCTCTCACCCAATAATAACTTGACAAGTGTCCGAAAAATTTGAAAAATTAAAACTTGAACAAACAATTTGGACACTTGTCAAGATGTTATTGAGTGAGAGCGGGAGCTCTTGCATTTTTTTAAGCAGCCAAGTTTTGTTCTTTCTCAAATTTCTGGTTCTGTTCAGATTTTAATTTTAATTTGTTTTTGTTTTCATATATTTGATGTGCTTGGTAATTTTCTGTGAAAAAGGTAATTTTTTAAGCTAATCAGTAAAAACAAAAAAAACTTAACTGTTACCAAGTTCTGCATACTCAGCACTGATAATTACTGGGTTGCTGTTTTTCAGGTAACCAAAGATGCCGGGTTTGATCTTCCACCGGCAGGGGAGTACGCTGTTGGAATGTTCTTCTTGCCCACATCTGAGAGCCGAAGAGAAGAAAGCAAAAGAGTATTTGCAAAGGTAATCTTATGATTCCGTTGACGCACGTCAATTTGAGCTTTACCACTTTTGTTGAACTCAGTACATTTGTTATAGTTGCTTAGCCAAATGTACTAATGAAAAGGGAATAATTTCGTATAATTTCTTATTGGACGGTACGCACTTGTCCTGCAGAATGCTTAACTTGTTTGTGTCATTTTGTTCTTGCATGCCCATGTGTTGTTAGGTCGACCTTTTTAGCGTAATAGTGTTAATTACTATCTCTAATCGTGACATTCATTTCTTGTCCGATGGCATTTATGTGAATATTGTTCATATGTTTTCAGGTTGCAGAGTCCCTTGGACACACTGTTCTGGGGTGGCGATCTGTTCCAACAGATAACTCAGACTTGGGGAATTCTGCTTTGCAGACTGAACCTGTTATTGAGCAAGTGTTCCTTACTGCGACCCCAAAGTCAAAACTTGACATCGAACGTCAGGTATTTTTAACCATGTTGTAAATCAACCATTTGAGGTCTATGTGGAGTTATTTTAGATACAAAAAAACGAGTAGTTTAATTTTGTATTTACCTAATAGTATGATTCTGTTTTGCACTTCCTTCCTTCCAGATGTACATACTAAGAAGGCTGTCAATGGTTGCTATCCAAGCTGCATTAAACCTTGAACATTGTGGTGCTAAAGACTTTTATATATGTTCGCTGTCATCAAGGTTTGTTCTTTAGATATCTAGCATGTTTTCTTTTTCACAAAGTTTTATAATTTATGCGATCATTTATTTCATTCTGTTTCTTGATTTTATGTAGGACTGTTGTTTACAAAGGTCAGCTGAAGCCCGTTCAGCTGAAGGGTTATTATTATGCAGATCTAGGCAATGAAAGGTTTACGAGCTACATGGCCCTGGTAAATGTTTTATCCATTCACTTGTTTTGTTTCTCCACTAACTCCATGCTCCACAAACAGCGTGGGAACAACCAGTAACTGAAGAGGTGCAAGGTTGAGGAATGACTTCTGAGGCATTGAGGTTTGAATGATCTCTTAAGTTCTTCCACTCCCTTGATTACTAATTGAAATTGGATGCTGGATTGGATGCATTGGGTGAGTTGGTAAGAAACCTCATTATCAAGTAAATCATGTTTGCAGAAACTTGGTGCAGTGCTCTGTATGATCAGTTGTTGAGGATGAAAAGTACGAATGAGTGGTGAACGGAAATAGTGTTTGGTTGAAGTATAGTTTAGGATTTTAAACTGTACTTGCTGCAGTATGGTTTTTACTGGAGCTGCCTGAAGGCGATTTTGTGTGTGGTTTTTAGCATCGGGTTTCCATATTATGAATAAAGAAAATGGAATTGTACATGATAATGTTTGTTCTTTTGATTATTTGTGCAGGTACACTCTCGATTCTCAACAAATACCTTTCCCAGCTGGGATCGTGCTCAGCCTATGCGTGTCATTGGCCACAATGGTGAAATCAACACCCTCAGAGGAAATGTTAACTGGTATGTTTTTTTAGCTGAAAGTGGTTTTGTACCATACTTTGCTGCTCATTCATTTGATGACTTGTGTACCTCGTGCCCTTGTCAATATTGGATGTTGTAATTGCCTGATGTTCTTGTAAAATGTACTCAGGATGAAGGCACGTGAGGGACTGCTGAAGTGTAAGGAACTTGGTCTATCAAAAAACGATTTAAAAAAACTGTTACCCATTGTGGACGCCAATTCTTCGGATTCAGGTGAGTTTATAAAATTTGAGTTAGCATGCGCATGCACCTCTGTATTAATTTTAAATACAAGGATAAATCAGTATATGCTTTCTCACTAAATGGAAAATTACAAGAGCGTAATAGGTTATTTGTCCCTTTTTTTTAGTGTCTGATTGTACAAGCGCTGTTCCTTTATGCAGGAGCTTTTGATGGTGTCCTTGAGCTTCTGGTTCAAGCTGGAAGAAGCCTTCCTGAAGCTATCATGATGATGATTCCTGAAGCATGGCAAAATGATAAGAACATGGACCTGGATAGGAAAGCCCTGTATGAGTATTTCTCATCTCTCATGGAGCCATGGGATGGGCCAGCTCTCATATCATGTAATTATGCTCCAAATAGTTTTGGACTCGGTAATACATTTACATCAGTACTATTTTTGTGTACTTTCGTGCTAACAAATAATTGTTTCAGTTACTGATGGCCGCTATTTGGGAGCTACACTGGATCGTAATGGACTCCGACCTGGTCGATTTTACATCACTCACAGCGGACGGGTTATTATGGCCAGTGAAGTTGGCGTAGTAGACATTCCACCGGAAGATGTCAGCAGGAAAGGAAGACTTAACCCTGGAATGATGCTTTTGGTGGACTTTGAGAACCACGTTGTGGTGGATGATGAAGCGTTGAAGCATCAATATTCCTTGGCAAGGCCGTATGGGGAGTGGCTTCAAAGGCAAAAGATTGAGCTCAAGGACATTGTAGATTCTGTTCATGAATCTGACAGGGTCCCTCCGTCCATAGCGGGAGTTATTCCTGTAAGTTGACTTAACTATATACGCAAGTTGCCTTTGTTGTTTTTTTCTTCGATTTTGTGTTGTGGTTGATTCCGATTTTTATATATCATTTGTCTTCTAGGCTTCTACTAATGATGAAACCATGGAAAACATGGGAATCCATGGTTTATTGGCACCGCTGAAAGCTTTTGGGTATGTGGTTCTTCCTTGTCTTACCTATGTTATATCCTTTTTGATTTTCATGTAACTGAAATATATACACTGTACAGTTATACAGTTGAATCCTTGGAAATGTTGTTGCTTCCCATGGCAAAAGATGGCGTAGAGGCTCTTGGGTCGATGGGAAATGATACCCCATTGGCTGTTATGTCTAAGAGAGAAAAGCTTACCTTTGAGTATTTCAAGCAAATGTTTGCTCAAGTAACAAACCCTCCAATTGACCCCATTCGAGAGAAGGTAGTCACTTCTATGGAATGCATGATTGGTCCAGAGGGTGATTTGACAGAAACCACCGAAGAACAATGTCATCGTCTCTCACTCAAAGGTCCTCTTTTAACCATTGGTGAAATGGAAGCAATCAAGAAAATGAACTATAGAGGTTGGCGCTGTAAAGTTCTTGATATAACTTATTCCAAGGAACGTGGTAGGGAAGGCTTGGAGGAAACCTTGGACAGGATTTGTTCTGAAGCACATGAAGCAATAAAGAAGGGATATACCACTCTTGTTCTTTCAGACAGAGGTATGGCCTGTTTATTTATTTTACCATTGAGTTTGAAATATTAAGTACTTAATTGAAAACTATGTTTTACTTGTCGCTGTTTCAATGTGTAGCCTTCTCCCCAAAGCGCGTTGCAGTAAGCTCCCTCTTGGCTGTTGGTGCTGTTCATCAACATCTAGTTAAAAACCTTGAACGCACACAAGTGGGGTTGATAATTGAATCTGCTGAGCCACGTGAAGTTCACCATTTCTGTACACTGGTTGGTTTTGGTGCAGATGCTATCTGCCCTTACTTGGCTATAGAGGCCATTTGGAGGCTGCAGGTGGACGGAAAGATTCCACCAATAGCTAATGGTGCAATATACTCCAAAGATGAACTAGTTAAAAAGTACTTCAAAGCAAGCACATATGGAATGATGAAGGTTCTTGCCAAGATGGGGATTTCTACTTTGGCTTCTTACAAGGGTGCACAGATTTTTGAAGCTTTGGGTCTTTCATCTGAAGTAATTGAGAGGTGCTTTGCAGGAACCCCTAGTAGAGTTGAGGGTGCAACATTTGAGATGCTAGCTCGCGATGAACTTGATATGCACGAATTGGCATTTCCCTCTCGAAGCTATCCTCCAGGAAGTGCAGAAGCTGTAGCGCTACCAAATCCTGGGGATTACCATTGGAGAAAAGGTGGTGAGGTACACCTAAACGATCCTGTTGCTATAGCAAAACTTCAAGAGGCTGCCAGAACTAACAGTGTTGCTGCATATAAAGAATACTCCAAGCTCATTCATGAATTAAATAAAGCCTGCAATCTCCGGGGTCTTTTGAGATTTAAAAACACAGAGCAGCAGATTCACTTGGATGAAGTGGAACCTGCTAGCGAGATTGTTAAACGGTTCTGTACGGGTGCTATGAGTTATGGATCAATATCATTGGAGGCGCATGGTACACTGGCCATTGCTATGAACAGAATTGGAGGAAAGTCGAATACAGGTTTGTTTTTCAAATCTTTACTTGGATTTTTTCTAGTACATCAACTATTGCTTTTTTATATTGCTAATGATTTTTTTATTCCTTCCAAAAGGTGAGGGAGGTGAGCAGCCATCTCGTATGGAGCCTCTTCCAGATGGTTCAAGGAATCCAAAGAGGAGTGCAATTAAGCAGGTTGCCAGTGGGAGATTTGGAGTTTCAAGTTACTATCTGACGAATGCTGATGAACTGCAGATAAAAATGGCTCAGGTATCTTTACACTGGACCTTGGATTTTTCTTCTATTTTCCCCGATGTTCCTACATTAAATGTTTCTTGGAGTTGAACATAAACTGAACTTATTTGTCTTGCCAGGGTGCCAAGCCTGGTGAAGGAGGTGAGCTTCCTGGACACAAGGTTATTGGAGACATTGCTGTCACCAGGAATTCTACTGCAGGTGTGGGTCTTATCAGTCCACCTCCCCATCATGATATCTACTCGATTGAAGACCTTGCCCAATTAATTCATGATCTTAAGGTATGTTCTGTTTTTGTAATGGATCCTATAAACTGCTCTATGCCCCTGCTGTCCTCTTTAACTCCCTTTAAATGGATGAATGATTTTGCATCTACTGCTTGTGGAGCAATGCATGGTTAATTTGGATGTTGATTCTGTTCTATTGATATGCAGAATGCTAACCCAGCAGCTCGAATTAGTGTCAAGTTGGTATCGGAAGTAGGTGTGGGAGTAGTTGCTAGTGGAGTTGTGAAGGGGCATGCTGATCATGTTTTGATCTCTGGACACGATGGAGGGACGGGGGCCTCTAGATGGACAGGAATTAAGAATGCAGGGCTTCCATGGGAACTTGGTTTGGCTGAGACTCATCAAACCTTGGTTTCTAATGATCTTCGTGGCCGCACAACTCTCCAGACTGATGGCCAACTAAAAACTGGAAGAGATGTTGCCATAGCTACACTTCTTGGTGCGGAAGAGTTTGGCTTCAGTACTGCACCTCTCATAACCCTTGGCTGCATTATGATGCGGAAGTGCCACAAGAACACATGTCCTGTTGGTATTGCAACTCAAGATCCAGTACTTCGTGAGAAGTTTGCTGGAGAACCTGAACATGTTATTAATTTTTTCTTTATGATAGCTGAGGAACTCAGAGAGATAATGGCACAGCTTGGTTTCCGTACTATAAATGAGATGGTTGGTCGTTCAGATATGCTTGAAGTTGATAGAGAAGTGACTAAAAACAATGAGAAGCTTGACAATATTGATCTATCTTTGTTACTTCGACCTGCAGCAGACCTTCGGCCTGGAGCTGCACAATATTGTGTTGAGAAACAAGACCATGGCTTGGATATGGCTCTTGATCACAAGCTAATTTCTATGTCTAAAGCTGCTTTGGAAAAAGCTCTTCCTGTATATTTTGAGACACCAATTTGCAATGTGAACCGTGCTGTTGGTACAATGCTTAGCCACGAGGTGACAAAACGTTACAACAGGGCTGGGCTTCCTGCTGACACCATTCATATCAAATTTAGTGGAAGTGGAGGACAGAGTCTTGGAGCATTTTTGTGCTCTGGAGTTATGCTTGAGCTTGAGGGTGACAGTAATGATTATGTTGGTAAAGGTTTGTCTGGTGGAAAGATTGTAGTTTATCCTCCCAAGGGAAGCAGGTTTGACCCAAAAGAAAATATTGTCATCGGTAATGTAGCTTTATATGGTGCCACTAGTGGTGAGGCATACTTCAATGGAATGGCAGCAGAGAGATTTTGTGTTCGCAATTCAGGGGCTAAGGCAGTTGTCGAGGGTGTTGGTGATCATGGCTGTGAATACATGACAGGTGGCACTGTTGTTGTGCTCGGGAAAACTGGCAGGAACTTTGCTGCTGGTATGAGTGGTGGTATTGCCTATGTTTATGATGTGGATGGACAATTTCGGTCTCGATGTAATCCTGAGCTTGTAGATCTTGATACACTTGAAGAAGAAGATATTCTGACTCTTCAAATGATGATACAACAACATCAACGTCACACAAAAAGCCTGCTGGCCGTTCAAGTACTGGCTGATTTTGAAAATATTCTGCCTAAGTTTATCAAGGTTATCCCAAGAGAGTACAAGCGAGTTCTTGCAGATATGAAAGAGGAAACCAAACAGGTTATAGACCACAAGGAAGATGAGCCAGAGCTTGAAGAGAAAGGTGCTTTTGAAGAACTTAAGAAGTTGGCGGCTGCATCTTTAAATGGGAAATCCAATCAGGTAATTGAATTATTTACCCTTATATATAAGCATGAGTTCGCTTTCTCTTTGACACACACACTCTCTCTCTCTCTCCCCGTTTTGTTAGACGAACAAAAGAATTTTTGTTTTGTGGGAATCTCCCTTCTGATTTGTTTTCATGAGTATAATGTCAGTATATGTGGAACATACATTCTCTGATCTTCATAGTATTCACATTGGTTTCATTTTGTCTGAAAGTGTTCATATCATTACAAGCGTAATTGGTTTAAAGTTTTTATACAGAAATATGATTATTTTGAATTTACGTCCTGGTAATCTCTATGGATTCTTTAATCTTAAAAGGTTCTTATATGAGAGGTGAATTTTGCAGAAGGTAGAAGATGCTGAAGCATTGAAAAGGCCTTCTCAGGTCACTGATGCTATTAAACATCGTGGTTTTATTTATTATGAGCGTGAGGGCGTTCAATATAGGGATCCTAATGTTCGGATGAATGACTGGAAGGAAGTTATGGAGGAAACTAAACCTGGACCACTTGTGAAGACTCAGTCGGCCCGTTGCATGGACTGCGGGACTCCTTTCTGCCATCAGGTGAGAACTTGTACTCTTTTGTTGGCTCTGTTACCTGTTATCGAGATTCGAGAATTATCTAGTTATGGACAGACTACCTCAACCGATTACTGAATACGTTCTCTAAACTAAATTTGCAGGAGAACTCTGGATGCCCTCTTGGTAACAAAATACCAGAGTTCAATGAGTTGGTGTACCAGAATAGGTGGCGTGAAGCATTAGAGAGACTTCTCGAGACAAATAACTTCCCTGAGTTTACTGGTCGTGTTTGTCCGGCACCATGTGAAGGTTCTTGTGTTCTGGGTATTATTGAGAATCCTGTATCTATCAAAAGCATAGAATGTGCCATCATAGACAAGGCTTTTGATGAAGGTTGGATGGTGCCACGACCTCCCGTAAAGAGAACTGGGTATGGTTTTCTTCTCAGCCTAAGATTGATGCTCTGTTGTCAGAATATTATTTCGCAAATTTTCTGTGCACGAATCATTAGTTTGATATTTTCTTATAATTGCAGGAAAAGGGTTGCCATTGTAGGAAGCGGGCCAGCTGGTCTAGCTGCTGCTGATCAGCTAAACAGAATAGGCCACACAGTGACTGTGTATGAGCGTGCTGATAGAATTGGAGGGCTTATGATGTATGGAGTGCCTAATATGAAGACTGATAAAGTGGAGATAGTTCAACGGCGGGTTAACCTTATGGCTGAGGAAGGTGTCAACTTTGTGGTTAATGCTAATATTGGAAATGATCCTTTGTACTCACTTGATCGCCTTCGAGAGGAGAACAATGCCATTGTTTTAGCAGTAGGAGCAACAAAACCAAGGTAACTTACACTTGTGAAATCCTGTAGATATATAGTCTTCGTGAAGCTACGGAAGTATCTGAATATGGTAAACAGTAGTTGAGTTTATTTTCTTGTCTTGTTATGTTTTTGCAGGGACCTTCTTGTACCAGGGAGAGAGCTGTCAGGAGTACATTTTGCTATGGAATTTCTTCATGCAAACACCAAAAGCTTACTAGATAGCAATCTTGAGGATGGTAACTACATCTCTGCCAAGGGCAAGAAAGTTGTGGTAATTGGTGGAGGTGACACTGGCACTGATTGCATTGGAACATCTGTTCGCCATGGCTGCACTAACATCATAAATTTGGAGCTTCTTCCTGAGCCACCACGAAAAAGGGCTCCAGGAAACCCTTGGCCACAGGTTGGATTACTGTAAAATCTTGTCCGTGTGTTCTTACATCGCTCTTGCTTGGATTGCTGATTAACCAAGTTTTATGACATTGTAAGTGTAGTCTTACACGTCTTTTGTATTTATTTTCTTTACCTTGGATTTGCAGTGGCCTCGTGTATTCCGTGTGGATTATGGGCACCAAGAAGTTGCAGCTAAGTTTGGCAAAGATCCAAGAACTTATGAGGTGCTGACAAAGAGATTTGTGGGAGATGAGAATGGGGCCGTGAAAGGACTCGAGGTGGTGCGTGTCAAATGGGAGAAGGATGAAACTGGGCGGTTCCAATTCAAGGAAATCGAGGGATCTGAGGAGATCCTCGAGGCTGACCTCGTCCTACTCGCAATGGGGTTCCTTGGACCAGAGGCGGTTAGTAATTTGAATTCCTATCCACTAACATTCAGGCTTTCTTGGAAATTCGAATACATGTTTTGCTCACTAGGTTTTTCTGTGTCTTCTGTTCCAGACGGTAGCAGAGAAGTTGGGTTTGGAACGTGACCAACGCTCAAACTACAAGGCGGACTATGGTCGGTTCTCAACCAATGTGGATGGGGTATTTGCCGCTGGGGATTGCCGGCGCGGTCAATCCCTTGTGGTGTGGGCAATCTCAGAGGGAAGGCAAGCCGCTGCACAGGTTGACAAGTACCTCTCGAACGAAGAAGAAGACCACACCATCAGCAATGGGAGCCATCAAAATGTTGGCAAGAGGCACCAAGACCTCAGCAAGAGAAACCCAACGGGCACCAGCAAACACACAGTGATGACATAGATGGCTCCACGATCATCGAAGATTATTATTAAAGAACCAAAACAGCAGCAGCAAAAAGCACACAGAGATTAACACGTTTCGGTTTCGGATGGAGCTGCTGCCGGAAGGAGCAGCAGAAGCAGGAGCTGGTGGCTATAAAGTCAAACTAGTTTGCAGCGGGAGCTGGGTATGGGGGTTTTAGAATAAATTATAATTTGTTTATATTTTTTTACCCGGGTGTTTTTGCGTGGTTAATTATTAAAGGAATAAATGTACAGTTTTGGTTCTTTACCAATTATTTAAAAATATTATTATAAGGAAAATTATTTTGTTTAAGAGCAGAATTTGAAATTAAAGCCGAAGTAAAAACTGAATTAACGATTTAATTGTCTTTTAGGCTTTTACACCACCTTCCTACAACAAGCCCACTGAGGGATAAATTCTTACGTATGTCTGTCGAACAACGTCATTTGTTAGACACAAATAAGTGCGACACTAGTCTCACTTTTGCCTAAAGAGAATGGAAGACAAGTTTTCGTGTCTTCTAGTCCAATCAAATGGGATCTTCGTCAGATTCTCTTTATAAGAATTCTGAAAATTCTTCAATCACATTCGTTCATCGTAAATCATGCGATCAGAAATTATTGTAAATTTTTTTTATTTAAAATTAAATATATACAATATCTGATAAAAATTAACCGTACAATGCACAATAAACAAATGTAATTAAAGGATTTCTAGAATCCTCGTAAAAGATCCGGCAAGATCCTCTCTCCTTAAAATCTTGTCTTCCATTCTCTTTGTATTAAAGTAGTAACCACATGAAGTCAAGCGGAACGGGAAATGACATGATTTGACTATCGAACACAAAAGTTGTCCCTAAGTCACTTGTCTATGACACATGATGTGGTCTGGCAGGTGGGCAGAAGGATCTCCTGCATTTAAACCTAGTAAAGTTGGTATAGTGAGAGATTTTTCAATATGTCAAATATATAGTTAAATACATTAAGTCATAATACAAATGAAAAAAGATTCCTATCGAATTCTTTTTTTAAGGATCCGAAGAATCTTGTAATCGTAACTATTCATCATACATTATACAATCAGAAATTATTTTAACATACACGATTACAAGATTCTCTAGATTTAGGAAAAGAATCCGGGGGACAAGGATCATTTTCCAATACAAATAATTTGGATACTAGAAATTTTTCTAACACGTGGCTCTGCGACTTCACGACACGACGCCGTATGTCTACCACAATTGTATTCCCTCCGCCTCCTAATTATATTTCGTCCCTATTTCGCAGAGGAAGAAAGGACAGAAATCAACAGAGATGGCGATCAATCTGGGCCGTCTATTCGCATCAAAGACCATCCCGACAATCTCCGCGACCGAACCTCTAACTCGCGCCGGCGTCAACTCGGTGAGTCGGCTCCTGTGCTCGTCGGCCTCGCAATCGCAAACCCAGCACGAAAAACCCAGCAAGGAGCACGGTGAACCCATCGTAGAAAAACTCGAAAAACAAGCTGAAGAAGAAGAAGATGATGATGATGATAACGACGATGGGTTTGTGAATAAAGAGACCGGCGAGGTCGGTGGGCCCAGAGGACCGGAGCCCACCCGTTTCGGCGATTGGGAGCGAAACGGTCGCTGCTCTGATTTTTGAGTTTTCTTTTTCTCCAGATTTGATCGTATTATGATCATAATATTATGTAATTTTTTTACTTTTTTTTTGGAGAATTTTCTCGTTGTTTAAGTTGGATTTTGTGTTGCAGTGATTTGATTGATTGTAATCTGGAATTCGATGAGTGAAATAAAAACATGGGTACCCAACCAATAAACATTGTTGATCGAAATCTCTGGTTATTTGTTTGTTTTGATGAGCTAAATTAACTCGAAACGGCGCCAGATGAACCCAAGAACGAAGAAACTTAACCCTTCAAGTCCCCGCACGGATGCTATGACTCGAACCCTTAAGATCAAAGCCTATCGGCAGTGCGATCCTCTAGGAGATCACCAGTCAGTCGTGACAAGCCAATGACATGCCACGCTACGAAAAGGTTTATGTATCGTTTTAAATGTTTTTAGAATTTAAAAACATTTCTATATGAATGTTTTCAGTTATTTTTAAAAAATTTCAAACAAGTCCTCAATGAGTCGCAATGATAGTACTTTCAATTGGTACTCATCATTTAGGGTTTTGGATAGCCTCCTCTTAATATATTAGGTACGACTACCTCCAAATAATTAATTTTCAAATTTTAAATCAAATGGTGTTATTCTTGAAGTGGTGCTACACAACTCAATGGAGCCCCATGATGTTTCCAAATTCGCATTCACTACATTAATCTACCGTAGACAAACCCCTCAGCATCCTAACAAAGAGTGTTTTGCCCTTTGGGGTCAACTGAACTCTTAACATAAGAAGTTTGAAAATGGGTAACAAATTTAAAGGGTGATGCTATCCACACATCAATTTTTTTTTTCATATACCTCTTGTTAATTTATGCCATTTAATATTCTTCTATTCATTCAATGTTCGACGGTCATAATTGAGAGGGGTGTGTGAGGTAAAAAAATATTTATGAGTAGCACCACCTAATTTAAATTAGAGGTAAGAGAAAGTTGGTTCTACCCACCTTAGAATTTGCAACAATTGGTTCACTGCGATTATTGGTTTAATGGCTAATTATTCAGATAGTAATGATAGTATCTTATACCTGAAACTATGATTTTGTCTAGCACGGGTCCCTTGATCCTTTTCATATGTGTATGCTCATGACTTTATATATATGCTGCACGTTTCCGGTTTTCAGACATATTTTTCGGGCCTTGGTTCTTTCCAAGTCTATAAGCAATGGTAGGCTAGCTGAATCAAATGCGAACCCATAATATTATTAATCTAAAAGCAAGTGCCATATAATTTTTGCATAACCAAATGCCGCATGATTTATAATTCAGGAGCAATCATTCGCTTTTGATTAAACAATCGTTCTTCTAAAAGATAATATATATTTTTAAACTTCTTGTTTTGTATTTACTTTTCTGCCATGTATTACTTTGAACAAGTCCTGCTGCTAACAGGAGCGCCACAGTGAGCCGTGCCCTAATCTCACACACGAACATCGTCGTCGCCATTTTGCCATTGGTCATGATGGTGGACTATGTCTGTGGCTTGGAACCACCAACCGTTGGATTTCATCAATCTATAATTTTATTTGATAACTGGCTGTAGCTCTATATATTGATCGATCTAATCCTTTGAATATATAGCTTGACCATTTCAAGCTGTGCATGACGCAAAATACAACACATCTCAACTGTACATTGATCCAAGATGGTCTGATATGAATCTCATAACATTGTAATTATTTGCATCAATTTTTAAGACCATTTAGGTAACGGGAGATTCTTATATGTCACATGAGTAAAATTGGTGTGATGGTTTTATAGGACTTGTCACGTCGTCTATGTTATACTCATTCGAGAATATACAGCTTTGATGACATGATATTTGTATATCTAATCAAATTTATTTATTTGATTATTGTTACGAATAGTCGTTTATATACGTCGCATGATATATGAGTATTGATAAGAGAAAATAGTAAAGGTTATATTAAGGGTATTAAAATATGTAGCTCTTACAAACCAACCATAGATAAATTATAGTTGAAAGGCCGTTAGTTTTGTATTAACAACAGATACGGATATGGCAGTATTAAGCGGAGCAAGTCAATCCCAAATTTCACATATCAGAAGAATTCTATACCGGACTTTTTAATATATTATCAAAAAAATTAATAATGCAAACTTTAATTCTTGTTTAATTTAAGAGTAATGTTATTTTCACCCCAATGTCTTATCTTCCCACTCACCTTTTAATGATTTTTTTTAATTACAAATTTGTTCATTTACAAAAAGACTGATAAGGACATTAATTATCTTATTTTGCTTAATTTTTTTTTAAAAAAAAAAGGTTGGCCGTGGAAGACAATTTGTCTACCTTAAAGCCCTAACTCATATTTTCTTCTCCTTTCATTAAGAGAAAGTAAAAAAATATCAATGGACTTAGAAGATGACTTTTTCATTGAACAGGTGGAAGATGACGCTTCTATAGAAGAGGTAGAAGAATAATTTATGTGTAAGTTATTTGAATTTGTCGTTGTCAAATTATTTTGAATTTGAATATCTCTGTCGTTTCCATATGAATTTGCATACTTTAGTGGTTTTCATTTACATATTATTTGTTATATTTTTTAAGGGATAATTTTATAATTTCATATGTATGTATATATTAAAGGTTATTTTGGGAATAATAGTGGGTGGTGAAATAACATTTTAATTTTTTAACTTTTTAAGGTGAGTAGGATTATAACGTGGATAGGAAAATAAGACAATATGGTGGGTCTAGTAGCTCTCTAATTTAATTAGTAGAGTATGTCAAGTTCAAATGTCAAATTAGTATCCTAATCAAGCAGCCATTATTGGCTTAAACCTATGCAATATTTGTGGTAAAATTAATATCACAGTTTTATTATATTTTGGTTTCAATTAAAAAAATCATACAGTGTTTTCCACATGATTCGAGTCAATAGACCACCTCTAAACCTTTTGAACAGGTCGGTCTTTACTGGCAAAGAGTGATGCAGTGTGGAAGCCCCAAATTTCTCTACTTCTCCCATCGAATCCTGATCTTGCGTGGGCACTCAATTTGGTCACCATCATCATCGTCCAAAAATAAGAAAATATTTTATGTACTTCAAATTTTTATGTCATTATGTATCATTTTACATGTTATAATATGAAAGAACGACAATTGATATATATAATATATATATATATATATATATATAATTTTACTACATATATAATAACAACACTATGTGATGGAGTTTTAACTAGCACACCGAAAATTACTCTGACAAATAGAAGAGTTCCATATCGTCATCGCTTTCATATCTAATTAAATCTAGTCTACAGAGTTTAAAAATTAATTAAAATAAAAAAACTGAATGGTGAATGAAGACTTGGCCTTTATTCTACAAAGTCAAATATGATATAATGCAATATATATTGGAAGTGTATAGTATCTGTGCCTGCCCTGCTATCCATGCATATTCCAATCTCCAATTTCCGATTTTCAAGCATCAAGTTTTGTCCCACAAAAAAATGAATATTCCGAGAGCAATCTTGTCCTTCTTCATCCTCTTCTTCTTCTTGTCATCCTCATACTTTGCAAGCAGCTTAGAAAATTGCAAGGAGGCGGATGTTTGCGGCGTCGGCGAGCCGGTCATCGAATTCCCGTTTGGTATACAAAAAAAGGGGTCAGAGTCATGCTCGTATCCCGGTTTTGAACTGTCCTGTGACAACACCAGCCAAACAATCCTCACCCTTCCTTATTCCGGACAGTTCACTCTCCAGGGTATAGACTATGCCGAACAAGAAATATGGATTAACGATCCAAACAAATGCCTCGCACAACGAATTTTGTCCCTCAATCTGTCGGGCACTCCATTTTATGGTGTGACAAATGAAAGTTTCACTTACTTTAATTGCTCGTTGGATTATTTGAAATACTCATTAAACCCTATTGCTTGCATGAGTGGCTCTACGTACACTGTATTTGCTACCACTTCTCCGATGGTGATTAATTACTTGGCGTCCACTTCAACATGCAATCCAATCGGTACGTTTGTTGTTCCGGTTGAATTCCCGTTGTACGAGGAGTTGATGTCTTCAGACCTGACTGGCAATCTCCGGCTCGCATGGGACAGGCCAGGGTGCGGCAGTTGCGCCGCACGTGGTGGCCGGTGTGGGTTTAAGAGTAATTCCAGTCACCAAGTTGTTTGCTCTAGACTTCCCCAACGAGGTAATTGATTAATCACCTTATTACTGCTCCTAGCTCCTGTTTATTTAGTTGTAGTTGTTTTCTTATTTTTAAGTTTTCAAACAACATGCTCATGCTCATGCTCCGTCAAACAGCTTTACCGGCCGGTAAAACATTTGTTCCTTCCATATACTGTCAGAGTTCGATTCTTAACTCTCACTATCGTCGAATCTCCCATATAATTAAATTTCAAGTCAGTTCTATGCTCAAAAAACTTGTTTAGTACAAATTATGAGGTGTTTGCGCTAAGGATTTTGGTAGGAGCAGTCATCTCTGCTTGCGTGAGTGGCTTTTAATTGTTGATGATATCTGAATGCTCAAAAGTCACGGGCGTGCATATATCGTCTAGTGACCATATCATAGCTCAATTCATTAATATATAGTTCAAGAGTTAATTATGTTGCATTCATATGTGACTTCATCGTATGGTTATAATTATAAATTGTAATCATAAAATAGATGAAAAAATGTCATTATATATGTGCCAAACTTATCTGCATTGACTTTTAGGTCTTGACTCATTTGTCTTTGGATTTTAATGGGCACGGTCTACAATCTGATTTTACTAAGGTTGTGATTGATTGGCAATTTTTTGGAGATAAGTGGGAAGTTGGAATTGTAAGCGCTAGACTCTTCCTCGGTTGGAAGTGCGTTCTACGCTTTCCAGACTGCAATCATAAGTTCATACCATCATAGCTTTCGGTTAAGTTGACCTTTTGCCCATTAGAGCCGGCCACTAAACCTTATTTCGTCAACACCTCCATACACGCAAAGAGTTGGAAATGGCAGTATAAACTCGACATTATATGCAAGTGGTGGGTTGTGGTTAGACTCACTCTTCAACTGACGTTGCGTTTCGGGTTTAAATTATTTTCTTTAAGGTAGAGTAGATTAGTAATATCTCCTGTCTAATCAGAACTTGACATTATGCAGTCTAATTAGGAAAGTTTTATCTAGTGCATTATGTTCTAAGAAACTTGTAAATAGTTGTGATTAGAACAGCTCTCACATCAATAAGGTCAATAGAAGGGTGAGAGGGATCAAAAACATAGTCTCGTACTCCTGTGGAAAACTTCCCCGGTACCCCATGCGCTTGATGCTACTACACAAGTTTTTTTATCTTATGAGTTATGCCCATCAACAAAATTTACGACTGTATAGATAATGCGAGTTAGGTTAGTTGACTAAAACAACTTCCGTACACCCGAGCTTGAATACTCCTTGAACCCAACATGGTTGGGCGCGTGTTTGCATGCATGTGTCTAATCTCTGTTTCACTTTCAATCGTTTACAACATCTTAATCTAATCGAAATCTGTATTGCTAATTCGATCAGGAATCCCAAGGAGCGCACGCTATGCTATTACTGTTGGAGTTGGAGTGCCAGGACTCTTGTGCGTTTTGGGGGTTTTGTGTTGCGTCTTTGGCAAGGTCAAGTCTTTCACAAGGGGGCGCAGAACTCTGCCTGAGTTTAATTCCGCAGTGGCTTCACAGCCCACCATCGCCAGGGGCCTCGATAAACCAAGGCTCGAGGCCTACCCGAAAATAGTCCTCGGCGAAAGCCGGCGCTTACCGAAGCCCGATGACAGCACGTGCCCGATATGCTTGTCCGAGTACCAGCCCAAGGAGACATTGAAGACCATCCCCAAATGTCAACATTGCTTCCATGCAGATTGCATTGATGAATGGCTTCAAATGAACGCTACTTGCCCTATTTGTCGGAATTCTCCACCGTGATATAGTTCATACGTGACGTTTTAATGCATGTGCCATCACACTTTTCTGGAAAATCTTGTGCATAATTTCTGTTTTCTTTTCTCTCTCTATTTATTTGTATGATGAAAGATTATGTTTCTTCCTTGACCCAAAAAAAAAAAAAAAGAAAAGAAAAAAGTGCTAGATTTACCGGTGTATCTCAAGGTTTTATAGTCAGTGAATCACCAGGCCTCTATCATCAAACAACCACGGCCACTATTATTTTCTTCCCATCTCAAAAGATAACTTGAGAAAGTAGGGAAGGAAAACAGGCATTTCATTGTAGAATAGCAACATTATAGGATAATATGAATGAACGACAATTGATATATGCATATATAGCACTTTTACAACATATATAATAACAATACCATGCGGTGGAGTTTTAAGTACGCTGAAAATTACTCCGAAAAATAGAAGATCATCTCCTTTGTATTTGATCAAATCTAGTCTACAAAGTTTAAAATTATATTAAAATAAAAAAAATTGAAGAGTGAATGAAGACTTGGCCTTTATTCTATAAAGTCAACTATGATCTAATGCAATACATATTGGAAGTATGCCCTGCTATCCATATTCCAATTTCCAATTTTCAAGCATCAATTGTTGCCTCACAAAAAAATGAATATTCCCAGAGTAATCTTGCCCTTCTTCTCCATCCTCCTCTTCTTCTTGTCATCCTCATACCTTGCAAGCAGCTTAGAAAATTGCATGGAGGCGTATATTTGCGGCGGCGAGCCGGTCATCGAATTCCCGTTTGGGATACAAAAAAAGGGGCCAGTGTCATGCTCCTATCCCGGTTTTGAACCTGTCCTGTGACAACACCAACCAAACAATCCTCACCCTTCCTTATTCTGGACAGTTTGCTCTCCCGGGTATAGACTATGCCGAACAAGAAATATGGATTAACGATCCAAACAAATGCCTCGCACAACGAATTTTTTCCCTCAATCTCTTGGGCTCACCATTTTATGGCGTCACAAATGAAAGTTTCACTTACTTTAATTGCTCGTTGGATTATTTGAAATACACATTAAACCCTATTGCTTGCATGAGTGGCTCTACTTACACTGTTTTTGCTACCACTTCTCCGAGGGTGATTAATTACTTGGCGTCTACATCGACATGCAATCGAATCGGTACGTTTGTTATTCCGGTTGAATTCCCGTTGTACGAGGAGTTTATGTCGTCGGACCTGACTAGCCATCTCGGGCTTTGCATGGGACAGGCCAGGGTGCGGCGGTTGCGCCACTCGTGGTGGCCGGTGTGGGGTGAAGAGTAATTCTAGTCATCAAGTTGTTTGCTCAAGACTTCCGCAACGACGTAATTGATTAATAATTAGCCTTATTACTGCTCCTAACTCGTGATTAATTAGTTGTAGTTGTTTTCTACTATTTTTATTAGTTTTCAAACACCATGCTCATGCTCCGTCATACAGCTTTACCGGTAAAACATTTGTTCCTTCCATATACTGTTTGAGTTCGACTCTTTACTCATACCACCGCCGTATCTCCCATATAATTAAATTTCATTTTCAAAGTACTTGTTTAGTACAAATTATGAGGTATGTGCATAAAAGTTTTTTGTACGAGCATTCATCTTTACTCACGTGCGTGATTTTTAACCGTTGATGATATGTTAATGCTTAAAAATCGCAGGCGTGCATATATAGTCGAATGACGAAAGCATAGCTAATTTCATTAATAGTTAAGAATTGATTATATTTTATTCATATGTGATTTCGTGTGGCATTTGATGTGGACAACCACATCATTTGAATTAATCAGATTTTTAAATTTAATTTATTATTTAATAAACTAATAATTAAGAAAAAACTAATTAATTAAATTATGATTGTGGTATACGAGGAGTCTTTCTCCTTCATTTTCTTGGGTTTTGCAAATTTTTCAAATGATATGACAGTTCACATTAGATGTCACCTAAGGTGGTATAGAAAGGTGGTATAAAAATATGGTATGAATAACATTACTCGGATTTTAATGGACGTGGTCAACAATTTGATTTTACCAAGGTTGTGATTGGTTGGCAATTTTTTGGAGATAAGTGTAAAGTTGGAATTGTAAGGGTTAGAGGGTTCGTTTGGATGTGTTTTTAAAAAGAATAAAAGTGCTTTTGGTGAAAATGTTTTTGAAACTAATTCTTAGTAAAAATTCAAGTAAATTCTGAAAGAAGCACACATATATGGTGCTTCTTCCAAAAAGCACTTAAAATACTTTTGGAACCTAAAATTAATTTCACCAAAAACGTTTCTAATCATTTTAAAAACACTTTCAAACAAGACTAGAGTCTTCCTCTGCTGGAACTGCGTTCAACGCTTTCCACACTGCAATCATAAGTTCATAACATCATAGCTTTCGGTTTAGATTGACCTTATTCCCATTAGAGCCAGCCGTTAATTAAAGTCTATACCCTATTTCGTCAACACCTCCATACACGCAAAGAGTTGGGAAATGGTTGTATAAACTCGACATTATGTGCAAGTGGTGGATTGTGGTTAGATTAATTCTTTCTTTTCGACTTATAGTTGTGTTTCAAGTTCAGACTTCTTTTTTTTTTAGTGTAGATTAGATTAGTAATATCTCCTGTAATTAAAACTCGACATATTCAGTCTGATTAGGAAAGTTTGTTTAGTGCATTATATTCCGAGAAAATTGTTAACGGTTGTTTGATTAGAATAACTCTCACATTAATAAAATTAATATAGGGTTGAGAGGGACCAAAAACATAGCGTCTCGTACTTCTGTGGAAAACCTCCCCAATATCTCCTGCGGGTGATGCTACTACACAAGTTTTTTATCTTATGATATGAGTTACGACCCATCAACAAAATTTACGATTATATGTATATAATTTGAGTTAAATTAGTTGACTAAAACAACTTCTATACAACCGAGCTTGAATACTCCTCGAACACAACATGGTGGGTGCTGTGTTTGCATATGCATGTGTCTAATCTATATTTCACTTTCTCTTATTCATCTGCAACAACTTAATCTAATCTAAATCTGAATTGCTAATTCGATCAGGAATCCCAAGGAGCGTACGCTATGCTATTATTGTTGGAGTTGGTGTGTCAGGAATCTTGTGCGTTTTGGGGGGTTTTGTGTTGCGTCTTTGGCAAGGTCAACTCTTTCACAAAGGGGCGCAGAACTCTTCCTGAGTTTAATTCCGCAGTGGCTCCGCAGCCCACCACCGCCTTGATAAGCCAGGGCTCGAGGGCTTACCCAAAAATAGTCCTTGGCGAAAGCCGGCGCTTACCAAAGCCTGACGACAGCATGTGCCCGATATGCTTGTCCACGTACAGGCCCAAGGAGACATTGAAGACCATCCTCAAATGCCAACATTGCTTCCATGCAGATTGCATCGATGTATGGCTTCAAATGAATGCTACTTGCCTTAACTGTCGGAATTATCCATCGTGATAGTTCATACGTGACACTTTAATGCACGTGCCATCACATTTTTCTGGAAAATCTTCTGCTCATCCTCCCCTCAATTTGTACGTAATTTCTGTTTTCTGTGTTCTCTCTATTTCTTTTGTATGGAGAAAAATTATGTTTCTTCCTTTACCAAAAAAAAAGAAGAAAATAGTGCTAGATTTACCCGTGCATCTCAAGTTTTATAGTCAGTGAATCACCAGGCCTCTACCATCCAACTACCACAGCCAGTACTATTTTTGTCTTCCCATCTCAAAAGATAACTTGGAAAGTAGGGAAAAAACCACGCATTTCATTGTAATCCGGAGGAGGGGAAGTAGCGTACAGATTGTCTATCAATATGTCATTAATAATATAACAATATCATCATCTGAGCAAAATTTATTTTCGACTCTTTGTCCTTTTTAGCAGAAACGGGTGTGCCATGGACAGAGAACTTTTGCATATCACAGTTAATATGATCCAACCTAATTACTTTGATTAGAAGTTGAATGAGTGCATGTGATATGTAATCCATCTATTGAAAACAATTTGACAAAAAAAAAACGATTTAGCAAATTAGAACCAAATTTACTTTAATCCAATATATATATTTCGTGTCTGCGAGTCTGATGAGTTTCAGTGGTTTAGCAAGTTAGAACCAAATTTACTTTAATCCAATATATATCTCGTGTCTGCGAGTCTGATGAGTTTCAGTGGTTTTTTTTTTTTTTTTTTTTTTTTTTTTTTTTTTTGGTTCTTCTGAAGGCCAAACATGCCTCATTGAAATGGGATGCACGACATATGATCAAGTTCGTCGGTTCCTCGTAAGTAACTGTAAATCGTTGTTTTGGTCCTTCCTAAACTGCATGGCCCAGTGAGATCACCTCTTGTCATCTCATTGAATTCAGATCGGTCGTACCATACTTAAGACAGAAGCACTTATGTTCACATGGCCAAATTTTAGTTGGGAAAATGTTATCGACACCAGCACTTCCACATGTTCCACGCGGTTCAACCCAAGCTATGATACGTCATTTTTTCACTCTGTTTGTATAAACAATTGAAAACTCTATAAACGGAAAGCATAACTTTAGCAAAAATTCTCTTTCGTACATGTGTTTCACGAATGCATAAGAGCAAAGTTGAAAGCCCTAGTACAATCCAATGCGTGGTATTTCACTCTCTAAATCCGACACGATACTCTTGTGGATACTTGTAAAATATGAGATGGTAAAATATGTGTTTCATGCTTTATTTTGAAAATAGGTGTTTCATGCTCTATATTTGACTAGTTTAAACATCGTTCTTATTAACACAGAGAAGCTGTGAACAACGAAGGATACCAGAAACGAAGAAGAAGATGAGGAGAGATAGAGAGGAAGAAAGAGAGAATGTTTTAATACTTTCAGAAATTCTTACAATGCTTTCTTACATCAAATGAGAACCCTATTACTCCTTATATACCCATAAGGACTAATTACAACAGTACCCTTCTACCTGTATTAACTAACCCATCTTCTAGATAATGCCATGTGGCAATTCTGTTATATTGGTTATTAGTTCTCACGTTATTATGTATAATTCTCAACAATATATGTAACATAACATGTCCTTATAAGGTGTTCAGACTAACTCCAATCTTTGGAGTAAGTCTCAAAATTTGGCTTCTAAACCCATCCCATTTCACTTCAACCCTTGGTCTAAAATTTGATTTTGAGTTAAAACTCAAAATTGGGCCAAATACCAGCTAGCTTTTAGGTTTTAACCCCACTGGTGCAACTGAACGTGCCCAATAAAGGCCACCTACATGGGATTTGACGTGCCTGAGTTGGGCCAAATACCAGCTAGCTTTTAGGTTTTAACCCCACTGGTGCGACTGAACGTGCCCAATAAAGGCCACCTACATGGGATTTGACGTGCCTGTTTTAATCTCACGCACCCCCCGCACACACCCCCGCCCTCCCCCCCAACTTTTCCAAACCAGACATGCTAGGTCCCATGCATGTGGCCATGTCTACAAAATAGAAGGGCTTGTCAGCAAGAATTGAGAGCCTAACAACTCTTTGATTTAATCCAACGGTTTGGATCTTTGGACCGTTGACTAATCCAACGGCCCAAATTCATCTTTAAATTTTTTTTGTTTTATATTTATAAATTTATTGAATCAAACTGTTGAGATCTAATATAATCAAATCCAATGGAAAAAAGAAAGATATAAAGACCCCAATTTAAATCCAACGGTTAAAATAATTTAAAAATATAATTTAACTCAAACTTCACTAAAAAAACTCTACAAATACCTATGTATTTATTCAAACATCCACACAAAATTCACTTTTCTCCTACAATTCTTCCAATTTTTTTCTTTACCATCTTACAAAAACATTTGTACGTACCAGTGTTTCATATTCTTTCATGCATTTCATATTCTTTCATAATGTTTAATGAGTTTCATAGTGTTGGTTTAGTGGTTTTTCAATATTTATCGGAATTTAAATATTTTTAGGTTAAAATGTTCGTAAAATTAATTTAAGATAGTCTACATAATTTTTTTTTAAAGTTAATTAAAAAAAAAAGCCTAAATTCATTTTTTAATAATTTGGGGTTAAAATTTGAGGCCATAAGGGTTGGAGCATAAAACTATTTATGGGTTAAAACTTAAATTTTCTGAACAAAAAATTTAGGTTTTACTCCAAGGGTTGAAGAGGCCTGCACAATTTTTATTTTTATTTTTGACAAACTGTAAGATAATTTACATTAATTCATCAAAATTATGAAGAGGTGAAATCAAACATGAGACCTTAAGAATGAATAATCTCAACTAACTGAGTTATAAGTTATTTGCAGACTTGCACAATTTTAGCTTTTTATACCATGTGATTATTTTCATTCTTTGAAAAATAATTCGATTTTTTTTATATTTATTTTCACACAACAAAATTTTTGGAGATTTTTTAGTATACTTTAAGGTGCTTTGTACTTGGAGTTTTTAAGTCATTGTAGTCATTGTCAAAACTATAGTTACGACATAACAGTAATAAAAAATCAGAAATCACATAGTATAATGAAAAATTTACATAAAACGATTTTATCTTCACAATAACATTTTGCTTCGATAATACAAAATTATTTATGTGTCTATCTGCATATATTATTATATAATTATGTTATTTACACATTTATTTTTATATTTTACATATTTCTTTGAATTGAAGAAGAATGAATAAAAAGTTAAAAAAGAGTGCTTGCTAATGAACTGCTCCCCGTTCTGTTAATTTTCGAAATTTCAATGGATGAGTGCGTGTTCTGAATAAATAAAAGTATTTGAACCAATAAAAACCAGACACGACAATCGTCAATAACTCATAGTACGAGGTCCAAATCCGACACGTGTTGCTACGTCTTTCACAAGTCAACATTCTTGTCAGCGAGCCGAAACGCCCGAGAAAGTAATGAGAGGCACCACCGCATCCCCTCACCACTCGCCACGTACACATTTTCCTGTGGGCCCCTTCTGAACCAAAAGATCTCGTAGCCAATCAAGAATCAATAACGGCACCTCCTTCGCGCCACGCGTCCCGGATCGCATCCTACCGTCCACGTCTCTCTCAAAATTCCAAGCCAGTGGTCCGCATAAACACGCCTGGCGATCATCCGACGGCGGAGAAATAATCAACGGCTGAAATTAGAAGCTGGTCTACGTCTCTCAGCTTTTTCATGCAATTGAAAAGAAGCCCTTCTTCGAAGAAAAGTAGCCCTTCACTTTCAGGCGGTAGAATGAATGAAAAGATGAGACGACAGAGCTTCGTCATCGAAACCAAGAATGCTCGGCGACAGAGACTCGGAGTCCGGCGACTGAAGTACACGTGTCATACGAAGAATATCCAGGTGAAGATCACCGGTGACGACGACCAGAAACATGCTCCAGAAGATCCTAAGTCATTGGAGCTGAAGAAACAAGAGAAAGATGTTGGGGCTTCGATGGAGATGATGTCGGTGTCTTTTTCGGCATCGGAAAACGAAGTCGTGTTGTCTACTGGGTCCATGGCCGGATCAGATAAAGGAGGACGGAAAAGGGATAGTGAGGGTTTGGAAGCGAGGGGAGGGTACGGCGTCGTATCTGTGAAGGGGATGAGGAAGGAAATGGAAGATGCGGTGAGAGTGGAGGTAGGGTTTGGGAAATTTGACTTTTACGGGGTGTATGACGGGCACGGTGGGCCCGACGTGGCCGGGGCTTGTAGGGAGAGGATGCATGAGGTGGTGGCAGAGGCGGTGGAAATGGAAGCGATTATAAGTAAAAATGATGACAAAGGTGATGCCATTGATTGGGAGACGGTGATGGATGAGTGTTTTGGTAAAATAGATGGGGAGGTGAGGGATATTGCAGCCGCGAGGATGATTGGGGCGACAGCGGTGGTGGCGGTGGTGACGGAGGAGCAGGTGGTGGTGGCCAATTGTGGTGATTCTAGGGCTGTTTTGTCAAGAGGGGGTGTTGCCTTGGCCTTGTCCAATGATCATAAGGTGCGTAATTAACAAACGTTATATATGTATCTCTCTAACTTCGTTTCGAATGATTGTGAATGAGCTCACCTCCAAAGCATTATTCTAACTATCCAACAAAAAAAAAAAAAAAAAAAAACCCTAATTAGTGTGGGCAAATTAGGCCCAAATATATGTGACACATGCCAACAATTTGTTCCAGATTTTGTAATTATTATAAATTCACATTACATATATATAGGATAAGGATACCTTGTTGAGTGGAAATCGCATAATATTGGCTATAAAATTGAAAAGGAAGACAGAAAATATACTCCAAAAATATATATTGTTGAAAAAATTAGGGGTAGTTAATATGTGATGCAGGTAGCAAGAACAACATTAGACTAAGGCCTGGTTTGGTTGGTTTGGTATGTGATTCTGAATAAAGTTGGCATAAAAAAAAGCTTGAGAGCTGTTTTTGTGTTTGGTAAACATTCAGCTTCAGCTTTTTTTTCACAGTTTTGGGTGAAAAAAAATAAAAAACAAGAAGCTGCAAAACTCAGCTTTGAAAAATCGGTTTTTTTTCACATCTGGTTTACATAAAAGTTTAGCAAACACTATAATACTATTTTTTTTTTTTTTCAAAAGCACTTTTACAAAAAAAAAGTTTACCAAACACTCTGTTGTTTTATTTTACAGTTGCTTATTCTCACATCATTGCAGAAATAGTTTTTTTTTCAAAGTACAACAATATCAAACCAGTCCTAAGTAATTAGTATTTGGAACAATCGGAAGAGAATTAACTTTGTCCACTGTAGTTTGTATCCAACAATACTGGCCGAAGGAGGAAATTGAACTCATGATTTCGTATGCAAGAATGAATGAACTTAATCGTTTGAGCTATACAAGTCTTCTTTAACGCCTTATGTACCTTATTATTAAGTTAAATGATTAGGTTTAACCAAATACCATTTATGGCTGCTCGAAAATCTTATTACGCTAGCTGAACACATTTTTTTTCCGTTCATACAACGTTTCATAATTTCTACGTGCATATATAAGCCTGACAGAGTTGATGAGTTGAAGAGAATTGAAGCTGCGGGTGGAAGGGTCATCAATTGGAACGGAAACCGTGTACTCGGTGTGCTCGCCACTTCCAGATCAATAGGTACGTACATTATACAAACAGCGGGACATGAACCCTAATCTTGTATAAGTTAACAACCATCCCCAATAAGGGCATTACAAATAAAATCACTAGGTATCTCGGGCCAAATAATATCCTTGCTATTAATTAGACAAAGCAAATCGAGAGAGCCTAATTCAAGTGAATGACCAATGTCACCCTTAAACAGTTCTAAATTAACATTCACCTGCATTAGGTTAATTAGCTTTTTTTTTTTGGGCAAATGATAGATTTGATTTTGTTAGATTAGATGTTAGATTAGATGTTAGATTAACTATCAATAAGGTTCAAACCACGCCGTCATGTAAAGGTTCAACTTTTTTCTATTATTGTAGTAAAGAGCCGCTTGCTAATTTGCTTTAATTTTCAAAATACACAAGAGTATCGGATTAATATAGAAACTTTGCTAGTACACCTCACTGATTTTGTGATTTTTCAAATTAATTCGGGGTGCAGGCGACCATTACCTGAGGCCATATGTGATATCAAAACCAGAGGTGACGGTGACCAAACGAACCGACCAGGATGAATTCCTCATCCTTGCCAGCGATGGACTGTGGGATGTTATGTCAAACGACGTAGCATGTCAGGTGGTGAAGAAGTGTCTTCGTGGCCGAATGAGGAGAGTTTCCATTCATGACGAACATCGGGTTCTCCTAAATGTCCGGAGTCGCACATCTGAGGCAGCAGCAATCTTGGCTGACCTAGCTATGGCTCGGGGAAGCAGAGATAACATTAGTGTGATTGTCGTCGACCTCACAAAAACCAGCTAGCCAGCTAGCCAGCATGCATTTTATTTTTTTAGTAAATATACTGTTTTCATAAGTTAACTCATATTATTCTTTACCCCTTTACACATTCGAATTTGAAGTTACATAATTCCTTTGTTAATTGGGTAATTGAAGCTTATATATGTATGTGTGTCGATCATTCTTGGCTGTTTCATTATTCCGATACTAATTCATTTGTGTTAGAATCGTAGAATCTGTGCTGTTTAAATTAATGGGGGTAATAAGAGAGTATATATAAGCCCTTTGGTACATCCTAATAAAGGGCAATTTACAATGGCTTAGGTTAGTTTTATCTTTTTTTTGGTTTTTTCTGGACAAGTGATATCGTTAGCAGATTAAGTTGTAAAGAAAGAGAGGGATTGAAGTCGCATTGAAGTGTATTAGTAAGTATGGTTGCTTTTCACAACCGAGGTCATCAAGTTCCATCTACTTTTTATTTTTGGGGTTTATAGGGGAAGTGCAATTTTCAGATAGGGTGTAGTCCTTTTATCCACCAACAGATTGTTGATAAATAAAGATGCTCAATTGAATAGTAACTACAAATATATATGAAATAGAGAGGCTTGGCTCCTCAAGATTGAGTAGGAGTTTCTCTTCAATTCATTAAGTGAACGGTTTATAAAATTTTGTACTTATGATAAGAACAGTTCATATTATAAATTATTCTATAAAGATTACTTTAACAAAAAATCAAGGTTTTTAGTTAATTAGTTGTAGTAAATAGATATACCATTTTTAATTCATTTATCAAATTCGTTCGTATGTTTTTATATAGTTTCATGATTTATACAATCTCATATTTAATTAATTGCAGAGATGGTCTTTGTATAATGATTTGTAATATGAACGCTTTCGATCATAAACATAAAGTATTGTAAATCAGCTACGTACATAATAATTTAAGGAGGAACTTCTCCTCATTCATTGAGGAGCCAAGTTAATTCCCATATGAAATATCAACTTTGGGTATGATCATGAGATGTGAGAGAAACCAAACTCCCCAACCTTTTGAAAAGAAGAAGCATTTCGTGATTAGGGAATAATGATTTCCTTCTTTATTTTATGAACTTACGATTTAACTTTACGTGCATGCTTGTTTAACATAACAATATGCACACCCTTTTTTATATATTAAGAAGTGCATAAACACCTTTTTCTACTCTACTACGGCATCCACCGGAAAATATTGTCCTTTATCTACCTAATGTTCTGCACTCATTTAAATATTATGCCGCGTGTTACTTGAAAACCTTTTCTAGTCATCTTTCCCACATCCTTATCTAATAAATTACTTGGTGATTAGAAAATTACCGATCCCATATCAAGAGTCAAGACTTTAGAGTTGCCACATCAATTGTATGTAAGAAGGTTGATGAGTGGTAATCACGTAATCAATGGAAGCCTTTGATGTTGTAATTTATTCTCGACGTATGAGGACGGGATGTCATGGATTTGTGGTTGCCATTCTTTAATGGTTTATTAAAGTCCGTTGTACTTAGTATTGGTCATACTTTGACAAAGACTTTTATACTACGAGTATATTGTCACCGAGAATCAGTTCTGTTAGAGAGAACTCCAGTGCTCCAAAGTCTCTTTAAGAGATGGTGCAAGATTTGGTATCAATCGTAACATATGAAGAAAAAAGATGTACGCATAGCGTTAAAATTACTTTTGTACTTTGCAATGACATCTTTATTTATCATTCTTTGGTATGATTTCGATAGGTGTTTTTCTTGATTCTTAATACACATGTTGAAAGAGTGACTCATCTTTTGCTTAATTTGCCGATGAAAATGTAGCTTATCCCCCATATCTATATACATCCTGCTTAATCAATAAAAGCGAGAAAGCTTATCATTTAGGCTGATGGCTATATCCAACCACCATTGCACGTTGTAAATGGACTAGAAACCCTAAATGACAAGGACATATTTCAAAAAGAGAAACGTGTATCCGAATTGGATCTGATTGTGAAAGAGACCAGTAAAAATTTGACAGAAATACTTTAAATAACAAACAACCAAGCACCACCATTTTTAGTGTTTTTTTTTCTCTTTTTTTTTATGAAACCCTAGTGTCTTTCCACCTCAAACCAATGGTCCTGTAGTACGTACCAAAGTAAAAAGCACAAGAAGTTTCTTCGTTTTTGGTTTATATATATACCCTTAGCAGTAGCACCCACTATAAGAAAAGCGAGCAAAAAGCTACTAATTGTTTGTCAATTAAGGAGTTGTGTGCATATCTAATTACTTTATTATTACTTATCACCCTCAAGTGATAATGATGTTCTCTATCTTATTTATTATCGTTAGATGAGTTTAACTTTTGAGATTCATGTAGTGGATCGACACAAATTTCAAAATTTAACCTCATCAAATGGTAATAAGTAGGTTGGTAAGTAGGGATGAAGTCAAATGTCTACATGAATGGGGGCATCCTCAAACAACACTCACAAATTAAAAAGCTCAAGAATATACAAAACGAAATACTTATATATTAATCCATAAGGTTTTTCATACAACATATTACAACATTTCTCGACGCGTTTCATGTTTTGAAAGCATTGCATGACAAATTCATTACCTATACCTTCAAATATGTCTCTCTATAAAAATAACCATATTATCTTTCATCCATTGATTTCCCATCCAATTTCTCAATCGATCTTCAGAAATTTCACCGCTGAAAATGCTCTTTCAACGATGATAGTAGCACATAAAAAAAGTTGATGCTAATGTCACAAGCAACTAGAAAAGTACACATTTTCACAAAAAATGAGTGGAGGCATCCACCCCCTAAGCCAAGGTAGCTCCACCCATAGTGATGAGCATTACTATTATTTGACCACGAGCAAAAATGTACCCACCAGGTTATCGTACATTATTTTTGCTACCAAAAACAATAAATCTTGGTATACCCTAAACCCGAAGATAGAAGTAAAAGTATTGTTAATTAAGATGAATTGCTCAAAATATTTGATAATTGACTAAATGTAGGAATGGAAAAATGCCTGGTGCTTGGTGAGTACACAGTAAGATATACAGATTTAGCAGTGCACAGACTATTACAATAAACTGTGAAGTCTGTGATAAGTTTCACATGCATGCAAAAATAATGCTGTCCTCTATTTATATAATTGCTGAAGTCCGTACGTTGTTGGTTTCCTTTTGATTTTAGGCACTGATTGAAGGAACCGACAGTATAGCGAGACAAGAATGGATGAATCAAAAGCTAGCTAGAATCCTCAGTGCCGACAAATTTAATTAGATATTCACGTGGACGCTGTTTAACATACATGATGGAAGATTGAATGGAGAAATATCTCTCTCTCGATGTTTCCAGACTCGAACGATAATGTTCAGCATGAACCACAAGTTTATTTATACGTAAATTATACACATACAAAACTTTTTCAACTCAATGTTGCTCAAGCCACTTAGTATTACGATTTATGTGGTATTCCTCTTTACTTGTAAGAGAAGTTTTAGGTTTGATTCTTGCCAAATGCGAAATTAAACCACATTATTGCTAGTTTATTGTGAGACTCACTTCTCTCTTCTTTAGTGTAGACACTATCGTTTGTCAAAAAAAAAAAAAAAAACCTCAATGTTGTTCAATGTTGATCTACTTAGGGCTGCTTGATAATTATGTCGTCTTCAGTTTCACTATTTCTTGAGTTTTCAAAATTTGGCCTTGAGGATTTCACTTTTCGGTTTTAGTTTTTATTTTTATTTTTTAAAATTAGAAAAATGAAATTAGTTACTAAGAAAGGTTTCAATTTTCAGCTTTTTAAACAGTGAAAATTAAAAATTAAAAACGAAATAGGTATCAAACGAGCCTTTATTAACTGAGGTGATTAACCAATCTAATATGTAGAAAACCAATATCAAAGCTCTTAAATGATGCTTTAAACAGTAAAACAACCAACAATGTCAATAATGAGATTTGCACAACACTTATCTCTTTAACAAAAGACTTGACGCCATGCATAAAGAAATCCTAATTATGTATAAAACAATTGCTAACTACCATTAAATCTAACTTCTAACTAATAAGAGGGCAGATGATCAATATTTTTGTTATTATGCAACACGCACACGATTGAGCAACTTGTGGTGTAACTAAGCACTTTGTCAAATTAGAGGAAAAGAAGACCAAACTTAGCAAATTATGCAAGAGCAACATGTTGTCCACCAATATCTTTTACCCTATAATTAAGTATTGTTTTGATTTAAAAAAAAAAGGTACAGTTTTATGATTTATCACTAAAAAATTTGAGAAAATTACGTGTGGGAAAGATAAGATTATGACATTCCACGAGAGGAAAAACGTGATTAGTCAATGAACAATCAACATCATTCGCTAATCAAATGAGAATTAGCGCACAAAATTTAGCCATTTGTGAGTAACGAGAATCACGATTTGACCTATTTTCCCGCTCTGTCGTTTCAATAAAATTGGATAAAATGGCTATGATGTGCCAAAATATATATGCAAGAGAAATGCTAAGGAGATTACTCTCTATGAACCCTCTTACCTCACAGTTTAACGTTAATTTTCATACCAACATTATGCCAAAAACATGAAGTTGCAGAGAGTCCATGGAGAGTCTCATTTATAAGAGAGTCTCCTTAACATTTCTCATATGTGCAATTCTAGCTTCATTATATAACTGCGATTGTTGTTCAACTAGTTGCGACCAATGTTTTTCAATGTACAAACTTTGTAGTCTAAATTGTTTAGTTCTTAATCGTCTTTTAAAGATCGCAACACAAATTGTCACTTAGTATTACAGTCTAGTAATATTCCTCTTCACTAGTAAGTGAGAGGTCTTAGGTTCAATTCTCGCCAAAAGCGAATTTGTACCATATTATTGCTAGGACATTGTGAGGCATATTATTGCTAGGACATTGTGAGGCTAAGCCTACTCCCCTTCCCTCTTTGTGTAGATAACATCGTGTGTTCAAAAAATAAAAAAAAGATCACAACAAAAATTAATTACATTTATTTGGACATCCTTTTGTATATTTTCATTTTTTTGGACATTTAGTGAGTTAAATTATTAAATATTAAAGGAAAAGAGAATCAAAAGGGATCGAATCCGTACCAATATATATTAATCAATATTATCTTTCGCTACTGAGGTAAAACTCCATCTACGTACTAAATTAATCGACTATTTAACTTTTTAGTAAAACTCACGCCGATCTCCATACTAAATCATTTCCTTCAGTCGACACCAGAACCACATGATGAAAGAAAGATTTTGTGTGAATTTGGTAGTATGTTCAAAACCGAACTTGACGTTTTCACTCCTCACACCGACCGCGTAAGAAATAGGACTTGAAAGTTGAAACTAAGCTAAACTTGTTGAAGGTTAAATTGGGAGGATTTGAAGAAACGTCACATGTTAGAAAGTTGCAGATAAACTCTGAAAAGTTAAACAAACCTTACAAAGGACATAAGGTCCCTAGTCCAGATTGAGAGGCCAAAAAAGATGATTAAGATTCTTATAAATGGATTCTTCGTATATTTGATACATATTGATGAAGATACGATTTTCGATTTTATGATATTGAAATAGTAAATTTAATAATAAACGATTTGAATTGTTAGATTTGTATTATAACATTGAAAATATTAGAGAGATTATATTTTTGTATGAATACTATTTCGCTACTTGAAGAGTAGGCATTTCTCTTATGATAAAAACTGTTCATATTATATATAGCTTCATAAAGATAGCATTTGTAAAAAATCGATTAAAATTAGGCCATTTGGTGGTTGAATTGTTTTAAACATAAGAATAAAATTGGCAGAAGCATTATGAATTGTTTATGTATTTACTATAATAAGTCGACTAAATAACTTTATTTTTTATTCATCTTTATAGAGCAATTCATAATATTAACAGTTTTAATCATAAGTAAAAAAAGTCTATGATTGTAATTCGAACACAATTTTTTTAAGTTAAAGTTCTTTACGTACCACATACGACACATGGAAGCATCACCTGCAAATTTTGTAATTTCAAAAAACAAAAATAATATTTTTTTAAAGAATAATAAAGAAAAAGTACTATAAATACTTGGTCTCTGTCGGCGTCCTCGTGCACACCGAAGTTAGCAGTGAGAACCAGAAGGAGGCAGAGCAAAGATTTATCGACAGATTTCTGAGAGAGAGAGCGAGAGTGCGAGTGGCTATAAAAACAGTTTGTGCTAATTTTCGTTTCCCGCTCACTTGAATCGTCACGAACACCCAATTTGTGATCAACCCCAGGCAAGACCAACCCTTCTCGTTCTCTCTCTCTCTCTCTCTCTCTCTCTCTCTCTCTCTCTCTCTCTCTCTAAATATATATCTCTGGTTTCTGCATCTCTCTCTACGTCTCAACGACCTGCTGTACGTTCCCTCATTCTTTCTATTTAATCTCTGCCGCTCTGCAAGTTTTGTAGAAAAATGTGGGTTTCCCATTTTTTATTTTTTGATTAGTTTTCCTAATTTTGTATAAGCAGAGTGATATTCTCACCCTCTCGGCCTTCGCTTTTGGGAACCCTCTTTTGCTAATGGCTTAAAACCCTAGGCTTTTGTTGTTTCCCGGGAAAGTTGTGGCCGAGAAATGGAAAAAAACTTTTACTTTCTGTTGATTGCTGAAACAAATGAAACGTAGGTCTTTTTTTCCTTTTGCTCGAAAGGTTTCTCAGCAGCCAAACAGAATTTCAGGAGAGAAAACAACAATGAATTATCAATTTAATTCATTTATCTTTTAATTTCCCTTCTTTTGCTTTTGGTACTTGTTGGTACAGAGGACCAGATTTCTGAAGTGTTTTTGGGATTCTCTGGGTGGGTAATACTTTTCTTTATTCGGTGTTAGGTCTGACGGTGGTTAGGACTTTACTCTGCGGCGTTTGACTGGAAAATTTAAAAATAATAAGTTGTGGTAGTGGTTGCTGAGGTAATGCTGGAACTAGTCTGGTACTATTCAGAAATTTAGTTCTTTTTTAATGCAATAGAGTCTGGAGTTGGCTGTATGAATCTAGAACGCACTACTCTCGGTTTTCCGCCAAGGCTTCGTGGTAATAAAAAAATTATTTGGGACCCAGTACATAAATTAAATAGCTTCAGATGATTCTTTCGTTCTTTGTGGTGGTGTGTGATAGAAATTCATGATTTAATTAGTAGATTAATAGCTTGTGCTGTGAATTTTGTGATGTGATTTAGTTTGGAAAAGATCTTGCATTGATTGTGGATGTTGACTTAAGTCAAATCCTTTCTGCTTTGATAGGAAGATTCTATGTGCAAATCAAGCTTACTTAAACAAAAAGTTTTAAACTTTACATTTTTTTAATTCCTGATGCTTTAGCTTAAACCCTTTAAGCTTGGAATAGTTTTTGTGATAGTTCTTCTGGTATGCCATTTGTTTTAACATTGTTTGTTTTAATCTGATTGTTCAAGACAGATGCTTTAACTTTGTGCAACATGAGTGCGTTTGTGCTGTGACAGAAGAATCCTTTTTTAATTCTTGAAGATGGTTTTCATTGCGAATGTGTTTTTTCCGCTATATGTTACTTATGAGTATGTATTGATTGTTAGAGACTGGAGACGGATAAGAAAAAGATAATATATGGAGGGAGGCGCAGGAAGAGGTTTGGAATGCCAGAAGACTATGGATGGGAAGGCGAGTAACGGGAGTGGTTCGGAGAAGGCCATCCCTTCTTGTTGCTTGAAGGCTAGGGCTTCTATCCCTGAGCCGGAGGCAAAATGTCACCCTACTGTTGTTTCTGGGTGGTTCTCAGAATCCCAGTCTCGCTCTGGTCATTATCTATGATTTTTCACCTTTGTAAATGGACTTCTTGTTGGTTGTTTGTATAATTTGAAACTTTCTTTTATTTTTTGTAATTGCAGAGAAGGCTTGTAAAAAGCTTTATTTCAACAACCCGATGTGGCCAGGTATGCGCTTGTACGCATCCACACATTTCATGTTCACAATTGTAGTTTCTTTATATACCACACAACGCATGTTTCATTTTTGACGTATCCCTTTATTGTGTTCTTGACTGAGGTTGCTAAGTTTTATTGCTGGTCATGATACTCTTGCTTATTTTGTGATCTTTCATTCTCAGTATTACTTTAGGAAAACTTGTCCATTAGAGGAACCCTTTGTCAAATTTACAATGTTTTCATGTAATGAGGAAAGATAAAAGGAACGGAGTAGCTATTTTCGTTTCATCGATATCTTGTATTGGCAACTCCATGGTCTGAATTTCATTTGGTAACTTGTTGAAGCTTTTGGTAATTGTTGTCTTCTTCTTTCTTTTTCTCACCATTTAAAGTAGTGCTTCTTTAAACTTTTTCGCTTCCAATAAAAATACTCCTTTTTGAAATTTCGCACCTCTAACTTGAAATAGTTTCCGTGCATCTAGTTGTGTTTGATGGTTTTCATTTTTGTTTTTATTATTATTATTATTATTTTTTCAGGTGAAGCTCATTCACTGAAAGTAGAAAATATTCTGTATAGGGGAAAATCAGAGTTCCAAGAGATTTTGGTGTTTGAGGTTGGTCATTTTTGTGTTAAGACAGTTGAATTTGGTTGTTTATCTACCTTGTGTTCCTTCTTTTATTCTTATTTATGACGTGAATTCCTTTATATGCAGTCCTCAATATATGGAAAAGTGCTTGTTCTTGATGGCCTTGTCCAGCTGAGTGAGAAAGATGAATGTGCATACCAGGAGATGATAGCACATCTACCTCTTTGTTCAATTACCTCCCCCAAGACAGTAATTTTACATGATCCATCCCTTGTGTTTTTTGTTGTGCGTGTTTAAGGTCTGAATCTCTTGATCAAACAATCACCCATGACCATGAGAATAGATCGTATAACTAGATTAAGATCAATTTTTAGCGTTTATTTCCAAAAGTAAAGTAATTTATCTGGGATTTGAATAGAGTTTGAATGTTCTTCATGCACTTTTCTTTTGCATGTTCTGGTGTTATTCAGTAGTTTCAGTGGGTATTGTATGGGAAGCTTAAGATGGTAATGGTCAACTGAACCCGAATAGGTGAGCTCATGGTCATGTTGCTGACCTTACTATGAATTGTAAAGGTTATCTATACATTTTGGGATCCCTTGTTAATTATGACTTATGAGCCAGGCATCAGATATAGTGTTTAGCTCTTAAAATTGTAGCTATCTACCTCATGTTGGCTGGACTTGGATGCAATGATTTTGTAGCCATATCTGCACAATGGTATTACTCTGTCACACTGCGAGTGGATTTGGCAGCAGTTATCCTGTAGATGACCATTTGCTCTGTGAACCAGTTTCCTTGTTCGGCAAAGAATAGGGCATCGAATGTGAAATAGTGTTAGTATGAATTCAAAACCCACATCCTTATAATAATTTGACTTGGTTACAGCCTGGTGATTGCAGTTTGATTTACTTTTGTGCTGGAAATGAGAAGCATTTTGCCTTCATATATTTGTTTTTGTCTTCTTATATCGCCTTATATGATTTTTTGTGCAGGTTCTGGTTGTTGGCGGTGGTGATGGTGCGGTTCTTAGGGAGGTATCTTGCCATCCTTCTGTTGAGCATATTGATATATGTGAGATAGATAAGATGGTTATTGATGTAAGTGGTGTAAGGTCCTCCATGTATTTTATGTTAAGAATATGAGATGACTAACTAATTTCTTTTGTTTGGCTTTTTGTAGGTGTCCAAGAAGTTTTTTCCTCAGTTAGCTGTTGGATTTCAGGACCCTCGCGTCCACCTTCACATCGCTGATGGTAGGTTTAATACTTACTATTTGTTGATTAAATTGTTAATGTCAAATTGACTTTGTATTTGGATTATATCTCATTTTGAATCCATGACAGCTACTGAATTCTTAAGGCTTGCACCTGAAGGGAAGTATGATGCTGTAATTGTTGATTCGTCAGACCCTGTTGGTATGTTTTTTATTTTTACAATAGTTTTGCCGTGCACTTATTGGCTGGCTGACTTCAAACTATTGTTGAATTGATTTGTGAGCATCTAAAGATGTCTTTGTCTGCTGTGGTTTTCGTATAAATATTACAGATGACATGTTTGTTTCTGGTTACTTTCTTTTCTGTGCCCCCCTCCTCCGTATCTCCCTTGCTTGATCTCGATATGCAATGTAAAGACTTTTCATAACAAGGTTTCTAAAATCTAGTGCTTAAATGTACGGTTTCCTTTGGATGCAGGTCCCGCCCAAGAGCTTGTAGAGAAGCCATTTTTTGAGACAATAGCTAGAGCATTAAGGCCTGGTGGTGTTCTCTGTAACATGGCAGAGAGCATGTGGCTCCATACACATCTTATTCAAGATATGATCTCTGTTTGCCATCAAACATTCAAGGGGTCTGTCGAATATGCTTGGGCGAGTGTTCCCACGTATCCAAGGTAACACTGCAGTTTCCTTTCCTCGCATTAATCTACTCTCTCACTCTCAACCTTTACATATATTTACAAGTTTTTAGCATAGAAAAGAAGTCTTGAGCTTCCGTGTGAAGTTGTATTGATATAATGAAATCATTCTTACTTGTGAGATTACTTGTCATGCAGTGGGGTGATAGGTTTTCTGTTGTGCTCGACAGCCGGGCCTCCCGTTGATTTCAAAAACCCCGTCAATTCTATTGAGAAGTTAGAAGGAGCTCTCAAACATAAGAGAGAACTCAAGTTCTATAACTCCGAGGTAGGAGTCATTTTCTGATTCAGCTTACATAGCAATCTGCTGTATTTGCATCCTTTTCGTTTGCTTTAGATATACTTGTAAAGCAAAATAATTGTTTGTTTGGCAGATGCACTCAGCTGCCTTTGCGTTGCCTGCTTTCTTGAGAAGGGAGGTGAGTGCGCTACGTGAATCTTCAACGCCGGCAGGACAAATCGGCGAGAAGTAGTTATTAGGAGAGACAACGGTTGCTTGAGTAGCAAATGGAAAACTAGAAAATAGGTAAGCTCTTCCTTTAGAGGCATTGGTTGGATTTCAATAATTGTGGATGATATGGACATTTGACATTAATGTTATTGGAAATTTTACTATGGCGATCAAATAATTATGTATCCGACTTTAAATTATGGTTTTATACTTTATACTCAAAATTCCGATTTTCTCAGGTAGGTGTTCAGGGCTTAGGGTTTAGGTTTGAATAATAATTTTGCGTTCTAATACTATTTTAGTGCGCTAATAACATAACGACTTTTGGATTCACGTTTAGGGTTAGTCCAAGTTGTAACGGTGTGTGGGAAAATTAGTTTGGATTATGATAGATTAAGTGCCTTCCATCAAAACAAAAACTATTTCCTCATAGGTCCAATGGGCCGACTTACAACGAAACCCACTTTCTTGTAATCTATATGTTTAAACCAGGCCCAATGGGCCATATTAGACCTTTCTGTTCCTCCCATTAAACAATGCCATGACAGAATTCAAAGACATGCCACGTTGACCAAAACAGGAGAAAGAGAACGCTAAAAAACTGCAACTACAATCGTGAACAGTTGTTCATAAGGTACATGGACATGGGACGTGCAGGAGGACTAATGGGGGCGTACAGCAGGTTTGAGATACTGGATTCTTGGCGTCGAGCTTGTAGAGCTCTCGATGCCACTCAGTAAGGGCTGTCCATGATGAGTAACGTTAATATTGTTGTTGTTGCTGCTGTGGTTCATGTTGTTTGAATCCCGCCACAATGCACATTTGGAGCATTTGGAGACTATACTTGTCAAGTCCTTGGCCATAAGAACAAAAGCTTCGACTTTTGTATGGCATTGGACGGTTTGGGCGGAGATAGGAAGATGGGACGGAGATGATGCCCAGTAGAGAAGCTTTTCGCCGTAGAACAAGCCTTTCTTAAACGTGTTGGTTGGCATTGACGAGGATTGAGAACCCGATGATGATCCACCACCATATCGACTCTGATCACCGCCCACATAAGTCCAAATAAACCCTTCCGTAACGAAGATCATCCAATCGAGAAATTCTCCTGTTCGAATAACGAAGCTATTCTCGTCGTACAACACTGGCTTCAGATAGTCGCAGATCATTTTCAACACTTTTTCATCCATTTCTTTGAGCGTTGGTACTATACATGTTATATGCATGCATGCATATTAGCTTAATCATATCTAATTAATCGCATCACATAGATTATTAATCATGTAAAGATATAAGAGGGGTTGAGGTTGCACATACTGTCCTTAGGGTACTCATGAAGAGAAAACGCTTTAGGGGTTTCTTGGTGTACCAAGGAAGAATGGAGAACAGATTCTCCAGATCAGCATCTTTGTTTTCTTTCAGTTTTTGTTTTATGTTTTTCTTGATCTCTTTTTTCAAATCTTCTGGGAGATCATTTTTCACCATCCACTCTTCTATTTGTCGCTCTTTCATCTTAATCTTCCGTCTTATCTCCTCCGACTCTGTAGTTGCCAATTGCATAAACGTCTGTATGTACGTCACACAACAAATACTTGTTATTGGTAATTCTATTTAAACACCAAAAATAAAAAACTGATACACATGTTGTCACACTACACATTGAAAATAAACCCTAATTAAGAAGGACATTAAATGAAAATTTTAAGGAAAAACAACAGAGCAAGTGTTTTTAAAATGACTGAAAGACTTTTAGTGAAAATATTTTTGGAACCTATCTTGGTAAAAAGCAAGTGAATATTGGAAAAACACTTGAAGTGCTTTGTGGAAAAAGCATATAACTGTTGCTTCCTCCAGAAAGCACCAAAAATAATTTTTTTTTTCTAAAAACACTTTCAGTCATTTTAAAAGCACTTATAAATAAACCCAGAAATTTAATATCAACCTGTACATTTCCTAGGAGATATAAAAATAGGAGTAATCCAATGATAGAAATAAGAATTGCAAACAAGTTTTCCCACACATAAGTACTTGTTGTCAGATTTGTGCCAAAGTTGCTGCAAAAAATTTATTCAAAGAATGATCAAGAAATGTGACAAAATAAGATAAATGTTTACATAATTCGTTGTTGATGAATTGCCAACCTTAAATTTCGCAATCCCCACCAAAACGAGTAGAAGAACTTGCTCGGAAAATCCAACGACGCCGTGTTTCCAGATTGAAGGGAATCAAGAAATATTCCAAAATCAAACGGTGGTGTAGTATTTGCAGTAACATTTATGGGACAAGATTCATTCAGAGATAATGCAATGATTCTTGGGGTAGTACTACTAGTAGAAAAACATGTTTGCGCGACGGAATCTTGCGCGACGCACCAAATTTCGTCGCGCAAAGTATGTTTGCGCGACCTAAAAGACAAAGCGTCGCGCAAACAGCCTTTGCGCGACCCAGGAACTTGTACGTCACGCAAACATACTTTTGCGCGACCCAGGAACTTATGCGTCACGCAAACATACTTTGCGCGACGAAATGTACCGTCGCGCAAATGCCGTTTGCGCGACATTTTGTACGTCGCGCAATATCTTGGCGCCAAACAAAGAATGTTTTACCGCTTTTTTTCCAACTTTGCGCGACGCATGTGCACATGCGTCGCGCAAAGTGGTTTTGCGCGACGTACGTACACTTGCGTCGCGCAAAACAGGTTTGCGCGACGCATGTGCAAGTGCGTCGCGCAAAGTCAACGACTTTTCCTACTCCACTTAATCAGTTTGGGAGGCAGAAACTGCAAATAGGCAGGAAATTTCGTTGACCCAGTCATTGACTCTCTACCGCGTAACAAGGGCATATCTGATAGAGAGAATATACTTTTGGTTATACTCAAGATTTTACTTATTGACCTTGCTAATTTTGTATGGAGGGTAAACTGTAGAACTAGTAGAAAAATCATCAAAATTTTAAGTGATGATGTTATTGACCTTGCTCAATATTCGTGTTACCAGTGCGGGAGTTTAGGGTACCTTTACAACTTTTAAACAGAAAATTAAGACGGAATATGATGGGTGCGGCAAATTTCTCATTTTTTGTTTCTCTATGCATGAATGTTCAATCATTCCCGTTTCTCTATGCATGAATGTTCCATCATTCCCGCATCCGTTCTTGTTAATCCACACACCAAAACACACAAGCCTCGCACGTCCCGTACCGTGCCTTGGCCTCGAGTATGTCTTGTTATATGAATTACCACCCATGACACATTCGTTCACGCGCCATCGTTATAATAATTACCCCCAAAATATTAAGTCTATCTATAATAATTATATATATATATATTAAATTTTATAAAAACTATAATAATTATGAATTAATAATTTAATATGCATGAATATGATGCATTGCATTGCATCCATTGAAATTTGATGTGATTTGTTTCCATTCAAATTTCAATAATGAATTTCTTGCCGTTGCCAACTTGCCGCCCTTTTTGAAAAAAAAAATGGAGGGAAAATGAAAATGTTAAGAAAAGTTGAAAATGAAACAAAAAAGTGAGGGAATTAGGGAAAGATGTTGGAGGGAAAAGTGAAAATGATAAGAAAAAGTTGAAAAGGAAACAAAAAAGAGAGGGAAAAATGAAAATTAATAGAAGTGGTGAGAAATTTTTTTTTTTTTTTTTTTAAGTTATTAACTTTTTATCACACACATTACTGTCATGACATATCTCACTATTTTTATAATGACACGCGTGACACGTGATGTATGTACTATTCCGTGTACCAGTCAATTATAATTTATACGTACAAAATAAATAGATTTAAATCTACTTAATAAATATATATATATACACACACACACACAGAACTTGATTGATGGCATACGAATTCTCCAAAACTAATTTCAACGATCCCAACCGTCAAACTTGTTTGTATATGCTTTGAGATCACATCAACAAAAAATCATAAAAAATAAACATTCAGAGATCAAGTAACGGGACAAAGCTTTTCAACGGTTATAAACGAAAAATCACGATTTAACGGTTATTTTAACTCCGATTTTGATGATTTTTTATAACTACACTCTTTGACCCTATATGAATACAATGAATGAATTCGATCTTCAATTTAAAATATTTACACAAGTGGATACCACAAAATCTTATGTTAGTATAAATAAACTCTAAGTGTTAGTCAATCTATCGTTTTACGAATTCTCCAAAACTAATTTCAACGATCCAAACCGTCAAAATTGTTTGTATATGCTTGGAGATCACATCAGCAAAAATTCACAAAAAAAAAACATTCAGAGATCAAGTAACGGGACAAAGCTTTTCAACGGTTATAAACGAAAAATCACGATTTAACGGTTATTTTAACTCCGATTTTGATGATTTTTTATAACTACACTCCTTGACCCTATATGAATACAATGAATGAATTCGATCTTCAATTTAAAATATTTACACAAGTGGATGTGAATTTGATCTTCAATTTAAAATATTTACAAAGAATGAATTCCATCTTGTATACGTATAACATCAAACCACATTTGTTAGAAAAATATATTATAGTGGGGTTTATGTAAAAAAAAAATTTGAATTTCAAAGGAAGAAATTGTATGTACATTTTCATATATTTTATAACTAAATACTTTTGCTTGGTTAATTAATTATTCTTTCGAATTTAATTACAATATTTATCAAAAATTAAAAAAAAAAAAAAAGTTTGACCAAAACTACTCCCCACTTTGCACGACCAATCACTTTGCACGACACATGGCTCTGTCGCGCAAACCCACTTTGCGTGACCCATGTGTACGTCGCGCAAAGTGAGTTTGCGTGACGCCTTCGTTGGTCGTGCAAAGTGGGTTTGCGCGGCTACGGCATGCGTCGCGCAAACTCACTTTGCGCGACGCACAAAGTAGGTCGTGCAAAGTGGATTTGCGCGACGCACTCCGTTGGTCGCGCAAACGCACTTTGCGCGACGCATGCCGTGGCCGTCGCGCAAACCCACTTTGCGCGACGCACGCCGTGGAGCGTCGCGCAAACCCTAGCGTCTCAGACTTTGCGCGACGATTAACGCGCGACGAAGGTTGCATCGCGCAAACCCTTAGGCAACGATTTTTTACTTTGCGCGACGAAAGTACCTACGTCGCGCAAAGTGTTTTTTTTACTAGCGTACTATTGTCACAGAAAAAAGTACTACTCATGCATCCCATACTAGGGTTTTTGCATGCCCGATGCCAACATGATGTCTCTCGTTGTATAGAAAAAAAGTACCAAAAAGCTCCGAGTACCTAAAAAACAAGAAGCTAATTAATTTCATATCGTAAAATTAAGGGTAAATCCTTAATTAGTACAAATGTTTAAGTCAAACAAAAGCTAGTTTTGCCAAACTAAGACTAAAGTGAATTACTGCTCGAGTTAGTCCAATGGTAAGGTGAATAGGATGATAAATAGGACTAAATTATTTTTGGAATTAAACGACATAATGAAATTTAGAAGACTAAAATAGGAGTAAAATTGACAATGAAAAAGAAACTTACATGACTTGCGAGGATGTAAAGGAAAAAATTGAATGCACCTTTGGCCCATATTCCAGTTCGTGAAAGGTTGTTAGAGGATAGGTGAATTCGATAAATCCTTGGAAGATATTGGGCAAGAAGAAAAAAATTTAGAACCTTTCTTTTCTCCAAATATCCAGAGCCTCTCATTTTGAAGCAAAACACCTACTAACAGCACCTGGGCAAAACAAACAAACAAACAAAGCTAGTTAAACTTCAAGCTAATCATATAATTCACAAAAAACATTAGAAAGTTATTAGCGCTCCATAAAAGACATTCTGTACTTTAAACATGTAAATATAAGAGAGAAAAAGAACTTGGTTTGAGTGCAGAACGATTTTTCTGGAGTTCAAATAACAACATCTAAAAAATTGATCAAGCTTTAATTCTCATTGTCATACTTGTGGGATGGGAAGAACTGCAAGAATGTCAGTAACCATCGAGCGCCAAGACAACTTCCTGGCTGCTGCCATAGCTTTCGATTCCCAACCGGCATTTTCCATTTCTTGTGAGTTGACAGATTTAATGGCCTGACGAATTTGATGAATAATATGCACTACGAAAATGAGATCTGTGAGCGGTCGCAAAATAAGAGTTACATTCTTCAGCTTTTTGTCCATTCCAAGGCACTTCTTGTCTTCATCGATGAATGGAATGTAAAAGAACAAAGGGTCCAGTGACACAGCAATCACACATGAAATTACAAATATTTTGTTCCACGGTGGAATATTTGCAAGAAGTCGATCCACTTTTGGCCTTTTAAATTTTTTACCAGGTGAAGCTCCTCCAGGTTGCAGGTTAGGTCTGTTGGGATTGTAAGGTCTTTCGCTGAGAAGAAAATGCAAATCAGAAAAGGGGAAAACACGAATTTGTGCCATAACTTTGAAGATCCAGAAGAACAAAAAAAAATGCAAAAAGGAGAACAAAAGTGTGTGGAAATCATTTTTCTAAATTATGAAATACTTTTCAGAGCGTACTTCCTTTCTTTTTGAGAGAAACTAACCTGAATTGAATGGTGAACTCATTATTCGTGACATGCATCATTGGACACTGTTTACGTTCGACCGATTGTCCTGAAAAATTGAAAGAATATATGAACAGGTAGAGTAATTTACTTCTTTGGGAAAGAAAGCATGAACTAATACTGATAGCGGTATGTATAATGTATTGATGAACTTACAAGCTAGAAAGATAACAGGGGTTTTCTTTGGAAACAAATGATTGGCAATGTGGAAGAGAAAATTGTGTCGGATTCAATTTTATTAGCACAATGTACATAGTCGTTGACGAAGAACTTGTCCAAGTCTTTTCCAAATATTCTCCTAATCTTCCTGCTTCATTTAATTTAATTTAAGTTCAACTTGTAGTTCCAATCGACGCTATCAAGTTGCTTGATATGCTTGTTTTTTTTCCCCATTTAGAGATAAACTTAATCTAGCTGCTTTTTTGACTAAACTCTTAAAAGAATAATGAGGAATCAATAATTGAAAGATATACAAAACGAATGAACCTCTAGCTCAAGTTGTAATATTATTCAAATTTCCTAGAAGGAGGCGCGCGTGCGCGCACATATATATATATATACACACGCGCACACACACCCATCTATCAGCTCTTCTTTCTTAAAAGAGAATATAGTCGTTGACGAAGAACTTGTGTACGTCTTTATTTAACCATTAATGGTTTGTACATGGTCGTTGACGAAGAACTTGTGTAAGTCTTTATTTAACCATGAATGGTTTGTACATATTCGTTGACGAAGAACTAGTCCAAGTCTTTTCCAAATATTCTCCTAATCTTCCTGCTTCATTTAATTTAATTTAAGTTCAACTTGTAGTTCCAAACGACGCTATCAAGTTGCTTGATATACTTGTTTTTTTTTCCCCATTTAGAGACAAACTTAATCTAGCTGCTCTTTTTGACTAAACTCTTAAAAGAATAGAGAGGAATCAATAATTGAAAGATATACAAAACGAATGAACCTCTAGCTCAAGTTGTAATATTATTCAAATTTCCTAGAAGGAGGCACACATAGCGTGCGCACACACATCCATCTATCAGCTCTCCTTTCTTAAAAGAGAATATATTACACTGTAGCAAAAACATATTAGGTTATCAACCCATCTATGATCCCTATAACCCTTACCCATATATTATTTTTTTGGTCCAACGATAGGTGTGTTATTTTAGATGTTAAATTAGAGAACCGACGAAATTTGAACTCACGCTGTGATGCTATGACAACACTTATCTCCACCACTATAGTAGAGGATCATTTGCCCCATATATCATTTGATATATCCAATTATATCCCTATAACTGTTGATCAAATTCCAATTAATCAACGAGCACTTTTTTTTTCTTTGGCACATACCAATTTACCAAATACTAAATACTCATTATATATTTTTTAGGCATAATATGTTGTAAGCTTGGGATACACCAGGTTGGTACATTAATTATGTTATGATACCGATCTAATTAGTTTTTTTAGCTTCAATACAAGGACGGATCCACATAGGGACTTGGAAGGTCCCAGGACTCGTCGGCGATCCTAAATTCTAGTTATAAATTTTATGGGGACCCCTTGTACTCGAGCATGAGGTCTGTGCAGGTTGTAGGTTGCAAGTTGCAGTGGCTGTCTTCTTCTCAGAGAAGATGACCGCGCACGAAGAAGAAAGAAAATAGGAACCCTTCCTGCCTGTCTCCTCCTTGCTTCTGCCATGGTCTCATCCGTTGGTGCCACCCACTTGTCCTCCAACCTTTCTCTGTCGTTTGGCGGGGGCAGTACATAAGCCCAAATTTCCCCAAATTATTTCAACCATCTTGATAATTTTTCTTATGGGTGAAATTTCCTTCATAATGTTAGTAAGATGGATATGATCTGTCATGGGTTGGTGAAATTTGGGGGTGAAGCTACCATGGCTTCGGGAAAATGGGGAGGGAGGTGATTGGTGGAGGTATGGCAGATTTGTTCTTAGTGAGAGAGAAGGTGAATGTTTGGAAACTAGTAACAGAGAAAAATGGTGTGTTTGGTTAGAAAGATAGTGGGAGTTTGAGGAGAGTTTTAATTGACCGGTGTTTTAAATTTAGTGGTTCATATTAGATAATCAATAACTTAGGTGCTCCCTAGTAACTTATGAAACCTCGTAATGGACGCTGGAATTATGATTTTATAATTTGTAATATTGTTTTGCATATGATTTTTGAATGAAATGTATTATATTTAAATTTTTGATGTTATTTTTGTCTATAAATTTTTTTATCTTTATAATTGGGACCCCCCGAGTTTAAAATTTTGGATCCGCCACTGCTCTAATATTGCATTCTTATTCGAATACTAATGTAAATGGTCCACAAAGTCAATGGGAGAGGAACATGAATAAGAAATAAACAAGTAGTCCGACCAAAACCTTGAGAATCGGCTGTGTCGTTGTATACAAGGAGTAATTATACAGTGGTACTGTGAAAAGATTGTTCTTGAGTAAAAAGTTTGTTAAACAACTTGTCTCAGAGCACAGGGGTCAAAAATAATTTTCACCGTACCATAGATATTTTGGTCAATTTCACATAAAATGGAACGAAAATACATTAAAAATTAAGTATTGTTTGATAGGCTGGTAGCACTATTTGTGCGGATATGAACTGATTAACGTGAGAAGACTTCTAGATCCTCTCTCTATGGAAGAACCCTGCATATACTTCTTCAGCTGCTCCAAATCTTACCATTTCATTCAAAGGCTATGTGTACCACACAACAATTTGCATCCTCTGCAAATCTAGAAGGGCCATAGTGTGCCACTTCGTGGACCTGATGTAATATTTCTTTCTTGGGAAAAAGAAGATTGATATTTGGTTGGCCACTGAGGGTGATTTGATAGGTTTTGTTGAGAAAACCCATGTGTATTCATGAAGTTGTTAATAAAAAGTAAAAACTCTTACTGAAGAGCTACTGCCCAAATAAAATAGAGTACTGTTTCAGTTTTGTATTGAACAATGAGCAGATTATTCATATTTAAGTGGCATATATGGCTATTCATTCAAAGGAAAAAAAAAAAAAAAAGGAATGCCATATGAAGTGTTGCTTACTTTGACACAATGAATGAATCGGCTCAACGGAAACCTAACTTAACTGATTGGAGATCTCATAAAATAGGTTTAATAGGCAAACTAGTTCGTCATGATTCAAAGACGTTAATACACAACATGCCTCATTCCCTTAGGCCTTGTGCCTCTATTTATTATATCATTTTTTCAAGCAATATAACTTTCTAAGTATGTATAACATAGACTTCGTGATCTATTACTTATTATTCTAAAATTATATATGTTTATGTCATGGATGGCTGAGTATCAAAATATAAATCCGTACAACTCCCTACCCAAGTGATGACAAGGTTGAGCGATTGTCAAGAAGACTCACCCCTTCCATATTTCACATCTTGGCAAGGTTGGGTGATTGCAAATAACCCATCTCTGCCATGCAGCATGCTTACATGCTGGCAAAGTTCGATCAAGTCAAGCCCTTCCTCTGTCAACTATTATCTACCCAACTCTTGAACATGGACCCAGTTCGACTCCACCAAGGCAACGTCTCCCAAGTGCTGCACAATAGATTGGCCGTGTGTTGACCCAGCACCCGGACGTTTCACCCAGCAACCAAGTTAAACCCTGATCTACACTTTGACCCGAAAAAGACTCGTCCACATGTCAACTTACGATTGGCTCCTGATCTACCAATATGGAACTTCCACGAGTGACGATCCTCACCGGATTCTCAAATTACATCCGTTTATTATATATCGTGCAGTCAGAAATCATTATAATTTTTTTTATATAAAATTGAATACAAACAGTACCTAACAAAAACTGATCGCACGATTTACAATGAACGAAATGATCTGACGAATATCCTCTTTCACACCTATTTTGGCACCCTGCCAGGTGTCGCCAACGCATTCATTTTCAGTAAACGAGCATTGAATCCCATATCGGACAAACACGAGAGGTTCTCCACATTTTCTCTATAAAAGAGGCATTATTACCCAAAGATGGTAATTATTAACGATTTTTTAGGCTAACTTCTACCAAAATTCTTCTAAATTAGTAGAACCCTTCGGCCGGCACCACAGTGGTGTCAAGGGTGACCCGAGTCTTATTTTGCGGGGTTCTAGGCGAAGATCACTCTTCCAAGTCTACCCAGCTTAAGACTCGACTAAGGTGCAGTCTGAGATTGAAGTGATTAAAAAAAAAGCTGATATGAAAAAAAGTTAGGAAGATTTTTGGTGTTGATTAAAAAAAAAGCTGATATGAAAAGAAGTTAGGAAGATTTTTGGTGTTTGGTAAACTTTGAAAAACAGCTTTATTTCAAAGTTAGGGATGAAAAAAAGCCCAAAACCTGAAGCTGACCAGAAGCTGCAAATAGCAGCTTCCAAAAACAGCTTATTTTCAAAAACACGGGTGAACAGTGTGCGTTTAATGAAATTTTCAATAATCCAAAATTGCCCTCCTTCAGCTCTTGCCTTCAACGCTCTCGCATACCCGAACCAGGAAAACCACTCTCTCGTTCTCCAGGTTTCTCTAGTTCTCTCATTCTCCAGGTTCCTCCAGGTTCCTTTGGTAAGCTTCTCTTGTAAAAATTTGTTATTTATTTGTTTGGATTTTTCAATTTGGGGATGGGAGATTGAGAGGGAAAGAGGGGTGGGAAGAGCAAAGGGATGAGGGTATGGGTGTCGGGAAAAATAATTGGGGATGGAGGGTGGGGAAAAAATTAATTGGGGAAGGTGATATGGTTTGTGGAAAAAAGGAGTCGATCTGGGAAAAATTCTCTTGGAAAAAATTCATGTCCACGACGACATGAAGCGAGTCCCGCCGGAGGTGATCGAGTCGATCCGGAAAAACAAGGTGTGCTTGAAGGGCGGGCTGAAGACTCCGGTGGGCGGCGGCGTGAGCTTGCTCAACGTGCAGCTGAGAAAAGAGCTCGACCTATACGCTTCGCTAGTAAACTGCTTCAACCTACCCAGCCTCCCCACCCGCCACGAGAACATGGACATTGTCGAGAGAACACCGAGGGCGAATACGCCGGGCTCAAGCACGAGGTCGTCCCTAGCGTCGTTGACAGCCTCAAGGTAATCAAAAACCCAAAATTCAATCTTTAGCTCTGCAGTTTTGTGAAAATTGGGAATTGATTGTGAATGTGTTAGGTGATCACCAAGTTCTGCTCGAAGCGAACTGCCAAGTACGCTTTCGAGTATGCCTATTTGAACAACAGGAAGAAGGTGACTGTTGTGCACAAAGCCAACATTATGAAGCTAGCTGATGGGTTGTTCTTGGAGTCCTGCAGAGAGGTTGCTACAAAGTACCCCAAGTATTAATTACAATGAAATCATTGTGGACAATTGCTGTATGCAAATTGTTTCGTAGCCCGAGCAATTTGATGTGATGGTAATGCACTTCAGCTCAGAATTTTGTTTTGTGCATATGGTTTTTATATGTGGAGTGTGGATGTGTTCGTGGCATGATTAAAGTTTTATTTTTTGCTTCTTCTTTGACTAAGTGTGGATAATTTGGTTTAATTTTGGACTTGGTCTGACATCAGTTACTAGGATTTTGTTTGGCAGATGTGTTTGCCTAGTGATTAGGAGTTTGTTTGCAACAAATTATGTCATTCTCTCTTGTATTTCATAGCTTGGGCTTGTCAACCTTATTGTTGCCTAAAAAGTCAAGACTGGCCAGCATTGAGCTACACTTTGGTATTATGCTATTGTGATGACCTATGAAGAAGTAAAAGAGTAAATGGAAAAGAGTTTGAGAGTTGAAAACCTGTGAGTCACATCAAAACATTGACTGAGTTTTTCGAGTCTGATGTCTATGTGGAGTTGATGTGGTAGGTCGAGAAGTAAGCATAGAAAGATAGTAATCTGGGACTCGGTATTGAATCTAGGACTTGGTATTTGCCCTTGTAATCTGGGTTCCAAATGGGAAGTATCCTTTCCACAAAATGGTAAGACTGTTCATGTGGCACTTCCCAGACCCCACACCGGCAAAAGGCTCTGTTTATTAGATCATCTTGCATTTGAGAAAACGTATTGATCTGGGCCCAACCCTCAGCTTCAGATGCTTTATGCTTGCTCTTCATTTTAGCCAAAAGACCTATCTATGTTGTTGAGGTAAAAATGAGTTGTCTATTGAAATTTAAAGTAGATGTTTGCAACAAGTTGAAGGATCACATGAGATAGAGGCATTAAGAAATAGAATAGCAACAAGTTTGATGAATGCATCTAATTAGACTACTTTCAAGTACATTAACAATATTCTACTAATGAATACTAGCTATTTAGTTTAAAATATTTCAATTGAAGTAGTTTGTCATACTAATTAATATTTAAGATAAAGTTTATAAATATTTTTCTTCTAAAAATAAAATATATTTAGTAATTCACTTTTATTTGTTAAGAAAATAAAATTAATACCCTTTTTGGTCATTTCACACAGTCACAGCTGTTTTACATAAAAGTTTACCAAACACTATCATACTACTTTTTTTTTTCCAGAAGCACTTTTACAAAAAAGTTTACCAAACACTTTGCTGCTTTATTTCACAGCCGTTTATTCTCATAGCACAACCGCTTATTCTCACATCAGCTTTTTTTCAAAGCATAGCAATACCAAACCAACCCTAAGTGATCTCTTTTCTAAGTTGATCCTTATTTTGCATCAAACAATATATGACTGATTGTTCTCCAACAATATAAACATACATCAACAATCCCTAATAGAAATGTTAGTCTGGCTATTATCAACTAGTATGGTTTTGAGGCCAAAGATAGATACTGAGCTAGAGTTGCCCGGAGTCCTTGGCCATAATTGAGGACGTTGCTGCAGATGCTAATGGATTGGTGTTGTTGACAAACTCTCGCCATTAGTACCCACGACTGTTCAGCTGCTTTGCATGCCAGATTTGATACTATTCTGTTTTTTGGAAAATTCTGAAAAAATAATAACATTGTAGCTTTTACTTCTGATCTTTTCCCACTGCTATGCAATTATGACGAGAATGCAGTTTCGACTGTCTTTGTTAGAAAAACTGGAAGGATTGGATGTTTGAAATTTTGTAAATTTGACACAATGATCTTCAACGTCTTAGCTTTTATCTCCAACTGGCCTTATGTTGAAATTCATTCGGAAAGTTGATATTACGATGAGGATCCTTTTTAGTCCGCAAAATGAGTTTAAGGCACGATTAAATTGACCCAAGTATTTTACGAGCACTGCCTCAGTCAGAGCGTTGATGGACTCGGACTGAGTCGCATGAAAAGCTAATTGTAGACTTCAGATGAGAGGTTTACGAGTTGAATTTGTGATGAGGTATTGGTCCGCACAGAGCCAAACCTGCCTTTGCCTTTGGTTTAGGGATTATAATCCATGCTTGCAAGCTTTTGTGAACCTAACCGTTCATGCTAACTTATTTCGGAATAGGCCAAGTCCGGCTTCATTCTCTGTATGCCTTGTGTGCTTGCGTTCTTCCATGGATCTGAGGTCGTCTTGAACCTCAGATTTTCAACGGAGTTCTGGAGTTAAACTTTGTGCTTTCTTTAGGGGTGATATGTCCCCATTGAATTTCTTCGGGTGCTGGGACTCTGCTATGCTCGTCGAAGCAGTTGTGTTGTTTTAGTTCAGAGCAAATTGGCCCTCACACAATTTGTAATATTGTTCTGCACTTAGTTCTAATTCATAGCAGAACGCTGCTTAGGAAGAGAGAGCCCTCGCTTCGTTCCTTAGAACATCAATCAAAGCTCCGTCGGGATATCTTATCGTTTCTCATGGTAGAGGTCGTGGACCGGTTAAATATGAGTTCACGCTCAATGAAATCACAAATTGTTGGAACCAAATCTTCACACATTCATGAGCAGAGGCTAAATTTGTAGGAATTGTCTATAAACGCTGGAAAGAGGTGAATGAGGTTAATTAGGTGTGTGATTGAATCCAAACCGGACTACCTACATGTCTCTATGGATGGAGAATCAAATCATTGGTATAGTTAATAAGAAAGGAGCAGTGTGATGCATGCTACATCATGAACACTCCTTGACATATAGCCTATGGCGGGGCATGGAGGAGATGCTTCTCCATTTCTACACATAGACGACTGTGACTATGGGAATATCTGTATCGGAGAGAGAATATGTATTGATCAGAGAGTCAAAGAGAGGTCCCGAAGAGAACAAGAGAGATCCTTAATAAATACTCAAGTTAGGATTAGGGATCGGCAACGGTTATGGCCGGCGGGTAACCGCGATTATTTATTCATAACCGTTTATTCTCATACCCGCATAACCGTTTATCCATTGGTAATTGCTTAAACGGTTATACCCAAACCCATAACCATTTATAAACGGTTAACCATACCCATAACCGCGTACCCATTTAACCATAACCGTTTAGTACCGGTTTACCCATTTATCCTTTCTTTTTTACCATTAACTCATTTTTCACCCATCTATGTGTTTTTTTAACAACTTGAAAATTAAAAAAGAAAAATTTGTCATAATTTTTTTTTCTGACAATTAAACACCGTTATACATTCATCATACATTTCCATATTTTAATTTTTTTAAGTCCTTATACCATTCTAATAATTCAAATAATAGTTTACGAATGACATTTTTAACTGTTATCAATGAATGTAATATAAAATTTAATAAGTATTCTTGAGTTACAAAATCTGTTAAAAGGCAATATTCTTGGGTTATTTAACTCGGAATGTAAAGTATTAACATAACATATATAATGGACCATAAAATTTAAAGTGGTTAAGGAAAACTATATTATACAAAAACCATGCACTATAGTCAATAGCATTGATCTAAGTTTTGTCCAATAGGAAACATGGTTTTATGTTAAGTTTACATATATAAAATAAACGGGTAAACGGTTACCCGTTTATAACCGCGGTTAATACCCATAACTGCCCATTTAAATTTCGCGAGTAAACGGTTATACCCATAACCGTTTATTTATCTAAACGGTTACCCATAACCGTAACCGTGAAATTTAAATGGGTGGGTAACTGCGGTTACCCATAAACGATGGGTATTTGCCCATCCCTAGTTAGGATGTTTATAGAGTGTTTATAGAGATCACTATAGAGTAATCCCAATTAGATCGGGAACTATCTTGAAAACAATCTAGGATAAGATATCTAATCCTCATAGGATTAAGATTACTGGCCTAATCCATAAGATGTGCTAATTTAACTTGAATTAGAGTTTCCTTACTTGCTAGACAAGTAATACATGTAGCAGAATGGTTGTTTGACTACGCGCTCCGACTAGTCAGTCCGTTGGAATAACTTTATTCTTATTCTAACTAGGAAGCTTGACTAGTTCGATCACCTGAGCTTTATGGGCCATGGGCATTCTAGTATTTCCTGCCACCTGAGGTGAAATGTGTGGTACCAAAAAATCATTGTCCCACAATCCTATATTTAAAAAATAAATTAGGAAAATTGATTTTCGCACATTCTTTTTTCTTGTACTGCTTCCTTGATTACATCAATAAAAATGTCACCAATATGAGCATATCGTTGATTATTAGCCCCTATGATTTGAATAAACATCAATTCTCGAGCCCCGTTGTCATCCGTTACATTCAAATGAGTTTCAGGTTGAATCATATCAATTTTTCTTTATTGGTTGTACTCATATGTTTGTTTTTATCTTTTGAATCTCTTTTGATTTATCCAATCTAAATCTCATAAATGAAAGAGGTTTAAAAAAAAAAAAAAAAAAAAAAAAAAAAAAAGAAACATGAGAAGGGGAAAAAAAAACAAGAGACACGGTTTCGGCTTTAGCCTTTAAATTCAACTTTCACAACTATTAAATCTTTTTTTCAATCCTAAACTCTAAATGGAGGGGCCAATTACATAATATGAGGTGCATCAACCTCATGCACCCATGTTGAATATATACAGCCATTTAGATTAAGAAATGTTAAGGTGATTTTCTCAAAGAGAGATATTTCATGGTCTCACTGTCCTATTCTCACAGTTTAACGTTAATTTATGTGTCAACAATATAAAACATTGTGTAAGCAAAATAAGGTGGCTGATAGTCCATATAAAACATTGTGTGAAAACATGAGATGACAGAGAGTTTATAGAGAGTCCCACTTTTAAGAGTCTCCTTAGCATTTATCTTCAGTATTAGGGGCAGTGATACCTCTTCACTTGTAAGAGATCTTTAATCCGAATCTCGTAAATGGTAAGTCTTCAACACACTTAGTAGAATTGTCTTAGTATTATATGAAAAAGAATTAAATATAAAAAAAATATACATATATAGTTTAATCACAATCGATCAAATTAGCACACGAAAGCACGCAGTGCTCCTCGTCCCGTCCAAGCACTTCAAAAGCCAACAAAGATGGTGGTCGGTCTTGGCTTTCAATCCTCATATCCTCGGAGCATGCAGAGGTGCTAATATGTCCACCGCCTCATTCGCCGCCGATAATGGGATCCTGGAGACCATCTTTTTAATTGCTGAGATAGTACTTGGTTTTCAATATTAGGGGACGAGGATTGGGGGATCGAACGCTAATTAAGGTAAATAGTCATAATTACTTTTCGTTACTTGCAATACATAGTCTGTTATAATCATTTTTTTTTTATTCCACATCCAGATGGGTGATCCTGAATAAAAAAATAAAAAAGGAAACTTAGATCAAAGATAGTGACATGCCAATCCTAAAAAGCATCAAACTTTGTCAAATTTCATCACCCTTTCCGGTCACAGGAGTTAATTTTTTTTTTTTTTTTTTTTGATTTTTTGGCAAACTACAGGAGGTAATTTTGCAAATGATAAAAAAATACAGTGCATTTGAGCAGTTCGGGATTTTTTTTTTTCATTTAAAGTTTAGATGAATATCATAGCACACATAATAAACGAACAAATAAATGGATAATAAAACTGAAAATATTGAAAATGAAGAAACACGACAAATTCGTCGAAATTGCTACATACTTAAATAGTTAGTTGTTAAGGTAATGAGAATTGATTGAGATCAAACTCGTACTAGAATGCATAAACATAATTACGGTAAATGACAGCTTTTATGGTTCTTTTGTCTCTATAATTGCAAAGAGGGGAATCAGTTGAGGTCAAACACACACAAAATGTGTATGATGCGTGAGTGTCAAGTACGGTTTCTTTGAGAAGAGTTAGCACCATCTATTAGGCCCGACAAGCTGTCTATGTAGCAGTTAAAGTTGTTCAAGTTCAAGACTCTGCTAAGAAGAACAATAATGAAGGTAGTAACACTAGTGAGAAAGTAGACGGTGGTAACATGGTTGAACCTAGTATTTGGTGATAAAACAAAAATTGGCAAACTCTTCTTTTTTTGTTTAAACAAAAAAAAAAAACTTCTTTTGATCCAGCTCGTCCATCACGCGAACCCGAGTTAGATTCAAACATGGTACACTTTTTAGTTAATGATTAACTCCCAGCTCTCCAGCTCTCCACCTCCCCTCATCATTAGCCACTTTGTGGGTCCTATCTTCTTATTAGCGGGTATTTTTTTTTATGGTCATGAACTTTGAAGTAACCTTAAAATGCTGTGAATGGCTCAAAATAAAGGGCGTCTTTGATCAATGTTTGGTCTTTTTCTTTCGCTTTGTTTGTAGCCTTCCTGTTGCTGGTGCTTTTTATCCTCCTTTGTAGTTCTCTGCTGGGAATCCTCCTTTGTAGTTCTCTGCTGGGTTTTGCCCTTTTTTTATATATTCCCCTTTTCGACCCAATAAAATGACACATGCACATGTGGAACTCACAGGACTAATTATTTTCTGAATTGGATCCTCTGCATGGTTTTTTCCCCTACAACATTAGACAAGGCTTTTAATCCTAGCCACTGAAATTCATCCGATGGCTCTCAATTATGCCACCTAATTTAGCGATATTAATTTTTTTGTCAAATTATAAATTTATTAGATTAGATGTTAGATTAGAAAGTTGATTAGATTCAAACTCACGCATTGATGCAAAGACAACACTCATCACCACAATTTTGGTAAAAGGCCGCCACATTTTGTGATACCAATTTGATTTGATTTTAATTTTGTGACCCCTTCACAACTGCCCACAACTGTCTGCATCACTTAGAATTCACTGCCATGGTTGCCCTCCTGTCCTTTTCCCTCCTCTTGTCGCTAACCTGCCCGCGGAAGAGGACCCAACTCCGTTGATCATTATCCAACGCGAACCAAGGGCCTTTTTTTTCTTTTCTTTTTTTAAGAGAAAAAGAAAGCTTAAATAATAGAACCTCTCGGACAACCAGTGTACTCAGCCATTCCTCACACTCTCAGGCACAACAATATTAAACCAAAGGGGATCTCGGAATTTCAATTATTTTTTATGCTTTGATTAATTTTATCATTGACGACTTGACTTGGTAGACAAGTATACGTTGACGACTTGACTTTACGTAGAAAATTGGTTGCCTATAAAGTAGAAAATTTGTATTATCTTTCTACTAGAGATGAGAAATACATGTGTTGGTAGATGCTTTCTCTATTAAAGATGTGATACAAATATGTGATCAATGTAGTCTGTGTAGCATTACACTTTTCTAATGTTATTTTAATGTTTTTGTTCCTAGCAGAGAAAATTGCTTGGCTTTTCCCACATGTGAGCATTTGAATAGTTTTTACTTATTATTGGTAGTAACAATAGTGAACTACCATATTATTTAATTAAAGATCAAGTCAAACCTCACTATCGCTTCACTATCAATTGTAAATTCGGCCAATCAAAGATTCAAAACAGAAAATTTGAAATCCTTTGGAGTCGCACATAAGATGAGGTTGGGCTCTATAGACTATTTCATCGTCTGAAATTGGGAGTCTAAGTTAAAAAACCATCAATAAAAAACTTGCAGTGACTTGATTACTTAAACAACTCGTGCTAATGTCTGTTGATTCTTAAAACTGATGAAATTGAGGTTCCACTATAAAATTAATTGACAATATAGGAAGTAACCCAAAACCATATAAGCACATAACAAACTTGGTCCCTCACCAATGTGGGACAACTCTCAACACGCCCCCGCACGTGTGGCGGATTTTCAAGCCTACACGTGGACAACAACTGGGTGACGAGGTTTGCTATGCGCCACACGTGCAGGGGCGTGTTGAGAGTTGTTTCACATCGGTGAGGGACAAGGTTTGTTATGTGCTTATGTGATCTTGTGCTACTCCCCATATTTTGCTAGTTGGTTTTATGTTGGAACCCAATTTCATCAAAAACATATCTAATACATTAAGGGGGCGTTTGTTTGCCCTCACTAAGTTGGACTGGACTGGACTGGACTAGCTGTTAGTCCAATACCGTGTTTGTTCCATGCTGGGACTAGCATTACTAAGACTAAAGGGGACTCGCATGGACAAAACCCTTCACTAAGAGGTCTAAGTGAGACCCCTCCAATAACCATGGGACTAGCTAAGAATATCCTTTCTTTCTTGTCCTCGTCATGCTCAACGAACACTCCCGACAGACTCCTCATCATCTCCGGTTACCTAGATCAATCATTAACTTTCCAACTCTCTTTCAGATCCATTTCACAACCAACTTTCATATAAAATGGCCTGGAAGTCTCGGCCTGTTTGGGCTTCTTCGAATCCATGACAGATTCGAGCATGCAAAGCTAAGATCTCGGTCCAGGGATGGTGAAGAATTTTTTGGCGGTGCTAACTTTATCCAATTCAACGAGGGTTGGCTAGAAAACACGTCGGGAAACCTGCAACTCGTCGGGAAAAATGGAGCCGTGAGGTTCCATTCGAACAATGCATAGCTAGAGAGGGAGGGAGGACAGAGAAATAGAGACTGGAATCGATAAGAAGTTTGACCGGGAATGAGAGAGACAGGAATTGAGAGGTCTGGGAGGAAAAAAGAGAGGGAAAGGGTGGGACGAAGAACTGAGAGAAGAGGGAGAGAGTGGGACAAAAATGGTAGGAAAAGATGGAGAAAAAGATAAGATCATAATAAAATATTAATAATTTATATATTAAATAATATAATATTAGAATTTGTTATTATCCAGTTTCTTAGTCCTGCACCAAATGCTTCACTAAGTTAGTCCAGCTTAGTCTAATTTAAGCCAGTCCAGCTTAGTCCTTGAAGCTAGTCCAGTCCGAGATAGTCCGATGCAACAAATACCCCCTAAGTACCGCCATCTCCTTCCTTGACAGAATGCTTTTGCTAACATAGAAGCTGCAATGTCCTCCTCATCTTGAGAACCCTTCTTCGCCCACTGTATTGGGAATCTGGAGACTAAGGGCTGGTTTGATATTGCTGTGTTTTGAAGAAAAAAAAAACTATTTCTACTGTGCTGTGAGAATAAGCAGTTGTGAAATAAAGCAACAGAGTGTTTGGTAAACTTTTTTGTAAAAGTGCTTTTGGAAAAAAAGCAGTATGATAATGTTTGGTAAACTTTTATGTAAAACAGCTGTGACTGTGTGAAATGACCAAAATGAGTATAAAATGAGTATGATGTTAAATGTAAAATAATAATTATTTTATTTATTAATAGTCTCTCTATAAGTCTTCTATCTTTCTTTCATCCTTCTTCATTTATTAATAATCTATGTAGAAGTCTCCCCCACTCCCCCCTCCCCCCAATTTTCTGTCTTTATTTCTTTTTATTTTCTCTACTCCTTCTTCATCTTTTTTATTTTAATTTCCTCATTCTTCTTCATCTAGCCGACATGGCAAATGCATTCTACAGCTTACCAGCTCCATCCTCCGTCTTCAAATCCACCTTCTGCCACTCACCAGCTTCATCCTCCTATACCTTCGCTGTTGAATCTAGCTTCTGCACCTCATCAGGCTCTCCAACATCCTCCCCCTCATCTTTCAAATGAAGTTTCTGAAGCTCGTCGAGGACCGTATGATCGAGATCAGACGGTGCGAGATCGAAATCGAGAGAAGAAGGCAGAAACCCCTGGTCGGAATGAGTGTGGTTGATGCTAGGGGTTTCGAGATATGGGGGAACAAGAGAGATAGCTTCAGCGATTGCTATTCTCCCTCTTGCAAAATCAGTTTGCGTAGAAGTTGGGCAAGGAAAAAAAAGATGGTTTTTCAAAGCTGAGTTTTGTAGCTTTGTGTTTTTGGCTTTTTTTTTACCTAAAATTGTGAAAAAAAGCTGAAATTGAATGTTTACCAAACACAAGCTCCCAACTTTTTTTTATACCCATGTTTTTATAATTACTTCAAGTACCAAACTAGTGCTTAGAGTTTCCAAGTCCTTGGCCAATAGCACAAATGCTTCTACTTCTGTCAGACTTTTGACATGTTTGCTGGAGACTGGAAGTTCCGTGAAATAGTTTGATGGCCGATCAAAAAGCTCTTTCCCGTAAAAGTGACCTTTCTCGAGGCGCTCGATGGCCATTGATGAGATTCCTTGCCCAACTTGACTATCACTCGACCTGTAGGTCCACATTGTCCCATCGATAATGAACACAATGCAATCTAGTGGATCTCCCACTCAAAAAATGAAGCTGTTCTCACTGTACGTCACTGGCCTCAGACAGTCGCACATTAATGTCAACACTCTTTCATTCATGTCCTTAAGCTTATCTACCTATACACATGCGCGCGAACGCACAGACATATATCATCCGAACAACGTTGCAGTGAAAATGGATGCAATTAATAGACGGAGAGAGGTCAAGTTTTGAAGAACATACTGTTCTAAGTGTCTTCATGAAAAGAAAGCGTTTTATCGATTTTTGGGTTTGCCAGGGAAGAATAAGGAATGGCTTGTGGACATCAGTATCTTTGTCTTTGTTCAACGTTTCCTCGATGTTATTCGTGATTTCGTTCTTTATATCATCAGGGAAATTATTTTCATATATCCACTTGACTACGTCTAGCATCTTCAACCGATTCTTCCGTCTCGTCTCCTCGTCTTCCACTGCTTTTTGTCTCCTCTCCTCTGTTTTTGTAGTTTGCATCTGCGTAAAAGTCTCTCTCTACAAATCAAACAATTACTTAACATACTCGAAGACTGTTGTTAATTAAAGTACAGAGAGATTCATCATACCAACCTGCACGTTTCCAATGAGATGTAGAAACAGTAACAAACCAACGACAGAAATGAGAATCGCAAACAAGTTTTCCCACACATACGTACTTGTTGTCAGATTCGTCCCAAAATTACTGCAAAATATTATACAATGTTGCAGAATTAGATGACCCCCAAAAAAAATTTCGTTGCATATTTTCTAAAAATTGTTGATTGTCAATGGATATACTAGGAACCTTAGATTTCGCAAGCCCCACCAGAAAGAGTAAAAGAACTTCTTTCCGAACTTTATATGCTATGAGTGACTTTTAAGGGAATCGAGAAATATTCCCAAATTAATGGTGGTAAGGCACCATGTGAAGTATCTAACGGGCAATGCCAGTTTAAAAATGTTATATTTCTTGAAGTATTTTAGAAAGTATTCATACATCCAATAGGATCTGGACTATTTTTGGCACATGCTTTTCGCCAGCATGTTGTCTTGTTGAATAGGAAAGAAACGCTAAAAAGCTCTAAGTATCTACAAAAGTAACAAATTCGTAAGCAAATAATTTATCAATAAAGGAATATGTAATGCATTAAGGAAAAATTGTGTTTTGAGACAAGTTCTGCATCTCTGTAAATCGTTTCTCCCCAATTGTCATCGGCTTTCCGACCAATTTTTGGTGTGGTCTGGGTGCAATCTTTGTTCAGATAATCGTAAAAAAAAATTTATTTAACTCAAGTAAGTTCTGCAACCCTTATATGAGAGTTGGTATTTCGAATTTGCATTGATTTGAACGAAACCCTAACAGTTTGATTTTATGCTGAGTTGTGGGGGTTTGTCAAGGCTTTGTCGGCTAAGAGCGGATTTTGCGTTTGGTTTACTCCGTTGATAAATCTGAGATTTAACAGGAGTTCGAAGGCTACTGTTGGTTTGGGTATGTATTCCCTGCTTTCAATCCTTCGTAATTGTATATGGATTTCCATTTCCTATTTAAATAAAGCAGGGAACTAATCGATTAATGCGTGTTTTAATTCCATTATTCCTAATGTTTTAACAGCTTTGTTTATTGTTGGGTTTTTTTGGTTAATCGACTTTTCTTTTCATTAGTTTTTCATTTATTTAAAATAAAACATCTCAAATAATATATCCATTTCTGCATTCACTCTGTCACAATGTTGTTCTAGCATCTATTTGTGTTTTTCAGGTTTTCCATTAAACTACAATATCAGTATTTGATTTTCGTATTTGATGAACTGTTGACCTCCCATTGGTTCTATTATAGAAACTTGCACCATTTTCACAGGTTCTGTATAACGAACATATCTATCTGTATTTTTTTATTTGATCGAATTGTTCAATTTTCAGATTTGTACGCAATGATCTTTTACCAATTGTCTAGGAGCTTCCATAGGACCTGCTCTGTGATGTTCCTTCGTGGTAACCTCCATTGGGGATCAAAAAACTGCAGACCACAATGTAAGTCTCAAAAGGTTTCAGAAATTTTAAATCCTTTCATCACATGGTTTTCAATGTAGATAATGACTGTCTTCTTTTGACTTGGTCTAGAATACATGACTAATCCCTTCCCTGATTACTGATCGGGTTTACGTCAATATCTAAAAGTATTAGTCAAGACGTTCCCATTACAGATCTACCTGTTCACATTTAACAATTCCTCTGTTTTTAAAGTCTTCTTTCATTTAGCTAAAGCATGTGAGACAAGTACATCTTTGGTAGGAACATTTTTGTTTATGCATTTAGTCATCCATTTTAAACCCCTCAGTGATCAGCACAGTCATTAGCCATGTATTATGACTAAGCCAATACAAGAAAGTCTTTACCTACAAATTCGTAACAGTTGATTCTGAGAAGGAATAATGGAAATGATGATCGTTTGTCCGAATTATGCAAGTTGAAATAACTAAGCAACTTATACCTTTGTACTATACAGAAACAGTGAACTAAACATATCTGATCCATTTTTGTATACCGTCTCCTTCTATTAACAATATTATTATTCAATTTGATTAAACAATGCTTTAGTTATAGATCAAATTTTTTTTTTTTCCAAAGATGCATCGGTATAAGATTTTCGATTAGAAACCAACATGATTACATTAGTGATAAGATTGAAACTATACAATTACTATTTGCTAAATATTACTTCTGATATATGAGGTTCCTAAAGAAAAATGCTAAAGCATATTGTTAGCCTAGATTTATATTTCTTATTACTTTCGTGCAGTGTTTGATTCCTAACGTTCCAGTTCTGAAAACAATTTCATACATACAAATTTATTCCTGCTTACTGTTATTTTACAGCATAGCCAGTTTTTGTGTAAAGCATTGCCTCCAATCATCATTCATTTCAAGATACACCATTCTAGCACCATCTTTTATTTGCTTTGATAAAATTATTTGTCAGCTGTTTAACTTATTAACAAGAACAATATTATTTCTACCCTTAGTTAAATATTAAATACCTAAACACCTTCATCCGTGATAACTGTCAATTTACACACTTAACAGCCTTCACAAACTCACATTTGAATCAACATTTTTTTACACCCCACAACACAAATTTAACCTTTGGATTACTAATACATTGTTTCTTACAATTGCTCCATTACCAATACAAAGCTGTACCATATGTTATTTCTCTATTTTTATTCCTTCCTGTAAATACGATGACTACACATACATGTTTGTAGAACTTTCTGCAAATTTCATGAATACACTTTTAAAACCCGTGGCAATGCGCTAGCACAATTACTAGTATATACTGAAACTCAACTGGGGTGGTCACTGTGGATGACCAGTGGGCGGAAGATTTTGCCCCTGGCTTTTTCCTCTGTTTTCCTAGCTGTTTCCACATTTGTACAGTCGAATGGCTATTTTGCCCATTCGATCCACGCGTTCATCATTCATCATCGACCCACCCTCTATTTGGGTTGCATCTTCTGGATTTTTAACTTTGTTTCCGCTGGTTTCTCACAGACCTCTCTTCTATTGTTCTCGAACTCGCCCTCTCTCGCTGTCGGTTTTTGGTGCCTCGCGGATTCTAACTACCTCCACACCCCTGAAATCATAGAAATCATCATCGATCAAGCCTCTATTTCGATTGTAACTTATCCTTTTTTCTCTCCTCTAGGGGTACAATAGTTTCATCCAATGATGGACACTATTTTTCAAAGGATGCTGTGGAATTTCAAGATTAAAAACCGCTTGCCTTCAACTTTTTGAACAAATTACCTTTGTAAGGTATCAAAACAATAATTTTTCTACAGCAAATAAAATTCTTTTCTGTGTTATGGTAATTTTGTTAGATCGGTCAATGTTACACTGATACTACCTCAAGTTTATATATTGCTAGAAAGTCAATTTGTTATCCCGTTGCAACGTGCGGACATTACTATCTAGCTTTTATATACTAAAACTGGTGGAACCCTGTTAATGGTGGATGGATATTGTTTATTAATAATGCTCCACCGGTTTTGTCCCTCGCTTGCTGAGCAATTTTTTGCCATTTTCTAGAATTGTGCAATGAGTTGACCATTTTGCCCTTTCTTCTTTCTGGTGCCGCTCTGCATCATCTGCGGTTCTTTGCTTTTCAAAACTCACGCACATTTTTTAATCATTTTTTCCCTAGAACAATTATTTTTATAATTTTTTTCCTTTGTGGCGTCACAAACCAGGTGAAATGGCACAATAAACAATAACAATTTATACCGGTTACATAGTTTGTGGAACAACAAACAATAAAAACTTATAAAAGACAAAAACAAAATATTAAAAAATGTGATAAAAATGCGGGTGGCCAGAGAAAAAATATTAAAAAAAAAGCGAGTTGGCGCAACAAACAATAAAAATTTATGTATCATTGCTCTTCTTTCCCGACTTTTCGTTGTTGGTTATGTTGTAAATAAAGTAGTCATCAACTGGTTCTTTCCCGGCTTTTCAACGTGTTAAAGCAACTGATATAAAAAGCTACTGTTCATTAACGGTTCCTATCCGGTTTTGTCCCTCATTCTCTTCATCGTTTTTCAGTTTGGTGAGATTGTACGGTGAATTGCAGGATTGGCCACTTCTGCCTGGAAGGAGGCTTCAGAAGTTCTGAAACCTTACTTTTTCTCCCATGCTTCCATTTGTCAGGATTTCTATTTGCTTCCAGTGGCTTCCAATTGCTTCCATTTGTCAGGATTTCTATTTGCTTCCAGTGGCTTCCATTTGCTTTCATTTGCTTCATCTCTCCTGAAATGATAAAAAAAAAAAAAACCTGCGTTCATCCAACCCTAGAATTGTGTATCTCTGTGAAGCTAGATTTGTACACGTTTTTTCTGTTGTTTTGCAAGGAACCAGAGCCTTTCCATGCTCGAGCTCCACAGGTATGGCACCGCTCTTTTACATGTTTTTGCTTTGATTCGAGTTTTTTCCAAGGCCGACGTGGCGATTCTCTGCGAGGATTGCAATGGGAGAGGGTGGCTGCTCTGTGATTTTTGCAAAGGGCAGAAAACGAATGTGAAATCCGAGACAAATCGAATCTACGGCAGATGCCCATCTTGCGGAACTGTGAGTTTTGAACTCCTCCTCACAAGAGAAAGCCCAATAACTTTTTGTTTCAGAGGTTTGATTTTGATGGAATTTGAAGTGAAAGAATTGGTGCTTAATTTTTAGGTTTTTTTTTTAAACATAAATTAATGTGTTATAGGCTATGTCCGAATAATGAAGGACCTAAGAGAGCTTTATTTGGAAGTAGAAGTCAAGGTAATTGTTTGCTCCCAATCCTCATCCTCTCTTCACGTTTTTTCTTTTTAAAGTAATTTTTCCACCCCTTAAGTTTGCAGGTTGATCCTGTTGTTTCATTTTGTGAAATAGCCTTTGTCAATCAAATGCTTTGGTGAAACATCCAATAAGAAGAATAAAATAACTATGGTAAGAAGCAACCTAATTTCAGAAACCTTTTGTGGATTGCAGGGCCATTGGAGAGAGGACTTGTTGAGGACATTGAGAATGTATATAAGCTACAGTGTTCGTTTCTGCAATGCAGGTTGAGTATGATTTCCTAGATTTGATTTGTGCCTTCCATCGTGTTAAGTCGGTTAAATGTACTATTTGATTTTTTGGGGTTGAATAATGCCATCTGAATCTCGGGTTTAAAATTTTTGTAGCCTTGAGTTGAACTTGATCCAGAGCTAATGCAAATGGCTTTTTATTATTCCTATATATAAATTATGACTGTTGAATTTTTTTTTTCATTTATTGATATCATAGTTTGTCATTGTCTGTCCGATTCATTCATGTAAAGTATTACTGCTAACACGATGGAAAATGAGCTCTTATCGGATATTCTATGTTCAAGTAATTATACAATGTCTTTTCTGGAAGTTACATAAACTTAGACAGCTTTGTAAAAATATTTGCTCCATTTTCTACTTAATGTTTATCTTAGTCTGTGGTTATTTATATGTTAAAAATATGGTCGATGGTTATACTTTTACTCCCGCAACCATGTGCGGATAAAATTTACCAGTCATAAATGCTAAAACTCAGTTTTCCCTATAACACTGTTCATCACCAGTGTACGGACGGAAATGCCCCTGGTTTTTTCTTTGATTTGCCATTTTGCTGCCTGTTTTTCTTCACTTTACCCATTTATGTTTGATTTTGTCTCTCGCAAGCTTTTGCTTCGCTCTGTTTTCGTCTCGCTTTCTCCGTGTTTGATTCCGAGTTCGATCCTCTGTTTTTTTGGGGTAAAAAATTAGGTTACATCGTTTTATCCTGATTTTGCAGTCGTCGGGGAAAAAATTTCACGGTCTTGGTCTCTGTTATCATCGGCGATCCCGAAGTTGGGACTGGCTTTTTGGTGAATTTTTGTCGCTTTAGCGGCAGAGCGGTTTGAGATTATTGTCCAAGAAGTCGAATTTGAGTCAGTTATGTTCTGAAACAGCTGTATGTAAGTTTGTGTTTCTGATTTCTGTTGTTTGGAGGAAACCCTAGCAATTTCGTTTTGTGGTGAGTTGTGTTGTTCCTTTTTACAATTTCTGTCTTCTATCATTTTCTATTATGTAATTAAAATGTCATGTCCTACTGAAAAAATGATATCACTGTTGATGACCCGCAACATCGGGCATCAGTGCTAGTTATATCTATTGCGTTGATCAATCTGTTATGATATCATACTTATATTTTGAGAGAGCAAATTACGAACAAGATATTTGGTTTATCATTTTTGAGTGTTGCAAAAATAGAGGAAATAAAACATTCTACCATAAATCGGTACATCAATTAAGATATTTGGTTTATATCATTTATGATTTTTTTTTTTGTAGCAGTTTAACAATATTTTAGTGGCCCTTACCACTACAATTTAATTGATGATTTTGCAGCAAAAAACATGAAGAATTATCTCTAAGTGAAACTTCAATGTACTTTTTGAAGGTTTTAGTTTCTTAAGATTGAATTGATTGTTAGTGATGGTTTTTTTTTCCAAAGCTTTCTTTACTTATTATGTAATGATATTTGAAAATTAGCATGAATTTTAAAGTTTTTTTCACTTTTAGTTATTGCTTTCTAGCATATTGTAAAAAAATAAATTTGGAGGACTATCTCAAGAAGACTCCCTTTATAAATAACTTACGAAATTGTATTTTTCTTTAAATTTACAAACAAAAGAAAGAAGCATTCCAGATTCTTAAATCTAAATTGGCTGCTGATCCTGAAAAAGTGGGTAGTGCTGTCTTATGTACTGTCTATTTGCACTTTAATTGTACAATTTTTTTAATAGAAGTAGGATTCACTAATACATATGAGTTTGAGATAGTACAAATAATTGAACAAATAGATAATAAGTAAAACTAATGAAAATGGTATGAAAATTTTGAATTTTAACGATAAAGACAAAATAAAGGGTAAAGTGAATAGTATTAGGATTGATTTTTTAGTGTAAAAATGTGGTTTTTCGTTAAAGTGAACAGTACCATGGACTTTTTGTTAAAACTTCCCGCAAAGAATGGGTTTCGCGTTATTAAAGGAAGGAAAATGCACGACAGATGCTGAGCTTATAAAACTAAAGGTATTCTAAACTCCTTAAAATCTTTTTATATGATGTCTATTAACTAATATGCCTGAAGAATGCTTTCATTGTTTTATTTGTCTTTAACTAATAACAGTTCTTCCAGGTTTTTTATATTATATTAACATGTAGTCTTTTTCATTAAGGTTCAAGCCATTTTTAATAAATAAAATTATTAGAATTTTTTTTTTTGGTTAAGATTCAAAGTTTTGAAATCTTTTTTATTAATATTCCATACAAAACATTATAATGAAATGACAAGCGAAGCAACTTAGGTGAATGGCAAGCACATAGGTACCGTTTGGTACTTGGGACGGGACAGAACAGAGTGGGACAAGGCGTTCCGTCCCACGTTTGGTGCGCCTAAAACGGGTGGAACAAGCTGTTTCACGGGACGAGTTTTGGGTGAATTTTCGTTCCACCTCACCCCCTGGAACGACTCGTTCCACATCCGTGGAACACAAAATTATAACATCTCCATCTCCTTCTTCTTCCTCCTTGTTTCCATCCGAGGGCATCTTTGTTCCCGCTCCGTTCCGTTCCGTCCTGTCCCGTCCCGTCCCGTCCCATTCCGTTCCGTCCCGTCCCGTCTGCATACCAAACGATACCATAGAGAACGAAATTGAATAGAACTTTAACCCAAATTCCAACAGTATGTTGAAGTTGTTTGGACAACTGGTGAATTTGATATATCCTTGGTAGATATTGACCAAGAATGAAGATATTCATAACCTTTTTATGTTCCACGTATCCAACACCTCTTATATGGTAAAAAGTAAATACTATTAGCAGCTAGAGAAGAGAAATAAAAAGGAGTTAGAATTTCCCTAATTACATCTAGCTGGTTGAGAATAGCTGCACAAAAAAGATTAGAGTTGAGTTTCCCTTACTTGTGGGATGGGAAGAAGAGCTAGAAAATCATTTATGATGGAGAAATTGAACACTGAATTTCCTACCCAAATTTCTGGTATTTGGTTCTCCAAAAAAAAAAAAATTCTGGTATTTGCAGCCACATTAGCCCTCAACCTTTTTTTGCATTAAAAAATTAACACTGATGTAAACTTTAACTATAGAAGGCACAACGAAAATGATATCAGTGAGTGATCGCAACACAAGAACAGTAGTTCTCAGCCTTTTGTCTATTTGAAAGCACTAGTTATCTTGATCAATGCTTAAAATGTACAAGAACAGAGGATCTAGTAAGACGGCAAACACACATGACACTACAAATATCGTACTCCACATGGGAAGTAATTTCCCCTTTTCGTCACACATTCCCTCTAGTAGGGCATATAATGCCATTGTAATCGCTGATTTGCGATGTCCTGCAACATATCTTGAAACGACACAAAAAAAACAAATTGCATCCATAAGAATCATGAAGAAACATAAAAAGATCCGGTAGGATGTTGTTATGAGCTTTCTTTACTGTGAAGCATACATAAGGCAGAGGGGATGTTGAGGGGAGCAAAAGGAGCAATCTCACAGGACCTCAAATTTGAAGGGCCCTCAAAAAATTTTGCCATCTAAATATATATATGATAATGCTACTATATGTATTAAAAAAAAATTGCTTTTATAAGCATAAAATCTAATTGTGCACTCCTTATAAGTGTAAATATTTTTCTAAATTTATAAATTTGAAGTGCATAATGAGATATTTGAAGTGCCGATATAACAAAACCCTAAAAAACGATTTTTTTTTTCCTCCAATTTATTACATAATAATGTTATATATTCAAGTGAAACTTTGCAGTTAGTGTTTTTTAAGCTTCTTTTTTTTTTTTTTTTTTTCCATATTTGATTGTTTAAGTTTGAAGTGCTTTTGATTATTTAGTGAAAGCTATGCTTGTAAGTCTTTTTACTTGTTATTGAATGATATTTGTAAATCTACAATCAGTAAGTCCTAAAGTTTGTTTTGGAACTATATTAAGGAGGGGTCGGCCCTTTTATAAATTTTGTACAGGGCCTCCAAAATCTCAGAGACGGCCTTGACATAAGGGTTGTGTCATGTACAAGGATATGCATATGAGAGTTCATGAGAAAAAATAAGCAGACAGACGAAATGCAGAAAACTAAATGCTCGCCATTTGAAAGCGTAAGGTGATATTAAAACACAAATGACTTGCTCCGAAAATAGTTATCGTTGTAATGGTTACTGCCACTGTGAGAATTGCTTCGATTGTTGTTAAACCGATTATTATGGCCTCCACCAGATGAATTGGAGGATTGATTAGAATAGGGTTGAGATGGGGTTGGTGGTCGGTGATTGGTAAAAAGAGCCGTATGAAATGAAGTAGAGGAATTAGTGAGATGAGGATCTTGAGCTTTGAAATCAAGAATATGAGCGCGAAGATCATTTAAGGTGGGGAGACGTGTGGTCTGGATAATGACAGTGCGAAGCATAAGATATTCGGGGCCAAGTCCATGGAGTATGGGTGTGACTAAGTACACCGGATCCACTGGTTTATTGATGGCAGCAAGAGCATCTGCAATTTGCTTGGCATGAAGGAGATATTCATCGAGACATTTACAGGAGGATTGGCTGGGGTTTACGGGAGAGATAACCTAGACTTAGGATGATAACATGTGAAATAATATTTCCTTGTATTGATTCATTTCCCTACAACTTATTAAACTTTTTAGTCTAGAGATTTGTGGACATGACGGAGATGAGAGAATCTCACTAATTAACACTTAAATTGCCCCAACGCAACATATGAGTGAAGGTTGTGCATGGATCATAATGACAAGTTACACCCATACGATCGATAAAGTATTTTGACCAGCCAAAGCCAGTACAGCTATGAGTCCCAGTGTTTGATACAAAGTTATATTTGAAAAAAAAATTATTGCAGTCTAAATGTAAAGAAGTACTAACCCCTCTGCCTGGTTCTCCACATCTCTGTTGGCCATAACCACTCAATCGAGTTTATGACACTCCGTGATGATCAGTAATTCAGTTTTCCCTGCTAGCCTGACAGTAAAAGAAATTGTGAGAGAGAGAGAGAGAGAGAGAGAGAGAGAGAGAGAGAGAGAGTTTAGCTACATGGAAGCTCACAGCAATGGTACCTGAATGGCTAAGTTTAGGAGGCTTTCAGTTTATAAGGTGGATCAAGTAGAGAGAGAGAGCGCATTCGAGTGGCAGAAACCGAAGTTTGGTAGCATTCTCTGCAGCAAATAGCTGCATGTTTCATGCAGATAGTGTAGTTTTGTGTAATTTACCTTATTTAGTAATATGTGTTAACCAACAAAAATAGAGAGAGAGAGAGAGAGAGAGAGAGAGAGTCGAGAGTTCTAGAGAGAGAAGTAGAAATCTGTAAAACTTTTGTGTATTTTCTTAGTCATTAAGCAAGTACATATGTGAGTATTTATACACACCTCAACCTCCTTAACAAACTAACTGCCTAACTAACTTTCTAATCTTCATACAAGTGGCAATATCCTAGCCTTACAATATATCTCTATCATCCCCCCGCAATCTCATGTTTGGATGATCCTAACATGAGATTGGTACAATGAATACAAAATAATGGAGCATTGAGCCCTTTGGTTAGTATGTCAGCAAATTGCTCTTTGGATGACACAAACTGCACCATAAGCTTGTTTTTGGCAACTCTCTCCCAAACTAATTGCACATCAATTTCAATGTGTTTTGTCCGTTGATGTTGGACAGGGTTGAAGGACAGTGCTATAGCAGAGAGATTATCACAAATGAGCACAGGAGTTGCAGGTATTGGAACATGCAGGATAGTGAGAATTTGTTGGATCCAGTCAAGCTCAGCTACAGCAGAAGATAAAGCACGATACTTGGCCTCAGTTGATGAACGGGAAATTGTTTGTTGCTTCTTAGAGGACCATGAGATAGGATTATTGCCTAAGAACACAGCCAAACCTGTTGTAGATCTTCGATCATTGAGATCACCCGCCCAATCAGCATCACTAAAAGCATGTAAGGTGAAATCTCCTTTGGAGTAGGAGATGCCAAAATCCATAGTACCTTTCAAATACCTCAAAATCCTTTTGACAGCGGTGAAATGAGAAACCATTGGATTTTGCATGAACTGACAAATTTGATGCACATAGAAAGCAATATCGGGCCTAGTGAATGTGAAGTATTGGAGTGCTTCCACTACACTTCTATACAATGTAGGATTAGAGTAAGGCTCACCATCATTCGTAAGTAATCTTTTATATGGGAGACAAGGTGTATCACAGGGCTTTGACTCAATCATTTCTGCTTTGACAAGTAAATTCTGCACATATTTCTGTTGTGATAGAAACAAACCATTAGCAATCTTGAAATTTGAATTCCCAGAAAGAAGTGAAGAGGACATAAGTCCTTGATATCAAATTCAGAAGTCAAGTCACGGATCACTTGTTGTATCTCATTACTTTCCCTTCCTGTGATGATAATATCATCAACATAGAGCAATAATATCACAACATTTGCACTAACAGTTTTCACAAATAAGGAGGAATCAGAGTAAGTGGTATGGAATCCCAACTGAGGCAAAAAAGAAGTAAACTTATCATTATATGCCCTTAGGGCCTGCTTCAATCCATAGAGAGATTTATGCACTTTACACACCAAAGATGGATTCTGGGGATCCTCAAAGCCAGGTGGCTGAGCCATGTACACTTCCACTTGCAAAATTCCATGGAGGAATGCATTCTTGACATCGAGTTGCCGGAGGAGCCAATTGAAATAAGTTGCTAGTGCTAAAACAATTCTCATTGTGGTGGGTTTAACAACCGGGCTAAAAGTCTCATTGTAATCAAGACCAGGTTCTTGACTAAAGCCTTAGGCAACCAATCGGGCTTTATGCCTTACAATAGACCCATCTGAATGCCTTTTGATTTTGAAAATCCATTTACACCCCCACCAAGTTCTTATTTGCAAGTAAAGATATTAAACTCCATGTTCCTTGATTATGCAAAGCATTGATTTCCTCCTTCATTACTTGAAACCACATTGAACTCTTAAGAGTAGATTTGTATGATGATGGTTCACACAGAGACAAATCAATATCTTTGGCGGCAACAAGTGTAGATAGGAAAGCCTTCTTCTTAATGATGCCATTTTTACTCCTAGTTTGCATAGGATGTAAGTTTAATGGTGGTATGGAGAGAACCACTTGCAAAGTATCAGTACTATGATCAAGTGCCACAAGGATATGAGATGTGTCTGAAACTGCACCAGTAATGGACTTAGAGGAACTTTGTGACTCAAGTGAGAGTGATGGATTTTGGGATATAGGTGGAGACACTACAACAGGTGGAGAACTTGGTGGTGACTTATAATGATTTGAAGTATGAAATGGGGATAATGATGGAGGGACTGCACTTGAGTTAATGACTAGATAAAGTAAGGTGATCATGTTTTACGATGTAACCACAGGAGAAGGAGAAAGACCATCAAGCTTATCAGAAGGAAAAGATTTGTGTTGAGTTTATGCCAATAAATCTGTATAAGGAAATTTATGTTCACTAAATACCACATGTCTAGACACAAAGAATTTATTTTGAGAAATTGCATAACAAATGTACCCTATGCATAGCCCAAGAAAACACATTATGTAGTCTTTGCTTAAAGTTTAGTGGAAGTATATGGTCTTAATAAAGGATAACAGGCACAACCAAATCTTCTTAAGTGATGAATAACTAGGACATCACCATATAAGACCTCAAAGGGAGACTTATTAGACAATATGGGAGTAGGCATCCTATTAATAAGATATGTGGCTGTTTGACATGCAAAAGACCAAAACTGACAGGGTATTTTGCCTGTTTGTAACAATGTGACTGTGGTTTCAATAAAATGCCTATGCTTTCATTCAACCATGTCGAGGATAGTTTGATTTTTTCTTTCCGCCACACCATTTTGTTGAGGGGATCTTGGAACTGTCAAAGGTCGACGAATTCTATTGGCTTCACAGAATTCTTGAAATTCCTTCGAAGTGAATTCTCCTCCTCGATCAGATCTCATGGCTTTGATCTTGCAACCACTCTATTTTTCTATAGCGGCTTTGAACTTCTTGAATGCTCCAAAGGCCTCTGATTTTTGCTTTAAGAAATATACCCAGGTTTTCCTTGAAAATTCATCAATGAAGAGAAGGAAATAATTATTTTTACCCAAAGAGCTTGGTTCTGTTGGACCGTACACATCGGTTTGAATGAGCTCGAGTGGCTTTTGGGCTCTTGTGGTCGACTCATTTGGAAAGCTTTTCCTGAACTGTTTCTGTCACATCCCAACCCGGGCCCCCACCACAACCCGGGCTTGACTCCATTGTAGCACAATATTGTCCAATTTGGGCCCCGACCACGCCCTCACAGTTTTGTTTCTGGGAACTCACACGAGAACTTCCCAGTAGGTCACCCATCCTGGGATTGACATTCCCTGAATACCAGGATAGGCACGTGTCAGTTTCCCAAGTAAACATCCTTCGCAAACTTGATCAGGATGACTGATGCATGGTAAGCCTCTCACCATCTCCTTGTTGGATAATAACTCCAGTCCCCCAAAGTTAAGGTGCCCAAAACAAGGATGCCGAAGCCAGGATATGTTTTTGTAACATATCTTGAGACATTTTGCTTGAATGTTCATGGGAAACATCCCATTCTTTAACATTTTTATCTTGACAATTAATCTTCCTTTGTCATCTCTAAGAAAAAGGCTATAATTTTTCATGTGAATATCATAACCTTTTTCTAAAAGTTGACCCAAACTCATAATGTTGCTTTTCATATTGGGCACGTAGTAAACATTTGAAATTATTTGATGACCGCCATTTTTCAGGGGAATAAGGATGTTACATTTTCCTTTTACAGGTATTTTGGATTCGTCTCCAAAAGAAACGTTGTTACTCACTAATTCATTGAACTTAACAAAACGTTGTTACTCACTAATTCATTGAACTTAACAAACATGTTTTTTCTTCCGCACATGTGGTTGCTGGCGCCAGTGTCAAGGTACCATGTATAGTCTTGGTCTCCATCATTGTTCTTGGATGCTAGTAGAACAATGCCATTCTCTTCTTTCTCTTCTTTCACATAATTGACCTTCTCATCAGGTCTGTTGCTTAGAGCTTTACATTCCTAAGCATAATGCCTAAACTTTTGACAATTGTAGCATTGAATTTGAGATTTTTCATACCTTAAGACTCAAGTTTAAGCGTCCTCTTCCACGACCTTTTGTTGAGCTTTCTCCTCTTTCGTAGTTACCATGGTTGTTGAAGTTCCAACCACGTCCACGTCCACGTCCACGTCCATGTCCACGTCTACGACCTTGGCCACGACTTCTTTCGTACTGGCTTCTCTCGTTGTTGAAGCTTTCTTCTTTCTTCTTTGGCTGGATATGCATCTTAAGGAGCTGCGCGTCATTCCCTTGCCTCTTCTTATGCTTCTCTTCATATTCTTGTAGCGAACCCATTAATTGCTCTATACTAATTTCTTCAATTATCACGACAATGTGCTTGAATTTGGGGTCCAACGAGCGTAGTATCTTCTCCATCATTCTAACATCTTCTAACTTTTCTCCGTTTCTTTTTAATTGATTGAAAACGGCTAAGACTCTTGAGAAATAATCGGAGATTGATTCAGACCCTTTCATTTGTAGAGATTCGAATTCACCTCTTAACACTTGAAGATGAACCTTTTTCACTTGTTCGGCTCATTTGTAAGAGGTTTGAAGCTTCTTCCATGCTTGCTTGGCGGAGGTTGCACTTGAGACCTTCTCAAAGCCATTGTCATCTAATGCTTGGTATATGAGGTAAAGAGCCTTCTTGTCTTTCTTTCTTGAATCTTTCAAACTCTCATTCTAGTCTTGGGTTAAAGTAGCTTCATCTTCTGGCTCACTGTAGCCTTTCTCCATGACTTCCCAGACATCATGTGCTCCCAAAAGGGCCTTCATTTTGATACTCCAATTATCGAAGTTGTTGTTGTCGAGTACTGGAACTTGGAAGGCTGCCATAACGTTGCTAGCCATAGCTCTGTACCACTTTGTTGGGGCTTAAAAAGACTTCATTACTTTGGAGATGTTTATCTCACAAAGGAGAATGTAATCCAGCGGAATTGATTGGCAAGAGAAAGAAAGAACACTCAAAGTATTATACAAAATTTTTATTCTCACACAAACTTAGTACAAGAGGAAACACTCAAACACTCTTAGAAGCCTTGTTGCTTCTTCTTACTTCTTACTTGACACTCTCACTTCTTACTACTTGTTCTCTTGGTTACATCACATAGCTTAGCACCTCACCTATTTATAGGCAAGGTTTGCCAACTTACCTTATTTCTAGATCTTTCTAGCTTTTCGTAATGTCCACACAATTTTACAAGACAAGATTACAATTCAACACTATTGTCATCCCCTATTTTAGCCAGGGACGGAGGCGGAAGTCATTGCGCCTTGGTATTGGAACGAAGAAAAGCAGAAAGTGTCATCTTCTTCGACTCTTCAGGATTGCAACGAATGAGCAAATCCCGATGTGATCTGAGTGGGGAGACTAAGTCCTTGGCCATGAGCACAAATGCTTCTACTTTTGTATGACATTTGACATGTTCGCTGGAGACTGGAACTTTGGTGAAGTCTGATGCCCAATCGAGAAGCTCTTCCCCGTAAAAGTCACCTTTCCCGAGGGGCTTGATGGCCATTGATGAGATTCCTTGCCCAGCATGACTATCACTCGACGTGTAGGTCCACATTGTCCCTTTGATAATCAACAGCATGCAATCGAGTGGATCTCCTGTTCGAAAAACGAAGCTGTTCTCAACGTACGTCGCTGGTTTTAGATAGTCGCACATGATCTTCAACACTTTTTCATCCATGTCTTTAAGCATTGGTATCTGTAGTTTACATACATAGGTTAATCTACTGTACTCTTTAATTTGAACAATAATTTTGTAATGAATGTAACATTAACCTAGTTTTAGTAATAACAATGTGATTCTGTGTTGTTAACCTAACTTAGTATTATTGTATAACTATGGACTATAAACTTTAAGATTATAGTGCAATCTTCTCATTATTGTAATTCAAACATCGAATGTTAATGTCATTTTGTTTTAAAACAATGTATTCCCTAAATTAATGGTGAGAGATAGAGGTTGAGGAACATACTTTCTTAAGTGTTTTTTTAGCTTCCTTTATTTTTTCACGTTTTCCTCTCATGTCCTCCGTTTTTGTAGCTCCCATCTGCATAAAAGCCTGTCTCGCCACAAATCAAACAATTACTTAATATACTCGAAGAATGATCTCCGCAGTCCCACTCCCAAACACAGAAAAATTGTCGAAAGTTAATGTACAGAGAGACTTAATATACCAACCTCCACGTTTCCAATGAGATATATAAACAATAGCAAGCCAATGACTGAAATGAGAATCGCAAACAAGTTTTCCCACACATACGTACTTGTGACCAGATTTGTCCCAAAATTACTGCAAAATATTAGACAATGTTGCCGAATTAGATAATCCCAAAAAAAAATTTCGTTACATATTTTTCTGAAAATTGTTGATTGCCAATGGATATATAATGTACCTTAGATTTCGCAAGCCCCACCAGAAAGAGTATAAAAACTTCTTTCCGAACTCTTGATCTGGGTTTTTATTTTTAAGGGAATCGAGAAACATTCCAAAGTTAAATGGAGCTGAAGCACCATCTGGAGTATCCAACGGGCAACGACCATTTAGATATGTGGTCATATTTATTGCAGTAGTATTCACAGTAACCAACGAGCAATTTTGGTTTAGAGGTCCGTTAGTATCACTATCACAGTACAAAGTGTCCTCACATTTACCAATACAGTTTACACAAGCCTCGTGCCAACATGATGCCACTCGTTGAATAGAGAAAAAATACCAAAAAGCTCCGAGTACCTAAACCCATAACATGCAAACACAAAATCCTAGATATTAGTCTACCTGTTAGCATGTAAATAGTTAATCTAAAATTTTCTCGTAATTAACGAATGTAATATCAATTGTAATTAATTAATTTAGAATTTCTACCACATATGGTTTTCTCAAAGCCTATATTTATTGTAGACATTATACGTAATTAATCAAGAAGTTATATTTCTACCTGGTATCATTCCTCCACCAGAGTCTAGCGGTCTAACCATATCATCTTTTATGCAGACAACAAAAAAAAAAACTTATGGTCGTTCTCTTCTTGTAGGACTTTCTCACACCAACAATAAAAAATAAAAATAAAGAACAAATCACAGCAGCCTTTACTCCCTTATTGCAGTCTCACTCCTATAGTTTTTAGGGTTTTTGTCTTGATTCTTCTCTTTTCTTTAATGGCGTCTTCAACCTGTCATGCCTGAACTTCCTTGCCTCAATTCTTCCAGCACCTCACAGCATACCCAAGTCTCCTGCCCGCACCGTTTTATAGACCCGACTCAGCTCCTTCCTTCGTCAGCGCTCACTTTGCTTCCCTGCCTGATCCAAATTATTAATCCAATGGGTTGTGATTTTCACACAACCTTAACTACTTTTTCTACATCCCTTCATATTTTTTAATACTTAATTGGTATCTTACTATTTAATCTTCCATATATACCCCTTCATATTTAATCTTTCATTAATTACCATAAAAAAGTAGGAAGGGTATATATGGAAGATTAAATAGTAAGATACCAATTAAGTATTAAAAAATAGGAAAGGGTATGGGAAAAGTAGTTAAGGGTGTGTGAAAATCACAACCCTAATCCGATACCGGAACTCATTAAATGATCGGACAATCTTCCATCTTTCATGCTCCTCAATTTTACAATAGCCCGATTAATGTTTATTTGGGTAATGGTGAAACATACAATGTTATCTTTATTGATATCGTTCATCTCACTCAATTGGTTCTATTAAATTTCATCTTCGTAATGTATTTTTTTATTCCTGAACTTCGAAAAAATCTTCTCTCTTTGCTCTCTTTACTCAAGCAAATCTTGTCTTTTTTTGTTTTTGCTTCTAATTTATATCAAATCTATGACTTAGGTACTGATTTCTTGCATTTTCAAGGGGTAAGGATGGGTTTGTCCTCTGTCCCTGTCGTTTACCGTCTCCGATGTCCACCATGCCTTTACCGCTATTTCATCATCCACTTAGCACCAATGACTTGGTCATCCTTCGTCGCCCGTCATATCTCGCTTAGGTTGTGATATCAAAATCGACAAATTTTTTGTATGGGATGCGCTCTTAGCAAATCAAGGCAATTTTCTATTTATTCTATTACTAATAATCGTGTTTTCTCTTTATTTTATATCATTTACTCTAATGTGTGATGTCTCTTGTTGCTTATGTTATTATATTTTATTCAATGATGGTTTTTTTCCTACTCCTGGATCTATCTGAAACGAAAATTGGAAATCTTTGATCACTTTAAAATCTTTGTGGCTATGGTTTGTAATATCTTTCATGCTACTATTCAAGTTCTCCAAAGTGATAAAGGTGAGAAGTATGTTAATCAATGTTTTTCTAGTTTTTATCATGAGTTGGGTATTGGATAACGCTACTTTTGCCCCCGTACTCCCAAAAAAAATGGCTTGTCGAATGTAATCATTGCCATATAGCCACCTTGATACAAGCCTTACTCTACACCGCAAGGCTCCCTCGTGAATTATGGGCTAAATATGCCATCACAACCGTCCACCTCATTAATCTTCTTCCTACCTCTCTCCACACCTAATTTGCAGGTACAAACCTCCACCGAGGGCCCCACTTCTGCCAGATCCAGACTACTTCTTTTGTGCGGTGCAGTCCATGTGTCACGTCTGGCCCACTTCTACCTACTGAACTACCAGTGTGTGACCCCTCTCCTAATTGCCCCGGTCCCACCGCTACTGTTCAGGCCCCCACTGTCCCAAACAGCCCAGCGCGCCAGCCGTCATCATCAATACGCTAGCTTTCGCACCAGCTCGCCCCGTGCCGGTTTCCAATGCGCTCACTTCAAAGCCAAGCCCAGCGCTCAATACACATTTCATGCGCCTCAGCAACCCACGTTCTTTGTTTGTTTACCCTCATTAATTTTTATTGGATTGGATTAGATTAAAAGTTAGTGTAGTTCAGTATTTGTTAACATAAGGGATTAATTTTAATGAGATTAAGTGGGACTCGCATGGACTAAAGAGCTCGTTAGGGGATCTTAGTGAAAGACCCCGGAAAGCGTCGGACTACTAAGACCGTTTTCCGGGTTTTGCCTTGATATATCTTTTGTTGTCAATACTGTTGCTCAATTCACAAGTTCCCCTCGCGTTACTCATATGATTGCAGACAAACTGATTCTCTGCTATATCAAAGGTACTATGGATTTGACATCACTTTGACTCCTTAACTTGCTTATAATCTGCTTATTCTCACATAAATTGAGCGAGTTGTCTAGAAACTCACCACTCCACCACGGGCTACCTCATTTATCTTGGCACCAATCTCATCTCTTGGTGCTCTAAAAAGCAATTGACAATGTCTCGATCTATCGTTAAACTTGAATATAGGTCCCTTGCTCATCAATGTGCTAAGACTACATGGCTTTATTTTCTTCTTCGCGAGTTTGGTGTTCGGCTATCCTTTCCAATTCTACTTCATTGTGACAACCTCAGTGCCACCTATCTTGTTACTAATTCAGTTCACCATGCTCGTACTAGCAGCATTGAACTTTATCTTTATTATCATTTTGGTCGTAGAAATGTGGCTCTTTATGGTCATCCCATTTGTTACATATCTTCTGCTGATCTTCTTACTAAAGCTCTTCATCAACCGCACCATGGTGTACATTGTTTCAAACTCGTCCAATCAGGATTGTCCAAATTGCAAGGGATGGTGAGTGGTGGTGGTGGTTGTGTTTTTTCTTTCAACAAATGATAATATCTACACGAAGAGGAGTGAAAGAGTGGGCAAAGCCTCACAATGTGGTTCAAATTCGCCTTTGGCGTCGAACCTAAGACCTCTCACTTACAAGTGAAGAGGAATACCACTAGACCGTAGTACTAAATGGCATGGTGGTGGTGTTAGGATAGAATTAATTAATCTAGAATCTTCTCCTTAATTAAGGCAACGTAATATCAATTGTAATTAATTTAGAAATCCTACCACATATGAGTTTCTCAAACCCTATATATTATAAACGTTCTACATGATTAATTTAAAGAGTCATATTTCTACACTATCATTTTCGAAAACAACTACATCGGTCCATAAACCAACATTAGTAATTAACAAAGTATTAAAATATAATGACAATTAAGTTAAAACTTACATGACCGGCAAGAATGTAGAGAAACAAGTTGAATAGACCATTAGCCCATCTCCCATTCATCCTTTTGAATGCCTTGGCTGACAGGTGAATTCGAAGAACCCTCGGAACATATTGACCGAGAAGAAACACATTCACAAACATATTGTGTTCCACAAATCCTGAGCCTTCCCTTGGGTAAAACATTATTATTATCAGCTGCAGAAAATTAAAAGATAAACAAGGGTTAGGACATAGAACCATCAATTTCAGCTTGCTACCCAAAAAAAAAAAAAAAAAAAAAAAATTAAAGTTTAGTTAATTTCTCTTACTTGTGGGAGGGGAATAAGAGCTAAAACGTCAATTATGATGGATAACATATTCTGAATTATTTTCCTGGCATATTGAATCAACTCTCTAGCTTCCCATTTCTTACCGGAATTTCCCCCGGTTTGTTTCACTGCCTCGGACTGTTCATTTTTCGAGGTATTCATTTTGAGGGCTAAAATTTCACATATCAAATGCCCGAGGAAAATGACATCCGTGAGTGTTCGCATAACAAGAGCAACAATTTCCAACGTTTCGTCCGTGTGAAGGCACTTTCTGTCCTGATTGACATTCACAACATAAAAGAACAAAGGATCCAGAGAGACAGCAAATGCACATGAGATCACAAATATACTGTTCCACATTCTAAGGTAAGTCCCCTGATCCTGACGCACATCAAAAATCATCTTTATTTTTGTTATCCTGGGAAACACGCAACAAACAACGAATAAAATTCATATGCATTCACCCTAAATCCTAATAATGAGGCCCTCGAGCTAACAAATTAAACAAGATAAAATGAGATATAAATTCGATTCTAATAGCAGCTATTAGATTTATTTCAGACTTCTTCGCTAAAACAAGTATCCGTCCATAACGTAGCATAATAATGAATAATAATAATTTTCTAAGATTGCCTATAATACTTATCTCTATTAATCTCTATTAATTAATAAAAAAGAAAACTAACCAAAAGGGCTTCAAAATTTTGAATGTTAACCAAAAATCATATACAAACTTTATTTAATGATAAAGACAAAAAATTAAAAATAATCCAACCCAACCGCACGTAAGCACGCATCAACCAATTCAAATATCAAATCAAGCATTTGCTGTAACTGTGAGCAGATAGAACTGATAAGAAGACTAACGTGCAATGCAAAATAAGCAGTGGGAGTAGTACAATGAATGATGAGATGGAATGGATGGATGAAATAAATTATTTTTAAAACATTTCATTGGGAAGGAAAACGTGAGAGTGAAGCTTCAATGACTCTTTTTTCTTTTAGAGAGGGAGAGAGAGAAATCTGTTTACGTACAGAAAGAAAGAAAAAAAAGTAGTAATTTTTAACAGAAAATCAACAGTGCAAAAGCAGCACCCAAATTAATTTTTAAATATTTCATCGGGAAGGAAGAGAGGGAGTGTGTAAGGAAGAGAGATTGTGAGGGTAGAGCCAACCAACTCCTTTCAAACTGACATCAACAAACTCTAAAAAAATTTAAAAAGAGAGAGAAATTTGAGAAAAAATATATATATTGCTGACATCAATACATGACAGTAATTTGTGAGAAAATAATTTAAAAAATAGTGATAGTTCTAGTGTTCAATTTTAAGAAATAGTCAATGTTTAATTTACAAAATAGTTAGCTTTTTGTTTAAAAAATAGTCAGTGTTTAGTTTACGAAATAATGACAGTACTAGTTTACGGAACAGTGATAATACTAGTGTTTGGTTTGAAAAATAGTCAGTGCTTAGTTTACGAAATAGTGATAGTACTATTACTTGGTTTAATATATATAGTCTATTGTGTTCGGTTTAAGAAATAGTCAGTGTTTAGTTTACGAAATAGTAATAGTACTAGCCTTCAGTTTAAGAAATAGTCAGTATTCAGTTTACGAAATAGTCAGTGTTTAGTTCAAGAAGTAATGATAGTATTAGTGTTCCGTTTAAGATATAGTTAGTGTTTAGTTTAAGAAATACTGTTCAGTTTAAGAAGTAGTCAATGTTTAGTTTACAAAATAGTGTTTGGTTTAAGAAGTAGTCAATATTCTGTTTAATAAATAGTCACAGTATTAATGTTCATAAAACTAAATAATGAAATTTTTCTTTATTTTTGATTTTTTAATATTATTACTTGGTTTGTTCTAAAACAATTGAAAGAATCATCAAATAAACAAATAATAAAATAAAAATAAAATGTTTATCGAGTGAGGTAAAAGAAGAGAGAAGAGTGGGGAGAGGTGAAAAAATAAAAAATAGAAAAAAAAGAGAAAAAGTTGATGCGGATGGGTGAGGTGAAAGAAGAGAAAAAAATGAATGTAAACATACGAATGAGGGAGAAAGAGAAAGAGGTTGCACGGTTAAGTGAGGAAGAGAGAGTGTGTGTGTGTGTGTGTGTGATGTGACATGTGGTCCTGCGCGTCAGTATATGTTTTTTTTTTTTTTTTTTTTTTTTTTTCTGTTTTGTTATTATGTAAAACTTTTGTCTTTTTTATTAAATAAAGTTAGTAGATGATTTTTGGTTAATTAAAAGTTTTGATAAGCTCTTTTCATTAAAGTTCCCTTAATAAAACCCTATTTGTCAACCAAAAGAGGTGAAAAGACTACTTAATATTCTATCACACAAAAAAATGATGGACAATAATATAATTTCACAAGATCAAATTTTACTTCTTTTTATTGAAACCTCACCTACAGGTGATGTTAAAATACCTTCAATATTTAAAATAAAAAAATAAAAAACCAAAAACAAAAATCTTCCACTCCCCCCACGTTCTCTCTCTCTCTCTCTCCCCCCCTCTCTCCTTCTCATTTTCTAAAAAAAATGTGTTCATATACACAAAATTTGTAGGCAAATGTTAGTATATATTTAATAGAATTACTATCTAATAATCAAATATAATTCATGTGAACAGTTGTAGACCACCACAAGAAGTCTAAATGAAATCAGACTACTACCAAAATATTTTAGAAATTTTCACTGTACACAACAAATACAAAAACTACTTTTTTTTTTTTTTTTTTTTTTAAGGCCAAATCTCACTTTGATATTCTAGATGATAAATCTACATATTGCTATTTGTCAATTTTCCGTCCCGAATTTGTGTTGAGCTTCCAATTTTGTCCTAAATTTTAATTATAGCCAATTTTCCCCTACCCCAGGACGTTAATTATTGGAATTTTCATGTAATTTTCTATCTATTTTGGTCATATGGCAAATGTTTGAGGGTAATAAAGTAATTTTATCCTTCTTGTGGACAACATATTATTTTCTTCTTCTTCTTCTCTTCCACTAGTTGACTCCGTACACTTTATGTTTGAATTATTCATGGAAGTTTAATTAGCAGTTACAAAGTATTGGCTTTGCACCCAATTTAACCAAACAAGAATATGTTTTTGCCCTTATATAGTTGGCATAGGTTATCCACGTGACTAATTGAAAAATTAGATGAAAATTTTCAAAATCTAACATCAAAGGAAAATTGACTATTTATAAAAGTTCAAGAGATAATCGGCTAATATTAAAACTCAATGGAGAAATTGGTGCTACACAAGTTCGCATAAATCAACAATTAGGTCATATATGTATATATATTTCTTTTCTGAAAGGAAACGATTTCATTAGAACTTCAAATCAAGTAAAGCTAACTTGAAGGAGGGCATCCTGAAGAAATGCAGGAGGGACCTCACTCCAAAGTAATATTATATATGATTCTGTGTATATTTGTAGCCAATCCCATAAATTAGTATAAGAGTGAGTTTGTCTATGTTAAATGTGACGCAACGTTTCCTTGGAGGAATGGTTATGAACGGGGTCACTGTGTCTGTGTCTGTAGAAAGAAGTTTGTCTTTGTTAAAAGTTTTCTTGAAGTCAACTCCTCGCATCTTTGAAGTCTGAATAGTGAATCAAATTGGCCACCATATGCAACTCCGATGCCAGCTACTGCCTCTCATCCGATTAGATGAGTTCCGTAGCCTCGCTGCCGGCGCCACTATGTTGTATTGGGCGTTTTAAAATTTAAAAATAAAGGAATAGAAGGTGTTGTAATAGCCATATATAATCAAGTGTAGCGTTCCAAATAGCATAAATTTCGTACATATTTTGGGATTCTCCGTGGATTTCCAACGCTTTATCATTCCCATCGCTGCGCCATGGTGCGCTGGTATACCTTGAGAGTGACAAATAACAGCAAGCTAAGATAATTCGAAATATTGAGAGAGAGAGAGAGAGAGAGAGAGATTACGAACCTGTCTATTACTGCCTGGTTCTCCATATCTGGATCCATAATAACTTAAATCTATATGGACTCAATGACCTTGATGATGAGTAATAAAGATTACCTAATAAATAGCTACGACGAGGTTTTCAGTTTACTAGGTCGAGAGAGACTAGCATGCAGAGAGCTAGCATTTGGGTTGAGTGGCGGAAGCTGAAGCTGAAGCTGCTAGCTGCATTGCCATTTTATTTAATAAAATTCAAGTTTGTCTTTTTATATGACGTAGGTTTTTAATATGACGTAAGTCATTTTATAATATACACTTCACTTGAAAGTGAGAGGTTTTAGATTCGAAACTCTTGAATGGCGAATTCGATACCAAATTAGGTTGCCCATTATGTGGCTTAACCATACTCCCCATCCTCTTAGTGTAAAAATATCGATGTATTAAAAAAAATAGTTTAGTGGATAAGATCCACCAACACATTTGAGACTCACTTTTATTAGATTATCTTCAATCTTTGGATTAAAACCTAAAATTTTTAACCCATAAACAAATTTTCTTCTCCAAACCTTTTGGGTTAAATTTTTAGCCCGAGATTTGGATAATTTTTTTTCTAAAGTAACGTTTAAAAAAAAATTATGTAGACTATCCAAATTTAATTTTATAAATATTTTAACCTAAAAATATTTATATTCCGATAATATTGAAAAATCACTAAACCGACACCATGAAACTCGTGGAACATTGCGAAAGTATATGAAACACATAAATATTTTTTTTTAATTACTTTAGCCGTTGGATTTAAATTTGGACCGTTATATATATATATATATATATATATATATTTTACCGTTGAATTTGATCAAATTAGATTTTAACCGTTGGATTCAATGAATTTATAAATATATATATATATAGTGGACCAACCCCACTAACCCAGGGTGAATCCTGGGCTAAATTTGGCCCATAAATGAGTTTTGAGTTTTAACTCATATTTGCCCCAAAGGTTGAAGCAAATTAGGGTAAGTTTAAAACCTAAAATTTAAGTATTACCCCAAGGGTTGGAGTACGTCTTACAAAAATTATACAAATTTATATTACAATAAGAAACCCAAATTCGTAACCAGTGGAATAATGAGAGGCCCAACCCATCTCAAGAGACATTGCAAGCAAAACATGAGAAGAGGGAGAAAAACAACACACACAAGTGCGACTTCATAACTACGTAGCATTGAATACTACGTGTGTTTTGGCCATTAGATTCAACTTTCATAATTATTAGATCTTTTATTTCAATCCTGAACTGTAAATGAAGGGGCCAATTAATATCTGGTGCATCACCCTCTTGCACTCAAGTCGAACTCAAGCCATAAAGTATTTTTAATGAAGTATTGTTCAAAAGTAGCTTTAATAAGTTAGGCCATAAAGCATTGTTCATAAATTAAAAAAAAAAAAAATTGTCATGATTAAGAGTAGCTTTATAAAGTAGTTGACAACGGTTTCACTTGTAAATGATGAGACTAAACTCGCATCATTTAATTGGTGTCAAAAAGTTAGACCATAGTAAAGTAATGGTATTTCTCTTCAGTAGTAAGATGTCTTGAGTTTGAATCTTGTGAATAACAAGTTCGTAACCAATTTATTTTCCAACCCGGTACACGATATGAGATTGCCAACAAGTGGATGCAAGTATAAGTTTCTTTAGGTGGACATGCAAATAGGTAGGTAGACTTTGCTAGGCGAACAAGTAGGCTCCTCTACAACAGACAGGCGGGCAAGCAAATTCCAGATATATGGTAGATGAATGTAGATTGGGATGGCAGATGGTAGGTAGTTTCAGGCAGGCAGATGATGAAGTATGTGCCCTGTCACTAAACGGACGAGATTTCTATATTCCAACTAGAGTCATGCTTTCCTAAGGTACTCATTTTGAGGACCCATGAGAACCAAATGTATGTTAATTAAAAGATTATATTAGTTTAGATTCAAATGCTTAAAATATTTGACAATTTAATAAACCCAAACAAAGAAATGAGTTTTCTAATAGTTCATAGATTTTATGTTAGATTTGGTTTATTAAGTTGTTAAATATTTTAAATCTTTAGATTTAAACTAATATAATATTGTAGATAATATGCATTGGTTGTCCTTAAAATAAAGATCATAGAAGAGTAAGACTGATTCGAACTATATCAACAAACAAACATATAGAAACTTGGACAACAATCAATGGAGTGGACTGGTAGGTATCGCTCTGGGAAACAGACTTGCAAGTCGAAACAAGAAACTTTTCTTATGTTCTTCCATGTGGGCCTCAAACCCAATTAGTGGCCCAATTTTTTAATTTTCCCTTTTCTACTTAGTGGTTTCTTTGTCATGATAAGTTTTGGCATAATCTTGAATTTTAAATTAACTTGAATATACTTTGAATGGCTCAGAATAAAAGGAGGGTACAAGACTGAAGGGGAGAAAATTCGAATCCTTACAATAGTAACACATAATTATTGAATCTCGTTATTCTATATTCAAAGAAATTTTAGAATATATTTTCTAATTTTTATCACTTCTTGGAGCCAAATAGTGTAGATGCACTATGAAAGCATGAAGGTTTATTTGTTAGAACTCAAATCCTCTCCGGATCCAAAAAAACTAAATCTAAGGAACAAATGATATGTGCCTTTGAAATTTGATCCAACAGCTACAAACAGGGGACTCTCTAAAAGTTTTAATAATTTTAGCCGTTTGATCAATTTCAATAGCCCTGATCATTTGATACTTATGCTCAATTTTTTTGAGTCTGAAAAGGATCGAGGTTCTATTTGTTAATTATTAAGAGGTTCAAGTTAACCCGCCAACGTGAAAAACGTGAATTATTTGAGGGGCTCAGTGTAACCCTCTAACGTGGAAAATGAAGCAAAGGTGTTGATCACGTTGGAATAGCTAGATATCTTTTCGTGCTTTTCTGGGTTAGTGGGATGTGTAGGATTTGGACAGAAGTTGCGCTTTATGTCTTGTTATAAATCTCTGTCGGACCAACAACGTTTTTAACAGTTTGGTCTGTTTCCTTGCTTGGTTTATAGCCTTTTCCTGGGTTGTGCCTCCTTTGTTGTTCTCGACAGGGTTTTGCCCTTTTTAATACATTCTCCCTTCGGACCAAAAAAAGAAAGTTGGAGTATCTACTAGCTAGGTCATAGGAATATTTTTGGTCCATCCTTAAATGATGGTTATGTACACTACCCTTTTTTATTATTGGTGGATTAATTTAAATCTCGAGTATGTGTAAAAGATAGACATAAATATTAAAATTTAAACTCGTCCAATGATAATAAGTAGGTAGTAAGCATTACAACGACTTGAAAGTGATGAGTAAAAATGCACCCAACTAATATCGGCGTGTGACACATGTGTGGGACCCACTAACCTAACTATTTATGAATTTGGATTCTTTTCGCATGTTTTTTTTCTTCAAAACTATACAAAGCTTGCCACTTAGTGTTACAGTCTAATGCTAATTATTTTCACTTGTAAGTGAGAGGTCTTAGGTTAGATTCTCATCAAAGGAGAATTTGAACACATTATTGCTAATCCATTGTGAGGCTTAGGCCACTCCCGACTCCCCACCTCGAAGAGCAACTCTGCCAAATGACGCAATGCTAACGTCATGATGACGTCAACCACTATTAAAAGGTTAAAACAAAAAATAATTAAAAATACAAAAAAAAAAATTATTCAAAATTAATTAAAAATACAAAAAATACCGAGGCAATAAATCCAATAAATATCTAACTATGTTCTTACACCTTACATCATATTTCAATATTTTCAAATACTTTCAACTAATTTTTTTTTATGATCCGAAATTATATATAAAATTATCTTTTTATATTATTTATAACAAAAAAAATAATATTTTAATATTGTCTGGGTTATTTACTTTAGAGGTAGAGATGCACTTACACAATTACTCTTCACTAAGAGGATTGAGTTGCCTATAGGCCATGAGAGTTATCAACGCTGAAACTGCTCTTGGTATAGTTACTATCGTTTGTTAAAAAAATAAATAAATAAAATTAAAAAAAAAAAACACTATACAAGGCTTTTAATCACAATATCCCCCCCCCCCCCCCCCCAAAAAAAAAAAAACACAACATTATACAAGGCGTTTAATCATAGCCTTTGAAATTCATCTGATGGCCCTCAATCTGCCACATAATATTAATAATTCCAAATTTACTTGGTTTAATTTTTATCACCCCTTCACCACTGCCCATGATTGTCCACTTAGAATTTAGTGCCATGGTTTCCTTCCTGTTATTTTCCCTCCCTCTTCTCACTAACCTGTCCACGGAAGAGGACCTAACTCCGTTAAATCATTATCCAACGGAGCCATGGATAATTCCTTCATACCAAGAAGGTTTTTTGTTTTTTTTAGAAAATGAAAGCTTAAATAACAGAACCTTTAGGACAACCAGTACACATAACGTCAAAGTGCAAGGCATTTTTCACAATCGCAGACATAATATTAAACCAAAGGGGATCTCGGAATTTCAATAATTTTTTGGGTGGTGCTATTTACATACTTATTTTTAGGTCATCTCCAACCGAAGAGTCCAATGGGTTAGAGGGCCAAAAATCGTCTCTAACTGAGAGTTAGGCCAAATGGCTCATAGGCCCCACGGGACAAAAAAGGGCCAATCGGCTGGCCCAATCCAGCCAGCCCCAGGCCGGGATGGATTTTTCATTATTAATACATTTTCTGTCGGATATATCCGACAATATTGTCCTCTTTTTTATTTTAATTTGTTGGGCCAAATTTTTATATATATATATTTTTTTTAATTCCCTTTTTTTTCTTATAAATACCTAAGTTATTCCTACATTATTTTTCACATAATTTTCACCCCTTTTAAATTTAAATTGTTGTAGTTTTTAAATTTAAATAATAAATTATGTTTGGCCCTTTAGCCCTCGGTTGGAGACGGTTTTTTGTCACAAGGCTAAAACGAGCCCTACGGCTCTTTGGCCCTCGATTGGAGATGGAGGCAAATATGACCATGTACTGTTCATTAAAACATTAAGGTCATCTCCAACCCTCCAAGAAATTAATATTTTAATGAACAGTACATGGTCATATTTGCCTCCGTCTCCAACCAATGGCCAAAAAGCCATAGGGCTCGTAGCTACTCCTGTTAACATATTAGCCCACCATAATAAAAACAGGTCAATGCAAGTTAGATTCATTAGGTCTGGTGAAACTATTAGTCGGTATATCCATAGAGTATTGTGTGCGTTGCTCAATTTGCAAGACGTGTTGTTTGCAAAACCAACCGCTATCCTAGAGGATTGCATGGAATCGAGATGGAAATGCTTTAAGGTAAGCATCATAGTAAAATCATTAATAACAAAATTATTTGTAGTTGGTAATTAATATAAGTTTTTCTTTTGTCTAGGGTTGCTTAGGAGCGCTAAATGGAACATACATAGAGGTCACTGTGCCTGAGGTCAATAGACCAAGATATAGAACAAGGAAGGGTCATATAGCAACTAATGTGTTAGGTGTATGCACACATGACCTCAAATTCGTATATGTGTTATCCGATTGGAAGGGATCAGCTACTGATTCGAGAGTTCTTGGTGACGCTGTTACTAGAGCTAATGGCCTCAAGGTCCCAACCGGTAAGATAGACAAGTACCTAGTATTCTTCCTTACCTTTGTTTGCCAACAACTAAAATTTATTATCAACTAATATAGGTACATACTATTTGGTTGATTCCGGATATTCGAATGGTAAGGGTTTTCTGGCACCGTATAAAGGCACTAGATACCATTTGCAAGAGTGGGAAGACAATTCACGTGCACCTAGGAATCATGAAGAATATTTTAATACGAAACACTCACGTGCTATGAATGTCATTAAGAGATGTTTTGGCCTCCTCAAAAGACGTTGGGCTATCTTGCGAAGTCCTTCCTACTGTCCAATCAACATTCAGGGACGAATGATCACCACATGTAGTTTACTTCATAATTTTATCAGAATGTATATAGTGGTTGATCCTGAGGAAAATGCAAGGCTTGCATTTGATGAATTGCCTATAGGGGAAGATTTACCAGAAGTATTAGCCTACATTGAAACCGTTGAGTCAAGTCAGACATGGACTCAATGGAGGGATGATTATGCAAGAGAAATATATGATGAGTGGAGAGGAAGGAGGGCTTGAAAATTGGTTGACATGGTAGTTGTTGTAATTGTCTTTTATTGTTTGATAACATTTTATTGAGATGATTGTTTTTTATTGTTTGAAGACTATTAAGATGTTTGTTTTTTATAACTCAAATTATCAGTAAGAAGAAAATACTAACAATAAAGTAAAAGACAGAGAATAAACATTTAGCAAAATAACTTGCAGCAAACTTATTCAAGGGCCTTTTCATTTCTTCATATTGTAGAATCAAGCATATGAATATAAAAGACAAAAAAAACACTGGTTACAATGGCCTTTTCATTTCTTCGTTTTAGTCCCTTCTTACTTGCCGTAAGTTGTCTTACTAGCTAATACTGATGCTGCATATGAAAACCAAAGAGTTGCAATACTGCCCAAAACAACAGTGAAAAAAAACATATATATTGTTCACTGGATTACCTTTTCCACTATGAAGTAATTTAGCTTTGTAAAAAGCTGTAGGCAAATATTAACTTAATTGCATCATGTTTGCTCCACTAACAATATGTTTCTTTGTTTTACATATGTAATATTATGGCTTCTTTGATAGATTATATGGCCACCTCACATAATTGGAATGATCAAGACGAGGATGTACTGCTTACCATCCTCGAGGAGATGGTAGTTGATGGTGTTAGGTGTGAGACCGGCAGTTTTAAGGCTGGTATATTTGTAATGGTTGCCACCAAGATGAGGGAGATGATTCCGGGCATTAATATAAAGCCAAAGCATATACAAAACAAGCTGAAACATCTAAAAGAAAAGTATTCCTCTACATATGACATGATAAATACCTCTGGATTTGGTTGGGATGACCAAAAAAAATGTGTTGTTGTGGATAGTGACAATGTACTTCAGCTGTGGGTGAAGGTACATTTTGTTTCGTATTCTTTTTCAATTAGTTGCTTTAAAAGTCATAACTTTGATTTCTTTGAGTTCTTATTGTAGAAATATCCTAATGCATCTTACAAACCAAATAAGCCATTTCCATTGTATCCACGCTTGTGTACGGTGTTTGGGAGATATCGAGCCACATGTAGTATGGTTGAATCAGCAGCAGATGCAATCGAAAACATGGGATTGGAAATTGAGGATGGCGATGAGACATTCGAGATGCCTCCGACTTCACCTACCTCATCTCCTTCTATTGGTACATCCAGTGCATCTTAACCTATTAGGAAGAGGATGAGGAATAAGAATGATGCTGATGCAAATATTTTAGTTGTTATCCGTGAAGGTTGGGATAAAGCAGTTACTGAAATGAAGAATTTAGGTGAAAGTTTTACTTTGAGAGAAACGAAAGCCAGGTTACCTTTTCAGCTTTAGGCCATGGGTCTCCCATATGATCAGGTGCTGAGAATTTCAATGAAATTAGTGAAAGATACTGATATGATGAGTATTTGGTGTACCCTGGATGACTCTCATGAGGCAGATTTCATTGAAATCTATATGGATGGCATTTGAGCATTAGGGGGTTTAGTATGATATGAATTACATCAACTTCTGGGGTTTAGTAAGACATTATCTTTTATTTTATTTTTCTGAAGTCAGGACGAATGTTTAATTTGGGATTTCATGTTTAAGTTTTGAATATTTCATGTTTATTGCTTTAGCAAGATAATATCATTAAACTTATATAGTTTTCATCCTTGCATGACAACCAATGCCATAGACATCCAATTGTCTCACAGCTCAACTTATAATATACATATTATTTGACACAATTTGCATTTCAATGTGATGACGAAGAGATGAAAGCAGATTGTGTCAACGATTTCAACATAGCCATTGCATCAACGGTTGTTCTACCATGCCAACCTCTTCATATGTAATTCATCACATATACATAACCATATACATATTGTGGCTACACTACCATGTGCCAAGTGCCAAGCCAATGGCATGCTCTTACCCAATTATTATTTTTTAAATCACATAAAATTAATTGACGTATTATCCCACTAAATTAATTATATGAATAACAAAGTACAAATACATGTAGCTTATTTTCTGTTGTACAAGATACGAAATATGAACTCATCCAAGTATAGTGTACAAAATATATCCTAAATAAGCAGCAGCAAGAAGAAGAAAAAGAAAAAAAAAAAAAAAAGTTTCGTCCCATCCTAAACATTGTACCAAACAACAAACGGAACAGGGGTAAGTTAGTCATTTTAATGTTTTGGATCCATTCCGTCCTGTGCTTACCAAACGCAAAACGAAACAACTTTCTCGTTCTGTCCTGCACATACCAAATATCACATGGAACCACTATTCCGCCTCGTCCTGTCCCGTCCCATTCCGTCCCGTCTGCAACTGAGGGTCAAAGGGTCATAGGGCTCGTTTTAGCTTTGTCACAAAAAACCTTCTCCAACCGATGGCCAAAGGGCCAAACATAATTTATTATTTAAAAACTATAACTTAAATTCAACTCCAACGACTAAGTGATGTCAGCTAGCCATTGGTAGCTGACATCATGCTGACGTCAGCTAGTCATTGGATTTGACATCAGCATGACGTCAGCTAGCCATTGGTACCTACAACAGGATATTATTGCACATCTTTGGGCCAAAAGAAGCATGGAGTAGGCGTTTAAGTTTTATGTTGTTAAATGTTCTTAAAAATATTGTTTAAGTTTCATGTTGTTAAATGTTTTTTCATGTTGTATAATTTGTATGTTGGTTAATGTTATTTAATATTGTTTCATATTGTTTAATGTTGTTTCATTTTACTTAATTTAATTTAATGTTGTATAATGGCTTAGGAAATTATAAGAAAAATATATAATTTAAAAAAAATATGAAACAAATTTTGGGGAATAGAAGTTATAGGAAACATTTTGTAAATAAATAATAATAATAAAACTGTAAAAAAAAAAAAAAAAAAAATCAAATGCAACGGTTAGCTGACGTCAGCTAGCTGTTGATTTTTTTGGCCAGCCTCGGGCATGCAGCCAGCCCTCCAGCCCTTTCAGATTCTGTGGGGCCCTCTCAGATTCCACGAACCCTCTGGATTAGCCTTTGGTTGGAGACGATTTTTTGGCTAGCTTTTGGCCCTTTGGACCCTTTGGTTGGAGATGGTCTAATATCTTGGAGGGCCAGAACAAGTTCTTTGGCCAGTCTTCGGTTGAAGATGGTCTTATTTCTCGCAAATTTTTATAATTCTCAATTATCGGATCAAATGAATTAAAGAAAATCAATAAGGATATGTAGATATCATTACCCTTATGTTTTCATTTTTATGTTTTGATTAATTTCATCATTGACGACTTGATTTGGTGGATAAAGTATTGGTTAACGACTCAACTTTTATTTTTTTGGAAACAATTGATGACCTGACTTAAATAGTTACTAGCATATGGGCACACATAAAGTGTGGAAGAAAATTTTGTATTTTAGTTTTTGAAATAGAATGAGAGAAGAAGAGAGTGATAGAGGATGTGGGAGTGAGAAATTTTATTTTTTTATTTTTTATTAGAAATATGTTAGGATTACATGTAGGTGAGGCTTTAAAAAAACAACAAAATTTAGTTGTGTGAAATTACATTTCTGCCTCATATTTCTTATTCATGTTATGTTTTAATTAGAAGGTTAAATTGATAATTTCATAAGATTTTGATTGACAATGAGTATTTTATAAATTAGTAAAGATTATATGGATAATACTTGGGTACTAAATGTTCAGTACCCAAAATTTATTGACCTCCAATAAAACAAAGACACCTGTCCAATTTCAAGTCTCGAATCACACAACCAAACTCTCCTATTCCTGCAAACCAGACATCCTTCTTCTCCTTCTCCCTCCCCAGAATTCGCTCCAGCAAAAAGCATTGCAAATTGTTTCAAAAAAGCTATCGCCCATCTAACTGAACTCATACCATTTATTTTTATAAAAAGGAGATCCATGCTCTTCCTTGAGGTTCCTCCTCACGCACCTATTGTAACCACTATGGAGAAGAACAAGAGGAGTAATGATATTCTTACCATATTTTTGTACCACATTTTCGTAGCATCTTAAGTAGCATTTGATATGGAGAATCACATCATTTGAAATAATCAGATTTTTAAATTTAATTTATTATTTAATAAACTAATAATTAAGAAAAATTAATTAATTAAATAATTATTGTAATATACGATAAGTCTTTCTCCTTCTTTTTCTTGAGTTTTGCAAATTTTTCAAATAATATAACTGTTCACATCAGATATCATCTAAAATTATATAAAAATATGGTATGAATAACATTATTTGAAGAAAAATGTTTCGTTTGCAGAATGACTGAACAAGGTATGTTTGTTGTATGGTAAGGGACTTGAAAATGGACATGTGTCTTCATTTTATTGGTATATTAGTAGGTCAGTAAATGTTGGGCACTGAACAATCAGTACCCAAGAATATTCTTATTATATTGCTATATATAACGTAGAAAATTGCTCGTTTGATCCAAACGAGCGTATAATGGTATAAGCCAATATTTTGTCTGATGTTAATTTGATGTTTTTGTCCCTCGTGGAGAAAATTGCTTGGCTTTTCCCTCAATTGGGCAATCAAACAATGAGTCTCAAAATTTGTTGCACTCGTGCTCTAAAAGTTCCTGTTTAGAGCAGTTTAAATCTTGCTTAAGTGTTTGGTCATCGTTATGATTAATCTTTAAGTATTTTTAAAAAAGTAAAGAGCACCTAGACTTGATTTAGACATGGTAATCGTGTTGTGTTTATCTTGTTCGTGTTGTTTTCGTAACATATCAGATAACTTAAAGGATCATGTCGTGTCAAACTCGTTAAAATGAACAAAAAATATAACCCAAGCCGAATTCTACCCGTTAAAATTAACAGATAATATAACACGACCCGTTATTGACTTGATATTCTCACTTTAAGATCCATGGCACCTTGTATTTGGCCATTTCATGTAAAAGAGGAGGGAATCTTGATATGCCAGAGACTTAAGAAAATCATTCCCGCCCAACTCTGCTGCCAAACGGTTGGAATATGCTGAGGAACAGTTTGCATTCTTGTGCAACTCTTCAACAGATAAACTCTTTGGATTAATCTTATTTTCCACTATTATCACATATATTTAATTTTGTAAATTTGTCATTTGAGATAAGTGTATCTTGTAACTGATTGATTGATGTAAAGCTTGATACATACAACACGTACACTCACTCATGGTTAACTGAGTTGATTTGATCATGCACAAAGCCATTTATTCTCTCACTGCAAAATGTTTAAGTCAAACTAAAGACTAAAGTGAATTACAATTCGAGTTAGTCAAACCTCACCTCTTGAACAGTAATACGGCCGTTGCTGTGCAAACAACATTCCCCTCTTTTTCTTCCTTTCCATTCTCTCCTTTTCATCCTCCCTTCAAATAAATTCCCAACTTAAAACTACAAACTGGAAGTATCGGGTTCGAAACCCACTGCTTGTGTGAAAGCCAAACTTGTGAGAAATGCGTGTGTGAGTCTTATCGGCCCTCGGAAAAAACTGTGGCTTGCCACTAGTTGTCTCAGTTGTTTAAAAATTACTTTTGGTCGACTATTACACATGAAAGGTTAAATGGATTGGCAATCTTGTGCATTGAGAAAGTAGTTGTAAAGGCTTGATTTTGAACACTTGTAGTTGACTTAATTACTTAAACCACTTGTGCTAATGTCTTCTTCTTGTTTGATTTTCAAAACATATCTAACATCAAGCACTATGTATATAAGGTTTAGATTACACATGATCAATACAAAAACAGAGAAACCCTACCCTGGCTAAATATCAACAATATTGTTTCCAGGCCAGAGCTACACAAAATGTACCCAGCTAGAGTTGTGTATGGAACTCTTGGCCATAATTTGAGCGTCTCCACTTTGACCTCTCTCAAGATACTAATTGCCTACTGTCAATGGCAAGCTCTCACCATTGACATCCGCTATTCTAGCCGGGGACAAGGCGAGCGCATTGGTATACACACGACGGATGGTAGCAAGTGCCACCTCTTCAGGACTGTTACATTGCACAATTCTCAATATGTTTTGCATCTGGAGACTACAGTTTCCAAGTCCTGGGACATGAGCACAAATGCTTCTACTTTTGTCCGTTTTGACATGTTTGCTGGAGACTAGAAATTCGGTGAAACAGTTTGCCCAATCGACAAGTTCTTCCTTGTAAAAGTGACCTTTCCCGAGGGGCTTGATGGCCATTGATGAGATTCTTTGCCCACCATGACTATCACTTGACGACGCATAGTTTCACATTGTCCCTTTGATAATGAACAGCATGCAATCGAGTGGATCATCCCTTCGACAAAATGAAATTGTTCTCACTGTATATCACTGGCTTTAGATAGTCGCATATGAACGTCAACACCTTTTCATCCGTCTTTAAGCATATTCATCTATAATAATAACACATGTGCGTGCACGTAGAAACATATATCATCAGAACAATATTGCAGTGAAAATGGATGCAATTAATAGAAGGTGAGAGATTGAGTTTTGAAGAACATACCGTTCTAAGTGTATCCATCAAAAGATAGCGTTTTACAGATCTTCTGGTATGCCAGGGAAGAATAAGGAATGGATTGTGGACATCATCTTTGTCTTTTTTCAATGGTTGCACTAGGCTATTCATGATTTCGTTCTGGATATCATCTGGGAAATTATTTTCATGTATCCACTTGCATACATCTAGCTTCTTCATCCGAATCTTCTGCCTTATCATCTCTTTTTGCATCTTTTTTTTTTTTCTCATCCCCTTGTCTCTTAAAACTTCCTCTATTGTTATAGCTCTTTGTCTCATCTCTTCTGTTTTTGTAGCTTCCATATGCATAAAAGTCTGACTCGCCACAAATGAAACAATTACGTAATATAATCAGAACAGTCTCCGCAGTCCCAACTCCCAAACATGGAAAAATTGTTGAAAGTTAATGTATAGAGAGATTCAATATACCAACCTGCACATTTCCAATGTGAATATAAACAGTAGCAAGCCAACTAGAGAGAGAGAGAGAGAGATACCTGAATGGCTAATTTTAGGAGGCTTTCAGTTTACAAGGTAGATCAAGTAGAGAGAGCGCATTCGAGTGGCAAAAACTGAAGCAAATAGCTACATGTTTCATGCTAATGACGATGTTATAATCCAGAAAATCCCTTTTCGAATACAAATCAAAGTTCTACTTGTTAATGTAGAATTAGTGTTTCGTTTAGACGAGCTACGAGCTGTTTAAGTTCCTTTATCATAATGGCAGGTAGTAGCATTGACCAAGGTTGTTAATCTTCTTCTCTTCCAAGTCCCAAATCTTTTTGTAATATGTTTGTTGTCTTACTAAACCAAATTATGCAAATCTTACAAATTAAACATGACCGAGTCGGGAATCGGATTGAACTGGCATTTGATGAAGACATTCTCTACACCTGTTTGGATTCACATATCTCCACCAAGAACATATACGAGCATATGATAATCCAACTCGTTAACATATGATAATTAATCCAAGTCCAAGTCGTGAACATATAATAATTGATCCAAGTCCGAGTCGTTAACATATGGTAATTAATCACTAATCAGAACACGCAAACAACTAATTTATTGTTGCTGTGAAAATGAAAGTTGCAGGAAAATTAGTTTGATTAATATTCCGCTCATAACAATTAAAAGTCAGACCTCGCGTCAATGTCGGGGATTTCAGTGTTGGCGTTGGTTTCGTGGTTCCCTCGATGAGCGGCACACACGGCGGCAGACATAGTAAGTCCGCTGCATGATCGAACGAGGACTAGAACCTACGTTTCCAAGAACGACCGCCATTTTTGTTGATTTTTGAGCCGCTGCTTCGACTGGAGGACGACGAGCACTGTTTGCTTTCGTCTTCCCGCTTCATCTCATCCAGCTCTGCGTGTGTTCTTTTTTCTTTTCTGGGTTGGGGCAGTCGTTGTCCCTTTGTAAAAAAAGGTAACAATCTGTGACTCTAGGGCCCGTTAAATGGGCCTATATGTACAAAATGACTTAATGGCCCAAACCTTGCTAGGTGACTAGATTTCCACACACCAAATGATGGAAGAATTGGGGAAGAGAATTCGAACACGGAGTCTCGAGTTTGGGGATAAGATAAATATTTTTAATCACTTGAACAACAAGTTTCTTGAGCCAACGGACAAGATTCTTGAGCTAAATGATAATCACATATTTTTGTAATTTTTCATTACTCTATTTAATCTTGTGCGTTGTTTTCTTTCCGAATTAGAGTCAAATTTTTCTTGCAAGTTGCTCTGCTTGACTAGGTATTCTTAAAAGAATAATCGAAAGGTGGCTTCTTGGTCTTTCCTTCCTTTCTTTTTTCTTTTTTCTTTTTTTTTTTTTGGAAAAAAAAAAACAATATTATCTATACTAAGGAAGCAGGGGTGGGCTTAGCCTCACAATAATGTAGTTCAATTTCACATTTGGCGAGAATCGAACATAAAACCTCTGCATTATCATCACAATTAATCTCTAAGTGTTTAAAAATGAAGAAAAGGCATCTAGGCCTGCCTAGTTGTCTGCCTTAGACCTGGCGATCGTATTGTGCTTGTTGTGTTCATAATATACTCGATATCTTAACGGATCGTGACATGTCAAACTCGTTCAAATGAACAGGTAATATAATCCAACCGAAACTCAACCCGTTAAAATTAACAGGTAATATTAGCCACCTGTTACTGACTTCGTATCCCCACTTTAAGATCCATGGCACCTTGTATTTCGCCATGAAATTTATAAGAAGAGGGAATCTTGATAAGCCAGAGACTTTCGAAATCATTCCCGCCCAACTCTACTGCCAAACATTTGGAATATGCTGAGGAACGTTTTGCATTCTTCTACAACTCTTCAACTGATAAACACTTTGGATTAATCTTATTTTGCACTATTATCACATGTATTCAATTTTGTAAATTTGTTATTTGAGATAACTCTGTCTTCTAACTGATTGACGTAAAGAATGACTGAACAAGATCCTTACCAGGAATGAGGATTTCATTCATTGGGTTGGAATACATATACAACTGTGTTACTATAATCAGGGATTACAATCAAGTAAATATTATGTAAAAAATAAACTACTATCAATTACAATCAAATCATATATTCAGCTTCTAATCTATCCCTGACTTTGTGGGATAGGGTTGATGTTGGTACTTGGTTGCATAAGGTAAGAACAAAATGGCAGAAGCAATGGTATAAGTTAATTTCACTAGTCATAACCACAGAAGCAAAACTTTCAACAACTCTTAGATTTATTAACATGTCGAAACAATTCCAACGAGATGTGGATCCGAAAAATGCCCAATATTATTGGATTGTTGAACTTGTACGAGATGTTATTTTTATTTAAAATCCATCACTAAAACACTTGCAGTTGACTGAATTACTTAAACCACTTGTGCTAATGTCTTGTTATTGTTTGCTTCCCAGAACATATCTAACATCAAGCACTCTATATATATAAGGTTTAGATTGCACATGATCGAATATATAAACATAGAAACGCTACCCTGGCTAAATATCAACAATATTGATTCGCGGCCAGAGCTATACAGTATGTACTCAGCTAGAATTGTGTATTGAACTCTTGGCCGTAATTTGAGCGTCTCGACTTTGACGTTTCTGAATATACTAATTACCTGCTGTCGATGGCAAGTTCTCACCATTGACATCCGCTATTCCAGCCGGGGAGAGGGGCAGGCGTCGCTGTGCCTTGGTATGGAAATGATGGATGGTAGCAAATGCCACCTCTTCAGGATTGTTACATTCCCAATATGGTTTGCATCTGGAGACTACAGTTTCCAAGTCCTGGGACGAGCACAAACGCTTCTACTTTTGTCCGAGTTTTAACGTGTTTGCTTGGGTATATATTAACAATCTGTGATAAACTTATATATGTTAATAATAAATGCGAATAAATATATTACAAAGAATAAACAAAATGAAATAATATTAAGTAGATAAACAGAAGATCGAGGCTTGCGTACCGCAATGTCCTTCAAACAAAAATTTTGTCTCTACTCAGTGCTTGTAGTTCTACGAACTTCTGCTTCATCAGGATTCAACGATCTAAATTAGAATTCCAGCACCGGAAAACTAGACTTATGGCGAATTTCTTTATGGTACTCTCAGTATGCTTGGTATATAGGGATTGATGATTTTCAGTGAATTGAATGATATTCAGATGCATGTATTTATGATGAGTATATGTTTGTTCGCAACAAACATGTTTTTGGGAGGCGACTGTTCAACACAAAGGGTGTGTTGCTCTATCTGTTTCTCAGATATTTTCATAAGCTCTCAGACTTCATCTGAAAAAATGAGTTTGTTCATATAAAAATTAATTTAATTAATTAAAGAATTTAATTTTCATAGCCCAAAGGCCCAAGGCCCATCGTTTGAAATTAATTATCAATTAATTAATACACCCCAAAGCCCAATCTCAAGATTTAGCCCAATTTTATTCTTTATGGTCCATCACTACAATCACTATTTATAAGGGACAAAGCCTTATAAAATAAGGAAACCTTTTGAAAATGATTATTGTGAAACAATGAAATTTCTACTCAAATTTTCTAACAGTGAAGACTTAACTTCGGTGAAACAGTTTGATGCCCAATCGAGAAGTTATTCCCCGTAAAAGTTACCTTTCCCGAGGGGCTCGATAGACATTGACGAGATTCCTTGCCCAGCATGACCATCACTCGATGACTCGTAGGTCCACATTGTCCCTTTGATACTGAACAGCATGCAATCGAGTGGATGTTCTATTCGAAAAACGAAGTTGTTCTCACTGCACGTCACTGGCTTCAGATAGTCCCATATCAACGTCAACACTTTTTCATCCCTGTCCTTAAGCATATTTACTTACACAATAACGCATGAGCGCGCGCGCAGACATATATCATCAGAAAAACATTGCAGTGAAAATGGATCGCATTAATAGATGGAGAGAGATCGAGTTTTGAAGAACATACTTTTCTAAGTGTATCCATGAAAAGAAAGCGTTTTATAGATCTCTTGCTTTGCCAAGAAAGAGTAAGGAATCAGTTGTGGACTTTAGCATCTGGGTTTTTTTACAATGTTTTCTCTATGCTATTCCTGATATCGTTCTTGATATCATCAGGCAATTTGTTGTGAAACATTGTTCAACTGTCAACTTTCAGTATTATCACGTCCTGGAACCAAATAGTATAGATGCACTGTGAAAGCATTATTGATTAATTATTGAGGGATTCAAGATGACCCACCAACATGGAAATGGATCTCCGGATCCTTTCTTCCTAATTCACCAAATCAGCGAATCAGTGCTGTTGAAATTTAATCAAACAGCTGAAGTTAATATAACTTTTAAAGTGAGTCGTGTTTGTAGCCGTTTAATCAAATTTCAACGGCACGAATTCTCCGATTTAGTAGATTAGGAGGAAAGAAATCCTGAGAGGATCCCCTTCCTTCGATTATGTCCTGTTAAAATCCCTTTTCGGACTAACCCTCTTTGATCAAAGTTTGGTCTTTTTTCTTGCTTTGTTTGTATTCCCTTCCTGGGGCTGGTGCTTTTTGGCCTTCTTTGTTGTTCTCGGCTGGATTTTACCCTTTTTAATAAATTCCCCTTTTCGACCATAAAAACGACACATGTGGCACGCATGTGTGGAACTCACAAGGCTAATTTATTTTCTGAATTTGGATCCTCTGCATGTTTTTTTTCCCTGTAACACCATACAAGGTTTTTAATCCTAGCCACTGAAATTCATCTGTTGGCTTTCAATTATGCCACGTAATTTAGTTTGAATTTTATGACCCCTTCACCACTGCCCACGACTGTCTGCATCACTTTGAATTCAGTGCCATGGTTATCCTCCGGTTCTTTTCCCTCCCTCTTCTCACTATCCTGTCGGCAGCTGAAGAGTTGAATCACCATCCAACGCAGACATGGAAATTCCTTCAAACCAAGAGCTTTTTTTTTTTCTCCTGAGAAAAAAAAAAAAGCTTAAATAATAGAATCCCTAGGACAACCAGTACACATAGCGTCGAAGTGTAAGGCATTTCTCACGCTTGCAGCCACAATATTAAACCAAAGGAGATATCGGAAATTCAGTTATTTTGGGGTGGTGCTATTTATATATATATATATATATATGTATATTTTTTTTTTTTTTATGTTTTAATTAAGAAAGGATGCTAGAACTGCCTAGGCGTCTGCATTAAACCTTGCGATCGTGTCGTGTTTATTTTGTTCATGTCGTTTTTATGACATACACGATATCTTTATAGGTTGTGTCATGTCATACTCGTTAAAATGAACGAGTTATATGAACCGACGCGAACTTGACCCGTTAAAATTAACATGTAATATGATCCGATCTGTTACTAACTATGTATCCCCACTTTAAGATCCATGGCACATGGCACCGTGTATTTGGCCATGAAATGTAAAAGAAAAGGAAATCTTGATAAGCCAGACTTTTGAAAACCATCCCGCCCAACTCTGCTGCCAAACAGTTCGAATGTGCTGAGGAACAGTCTGCATTCTTCTACAACTCTTCAACAGATACTCTTTGGTTTAATCTTATTTTCACTATTATCACATGTATTTAATTTTGTAAATTTGTTGTTTGAGATAAGTCTATCTTGTAACTGATTGATTGACGTAAAGCTATATATACATTATCCAACACGTACATTCACTCATGGTTAACTGAGTTCATGATTCACAAAGCCACTTATTCCTTCACTGCTACTGTCTTCTTTCACTGTATATTACAAATGTTTAATTCAAGCTAAAGACTAAAGTGAATTACCACTCGAGTTAGTCGAATGGTAAGGGTGAGTAGGGTGCTAGGTAGGAGTAAGTTAGGTTTAGGAGTAGACGAAGCAACGAAATTTAAAAGGCTCAAATAAATTGACAATTAAAAAGAAACTTACATGACTTGCAAGGATGTAAAGGAAAAAATTGAATGCTCCTTCGGCCCATATTCCAGTTTGTGGAAGGTTGTCAAAGAGGATAGGTGAACTCGGTAAATCCATGGAAGATATTGGGCAACAAGAACAAAATTTAGAGCCTTTTTATTTTCCAAATATCCAGGGCCTATCATCTTGAAGAAAACACCTACTACAAGCACCTGGGCAAAACAAACAGAGCTAGTTAAACCTATAGCTACTCATATATTTTACAAAAGACATTAGTAAGTTGTTATTACCGCTTAAAAAAAGTTACTCTGCACTTTAAACATTAAAATATAAGAGAGAAAAATAACTTGAAAGAGTGCATAACCATTTTTCTAGAGTTTTAATAACATCCAAAAATTGATCAAACTTCAAAGATCGAGAGCCACGACAATTTCCCGGCTACTGCCATTTCTCTTGAGTTGATAGATTTAATGGCCTGACGAGCGAATTCGATGAATAATATGCACTGCGAAAATGTGATCCGTGAGGAGTCGCAAAAGAAGAGTTACAGTCTTCACCTTTTTGTCCATTCCAAGGCACTTCTTGTCTTGATTGATGAATGGAATGTAAAAGAACAAAGGGTCAAGTGACACATGAAATTACAGATATTTTGTTCCACAGTGGGTTATTTGCAAGAAGTTGATCCACTTTAGGCCTCTTAAACTTTTTAGGTTTTTTAATTAAAATGATTCTTGAGATTTGCATAGTTTCTCACTTTAGTCCTTGAGATTTGAAATCAATATAAGTGGTCATGGTTTTATCCACCATCAATCATTATGTCATTTGTGAAAGTTTTGTTCATTAATGACCAAAATGATAAAAATACCCTCAATTTAATAAATAATGGGTAACAATGTTTTGACAAAAATTGAAGGTATTTTTGTCATTTATCCTTATTTAATGAATTTTTTAACGAAATTACCAAATGAAGATTTTTAACAAAATAATTAAAATAATTGATAGTGAACAAACTCAAGAACTACATCTATTGATTTCAAATCCTTAGGAGCTAAGTCAAACCTCATCTCTTGAATTTGACAAAAAAAAACCCCCACCTCTTGAACAGTGACAGGGCCATTCCTGAGTAAAGGGCGGGAAGGTCGACTGGTTAGGCCCGCATCAAAGGGGCCCCAATTTTTTTTATATATTGGTTATACATATATGAACAAAAAATGGAACATACATATATATATATATATATATATATTTAATATTAGCGTTAAAAATACAACTCAAGTATGGTAGAGGAGCTCAAATGAACAATATATTGACAGAATAAAAAAAAAGTTCATTATATCTCTTTACCAAAAGTATTGTGCAAACACCATTTCCCCTTTTTCTTTCCATTTCTCCTTCTCAATGTCCTTTCAAATAAGTTCCTCTAAAAAAACTAAGAAAAATAAGTGATTCGACTAAAGTTGTTAAAAAATTATTTTAAGTCAACTATGACACGTGAAATGTTAAATGGAAAGGTATTTGTAAAAGCTTGATTTTAAAAATATGTGCCTCATGATTTTGACACTAGAAATACTAGAAGAAGATTCTTATATATTTATTGTGGCCAAATTAATATGTTTTAAGCACAGAGAAGGGATAAAAATTTGTACATTTTATTTTCTTGTGAAAATAATGTGTAGGAAATAACCCCATTTGTTTATCGCCCTAGGCCATTAAAAACTCAAAAACTGCCTTGAAATAGTGAATTACCATACAGAACATCAAGCACGATATATAAGGTTTAGAGCTTTCCATGCCTAATAACTTAAACCTCATAACTGCAAATGTTTCAGACCATGACCAACATAAACATATCTTTGAGAGAAATGGTATTGTGGCTACCACTGCTTAATTATTGAAACGTACGGCTAATTATCAACCAGTAATAATATTATTTTGAGGCCAAAGCTTATACAAAATCTACGCAGCTAGGTTGTGTATGGAACTCTTGGCCATAAAGCGTCTATACTTCGACGTTTCTGAAGATACTAATTACTTGCTGCAGATGGCAAGGTCTTACTATTGTCATCCCCTATTTAAGCCAGGGACGGAGGCGGACGTCGTTGCGCCTTGGTATGGAAACGAAGAACAGCAGAAAGTGTCACCTTCTCCACCTCTTCAGGATTGTTACGATTATGTGGTCTGAGTAGAGAGACTACAGTTGCCAAGTCCTCGGCCATGAGCACAAATGCTTCTACTTTTGTCCGACTTTTGACATGTTTGCTGGAGACTGGAACTTCGGTGAAACAGTCTGATGCCCAATCGAGAAGCTCTTCCCCGTAAAAGTCACCTTCCCTGAGGAGCTTGATGGCCATTGATGAGATTCCTTGCCCAGCATGACTATCACTCGACGCGTAGGTCCACAATGTCCCTTTGATAACGAACAACATGCAATCGAGTGGATCTCCTGTTCGAAAAACGAAGCTGTTCTCAATGTACGTCGCTGGCTTTAGATATTCGCACATCTTCTTCCACACTTTTTCATCCATGTCTTTAAGCATTGGTATCTGTAGTATACATACACAGGTTAATCTATTGTACTCTTTAATTTGAACAGTAATTTTGTAATGAATGTAACATTAACCTAGTTTTAGTAATAACAATGTGATTCTGTGTTGTTAACTAACTTAGCATTATTGTATAACTATGGACTATAAACTTTAAGATTATAGTGCAATCTTATCATTATTGTAATTCAAACATCGAATGTTAACATCATTTTGTTTTAAAGCAATGTATTCCATAAATTAATGGTGAGAGATAGAGGTTGAGGAACATACTTTCTTAAGTGCTTTTTCAGCTTCCTGTTTTTTTTTACTTTGTCGTCTCATGTCCACTGTTTTTGTAGCTCCCATCAGTATAAAAGCCTGTCTCGCCACAAATCAAACAATTACTTAATATACTCGAAGAATGATCTCCACAGTCCCAACTCCCAAACACAAAAAAATTGTCGAAAGTTAATGTACAGAGAGACTTAATATACCAACCTCCACGTTTCCAATGAGATATACAAACAGTAGCAAGCCAATGACTGAAATGAGAATCGCAAACAAGTTTTCCAACACATATGTACTTGTGACCAGATTTGTCCCAAAATTACTGCAAAATATTAGACAATGTTGCCGAATTAGATAATCCCAAAAATTTTATTCGTTACATATTTTTCTGAAAATTGTTGGTTGCCAATGGATATATAATGTACCTTAGATTTCGCAAGCCCCACCAGAAAGAGTATACAAACTGCTTTCCGAACTCTTGATCTGGGTTTTCATTTTTAAGGGAATCGAGAAATATTCCAAAGTTAAATCGAGGTGAAGCACCATCTGGAGTATCCAACGGGCAACTATACTTTAGATATTCGGTCATATTTATTGCAGTAGAATTCACAGTAACCAAGCAAGTCTGGTTTAGAGGTCTGGTAGTTTGCGCACTATCGCAGTACAAAGTGTCCTCGCATTTACCAATACATTGTTTACAAGCCTCATACCAACATGATACCGCTCGTTGAATAGAAAAAAAGTACCAAAAAGCTCCGAGTACCTAAACCCATAACGTGCAAACAAAAAACTCTAGATATTAGTCTACCTGTTAGCATATAATTAATTAATCTAGAATTTTCTCGTAATTAACAAATGTAATATCAATGGTAATTAATTGATTTAGAACTTCTACCACATATGGGTTTTCTCAAAGCCTATATTTATTGTAAACATTATACATAATTAATCAAGAAGTTATATTTCTACCTAGTATCATTCCTCCACCAGAGTCTAGCAATCCAACCATATCATCTTTTTTGCAGGCAATAAAAAAAAAACTTACGGTCGTTCTCTTCTTGTAGGACTTTCTCACACCAACAATAAAAAATAAAAATAAAAAACAAATCACAGCAGCCTTTACTCCCTTATTGCAGTCTCACTCCCATAGTTTCTAGGGTTTTTGTCTTGATTCTTCTCCTTTCCTTAAGGTACCGTTTGGTACGTGGGACGGGAGGGAACATAGTGGGACAAGGTGTTCCGTCCCACATTTGGTGCGCCTAAAACGAGTGGAACGAGCTGTTCCACGGGACGAGTTTTGGGTGAATTTTCGTTCCACCTCACCCCCTTGGAACGACTCGTTCCACATCCGTGGAACACAAAATTATAACCTCTCCGTCTCCTTCTTCTTCCTCCTTGTTTCCATCCGAGGGCATCTTTGCTCCCGCTCCGTTCCGTTCTGTCCTGTCCCGTCCCGTCCCGTCCCATTTCGTTCCATCCCATCCCGTCTGCATACCAAACGATACCTAATGGCGTCTTCAACCTGTCATGTCTGAACTTCCTTCTTGCCTGAATTCTTCCAACACTATTTCAAATCTATGACTTAGGTACTGATTTCTTGCTTTTTCAAGGTGCAAGGATGGGTTTGTTCTTTGTCCCCGTCGTTTACTGTCTCCGATGTCCACCATGCCTTTACCGCTATTTCATCATCCACTTAGCACCAATGACTTGGTCGTCCTTCGTCGCCTGTCATGTCTCGCTTAGGTTTTGATATCAAATCAATAAATTTTTTGTATGGGATGCGCTCTTAGCAAATCAAGGTAATTTTCTATTTATTCTAATACTAATAATTGTGCTTTCTATTTGTTTTATATCGTTCATTCTAATGTGTGATGTCTCTTGTTGGTTATGTTATAGTTTTTTTCATTATATTTTATTCAACGATAATTTTTTTGCTACTCCTGGATCTATCTGAAACGAAAATTGGAAATTTTTGATATCTTCAAAATCTTTCTGGCTATGGTTCGTAATATCTTTCAAGCTACTATTCAAGTTCTCCAAAGTGATAAAGGTACGAAGTATGTTAATCAATGTTTTTCTACTTTTTGTCATGAGTTGGGTATTGAATAACGCTACTTTTGCCCCCACTCACAAAAAAATGGCTTGCCAAATGAAAGCATTGCCATATAGCCACCTTAATACAAGCCTTACTCTACACTGCAGGGCTCCCTTGTGAATTATGGGCTAAATATGCCTTCACAGCCGTCCACCTCATTAATCTTCTTCCTACCTCTCTCCACACCTAATTTGCAGTTACAAACCTCCACCGAGGGCCCAACTTCTGCCAGATCCAGTCTTGCAACCTCCCACTACTTCTCTTGTGCGGTCCAGTCCATGTGTCACGCCTGGCCCATTTCTACCTACTGACCTACCAGTGTCTGACCCCTCTCCTAATTCCCAGTCCCACCGCCACTGTTCAGCCCCCAACTTTCCCAAACAGCCCAGCGCACCAGCCGTCATCATCAATACGCTAGCTTTCGCACCAGCTCGCCCCGGGCCGGTTTCCAATGCGCTCACTTCAATGCCAAGCCCAGCGCTCAAATCACATTTCATCCGCCTCAGCAACCCACGTCCATAACATTAAGGCCCCACGACACAAACGCGTGTTTTCTCTTATGCTGCCGTGTCTGCCACCAGCACCAACAATGTCTCAGCGTCTCTTGCTGCCCCCTTCCGTCGCCTGCTTTGCGCTGACTACCTCCGTTGTTCAGTCCACTCGTCCCATGGTCACTCGGCTACGTGACGGCATCTCCAAACACAAAAAACTCGAATTGATATCACTGTTCGGTATCCTCTTTCTCATGCTCTTTTAGCGTCTATTGATTCTAGTAATTCTCAAGCTTCTAAGCATCCTGAATGGCGTTAGGCCATGAATGAAGAAATAATGCTTAACTTCGCAATAAAACATGGTTTCTTATTCAATAAGTCATTTTTAGCTTCTTACACACTAGTTTTATTTTTAGCTATCGAATTGAATAAATCAAACGAAAACACAGACAAGATTAAACATAGGTATGTTTGAAAGGTTAAAAAAGATTAATGTCTAAAACAAAAAATTAGTATTTTTTTCAAACATAGTTTAGTATTTTCTTAAAAGATTAAGGAGGGCCCATTTAAATTTTCGCACAAGACCTTCAAATTTTCACAAACGACCTTAATCGCGAGTTAGTTGACTCCTTAGAGTATCTTACTTGAACTTGCCTTGATATATCTTTTGTTGTCAATCATGTTGCTCAATTCACGAGTTCCCCTCGCATTTCTCATATGATTGCAGACAAACTGATTCTCTGCTATATCAAAGGTACTATGGATTTGACATCACTTTGACTCCTTAACTTGCTTCTGATTTGCTTGTTCTAACATAAATTGAGCGAGTTGTCTAGAAACTCGCCACTCCACCACGGGCTACCGCATTTATCTTGGCACCAATCTCATCTTTTGGTGCTATAAAAAGCAACCGACAATGTCTTAATCTATCTTTAAACTTAAATATAGGTCCCTTGCTCATCAATGTGCTAATTATACTACGTGGCTTTATTTTCTTCTTCGCGAGTTTGGTGTTTGGCTATCCTTTCCAATTCTACTTCATTGTGACAACCTCAGTGCCACCTATCTTGTTACTAATTCAGTTCACCATGCTCGTACTAGCTGCATTGACCTTTTTATCATTTTGGTTGTAGAAATGTGGCTCTTTATGGTCATCCCGTTTGTTACACCTCTTCTGCTGATCTTCTTACTAAAGCTCTTCATCAACCGCATCATGGTGTACTTTGTTTCATTCTCGTCCAATCAGGATTGTCCAATTGTAGGGGGTGGTGAGTGGTGGTGGTGGTGGTTGTGTTTTTTCTTTGAACAAACGATAATATTTACACAAAGAGAAGTGGGAGAGTGGGCTAAGCCTCACAATGTGGTTCAAATTCGTCTTTGGAAAGAATCGAACCTATGACCTCTCACTTACAAGTGAGAAGGAATACCACTAAACCGTATTACTAAATGGCATGGAGGTGGTGTTAGGATAGAATTAATTAGTCTAGAATCTTCTCCTTAATTAAGGCAACGTAATATCAATTGTAATTAATTTAGAAATCCTACCACATATGAGTCTTCTCAAACCCTGTATATTATAAACGTTCTACATGATTAAGTTAAAGAGTCATGTTTCTACACTATCATTTTCGAAAACAACGGCATTGGTCCATAATCCAACATTAGTAATTAACAAAGTAATAAAATATAATGACAATTGAGTTGAAACTTACGTGTCCGGCAAGAATATAGAGAAACAAGTTGAAAAGACCCTTAGCCCATCTCCCATTCATCCTTTTGAATGCCTTGGCCGACAGGTGAATTCGAAGAACCCTCGGAACATATTGACCCAGAAGAAACACATTCACAAACGTTTTGTGTTCCACAAATCCTGAGCCTTCCCTTGGGTAAAACATTAGTATTATCAGCTGAAGAAAATTAAAAGATAAACAAGGGTTAGGACATAGAACCATCAATTTCAGCTAGCTACCAAAAAAAAAAAAAAATTAGAGTTTAGTTAATTTCTCTTACTTGTGGGAGGGGAATAAGAACTAAAACGTCAATTATGATGGATAACATATTCTGAATTATTTTCCTGGCAATGGCATATTGAATCAACTCTCTGGCATATTGAATCAACCCTCTGGCTTTCCATTTCTTACCGGAATTTCCCCCAGTTTGTTTCACTGCCTCGGACTGTTCATTTTTCGAGATATTCATTTTGAGGGCTGAAATTTCACATATCAAATGCACGAGGAAAATGACATCCGTGAGTGATCGCAAAACAAGAGCAACAATTTCCAACGTTTCGTCCGTATGAAGGCACTTTTCATCCTCTTTGAAATTCACAACATAAAAGAACAAAGGATCCAGAGAGACAGCAAATGCACAGGAGATCACAAATATACTGTTCCACATTCTAAGGTGAGTCCCCTGATCCTGACGCACATCAAAAATCTTCTTTATTTTTGTTATCCTGGGAAACACGCAACAAACAATGAATGAAATTCATATGCATTCACTCTAAATCCTAATAATGAGGCCCTCGAGCTAATAAATTAAACAAGATAAAATGAGATATAAATCCGATTCTAATAGCAGCTATTAGATGTATTTCAGAATTCTTCGCTAAAACAAGTATCCGTCCATAACGTAGCATAATAATGAATAATAATAATTTTCTAAGATTGACTACAATACTTATCTCTATTAATCTCTATTAATTAATAAAAGCCTCTTTGTCAATCAAAAGAAGGTGAAAATACTACTTAATCTTCTATCACACAAAAAAAATGATGGACAATAATATACTTTCACATGTTCAAATTTTACTTTTTTTTATTGAAACCTCACCTTCAGGTCAGATGATGTTAAAATACCTTCAATATTTAAAATAAAAAAATAAAAAACCAAAAACAAAAATCTCCCACTCCCCCGCCCCCCCCCCCCCCCCCTCTCATTTTCTAAAAAAAAATGTATTCATACACACAAAGTGTGTAGGGAAATGTTAGTATATATTTAATAGAATTACTATCTAATGATCTAATATAATTCATGTGAACAGTTGTAGACCACCACAAGAAGTCTAAATGAAATCAGACTACTACCAAAATATTTTAGAAATTTTCACTGTACACAACAAAATACAAAAACTACCTCTCTTTTTTTTTTTTTTTTTTTTAAAAAAAGGCCAAATCTCACTTTGATATTCTGGATGATAAATCTACATATTGCTATTTGTCAATTTTCCGTCCCGAATTTGTGTTGAGCTTCCAATTTTCTCCTAAACTTTAATGGCAAAATTTGAAATAGGTCCAATTTTATAGACTACCTTTTGAAATAGGTCCAATTTTTAGTGACTTTTGATTTTTGAAATATGTCAAATTTTTAGTTATTTTGGACCTATTTCAAAAAACCCCAACTTTAATTCTAGCCAATTTTTCCCTACCCTAGGATGTTAATTATTGGAATTTTCATGTAATTTTCTATCTATTTTGGTCATATGGCAAATGCTTGAGGGTAATAAAGTAATTTTATCCTTCATGTGGACAACATATTATTATTTTCTTCTTCTTCTTCTTCTTCTTCTTCTTCTTCTTCTCTTCCACTAGTTGACTCCGTACACTTTATGTTTGAATTATTCATGGAAGTTTAATTAGGAGTTACAAAGTATTGGCTTTGCACCCAATTTAACAAAACAAGAATACGTTTTTGCTCTTATATAGTTGGCATAGGTTATCCGTGTGACTAATTGAAAAATGGGGCTTTTAGATCTAGGTCCAAAAACATAGATGATTTTTAGGAGTGAGTCCAATTATCTAATTACATGTTTTTATTTCTTTTATACTCATTTTATATTTTTTTTAAAATATTAAAAATCAATTAAAATCTTCTAATATTATGCATTTTTCAACTCCAAAAAATCTAATTAATATCTTACAAAAAAAAAAACTAATATACTAACATAAATTATCTACAAAACATTGTACCTTAACTCAAGTAACAAATACATGAATATATATATATATATATATATATATATATATATATATTATACCTATAAGTGAGATAGGAAATCTAACTAAAAGGTAGGAAAAAAACACAACATACCTACAAGCAAGACACATGAATCTGTGACACGTTGATTATAAAAAAGAATTTGTCATATAGATACATAAAAATAATTAACCTGTGATATAGGTTGATTATAAAAATTAAAAATAAAATCTATAAATGGGGTTTAAAGTAGGAGGAAGAACAAGAAATAACAAAAAAATAAAAATAAAAAGAAATAATCAAAGAGATAATTAAGAAGAAATTTGATTTTTATAATAAATCTTATCATTGAATAGATAATTATTGATAATTAAATAATTAAATTTAAGGAATTGGACTTATTTTAAAAAATTTGGCTATTCTTACCATTGGCTAAAAAAATTGGACTTATATCAAGTTTTCCCTTGAAAAATTAGATGAAAATTTCAAGATCTAACACCAAAGGAAAATTGACTATTTATAAAAATTCAAGAGATAATCGGCTAATATTAACTCAATGGAGAAATTGGCGCTACACAAGTTCGCATAAATCAACAATTAGGTCATATATGTATATATATTTCTTTTCTGAAAGGAAACGATTTCATTAGAACTTCAAATCAAGTAAAGCTAACTTGAAGGAGGGCATCCTGAAGAAATGCAGGAGGGACCTCACTCCAAAGTAATATTATATATGATTCTGTGTATATTTGTAGCCAATCCCATAAATTAGTATAAGAGTGAGTTTGTCTATGTTGAATGTGACGCAACGTTTCCTTGGAGGAATGGTTATGAACGGGTCACTGTGTCTGTGTTTGTAGAAAGAAGTTTGTCTTTGTTAAAAGTTTTCACTGAAGTCAACTCCTCACGTCTTTGAAGTCTGAATAGTGAATCAAATTGGCTACCATATGCAACTCCGATGCCAGCTACTGCCTCTCATCCGATTAGATGAGTTCCGTAGCCTCGCTGCCGGCGCCACTATGTTGTATTCGGCGTTTTAAAATTTAAAAATAAAGGAATAGAAGGTGTTGTAATAGCCATATATAATCAAGTGTAGTGTTTCAAATAGCATAAATTTCGTACACATTTTGGGACTCTCCGTGGATTTCCAACGCTTTATCATTCCCACCGCTGCGCCATGGTGCGCTGCTATACCTTGAGAGTGACAAATAACAGCAAGCTAAGATAATTCGAAATACTGAGAGAGAGAGAGAGAGAGAGAGAGAGAGAGAGAGAGAGAGTACGAACCTGTCTGTTACTGCCTGGTTCTCCATATCTGGATCCATAATAACTTAAATGTATATGGACTCAATGACCTTGATGATGAGTAATAAAGATTACCTAATAAATAGCTACGACGAGGTTTTCAGTTTACTCGGTGGAGAGAGACTGGCAGGCAGAGGGATAGCATTTGGGTTGAGTGGCAGAAGCTGAAGCTGCTAGCTGCATTGCCATTCTATTTAATAAAATTCAAGTTTGTCTTTTTATATGACGTAAGTCATTTTATAATATACATTTTACTTAAAAGTGAGAGGTTTTAGATTCGAAACTCTTGAATGGCGAATTTGATACCAAATTAGGTTGTCCATTGTGTGGCTTAACCAAACTCTACATCCTTTTAGTGTAAAAATATCGATGTATTAAAAAAAATAATTTAGTGGATAGGATCCACCAACACATTTGAGATTCACATTTATCAGATCATCTCCAATCTTTGGGTTAAAACCTAAAACTTTTAACCCATAAACAATTTTTCTTCTCCAACCCTTTTGGGTTAAAATTTTAACCCAAGATGAGGATAATTTTTTTTCTAAAGTAACGCTTAAAAAAAATTATGTGGACTATCCAAATTTAATTTTATGAATATTTTAACCTAAAAATATTTATATTCCAATAAATATTGAAAAATCACTAAACTGACACCATGAAACTCGTGGAACATTACCAAAGTATAAGAAACACATAAATATTTTTTTTTAATTTCTGTAGCCGTTGGATTTAAATTTAGACTGTTATATATATTTTACCATTGAATTTGATCAAATTAGATCTGCACCGTTGGATTCAATGAATTTATAAATAAATATATATATATTGTGGATCAGCCTCACTAACCCAGGATAAATCCTGGGCTAAATTTGACCCATAAATGAGTTTTGAGTTTAACGCATATTTGCCCCAAGGGTTGGAGCAAATTAGGATAAGTTTAAAACCTAAAATTTAAGTATTACCCCAAGGGTTGAAGTATGTCTTAAAGAAATTATACAAATTTATTTTACAATAAAAAACCCAAATTCGTAACCAGTGGAATAATGAGAGGCCCAACCCATCTCAAGAGACATATTTGGGATTGAAATAATGGGTTCGGCCTCTCATTATTTCAGTCCTGAACTCTAAATGAAGAGGCCCAACCCATCTCAAGCAAATTCCAGATATATGGCAGATGAATGTAGCTTGGGATGGCAAATGGTAGGTAGTTTCAGGCAGACAGATGATAAAGTATGTGCCCTGTCATTAAACGGACGAGATTTCTATATTCCAACTAGAGTCATGCTTTCCTAAGGTACTCATTTTGAGGACCCATAAGAACCAAATGTATGTTAATTAAAAGATTATATTAGTTTAGATTCAAATGCTTAAAATATTTGACAATTTAATAAACCCAAACAAGAAAATGAGTTTTCTAATGGTTCATAGATTTTAAGTTGGATTTGGTTTATTAAGTTGTTAAATATTTTAAATCTTTAGATTTAAACTAATATAATATTGTAGATAATATGCATTGGTTGTCCTTAAAATAAAGATCATAGAAGAGTAAGACTGATTCGAACTATATCAACAAACAAACATGTAGAAAATTGGGCAACAATCAATGGAGTGGACTGGTCGGAATCGCTCTGGGAAACCAACTTGCAAGCCGAAACAAGAAACTTTTCTTATCTACTATATCAACAAACAAACATGTAGAAAATTGGACAACAATCAATGGAGTGGACTGGTCGGAATCGGTCTGCGAAACCAACTTGCAAGCCGAAACAAGAAACTTTTCTTATCTACTATATCAACAAACAAACATGTAGAAAATTGGACAACAATCAATGGAGTGGACTGGTCGGAATCGCTCTGGGAAACCCACTTGCAAGCTGAAACAAGAAACTTTTCGTATCTTCTTCCATGTGGGCCTCAAACCCAATTAGTGGCCCAATTTTTAATTCCTTTTCTGTTTGTTTTTCTCTTCTTATTAGTGGTTTCTTTTTTATGGTCAGTTTTGGCATAATCTTGAATTTTAAATTAACTTGAAGATGCCTTGAAAGGCTCAGAACAAAAGGAGGGGAGAAGACTGAAGGGGAGAAAATTCAAATCCTTACACTAGGTAACACATAATTATTGAATCTCGTTATTCTTATCTTATTCCATGTGGGCCTCAAACCCAATTAGTGGCCCAATTTTTAATTCCTTTTCTGTTTGTTTCTCTCTTCTTATTAGTAGTTTCTTTTTTATGGTCAGTTTTGGCATAATCTTGAATTTTAAATTAACTTGAAAATGCTTTGAACAGCTCAGAATAAAAGGAGAAAATTCAAATCCTTACAATACGTAACACATAATTATTGAATCTCGTTATTCTATATTGAAAGTAATGCTTTTTACGTAACTCTCAACTTTCAGTTTTATCACTTTTCGGAACCAATAGATGCATTATGAAAGCATGTAGGTTTATTTGTTAATTATTGAAAGATTCAAGGTAGTCCGTCAACGTCAAAAACGTTGGATTATTTGTTAATTATTTGAGGGGCACACCAACTGGAAAATCAAGTAAGGAAGTCGATCACGTTGGAGTAGCCAGCTGTCTTTTTGTGTTTTTCTGGGTTAGTGGGATGTCTAGGATTTGACCACTAACCCTTTTTAACAACTGTTTGGTCTTTTTTCTCGCTTGGTTTATAGCCTTTTCCTGGGTTTTGCCGCCTTTGTCGTTCTCGACAGGGTTCTGCCCTTTTTAATACATTCTCCTTTTTGGACCAAAAAAAGGGTTGGAGTAGCTACTAGCTAGCTCATGGGAATATTTTTAGGCCACCCTTAAATGACGGTTACGTGCATCTTTTTTATTATTGTTAGATGAATTTAAATCTTGAGTATATATAAAAGATAGATACAAATTTCAAAATTTTAACTCATCCAATGATAATAAGTAAGTAGTAAGTATTACAACCACTTAAAAGTGGTGAGCAAAAATGCACCTAACTAATGTTGGCGTGTGACATATGCATGACACGTGTGTGGGACCCACAAACCTAATTATTTTATGAATTTGGATTCTTCGCATGTTTTTTTCCTCAAAAGTACACAAAGCTTACCACTTAGTACTACAGTCTAATGCTATTTATTTTCACTTGTAAGTAAGAGGTTTTATGATAGATTCTCACCAAAAGCGAATTTGAACATATTATTGCTAATCTATTATGAAGCTTAGACCACTCCCGACTCCCCACCTTAAATAGCGACTCCAACGTTGGTGAGCCCAGTTGCTCACCCAGTCGATTATCAACTAGCCCAGCCCTCAAGCCAAACGGTGCAATGTTGAAGTCACAGTGATGTCAACCATTATTAAAAAACTAAAACAAAAATTAATTAAAAATACAAAAAAAATTATGCAAACAATAGTTCTTGCACCTTACAACACATTTCAATGTTTTCAATTACTTTCAACTAATTTTTTTATTATTATCCAAAATTATAAATAAAAATATATTTTTTAAGATGCACTTAAATAATTACTCTTCACTAAGGAGATTGAGTTGCCTATAGCCCATGGATTTTAATCGCAACAGGATTTTTAATCCCAGTGTTTTTTCCCCCACTAGATTATACAAGGCTTTTAATCCTGGCCATTGAAATTCATCTGATGCCCCTCAATCTGCCACGTAGTTTTAATGATTCCAAATTTACTTGGTTTAATTTTTATCACCCTTTCACAACTGCCCACGCCTGTCCACTTAGATTTCGGTGCCAGGGTTCCCTTCTTGTTCTTTTCCCTCCCTCTTCAGTCTTCTCACTAACCTGTCGGCGGAAGAGGACCTAACTCTGTTGAATAATTATCCAACGCAGCCATGGAAAATTCCTTCATACCAAGAAGGTTTTTTGTTTTTAAAAGAAAAAGAAAGCTTAAATAATAGAACCTTTAGGACAACCAGTACACATATGTTTGGACCTAAAATTACACCATCGGCCCGTGGTATCAAAGTCGTTAAGATAATTTTGTTGGCATTACTATTGATTTTAATTGTAGTAATTATCTTGATGATATCCTTAAAGCTTACAGAGATACGCATGAGATTTTGTTGCAGAAAATTTATCGGGTTGTGGAGAAATTAAAGGAGATTGCGCAGCTAGCTGCTTGCTAACCCCTCACAATTAATACGGCAGTGGAATGAGTCATGGAAGGCTTGCTGTGCAGCTTGATATCTAGTCAGTTGCATAGTTCCATATTTGAATGGATTTGCATGCAGATCCACGTGGAATAATAGGATAAAGGAAAATCAAAGTCTTAGATAATGATGACACAAGGAATCTAAGTAGGCTAGACTTTTTATTTTTATTTTTTATGGTGTTTTGATGATCAGATAAAGCATGGCTACTGATAGGTTTTTATGAAGAAATGAGAAGCCTAGGTGGGCTAGAAATGTGATGTGATAAGTGTGAAACCAAACGAGCGTCTAACAGTATCAGCCAATATTTTGTCTGATGTTAATTTGATGCTTTTGTCCCATCGTGGAGAAAATTGCTTGGCTTTTACCTCAATTGGGCAATCAAACAATTTGTCTCAAATTTTGTTGCACTCGTGTTCTAACAGTTCCTGTTTAGAGTAGGCTAGGCCTTGCTTAAGTGTTAGTTCACCGTCACAATTAATATTTAAGTATTTAATAAAAAGTACAGAGCATTCAGACTTACTTTAGGCATGGTAATCGTGTTGTGTTTACTGTATTTGTGTCGTTTTAATGACATATCATATATCTTAATAGATTCTGTTGTATCAAACTCGTTAAAATGAATGAAAAATATAACCTGACCTGAATTTTACGTGTTAAAATTAACAGATACTATAACACGACCGGTTATTGACTTCATATTCCCACTTTAAGTTCCTGGCACCTTGTATTTGGCTATTTCATGTAAAAGAGGAGGGAATCTTGAGATGCAAAAGACTTATGAAAATCATTCCCGCCCAACTCTGCTGCCAAACAGTTGGAATATGCTGAGGAACAGTTTGCATTCTTCTGCAACTCTTCAACAGATAAACTCTTTGGATTAATCTTATTTTCCACTATTATCACATGTATTTTATTTTGTAAATTTGTCATTTGAGATAAGTCTATTTTGTAACTGATTGATTGATGTAAAGCTATATATACAACACGTACACTCACTCAAACTGAGGAGAGAGGATCCTCATTGGATCCTCTTTGTGAGGATCCTTTCTTCAATCACATCCGTTTATTGTACATCGTGCGATTAGTTTTAACAATTACTATTTATATTTTAAATTAAAAAATTTATAATAATTTTGACCGCACGATACAATGAACGGATGTGATTGGAGGATAAAATTATCCTATTTGAGTCAAACTAAAGACTAAAGTGAATTACCATTGGAGTTACTCAAACCTCACCCCTTGAACAGTTATACGGCCGTTGCTGTGTAAACAACATTCGCCCTCTTGTCCAAAAAAAAAAAAAAGATAAAAAGACAACATTCCCCTCTTTTTCTTCCTTTGCATTCTCTACTGTTCATCCTCCCTTAAATAAGTTCCTATTTTAAAACAAAAAACTAGATGTATCCGGTTTAAAACATGTTGTTGCTGTGAAAGCTAGACTTGTGACTTGAGAAAGACTGAAATGTCTATGTGAATCTTCATGGCTTCAGAATGAGTGGATAACCACCGGTTGTCTTCTTTTATTTAAAAAAAAAGAAAAAGAAAAAGAAAAAAAGTTTCCCAACCTAGTTTTAGTTCTTTCACAATATAAGAAACTAATTAAGACAGATAATTCAACTGAAGTTGTTTTAAAATTACTTTTGGTCGACTATTACACATGAAAGGTTAAATGGATTGTCTTTTGCATTGAGAAAGATATGTTGCAAAGGCTTGATTTTGAACACTTGCAGTCGACTTAATTACTTAAACCACTTGTAGTTGACTTAATTACTTAAACCACTTGTGCTAATGTCTTCTTGTTGGTTGATTCACAAAATTAGAGAAACGCTACCCTGGCTAAATATCAACAATATTGTTTCCAGGCCAGAGCTGTACCCAGCTAGAGTTGTGTATGGAACTCTTGGCCATAATTTGAGCATCTCCACTTTGACCTTTCTCAATATACTAATTGCCAGCTGTCAATGGCAAGCTCTCACCATTGACATCCGCTATTCTAGCCGGGGACAGGGCGGACACCGTCGCGCATTGGTATACACATGATGGATGGTAGCAAGTGCCACCTCTTCAGGACTGTTACAATTGTGCAATTCTCAATATGTTTTGCATCTGGAGACTACAGTTTCTAAGTCCTGGGACATGAGCACAAATGCTTCGACTTTTGTCCGTTTTGACATGTTTGCTGGAGACTGGAACTTCGGTGAAACAGTTTGCCCAATCGAGAAGTTCTTCCCCATGAAAGTGACCTTTCCCGAGGGGTTTGATGGCCATTGATGAGATTCTTTGCCCACCATGACTATCACTTGACGCGTAGGTTCACATTGTCCCTTTGATAATGAACAACATGCAATCGAGTGGATCTTCCATTCGGAAAACAAACTTGTTCTCACTGTATATCACTAGCTTTAGATGGTAGCATATGAACGTCAACACCTTTTCATCCGTCTTTAAGCACATTCACCTATATAATAATACATGCGCGTGCACGTAGAGACATATATCATCAGAACAATATTGCAGTGAAAATGGATGCAATTAATAGAAGGTGAGAGATTGAGTTTTGAAGAACATACTGTTCTAAGTGTATCCATGAAAAGATAGCGTTTTACAGATCTTTTGGTATGCCAGGGAAGAATAAGGAATGGGTTGTGGACATCATCTTCGTCTTTTTTCAATGCTTGCACTAGGGCATTCATGATTTCGTTCTTGATATCCTCAGGGAAATTATTTTCATGTGTCGACTTGCATACATGTACCTTCTTCATCCGAATCTTCTGCCTTATTGTCTCTTTTTGCAGCTTTTTTTTTATTTTTATTCTTTCTCATCCCCTGGTCTCTTAAAGCATCCTCTATTGTTATAGCTCTTTGTCTCATCTCTTCTGTTTTTGTAGCTTCCGTCTGCATAAAAGTCTGACTCGCCACAAATCAAACAATCACGTAATATACTCAGAACGGTCTCCGCAGTCCCAACTCCCAAACATGGAAAAATTGTTGAAAGTTAATGTATAGAGAGATTCAATATACCAACATGCACGTTTCCAATGAGAATATAAACAGTAGCAAGCCAACTAGAGAGAAAGAGATATTGTTTGGATCCGATTTTACATTATCGTCTCGAGCAATCGAAGTCGTTGGTTGAACATAGTTTCAAATCGACGGATGAAAAGGTGTAGATAATTTTGTTATTAAAAAATGATATTATTATGGTTTTATCATAATAATTATCTTTTAATAAAAAATTATTTTTATATAAGGTAAATGAGATGCAAACTATATCTCAAAGCTTTGAGACTCTATTATGGTTAAGCAACAATTTACGTGCAAATTAAATGTTGGTCAAATGGGACTATAAGGAGATATGGATGAGATTGAAGAGTATTGCCGTGCAAAAGTTGGATTTGCAATTCACATTGTATGCGTGGTTGCACCTGAACAGATATCATGGAAAAGAAAGTTTTATAGTTGCATTGGGAGTTTTAATGGGATAAAGCAAGGCATTGATGGGAGTTCTGACTATGATGTGATAAGCCTAGAACTCTAGATAGGTTTAAAGCCACGGAAAGCAATTTGAAGGACAGGCCTCTGACACAGGTCAGTTTTTGCTCCGCGAGTTTGAGTTGCAGCTAGACTCTACAATATTATCACACCTTGCCAAGCAGAAAATATGAATACTATAAATACAAGACTTGGTGCATTATTCGAGCCACCTCCAATTCAACCCACAACTGCACTGCGTAAAATCTCTCAAACATCTTGAAATTTTTTTTATTTTCTTTTTATACCAACACATCTTCAGTTTGGATAAATAACACTATGAAGGCAACCGGTGAACATTTTCAGTTTGGATAAACAACATTGTTTCCGTAGAATCAGCAAACCAAAGAGCACCTTCAGTTTGGATAAACAGCACTGCGCCGAGGCCGACTGGTTACCTATCCAAGTCTCGGTCGAGAAGGGGTTTCGAATCCTTATTGGCAGAGGTTATCTCATTAGTCTTTCGGCGAAGTGAGGTGTTACAAGTTACTACATTCGGCACATTGAAAGTCGAATTTGATATTGAACTTCACAGAATTAGCAGCCTTGTCTTCAGGCTCTAAAACCCGAAGGCCGAGACTTGTTCATTCCTCGGCTGCAGTTGCAAGATCAAGAAGTTAGCAACGCTCTCAACGCAACATCAACAAATTTTACTCCTCGGCCGAGCTCGGTCGACGAGTTGGCACGCCCTGTATACAATTAAAGGACGTAGTTAGCTCATTAGTGACCCCGTATACTATAAAAAGGAAAATACTCACTCACCTGTGGTCCGCGCTATAACTCCCTAGCATGAATATCGAGGCGTCATGAACAATCGGCACATGTGGCCAAGTCTAATTTGACCAGGAAAAGCCCCAATTTAGCTCAAACCCGTCGGAAACCCTAAGGTGGGTGTTCTTCGATTCTCCTTCCTCAGTGTTCCAACGCCCCTACCACTGGTTGAGTCTTATTCCTGGGCTCAAGGAAATTTGATTAAGGGTAGTGCTGGGTAGTGAAACTTGCCAAAATGGAGGAATCGTTGTCGAGCACCTCTAATGCTCCGGTGGAGTTTGTGAAAGAGGCTGCAGGTGATGGATGGGTGTAGTTGGCTTGAAAAAAATGGTGGAGATGACCAAAATCACTCTGAGTCGAACTGGGTCGTTGCGCGAGTGTACGGGTCGAAGGGAAAGTTAGGAGCTTTCTCTTCCTTTCTTGATTGGTCCCTCTTTCCTCCCTAATTTCTGATTGGTCCATTACTCTTTTAACTTGATTGGTCCCTTCAACAACACATACCTAATTGGCCTGAAACCAAGCCTCTTATTGGTTCTCATTCCCACATAGTGGGAGTTTAATTAATTCAAAACCTATAGTTTAGTAGAACGATTTCAAACGTCCGTAACTATACCGTTATAATTCGGACTCGCAAATATTTTTCGCCTATACGTTCGTGGCAATGACTACTATGCAAATACTCTACATCTTTCTAAACAATGGCCAACGAAAATCAAAATCCTTGCTTCTAGGGCATTTTCATCACTTCACACTTTTAAAATTTATAAAACGTAAGACGGGTTGTCACATAAATTATGTCTACACACCATAATAATAATGTGACGAATATATATATATATATATGTAATGGTTTACCTACAAAATATAAAAATATTACTTTATTTCAAATGCATATAATTATAAGAGGTTGAAAAAACGTCATGAGGAGTAATTAGAATTTAATGCCCATATTATGTGGGCATGATTGAAGCCAAAATTGGAGGGTTGTGTGTGTGAGCAACGTTAGAAGTGTTGTGATATATGTTGTAAATTATCTGAAGTAATGGGTCATTTAATTTCTCATGTGGGAAAATTTTGAGTTTTGGGTTTATATTAGATGTTTAAAGATAGGTGGGTTTTAATCTAAAAATTACAAGTTGTATGGACCTTTATCTAAAGAATCCCAAATTTAAATCCAACTATCAAAATAACATCATTAATTAATACAAATCACATCCAACACTCAAACTCGCCAACACTCTATAAATACTCATCCATTTGTTCACTAATCCATAAAAATATTCAATTTTCTCAACAATTTCTTTTGTTCAGAATTTAAATTTTTTAACATCAAATTGTTTGCAAAAATCAAACAACATAGATTATAAAAAAACTGATTCCAAAATTATTAGCAAAAAAAAAGGTTGTTTTACACACACACACACTACATTTTGTTTACTCTATCCTACATCCTTAATTGTAACATCCCACATCGTCTAGGGGAGTGGATCATCTAAACCTTATATGTATATTCTCATCCTTACCTAGCACGAGGCTTTTTGAGAGCTCTCTGGCTTCAGGTTCCGTAGGAACTCTGAAGTTAAGCGAGTAGCGCGCAAGAGCAATCCCATGATGGGTGACCCATTGGGAAGTTTTCGTGTGAGTTCCCAGAAACAAAACCGTGAGGGCGTGGTTGGGGCCTAAAGCGGACAATATCGTGCTATGGTGGTGGAGCAGGCTCGGGATGTGGTGGGGCCCGAGCCGGGACCCGGGTCAGGATGTGACAATTTGGTATCAGAGCCAATCCTTGGTTGGATGTGTGCCGACGAGGACGTCGGCACCCTAAGGGGAGGTGGATTGTAATATCCCACATCGTCCAGGGGAGTGGATCCTCTAAACCTTATATGTATATTCTCATCTCTACCTAGCACGAGGCATTTTGGGAGCTCACTGGCTTCAGGTTCCGAGGCATTTTGGGAGCTCACTGGCTTCAGGTTCCGTAGGAACTCCGAAGTTAAGCGAGGAGCGCGCGAGAGCAATCCCATGATGGGTGACCCACTGGGAAGTTCTCGTGTGAGTTCCCAAAAACAAAACTGTGAGGGCGTGATCGGGGCCTAAAACGGACAATATCGTGCTACGACGGAGTTGAGATTGAGATGTGGTGGGGGCCCGGATCGAGATGTGACATTAATACACCTCACCTTTACATTTTAAATTAAATTTATTTTCATACACCTCACATACCTTACACCCACATTCTGTGTGAAATTTATGATTTCCTTTTTATATTCTCTATTCAAGTTTCTGCACATTTAGTTTGGTCGACTCGAAGGTTTAGTCTTACATCAATTTCATAGTTTATTTTTATTGATCTTGATTCACGACATACTTAGTCTTCATCGTTGAAGACGTTCGAGTTTTCAAGGGATGGATGAAATGGTGTGGTTATTCCAAACTTCTTTCATGTTGTTAGAATATGGGAGAAAACGTAATATGATTATGGAAAATTGGGCTGCTGCTTAGGTTAGTTGTAGGACAAGTAAACCAGAACTGGTCTAGCTTGGTCCACCTTCAATCCATTTTTGTTTTTATATTTATAGAATTTTTATTTTATTTTATTTTTTATGAAAATATGACTTTCATTAACATGAGGAATCAACAAGCAAATCAGACAATAAAAGAGGAGAGAGCCAACTAGGCTCCTCTACAATCCCATATTTAAAATCATCAACACGAACCGCATGCTGAGCTAGTTCATAAGCTATAGCATTCGAAGCTCATGAACAAACATTCAAAAAGTTTTCCCAACATTTGTATATTCTCCATGATACAACCCTCTGAACCCCAACACTCATCCATAGACGTAATATCAGCCACCACCACTCCCTTTACGTCGTGATCGAGAACAATACCTTTAAGACCCAAATTAAAAGCAAACATTTCAACGACTTTAATTGGAAGGCGAATAAAATTTTTTTAATTTTTAATATTTTTAATTTTTAATATTTAAATCATATAAATTATAATTGTATAAATAAGTTTATAATAATTATTTTTTTTTTTTACAGAAATTAGATGGAAATGTTTTTAATTGGCTAACGGAGATAAACATAAGGACCAAATTGAAAACATAGGAACTAAATTGATCCAATGACTAAAATATATAGACCATTTTAACATTTAAGCCTTACTAGAAATTAAAAAAAAAAGGTTAATTATATCTTGCGCCTATCTCTTTCCCAAAACTATTGTGCAAACAACATTCCCCCATTTTTTTTCTTTTCTATTCTCTCCTTCTCAATCTCCCTTCAAATAAGTTCCCAACCTAGTTTTAGTTCTTTTATGATATAAGAAACTAAGAAAGAGGTTGACACACATCGACCGAAATCAAGGCGTGTTGGCCGTCACGTGAGGGTGACGTAGCCATGTGCATATTGTGTGACAACCCGTTCCAAATTTTACGTTTTTATTTTATTTAAAAAGCGTGAATTTACGAAATTGCCCTAGAGGCAAGGACTTTGACTTCTGTTAACCATCGTCTAGAGAGACGTATGACTTATTCTTTTAACATATTCTCGTAATACTCGTGGATGTGAAAACATAGGCGAAAGCCGTTTGCGAGTCCGGATTATAACGGTATAGTTACGGACGTTCGAAATTAGTTATTCAAGGTTTAGTGTTGATTAAATTAAATCCCCAATCAGAAATTGGTTATTTAAGGTGAAGCCCAATCAGAAAAAGGAAAGAAAAAAAAAATCCCAGCTTTCCCGTGGGTTTTTCCCACTCGCGACCACCCACTTTCCAAGGCCGATTCCGGCCAACTCCGGTGGATTTTTTCGATGCCACCACCACCATCTTGAAGCTCTCATTCCCCTCTACAAAACCCACCCAAGAACCACCTTGATTAACCATGGTATGAGGCGGTTTGAGGCCACGAAAGTTGACGAAAATCAATGGTGCTCCGGCCACCCTTCTCGATTTTCCGGCAAATCGGCAAAGCAATGGCCGATGCCACCACTTGGGCTTTGTAGCCCATCATCCCAGGAGCAAAACCCAACCAACCTTGACCCCGTTGGACCACCGTAGACGACGAATCGATGTCGGGAAGTTTTAGGCACCCGCCGGCTTCGTGGGCAAAATTAACCATCTTCCGTCCACTTTTGGACTTCGTGGCAGGTATGAAAGTTGCTCCACTCACTGAGATCTTCATTTCTGTGAAGTTTGAGAATTTTTGGAAATAGTTGAATTTTCCGGCGAGTCGGGGCGGCCGACCGCCACCCGCGGCGGAGCGTGGCCAGTGGGCCGCCAATGCTATTTTTAGGCTATGTCAAATGTCTTGAATTCAGTTTTGTCATTTGAATGACATAGGTTGATAGTTGAAACCTAAATTCGTTACGATACGTTACTTGATAAAATGTGAATCGATGATCCGACCATTGGATCGTCACCAAAATTGGATACATTATAATACGTAATATTTAAAGATTATAGGAATTTACGGATCGGGAATCCGACTTATGGATCTTCCTGAATTGGATTTGTAAGTTAGTAAAATAAATGTTCACGGCCACTTGTTTTAGGCAATTGGCGGAGATCTGATCGTTGGATCGTAATGAAATTTTAATATGTTATTCTAGAAACATATTGTGGATCGTTGGGAGTTGCGGATTGGAAATCGGATATGCGGATCTTCCGGGTCAAGTTATACAGGGTTGTAAACCCTACCGTCGATCTTTGATCGACGGTTGACTTGTGGTCAATGGGTATCAAACTATTTTAGAATGTCGTTGAGGTTGTGTTTTATGTGAATTACATATTCTACGGATAAGAGTTCTCAGATGTGATTTGATAATTGGTCACAGGGACCAATCATTCAGGACGCCTCGATGCGTGCGCTAGAGAATCATAGCGTGAACTCCAGGTGAGTGCATCTTTTCCTTTTTATCGTACATATTATTGAGAGTTCTATCAACACTTTTAAATTGATTAGGCATATTACTTTCATACATATTTATTGTGAATGCTTGAAGTACTATATGAACTACGAATGACTTGATCTCTGTTTAGGGTACGTAGGCAGTCTAACGAGACATTAGATGCAGCCATAAAATATTTGAGACAAAAGCCTTGCTTGGGAAATTGAGTAATGCGAAAGAAATTTGTAAAGGCAAGTTTTAGTTTTGTGAATTAGTTAGTTAAATTAGAGTTAATTGGGTTGTCATGGATACTTATCCCTGAAAATAAGTAGTTTGGGAGTAGGGCGTTACTAATTGTACACTTCACACCATATTGTTTATAATTGAAAATGCTACGACATGGTTAAGTAGTAGATTGCATCATGATATATCCATATGTATATTACTTGCATATAATTATTGGGAATGCTTTCAAGTGCAAAGGTGAACTCAGGACACCCAGGTAAGTTCAGGTGAGTTTATGGTAATAGTTGAATCGATTGCGTTATAGCATGACTACAGTTATGAGTTAGGCAACTTCGATACTGTCGTACTGGTTGCCATGAGTTGCACATGTTATATTGAGATGCATTGAGAGCTCATAAACCTGCACCCCGGTGTTAGTGCTCCCGCCCGTGGCCAGGGCACAGTCCTTCACGTGATGTTCACCTCCCGCACCTTACGCTCATCTTGGATTCAAGGTAGGTGCACAGTCTTGTCGTACAGACCACTTTAGGTGGTTCCGACTCGTAGGTGACCCGCGATTATTCGCCCAGTCTTCACGTGATCGTAGCACTTGAACGTATTTATTTACACCCAGTCCTGTCGTATAGACCACTTTAGGTGGTTCCGACTCGTGTGCAGGTATACTTATTGAGCTATTGGCTAGCCAGGATTGATGAGATATGGATAAGTCATACAGGTCACTATAGGTGACTCCGACTTATATGCCAGCCATGATTGATGGGATATGGATAAGTCGTACAGGTCACTATAGGTGACTCCGACTTATATGCCAGCCATGATTGATGAGATATGGATAAGTCGTATAGGTCACTATAGGTGACTCCGACTTATATGCTAGCCATGATTGATGAGATATGGATAAGATGTACAAGTCATTTTAGATGACTCTGACTGATATATCACTTTGTATTGATTTAGTTCATTTGGCCTACTTATTAATGTATGGTGGAGTTGATGGCAAACCGTGGTTTTGGTCATTTCTGAGTATGGTTTGGATATATGTATATATGTTGTACTGTCTTATGGAAAACGATACGGGTTTTACATTTAGGGGCATTACTTTTTGAGAGGTAGTAACTTTGGGAAGCTTGGTTTTATTGCTTACTCACACCTTCTGTTTGGTGCCCTCCAGGTTTTAACTGCTGAGTTTGTATCGACAAGAATCTGTGGCGAATCTTAGTATTGATGGATATTTTTGAGGGTATGATTCTTACCCACACTACTGTACCTTACTTATGCTCTGACATCGCGTGTGAAATGGGTTCGCTCCCACTCGTAGCGCACTCTGGTATTTAGACACTTTTAGATTCAAATTCATTCACTTTTTATACACTATCACATTTTATGGCTTCGTCACCTTCTAGGTGTCGGCCAGCACAGCTCGATTCAGGGTCCAAGTGGACTTTCTGGGTCGGGGTGTGTCACAGTGCGGAAGCAAAAATAATAATAAAAGTACCAATAAATAAAAACCAAACTACTAAAGAAGCTAGTTAAAGTAAGACACTAGTGCGAGACTAAGTGTGATAAATATAATCAGAGCGCAAAAAGCCTAAGTGCAGTCCAGAAGAACGAATACTAATTACACAACACCCAAAGGTGATCATACATTTGTGATGTTCTGTCAGAACGACCGTCAAGTCCTCATGAACCACCAAAGCGCTTCTAACTAGAACCTGAAAGGGCGCAAAACAGAAAGTGTGAGTGGGCAAAAACAATACTTTTCAAAATCATTTCATTCTCAAAAGTTCTAACCCCTCTCCGTAAAACCTATATAATTTCCCAGAAAATAGAATATATAAATAGATCACAACCATGCTCAAAGTAGCAACATTCACAAATATGTATATATGTAAGCCATGTCAACTAACTTAGCATATGATGTAAGTAACCCAGGTAATGTCAATCAATGCAGAATATATGTCAACCGGAGTCACCTAACGTGACATGTACGGCAGAATCTAAAGCTCAAATCCACATCTCAACAACTATACCTGCACACGAGTCGGAACCACCTAAAGTGGTCTGTACGACAGGACTGGGTGTAAATAAATACGTTCAAGTGCTACGATCACATGAAGACTGTGCGAATAATCGCGGGTCACCTACGAGTCGAAACCACCTAAAGTGGTATGCACGACAGGAGTGTGCACCTAACTTGGATCCAAGATGAGCGTGTGGTGCGGGAGGTGAACATCACGTGAAGGAATGTGCCTTACTCTGGGCGGGAGCACTAACACCTGGGTGCAGGTTTATGAGCTCTCCATACATCTCACATAACCACTAATTCACAACCGTAATCTATAAACTTACATGGCACTTACCTGTGTGTTCGCAGTACCAATCATAAATATATGCAACTACTAATGCATAATTAAAATAGGCAAACATTATGCATGGCATTTAAAACATATAAACATTCAATTTCATCTTCTGGGAAAAAGCTCAAGTATATAGGTATATACGGAAAACCAAAAGCCCACTCACTGGTATGTGGAAGGGTCGTAACCCCCGAGCCTTGAGTGATTGCGCTCGTCCTCAGGATAGGTCTCACCTATATGCGAAACAACTATAAAAAAATATCAATTTAAAGCACATAACCAAAACTAGGTAACAACTTCTGATACAATGCTCAAATGGGGTGTTTGGATACACCAACGTGATCTACTTAACCTCATGAACATCCCTATATTTTTAAAATTATTTTCTGACCACCCACACGCGGGCACATGCCTGGCACACGTGTGGTAACCCTAACGGCGTTAGGGAATATTCCGTCCAAAAATGGAATATACCGTTAAATACCTGACGTCGTTAGTAACGCCGTTAGTATATTCCGTCAAAGTTGACGAATTATTCCTTGTCTTCTCTGGTGAGTCTCGCCGCCGTCTGCAACTCGAATTCTCGCCGGAAACTAGAAAATTTTCAAAACTTCATATCTTCTTCATTTCTCAACCAAAATCCATGAAATTTGTACCAAAATGAAGCTTACAACAAGTAGAACAAAACCTTACCACTTTCAAGTCCTGAAATTCACGGAATCTCGCCAGAGAAGCCATGAAATTTTGGCAAAACCTACAACTCGCCACTCCTAGCCTTCCTGACGTCCAATTTTTTCCAAAATGCTTCTCCAAGCTTCGTGAGAGTATTCTAAAGCTTCCTATGACCTTAGAAACTTCTAAAAAATCCACGATCACGTGTGTATGAACAGTGCACCAAATCGGGGTTCCTTGGTTCTCAAGTTTTCGAGGGTTTCACGTCCAAAAATTGGTATGTATGAGTTCCTGAGCTTGCTAGGAGTCCAAAACCCACCTTCAAACTTGAGATCCGTGTGTGAATAGTTGTCTTCGAAATGGTCCGTACACTTTGTAAAGAAAATGGAAGAAATCCGAGAGAGAAGAGAGAGAGAAAGGTCACAGGAGTGTATGGTATGGATGTGTGTGTGCGTGTGTGTTCTGTAGAGTCAACCATCAAAAACAACAAAACAACACCCCAAAATGGCAAATACCCACCAAAGGCAAAATCGTCATTTCACACTTACGGTACGAATAATTCGGAACGGGCTGTCACATAGGTAATCTGATTGAAGTTGATAAAGGTCGACAACTATGACACATGAAAGCTTGGATTGTCAATCTTGTGCATTGACAAAGATATGTTGTAAATGCTTGATTTTCAAAAATGTGTGTTTGATGATTTTGACTCTAGAAATACTAGAAGAAGATTCTTAATATTTATTTTAATCAAACAAATGGTTATAAGCCCAGAAAAGAGTTATATAGAAAAAGTACATTTTTTTTTATTTTCTAAAAGGTTTTTATCACAAATGATCCTAAAATTGAATCATCCTATCAAAATGATCTCTGAAATTAAAAATCAATTAATGTAATATTTGAAAATGGATGTTACAAATCAATGTGATCCATTTGTTACAATTCCTTTAAAATTTCTGTTATGTGCTTATATGTCACATAAGTGGATCCCACAATTCTAATCTAATATTAGCATCTATATTTAAAATATTTAAATAATAATAAAAAAATATTTTTTATGTCAAAATAAAAATAAAAACTGATTTTTTTTTTTTTTTTTTTGCTTCCATTGTCTTCCTCGCGCAGGCTTGGCTGCCATGGCAGCCTTGCCCACTACCAGCCGAAGCGAGGAGGAGGTGGGTCGAATGGCTGTGCTGCTCTGCAGCTGGAAGTGGTGTTATTGTAAATATTGCCGATTTGGTGGGTGAGGATATGGTGGCGGAGGAAGCTCTGAGCTCTGTGGTGCTGCAATTGAAGAGCTTGCTGGAGATTCATGGTGGGAAATTACGGTTGATTGGCGCGGCGGCGAGCCACGAAGTGTTTAGAAACCTTTCGCTTTGGTTTTCGACGATTGAGAAGGATTGGGATCTTCATCTGCTGCCCATTACTTCTTCTAAAGCTTCAATGGAAGGAGTTTACTCGAAATTCAGGGGTTGTCTAACTCTGGTTTTTGCTTTAGTGCAAATGCTCAATATGCTTCTATGGATTGATTCTTGATGGGAATCGCAGAATGGCAAATCCATTTTTTATTTTATTTTATTTTATAAGTTTTTAATTTTATAGATAAAAATATTGCTTTTTATTTAATATTTTAATTACTTAGTAATATTTAATTAAACTTGTGGGACTCATTTATGTGTCATATAAACGCATAATAGAATTTTTGATTGAATTGTGACGGAATGACCATATTGATTTGCAACACTCATTTTCACAGACCACATTGATCGATTTTGAATTTTGATGAGATGAGTCAATTTCAGAAATCATTTGTGATAAAAATCCTTTTTTAAATATTGTGTCGGAAAGTGCTCAATTTTATTTTAGGAAAATTAATGAAAAAGATTTGAAAACTTTGAGTTTTAATAATAAAGACAAAATAAATGATAAAGTGAATAATATCAGGATTAACTTTTTAAAGTAAAAATATAATTTTTCGTTAAAATAAATAATATCTTGAGCTTTTCGTTAAACTTATCTTTACTTTCGAGCCTTAGGCCACTAAAAACATAAGAACGGCTTTGAACAGTGGACTACTGTGTCGGCATAAAAATGGTGAAGTACCATATTGTTAAATTAAAGATTAATTAAACCTCACTATCACATCGCCTTCAATTGTAAATTCGGCCAATAAAATTTTCAAAACATGTTTATACCTACTTAGGCACTCACCTAGACCTGCTGAGGCGCTGGCTTAGACCGCCTAGACACCCGCCTAGGCCGCCCAGACCCGTCTAAACACCTGCCTAGATTGCAACTCATTTAGATAGAAAATAGATAACTTTCCTTTTGCATTTTATTATTTTCAATAAATTGTAAGAGACTTATTAAACACTCAAATAAACACACATTATATGTTTGATCCCCATGTTTTCGTTATATTCCAATACTTTATAATATATATGTCATCCGCCTAGACTCTGCCTAACTGCTTAGGCGCTAGGCCCCAGCGCTCCGCTTGAGTAGGGTCTAACATCTTTTAGAACCTTGAGACAGAATGTTGTTGCTATGGTAGAAGTTGCCATGTCCTTCACCTCTTGAGAACCCTTCTTTTCGCCGTTCTCCCACTGTAGTGGGCATCTGAAGACTACAGTTTCCAAGTCCTTGGCCATGAGCACAAATGCTTCTACTTTTGTCTGACTTTTGACATGTTTGCTGGAGATTGGAAGTTCTGTGAAACAGTCTGATGCCCGATCCAGAAGTTCTTCCCCGTAAAATTGACATTTCCCGAGGCGCTTGATGGACATTGATGAGATTCCTTGCCCAACTTGACTATCACTCGATGCGTAGGTCCACATTGTCCCTTCGATAATAAACACCATACAATCGAGTGGATCTCCCGCTCGAAAAACAAAGCTGTTCTTATTGTACGTCATTGGCTTTAGATAGTTGCACAGCAGCGTCAACACATATTCATCCATGTGCTTAAGCACTTTTACCTATCACCAGAACAACATTGCTGTGAAAATGGAAGCAATTAAGAAATGGAGAGAGATCGAGTCTTGAAGAACATATTGTTCTAAGTGTATCCATGAAAAGATGGCATTTTACAGGGTCTTTGGTTTGCTTGGGAAGAATAAGGAATGGGTTGTGGACATCAGCATATTTGTCTTTTTCCCATGCTTGCTCTATGCTATTCTCGATTTCTTTCTTGATATTATCAGGGAATTTATATACGGATATCCACGTGCGTACATCTACCTTCTTTATCCCAATCTTTCGTCTTGTCTCTTCCGATTTTGTAGCCTCCATCTGTATTAAAGTCTGCCTCACCACAAGTAGAATTCATTCATAAGCTCGATCCATGATCTCCTATGTCCTAAACAGCTACATACCAGAAAGGCATGTTTCACCAAAGAACTTACGTATCTTAGATAATTTGAAATGGGACAGTTAGGTTCAGGTCCAAATAACGAAGCTCTTTTTTTAATTTGAATCCAATCGTAACATATCTATATCATGACAAGATTACACAATTTTAAGCAAACGTATTTAAGATAGAATCTAATACAACTAATTTTGAAGAGGTAGATCACAAGCAAAAAATATGATATGGGTAGATTGTCGACAAAAAAATATATGATGTGTATATATTAAATAAGTAAAAAAAATTGAATGTAGCATGATTTAAGGGATTTAATTCTTACGATTTAGATATTACAATTCTTTAAAATTTTCTGTTTTATCGCAAATTTAATAAAAAGATAATAGTACCTATTTTTAAAAAGTGCCCTATTCTTAATAATACCTTACAAAATTGGATTTTGAATTTACCCACCATTTCACAAGTATTTGTATACGACACGGGACCTAAAGAAAAACGATTGAAAAATAAAACTGATATATTGTGGGATTCAGTATATACCAACCTGTACATTGCCGATGAGATATAAAAACAGTAGCAAGCCAATGAAAGAAATAAGAATTGCAAACAAGTTTTCCCAGACATACGTACTTGTTGTCAGATTCGTCCCAAATTTACTGCAAAATATTGTAGGTACATGATATCATATTAGACAATGTTGCAGAATTAGATAACCCCAAAAAATGTATTTGTTACATATTCTCCAGAAATTGTTGATTGTCAATGGATATACTGTGAACCTTAGATTTCGCAGGCCCCACCAGAAAGAGAAAAGGAACTTCTTGATAAACTTTTTACGCTCCGTGTTTTGATTCTTAAGTGAATCAAGAAATATTCCAAAGTTAAATGAAGATGAAGCACCATCTGGAGTATCCAACAGGCAATGCTCGTTTAGAAGTGTTATATTTCTTGCAGTAGTACTCCGACTATTGCAATAGAAAGCATCCGTACATTCTCTGAGATCTATACTAGGATTTACACAAGTCTCGTACCAACATGATACCTCTCGTAGAATAGAAAAAAACGTACCAAAAAGCTCCAAAGTACCTAAATTCATAACATGCAAACACAAAACCCTAGATAATTAGTCTCTTTATAAGAATAGAATTAATTAATACAGAATATTCTCTGTGATTGAAAAAATATATGTCAATTGTAATTAAATTAAGATTCCTACCACATGAGTTTTCTCAAACCCTACTTAGGTTGCAAACATTGTACATGATTAATTCAAATGAGTTATATTTGAACACTTGATAGGAGCATTTTTATGCGACTTAATTGGCTTGTTCTCATGCATTTATGTTGTTTTTCCTTAGTTAGTTTAGTGTTTAAAGTCATTTTCGTGCAATTTCAGGTTTTAGTGTCAAACTATGCAAAAAGAAGCAATTTGGAGCATTCTAGAGCATTTTTGGGCCAAGATTGGATAGTGCAAGCATGGAGGCATGAGGATGGACGAATTTGAAGGCTTGAATTCAGTTAGGGAGCTGCAAGGGGGCCTAAAAACCTTATTTCTAGAAGGCTTTATCTATTCACACATGGTGCCTAATTTCTGTATTGGAAGAACAAGCCGTCCTAGCTTGTCACTAGCCGTCCTAGCTTGTCACTAGCCGTCCTACCTTATCTCCTAGCCATCCTAGCTTGTCTCCTAGCCGTCCTACCTTGTCTCCTAGCTTGTCACTAGCCGTCCTAGCTTGTCACTAGCCGTCCTACCTTGTCTCCTAGCCGTCCTAGCTTGTCTCCTAGCCGTCCTACCTTGTCTCCTACCTTGTCCAAGCTACACACATATATCCTTTAAGTGTTTCATGTATAGAATTTCTGGTACAAAAACCTTTTGGTTTCAACTAAGTTCTAAACCTTTCCTAGCCCTATAAATAAGGCTTTGCAGCAAGGCACTAAGGGAATCACTCATTCACCCAATTTTCGTCCATTCATCTAGCCACACCACTCTCCACATCCTAAAATCCTAGAAACACAATTCCAACCAAACACTACACCTTGCCGTGCCTATCCTCCATCCAATTCCATAATCCCTGATCCTAAAACACATCCCAACCATCCCATCCACCTTTATGCCGTAGCAAGGAGAAAGAAGGAAGGACTCTTGGATGCTCAAGCTTCGTCGTTGGTGCATTCTAGGTGTAATTCGTTTTATGATTTCAATGTTTAATTTATTTTCCTTTCATTTTGCTATGAACATGAATGGCTAAACCCCTATTGGTTAGGGGTGATTTCGAAGCCATAACTATGTGTGCAAGTTGATTTGATAAATTCCAGTTATGAGTTCTTGAATCGTGAATGCAATTGGCTTAACTGTGCGAGTAATAACGTATTTGTGTTTGTTAATTAGGGGTCGACACTTAATTGGCTTGCATGAATATGATGCTAGAATATAAGTTTGTTTCACATAATTGGCACACACTTATATGCACAAGTAGTGAAGATTGCTAGTCACAATCGCGTTAAGTTCAATTCCTAGCATAAGTGTCATGATGTCATAGTCACAAGTGCTTTGTTAATGCTTATAGTTTTCATTGAACGTAATGATCTTTGATTGTATCTTTATTATGATGTCATGTAAGGAACTTTTGAAGAATGCTTTGGGTTGTCGTATGATGTCATCCAATTCAATAACACAAGGAAAACTTGAGAATTAACTAGTGATGTCACGGTTAATTTGGGGCATTGTCATTCATAATTCTATGAAGGAATAACTGGAAATCGAGTCATTTGCATACTTGTCATGTGTGGAGAAAGAACCCCTAACTAGTCCATCATCCATTAAAAACCCCAAAAACGTTTCAAGATCAGTTTTACTTTGCAATCTGTTTTCTCAACTTTAATTTCGTCCAAATCAAATCCCCCTTTACTTTGAAGTCTCAATTTAGTTAGAAATTGTTTTGGTTCATGTTTTTAAGTGTTTTGAGTCATGTTTTCAACCAATTTCGTCCAAATTAGTGTAGGTGCTCAAAACTGCCCAGAAAGTGGTTTTTAGGCAGTTTTGAGTCTTCTAGTTGCTGTTTTGAGTTTTTGTTTTGTTTTAGTGTTTTAACTTTGGTTTTTCATTCTTTGAGTCCAAATTAGTGTTTTTAACTTTGTTTTGGACTTCTTAGGTCAGTTTTCAAGAGTTTAGCAATCCCTCCTAATCCCCGGTTTTGAACGATCCCTACTTACATACTTTGCTACAATTGTCAGAAAAGGGTTTAATTTGTGTGCTTAATATATTTTGCATCAAATTTTTGGCGCCGTTGCCGGGGATTAGCAACTTTGCTAATCCCTTGGATTGTTTTATTTTCGTTTATTTTATTTTATTCCAGATTCTTCATCTTGTGTTGTTTCTTGTTTCAGGTACTAGAGAAGCAAGGCATGGCAATTGCTAATCTTCAAGCTCAAATAGCGAATCTTATGTGTCAGTTATCACTGTATGCTAAAGGGTCCACAATGCAAAGTGTCCCTACATTTGGTGCTCCTTATAGGCAAGAATATCAAGCAAATCTATGTCCACAAAGAAGTTGGGAGAATGTCAATACTTGGGGTTATCAAGATCATAATCAATCAAGGAACAATTGGTTTTCCAACATGTACAATTCAGATTGGAGTGATCATTCAAACTCTATATGGTGGGAATCTCAAAAAGTTCAACAAGAAGGATATTGGCAGCCATATGAGGAGTTATATTCAAGCCCTATGCAGCCACCACAACCTCATATACAACCTGCCCAAACAAATTGAGGTGCGTCTTTGTATAATGATACGCTTATTAAGTTACTCACCAATTTGTCTCAGGGGCAAGAAAATCAAAAGAAAGCAATGCAAAATCGAGACAAAAGGTTGGATCACTTGGAAAAGCAAATTGGGCAGATAGCGGAGTTCGTAGGACAATTTCAATACCAAGGCAAACTCCCTATTTCAACCATTGCAAATTCGAAGGGAGGATTTGAAACCACCAATGCTATCACGTTAGGAAGTGGCAAAGAGGTTGGAACGGACCCTCAACCATCACAATCAAATCACAAGGAAGACGAAAGATTGCAATTTGAGGAAGAGGAGTTGGACAAAGCCACGGAAAGGGTGGAAACACCTTTGCCGCAGCCACCTCAAGACCCCAATTCGCCCACCATAGGTAAGGTTGTTCCAAATTTAATTCTTTCTAACCCTATTCCACCCAATGTCCCTATTCCTTGCAGGTTCATGAATTCCAAGGAAGAAGAAAGTGAAAAAGACATCTTGGAAGCCCTTCCAAAGGTGCAAAGTATGGAATATCAAGAATTCGTCAAAGAGGATGTTCTTGAGGCAAACAACCCCAAAGAAGTTGAATTTTATGACATAGGACAAGGAACAATCCTCACACCAAATCTGTCCAAGTGCAAAGTTCCTGAAACGTTCAAAGAAGATGTGTTTATCCTTGAGTTCTTGTTGGAGGACATAGGTAAGCCACCTCCTCCAATTTCAATTTCCTTTTATACTAATAGGTTGTTGATGATTCAGGCACCCAATCTTGAATTTAAACCATTACCGGATCATTTCAAGTATCACCTTCCATTCAAAGATCAACTCCATGCCGTGGGCACCAATGGTGCCTGAACGTGTTCTTCGTCCGGCTGCAAGACGTTAAAGAAAGCGCTACTTGGGAGGCAACCCATGCCATTCAACAAAGGAAGACCTAGAAAGCACTCCAATTCCAGATTTGCGTTCCTAAACCCTTCTCTTTGTTGATTCCTTCTAATCTGCCTATTTAGTTGTTTTACTTGCTGTTTGTGTGTTTCTTTGTGTGATTCTATGCTTAAAACATTGAGGACAATGTTTGATTTAAGTGTGGGGGGGTAACTAAGTGTTTTTCATTCAAATTCGTGGGATTTTATCACCCATTATTTCAAAACTTGTTCCTTGCTGTTTTTAAGTGTTTTTAAGCAGTTTTGGTGTGTTTTAGTATGTTTTGAAGTAAAAATCCGAAAATCAAAGAAAAATTTGAAAAATTTGTTTTAAAAAACCCAAAAAAGAGTTGTTTTTGTGTGTTTGTTTGTGTCTTAGGGTACCTTCCAACACAATGATGAGGATTTGGTTTTTAAATACATGGCTGTTAAAGAGAGTGATTAACATGGATGAAAGTTTGATTTACTCTATGTTTATGCTTGGTTGTGGTTATAACTTATGAATTCACATGCAATCATAAAAAAAAAAAATAAAAAAATAAAAAAAAAATCAGTTTTTGTAACATGCTTGAAGGAAGGAACTCAAATTACAACCTTGTGAGACTTGAACCTAAACGTTTATTTGGAGAGTTCAAATCTGTGCATTCTTTGTTTTCTAAAATCGTTGCATGATCTCATTATTCTTTGCTTGGTTGCTACTTAGAAGGCGTTTCATCATTTAGTTCCAAACACTAGAAGTCATGCCCATTTCATTCAAAGCATGGTATTGATTAGCATAACACATATTCAAGATGAAGTTGTGTAGTGACCACCACTTTAGCCAAAAAGCCGTGTGCCCTACTCCATTATATGTTTAGGTGTTAACCCCATTGAGCCTTGTTTAGCCTTTTCTTTGTTAACCCACATTACCCTCACCTAGCCTAGATTAGGACTATCCATACCCTCGTTCTTAAAGTATAGTAAGCATGATTCAAATGGAATTCCTTTATGACAGAAACCAAGTGTGGGGGAAGTTTTTATTTTGAGAATTATGTGCCATAAGCACGGGTAGAAAGAAAAGAAAAGAAAAATTCGTGAAAAAAAAATAAATAAATAAAGTATGAAAAGAGTTGAACAATATGAGAAAAAAAGTTCCAAGGTGTTGTTTGTTGAAGAAAGGGTCCAAAAAGTTGAATTCGGCCCCAAGAAGTTGTTTAAAGTCTTCCCCTTGTATTTTTAAGTTAATTTCTGCAAACTAAGTGAATTCTAAGTCTTAACTTCATTACTTTGCTTACTAATGCTTGAAGAACGTTTGTTTTCCCTATCCTTTCTTTGTTAACCAATACCCCAAGCCCCGTTGCAACCCTTAAACTTCTATCTTGAGTGTTATGTGTTTCAATTTGTTGAGTTTGAATTTGGTATGAGCATATGGTGTCACTGGTTCTCGCATCTAAGTAGTAGCATTCCATTCATGAGATCATATCTAAACATGCCTATTAACTCCGGAAATTGCGTTCTTTGTGATACATATATGTGAGCATTCGTTTTTATATCTACATCAATTCTCTCACATATAACTAGTATAGGGTGTGTAGTTAGAAAATCTGAGTGAAAATATAGTGCAAATCTATTAAGGATAGAAGGAATTCTCTAAGGCATGTTACTACATTCAAAACATTGTTTTAATTGGTTAATTGTGAACTAGTAAGTAGTGACTATGATTAAGCATGTGCTTAAGTGTTAAATTGACTCAAATCTGTGGGAATGATAATCTTTAACATATCATGTGCATTGGAAATCCCTGAGGCAAACGTTGGAAGGTTTAGATTATGTTTGTTTGTTTTGTCTTGTTTTATTTCTTTGTTTTGCTCGAGGACTAGCAAAAGCTAAGTGTGGGGGAATTTGATAGGAGCATTTTTATGCGACTTAATTGGCTTGTTCTCATGCATTTATGTTGTTTTTCCTTAGTTAGTTTAGTGTTTAAAGTCATTTTCGTGCAATTTCAGGTTTTAGTGTCAAACTATGCAAAAAGAAGCAATTTGGAGCATTCTAGAGCATTTTTGGGCCAAGATTGGATAGTGCAAGCATGGAGGCATGAGGATGGACGAATTTGAAGGCTTGAATTCAGTTAGGGAGCTGCAAGGGGGCCTAAAAACCTTATTTCTAGAAGGCTTTATCTATTCACACATGGTGCCTAATTTCTGTATTGGAAGAACAAGCCGTCCTAGCTTGTCACTAGCCGTCCTAGCTTGTCACTAGCCGTCCTACCTTATCTCCTAGCCATCCTAGCTTGTCTCCTAGCCGTCCTACCTTGTCTCCTAGCTTGTCACTAGCCGTCCTAGCTTGTCACTAGCCGTCCTACCTTGTCTCCTAGCCGTCCTAGCTTGTCTCCTAGCCGTCCTACCTTGTCTCCTACCTTGTCCAAGCTACACACATATATCCTTTAAGTGTTTCATGTATAGAATTTCTGGTACAAAAACCTTTTGGTTTCAACTAAGTTCTAAACCTTTCCTAGCCCTATAAATAAGGCTTTGCAGCAAGGCACTAAGGGAATCACTCATTCACCCAATTTTCGTCCATTCATCTAGCCACACCACTCTCCACATCCTAAAATCCTAGAAACACAATTCCAACCAAACACTACACCTTGCCGTGCCTATCCTCCATCCAATTCCATAATCCCTGATCCTAAAACACATCCCAACCATCCCATCCACCTTTATGCCGTAGCAAGGAGAAAGAAGGAAGGACTCTTGGATGCTCAAGCTTCGTCGTTGGTACATTCTAGGTGTAATTCGTTTTATGATTTCAATGTTTAATTTATTTTCCTTTCATTTTGCTATGAACATGAGTGGCTAAACCCCTATTGGTTAGGGGTGATTTCGAAGCCATAACTATGTGTGCAAGTTGATTTGATAAATTCCAGTTATGAGTTCTTGAATCGTGAATGCAATTGGCTTAACTGTGCGAGTAATAACGTATTTGTGTTTGTTAATTAGGGGTCGACACTTAATTGGCTTGCATGAATATGATGCTAGAATATAAGTTTGTTTCACATAATTGGCACACACTTATATGCACAAGTAGTGAAGATTGCTAGTCACAATCGCGTTAAGTTCAATTCCTAGCATAAGTGTCATGATGTCATAGTCACAAGTGCTTTGTTAATGCTTATAGTTTTCATTGAACGTAATGATCTTTGATTGTATCTTTATTATGATGTCATGTAAGGAACTTTTGAAGAATGCTTTGGGTTGTCGTATGATGTCATCCAATTCAATAACACAAGGAAAACTTGAGAATTAACTAGTGATGTCACGGTTAATTTGGGGCATTGTCATTCATAATTCTATGAAGGAATAACTGGAAATCGAGTCATTTGCATACTTGTCATGTGTGGAGAAAGAACCCCTAACTAGTCCATCATCCATTAAAAACCCCAAAAACGTTTCAAGATCAGTTTTACTTTGCAATCTGTTTTCTCAACTTTAATTTCGTCCAAATCAAATCCCCCTTTACTTTGAAGTCTCAATTTAGTTAGAAATTGTTTTGGTTCATGTTTTTAAGTGTTTTGAGTCATGTTTTCAACCAATTTCGTCCAAATTAGTGTAGGTGCTCAAAACTGCCCAGAAAGTGGTTTTTAGGCAGTTTTGAGTCTTCTAGTTGCTGTTTTGAGTTTTTGTTTTGTTTTAGTGTTTTAACTTTGGTTTTTCATTCTTTGAGTCCAAATTAGTGTTTTTAACTTTGTTTTGGACTTCTTAGGTCAGTTTTCAAGAGTTTAGCAATCCCTCCTAATCCCCGGTTTTGAACGATCCCTACTTACATACTTTGCTACAATTGTCAGAAGAGGGTTTAATTTGTGTGCTTAATATATTTTGCATCAACACTATCCACTTTCAAAAATGCTACATCCATAATCCAATATTAATAATTATAATACAAATGAATTAAAATAGAATGACAATTAAGGTTAAACTTACATGACTGGCAAGAATGTAGAGAAACAAGTTGAATAGACTCTTAGCCCTTATCCCATTACTCCTATTGAATACCTTGGCCGACAGGTGAATTCGAAAAATCCTCGGAACATATTGACCGAGAAGAAACATATTCACAACCTTTTGGTGTTCCACAAATCCTGAGCGTTTCATTGGGTAAAACACTATTAGCAGCTGCAGAAAATTAAAAGATAAAGGGTTAGAACATAGAAGTCCATCAATTTCAGCAAACTACGTACAAAAACAAAAATCAGAGTTTAGTTAATTTCTCTTACTTGTGGGAGGGGAAGAAGAGCTAAAACGTCTAATATGATGGATAACGACGACATGTTCTGAGCCATTTCCCAGGAATATTGAATCAACTCTCTGATTTTCGATTTCTCACCCGAATTTCCCCCGGTTTGTTCCCCCTCCGCGGATGGTCCATTTTTATTCGTTTTGGAAGTCCTCGGCTTTGTTTCCATTGTCTTACTCGAATTTCTCCTGGTTTGTTCCACTGCCGCGGAGAGTCCATTTTTTAGGGTATCTGTTTTGGAGGGTGGCCCATCCACACCAGTCCCTGAGTTTCTTTCCGATTTTGTCTTTTGAACAGAGTCACAACTTTCACATATAAAATGCATCAGGAAAATGACATCTGTGAGTGATCTCATAAGAAGAGCAACAATTCTCAACGTTTTATCCATTTGAAGGCACTTTTTATCCTGATCGATGATTACAACATAAAAGAACAAAGGATCCATGGAGACAGCAAATACACATGATATCACAAATATGATGTTCCACATTCGAAGGTAAGGCGCCTGATGCACAGTAAAAATGTCCTTTATTTTTTCCTTCATCTTCCGGTTTTTGGGCACTCGTCTCATTTCCAGCCATTGGTTTCGAACGTTCATTTCTGGGAAACACGCAACAAATGAAATTCATATGCATTTACCCTAAACCCTAATATGAGCCTCGACCTAACAAATTAAACAAGATAAAATCAGACAAAAATCAGATTGTCATATAGGTGCATTTCAGACGACGTTCGCTACAAGAAGTACCTGTCCTTGCATGTAACGGAAAATAATAAGGACAGTGCTATATTACAATTTAATTTTACAATCATTTGTATTATCTTTTTAATAGAATTAGCGTCCATTAATACATGGGGGTCTCATCTCTATTAAAGAGATGATACAATTAGATGGTAAAAATAACATTATTGCGATCATGGTGCCTTGCTATACTTTGAGAGAGACAGATAGGAGCATGCTAATTTCAGAATTCGAAATACTTAAAAAGAGAGTAGAGAGCAGAGAGAGTACGAACCTGTCTGTTTTCTCTTCTACCTGGTTCTCCACATCTGAATTTCTTTCCTCGACATTTTTACCCATAATAACTCAAATATATATGTACTCAATGACCTTGATGATGAGTAAAGAAGATTACTGAAATAAAGCTACAACGAGATCTTCAGTTTACAAGGTGGCGAGAGAACAGCATGCCGAAGCTAGCATGTGAGTTTAGTGGCAGAAACTGAAGTTGCTAGCTGCATTGTCATTCTCTTAGAGCAAGTCCAGCCCTTCTTCAATGGCCCGGCACCAAGTGAAGAAAATGGCCCGGCACTGTGTCCATCAGCTCCAGCCCGGAAAATAGGCTGGCACCCAGCCCGTGCCAGTCAAGAGGCCAGCCCAAAATGGACAGACCCAGAGGCCGGTCCGTGTGCTGGCGCGTGCAACACACGCGGTGGAACCAGCGAGTAGCCGACAGCGTCTGCAGCAGTGGGGCCCGCGGTGCAGGGCAAGTGGGCTGAGTCTGTCAAAGGGCTACGTGGCCCTCCTCAGAGCTGTTGGATTTCCAACGGCTAGTTTATGTAGGCCGTTGGATTTCCAACGGTAAAAAAAATTTAAATTTCACTTTTAAATTGGACCGTACGATCACAGATCAACGGTCCACGTTTTTTTCACCAAAAATTAAAAAAAAAAAAAAAAAAAAAAAAGGCCCAACGGTCAAAAATTTGATCGTTGGCCACATGGCGGCGTGTTGGCTGTTGGATTTGATTATTTTTCAAATCCAACGGTCCAGATTAATTACAACATTAAAATTTATTAAAAATTAATTAAAAAATGTCAAAAATTTTTTAAAAAATACAGAAAAATTTTAAAAAATTAATTTTTTTTCTATAAATACCTAACCCTCATCTTCCACCTTACACCACATTTCAATATTTTCTACACTTTCTACACTTTCTACATTTGAATATTTTGTACACTTTGAGAGAAAAAAATGACTTCGTGGAAGCTCAGTGAAGATGTTACGTTGTGTGAATGTTGGGTTCGCACTACTCATGACCCGATTACGGGTAATAAGATGGATAAGCGAGAAATGTGGAGTAAAATTACGAAATCGTTCAACGATGTACATGGAAAAGATGCAAGATCTAGTCAAGGTCTTCAAGGTCATTGGAAAAAACTCAACGCATCCTTTACTTGTTGGAAAAACGCCCTCTCTCATGCTTTTGGTAATCTGCGTAGTGGGACAAGTTTAGCGGATGAGGTAACAATATTTTTATTTATTTATATGCATTCCACCCACATCAATATTTTAATTTATTTAATTTCTTATGTAATTTTTATGTAATATGCATTCCACAATACTTATGTAATTTTTATGTAATTTTTATATAATTTTTATGCATTCCACAATTCTTATGTAATTTTTATGTAATAAGCATTCCACAATACTTATGTAATTTTTATGTAATTTTTATATAATTTTTATGCATTCCACAATTCTTATGTAATTTTTATAGACACTACAAGCACAAGCATTCTACAATGCAAAGAACCATAACAAATCATTCAACAAATGGGAATGTTGGCAAATTGTCAAAGATTGCCCTAAATACCAAATTGTGGCAACCGGTCCAGAAGTTGTCATGCACGGTATGGGTCTACACAGTTCGCCAGAAGCAGACACAGCCGAACAACAAGCCAACACATTTGAAGACACGGAAGGGATGCCTGAACAAGTGCCACAGACCCAACCGACTCGTCAGTCCCTCAGGCATCAAGGTAAAAAGGCATCAAAGAAAAAAGGTAGTTCTTCCAAAAATGACTACACTAAATATATGGAGGAACTTACTCGTCAAGGTGAACTGAACATGGCATGGGAAAAGACTAGAGATGAGGAAAAAGCTGCTGCTATGGCAACAATTATTGCAGCTACTGAGGCTCGTGATGCGGCGGCTGAGAGACAAAGAGAAATAGTTAATCGAGAGAACGAGATGATTAGAGAAGCACTTCATCGAGAGAATGAGATGCTTAGAGAAGAAAGGATGACTCAAACAGATCGTGACACTATGAACAAGTCTCTAGTAGGACTGTCTCCGAATTCAAAATATTTTTGGACATCAGAAAAAAGAGATGTCGTGCGAAGGAGGCGTGCAAGAGATGCCGAAACAAGTCAAGGGAGTTCCAGCTACAGAAATCCTAGCAACCAAGATCCTAGCACCACATATCCTAACTCCACAGACTTTATTTAATTTCTTATGTACTTTCTTATTTATTTTTAGAACTTTATTTAATTTCTTATGTAATTTCTTATTTACTTTTAGAACTTTATTTAATTTCTTATGTACTTTCTTATTTATTTTTAGAACTTTATTTAATTTCTTATGTAATTTCTTATTTACTTTTAGAACTTTATTTAATTTCTTATGTAATTTCTTATTTACTTTTAGAACTTTATTTAATTTCTTATGTAATTTCTTATTTACTTTTAGAACTTTATTTAATTTCTTATGTAATTTCTTATTTACTTTTAGAATTTTATTTAATTTCTTATGTAAACTTAAAACACCAAATAAAATTACATAAAACACCATTTAAACTTAAAATTACATAACCTCACCATTTAAACTTAAAACACCATTTAAACTTAAAATTACATAACCTCACCATTTAAACTTAAAAAAAAAAGCAAACACACTAAATAAGATTACTTAAAAAACAATACACTTTATTCTTCAACCACAAGCCTTATTTTAATTATCTTCGCCTTCGTGCAATCTCCACTGATGGTCAATCAAGTCATTCTGGCCGGCTATGTGCCAGTATGGCTCTTGCAATGAAGTGTATCGTTGAACGATCAATTCATTGTAACGTCCATCCCGTTCCAACGGCTCGTGTTGCACGGGATCTTCGGTCCGGTCATGAGCATAGTAGATTTGTGTTCTTGAGTTGTTCATCGGATCCGGCTCGTATTCATCGACGGCATCATAATCATACTCGTCTTCAACAATCATGTTGTGGAGAATAATACACGTCATCATGATGGATCGAAGAGCCTCGACATCAAACATTCTAGCTGCAGCCCTGACAATGGCCCAACGAGCTTGCAAGATACCAAAACAACGCTCGACATCCTTCCTACACCCTTCTTGACACTTTGCGAAGTGTTTCTCTTTTTCACTCTGCGGGTGTGGCACTGTTTTGACAAATGTTGACCACCTTGGGTAAATACCATCTGCAAGGTAGTATGGTCCCTCGTATTTATTACCATTAACCCAATATGTGCATCTTGGCCCACGCCCTTGTAGCAGTTCGTCAAACACTGGAGATTGGGCAAGGACGTTTAGGTCATTCTGAGCTTCTGGAACACCAAAAAAAGCATGCCAAATCCATGTATCAAAAGAAGCCACCGCTTCCAGAATGATGTTTTTGGCTCCTTTTCTGTCGCCATAAGCTCCTTGCCATGCACTTGGACAGTTTTTCCATGTCCAGTGCATGCAGTCGATGCTTCCAATCATGCCAGGGAAGCCTCGCATCTCACCCTTCCTCAGAAGCCTTCGCATGTCCCTTGTCGTGGGTTGCCGAAGGTATTCATTAGTGTAGAGGGCTTCAATTGCAGAGCAAAACCGCATCAGGGACTCCAGAACTGTTGTTTTTCCCATCCTTGCGATCTCATCCACTTGATCTGCAGATGCTCCATATGCAAGCATTCGCAAGGCAGCCGTAATTTTTTGCTCAGGAAGAAGACCTAGAACATGAAAAGCATCCTCTTTTTGCACAAAATATGGATCATGGTTGCAAACATCACTCATGATTTTAGCGAACAAACTTCGTTGCATTCTAAACCGACGTCTAAAAATATGATCAGGGTAAACGCTGTTGGGAATAAAATAATCTTCCAAGAGATCTTTACCTCGTCTTTCCCTTCTTCTATCGATGTTTGCCGCACGTCCGGGTTTGGCTATCTGACCCATAGCTTCCATGATACGGCGGGAATGTGAGGCCCTCCGCCTTCTATGGTGATCATCCTCATCCTCCTCCATTGCGAAGGCCTCATCTCCACCTCCACCTTGGTCAAGATTGACCAATTCTTCCTGTTGTGCCAACAACCTTTTCTGCTGCTCTTGTAACTGTTTATACGCTCTCCTTGAAGAAGACATTGTAAGAACTCAAGATTTGAAAACGATAAAGAATAATTCTGAGCTAAAAAAAAAGATTGAGTTTAGTGTGAGGATGGATGTAGGGATGTAGGGTTTATATGGACAAAAAAAAAGAAGATGAGGTTCTGGACAATGCCACGTGGCACTACGTGATTGGTTGAAAATCTTAGCGGAAATCTATTCAAAAAATAGTACGTTCGGATAATGACACGTGGCGTGACGAGATTGGTTAAAAATCTTATCGAAATCTTGCCTAAATTATTGTAAACAGGAAGTGACACGTGGGTTGTCGGGATTGATTGAAAATCTTAGCGGAAATCTATTCAAAAAATTGTACGTTCAGATAATGACACGTGGCGTGACGAGATTGGTTAAAAATCCTATCCGAAATTAAAACTTTTTTTTTTATTATTTTATAAAAAAATTATTTAATATTTTAAATGGACTGGGTGCCAGCGCATTTTGTAGGGGTGGAGATCGTTTGTGCCAGCGCATTTTTAGACTAGGTGCTAGCACATTTTTTTTGGGGTGGAGATGTTTTGGCCTATTACTGTTCATTGGGTCTATTACTGTTCAATTAAGTGGATAAATGGGCTGGGTGCTGGCGCAAAGTGGATAGGGGTGGAGTTGCTCTTAAAGACAACTGAATTCAATGTCTTTTTATACGAAGTTGGTCTTTTAACATGACCCAAGTCCTCTAATATGACGTAAGTCCTTTAATATGACATAGGTCTTTTAATATGACGCAAGTCTTTTTGCATTATGTACATAATTTAATATCTTAATAGATAGAGTATTAAATTCTTACTCATGCATCATGTGCTCTCCGGAAATATAATAGTTTCATATGCTTCCCTCTTCTCTCTCACCTTAATAAGGCCAATTTTTGACACACTTTCTGAGAGCCCACTCCACAACATTTTGCCAAAAATTCAAACCGTCCAAATCTCTATTTCATTATTTGTAGATTACATATGAATGAGGATCCTCTCCGAGTCCTATTTGTGAGGATTTAAAGGATCCTTTAATCGTATCCGTTTATCGTGAATCATGCGGTTAGTTTTCGTTAGGTATTATTTGTGTTTAATTTTAAATAAAAATTTTAAAATGATTTCTGACCGCACGATGTACAATAAATAGACACGATTGATCCTCACAAAGAGGATCCGGAAAGATCCTCATTGATCCCAATACTCCATCGACACAACAGTGCGGACAGAATATGCCACCTTTTATGGTAAGATTCAGTAAACATTTAGATTCCAATAAAGATTAGGAATGCAACAAACACGAGCATTGCCACTTAATTATACGGTCTAGTAGTATTTATCTTCACTGGTAAGTGAGAGGACTTAGGTTCGATTCTCGTCAAAAACGAATTTAAACCATATTATTGATAGCTCATTGTGAGGCTAAGCCCACAATCTCCCCTTAATGTAGATAATATTGATCGTTCAAAAACCCAAAAAAATAAAATAAAATACACAAACAAACACGATCATTCCTGCTCTTTGCCTATAGGAAACTATACATGCCTTGTTTTACTATAACCACTTGGACCACCAATGCCAACTGTTACAATGCCCTCTTTGCTTTACTATAGCAAATAATATCCGTTATCAAAGGACTGCAAGAAAAGCCGGCAGTCATTAGCGCATCTCATATATATAATATAATAAAGCATTGCCAGAAATCCCCCATTAATAGGTGAGGTCCCCGAAAATACACAGATGAAAAGATTCAAGCGATAATGGCATCCGGATTTTATTATAACCCAACGGTTAGTATTCGGCAGTTAAAATCAACTCATGCAGTGTACAAGACAATCTAATAGACAAAAATTATAGCAAGAATGCTCCATGACATTTTTACCAGCAGGAACACAATCCAAAAACCAAATATGAATCCAAGTCCCAAGCTTAGATAGCACCACATGTTGCTTGTTCAATTAATGTCAAATACACAACAAATCGAAACTTTTTTTTTTCCTTTTTTGGTAAGAGAAACTTTTCTGTTAACCAAACACGAATCCAAATATAAAAAAGTTGAAACCGTTGGATAATAGTAAAAATGTTTTTGAATTCCTCTAACGCCTTTCCGTGTTCTCATCTGTTTCGACATTAGATTTTGGTTTTATTTTTTAATTGGGTGTAAAGTTGGGTGAAGAGTGCTGCTATATGGGTTCAAATAAAATTTATCGTGAAAAAAATGTGTCAATATATATAGTGTTTCTTTGTGTCATACCTCAATGATCATGTATACTAAAAATCACTCAAATCTGAAACTATATAACCGTTGGATTAAATTTAGTGTTTCTTTGTAGAACCATATTAGTCTATTTTTTTTCACTACAAATGAATTTCTTAACGGTTTTTGAATTTGTCTAATGTTTTGTAAGGATGGTCTATGAATGTTGTATTAAAGTATAAATTGTTTGGATTGTTGAAATAATTACAAAATGTTTGTCAAAAGCATATGTCCCTAAATTTTAACATAATATATATATATATATATATATATAGGATCTGAGGATACCTATTTTGACACTCAATTTGAAACATTTTTTTGTGGTTCTATTAACCTTTTTAATGGAATGTGTGATAAGTAAAATGATGTGTGTGGATATCACATCCCTTCCATAAAATGAAAAGTCAAGTCATCAATCAGGTTTGTCTTTTTATATGACGCAAGTCACTTTGCATTATGCATGGTCTAATAATTTAGTAGATAAGACTCACGAATATATGAATCTCACATACATTGGAGAAATTGTATGAATATAATATGAAAATTTTGATAAGAGTAAAATTTTGATTTTACAATAAAAGCGCAAATCCGTTGCCAAAGTAATAATGAGAGGCCCAACTCATCAAAGTGTATAGAAATAATTAAGGTAAAATGACAACTTTTTTGGTTACGATCCCTACTTATATCATTACTACAATTGTCAAAAAGAGGGTTTAATTTGTGTGCGTATAAATCTCGCTTCAAATTTTGGCGTTGTTGCCGGGGATTAGGAGGGATTGTTAATCACTTGGATTTGACTCAAAAACGTAAAAACATAATATAAAACACTATACTAGACTCAAAGAAAGCGAAACTAAACTTTAAAACACTAAGACAAACCAAAGACTCAAAATGCTTTAAAAACACAAACTAAAATGATTTCTAACTAAATTGAACAATAAAGTAAGGGGGGATTGAGTTTTGGACGAATTTGAAAACAAAACAAAAACTTGGAAACAAAACAGATTGTAAACCGAAAAATGATGAGAAACTAGTTAGAGGGTTCCTTATCCACACATGAACATAAGCATATAATTTGACTCCCAATTATGACTTCAACAAACGATGAATGACAATGCTCCAAGTTAATTAGGTCCGCTTGGGATACGCATTACAACCAAATTATTCTTAATCAAAGTCCCTAACATGGAATACGCATGATAGAGACATTCAACAAAGATCATTAAGTTCAACGGAAATCATAAACATCGACTAGGCATTCATAACTATGGAATACGCATGTTAATCCAGCCTAGGGTTTACTAAACACAATCGTGACTAGCGATTTTTACTACTCATGAATATAAGTTCATAACGATTAGGTGAAATTCCCTTATATCCTAGCATCAAGTTTAGGCATGCAAATTAAGTGTCGACCCTCAACCCACATACATAAACAAGTTCTTAATCAAAACAGAAAAGTAACCCACATCTAAAGTTCATGAATTCATAACTGGAGTAAATCAAATCATAACCAACATATGTCCATGGCTTCAAATTCGCCTCTAACTAAAAAGAAATTAGTTCCACATGTTTAACATAATTGAACAACAAGTTAAATTAAACATGAAAACATAAACAAGAAAAGAAAGAACAAATTGATGGAATTGAATGGATGGAAAGTTAGCTACGGGGTTCATCTCCACATATGTTATACTTGCATAATAAAACGATTTCCAATTGCATTTCAATAAACCATTAATTCTCAATGCTCCAAGTTAATTAGATCCGCTTAAATTAACTTTCAAATCTTCCTAACGTTATTGAATTGGATGATTGCATACGACAACCCAAAACATTCCCCACAAGTCCCCTACATGATTGCATAATAGAGATACAAGCAAGAATCATTACGCTCTATAAAAATTATAAGTGTTGACGAGGCATTCGTTACTATGGAATACGCATGAAACTTATGCCAAGAATTCGTTTAACGCGATTGTTTATAAGCAACCTCCACTACTTGTGAATATAAGTTCGTAACTATTAGGTGAAACTCACTTATATTCTAGCGTCATATTCATGCATAAAAATTAAGTGTGCACTCTCAATAAACATACATAAATAAGTTATCAATCAAACAGTTAAACGAATTGAATCCACAACTTATGAAACGCAATTAGAAGTAATCAAATCAAAATGCAAGCATAAACATATATTTCGAATTCCCCCCTAGCCAAGGGGGTTTAGTTCCTCATGGTACAAAACAAATAGAATCAAAGAAACACCTAAACATTCCAACAACTTAAACTTGAATTGTATGAACGTTTAGACCCTCTTCTCTTCCATTCCTCATTCGTACAAAACAAAGAGTATTGGGCTAAGAGGGAAAATTTTGGAACTCATCATGCAATGCGTTACCACAGTCAATTACCAAGCCATTGTTAATGGTGAGCTCACTGATTCTTTCTCCCCACAATGTGGAATCAGACAGGGAGATCCCCTTTCGCCCTATTTATTTGTGCTTTGCATGGAAAAACTATCTCATATCATTAATGGATGCATCACTACTAAGAAATGGAAACCAGTTAAGCTATCTAGCAATAGGCCTCCTGTCTCTCATCTCTTTTTTGCGGATGATCTTATTGTGTTTGCGGAAGCCTCCTCAACTCAAGCCAGATTATTGAAGGATTGCCTTGATATTTTTTGTGCCGTGTCTGGTCAGCAGGTGAATTTTGATAAATCATGTATCTACTGCTCTCCTAATATCTCTCGAAGTAAGGCTATTGAAATTGCCAACATCTGTGGTTCTCCTCTCACTTCTGATTTAGGTCACTACTTGGGTGTTCCGTTACTGCATTCTAGAGTCAATAAAGAGACGTATGGAAACATTGTGGAAAAAGTTCAACGTCGACTTTCTGCTTGGAAGAGCAATACTCTCTCTATGGCAGGTAGGCTTGTCTACCTACAATCAGTTGCCTCAGCTATTCCAATCTACTCAATGCAATCTACTCGTCTCCCAGTTTCCATATGTGATAAAATTGATAAGTTGAACAGGAATTTCTTATGGGGTCACACTGAGGATAAGTCCAAGGTTCACCTTGTTAAGTGGGAGACAGTATCCACGCCTAAATCTATGGGTGGCTTAGGCTTGAAAGATACCCATGCTATGAACCAAGCCCTTCTTGCTAAAACTGGTTGGAAACTTATGCAAAGAGACCCGGGCCTCTGGGCACAAGTTTTGAAGGGAAAATATCTCAAACACTACGACATGGTGGGTGCTTGCTCTGCTAAGTTCACTAATTGTTCTCATACTTGGCGTGGAATCCTCTTTGGTGCCCAAATCCTTCCTAATGGTATGAGATGGAGAGTCGGATCTGGAAGCCAAATCCATTTTTGGAAAGACAACTGGCTTGAGAGTGGTGTACTCGAAAATTTTGCTACCATCCCTCTTTCAGCTGACATGCTTGAATGGTCTGTTGATGATTTCCTTACTGATGATGGTTGGAATGTAGATTTGTTATACTCCTGCCTTCCCCCTGATATTGTGGAACATATTTTCAGTTTACATGTTGGAATTGCGAATCATAGGGAAGATAAGGTAATTTGGAGCCTCACTAATTCTGGAACCTTCTCCGTGAAAACTGCTTATCTCTCTCTCTTTGGCGATGATGATATCATTCCTTGGAAATGGAATTTCATTTGGAAACTCAAGCTCCCACCCAAATTAGTGACTTTTCTTTGGACTATTGGTCATGGGAAAATTCTCACCAATGTGCAGAGAGCTAGAAGAGGGTTTACTATTAACCCGTGTTGTCCAATCTGCCCTAATATTGAGGAGTCAATGGATCATATTTTCAGGTCTTGTAGGCAGTCCCCTTTCTTTTGGAATGGTGTTGGAATCCCTCATGAAGTTGCCCATTCCTTTGCTCTTGATTTCCAGAGTTGGATGGCCATAAACCTTAGGACACACTGTTCTACCATATATGGTTTACCCTGGAACCTTATCTTTGCTTCAACTCTCTGGTATTGCTGGAAAGGGAGGAACAATCTTGTCTTCAACGATGGTCAACAACCGTCTGTCTCACCCCAGAAGTTCATTTTTCAATTTGCAAGGGATTGGTATGATGCCAACAAGTGTTCTTCTAGTAAGCCTCCTAGACAAATCATCTCAATCCATTGGATCCACCCGCCAATTGGTAGATATAAAATCAATACAGATGGGAGTTGTAATGACCCATTTAGGCACATAAGTGCTGGAGGTTTGATTCGCAATTCTGAAGGGGATTGGATTAAGGGATTTGCTGCTAATTTGGGCAGAGGAACCATCATGGAAGCTGAGCTTTGGGGTGTTTTCATGGGCCTTTCTATAGCTTGGGATGAGGGATGCAAGGATGTGATCCTTGAATGTGATTCTTGGGATGCTGTTATTTTGATCCAAAGACCTATTCTGGATTCGCATCCTCTCTACAATCTCATTATTGACTGCAAAGAAGCCATCGGAAAAAATTGGAGATGTGAAGTCACTCATATATATAGAGAAATGAATGCCTCAGCTGATCACATGGCTGACTTGGGTCATGGGCTATCCCTAGGCCTTCATGTTTTTGTTTCTCCTCCTACCTCTACTAGTAATGTTCTAGTTTCTGATTCTATTGGCAGGGCCCTTCCTAGGGCTGTTCTTGCCTGATTTTTTTGTTTTGTTGCCGGGCTTTGCCCTCCGTTGTACCAAAAAAAAAAAAAAACACACATCATATGACTAATAAACTCCTCTCTCTCATCATTAGCCACTTTGTGGGTCCTACCTTCTTATTAGTGGGGCTTTTTTTATATTTTATATTATCATTATTTTATTTTTATGGTAAGTTTTGGCATAATCTTGAACTTTGAATTAGCTTAAAAATGCTTTGAACGACTTAGAATAAAAGGAGGGAACAAGACTGAAGGGTAGCAAATTCGAAATTTAAAGTAATTTTAGAATATAGCTTTTCATTACAGTTTAGCGATATTCTTCTTTATTTATAATTGATATGTCTTAGGTTTGGTTCTTATTATAGGTGAATTTGAACCAAATTATATAGCTATCTCATTCTAAGACTTAATACATTCTCTTACTTTTTAGCGTAAATAATGTTGTATACATATTTCAAATAAAAAAAATTACATATCATCTTCTCGAAGATAATGTAGAAAGTTAGAAACATTGTTCAACTCTCAACTTTCTGGTTCATCACTTCTTGGAACCAAATAGTATAGATCCACAATGACAAGCACGCAGGTTTATTTGTTAATTACTTGTGGGGTCCAGCGTGACCCACCAAAGTGGAAAATGCAGGTTTATTTGTCAATTATTTGAGGGGTTCACGGTGACCCACCACCGACGTAGAAAATAAAACAAAGGTGTTGATTAAGCTGGAGTAGTTAGTGTTGTTTTTTTGGTTTTACCGAGTGAGGGGGATGGATCAGGATTTTTTCCTAATCTAAGGATAAGGATCCTCATGATTAAGGGATGTGGGTCGTTAGATGAAAATTCAACGGCTACAAATAAGAAGGTTCCTTTAAAATTATAATAATTATAACCGTTAGATTTTCATCCAATGACTCATATCCCTTGATTATGAGGATCCTCATACATAGATTAGGAGAGGATCCTAATCCGAGGGGTATGCCTAGGATTTGGACAAGAAGTTGCTCTTTTTGTCTTGTTAGAGCAACTCCAGCGTTGGAGCCCTCCCCCCTGGCAATGCACTATTCAATCCACCTAATGAACAGTAACTGCCCTTAATGAACAGTAAATAGCCCTGGCAATAGAATTTGCATCTCCACCGTTACACTTCAATAGCCCTGACAATAGGCAATAAAATATTAGTAATTTTTTTATTTATAAAATAATACAAAATAATTTTAATTGTAATATCGGATAAGATTTTTAATCGTTCTCGTTGCGCCACGTGTCATTATCCGAGGTATTATTAAATAATACAATTATTGGTGATGGATTTCTGATAAGATTATTAACCAATCACGTCGCGCCACGTGTCATAATCTGTTCACAATCTTTGAGGATAGATTTCCATCAGATTTTTAATGAATGACGGCATGCCACGTGTCATAATCTGTTCACAATCTTTGAAGATAGATTTCCATCAGATTTGTAACGAATGACGGCATGCCACGTGACATTATGCACAACCTAATCCTTTCTAAATCCTCTATATAATCCACCATCCATCCTCACAAATCTCACACCAAAATTCTCAAGATCTCTATCATTATTCATAGTTTCTGCTTCCTTATTCACAAAAATCTGTATCATTATTCATAGTTTCTGTTTCTTTCTTTCAATGTCTTCTTCTTCTTCCTCAAGGATGATGTGGGAATTCAATCAGGAAGAGGAAGAATTGTTTAACGAATCAGAAGCAATGTTCAATCACCAGGGGGTAAGAAATGAGAGGGAAGAGGATGAGGAGCGTCAAATGAGAAATGACGAAGTAAGAAAGGGCAGAGCCTTACATTCCCGTCGAGTCATCCAAGCTGCGGCTCAGATCTGCAGGCCCAGCCGTTCCGGAAACCTTAATAGAAGCAGGCAACGATGAGGCAGAGGGTAATTCTTAGTATAAATAACTTACCAAATTAATTTAAATAAATATTCAAGAAATTAGAAACAACATAAATAATACAAACAATAAATAATAAATTACAACCCAAAGTGATTGGAAAATTATGGGCTCCGATTACAAAAAGTACTCTATTCATCATCACTTAACCAATTTGTGGTGCTAGGATGATCTTCTCTTGTGGTGCTAGAACCACCTTGGCTTGCTATCGTTTCTCTTGCACGCCTCCTTCGCACCACGTCCACTTTCTCTGACTTCCAAAAAAATTTAGAATTTAGAGACTTCCCTTCTAAAGACATGTTCATAATCTCACGATCTTGTTGAGCCCGTCTTTCTTCTCTAACATGTTCCCTTTCTTGCCTAAGTAGCTCTCTTTCTCTCTCATTAGCATAAAATTCTCTCTCAACAGCTGCTGCTTTTGCTGCCTCTCTAGCCTTATCAGCCTCTTATTTCGCCATTTCCCTCGCCAAAGTCAATTTACCTTGGCGAGTAAGTTCTTCCATGAACTTTGCATAATCATTCTTGGAAGCACCCCCTTTTCTCTTTGAAGCCTTCTTACCTTCAGGCCTAATTGGATAACGGGTCAAACCCGACGCTTGTTCAGGGAGGGGCATTTCGGACACTTCTTCTGCATCATCTTCATGAACATGATCGGGTGTAGCGTGTAGAGGGGTGCTGTTCATGTGCACTTCTGGACCGACTGACACAACTCTAAATTTAGGACAATCTTTGACAATATTCCAACATTCCCACCGGTTGAATGATTTATTTTTGCTTTTGGTTTTGGCAGCGTACCAAGCTTGTGCTTGAAGTTCCTACACAATAAAAATAAGTAACAAATAAATAATTATAATGAAAATAAGTAACAAATAAATAATACAATTGGCTAAGTAAATAATACAAATAAATAATTATAATGAAAATAATATAAACAACATAATTATAATGTAAGTCGGTAACAAATAAATAATACAAACCATAAATAATAAATTATGTAGGTAACAAATAAATAATACAAACAATAAATAATAAATTTTGTATGTAACAAATAAATAATACAAACAATAAATAATAAATTATGTAGGTAACAAATAAATAATGCAAACAAATAATTATAATGTAAATTTGGGTATCAAATAAATAATATATTGTTACCTGATCCGAGTAATTTTCCCCACTTCGAATATTACTACTAGCTTGTGCCAAAGCGTCTCTCCACGTACTAAACGATTGGCTAAGTAATTTCCAACGACTGGACATCGATTCTTTGGTTCTTTTCCCACCAATTTTCTCAAGAAAATTGGTATGAATAAGACTCCACATTTCTCGCAACTGCATCTCATTACCCGTAAGCGAACTATGAGTAACTTCAACCCAGCTAGTACACAATGCAACATCTTCAATAAGCGACCAATTCGTACCTGCACCAGTAGTCATTTTGTTGAAAAAAATGGATTCAAACTTTGAGACAAAGAAAGGAATGTGATTGAAAGTAGTTGAGAAAATATGAAATTGTTGTGTAAGGTAGATGATAATGAGAAGGTATTTATAGAAAAGTAAAAACAATTTTTTTTCAGATTTTTTTTTGAATTTTTTTGAATTTTTTACAATTTTTTAAAAATTTTTATTCAATTAATTAATCTCTGCCTTTAGATATAAAAAAATTTGAATTCCAACACTCCAGATTGTGCCACGTGTCACAACAATAACTTTTCTTAATTTTAAAACTGTTTTTTTTTTATTTTTTTATAAAGAATATTAATATCCACCGTTGATCTCAGATCGAACGGTGGATATTAAATCTGATTCTTTTCTTTTTTTTTACCGTTGAGATCGAACGGTCCACATTAAGTGACCGTTGAGATCTAACGGACCGTGGGAAGCCACGTGGCTTCCCAACGGTAACTGACAGACTCTTTTTTTTTCTGATTTTTGTGTCGGCGACGCGCCCCCAAACGCGGGTGGGGTGCACGCGCCTCACACAAAAAAAATTAAATATTGCGCTGACGCCAGCCTGGCGTCATCATGACGTCACGTCCACCTCGGGCTCTAGGGCTGGCAATCCCCCACGGACCCGGAGCTCGGGCCTCCACCATCCATCGGGCTGGCCCACACTGGAGCTGATCGCCTGGCCCTCGGGCCGTTGTTCCGTCCACCTTCCCCCGAGCAAAAAGCCACGCTGGGCTTGCTCTTAGGCAAAAAGAGCCGACGTTATGACCATCAACAAAGGCCAGGACAGCCCACGCGGGGCCCGCGCCAGTCAGCAACTCAGGACAGAGGAATTCTCTGCGGGCCGCACGACAAGCAGGGGTTCTACACTTTACATTGGCGGGCCGCCTCCTGGGTTCTGATCCAGTATGACGCTCCAGATACATCCCTTTTAAATCCAAAGGCTCAAATTCAATTTAATCATTTTTAACAGTAATAAAAACGATCCATCGGCTTAAATTTAAATCCAACGGTCAAAATCACATCATTAATTAATCCAAATCAAATCCAACCCAAAACTCACCAAAACTCTATAATTACCCATCCATTTGTTCACTAATCCATGAAAAAAATTCAATTTTCTCAACAATTTCTTTTGTTTAGAATTTAAATTTTCTAACATTGAAGTGTTTGCAAAAATAAATAATATAGATTACACAAAATCTAATTCCTAAATTACCAGCAAAAAAGAAAAGGTTGTTTTATACACACCCTACATTTTCAATAAATTGTTGATTGTCAATAGATATACTGTGTACCATGGATTTCGCGAGCACCACCAAAAAGAGTAAAAGAACTTCTTTCTGAACTTTATATGTTTTGAATTATGATTCGTAAGGGAATCGAGAAATATTCCAAAATTAAATGGTGGTGAGGCACCATCTGGAGTATCTAACGGCCAATGCTCGTTTAGAAATGTTGTATTTCTTGAAGTAGTAGTTTGACGCCCGCAGTAGAAAGTATTCATACATCTAATAGGGTCTGAACTACGATTTTCACAAGCACTGTGCCAGCATAATGTCTCTCATTGATTAGAAAAGACATACCCAAAAGCTCCAGGTATCTACAAAAGTAACAAATTCATAATCAAATTAATTTTCAATTAAGGAATATGTAATGCATTATGCAGGACAATGCTATCAGTTTTTACATTAACTAAATCGAACAAACAAAAAGTTGTCTTGCAATTTTCATGACGAAAGTAAGTTTGAGGGTATGTATAATACGAAACACGCAAACAAAATTCAAAGTTAGTCCAAGGTTTCTAAAAGAAGGTTTCAGCCGGCAAAAGTGAATACAATATTATAATGAAATGATAATCCAGACGAAACTTACGTGACTGGCAAAAATGTTGAGAAAAAAATTGAATAAACCTTTAACCAAAATTCCAGCAGTATTTCGAAGTTCATTGGACAACCTGTGAATTTGACATATCCTTGGTAGATATTGATCAAGAATGAAGATATTCAGAACCTTTTTATGTTTCACATATCTAATGCCTCTCATATGGTAAAAGTAAATATTATCAGCAGCTAGAAAAGAGAAATAAATAGGAGTTAGAAGTCCACTAATTACAACTAACTGGTTAAGAATAACTGCACAAATTGCTAGATGTTTCATGCAGATGATGATGTTATTTATCGATTCCGGTAACCCTTTCGAAAACAAATCATCAAAGTTCTACTTATTAATATATATGCAGTTGGTTTGGACTAATTAGTGTTTCGTTTAGACGAGCGGTTTGAGTTCCTTTATTATAATAAGAGACTAAGACTACACATATTAGTTTGATTTTTCTTTTGGTCGAATCAAACCTTTGTGCGCAGTTTGACTCAAATAAGAGACTAAGGCTATAAATAATAATTTGATGATCAAGCTTTATGTGTAGTTTACTTACTTAATCTTCAGTTTTTCTCTTTGTTTAATTTTCAGTTCTCATAATGCAAGGTCGATTTTCTTATAAAAAAAAGGTAGTTGATTAGATTAGGTTATATGATAAACAACAAATAGAATATGAGTTTTAATCATAAATGGTCTCTAAAATGGACTCACCCCATCAAGATGGTTTATGAAACTGAAAATTTATCAATATAGTCTCTAAAAATGAGTGTCGCAAGTCAATGTGTTCCTTCCACAATTTTGTCAAAAATTCTATTATGTGCTGATACATAACTAGGTCCCACAAATTTAATTAAATATTATCATTTGAATAAAAAAAATTTATCTAATATTTTTAATTCACATGACAATGTTTAATTAGATTTGTGGGATCTAGTTATGTGTCACGTTAGCACATAGCAAACTTCTGACATAATTGTGATAGAAAGATCATATTGATTTGTGACATCCATTTTCAAGAACTACATTGATCAATTTTCAATTTCAGAGATCTTGTTGATTGAGTGGATCAATTTCGGGCACAAGTTATAATAAAACCCCATAAAAATTTGAATGGGAATCACAAATATCTCAATTACATCTTTTAAAGAAAGTTTCAGCCCGCAAAAGTGAATGCAATATTATAATGAAATGATAATCGAGGCGAAACTTACATTACTGGTAAGAATGTAGTGAAAAAAATTGAATAAACCTTTAACGTAAATTCTAGCAGTCTTTTGAAGTTAATTTGACAATCGGTGAATTCGACATGTCCTTGGTAGATATTGACCAAGAAGGAAGATATTCAGAACCTTTTTATGTTCCACATATCCAGCGCCTCTCATATGGTAAAAAGTAAGTACCATCAGTAGCTAAAAAAGAGAAATAAATAGGAGTTAGAAATCCACTAATTACAACTAGCTGGTTAAGAATAACTGCACAAAAAAAATTTGACTTCAGTTTCTCTTACTTGTGGTATAAGAAGAAGAGCGAGAAAATCATTTACGATGGAGAAAGATAACCATGACATATCCTGAACTTTCACATGGTAGTAAATTTTATATATAAAAGGTATAGTGAAAATAATATCTTTGAGTGATCACAACACAAGAACAGTAGTTTTCAGTTTTTTGTCCATTTGAAGGCACTTGTTATCTTGATCAATGATTAAATGTAAAGAGGATCTAGTGAGACGGCAATCACACAGGACATAACAAATATCACCCTTATATAAAAAACCAACAACACCTTTTGGGGTCACAAGCTTCACCAAAAAGTTTTGGACAAAAATGCTCCCAAAACAAAAAATTTCAAAAGCAACCCAAAATAATACACCAAATAATGCAGGGATATTTTTGTCATTTTAACTGTGTTTTTTTAATAATTAATTCTTTTTGTACATCTTTTTTCTTTTTCTTTTTTAATTAGTACCTCACAATAGGCTAGCAATAATGTGATTCAATCAGTTGTTCATTAAATATTATTTTCTCTATTTTTTAATACGTTCAAAACATTTTAAGAGGCGTGTAACACTAGTTATAAAAAATATCTTTCGCACGGGCATAATAATGTGGTTAAATTAGTTGTCAAATGATTTTTTTTTTTTTTTTGAACAAACGATATTATCTACACTAAAAGGGAGAGGGCGGACTTAGCTTTACAGTGGGCAAGCAATATTGTGATTCAATCAGTTATTTATTAAATATCATTTTATCTATTCTAAATGTCAATTCAATTGAATGTAGATGGAAATTGAAAGACCGATTTTATTATGTGAATTCAGCTGCTTTGATTGGCTTGTGAGGGGTTTTTTCTAACATGATCTAAGATTATTAAAAAAATGTCTTATGCAAGCACGTGGGCGCATGCATAAAGGCTAGTAAAGGAAGAAAAGGGAGTATGTGAAAGAATTTCCCCTGTTCATCACGCATTCCCTTTATTAAGGCATATAATGCCATTGTAATCATTGGTTTCAGATGTACTGTAACAGATCTTGAAATGACACTAAAAGAACAAATTTCACCCATCAAATCGAGACAGATCCTTAATAAATACCCAACCTACGAAATTTATAGAGATCTTAAGAGAGTAATCCCAATTAGATCGTGAATTATCTAGAAGGGAATCTAGGTTAAGATATCTAATCCTCGTAGGATTATGATTACTTGCCAAATCCCTAAGATATTCTAATTTGACTTGAACTAGGGTTTCCTTACTTGGAGACATGTAATACCTGTAGCTGAGTGGTTGTTTGACCACACGCTACGACAAGTCCGCTCATCGAAATAGCTTATTTTGATTTTGACTAGGAAGCCTAACTAGTCAAATAGTGTAGATGCATTATGAAAGCATGTAGGTTTATTTGTTAATTATTACAAGGTTCAAGGTAGCCCGCCATTGAAAGGTTCATGATAGCCCGCCAACGTAAAAACGTTGGATTATCCATTAGTATTTGACGGGCACAGGTAACCCACCAACGTGGAAAATGAAGTAAAGGTGTCGATCACGTCGGAGTAGGTAGCTGTCTTTTTGTGTTTCTCGGGGTTAGTGGGATGTCTAGGATTTGACAGAAGTTGCGCTTTTTGTCTTGTTATAAATCTCTTCCGGACCACTAACCCTTTTTAACTACTGTTTGGTCTTTTTTCTTGCTTGGTGCTTTTCCTTGGTTTTGCCTCCTTTGTTGTTCTCGACAGGGTTCTGCCCTTTTTAATACATTCTCCTTTTGGACCAAAAAAAGGGTTGGAGTAGCTACTAGCTAGCTCATGGGAATATTTTTAGGCCACCCTTAAATGATGGTTATGTGCATCATATTTTTTATTATTGTTAGATGAATTTAAATCTTGAGTATGTGTAAGAGATAGATACAAATTTCAAAATTTTAACACATCCAATAATAATAAGTAGGTAGTGAGTATTACAACCACTTGAAAGTGGTGAGCAAAAATGCATCCAACTAATGTTGGCATGTGACACATGTATGACACGTGTGTGGGACCCACAAACCTAATTATTTTATGAATTTGGATTCTTCGCATGTTTTTTTCTTCAAAACTACACAAAGCTTGCCACTTAGTACTATGGTCTAATGCTATTTATGTTCACTTGTAAGTGAGAGGTCTTATGATAGATTCTCACCAAAAGCGAATTTGAACACATTATTATTAATCCATTATGAGACTTAAACCACTCCCGACTCCCCACCTTAAATAGCAACTCCAACGTTGAGTGTCTTCTAATCCATTGGGCTCCGGGTGAGCCCAGTTTCTCCCCCAGTCGATTATCAACCAGCCCAGCCCTCAAGCCAAATGATGCAATGCTGAAGTCAGTGACGTCAACCACTATTAAAAAGTTAAAACAAAAATTAATTAAAAGTACCAAAAAAAATTATACAAAAATTAATTAAAAATACAAAAAGTAGTTCTTGCACCTTACAACACATTTCAATATTTTCAAATACTTTCAACTAATTTTTTTTATTATTATCCGAAATTATAAATAAAAATATACTTTTTGAGATGCACTTAGACAATTACTCTTGACTAAGGGAATTGAGTTGCCTATAGCCCATGGGTTTTAATAGCAACAGGGCTTTTAATCGCAGTGTTTTTTCCCCCACAACACTATACAAGGCTTTTAATCCTAGCCATTGAAATTCATCTGATGCCCCTCAATCTGCCTCGTAATTTTAATGATTCCAAATTTACTTGGTTTAATTTTTATCACCCCTTCACAACTGCCCACGACTGTCCACTTAGAATTCGGTGCCATGGTTGCCCTCCTGTTCTTTTCCCTCCCTCTTCAGTCTTCTCACTAACCTGTCGGCGGAAGAGGACCTAACTCCGTTGAATAATTATCCAACGCAGCCATGGAAAATTCCTTCATACCAAGAAGGTTTTTTGTTTTTTAAAGAAAAAGAAAGCTTAAATAACAGAACCTTTAGGACAATCAGTACACATAAGACATAACATCAAAGTGCAAGGCATTTTTCACAATGGCAGCCACAATATTAAACCGAAGGAGATCTCGGAATTTCAATTATTTTTGGGTGTTATTATCTACATACTTATTTTTACTTCTTACATATTTTTTTGATTTTCAATTGTCGGATCAAATAAATTAAGGAAAATCAACAAATAAAAGCAATAGATATAAGTATATAGCATTACCCTTATTTTTTTTCATTTTTATGTTTTGATTAATTTCATCATTGACGACTTGACTTGGTGGATAAGAGTATTGGTTGACGACTTGACTCTTTTTATGGAAACAATTGACGACTTGATTTTGGTAGTTATTTTATTATAGGGATGTGCTATTCACACACCTCATTTTACTTCTCACACACCCCTTGATAATTTCTGTCTGTTGATATTCTTCAATTTATCTGATCCGACAACCGATAATTAAAGAATTATGTGAGAAGTAAAATGGGGTGTGTGAATATCACACCCCTTTATTATATTGCTATAGATAATGTAGAAAATTGCTCGTTTGCCAAGTGTGAAACCTAACGAGCGTCTAACGGTATCAGCCAATATTTTGTTTGATGTTAATTTGATGCTTTTGTCCCCTCGTGGAGAAAATTGCTTGGCTTTTCCCTCAATTGGGCAATCAAACAATTTGTCTCAAATTTTGTTGCACTCGTGTTCTAACAGTTCCTGTTTAGAGTAGTCTAGGCCTTGCTTAAGTGTTAGGTCACCGTCACGATTAATATCTAAGTATTTAATAAAAAGTAAAGAGCATCCAGACTTCCTTTAGACATGGTAATCGTGTTGTGTTTGCCGTATTTGTGTCGTTTTAGTGATATATCATATATCTTTGGTTGGGCCCAAAATTACACAATCGACCCAAGCGATCGATGCCGTTGAGTAAGTGAAGTTCTAACCGTTAGATGACTTAATAAGGATAATTTTTAGTTATTATTAGGGAATAATATTGTGATTTTTCAGACATGGTAATATTCCTTAATAATATGTTAAATTATTCTGACTTGGTTTGATCTTAAAATCTAGCTGGTTTGATTTGTATTCTGAGGCGTTACAAATATTCTTCCATGCATGATGCATATGTGTGTGGGTGAGGGACTTTACATGCAATTCATGTTTGCGTGGAGTGATCAGCACAAAGACACTTAAAAGGGATTAGCATGTTCTGCATGGATGAAGTTGGAACTTGACCAAGCAAAGAGTTGGTGATGATTATCATCGAAAAGTGGTAATCATGGTGCCATCTGAAATGAGGTATAAGTTGAAATGGACATGGTCTCTCTTGGGGCATGCGAAAGATAGAGGTGGTAAGGAATACAATAATATTCTTTTGTTTTCCTATATGATCAAAACAACCATATACATTGAATGTTGCCAATAATCTAGTCAAAAAAAGATTGCATAAAGATAAATCTTTGAAAGCCGAATTTGATGGAAGGTCAGGTTCTCAAGTTGACAGCAGGTTTTGATTGATGTGATATGGTGTGGGGTTAGCAACAGATAAAGACTCTGAGTCACAGTGCAATTGGGATTGGTTTCCACGACTTGAGCATGCGGGTCTCTATAAATACCAGAGTCGCAGACAACATTAAGGAGGTCCAATTCAAAAAGGTCTAGACCTACTTAGGCACTCACCTAGACCTGCTGAGGCACCGGCCTAGACCGCCTAGACACCCGCCTAGCCCATCCAGACCCACCTAAACACCTGCCTAAATTGCAACTCATTTAGATAGAAAATAGATAACTTTCCTTTTGCATTTTATTGTTTCCAATAAATTGTAAGGGACTTATTAAACACTCAAATAAACACATATTATATGTTTGTTCCTCATGTTTTCGTTATATTCCAATACTTTATAATATATATGTCATCCGCCTAGACTCTGCCTAACTGCCTAGGCGCTAGGCCCCAGCACGCCGCTTGAGTAAGGTCTAACATCTTTTAGAACCTTGCGACGAAATGCTATTGCTATGGTAGAAGCTGCCATGTCCATCACCTCTTGAGAACCCTTCTTTTCGCCGTTCTCCCACTGTAGTGGGCATCTGGAGACTACAGTTTCCAAGTCCTTGGCCATGAGCACAAATGCTTCTACTTTTGTCTGACTTTTGACATGTTTGCTGGAGACTGGAAGTTCTGCGAAACAGTCTGATGCCTGATCGAGAAGCTCTTCCCCGTAAAATTGACATTTCCCGAGGCGCTTGATGGCCATTGATGAGATTCCTCGCCCAACTTGACTATCACTCGATGCGTAGGTCCACATTGTCCCTTCGATAATAAACACCATACAATCGAGTGGATCTCCCGCTCGAAAAACAAAGCTGTTCTCATTGTACGTCATTGGCTTTAGATAGTTGCACAGCAGCGTCAACACATATTCATCCATGTGCTTAAGCACTTTTACCTATCACCAGAACAACATTGCTGTGAAAATGGAAGCAATTAATAAATGGAGAGAGATCGAGTCTTGAAGAACATACTGTTCTAAGTGTATCCATGAAAAGATGGCATTTTACAGAGTCTTTGGTTTGCTTGGGAAGAATAAGGAATGGGTTGTGGACATCAGCATATTTGTCTTTTTCCCATGCTTGCTCTATGCTATTCTCGATTTCTTTCTTGATATTATCAGGGAATTTATATACGGATATCCACGTGCGTACATCTACCTTCTTTATCCCAATCTTTCGTCTTGTCTCTTCCGATTTTGTAGCCTCCATCTGTATTAAAGTCTGCCCCACCACAAGTAGAATTCATTCATAAGCTCGATCCATGATCTCCTATGTCCTAGCTAGCTACATACCAGAAAGGTATGTTTCACCAAAGAACTTACGTATCTTATATAATTTGAAATGGGACAGTTAGGTTCACGTCCAAATAACGAAGCTCTTTTTTTAATTTGAATCCAATCGTAACATATCTATATCATGACAAGATTACACAATTTTAAGCAAACGTATTTAAGATAGAATCTAATACAACTATTTTTGAAGAGGTAGATCACAAGCAAAAAATATGATATGGGTAGATTATCGACAAAAAAATATATGATGTGTATATATTAAATAAGTAAAAAAGATTGAATGTAGCATGATTTAAGGGATTTAATTCTTACGATTTAGATATTACAATTCTTTAAAATTTTCTGTTTTTATTGCAAATTTAATAAAAAGATCATAGTACCTATTTTTAAAAAGTGTCCTATTTTTAATAATACCTCACAAAATTGGATTTTGAATTTACCCACCATTTCACAAGTATTTGTATACGACACGGGACCTAAAGAAAAACGATTGAAAAATAAAACTGATATATTGTGAGATTCAGTATATACCAACCTGTACATTGCCGATGAGATATAAAAACAGTAGCAAGCCAATGAAAGAAATAAGAATTGCAAACAAGTTTTCCCAGACATACGTACTTGTTGTTAGATTCGTCCCAAAATTACTGCAAAATATTGTAGGTACATGATATCATATTAGACAATGTTGCAGAATTAGATAACCCCAAAAAATGTATTTGTTACATATTCTCCAGAAATTGTTGATTGTCAATGGATATACTCTGAACCTTAGATTTCGCAGGCCCCACCAGAAAGAGTAAAGGAACTTCTTTATAAACTTTTTACGCTCCGTGTTTTGATTCTTAAGTGAATCAAGAAATATTCCAAAGTTAAATGAAGATGAAGCACCATCTGGAGTATCCAACGGGCAATGCTCGTTTAGAAGTGTTATATTTCTTGCAGTAGTACTCCGACTATCGCAGTAGAAAGCATCCGTACATTCCCTCAGATCTATACTAGGATTTACACAAATCTCGTACCAACATGATACCTCTCGTAGAATAGAAAAAAGGTACCAAAAAGCTCCAAGTACCTAAATCCATAACATGCAAACACAAAACCCTAGATAATTAGTCTCTTTATAAGAATAGAATTAATTAATACAGAATATTCTCTGTGATTGAAAAAATATATGTCGATTGTAATTAAATTAAGATTCCTAATTTCCTACCACATGAGTTTTCTCAAACCCTATTTAGGTTGTAAACATTGTACACGATTAATTCAAAGGAGTTATATTTGAACACTATCCACTTTCAAAAAAGCTACATCCATAATCCAATATTAATAATTATAATACAAAAGAATTAAAATAGAATGACAATTAAAGTTAAACTTACATGACTGGCAAGAATGTAGAGAAACAAGTTGAATAGACTCTTAGCCCATATCCCATTACTCCTTTTGAATACCTTGGCCGACAGGTGAATTCGAAAAATCCTCGGAACATATTGACCGAGAAGAAACACATTCACAACCTTTTGGTGTTCCACAAATCCTAAGCGTTTCATTGGGTAAAACACTATTAGCAGCTGCAGAGAATTAAAAGATAAAGGGTTAGAACATAGAAGTCCATCAATTTCAGCAAACTATGTACAAAAACAAAAAAAAAAAAAAAAATTAGAGTTTAGTTAATTTCTCTTACTTGTGGGAGGGGAAGAAGAGCTAAAATGTCTAATATGATGGATAACGACGACATATTCTGAGCTATTTCCCTGGCATATTGAATCAACTCTCTGATTTTCGATTTCTTACCCGAATTTCCCCCGGTTTGCTCCCCCTCTGCGGATGGTCCATTTTTGGGGATATTCGTTTTGGAAGTCCTCGGCTTTGTTTCCATTGTCTTACTCGAATTTCTCCTGGTTTGTTCCACCGCCGCGGAGAGTCCATTTTTTAGGGTATTTGTTTTGGAGGGTGGCCCATCCACACCAGTCCCCGAGTTTCTTTCCGATTTTGTCTTTTGAACAGAGTCACAAATTTCACATATAAAATGCATCAGGAAAATGACATCTGTGAGTGATCGCATAAGAAGAGCAACAATTCTCAACGTTTTATCCATTTGAAGGCACTTTTTATCCTGATCGATGATTACAACATAAAAGAACAAAGGATCCATAGAGACAGCAAATACACATGATATCACAAATATGATGTTCCACATTCGAAGGTAAGGCGCCTGATGCACAGTAAAAATGTCCTTTATTTTTTTTCTCCTATTTTTTCCTTCATCTTCCGGTTTTTGGGCACTCATCTCATTTCCAGCCATTGGTTTCGAACGTTCATTTCTGGGAAACACGCAACAAATGAAATTCATATGCATTCACCCTAAACCCTAATATGAGCCTCGAGCTAACAAATTAAACAAGATAAAATCAGACAAAAATCAGAGTGTCATATAGGTGCATTTCAGACGACGTTCGCTACAAGAAGTACTGTCATCGCATGTAACGGAAAATAATGACAGTGCTACACTTACAATTTAATTTTACCATCATTTGTATTATCTTTCTAATAAAATTAGCGTCCATCAACACATGTTAGTCTCATCTCTATTAAAGAGATGATACAATTAAATGGTAAAAATAGCATTATTGCGATCATGGTGCGTTGCTATACTTTGAGAGAGACAGATAGAAGCATGTTAATTTCAGAATTCGAAATACTTAAAAAGAGATTAGAGAGCAGAGAGAGTACGAACCTGTCTGTTTTCTCTTCTACCTGGTTCTCCACATCTGAATTTCTTTCCTCGACATTTTTACCCATAATAACTCAAATAGATATGTACTCAATGACCTTGATGATGAGTAATGAAGATTACTTAAATAAAGCTACAACAAGATCTTCAGTTTACAAGGTGGCGAGAGAACAGCATGCGGAAGCTAGCATGTGAGTTAAGTGGCAGAATCTGAAGTTGCTAGCTGCATTGCCATTCTCTTAGAGACAACTGAATTCAATGTCTTTTTATACGAAGTTGGTCTTTTAACATGACCCAAGTCCTCTAATATGACGTAAGTCCTTTAATATGACATAGGTCTTTTAATATGACGCAAGTCTTTTTGCATTATGCTCATAATTTAATATCTTAATAGATAGAGTATTAAATTTTTACTCATGCATCATGTGCTCTCCAGAAACATAATAGTTTCATATGCTTCCCTCTTCTCTCTCACCTTAATAAGGCCAATTTTTGACACACTTTCTGAGAGCCCCCTCCACAACATTTAGCCAAAAATTCAAACCGTCCAAATTTCTATTTCATTATTTGTAGATTACGTATGAATGAGGATCCTCTCCAAATCCTATTTGTGAGGATCTAAATGATCCTTTAATCGTATCTGTTTATCATGAATCGTGCGGTCAATGTTCGTTAGGTATTATTTGTGTTTAATTTTAAATAAAAATTTTAAAATGATTTCTGACCGCACGATGTACAATAAATAAACACGATTGATCCTCACAAAGAGGATCCTAGAATATGCCACCTTTTATGGTAAGATTCAGTAAACATTTAGATTCCAATAAAGATTAGGAATGCAACAAACACGAGCGTTGCCACTTAGTTCTACGGTTTAGTGGTATTCCTCTTCACTGGTAAGAGAGAGAGCTTAGGTTCGATTCTCGCCAAAAGCGAATTTGAGTTATATTATTGATAGTTCATTATGAGGTTAAACCCACAATCTCCTCTTAATGTAGATAATATTGATTATTCAAAAAATAAAAATAAACAAACAAAAAAACAAACACGATCATTCCTGCTCTTTGCCTATAGAAAACTATACATGCCTTGTTTTACTAGAACCACTTGGACCACCAATGCCAACTGTTACAATGCCCTCTTTGTTTTACTATAGCAAATAATATCCGTTATCAAGGGACTGCTAGAAAAGCCGGCAGTAATTAGCGCATCTCATATATATAATATAATAAAGCATTGCCAGAAATCCCCCGTTAATAGGTGAGGTCCCCGAAAATACACGGATGAAAAGATTCAAGCAATAATGGCATCCGGATTTTATTATAACCGATTTAGTAGAAACACAACTTTTAGTATTCGGCAGTTAAAATCAACTCATGCAGTGTACAAGACAATCTAATAGACAAAAATTATAGCATGGATGCTCCATGACATGTTTACCAGCGGGAACACAATCCAAAAACCAAATATGAATCCAAGTCCCAAGGTTAGATAGCACCACATGTTGCTTGTTCAATTAATGTCAAAATACACAACAAATCGAAACTTTTTTTTTCTTTTTTGGTAAGAGAAACTTTTCTGTTAACCAAACACGAATCCAAATATAAAAAAGTTGAAACCGTTGGATAACAGCAAAAATGTTTTTGAATTCCTCTAACGCCTTTCCATGTTCTCATCTATTTCGACATTAGATTTTGGTTTTATTTTTTAATTTGGTGTAAAGTTGGGTGAAGTGTGACATCCCACATCGTCCAGGGGAGTGATCTTTAAATGTATCTTTCCATTCCTACCTAGCACGAGGCCTTTTGGGAGCTCACTGGTTCGGGTTCCATGGGAACTCCGAAGTTAAGCGAGAAGGGGGCTAGAGCAATCTCATGATGGGTCACCCACTGGGAAGTTGCTCGTGAGTTCCCAGAAACAAAACCGTGAGGGCGTGGTCAGGGCCCAAAGCGGACAATATCGTGCTACGGTGGTGGAGCGGGCCCGAGATGTGGTGGACCCCGAGCGGGGATGTGACAATTTGGTATCAGAGCCTAACCCTGGTCGCGTGTGTGCTAACGAGGACGTTGGGCCCTAAGGGGGGTGGATTGTGACATCCCACATCGCCTAGGGGAGTGATCTTTAAATGTATATTCTCATCCCTACCTAGCATAAGGCGTTTTGAGAGCTCACTGGCTTCAGAGTTCATCGGAACTCCGAAGTTAAGCGAGAAGGGGGCTAGAGCAATCCCATGATGGGTGACCCACTGGGAAGTTGCTCGTGAGTTCCCAAAAAACAAAACCGTGAGGGAATGGTAAGCCCAAAGCGGACAATATCGTACTATGGTGGTGGAGCGAGCCCGGGAAGTGATCCACCCTGGGCCGAGATGTGACATGAAGAGTGCCACTATATGGGTTCAAATAAAATTTATTGTGAAAAAAATGTGTCAAGATATCTAGTGTTTCTTTGTGTTATACCTCAATGATCATGTATACTAAAAATCACTCAAATCTGAAACTATATAACCGTTGGAATAAATTTAGTGTTTCTTTGTAGAACCATATTAGTCTATTTTTTTCGCTACAAATGAATTTCTTAACGGTTTTTGAATTTGTCTAATGTTTTGTAAGGATGGTCTATAAATGTTATACTAAAATATAAATTGTTTGGATTGTTGAAATAATTACAAAATGTTTGTCAAAAACGTATGTCCGTAAATTTTGACATAATATATATATATATATATATATATATATAGGATCTGAGGATAACTATTTTAACACTCAATTTGAAACATTTTCTTGTGGTTCTATTAACCTTTTTAATGGGACCTATAATTGAAGATGTAAGGCAGTTGTTGTCATTAATCGCTAGAGCTGCTGCGACCCACATCCATCTCCAAGCCAACGACATTGCTCATAGACTTGCTCGTTTTGCTCTCCACTCTATTCTGGTGTGACTGTATTTAAGTTGTTGTAGTTTTAAAATTTAAGTTGTTGTAGTCTTTAAATTTAAATAATAAATTATGTTTGGCCTATGACCATTTGACCCCCTCGGTTGAAGATTGTTTTTTGTCACATGGCTATGTTTGACCTATGACTCTTTGGCCCCTTAGTTGGAGATGGTAAGAAATATAGTCTAGCGCTGTTCATTAAAATATTAATTTCTTGAAGGGTTATAAGGCTAAAAGGAGTAATTTGGCCTTCCTTTGGTTGGAGATGACCTTAGTGTTTCGTTTAGACAAGCATTTTAAGTTCATGGGTAATGTTAGGAAGATTAAATTTTTAGACTAAACATTAAAAACTAAAAGACATGGAAGTTGATGATTGGTTTATTACTTAAACGTTGATAGACGTGCTCATTTCTATTGGTGACACATTATTTAGTTTGCGATAAAAATCCATAAAGTACTATTGAATATGAACCACAAATATCTCAATTGAGTAAATTGTAGCTATGATCCTCTAACTTTAACTCAATTGGAGCAAAGGTCTATCAACTAAAAATTCATTATCATTGGTCCCTTAACTTATCAAAACGTGCAGTTATGGTCCCTCAACTAAAAATTCATTATCATTCGTCCATCAACTTTAATTTAACTGGAGAAAAGGTCTTTTAACTTTAACCCAATTGTAGCAATGGTTTTTCCAACATAACTTGTTTTAATAAATTTTTGACATAGTTAACGAAAATGACCATAATTATACAGTTTGATGAGTTGAGGGACCCTAATTATATAAATGGTTATTCTAACATAACTTATTTTAACAAAATTGATGAAAATGACTATAGTTACACATTTTGGTAAGTTGAGGGACTAATGGTAATGAATTTTTAGTTGGGGGACCATTGCTCTAATTTGATTAAAGTTGAGGAACCATTACTATAATTTACTTTAACTCAATTACATTTTTAAAGATTCTCTCACACACCCAATTTTCCTTTGAAGTTATAAATAGATTAAGAACAGAGACATCTTTTCTTGGTGTGTGTATATAATATATCTACATGCAAAAATTCTTAAGTGTTCCAAAGTAATCAGTATTTTAGATGTTTTAACCAATAAATCTTAAATTTTATGTGTTTAACAAAAATTTAACGATTAAGAACATCCAAGAAAGTCCCCTCTACATGTAGGAAAACCAAGTGTTGGATGAATTCAAATTTTATTCACACAAAGACATCTCTTGGTTATCTACATTGTAGATAGTTGGATGTACATTTATCACCTCGAGTGCTTCAAAATAGCTGAGTCTCTTTCATTGGTTTAATTGCTCACCTGTGGGAACAGCTAAGCAATTTTCTACACATAGGACAATAACATCAAATCAACATCAGAAAAAATAGGAGCTTGCTTTTTTGCCATCCCACTTCCCATACATTCCCATCATCTCTTATTTTATGTAATTACAGTTAAATCACGTCAATATTTTATATTAATTTTTTTATAAAAATAATAAGATAAACAATAATAATAATATAAAATATTGACGTGATTTAATCGTGATTTCACAAAGAGAAGAGAATGGAAGTGTACGGTGGAATGGCAGAGAAGCCAGCTCCGAAAAAATATGGTCTTATGCTCGTTTGGTTGGTTTCACACTTAGCTACCGCCAGCTGTATCATAGCAACATAATAACTACCTAAGGCAAGTCGTCAACTGTTTCCCAATAAAAGAGAAGTCGTCGTCGACGTAAACTCTGATCCATCAAATAATCGTCAATGATAAAATTAATCAAAACATGAAAAAAAAAATGGAAATTTTTTGAATCTTTGGATTATTAAAAAGTATTTTGCAACTCAGTTGTTCGAAATTATTTATTTTTACACTTGTGGTTTTGTTTAAATGGCCTCTCCTGTTAATTTAAATGAGTAAGATTGGTAATTCTAATCGTTAAACCCGATAATCATAAATAATCGTCTGAATAGATTGAATTTGAGTATGAAAATTTAGATATATTTTGAATATGAGGAAAAATTGTGAATATTATTCTGTTATGATTATAGGACCCCAATTCGATCTGAATAATATATAATATAATAGTATTATATATATATATATATTCATTATTCACCGAATCTATTACTTTGAGAATACAAAAGTTGCATTTTATGAAAAAAAAGTTCAAAATTTTGAATCAAAACCAATGAGAATTCAATGGTACTTACCGGAAATATCAAAGATCAGTCAACATCATCAATGCTTAGCTTTAATTTTTATACTCTACAAGATTCATTCATTGAATCATTTTAGACATCAAATATTTGATAATGAAATTAATATTTACTAAATTATAATGTGTCAACTGAACGAATATATTTTTTGTGTTAACGAAAATGGATATAACCGTTAATTGATGGAGAGTCCGTTATCCGGTGGGTATAGTTATGGATAATACCCGATGATTATTTTGTGGTTATAAATATGATTAATTTTTGTGGATATGGATATGAATATAACATTTTCGTCCCCAAATCGAATCGTTGCTATCCCTACAAATGAACACATATGGATTCTTTTATTATTTGTAAAATTAAAAAATTTAAAAAAGAAAGTCTTGATTATTTACTGAATAAATGGTTTTGGACTTTGCCTTTGATCCACGAAAGACTCACAATTCTTTCAATTGAGATTGTCCTTTATACACTTGGATGAGGGTTCCGTTCAGCCTAGGAAACTCTCAAACTCTATTACACGAGAACTTCTATGCAATGATAATGTTATGGTAGCGGTATATTCAAAACTGTAGCTACGTAAAACTTTGAAAAACATAATTAACTCGTAGTTACTCAGCTATGGTGACATGTTAGATAAATTGCCGCCAATTTGGCAGGGACTGAAGCTGCTGGCTGCATTGTCACTTTTTTTTTTTAAGGAAAATTAATAAAAAATAATTTGAAAATTTTGAGTTTTAATGATAAAGATAAAATAAAAGGTAAAGTGAATAGTAATAGAATTGATTTTTTTAATGTAAAAATGTGATTTTTCGTTAAAATAAACAGTGTTGGAAACTTTTCGTTAATGTTTTTTTTTTTTTTTTTTTTTTAAAGACAACTGAATTCAAGTTTGTCCTTTTATATGACGTAGGTCTTTTAGTATGAGGTGACGTAGTATTTTACATGACGCAAGTCATTTTGTAGAAAGGAAAATACTTGGCTGCTGAACAGTTTAGCAAGAACTCCTACTTACACTCAATTTTAAATAGACATGTATCTAAATTTTAATTAAAAAAATTAAAATTTAAACACGTATTCATCCGAAGTTAATGGTAAGCATGAACTCCTGCTGAACTTTCAGCAGCCAAACAGCGTTCGAGAATAGCGTGTGAAATCAAATTTTGTTCGCGCAAGGCATCTCTTGGTGTGTGTGTGTGTGTGTGTGTGTGTATGGCTGCACATTTGTCAGTGCATTAAAATATCTGAGTCTGTTTCATTGGTTTAATTGCTTACCTCTGTGGAAACAGCCAAGCGATTTTCTACCCAAAGGACAATAACATCAAATTAACATCAGAAAAATAATGACTCATGGTCGTTTTGTTGGTTTCACACTTAGCTACCGCCAACTGTATCATAGCAAAATAATAACTACCTAAGTCGGCAACTGTTCATAAAATAGAAGTCAAGACTTCAACGTGAACTCCTCCTCTTCTTTTTTTCCTTTTTTTTTTTTTTTTTTTTAACAAAAAAAACACGCCAAAGGCAAATTTAAGCTCTTGGACGATCTCAAACCGACCCGATCAAAGGATCATACATCAAAATATAATTTATTTTAATACGAAAATCATCTTCAACCGAGAACTAAGCTAAAGAACATGTGTGCCCCAGCAACTCAGTAGGCTGGCCAAAAGGAGCCAGCCCGTCTGCACCAGCCCAAACCTATGCTAGTTGATGTCAGGTTACTATTGGATTTGATTTTTTTTTAGACGAATTTTTTTTTTAATAAAATTCTAATTTTTTTCTATAAAGACCTAAATCATTTCTACCTCATTTTATTTAAATTCTTCACCAATTCTTCATATCATTTTCATTATATACAGATAAAAAATCCGGAAGCTTATTCATTTAGCAACAAATAACACTCAAAATATATCTGAAAACCTTATTTTACTATAATAGTTTAATTTAATCAACCATATTAATTCAATTAAAATAATAACTTTTTAATGGGGCTAAAATATAGCCCATTTGCTGAAGATGAGTTTTTTGTCAAATAAGCTATGTTTTGGCCTATGGTCCTTTGGCCCTCTAAGTTGAAGAATGGTATAAAATACAGTCTGACACTATTCATTAAAAAATAGCTTCTTGGAGGGTTATAGGGCTAAACATGATCATTTGGCCCCCTTTCGGTTGGAGAAATTGTATTAAAATGGTTTAGGTATTTATAGGAAAAAAATATTAGAATTTAAAAAAAAAATTCTTAAATTTCGTTTAAAAAAAAAACAAAAAAAAAAACTACATGACATCAACTAGCAGCACAGCTGAACCCAACTTTCAGGACTAGCTGGCTGGCTAGGTTTGCCTAACATTTTTACCTATACACATGGGCGAGCACATACGTACATCATCAGAACAACATTGCAGTGAAAATGGTTGCAATTAATAGATGGAGAGAGATCGAGTTTTGAAGAACATGCTTTTTTTAGTGTATCCATGAAAAGAGAGCGTTCAACAGATCTTTTGGTTTGCCAGGGAAGAATAAGGAATGGCTTTGTGGACATCAGCATCCTTGTCTTTTTTCAATATTTTCTCTATGCTATCCATGATTTCCAAGGTATATCAAGTACAGCTCTGCCTGGTTCTCCACATCTAAATCTTCTCTTTTGTTAGCCATAACTACTCAATCAAGTTTATGATACTCCGTGATGATTGGTAATTCAGTATTCCCAGCTATACTGACTGTAAAAACAAATTGTGAGAGATTAGAGAGAGAGAGAGAAAGTTAAGCTACATGGAAGCTTACAGCAATGACACCTGAATGGCTAAGTTTAGGAGGCTTTCAATTTACAAGGTATATCAAGTAGAGAGTGAGCGCACTCAAGTGGCAGAAACCAAAGTTTGGTATCATTCTCTGCAGCAAATAGCTAGATGCTTCATGCAAATGATGATGTTATCGATCCAGAAAAATCCCGTTTCGAAAACAAATCAAGGTTCTATTTATTAATAAGCAGTGGGTCTGGACTAATTAGTGTTTCGTTTAGACGAGCTGTTTAAGTTCCTTTATTATAATGACTTAGCTGCAGGCAGTATTGACCAAGGTTCTTAATTTTCTTTAATCCCTAGTCTTGTTGTAATGTACTTGTTGCTTTAACAAACAAATTATGCAAACCTTACAAATTAAATAATACTAAATAACAACCTTCATGTCAGAAATGCAGATTAAACTGGCATTTGATGAAGAAATCTAGCCTTTGATTAGCAGAAAATACTCACTCCTACACCGGTTTGGATTTACACTTGGCAACCACTACATATGCACCAAGAACATATAGGAGCATATGATAATCCAAGTCGTGAACATATATATGATAATTAATCCAAATCCAAGTCGTTAACATATGGTGATTAATCACTAATTAGAACACGCAAGGAACTAATTATTGTTATTGCGAAAATGCAAGTTGCAGGAAGGAGTAGTTTAATTAAGATACCGCTGATAACAATTAAAAGTTAAACCTCGCGTCAGTGCCGGGGTTTTCAGTGTTGGAGTTGGTTTTCTCGGTCCCTCGATGAGCGGCTGCTGGTTGGACTGGACGACGACGAGCACTGTGTTCTTTCGTCTTCTCGCTTCATCTCATTCAGCTCTGCGTGTGTTCTTCATTTTTCTTTTCTGGGTTGGGCCCGTCGTTGTCCCTTTGAAAAAAGGTCAAAAGTTGAAAGCCTAGGGGCCATTAAATGGGCCTAAATATACAAAAACGTAAACCCACTGTTCAAAAATGGCCCAATTTTTAAAAAGATCAATTGACCCAAAAAAAAAAAAAAAAAAAAAAAAATCGAAGGATGGAAGAATTGGGAGAGAGAACTCGAACACAGAAACTCGAGTGTAGAATTACTTTTGAGCTAATTGACAAGATTCCTTAGCTAAATGATGAACATACAGTTTTTTTGACATTTTTTTACACCTCTATTATAGGACCTTAACCCCTCAAATTCAATTTCTTTCATTTAAAACCCGACATAACCTTTTTACTCAAATAAAATCCAATGAATAAACTCCACATAAGCAAATTCATTAATTATGTTTTACTTTACACATTTAAAAATTTTCAAATGCCTAAAATACCCTTTTTGCATGTTTAATGTGCGCAATTAAACATATGCAGATTTTAAGGAGGATTAATGATTTTACAAAAATAAAAAATAAAATAAAAAGGCACTGTTATTCCAAATGCATTGCATGTTATTTGAGAATTCAAGATTTCTACGTTTTGTAATTAATTTGGTTGATTTATGTTTCTCTCACTCCATAAAATTTGCTTCTAATTTGATATAGGAATTAATTTGCAAAGTTTTCTTAATCTTAACTGACACACCCCGATCGAGATCAGGGCATGCTGGCCGTCACGTGGAAGTGACGTAACCATGTGCACAGTGCGGAAGCTAATAAAATAATAATGGAAAATGTACGAATAAGTAAAAACTGGTTTTACATAAAGTAATATCAAGTGCAAGCGTAAGTGTGACGCTAAGTTCAGAGCATAAAGCCTAAAGCAGTCCAAAAGAAAATGACGCAACAAAAGTACACCCGAAGGTGGTCCTACGCTGGTGATCGTCTGTCAGATATGCCGGGAAAATCCTCAGGGAAACCACCAAACGTGCTAGCTAACTAGAACCTGGAGGGGCACAAAACAAAAGCGTGAGTGGGCAAAAACAAAGCTTTTCGAAAACCATTTAATAAATAAGTTCTAACCCCTCGCCGTAAAACCTGTATACTTCCCAGAAAATAGAGTATATATATATATATATACCAATGCTTAAGAATATGCTATGCCAAAACCTCAAAATGAAATGCAAGTGCTCAGGTAAAATCATATCACTGTCATATAATCTGTCAGCCGGAGTCACCTAACGTAACCTGTACGGCTGAATCTAGAGCTCAAATCTCAATCTCACTAACTAGACCTGCACACGAGTCGGAACCACCTAAAGTGGTATGTACGACAGGCCTGGGTGTAATCTATATATACGCTCAAGTGCTACGATTACGTGAAGGCTGGGCGAATAATCACGGGTCACCTACGAGTCGGAACCACCTAGAGTGGTCTGTACGACAGGACTGTGCACCTAACTTGGATCCAAGCTGAGCGTGTGGTGCGGGAGGTAAACATCATGTGAAGGACCGTGCCCAACTCTGGGCGGGAGCACTAACACCGGGGGTGCAGGTTATGAGCTCTCTAAGCATCCCAAATCACTACTGAATGTAAACATGAATTACACTTACCTGGCACTTACATGTGCGTCCGCAGCACCAAATATACATATATATAAACAATTAACAATGCAATTAATCATGCATAACAACCGGCAATATAAATATGGCATGTAACGAATAAACGTTTTAAATCACTTTCTGTGAAAAATATAAGTATATAGGTATATACGGAAAACCAAAAACCCACTCACTGGTATGTGGAAGGGTCGTAACCCCCCTACCTCGAGTGACCACGCTCGTCCTCGTGATAGGATTCACCTATATGCGAAACAACTACAAAAACGTTAATTTTAAAACACATAACCAACCTTAAGAAGTAACTTCTCATACAATGCTCGAATGGGGTGTATGAATACACCAACGTGATCTACTCAACCTCAGGAACATCCCCATATTTTTAAAATAATTTTTCACTGCCGCACGCACCCCACGCGCCAGCCAAGGCACGGCCACACGCGCCGGCCACGCACAGGCACGTGCCTGGCACGCTGGCGGCGTCAGTTAACTCCATCAGGAATATTCTGTTATCCCTAACGGTAACCGTCAACGACGTTTGGAATACTCCGTCAGTTTTGACGGAATATTCTGTCATCTTCTCCAGCGAGACTCCGGCGCCGTCGCCGGCGCCGAAAAATCGGGAAATTTTCAAATCGTGATATGTTCTTCGTTTTTCAACCAAATTTCACGAAATTGGTACCAAAATGAAGCTCACAACGAGAGGAACAAAATCATACCACTTTCAAGTGCTAAAATCCACGAAATCTCACCTGGAAAATACCCCCAACTCCGGCCAACCTCAAAACTCGTGATCCCGACGTCCAAAACCTTCAAACGAACCACCCCGGGCCTCCTAAGGACCTCACCAAGCTTCCTACAAGTTTGAAATTCCCAAAAACATGAGAAATTACGTGTGCATGAACAGTACCCAAAATCGGGTATCCCGAGTTCGACGTGAAAACGAAGGTATCCTTACCTGAAATGGGTACGGTTGGACTCCTACGAGCCTCACGAGCATGGATATGTACTTTGTTTCTTCGATCTGTGAATGTTTGATGTGTTTGTGTGTGTGTCCGTACGTTGGAATGGAAAATGGGAAAGGAAAGGGAGCTCGGGACAGGTGCAGGGATAGGGAGAAAGGGTGAGGGGAATGTGTGGTCCACCATCAGCCAACCACTAACCAAAAATAACCACAAAACGTAAAGAAATCGCACTAGGGGCAAAATCGTCTTTTCACGCATACGTTTTAAAATTTTCGGAACGGGCTGTTACATTAACAATACTTTTCAATTTAAATATATTTTTTTAGTGAAATAGTCTATATTTTAAAATATTTATCAATAAAATAATGTACCTGTAACTTTATACCGTAATTTATCTATCATATAAGATTTGTGGAATAATAATGTACCTATTATTTAATTTTTACAACACTAATGTATTTTCAAAAATAATTTACTAATGTGTATAATTTGTAAAGCTAATGATGTACCTATTGTTTAATTTTTAAAAATGAATGTATATACAAAAATAATTTATCTATTGTTCCAAATTTTAGGATAAAAATTTACATGTTCTTATTTAATAGTAATGTATCCATAATTTTATTTTTGTATGAATATAATTTACCTACTTTTTAATTTTATATCAAACTAATTTACCTACTGTGACAATAATGTATCTACGATTTTATTTTTGTATGGATATAATTCACCTACAATTTAACTTTTCAAAAAATGTATCTTCTATTTCACGATTTACTATTACATATGTGTTTCTGTGTTGACAAAATAATTTATTTAAAGTTATATGGAAATTGTTAAAAATGTTAGCCATAATGGTTAGCTAATGGTTGTATGAGAACTGACATACCCCGAACCAAATATCGGGGTGTGCTAGCCGTCATGTGAGGGTGACGTAGCCAAGTGCGCAGTGCGGAAGTACTAGAGTGAAAATACGAGGAAATAAAGCCGATAAGATAATTTACAATAAAAGATTAGTGAGTAATAGACGAAAACAGAAAGAAAAAAAAATGTAAAGTATAAGTTCAAATATCCTAGGTGCAATCTAGAATAAACAAGTATTGCACAAGCGATAACTAGAAAATCCTACATGGAGGGTGCTCTGTCAGAACTGCCTCGATGCCTCGTTCACCGCCAATGTCACCGCTACCTAAAACCTGGAAGGGCGCAAAACAGAAAACGTGAGTGGGCAAAAACAAAGTTTGCTTTTCAAACCATTTCAATATCAAGTAATAACCCTTCACTGTAAAACCAGTATACTTCCCCATAAAATACTATACGTACTCATATATCAAATCATGCTAAAAACGATAAAGCTCAAATATGCCATGCCAGAAAATATACCATGTCAGAATATCCAATCAAACGGTATAAGCATCAAGCAAGTGAGATAAAACAAATCATAATATGCTGGTAATATCAGTACGTCAGCTGGAGTCACCTAAAGTGACCTGTACGGCTGAATCTATAGCTCCTCAACCACTATCCTGCACACGAGTCGGAACCACCTATAGTGGTTTTTACGACAGGCTGGTGTATATAAATATGCTCAGTGCTACGATTACGCAAAGGCTGTGCGATGTATCGCAAGTCACCTACGAGTCGGAACCACCTATAGTGGTCTGTACGACAGGCTGGCACTTACCTTGGATCCAAGGCGAGCGTACGGTGCGGGAGGTGAACGATCACATGAAGGCTAGGCCCTACTATGGCAGAGCACAAGCACCGAGGTGCAGGAATATAAGCTATAACTCAATCTCGGCAACACCACATCTATCACTAACAACATACTCACCTAACTTACCTGAGCGTCCGCGGTACCAAAGCATAACCAACACAATCACAATAATAATAATAATAATATCGACGATATTTGACATGGCATTTCAATCATAAACCATTTTGATTATAAAACCATTAAAATGTAATTTCTGGGAAAATACCAATCATAATATATATATACTGAAAACAAAAGCCCACTCACTGATACGCAGAAAGGTCGTAGGCCCTAAGCCTTGCGTGGTTGCGCTCGTCCTCAGAATAATCCTCACCTATATGTGAAACAACTATAAAACCGTCAATTTAACGCACATAACCAACTTTAAGTAATAACTTCTCGTACATTGCTCAATTAGGGTGTTTGAATATACCAACATGCTCTACTCAATCCCACGAACACCCTCATATTTTTAGAAAAAATTTCGGAAGCCTCACGCTCCCCCACGTGCTGGCCAAGGCACGACCACATGCGCCTCCCACGCGCAGGCACGTGCCTGGCGCACGAACGGAATCCCTAACGCCGTTAGGGAATATTTCGTCAAAACCAGAATATTTCATTAACTTTAACCTTACGCCACTAGTCTTCGTTAGAAATATTCCATCAACTTTGACGGAATATTCTGTCGTCTCCTACCTCAGTCACTGGAATCCGGCGTCGACAGCCGTTGTGTCGCCGGATTCTGGAAAATCTTCAAACTTACTTTTCTCACTCATTTCTCAACCAAACTTCACAAAATTTATTTCAAAATGAAGCTTAGGACAAGGGAAAGAAGTTTATACCACTTTGAAGCACTAAAAATGTTGGAATCTCGCCGGAGAAATCTTACAAAATCCGGCCAAACTTTACAACTTGCTATCCCGACGTCCAAAATCCTTCAAACTTGCTCTCCAAGCTTCGTGAGAAAGTTTTAAGACTCCTTGTGATCTTAAAACTCGATAAAACCTCCACGATCAAGAGCATGTGAATAGTACCATCGACGGAGTCCACAGATTCATAGGGTTTTCGAGGGTTCCAAGCCAAACCAAGGGTATGAGCGTGTTGGTTAGGTCACAAGGAACACGAAGAGGGTATTTGAAACCTCGATCCGTGCCAAAATTGTGAAGTGTGATGCTGTCCGTACAAATATGGTGAAAATGGAAGAAGTGTCGAGAAGGATGAGAGAGAGAACTAGGAAAGGAAGAAAATGGTGCACATGTGCATGTGTGGATGTGTGTGTGTGTATGTTTTAACCAATCACAAAAGCCAATCCAAAACGTAGCCCATTCACATACACACAACCACTAACAAGTAAGGGCAGAAACATCATTCCCACGTTATCGGTAAATTATTTCAGAACGGGCTGTCACAGAACAGTTAAAGAAAGCTATGGCATAAATTGTAAATAACTTATATTAATAGGTTACTTATTTTCTTATGTGGCAATTTATTTAAATTTTGAGTTTTATTGGATGTTTATTCATAGGTGAGTTTTTATCCGAGGTATACAAGTTGTATAGGCCTATACATGGTCAGAAATAAAGATAGCGAGTGTGAGAGATTATTTTTCATGTGGAAGAGAAGACTTTTTCGGATTTAATTTTATTATAAAAATAAAAATAAAAATAATTAGAAATTAGGGTTAAACATTGTTTGCACATAGATATCGACAAAGAACTTGTCCAAGTCTTTTCCAAATATTCCCCTAACCTTCCTTTTATTTATTTTTTATTTCTTTTAACAAACGATAGTATCTACACTAAGGTCATGGGGCTACGTAGTACTACGGTCGGGTGGTATTCGCTCCACATTACCTTAGATATGCTAGTTTCTTATTTGAGTGTGTCAGGCTAATCAATTTCTTTTTTATTTTTTTCATCTCTTCAATTTCTATAAAACCTTGTAACTGCAAATTTTGCAGAACATGACCAACATAAACATATCCAAGACAGAAATGGTATTGTGGCTACCACTGCTTAATTATTGAAACGTACGGCTAATTATCAACCAATAAAAATATTATTTTGAGGCCAGAGCTTATACAAAATGTACTCAGCTAGGTTGTTCATGGAACTCTTGGCCATAAATAGAGCGTCTCGACTTTGATGTTTATGAAGATACTAATTGCCTGCTGTAGATGGCAAGATCTTGTCACCCCCTATTTCAGCCGGGGAGTGGGGAGGACGTCGTTGCGTTTTGGTAATGAAACGACGAACAGTATGACGTGCCAACTCGCATCTGGAGACTACTGTTGCCAAGTCCTTGGCCATGAGCACAAATGCTTCTACTTTTGTTTGAGTTTTGACATGTTTGCTGGAGACTGGAACTTTGGCGAAACTGTCTGATGCCCAATCAAGAAGCTCTTCCCCGTAAAAGTGACCTTTCCCGAGGTGCTTGGTGGCCATTGATGAGATTCCTTGCCCAACTTGACTATCACTTGATGTGTAGGTCCACATTGTCCCTTTGATAATGAATAGCATACAATCGAGTGGATCTCCTGTTCGAAAAACGAAGGTGTTCTCAATGTATGTCACTGACTTCAGATATTCGCACATCAACGTCAACATATATTCATCCATGTATTTAGGCTTTTTTACCTACACAAATGCCGCACAAATTTCATCAGAACAACATTGCAGCGAAATTGGATGCAATTGAATAAATAGATGGAGAGAAATCGAGTTTTGAAGAACATACTGTTCTAAGTGCATCCATGAGAAGATGACGTTTTACAGATCTTTTGGTTTTCCAGGGAAGAATAAGGAATGGGTTCTGGACATCAGCATCTTTGTCTTTTTTCAATGCTTGCTCTATGCTATGATTGATTGATTTCTTGATATCATCAGGGAATTTATTTTCGGCTATCCACTGGTTTACGCCCAGCTGCTTCACCTCAATCTTCTGTCTTATCTCTTCTGATTTTTCAGCTTCCAACTGTATTAAAGTCTGTCTCACCACAAGTAGAATTCATTAAGAAGCTCGATCAATGATCTCCTATGTCCTAGCTAGCTACATACCAGAAAGGTATTTTCACCGAAGGACTTAGGTATCTTATATAATTTCAAATCCATTCACAAATAATTGTACACGATAGAGGCGCTGAAGAATAACAATTGAAAAATAAAACTGTTATATAGTGAGATTTTGAATGTACCAACCTGTACATGCCGATGAGATATAAAAACAGTAACAAGCCAATGATGGAAATGAGAATTGCAAATAAGTTTTCCCACACATTAGTAGTTGTTGTCAGATTCGTCCCAAAATTACTGCAAAACATTATAGGTACATGACATCATATTAGACAATGCTGCGGAATTAGATAACCCCAAAAAATTTATTCGTTACTAATTCTCTTAAAATTGTTTATTGTCAGTGGATATACTTTTAACCTTAGATTTCGCAAGCCCCACCAGAAAGAGTAAAAGAACTTCTCTCCGAACTTTGTATGCTCTGAGTTATGATTCTTAAGGGAATCGAGAAATATTCCAAAATTAGATAGTGGTAAGGCACCATCTGGAGTATCTAACGGGCAATGCTCGTTTAGAAATGTTATATTTCTCGAAGTAGTAGTTCGACGCCCACAATAGAAAGTATTCGTACATCCTATAGGATCTGGACTATGTTTTGCACAGGCATTGTGCCAACATGATGTCTCTCGTTCAATAGAAAAGAAATACCAAAAAGCTCCAAGTATCTACAAAAGTAACAAATTCATAATCAAATGATTTATCAATTAAGGAATATACAATGCATTATGGAAAAATTATGACTAAGCCGACGTTAACAAAATCGAACAAACAAAAAGTTGTCTTGTAATAATTGATGACGAAAGTAAGTTTGATGGTACATATAATCCGAAACGTACAAACAAAGTCTAAGGTTTCTAAAAGAAAGCTTCATCCAACAAAAGTGAATACAGAATATATATTAATGAAATGACAATCGAAGTGAAACTTACGTGACTGGCAAGAATGTAGAGAAAAAAATTGAATAGACCTTTAACCCATATTCCAGCAGTCCTTCGAAGTTCATTGGACGACCAGTGAATTCGATATATCCTTGGTAGATATTGACCAAGAAGGAAGATATTAAGAACCTTTTTATGTTCCACATATCCAGCGCCTCTCATATTGTAAAAAGCAACTAATATTAGCAGCTAGAGAAGAGAAATAAAAAGGTTTTAGAAAAATCCACTAATTACAGCTAGCTAGTTAAGAATAGTTGCACAAAAAAAAAAACAAGTTTAATTTCTCTTACTTGTGGGACGGGAAGAAGAGCTAGAAAATCATTTATGATGGAGAAAGACAACCACGACATCTTCTGAGTAATTTTCTTGCCACCTTCAATCAACACTTCTCTTTTTGATTCCCGAAACAAATTTCTCGTGGTATTTGCAGCCACATTAGTCCTCAAATTTTTGTGCATTTCAACTTTAACACCATTGTAAATTTTATATATAAAGGGCACAGCGAAAATGGTATCCGTGAGTGATCGCAACACAAGAACAATAGTTCTTAGCTTTTTGTCCATTTGAAGACACTTGTTATCTTGATCAATGATTAAAATGTAAAAGAATAGAGGATCTAGTGAGACGGCAAACACACATGACATAACAAATATCATACTCCACTTGGGAAGTAAGTTCCCTTGTTCATCCCGCATTCCCTTTATTAGGGCATCTAATGCCATTGTAATCGCTGGTTTGCGCTGTCCTGTAACAGATCTTGAAACAACAGAAAAAGAACAAATTGCACTCATCAGAATCATGAAGAAACACAAAAAGATCCAGCAAAGTGCTGGTCGGAGATAGAGTTTATGAGGTATACATAAACTAGTGGATTGTATGTAAGCTACTATGAGCATTCTTTAGCGTGAAGCATACATAAGGGCCGTGTAGTGTAGAAGAATATGCATATGAGTGTTCATGAGAAAAAAACAGGCAGACAAATGAAATGAAGAAAACTAAATGCTCGGCATTTGAAAGCGTAAGGAGGCGTGTTTTCACATGTGAAGCAAAACGGCTACATGCACTACACGTCACCCCGTTGTGTTGTCACGTGTTAGGATTGAAAAGTCGCTACACGTGAAGAGGTGTGTTGAGAATGAACCCCATAATAATGAGAGGAGAAACCTTACATGGGCTTATGAGTAAGTTGGGCTACTCCTTATATTGTTAATTGGTTTTATAATGGAACCTCAACTTTCTTTTGATTATAATCACAAGTTACAGCCATACAATGGATGAAGTATTTGGCCAAAGCCAGTACATATAGAAGTCCCAGTGTTTGATACAAAGTTGTATCTGAAAAAATTAGAGACAAAAAATTGCAGTCTTAATGTAAAGAAGTGCTAACCTTGCCTGGTTCTCCACATCTAAAGCTTGTCTTCCACAAGCCATAACTACTGAATCGAGTTTATGATACACCGTGATGATCAGTATTCCATGCTAGCTTTACAGTAAAAAGAAATTGTGTGTGTGTATGTGTGTGTGTGTGAGAGAGAGAGAGAGAGAGAAAGTTTAGCTACATGGAAGATTACAGCAACGATGCCTGAATGGCTAAGTTTGGGAGGCTTTCAGTTTACAATGTGGATCAAGTAGAGAGAGAGCAGATTCGAGTGGCGGAAACCGAAGTTTGGTAGCATTCTCTGCATCAAATAGCTAGTTGTTTCATGCAGATGATGATGTTATCTTATATATAAAGTCAAGGGTCCAATGAACAGTGTTTTGGTGTAAGCTTCACAGAAAATAAATAGACAGAAATGCCCTTTAAACAAAAAAACTTTCAAAAGCAACCAAAAATAATGCATCAAATGTGGTAGGGGTATTTTCGTCATGTTAATAGTGTTTTTTTTTTAATAATTAGTACCTCATAATAGGGCAATAATGTGATTCACTCAGTTGTTCATTAAATATTACTTTCTCTATTTTTAAACACGTTCAAAACATCTTAAAAGGCATGTAATAGCGGTTATAAAAAATATCTTTCGCACGCAGATAATAATGTGATTAAATTAGTTGTCAAATTATTGTTTTTTTTTTGTAAACAAACGATATTATCTACACATAGGGGGATGAGATGGGTTTAGCCTCATAATGAGCTAGCAATAATGTGATTCAATTAATTGTTTATTAAATATTATTTTCTCTATTCTTAAAGTAAATTCAATAGAGATCGATTTTATTATGTGGATTTAGCTGCTTTAATTGGTTTATGACGGGTTTCTTCTAGTATGATCTAAGATCATTCATTTATTTCAAATATTTGATTTCCTTTTGTCAATTTACACCTATAAATACATTTAAAACGTGTAAGTTACGCGTAGCACACCGTGATTCAAAAAATACCTTATGCACGTGCGTGAGCGCGTGCATGAAGGCTAGTCGATTTAGAAAATCCCTTTTCGTAAGCAAATCAAAGTTCTATTTATTAACATGCAGTTGGTCTGGACTAATTAGTGCTTCATTTAGACGAGCATTTTAAGTTTTTGGGTAATTTTAGGAAGACTGAATTTTAAAAACTAAAAGACATGGAAGTTGATTAGTTTATTACTTAAGTATTGATAGACGTGCTTATTTTCATTGGTGACACATCATTTAGTTTGCAATAAAAATCCATAAAGTGTTGAATTTGAACCACAAATATTTCAACTACATCTTTAAAGATTCTCACACACACCCAATTTTCCTTTAAAGTTATAATTAAATAGACTAAGAACAGAGACATCGCTTCTTGGTGTATATATATCTACATGCAAAAAATTTTAAGTGCTCCAAAGTACTCAGTATTCTAGATGTTTTAACCAATAAATCTTAAATTTTATATGTTTAACAAAAATTGAACGATTAAGAACATCCAAGAACGTCCCCTCTACATGTAGGAAAACCAAGTGTTGGGTGAATTCAAATTTTATTCACACAAAGACATATCTTGGTATATCTACATTGTAGGTAGTTGGATGCACATTTGTCACCTCAAGTGCATCAAAATATCTGAGCAAACGGGTCATGGATCTGCGGGTCGGGGCGGGTATGGGACAAGTACATATATTGTAAATTCAAAACGGGGCAGGGCGTGGTGGGTACAAATTTCAGAGAAAACGGGCCCTCGGTCCGAACCTTTTCCACCGTTCATTATAGGGAGATTAAATTTCCACCGTTTATTTCTAACACATAGCCACATAGCTTATGTCGAATTCTCCAGACTCCCAGGTCCCCGACTCAATCGTTGATTTTCTTCTTCTTTTTCTGCTTAATTTTCGGGTTTTTCCGATTTAGATGCATGCAATTCATAATCCCGCGGATTTATATTTTTAGTCTACTTATTTTGTTGTTCTTGAATAATTTCAGGTTGCGGTTACTGATAGATGTAGTCGAACAGTTGGTAATCTCCTCTACAAGGTTAGTAATTTAACTTTAAGCCATATGTTAACATTTCTGATTAAGCTATTAAACCAGTAAATTAGTTAGGAAAGTATGGTTGATAAATATAAGGATGGACGCTTGTAGGATTTTCTCGCAGCGGCTAAGGAAGGAGCTTGGATGGGGTGATGTCGATGTGCTTCGGTAATTATAGAGGAGAGTGGGATATTGAAAATTGATCGATTTCATTGCTCCAGTTCTATAATTTGCCTTCGGCGACGCCCTCTTTGACTGGAAATCTGGGATACTGAAAATTAGAAAGAAAAAAAAAATGTACCCGTTGGACCTGTTCGGTTCTTAGTTTTAAAATAGTAAAATCCGTCCCATTCTATTTTCAAGCGGGTCCGGTCCGATCCCTTTAATTTTGAGCCCGATCCGACCCGTACCCACCGCTACCGCCAGCTGTATCATAGCAACATAATAACTACCTAAGGCAAGTCGTCAATTGTTTCCAAAGAAAAGAAAAGTCGTCGTCGACGTAAACTCTTATCCACCAAATAATCGTCAATGATAAAATTGATCAAAACATGAAAAACTAATGGAAATTTTGACTCTTCAAATTATTAAACAAGATTTTGTAACTCAGTTGTTTAAAAGTATTTCTTTTTACATTTGTGGTTCTGTTTATATGACTCTCCTGTTAATTTAAATGTGTACGATTGACAATTCTAATTGTTAAACCCAATAATCATGAATAACTGCCAAATAGATTAAATTTGAGTATGAAAATTTGGATATATTTTGAATATGAGAAAAAACCGTGAATATTATTCGGTTATGCTTATAGGGCCCCCAATTCGACCCGAATAATATATAATATAATAGTGTTTTATATATATATATATATATATATATATATATATATATATATATATATATATATATATATTCATCATTCACCGAATCTATTACTTTGAGAATACAAAAGTTGCATTTTGTGGAAAAGTTCAAAAGTTATGAATCAAAACCAATGAGAATTCAACGTAAACTCCTCCTCTTTTATTGTTTTTTTTTTTTTAACAAAAAAACAAGCCGAAGGCAAATTTAAGCTCTTAGGCGATCTCTAATCGATCTGGTCAAAGGGTCATAAGTCAAAATATAATATGTTTTGACATGAAAATCATCTTCAACCGAGGACTAGGCCAAAGGGCTTGTGAGCCCCACCAGGCCAGTAGACTGGCCAAAAGGAGCCAGCCAGCCAGCCCGTTTGCACCAACCCAAACCCATGGTAGTTGACGTCATGTTATTGTTGGATTTGTTTTTTTTTTTTAGACGAATTTTAAAAAAATATATATATATCTATTTTTTTTCCCTATAAATACTTAAGCCATTTCTACACAATTTCTCACATCATTTTCACAATTTCATACTATCTTACCTCATTTTAATAACAATCTCCAACTGAAGGGAGGGCTATTTTTTAGCCCCATCAATAATATATTATTTTAAGTTTGTTATTTAATTTTGTCGGTTAATTAAGTTAAATTACCATATTAAAATAAGGTTTCCGGACATATTTTGAGGTCCACTTGTCGCTAAATGTTGTTTTAAGTTTCATGTTATTAAATATTTTAATTTTACTTGCATGCTACCAACTTAGACATTAAAATGAGGTAAGATAGTATGGAAGGGTGAAAAGGATGTGAGAAATTTTGTAGAAATGACTTAGGTATTTATAGGAAAAAAATAAAATTTTAAGTTTTTTTCTTAAATTTTGTCTTAAAAAAAAAAAAAAACTACATGACGTCAGCTAGCAACACAGCTGAGTCTAACTTTCGGGACTGGCTGGCTGGCTATGTTTGCCTAGCCCTCTGGCCATTTGGCTATATTTTGGCCTGGTGGGTCCTAAATTTTTTTGGCTCAACCTTCCATTGGAGATGAGTTTTGTGTCAAAACAAGTTATGTTTTGGCCTATAACCATATGGCCAGCTCGGCTAGAGATAGCCTTAGATTTCTCTCCATTTGTTAGTGAGAGGTTTTAGATTCAATTATCGTCAAATGCGAATTTGAACCACATTATTGATAGCCCATTGTGAGGCTTAGCTCACCCCTACCCTCTTAGTATAGATAATATCGTTTGTTAAAAAAAAAAAAACTGAACATTCCACTACACCAACAAATGAATTTCTTCAATATACGTAATCTCTTATCCACTAAGTAGTCGTCAATAATAAAATTAATCAAAACATAAAAACATGAAAAAATAATGGTGATATTTATCAATATTAAATGAGTTTAAATTTCAAAATTTATGAAAGCATGCAAGTTTATTTGTTAATCATTGAGAGGTTCAGTGTAACCCACCAACGTGAAAAACGTTGGATGATCTTTTAATTATTTAAGGGGCTCAGGGTAGCCCACCAACGTAGAAAATGAAGCAAAGGTGTTGATCATGTTGGAGTAGCTAGCTGTTTTTTTTTATTTTCTGGGTTAGTGGGATGTCTAGGGTTTGGACAGAAGTTGCGTTTTATGTCTTGTTATAATCTCTTTCGGACCTCTAACCCTTTTAACCACTGTTTGGTCTTTTTCCTTGCTTTGTTTATAGCCTTTTCCTGGGGCTAGACTGCTTTTTAGCCTCCTTTGTTGTGGTTTTACCCTTTTTAATACGTTCTCCTTTTGGACCCAAAAAAAGTTGAAGCAGCTGGCTCGGAAATATTTTTATTCATCACTTTTAAATGATGGTAATGTGGATTATCATTTTTATCGATGTTAGATGAATTTTCTTGATATATGTGTAAGAAATAAACACAAATCTCAAAATTTAAATTCATATAATAGTTAAGTAGATTGTGACCGAGAGCAAAAATGCACCCAACTAATAATGATGCGTGACACATGTGTGGGACCCACAAAACTATTTATTTTATGAATTTGGATCCTTTGCATGTTTTTTCTTCTAACACTATACAAGGTTTTGTTACTAAGTATTACAGTCTTGTGATATTGCTGTTCACTTATGTGTAAAAGATCTTAGGTTCGAATCTCGTGAATGATGAATTCAATACTAATTTAGGTTGTCATTGTGTGACCTAGGCAAACTCTCTTATCTTCTTACTGTAAAATATATAGTTGTAATAAGAAATAAAATAAAAAAATTAAATTAAAAAAACACACTATACAAGGCTTTTGATCGTAGCCACCGAAATTCATTCATTGGGTTGGCTTTTTACACTATATGAGGATTTCATTCATTGGGTTGGAATAAATATATATACACAACTGTGCTTCTATAATCAGGGATTACAATCAAGTAAATATTATGTAAAAAGTCAACTACTATCAATTACAATCAAATCATATATTCAGCTTCTCTATCCCTGACTTTATGGGATAGAGTTGATGTTGGTACTTGGTTGTATAAGGTAAGAACAAAATGGCCGAAGCAATGGTATAAGTTAATTTCGCTAGTCATAACCACAGAAGCAAAACTGTCAACAACTCTTAGATTTATTAACATGCCGAAACCATTCCAACGAGATGTGGAACCGAAAAATGCCCAATATTATTGGATTGTTGAGCTTGTACGAGATGTTATTTTTATGCAAAAAATATCAATAAAACACTTGCAGTTGACTTAATTGCTTAAACCACTTGTGCTAATGTCTTGTTGTTGTTTGCTTCCCGGAACATATATAACATCAAGCACTCTATATAGATAAGGTTTAGATTGCACATGATCAATATATAAACATAGAAAACGCTACCCAGGCTAAATATAAACAATATTGATTCGTGGCCAGAGCTATACAAATGTACTCAGCTAGAGTTGTGTATGGAACTCTTGACCATAATTTGAGCATCTCGACTTTGACGTTTCTGAATATACTAATTGCCTGCTGTCGATGGCAAGCTCCCACCATTGATATCCGCTATTCCAGCCGGGGACGGACCTCGCGTCGCTGTGCCTAAACGACGGATGGTAGCAAGTGCCACCTCTTCAGGATTGTTACATTCCCAATATGGTTTGCATCTGGAGACTACAGTTTCCAAGTCCTGGGACATGAGCACAAATGCTTCTACTTTTGTCCGAGTTTTTGTTGGATTCTTAGATCGTTGGGCCCACCCTCATTCTAACGACACTGATACGTTAGGTGTGGGGTTGTATTAGTTAGATCGGGATAATTATATTTAAACCCCTTGGTTTTCTTTTCCATTTAGTTGTTCACACTTGAAGATCCACACATCGACTAACGTCAGGTGTGGGGTTTTACCACAAAAGGTTTCGGTATTAGTTAGAGTGGGGTAATCATATTTAAACCCCTTGGTTTTGTTTTCCACCACCGATGTGGGACTTTAACACTCTCCCTCACGTGTAACCCTATTTAGTTGTGAGGTTTTACCATAAAAAGTTTCGGTATTAGTTAGAATAGGGTAATTATATTTAAACCCCTTGGTTTTCTTTCCTACCACCGATGTGGGACTTTAACACTTTCCCTCACGTGTAACCTCATTTAGTTGTCCTCAACTTTATCACTTACACAATCCGTCAAGTGTGAGGTTATACTACAAAATACCACGATATTAGTTAGAATGAGGTAATTATATTTAAACCCTTGATTTTCTTTCCCACCACCAATGTGCGACTTTAACAGTTTTAACATGTTCGCTGGAGATTGGAACTTCGGTGAAACAGTTTGATGCCCAATCGAGAAGTTCTTCTCTGTAAAAGTTACCTTTCCCGAGGTGCTTGATGGACATTGATGAGATTCCTTACCCAGCATGACCGTCACTCGATGATGCGTAGGTCCACATTGTCCCTTTGATAATGAACATGCAATCGAGTGGATCTCCCATTCGAAAAACGAAGGTGTTCTCACTGTACGTCACTGTCTTCTGACAGTCGCATATCAACGTCAACACTTTTTCATCCCTATCCTTAAGCATATTTACATATACAACAACACACAAGCGCGCAGACATATATCATCAGAAAAACATTGCAGTGAAAATGGATGGCATTAATAGACGGAGATGGATCGAGTTTTGAAGAAAATACTTTTCTAAGTGCATCCATGAAAAGAAAGCGTTTTATAGATCTTTTGCTTTGCCAAGAAAGAATAAGGAATGGGTTGTGGACATCAGCATCTGGGTATTTTTTTTCAATGCTTTCTCTATGCTATTCATGATATCGTTCTTGATATCATCAGGGGATTTGTTGTGAAACATTGTTCAACTGTCCAACTTTCAGTTTTATCACGTCCCGAAACCAAATTAGTATAGATGCACTGTGAAAGCATTATTGATTAATTATTGAGGGATTCAGGGTGACCCACCAACATAGAGTTTCATTTTCTTATGGAAAGAGATTATCTTCGGATTTCTTTCTCCTAATCCATCAAATCATGGAATTCATACCGTTGAAATTTGATCTAACAGTTGAAGTTATTATAACTTTTAAAGTAAGCCCTTGTTTGTAGCCGTTGGATCAAATTTCAACTACACGATTTCTCTGATTTAGTGAATTAGAAAGAAAAAGATCCGGAGTATCCCTTTCCTTTAATTATGTCCTGTTAAAACCCCTTTCCGAACATCTAACCGTCTTTGATCGAAGTTTGGTCTTTTTTCTTGCTTTGTTTGTAGTCCCTTCCTGGGGCTGGTGCTTTTTAGCCTTCTTTGTTGTTCTCGGCTGGATTTTACCCATTTTAATATATTCCCCTTTTCGACCATAAAAATAAGAAATTTTTAATTATGATGGGAATACGGATGGTATACCACGGGTTTTTATATAAGTGTTGGAAAATTTTATTTTTTAAGTTATTAACTTTTTAACATACATATCCTACCATTTATATAACAACAAATGGTATACCATTCCGTGTGTTAATCACATTGAAAAATCTCTCTATAAAAACTACACCTGGCACGCATGTGTGGAACTCACAAGACTAATTATTTTCTGAATTTGGATCCTCTGCATGGTTTTTTCCCCTGCAACACTATGCAAGGCTTTTAATCCTAGGCACTCAATTATGCCACGTAATTTAGTTTTAATTTTATCCCCTTCACCATTGCCCATGACTGTCTGCATCACTTTGAATTCAGTGCCATGGTTATCCTCCGATTCTTTTCCCTCCCTCTTCTCACTATCCTGTCGGCGGCCGAAGAGTTGAGTCACTATCCAACGCAGACATGGAAATTCCTTCAAACCAAGAGCTTTTTTTTTTTCTTTTTTTTCTCAATAAAAAAAAAAAAGCTTAAATAATAGAACCCCTAGGACAACCAGTACACATAGCGTCGAAGTGTAAGGCATTTCCCACAGCCACAATATTAAAGCAAAGGAGATATCGGAATTTCAATTATTTTTGGGTGGTGCTATTTATATACTTTTTTTTTTTTTTTTTGATAACATTATTCTTTTTTTTTTCATTTTTTTATGTTTTAATTAAGAAAGGATGATAGAACTGCCTAGGCGTCTGCCTTAGACCTTGCGATCGTGTCGTGTTTGTCTTGTTCGTGTCGTTTTCGTGATATACACGATATCTTAATAGGTTGTGTCATGTCAAACTCGTTAAAATAAACAGTAATATGAACCGACATGAACTTGACTCGTTAAAATTAACATGTAATATGACCCGATCCGTTACTGACTTCATATCCCCACTTTAAGATCCATGGCACGTGGCACCTTGTATGTGGCCATGAAATGTAAAAGAAAAGGAAATCTTGATAAGCCAGACTTTTTTGAAAACCACCCGGCCCAACTCTGCTGCCAAACAGTTCGAATATGCTGAGGAACAGTTTGCATTCTTCTACAACTCTTCAACAGATACTCTTTGGTTTAATCTTATTTTCACTATTATCACATGTATTTAATTTTGTAAATTTGTTATTTGAGATAAGTCTATCTTGTAACTGATTGATTGATATAAAGCTATGTATACATTATACAACACGTACACTCACTCATGGTTAACTGAGTTGAGTTCATGATTCACAAAGTCATTTATTCCTTCACTGCTACTGTCTTCTTTCACTGTATATTACAAATGTTTAATTCAAACCAAAGACTAAAGTGAATTACCACTCGAGTTAGTCGAATGGTAAGGGTGAGTAGGGTGCTAGGTAGGAGTAAGTTAGGTTTAGGAGTAGACGAAGCAACGAAAATTAAAAGACTCAAATAAATTGACAATGGAAAAGAATGGTTATACATATATGAACAAAAAATGGTATATATATTTAATATTAGCGTTAAAAATACAACTCAAGTATGGTAGAGGAGCTCAAATGAACAATATATTGACAGAATGAAAAAAAAGTTCATTATATCTCTTTACCAAAAGTATTGTGCAAACAATATTTCCCCTTTTTTTTTCCATTCTCTCCTTCTCAATGTCCTTTCAAATAAGTTCCTCTAAAAAAACTAAGAAAAATAAGTGATTCGACTAAAGTTGTTAAAAAATTATTTTAAGTCGACTATGACACATGAAATGTTAAATGGAAAGGTATTTGTAAAAGCTTGATTTTAAAAATATGTGCCTCATGATTTTGACACTAGAAATACTAGAAGAAGATTCTTATATATTTATTGTGGCCAAATTAATATGTTTTAAGCGCAGAGAAGGGATAAAAATTTGTACTTTTTATTTTCTTGTGAAAATAATCTGTAGGAAATAACCCCATTTGTTTATCGCCCTAGGCCATTAAAAACTCAAAAACTGCCATGAAATAGTGAATTACCATATATAACATCAAGCACGATATATAAGGTTTAGAGCTTTCCATGCCTAATAACTTAAACCTCATAACTGCAAATGTTTCAGACCATGACAAACATAAACATATCTCTGAGAGAAATGGTATTGTGGCTACCACTGCTTAATTATTGAAACGTACGGCTAATTATCAACTAGTAATAATATTATTTTGAGGCCAGAGCTTATACAAAATCTACGCAGCCAGGTTGTGTATGGAACTCTTGGCCATAAAGCGTCTCTACTTCGACGTTTTTGAAGATACTAATTACTTGCTGCAGATGGCAAGGTCTTACTATTGTCATCCCCTATTTAAGCCAGGGACGGAGGCGGACGTCGTTGCGCCTTGGTATGGAAACGAAGAACAGCAGAAAGTGTCACCTTCTCCACCTCTTTAGGATTGTTACGATTATGTGGTCTGAGTAGAGAGACTACAGTTGCCAAGTCCTCGGCCATGAGCACAAATGCTTCTACTTTTGTCCGACTTTTGACATGTTTGCTGGAGACTGGAACTTCGGTAAAACAGTCTGATGCCCAATCGAAAAGCTCTTCCCCGTAAAAGTCACCTTAATTCCCTGAGGAGCTTGATGGCCATTGATGAGATTCCTTGCCCAGCATGACTATCACTTGACGCATAGGTCCACAATGTCCCTTTGATAACGAACAGCATGCAATCGAGTGGATCTCCCGTTCGAAAAACGAAGCTGTTCTCAATGTACGTCGCTGGCTTTAGATATTCGCACATCTTCTTCCACACTTTTTCATCCATGTCTTTAAGCATTGGTATCTGTAGTATACATACACAGGTTAATCTACTGTACTCTTTAATTTGAACAATAATTTTGTAATGAATGTAACATTAACCTAGTTTTAGTAATAACAATGTGATTCTGTGTTGTTAACTAACTTAGCATTATTGTATAACTATGGACTATAAACTTTAAGATTATAGTGCAATCTTATCATTATTGTAATTCAAACATCGAATGTTAACATCATTTTGTTTTAAAACAATGTATTCCATAAATTAATGGTGAGAGATAGAGATTGAGGAACATACTTTCTTAAGTGCTTTTTCAGCTTCCTGTTTTTTTTTACTTTGTCGTCTCATGTCCACTGTTTTTGTAGCTCCCATCAGTATAAAAGCCTGTCTCGCCACAAATCAAACAATTACTTAATATACTCGAAGAATGATCTCCGCAGTCCCAACTCCCAAACACAGAAAAATTGTCGAAAGTTAATGTACAGAGAGACTTAATATACCAACCTCCACGTTTCCAATGAGATATACAAACAGTAGCAAGCCAATGACTGAAATGAGAATCGCAAAGAAGTTTTCCCACACATACGTACTTGTGACCAGATTTGTCCCAAAATTACTGCAAAATATTAGACAATGTTGCCGAATTAGATAATCCCAAAAATTTTATTCGTTACATATTTTTCTGAAAATTGTTTGTTGCCAATGGATATATAATGTACCTTAGATTTCGCAAGCCCCACCAGAAAGAGTATACAAACTTCTTTCCGAACTCTTGATCTGGGTTTTCATTTTTAAGGGAATCGAGAAATATTCCAAAGTTAAATGAAGATGAAGCACCATCTGGAGTATCCAACGGGCAACGATACTTTAGATATTCGGTCATATTTATTGCAGTAGAATTCACAGTAACCAAGCAATTCTGGTTGAGAGGTCTGGTAATGTTCGCACTATCGCAGTACAAAGTGTCCTCGCATTTATCAATACATTGTCTACAAGCCTCATACCAACATGATACCGCTCGTTGAATAGAAAAAAAGTACCAAAAAGCTCCGAGTACCTAAACCCATAACGTGCAAACACAAAACTCTAGATATTAGTCTACCTGTTAGCATATAATTAATTAATCTAGAATTTTCTCGTAATTAACGAATGTAATATCAATTGTAATCAATTGATTTAGAACTTCTACCACATATGGGTTTTCTCAAAGCCTATATTTATTGTAAACATTATACATAATTAATCAAGAAGTTATATTTCTACCTAGTATCATTCCTCCACCAGAGTCTAGCGATCTAACCATATCATCTTTTTTGCAGCCAATAAAAAAAAAACTTACGGTCGTTCTCTTCTTGTAGGACTTTCTCACACCAACAATAAAAAATAAAAATAAAAAATAAAAATAAAAAACAAATCACGGCAGCCTTTACTCCCTTATTGCAGTCTCACTCCCATAGTTTTTAGGGTTTTTGTCTTGATTCTTCTCCTTTCCTTAATGGCGTCTTCAACCTGTCATGTCTGAACTTCCTTCTTGCCTCAATTCTTCTAACACCTCACAGCATACCCAAGTCTCCTGCCCGCACCGTTTTATAGACCCGACTCGGCTCCTTCCTTCGTCGGCGCTCACTTTGCTTCCCTGCCTGATCCAAATTATTAATCCGATACCCCAACTCATTAAATGATCGGACGATCTTCCATCTTTCATGCTTCTCAATTTTACAATAGCCCGATCAATGTTTATTTGCATAATGGTGAAACAAACAATGTTATCTATATTGGTATCGTTCATCTCCCTCTTGGTCCTATTAAATTTCATCTTCGTAATGTATTTTTTTTATTCCTGAACTTCGAAAAAATCTTCTCTCCTTGCTCTCTTTACTCAAGCAAATCTTGTCTTTTTTGGTTTTTGCTTCTAATTTATATCAAATCTATGACTTAGGTACTGATTTCTTGCTTTTTCAAGGTGTAAGGATGGGTTTGTCCTTTGTCCCTGTCGTTTACTGTCTCCGATGTCCACCATGCCTTTACCGCTATTTCATCATCCACTTAGCACCAATGACTTGGTCATCCTTCGTCGCCTGTCATGTCTCGCTTAGGTTCTGATATCAAATCAACAAATTTTTTGTATGGGATGCGCTCTTAGCAAATCAAGGCAATTTTCTATTTATTCTAATACTAATAATCGTGCTTTCTCTTTATTTTATATCTTTCATTCTAATGTGTGATATCTCTTGTTGCTTATGTTATAGTTTTTTTCATTATATTTTATTCAACGATGATTTTTTTTTGCTACTCCTGGATCTATCTGAAACGAAAATTGGAAATTTTTGATATCTCTAAAATCTTTGTGGCTATGGTTCGTAATATCTTTCAAGCTACTATTCAAGTTCTCCAAAGTGATAAAGGTACGAAGTATGTTAATCAATGTTTTTCTACTTTTTGTCATGAGTTGGGTATAGGATAACGCTACTTTTGCCCCCACTCGCAAAAAAATGGCTTGCCAAATGAAAGCATTGCCATATAGCCACCTTACTACGAGCTTTACTCTACACTGCAGGGCTCCCTCGTGAATTATGGGCTAAATATGCCTTCACAACCGTCCACCTCATTAATCTTCTTCCTACCTCTCTCCACACCTAATTTGCAGTTACAAACCTCCACCGAGGGCCCAACTTCTGCCAGATCCAGTCTTGCAACCTCCCACTACTTCTCTTGTGCGGTCCAGTCCATGTGTCACGGCTGGCCCATTTCTACCTACTGACCTACCAGTGTCTGACCCCTCTCCTAATTCCCAGTCCCACCGCCACTGTTCAGCCCCCAACTTTCCCAAACAGCCCAGCGCGCCAGCCGTCATCATCAATACGCTAGCTTTCGCACCAGCTCGCCCCGTGCCGGTTTCCAATGCGCTCACTTCAATGCCAAGCCCAGTGCTCAATCCACATTTCATGCGCCTCAGCAACCCACGTCCATAACATTAAGGCCCCACGACACAGACGCGTGTTTTCTCGTATGCTGCCGTGTCTGCCAACAGCACCAACAATGTCTTAGCGTCTCTTGCTGCCCCCTTCCGTCGCCTGCTTTGCGCTGACTACCTCCTTTGTTCAGTCCACTCGTCCCATGGTCACTCGGCTACGTGACGGCATCTCCAAACACAAAAAACTCGAATTGATATCACTGTTCGGTATCCTCTTTCTCATGCTCTTTTAGCGTCTAATGATTCTAGTAAACCCATTTGATTTTCTCAAGCTTCTAAGCATCCTGAATGGCGTTAGGCCATGAATGAAGAAATAATGCTTAACTTCGCAATAAAACATGGTTTCTTATTCAATAAGTCATTTTTAGCTTCTTAGACACCAGTTTTATTTTTAGCTATCGAATTGAATAAATCAAACGAAAACACAGACAAGATTAAACATAGGTATATTTGAAAGGTTAAAAAAGATTAATGTCTAAAACAAAAAATTAGTATTTTTTTCAAACATACTTTAGTATTTTCTTAAAAGATTAAGGAGGGCCCATTTAAATTTTCGCACATGACCTTCAAATTTTCACAGACGACCTTAATCGCAAGTTAGTTGACTCCTTAGAGTATCTTACTTGAACTTGCCTTTATATATCTTTTGTTGTCAATCATGTTGCTCAATTCACGAGTTCCCCTCGCATTTCTCATATGATTGCAGACAAACTGATTCTCTGCTATATCAAAGGTACTATGGATTTGACATCACTATGACTCCTTAACTTGCTTCTGATTTGCTTGTTCTAACATAAATTGAGCGAGTTGTCTAGAAACTCGCCACTCCACCATGGGCTATGCATTTATCTTGGCACCAATCTCATCTTTTGGTGCTATAAAAAACAACCGACAATGTCTCAATCTATCTTTAAACTTAAATATAGGTCCCTTGCTCATCAATGTGCTAATTATACTACGTGGCTTTATTTTCTTCTTCGTGAGTTTGGTGTTTGGCTATCCTTTCCAATTGTACTTCATTGTGACAACCTCAGTGCCACCTGTCTTGTTACTAATTCAGTTCACCATGCTCGTACTAGCTGCATTGACCTTTTTATCATTTTGGTCATAGAAATATGGCTCTTTATGGCCATCCCGTTTGTTACACCTCTTCTGCCGATCTTCTTACTAAAGCTCTTCATCAACCGCATCATGGTGTACTTTGTTTCATACTTGTCCAATCAGGATTGTCCAATTGCAGGGGGTGGTGAGTGGTGGTGGTGGTGGTGGTTGTGTTTTTTCTTTGAACAAACGATAATATTTACACAAAGAGAAGTGGGAGAGTGGGTTAAGCCTCACAATGTGGTTCAAATTCGTCTTTGGAAAGAATCGAACCTATGACCTCTCACTTACAAGTGAGAAGGAATACCACTAAACCGTAGTACTAAATGGCATGGAGGTGGTGTTAGGATAGAATTAATTAGTCTAGAATCTTCTCCTTAATTAAGGCGACGTAATATCAATTGTAATTAATTTAGAAATCCTACCACATATGAGTCTTCTCAAACCCTGTATATTATAAACGTTCTACATGATTAATTTAAAGAGTCATGTTTCTACACTATCATTTTCGAAAACAACAGCATCGGTCCATGATCCAACATTAGTAATTAACAAAGTAATAAAATATAATGACAATTGAGTTGAAACTTACGTGACCGGCAAGAATGTAGAGAAACAAGTTGAAAAGACAATTAGCCCATCTCCCATTCATCCTTTTGAATACCTTGGCAGACAGGTGAATTCGAAGAACCCTCGGAACATATTGACCGAGAAGAAACACATTCACAAACGTTTTGTGTTCCACAAATCCTGAGCCTTCCCTTGGGTAAAACATTAGTATTATCAGCTGAAGAAAATTAAAAGATAAACAAGGGTTAGGACATAGAACCATTAATTTCAGCTTGCTACCAAAAAAAAAAAATATTAAAGTTTAGTTAATTTCTCTTACTTGTGGGAGGGGAATCAGAGCTAAAACGTCAATTATGATGGATAACATATTCTGAATTATTTTCCTGGCAATGGCATATTGAACCAACTCTCTGGCTTCCCATTTCTTACCGGAATTTCCCCCAGTTTGTTTCACTGCCTTGGACTGTTCATTTTTCGAGGTACTCATTTTGAGGGCTAAAATTTCACATATCAAATGCACGAGGAAAATGACATCTGTGAGTGATCGCATAACAAGAGCAACAATTTCCAACGTTTCGTCCGTATGAAGGCACTTTTCATCCTCTTTGAAATTCACAACATAAAAGAACAAAGGATCCAGAGAGACAGCAAATGCACATGAGATCACAAATATACTGTTCCACATTCTAAGGTAAGTCCCCTGATCCTGGCGCACATCAAAAATCTTCTTTATTTTTGTTATCCTGGAAACACGCAACAAACAACGAATGAAATTCATATGCATTCACCCTAAATTCTAATAATGAGGCCCTCGAGCTAACAAATTAAACAAGATAAAATGAGATATAAATCCGATTCTAATAGCAGCTATTAGATTTATTTCAGACTTCTTCGCTAAAACAAGTATCCGTCCATAATGTAGCATAATAATGAATAATAATAATTTTCTAAGATTGACTACAATACTTATCTCTATTAATCTCTATTAATTAATAAAAATGAAAACTAACCACAAGGGCTTCAAAATTTTGAATTTTAACAAAAAACCATATACAAACTTTATTTAATGATAAGGACAAAAATTAAAAATTAAAAAAAATTAAAAAATAATCCAACCCAACCGCGGTAAGCACGCGCCAACCAATTCAAATATCAAATCAAACCTTTGCTGTAACTGTGAGCAGATAGAACTGATAAGAAGACTAACGTGCAGTGCAAAATAAGCAATGGGAGTAGTACAATGAATGATAAGATGGAATGGATGAATGAAATAAATTATTTTTAAAATGATGAGATGGAATGGAAATAAATTATTTTTAAAACATTTCACTAGGAAGGAAAACGTGAGAGTGAAGCTTCAATGACTCTTTTTTCTTTTAGAGAGGGAGAGAGAAATATGTTTACGTACAAAAAGAAAGAAAAGAAAAGTAGTAATTTTCAACAAAAAATCAACGGTGCAAAAGCATCACCCGAATTACTTTTTAAATATTTCATCGGGAAGGAAGAGAGGGAGTGTGTAAGGAAGAGAGATTGTGAGGGTAAAGCCAACCAAATCCTTCCAAACTGACATCAACAAACTCTAAAAAATTTAAAAAAGAGAGAGAAATTTGAGATAAAAAAATATATTGCTGACATCAATACATGACAATAATTTGTACAAAAATAGTTTAAAAAATAGTGATAGTGCTAGTGTTCAATTTTAAGAAATAGTCAGTGTTTAGTTTACGAAATAGTTAGCTTTTTGTTTAAGAAATAGTCGGTGCTTAGTTTAAAAAATAGTGATAGTACTAGTTTATGAAACAGTGATAATACCAGTATTTGGTTTGAAAAATAGTCAGTACTTAGTTTAGGAAATAGTGATAGTACCATTACTTGGTTTAATATATATAGTCTATTGTGTTCGGTTTAAGAAATAGTCAGTGTTTAGTTTACGAAATAGTAATAGTACTAGCGTTCAATTTAAAAAATAATCAGTATTCAGTTTACGAAATAGTCAGTGTTTAGTTCAAGAAGTAATGATAGTATTAGTGTTCCGTTGAAGATATAGTTAGTGTTTAGTTTAAGAAATATTATTCAGTTTAAGAAGTAGTCAATGTTTAGTTTACAAAATAGTGTTTGGTTTAAGAAGTGGTTAATGTTCAGTTTAAGAAGTAGTCAATATTCAGTTTAATAAATAGTCACAGTATTAATGTTCATAAAACTAAATAATGAAATTTTTCTTTATTTTTGATTTTGAAAGGAGAGAGAAGAGTGGGGAGGTGAAAAAATAAAAAATAAAATAAAAAAGAGAAAAAGTTGATGTGGATGAGTGAGGTGAAAGGAGAGAAAAAAATGGATGTACGAAAAAAGGAGAGAGAGAAAGAGGTTGCACGATTAAGTGAGGAAGAGAGAGTGTGTGTGTGTGTGATGTGACGCACTGTTTTTTTTGTGTTTTTTTGTTTTGTTGTTATGTAAAACTTTTGTTATTTTCATTAAAATTTGAGTCATTTTTATTAAAGTTTAAGCTTTTTTTTATTAAATAAAGTTAGTAGATGGTTTTTTTGTTAATTAAAAGTTTTGAAAAGTCATTTTCATTAAAGTTCCCTTAATAAAACTCTCTTTGTCAACCAAAAGAAGGTGAAAAGACTACTTAATCTTGTATCACACAAAAAAAAAAGGATGGACAATAATATAATTTCACAGGTTCAAATTTTACTTTTTTTTATTGAAACCTCACCTACAGGTGATGTTCAATTACCTTCAATATTTAAAATAAAAAAATAAAAAAACCAAAAATAAAAATCTCCCACTCCCCCCACGTTCTCTCTCTCTCTCTCTCCCTCCCTCTCTCCTTCTCATTTTCTAAAAAAAATATGTTCATACATACAAAGTGTGTAGATAAATGTTAGTATATATTTAATAGAATTACTATCTAATGATCAAATGTAATTCATGTGAACAGTTGTAGACCACCACAAGAAGTCCAAATGAAATCAGACTACTACCAAAATATTTTAGAAATTTTCACTGTACACAACAAATACAAAAACTACTTTTTTTTTTTTTTTTTTTTTTAAGGCCAAATCTCACTTTGATATTCTAGATGATAAATCTACATATTGCTATTTGTCAATTTTCCGTCCCGAATTTGTGTTAAGCTTCCAATTTTCTCTTAAATTTTAATTCTAGCCAATTTTCCCCTACCCCAGGACGTTAATTATTGGAATTTTCATGTAATTTTCTATCTATTTTGGTCATATGGTAAATGTTTGAGGGTAATAAAATAATTTTATCATTCATGTGGACAACATATTATTTTCTTCTTCTTCTTCTCTTCCACTAGTTGACTCCGTACATTTTATGTTTGAATTATTCATGGAAGTTTAATTAGCAGTTACAAAGTATTGGCTTTGCACCCAATTTAACAAAACAAGAATACATTTTTGCCCTTATATAGTTGGCATAAGTTATCCGTGTGACTAATTGAAAAATTAGTTGAAAATTTTCAAAATCTAACACCAAAGGAAAATTGACTATTTATAAAAGTTCAAAAGATAATCGGCTAATATTAAAACTCAACGGAGAAATTGGCGCTACACAAGTTCGCATAAATCAACAATTAGGTCATATATGTATATATATTTCTTTTTTGAAAGGAAACGATTTCATTAGAACTTCAAATCAAGTAAAGCTAACTTGAAGGAGGGCATCCTGAAGAAATGCAGGAGGGACCTCACTCCAAAGTGATATTATATATGATTCTGTGTATATTTGTAGCCAATCCCATAAATTAGTATAAGAGTGAGTTTATCTATGTTAAATGTGACGCAACATTTCCTTGGAGGAATGGTTATGAACGGGTCACTGTGTCTGTGTCTGTAGAAAGAAATTTGTCTTTGTTAAAAATTTTCACTGAAGTCAACTCCTCGCGTCTTTGAAGTCTAAATAGTGAATCAAATTGGCTGCCATATGCAACTCCGATGCCAGCTATTGCCCCTCATCCAATTAGATGAGTTCCGTAGCCTCGTTGCCGGCGCCACTATGTTGTATTGGGCGTTTTAAAATTAAAAAATAAAGGAATAGAAGGTGTTGTAATAGCCATATATAATCAAGTGTAGCGTTCCAAATAGCATAAATTTCGTACACATTTTGGGACTCTCCGTGGATTTCCAACGCTTTATCATTCCCATCGCTGCGCCATGATGCGCTGCTATACCTTGAGAGTGACAAATAACAGCAAGCTAAGATAATTCGAAATACTGAGAGAGAGAGAGAGAGAGAGAGAGAGAGAGAGAGAACGAACCTGTCTGTTACTGCCTGGTTCTCCATATCTGGATCCATAATAACTTAAATATATATGGACTCAATGACCTTGATGATGAGTAATAAAGATTACCTAATAAATAGCTACGACAAGGTTTTCAGTTTACTCGGTGGAAAGAGACTAGCGTGCAGAGAGATAGCATTTGGGTTGAGTGGCAGTAGCTGAAGCTGAAGCTGCTAGCTGCATTGCCATTCTATTTAATAAAATTCCAGTTTGTCTTTTTATATGACGTAGGTTTTTAATATGACGTAAGTCATTTTATAATATACACTTCACTTGAAAGTGAAAAGTTTTAGATTCGAAACTCTTGAATGGCGAATTCGATACCAAATTAGGTTGTCCATTGTGTGGCTTAACCGAACTCCCCATCCTCTTAGTGTAAAAATATCGATGTATTAAAAAAATAGTTTAGTGGATAGGATCCACCAACACATTTGAGACTCACTTTTATTAGATCATCTCCAATCTTTGGGTTAAAACCTAAAATTTTTAGACCATAAACAATTTTTCTTCTCCAACCCTTTTGGGTTAAATTTTTAACCCGAGATTAGGATAATTTTTTCTTCTAAAGTAACGTTTAAAAAAAAAATTATATAGACTATCCAAATTTAATTATCAATATTTTAACCTAAAAATATTTATATTCCAATAAATATTGAAAAATCACTAAACCGACATCATAAAACTCGTGGAACATTACGAAAGTATACGAAACACATAAATAATTTTTTTTTAATTACTTTAGGGTGAATCCTGGGCTAAATTTGGCCCATAAATGAGTTTTGAGTTTTAACTCATATTTGCCCCAAGGGTTGGACCAAGTTAGGGTAAGTTTAAAACCTAAAATTTAAGTATTACCTCAAGGATTGGAGTATGTCTTAGCGAAATTATACAAATTTATTTTACAATAAGAAACCCAAATTCGTAACCAGTGGAATAATGAGAGGCCCAACCCATCTCAAGAGACATTGCAAGCAAAACATGAGAAGAGGGAGAAAAACAACACACACAGTTACGACTTCATAGCTACGTAGCATTGAATATTACGTGTGTTTTGGTCTTTAGATTCAACTTTCATAATTATTAGATCTTTTTATTTCAATCCTGAACTCTAAATGGAGGGGCCAATTAATATCTGGTGCATCACCCTCTTGCACTCAAGTCGAACTCAAGCCATAAAGTATTTTTAATGAAGTATTGTTCAAAAGTAGCTTTAATAAGTTAGGCCATAAAGCATTGTTCATAAATTTGAAAAAAAAAAAAAAAATTGTCATGATTAAGAGTAGCTTTATAAAGTAGTTGACAACGGTTTCACTTGTAAATGATGAGACTAAACTCGCATCATTTAATTGGTGTCAAAAAGTTAGACCAGAGTAAAGTAGTGGTATTCTTCTTCAGTAGTAAGGTGTCTTAAGTTTGAATCTTGTGAATAACAAGTTCGTAACCAATTTATTTTCCAACCCGGTACACAACATGAGATTGCCAACAAGTGGATGCAAATATAAGTTTCTTTAGGCGGACATGCAAACAGGTAGGCAGACTTTGCTAGGCGAACAAGTAGGCTCCGCTACAACAGACAGGCGGGCAAGCAAATTCCAGATATATGGCAGATGGTAGGTAGTTTCAAGATGATAAAGTATGTGCCTTGTCACTAAATGGACGAGATTTCTATATTCCAACTAGAGTCATGCTTTCCTAAGGTACTCATTTTGAGGACCCATAAGAACCAAATGTATGTTAATTAAAAGATTATATTAGTTTAGATTCAAATGCTTAAAATATTTGACAATTTAATAAACCCAAACAAGAAAATGAGTTTTCTAATGGTTCATAGATTTTAAGTTGGATTTGGTTTATTAAGTTGTTAAATATTTTAAATCTTTAGATTTAAACTAATATAATATTGTAGATAATATGCATTGGTTGTCCTTAAAATAAGGATCATAGAAGAGTAAGACTGTTTCGAACTATTACTTAAACGTTAATAGACGTGCTTATTTCTATCGGTGACACATTATTTAGTTTGCAATAAAAATCCATAAAGTACTATTGAATATGAACCACAAATATCTCAATTGAGTAAATTGTAGCTATGATCCTTTAACTTTAACTCAATTAGAGCAAAGGTCCATCAACTAAAAATTCATTATCATTGGTTCCTTAACTAAAAATCCATTACTATTGGTCCCTCAACTTTAATTCAACTGGAGAAATGGTCCTTTAACTTTAACCCAATTGTAGCAATGGTCTTCCCAACATAACTCGTTTTAACAAATTTTTGACATAGTTAACGAAAATGACCATAATTACACATTTTGATGAGTTGAGGGACCCTAATTATATAAATGGTTATTCTAACATAACTTATTTTGACAAAATTGATGAAAATGACTATAGTTACACATTTTGATAAGTTGAGAGACTAATGGTAATGAATTTTTAGTTGAGGGACCATTGCTTAAATTTGATTAAAGTTGAGGGACCATTACTATAATTTACTTTATCTCAATTACATCTTTAAAGATTCTCTGACGCACCCAATTTTCCTTTGAAGTTATAAATAGATTAAGAACAAAGACATCTTTTCTTGTTGTGTGTATATAATATATCTACATGCAAAAATTCTTAAGTGCTCCAAAGTAATTAGTATTTTAGATGTTTTAACCAATAAATCTTAAATTTTATGTGTTTAACAAAAATTTAACGATTAAGAACATCCAAGAAAGTCCCCTCTACATGTAGGAAAACCAAGTGTTGGATGAATTCAAATTTTATTCACACAAAGACATCTCTTGGTTATCTACATTGTAGATAGTTGGATGCACATTTGTCACCTCGAGTGCTTCAAAATAGCTGAGTCTCTTTCATTGGTTTAATTGCTCACCTGTGGTAACAGCCAAGCAATTTTGTACACAAAGGACAATAACATCAAATCAACATCAGAAAAAATAGGAGCTTGCTTCTTTGCCATCCCTACTTTCCATACACTTCTATCATTTCTTATTTTATGCGATCATGGTTAAGTCATGTCAATATTTTATATTAATTTTTTTTATAAAAATAATAAGATAAAAAGCAACAATAGTATAAAATATTAACATGATTTAATCGTGATCACATAAATAAAAGATGATGAAAATGTATGGAAAATAGAAGCGATGGGAAGCCAGCTCCGAAAAAATATGGTCTTATGCTCGTTTGGTTGGTTTCACACTTAGCTACCGCCAGCTGTATCATAGCAACACAATAACTACCTAAGGCAAGTCGTCGACTGTTTCCCAATAAAAGAAAAGTCGTCGACGTGAAGTCTGATCCACCAAATAATCGTCAATGATAAAATTAATCAAAACATGAAAAAATAATGGAAATTTTTTGAATCTTCAGATTATTAAAAAGTATTTTGCAACTCAGTTGTTCGAAATTATTTATTTTTACACTTGTGGTTTTGTTTAAATGACCTCTCCTGTTTATTCGGTTATGATTATAGGACCCCAATTCGATTTGAATAATATATAATATAATAGTATTATATATATATATATATATATATATATATATATATCTATTCGTTATTCACCAAATCTATTACTTTGAGAATACAAAAGTTGCATTTTGTGAAAAAAAGTTCAAAATTTTGAATCAAAACCAATGAGAATTCAATGGTACTTACAAGAAATATCAAAGATCAGCCAACATCATCAGTGTTTAGCTTTAATTTTTATACTCTACAAGATTCATTCATTGAATCATGTTATACATCAAATATTTGATAATGAAATTAATATTTACTAAATTATAATGTGTCAACTGAACGAATATATTTTTTGTGTTAACGAAAATGGATATAACCGTTAATTGATGGAGAATCTGTTATCCGGTGGGTATAGTTATGGATAATACATGATGGTTATTATGTGGTTATAAATATGGTTAATTTTTGTGGATATGGATATGAATATAGCATTTTCGTCTCCAAATCGAATTGTTGCTATCCCTACAAATGAATACATATGGATTTTTTTATTATTTGTAAAATTAAAAAAAAAAAAAAAAGTCTTGATTATTTACTGAATAAATGGTTTTGGACTTTGCCTTTGATCCACGAAAGACTCCACTTGGATAAGGGTTCTGTTCAGCCTAGGAAACACTCAAACTCTATTAGACGAGAACTTCTATGCAATGATAATGTTATGGTAGCGGACTATTCAAAACTGTAGCTACGTAAAACTTTTAAAAACATAATTAACTCGTAATAACTCAGCTATGGTGACATGTCAGATAAATTGCCGCCAATTTGGCAGGGACTGAAGCCGCTGGCTGCATTGTCATTTTCTTTTTTTAAGAAAAACTAATAAAAATAATTTGAAAGTTTTGAGGATAAAAATAAAATAAAAGGTAAAATAAATAGTAATAGAATTAATTTTTTAGTATAAAAATATGATTTTTCGTTAAAATAAAAAGTAATTTTTTGTTAAATTTTTTTTTTTTTTTTTTAAAGACAAATGAATTCAAGTTTGTCCTTTTATATGACGTAGGTCTTTTAGTATGAGGTGACGTAGGTCTTTTGCATGACACAAGTCATTTTGTAGGAAGGAAAATACTCGGCTGCTGAACAGTTTAGCAAAAACTCCTACTTACACTCAATTTTGAATGAACATGTATCTAAATTTTAATTAAAAAAATTAAAATTTATACACGTATTCATCCGAAAATTAATTGTAAGCAGGAACTCGAAACTTCAGCAGCCAAACAGCGTTCGAGAATAGCGTGTGAAATCAAATTTTGTTCGCACAAGGCATCTCTTGGTGTGTGTGTGTGTATATATGGCTGCACATTTGTCAGTGCATTAAAATATCTGAGTCTGTTTCATTGGTTTAATTGCTTACCTGTGGAAACAGCCAAGCGATTTTCTACCCAAAGGACAATAACATCAAATTAACATCAGAAAAATAATGACCATGCTCGTTTTGTTGGTTTCACACTTAGCTACCGCCAACTGTTCATAAAATAGAAGTCAAGACTTCAACGTGAACTCCTCCTCTTCTTTTTTTTTTTTTTTTTTTTCCTTTTCTTTTTAACAAAAAAAAAAAAAAAAGCAAGCCGAAGGCAAATTTAAGCTCTTGGATGATCTCAAACCGATCCGGTCAAAGGATCATATATCAAAATATAGTTTATTTTGACACGAAAATCATCTTCAACCGAGAACTAAGTTAAAGAACTTGTGTGCCCCACCAAGTCAGTAGGCTGGCCAAAAGGAGCCAGCCCGTTTGCACCAGCCCAAACCCATGCTACTTGATGTTAGGTTACTATTGGATTTCATTTTTTTTTTAGACGAATTTTTTTTCCTATACCTAAATCATTTCTACCTCATTTTATTTAAATTCTTCACCAATTCTTCATATCATTTTCATTATATAAAGATAAGAAATCCAGAAGCTTATTCATTTAACGACAAATGACACTCAAAATATATCCGAAAACCTTATTTTAATATAATAGTTTAATTTAATCAACCATATTAATTCAATTAAAATAATAACTTATTAATGGGGCTAAAATATAGCCCCTTCGCTGAAGATGAGTTTTTTGTCAAATAAGCTATGTTTTGGCCTATGGTCCTTTGGCCATCTCAGTTGAAGAATGGTATAAAATACAGTCTGATATTGTTCATTAAAAAATAGTTTCTTGGAGGGCTATAGGGCTAAACATGATCATTTGGCCCCCTTTCAGTTGGAGAAATTGTATAGAAATGGTTTAGGTATTTATAGGAAAAAAAATTAGAATTTAAAAAAAAAATCTTAAATTTCGTTATTTAAAAAAAATAAAAATAAACCACATGACATCAACTAGCAGCACAGCTGAACCCAACTTTCAGGACTAGCTGGCTGGCTAGGTTTGCCTAACATTTTTACCTATACACATGCGCGAGCACATACGTACATCATCAGAACAACATTGCAGTGAAAATGGTTGCAATTAATAGATGGAGAGAGATCGAGTTTTGAAGAACATACTTTTTTTAGTGTATCCATGAAAAGAGAGCGTTCAACAGATCTTTTGGTTTGCCAGGGAAGAATAAGGAATGGCTTTGTGGACATCAGCATCCTTGTCTTTTTTCAATATTTTCTCTATGCTATCCATGATTTCCAAGGTATATCAAGTACAGCTCTGCCTGGTTCTCCACATCTAAATCTTCTCTTTTGTTAGCCATAACTACTCAATCAAGTTTATGATACTCCGTAATGATTAGTAATTCAGTATTCCCAGCTATACTGACTGTAAAAACAAATTGTGAGAGATTAGAGAGAGAGAGAGAGAGAAAGTTAAGCTACATGGAAGCTTACAGCAATGACACCTGAATGGCTAAGTTTAGGAGACTTTCAGTTTACAAGGTATATCAAGTAGAGAGTGAGAGCACTCAAGTGGCAGAAACCAAAGTTTGGTATCATTCTCTGCAGCAAATAGCTAGATGCTTCATGCAAATGATGATTGTATCGATCCAGAAAAATCCCGCTTCGAAAACAAATCAAGGTTCTACTTATTAATATGCAGTGGGTCTGGACTAATTAGTGTTTCGTTTAGACGAGCTGTTTAAGTTCCTTTATTATAATGACTTAGCTGCAGGCAGTATTGACCAAGGTTCTTAATTTTCTTTAATCCCTAGTCTTTTTGTAATGTACTTGTTGCTTTAACAAACAAATTATGCAAACCTTACAAATTAAATAATACTAAATAACAACCTTCATGTCAGAAATGCAGATTAAACTGGCATTTGATGAAGAAATCTAGCCTTTGATTAGCAGAAAATACTCACTCCTACACCGGTTTGGATTTACACTCGGCAACCACTACATATGCACCAAGAACATATAGGAGCATATGATAATCCAAGTCGTAAACATATATATGATAATTAATCCAAATCCAAGTCCTTAACATATGGTGATTAATCACTAATTAGAACACGCAAGGAACTAATTATTGTTATTGCGAAAATGCAAGTTGCAGGAAGGAGTAGTTTAATTAAGATACCGCTGATAACAATTAAAAGTTAAACCTCGCGTCAGTGCCGGGGTTTTCAGTGTTGGAGTTGGTTTTCTCGGTCCCTCGATGAGCGGCTGCTGGTTGGACTGGACGACGACGAGCACTGTTTGCTTTCGTCTTCTCGCTTCATCTCATTCAGCTCTGCGTGTGTTCTTCATTTTTCTTTTCTGGGTTGGACCCGTCGTTGTCCCTTTGAAAAAAGGTCACAAGTTGAGAGCTTAGGGCCCATTAAATGGGCCTAAATATACAAAGCGTAAACCCACTGTTCAAAAATGGCCCAATTTTTAAAAAGATCAATTGACCCAAAAAAAAAAAAAAAAAAATCAAAGGATGGAAGAATTGGGAGAGAGAACTCGAACACAGAAACTCGAGTGTAGAATTAAGATAGCATTTAAGTCTTTTGAGCTAATTGACAAGATTCCTTAGCTAAATGATGAACATACAATTTTTTTGACATTTTTTACACCTCTATTATAGGACCTTAACCCCTCAAATTCAACTTCTTTCATTTAAAACCCGACATAACCTTTTTACTCAAATAAAATCCAATGAATAAACTCCACATAAGCAAATTCATTAATTATATTTTACTTTACACATTTAAAAATTTTCAAATGCCTAAAATACCCTTTTTGCATGTTTAATGTGCGCAATTAAACATTTGCAGATTTTAAGGAGGATTAATGATTTTACAAAAATAAAAAATAAAATAAAAAGGCACTGTTATTCCAAATGCATTGCAAGTTATTTGAGAATTCAAGATTTCTATGTTTTGTAATTAATTTGATTGATTTATGTTTCTCTCACTCCATAAAATTTGCTTCTAATTTGATATAGGAATTAATTTGGAAAGTTTTCTTAATCTTGACAATACTTTTCAATTTAAATATATTTTTTTAGTGAAATAGTCTATCTTTTAAAATATTTATCAATAAAATAATGTACCTCTAACTTTATACCATAATTTATCTATCATATAAAATTTGTGGTACCTATTATTTAATTTTTACAACACTAACGTATTTTCAAAAATAATTTACTAATGTGTATAATTTGTAAAGCTAATGATGTACCTATTGTTTAATTTTTAAAAATGAATGTATGTACAAAAATAATTTATCTATTGTTCCAAATTTTAGGATAAAAATTTACATGTTCTTATTTAACAATAATGTATCCACAATTTTATTTTTGTATGAATATAATTTACCTACTTTTTAATTTTATATAAAACTAATTTACCTACTATGACAATAATGTATCTACTGACACACCCTGACCCAGAAAGTCCACTTGGACCCTGAATCGAGTTGTGCTGGCCGACACCTGGAAGGTGACGAAGCCATAAAATGTGATAGTGTATAAAAAGTGAATAAATTTGAACCTAAAAATTATTAATACCAGAGTACGCTACGAGTGGGAGCGAACCCATTTCACACGCAATGTCAGAGCATAAGTAAGGTACAGTAATGTGGGTAAGAATCATAAGATTCGCCACAGATTCTTGTCGATACAAACTCAGCAGCTAAAACCTGGAGGGCACCAAACAGAAGGTGTGAGTAAGCAATAAAACCAAGCTTCCCAAAGTTATTACCTCTCTAAAAGTAATGCCCCTAAATGTAAAATCCGTATCGTTTTCCATAACATATATACATATATCCAAACCATACTCAGAAATGACCAAAACCACGGTTTGCCATCAACTCCACCATACATTAATAAGTAGGCCAAATGAACTAAATCAATACAAAGTGATATATCAGTCAGAGTCATCTAAAATGACATGTACAACTTATCCATATCTCATCAATCATGGCTAGCATATAAGTCGGAGTCACCTATAGTGACATGTACGACTTATCCATATCTCATCAATCCTGGCTAGCCAATAGCTCAATAAGTATACCTGCACACGAGTTGGAACCACCTAAAGTGGTCTGTACGACAGGACTGGGTGTAAATAAATACGCTCAAGTGCTACGATCACGTGAAGACTGAGCGAATAATTGCGGGTCACCTACGAGTCGGAACCATCTAAAGTGGTCTGTACGACAGGACTGTGCACCTACCTTGGATCCAAGGTGAGAGTAAGGTGCGGGAGGTGAACATCACATGAAGGACTGTGCCTTGGCCACGGGCGGGAGCACTAACACCGGGGTGCAAGTTTATGAGCTCTCAATGCATCTCAATATAACATGTGCAACTCATGGCAACCAGTACGACAGTATCGAAGTTGCCTAACACATAATTGTAGTCATGCTATAACGCAATCGATTCAACTAGTACCATAAACTCACCTGAACTTACCTGGGTGTCCTGAGTTCACTTTTGCACTTGAAAGCATTCCCAATAATTATATGCAAGAATATACATATTGATATACCATGATGCAATCTAATACTCAACCATGTCGTAGCATTCTCAATTATAAACAATACGGTGTGAAGTGTACAATCAATAACGCCCTACTCCCGAACTACTTATTTTCAGGGATAATTATCCATGACAACCCAATTAACACTAATTTAACTAACTAATTGACAAAACTAAAATTTGCCTTTACCAATTTCCTTCGCATTTCTCAATTTCTCAAGCAAGGCTTTTGTCTCAAATATTTTATGGCTGCATCTAACGTCTCGTTAAACTGCCTACGTACCCTAAACAGGGATCAAACCATTCGTAGTTCATATAGGTACTTCAAGCATTCACAATAATTATATGAAGGTAATATACCTAATCAATTTAAAAGTGTCGATATAACTCTCAATAATATGTACAATAAAAAGGAAAAGATCCACTCACCTGGAGTCCACGCTATGCTTCTCTAGCGCACGCATCGAGGCGTCCTGAATAATCGGTCCCTGTGGCCAATTATCAAATCACATCTCAGAACTCTTATCTGTAGAATACGTAATTCACATAAAACACAACCTCAACGACATTCTAAAATAGTTTGAGACCCATTGACCACAAGTCAACCGTCGATCAAAGATCGACGGTAGGGTTTACAACCCTGTATAACTTGACCCAGAAGATCCACATAACAGATTTCCAATCCGCAACTCTCAACGATACACAATATATTTCTAGAATAACATATTAAAATTTCATTACGATCCAACGGTCAGATCTCCGTCAATTGCCTAAAACAAGTGGCCGTGAACATTTATTTTACTAACTTACAAATCCAATTCAGGAAGATCCGTAAGTCGTATTCCCGATCCTTAAATTCCTATGATCTTTAAATATTACGTATTATAATGTATCCAATTTTGGTGATGATCCAACGGTCGGATCATCGATTCCCATTTTTATCAAGTAACGTATCGTAATGAATTTAGGTTCTAACGATCAACCTACGTCATTCAAATGACAAAACTGAATTCAAGACATTCGATATAGCCTAAAAATAGCATTTGCGGCCCACTAGCCACGCACCGCCGCGGGTGGCGGTCAGCCGCCCCGACTCGTCGGAAAATTCAACTATTTCTAAAAATTACCAAAATTTACAGAAATAAAGATCTCAGTGAGTAGAGTAAACTTTATACATGTGGCCAAGGCCAAATTGGCTTGGAAGTACCTCAATTTCACTAAAACCGTGCGGAACCTTAGGTTGTAGGTGTGTTCAATCCGACTCCAAAACAACTCCGTCGTCCAAACCATTGCTTGGGCTTTGTTCTAGGCCTCAAGAGGATGCTATGGGTGGTGGAAATTGAAAGAAATTGCTTCAGGATTGGGTGATTTGAAGCCAAAGCCGCCGCTCCCCTTCTTGCGAATTTCTCTATTTTCAAGGCCAAATCTCTCCAAATTTAAGATGGAATGGATAGAGGGAAGGTTATGGAGGAGTTCTCAAGAGGTTTATGAAAGCAATTCGTCGGAAAAATGGGTGAAAATCGTCGAAAAGGGAGGTGTTGCCGACCGGGTTGAAAACGGGTTGCGGGTCAAGGGAACCCGACTTCCCCTCCTTCTCCTTCTCCCTCCTTTCCCTCCTGTTCTCTCATCTGGTTGGTTAGTGTCCTCATCTCTCTTCTCTTATCTTTCCCGATTGGGCAACTCGCCCAATCTTTTTTTTTTTTTTTTTTTTTGTTTCTTTCTTTTCTTTCTCTCCTCCATTTCTGATTGGGCTTCACCTTGAATAACCAATTTCTGATTGGGGATTTAATTTAATTAACACTAAACCTTGAATAACCAATTTCGAACGTCCGTAACTATACCGTTATAATCCGGACTCGCAAACGGCTTTCGCCTATACGTTCGTACCAACGAGTACTACGAGGATATGCTAAAAGAATAAGTCTCACATCTCTCAAGTCGATGGTCAACGGAAGTCATGGACACTCCTTGACATATAGCCTATGGCGGGGCATGGAGGATATGCTTCTCCATTTCTACACATAGACGACTATGAGTCTGGGAATATCTGTATTGGAGAGAGAATATGTATTGATCAGAGAGTCAAAGAGAGGTCCCGAAGAAGAACAAGAGAGATCCTTAATAAATACTCAAGTTAGGATTAGGGATCGGCAACGGTTATGGCTGGCGGGTAACCGCGGTTATTTATTCATAACCGTTTATTCTTATACCTGCATAACCGTTTACCCGTTGGTAATTGCTTAAACGGTTATACTCAAACCCATAACTGTTTATAAACGGTTAACCATACCCATAACCGCGTACCCATTTAACCGTAACTGTTTAGTACCGGTTTACCCATTTATCCTTTCTTTTTTACCATTTACTCATTTTTCACCCATCTATGTGTTTTTGTAACAACTTGAAAATTAAAAAAGAAAAATTTGTCATAATTTTTTTTTTCTGACAATTAAACACCATTATAGGTACATTCATCATACATTTCCACATTTTAATTTTTTTAAGTCCTTATACCGTTCTAATAATTCAAATAATAGTTTACAAATGATATTTTTAACTGTTATCAATGAAGGTAATATAAAATTTACTAAGTATTCTTGTGTTACAAAAACTGTTAAAAGACAATATTCTTGGGTTATTTAACTCGGAATGTAAAGTATTAACATAACATATATAATGGACCATAAAATTTAAAGTGGTTAAGGAAAACTATATTATATTAGCTATAGAAACCATGCACTATAGTCAATAGCATTGATCTAAGTTTTGTCCAATAGGAAACATGGTTTTATGTTAATTTTACATATATAAAATAAACGGGTAAATGGTTACCCGTTTATAACCGCGGTTAATACCCATAAATGCCCATTTAAATTTCACGAGTAAACGGTTATACCCATAACCGTTTATTTATCTAAACGGTTACCCATAACCGTAACCGTGAAATTTAAATGCGTGGGTAACTGCGGTTACCCATAAACGATGGGTATTTGCCCATCCCTAGTTAGGATGTTTATAGAGTGTTTATAGAGATCACTATAGAGTAATCCCAATTAGATCGGGAACTATCTTGAAAACAATCTAGGATAAGATATCTAATCCTCATAGGATTAAGATTACTGGCCTAATCCATAAGATGTGCTAATTTGACTTGAATTAGAGTTTCCTTACTTGCTAGACAAGTAATACATGTAGCAGAATGGTTGTTTGACTACGCGCTCCGACTTGTCAGTCCGTTGAAATAACTTTATTCTTATTCTAACTAGGAAGCTTGACTAGTTCGATCACCTGAGCTTTATGGGCCATGGGCATTCTGGTATTTCCTGCCACATGAGGTGAAATGTGTGGTACCAAAAAATCATTGTCCCACAATCCTATATTTAAAAAATAAATTAGGAAAATTGATTTTCGCACATTATTTTTTTTTGTACTGCTTCCTTGATTACATCAATAAAAATGTCACCAATATGAGCATATCGTTGATTATTAGCCCCTATGATTCGAATAAACATCAATTCTCAAGCCCCGTTGTTATCCGTTACATTCAAATGAGTTTCAGGTTGAATCATATCAATTTTTCTTTATTGGTTGTACTCATATGTTTGTTTTTATCTTTTGAATCTCTTTTGATTTATCCAATCTAAATCTCATAAATGAAAGAGGTTTAAAAAAAAAAAAAAAAAAAAAAAACATGAGAAGGGGAAAAAAAACAAGAGACACGGTTTCGGCTTCAATACTACATAACATTGAATAATATGAGTGTTTTAGCCTTTAAATTCAACTTTCACAACTATTAAATCTTTTTTTCAATCCTAAACTCTAAATGGAGGGGCCAATTATATAATATGAGGTGCATCAGCCTCATGCACCCATTTTGAATATATACAGCCATTTAGATTAAGAAATGTTAAGGTGATTTTCTCAAAGAGAGATATTTCATGGTCTCGCTGTCTCATTCTCACAGTTTAACTTTAATTTCTGTGTCAACAATATAAAACATTGTGCAAGCAAAATGAGGTGGCTGATAGTCCATATAAAACATTGTGTGAAAATATGAAATGACAGAGAGTTTATAGAGAGTCCCACTTTTAAGAGTCTCCTTAGCATTTATCTTCAGTATTAGGGACAGTGATACCTCTACATTTGTAAGAGATCTTTAATCCGAATCTCGTAAATGGTAAGTTTGTAACCAATTTATTCTTCAACACACTTAGTAGAATTGTCTTAGTATTATATGAAAAAGAATTAAATAAAAAAAAAATATACATATATAGTTTAATCACAATCGATCAAATTAGCACACGAAAGCACGCAGTGCTCCTCGTCCCGTCCAAGCACTTCAAAAGCTAACAAAGATGGTGGTCGGTCTTGGCTTTCAATCCTCATATCCTCGGAGCATGCAGAGGCGCTAATATGTCCGCCGTCTCATTCGCCGCCGATAATGGGATCCTGGAGACCATCTTTTTAATTGCTGAGATAGTACTTGGTTTTCAATATTAGGGAACGAGGATTGGGGGGATCGAACGCTAATTAAGGTAAATAGTCATAATTACTTTTCGTTACTGTAATACGTAGTCTGTTATAATCATTTTTTTTAATTCCACATTCAGATGGGTGATCCTGAAAAAAAAAAAAAAAAAAAAAGAAAAAAAAAGGGGGAAACTTAGATCAAAGATAGTGACATGCCAATCCTAAAAAGCATCAAACTTTGTCAAATTTCATCACCCTTTCCGGTTACAGGAGTTATTTTTTATTTTTTATTTTTTTTGTTTTTTTGGCAAACTACAGGAGGTAATTTTGCAAATGATAAAAAAATACAGTGCATTTGAGCAGTTCGGGATTTTTTTTTTCATTTAAAGTTTAGATGAATATCATAGCACACATAATAAACGAACAAATAAATGGATAATAAAACTGAAAATATTGAAAATGAAGAAACACGACAAATTCGTCGAAATTGCTACATACTAAAATAGTTAGTTGTTAAGGTAATGAGAATCGATTGAGATCAAACCCGTACTAGAATGCATAAACATAATTACGATAAAATAACAGCTTTTATGGTTCCTTTGTCTCTATAGTTGCAAAGAGGGGAATCAGTTGAGGTCAAACACACACAAAATGTGTACGACGCGTGAGTGTCAAGTACGGTTTCTTTGAGAAGAGTTAGCACCATCTATCAGGCCCGACAAGCGGTCTATGTAGCAGTTGAAGTTGTTCAAGTTCAAGATTCTGCTAAGAAGAACAGTAATGAACATAGTAACACTAATGAGAAAGTGGACGGTGGTAACATGGTTGAACCTAGTATTTGGTGATAAAACAAAAATTGGCAAACTCTTCTTTTTATGTTTAAAAAAAAAAAAAAAATTTTTTTTTGATCCAGCTCGTCCATCACGCGAACCCGAGTTAGATTCAAACATGGTACACTTTTTAGTTAATGATTAACTCCCAGCTCTCCACCTCTCCACCTCTCCACCTATCCTCATCATTAGCCACTTTGTGGGTCCTATCTTCTTATTAGCGGGTATTTTTTTTTATGGTCATGAACTTTGAAGTAACCTTAAAATGCTGTGAATGGCTCAAAATAAAGGGCGTCTTTGATCAATGTTTGGTCTTTTTCTTTCGCTTTGTTTGTAGCCTTCCTGTTGCTGGTGCTTTTTATCCTCCTTTGTAGTTCTCTGCTGGGTTTTGCCCTTTTTTAATATATTGGCCTTTTCGACCCAATAAAATGACACATGTGTGCCACGCGTGTGGAACTCACAAGACTAATTATTTTCTGAATTGGATCCTCTGCATGGTTTTTTCCCCTACAACACTACACAAGGCTTTTAATCCTAGCCACTGAAATTCATCTGATGGCTCTCAATTATGCCACCTAATTTAGCGATACTAATTGTTTTGTTAAATTAGATGTTAGATTAGAAAGTCGATTAGATTCAAATTCACGCATTGATGCAAAGACAACACTCATTACCACAATTTTGGTAAAAAGCCGCCACATTTTGTGATACCAATTTTATTTGGTTTTAATTTTGTGACCCCTTCACAACTGCCCACGACTGTCTGCATCACTTAGAATTCACTGCCATGGTTGCCCTCCCGTCCTTTCCCCTCCTCTTGTCGCTAACCTGCCCGCGGAAGAGGACCCAACTCCGTTGAATCATTATCCAACGCGAACCAAGGGCCTTTTTTTTCTTTTCTTTTTTTTTTTTGAGAAAAAGAAAGCTTAAATAATAGAACCTCTCGGACAACCAGTGTACTCAGCCATTCCTCACACTCTCAGGCACAACAATATTAAACCAAAGGGGATCTCGGAATTTCAATTATTTTTTATGCTTTGATTAATTTTATCATTGACGACTTGACTTGGTAGACAAGTATACGTTGACGACTTGACTTTACGTAGAAAATTGGTTGCCTATAAAGTAGAAAATTTGTATTATCTTTCTACTAGAGATGAGAAATACATATATTGGTAGACGCTTTCTCTATTAAGGATGTGATACAAATACGTGATCAATGTAGTCTATGTAGCATTACACTTTTCTAATGTTATTTTAATGTTTTTGTTCCTAGCAGAGAAAATTGCTTGGCTTTTCCCACATGTGAGCATTTGAATAGTTTTTACTTATTATTGGTAGTAACAATAGTGAACTACCATATTATTTAATTAAAGATCAAGTCAAACCTCACTATCGCATCACTATCAATTGTAAATTCGGCCAATCAAAGATTCAAAACAGAAAATTTGAAATCCTTTGGAGTCGCACATAAGATGAGGTTGGGCTTTATAGACTATTTCATCGTCTGAAATTGGAGGAGTCTAAGTTAAAAAACCATCAATAAAAAACTTGCAGTGACTTGATTACTTAAACAACTCGTGCTAATGTCGGTTGATTCTTAAAACTGATGAAATTGAGGTTCCACCATAAAATTAATTGGTAATATGGGGAGTAACCCAAAACCATATAAGCACATAACAAACCTGGTCCCTCACCAATGTGGGACAACTCTCAACACACCCCCGCACGTGTGGCGGATTTTCAAGCCTACATGTGGACAACAACTGGGTGACGAGGTTTGCTATGCGCCACACGTGCGGGGGCGTGTTGAGAGTTGTCCCATATCGGTGAGGGACAAGGTTTGTTATGTGCTTATATGATTTTATGCTACTCCACATATTTTGCTAGTTGCTTTTATGGTGGAACCCAATTTCATCAAAAACATATCTAATACATTAAGGTGGCGTTTGTTTGCCCTCACTAAGTCGGATTGGACTGGACTGGACTAGCTGTTAGTCCAACACCGTGTTTGTTCCATGTTGGGACTAGCATTAATAAGACTAAAGGGGACTCGCATGGACAAAACCCTTCACTAAGAGGTCTAAGCGAGACACCTCCAATAACCATGAGACTAGCTAAGACTATCCTCTCTCTTGTCTTCGTCATGCTCAACGACCACTCCCGACAGACTCCTCATCATCTCCGGTTACCTAGATCAATCATTAACTTTCCAACTCTCTTTCAAATCCATTTCACAACCAACTTTCGTATAAAATGGCCTGGAAGTCTCAGCCTGTTTGGGCTTCTTCGAATCCATGACAGATTCGAGCATGCAAAGCTAAGATCTCGGTCCAGGGATGGTGAGAAATTTTTTGGCGATGCTAACTTCATCCAATTCAACGAGGGTTGGCCGGAAAACACGTCGGGAAACCTGCAACTCGTCGGGAAAAATGGAGTCGTGAGGTTCCGTTCGAACAATGCATAGCTAGAGAGGGAGGGAGGACAGAGAAATAGAGACTGGAATCGATAAGGAGTTTGACTGGGAATGAGAGAGAGACAGGAATCGAGAGGTCTGGGAGGAAAAAAAAAAAGGGAAAGGGTGCGACGAAGAACTGAGACAAGAGGGAGAGAGTGGGACGGAAACGATAGGAAAAGATGGAGAAAAAGATAAGATCATAATAAAATATTAATAATTTATATATTAAATAATATAATATTAGAATTTGTTATTATCCAGCTTCTTAGTCCAACACTGCACCAAACGCTTCACTAAGTTAGTCCAGCTTAGTCTAGTCTAAGCCAGTCCGAGATAGTCCGGCGCAACAAACACCCCCTAAGTACCACTATCTCCTTCCTTGACGGAATGCTTTTGCTAACATAGAAGCTGCAATGTCCTCCTCCTCTTGAGAACCCTTCTTCGCCCACTGTATTGGGAATCTAGAGACTAAGGGCTTGTTTGGTATTGCTGTGTTTTGAAAAAAAAAACTGTTTCTACTGTGTTATGTAGGGGTGGTTCGGTATGGGATACCATACCGAAACTAGTATCCCGAATCCCAAACCGAAATTTTTCGGGATGAGAATTTGAAGACCAATCCCAAACCAAATTTTCAGGAATCCCAAATTTCGGGAATCCCGAAATATTTTGGGGATTTTGGGACAAATCGGGAATCCCAAATTGAAATATGAAATTATGAATTGTTCTTCAAATATATAATTCAAGAACACATTCATGAACTAGGAATTTCATTTCATTCACACTACCATTTAATTGAACACTGGCATGCTTGACTCTTTTTATCATAGTCAAAATTCAAATTAATTAAACTCTTTTTGCAATCTGTTGAGAGACAAAAGAATCAAGCCTTCTGAAATCATCAGCCATGGCAGCAGCAATAATAAAATCCACATGAATATCAAACAGAACATGAAAAATATGCAAGGTGTAGGGCATTCTAGGTTGCTGAGCATGAATTAGAAACTACTAGCATCAATTATAAAAGAATAATATATATATGTATAAATATATATATATATATAATAATTAATATTATATATTTTCGGTTTGGTATGGGATTCCCGAAATAGCGAGAAGCCAATCCCGAATCCCATACCAAAATTTTGGGATTGGTTCGGGATAGCATCCCGAAAATTTCGGGAATTTCGGTTTGGGAAATTTTTGGTTTGGGATCGGGATTTTTTTGGTTCGGTTCGGAATTTTCGGGAATTTTTTCCACCCCTAGTGTTATGAGAATAAGCAGTTGTGAAATAAAGCAACATAGTGTTTGGTAAACTTTTTTGTAAAAGTGCTTTTGGAAAAAAAGCAGTATGATAGTGTTTGGTAAACTTTTATGTAAAACAGTTGTGACTGTGTGAAATGACCAAAAAGAGTATAAAATGAGTATGATGTTAAATGTAAAATAATAATTATTTTATTTATTAATAGTCTCTTTATAAGTCTTCTATCTTTCTTTCATCCATCTTCATTTATTAATAATCTATGTAGAAGTCTCCTCCACTCCCCAATTTTCTGTCTTTATTTCTTTTTATTTTCTCTACTCCTTCTTCATCTTTTTTATTTTAATTTCCTCCTTCTTCTTCATCTAGCCGACATGACAAATGCATTCTACAGCTTACCAGCTCCATCCTCCGTCTTCAAATCCACCTTCTGCCACTCACCAGCTTCATCCTCCTATACCTTCGCTATTGAATCCAGCTTCTGCACCTCATCAGGCTCTCCAACATCCTCCCACTCATCTTTCAAATGAAGTTTCTGAAGCTCGTCGAGGACCGTATGATCGAGATCAGACGGTGCGAGATCAAAATCGAGAGAAGAAGGCAGAAACCCCTGGTCGGAATGAGCGTGGTTGATGCTAGGGGTTTCTAGATATGGGGGAACAAGAGAGATAGCTTCAACGATTGCCATTCTCCCTCTTGCAAAATCAGTTTGCGTAGAAGTTGGGCACGGAAAAAAAAGATGGTTTTTCAAAGATGAGTTTTGCAGCTTTGTGTTTTTGGCTTTTTTTTTCACCTAAAACTGTGAAAAAAAACTGAATTTGAATGTTTACCAAACACAAAAAAGCTCCCAACTTTTTTTTATACCCATGTTTTTTATAATTACTTCAAGTACCAAACTAGTGCTTAGAGTTTCCAAGTCCTTGGCCAATAGCACAAATGCTTCTACTTGTGTCAGACTTTTGACATGTTTGCTGGAGACTGGAAGTTCCGTGAAATAGTCTGATGGCCGATCAAAAAGCTTTTTCCCGTAAAAGTGACCTTTCTCGAGGCGCTCGATGGCCATTGATGAGATTCCTTGCCCAACTTGACTATCACTCGACCTGTAGGTCCACATTGTCCCATCGATAATGAACACAATGCAATCCAGTGGATCTCCCACTCGAAAAATGAAGCTGTTCTCACCGTACGTCACTGGCCTCAGACAGTCGCACATTAATGTCAACACTCTTTCATTCATGTCTTTAAGCTTATCTACCTATACACATGCGCGCGAACGCACAGACATATATCATCAGAACAACGTTGCAGTGAAAATGGATGCAATTAATAGACGGAGAGAGGTCAAGTTTTGAAGAACATACTGTTCTAAGTGTCTTCATGAAAAGAAAGCGTTTTATCGATTTTTGGGTTTGCCAGGGAAGAATAAGGAATGGCTTGTGGACATCAGTATCTTTGTCGTTGTTCAACGTTTCCTCGATGATATTCGTGATTTCGTTCTGGATATCATCAGGGAAATTATTTTCTTATATCCACTTGACTACGTCTAGCATCTTCAACCGATTCTTCCGTCTCGTCTCCTCGTCTTCCATTGCTTTTTGTCTCCTCTCCTCGTTTTTGTAGTTTGCATCTGCATAAAAGTCTCTCTCCACAAATCAAACAACTACTTAATATACTCGAAGATTGTTGTTAATTAAAGTACAGAGAGATTCATCATACCAACCTGCACGTTTCCAATGAGATATAGAAACAGTAACAAACCAACGACAGAAATGAGAATCGCAAACAAGTTTTCTCACACATACTTACTTGTTGTCAGATTCGTCCCAAAATTACTGCAAAATATTATACAATGTTGCAGAATTAGATGACCCCCAAAAAAAACTTCGTTGCATATTTTCTAAAAATTTTTGATTGTCAATGGATATACTAGGAACCTTAGATTTCGCAAGCCCCACCAGAAAGAGTAAAAGAACTTCTTTCCGAACTTTATATGCTATGAGTTATGACTTTTAAGGGAATCGAGAAATATTCCCAAATTAAATGGTGGTAAGACACCATGTGAAGTATCTAACGGGCAATTGCCCGTTTAAAAATGTTATATTTCTTGAAGTATTTTAGAAAGTATTCATACATCCAATAGGATCTGGACTATTTTTGGCACATGCTTTTTGCCAGCATGTTGTCTCTTGTTGAATAGGAAAGAAACGCTAAAAAGCTCTAAGTATCTACAAAAGTAACAAATTCGTAAGCAAATAATTTATCAATAAAGGAATATGTAATGCATTAAGGAAAAATTTTGTTTTGAGACAAGTTCTACATCTAAATCGTTTCTCCCCAATTGTCATCGGCTTTCCGACCAATTTTTGGTGTGGTCTGGGTGCAATCTTTGTTCGGATCATCGTAAAAAAAAATATTTGATTTTCGTAATGTTTTCCATTATTCCTAATGTTTTAACAGCTTTGTTTATTGTTGAGTTTTTTTGGTTAATCGACTTTTCTTTTCATTAGTTTTTCATTTGTTTAAAATCAAACATCTCAAATAATATATCCATTTCTGCATTCACTCTGTCACAATGTTGTTCTAGCATCTATTTGAGTTTTTTCAGGTTTTCCATTAAACTACAATATCAGTATTTGATTTTCGTATTTGATGAACTGTTGACCTCCCATTGGTTCTATTATAGAAACTTGCACCATTTTCACAGGTTCTGTATAACAAACATATCTATCTGTATTTTTTTTATTTGATCGAATTGTTCTATTTTCAGATTTGTAGGCAATGATCTTTTACCAATTGTCTAGGAGCTTCCATAGGACCTGCTCTGTGATGTTCCTTCTTGGTAACCTCCATTGGGGATCAAAAGACTGCAGACCACAATGTAAGTCTCAAAAAGGTTTCAGAAATTTTAAATCCTTTCATCACATGGTTTTCAATGTAGATAATGACTGTCTTCTTTTGACTTGGTCTAGAATACATGACAAATCCCTTCCCTGATCACTGAGGGGTTTACGTCAATATCTAAAAGTATTAGTCAAGACGTTCCCATCACAGATCTACCCTGTTCACATTTAACAATTCCTCTGTTTTTAAAGTCTTCTTTCATTTAGCTAAAGCATGTGAGACAAGTACATCTTTGGTAGGAACATCTTTGTTTATACTTTTAGTCATCCATTTTAAACCCCTCACTGATCAGCACAGTCATTAGCCATGTATTATGACTAAGCCAATACAAGAAAGTCTTTACCTACAGATTCGTAACAGTTGATTCTGAGAAGGAATAATGGAAATGATGATCGTTTGTCCGAATTATGCAAGTTGAAATAACTAAGCAACTTATACCTCTGTACTATAGAGAAACAACGAACTAAATGTATCTGATCCATTTTTGTGTACCGTCTCCTTCTATTAACAATATTATTATTCAATTTCATTAAACAATGCTTTAGTTATAGATCAAAAAAAATTTTTTTTTTCCAAATATGCATCAGTATAAGATTTTCGATTAGAAACCAACATGATTACTTTAGTGATAAGATTGAAACTATACAATTACTATTTGCTAAATATTACTTCTGATATATGAGGTTCCTAAAGAAAAATGCTAAAGCATATTGTTAGCCTAGATTTATATTTCTTATTACTTTCGTGCAGTGTTTGATTCCTAACTTTCCAGTTCTGAAAACAATTTCATACATACAAATTTATTCCTGCTTACTGTTATTTTACAGCACAACCAGTTTTTGTGTAAAGCATTGCCTCCAATCATCATTCATTTCAAGGTACACCATTCTAGCACCATCTTTTATTTGCTTTGATAAAATTATTTGTCAGCTGTTTAAGTTATTAACAAGAACAATATTATTTCTACCCTTAGTTAAATATTAAATACCTAAACACTTTCATCCGTGATAACTGTCATTTTGCACACTTAACAACCTTCACAAACTCACATTTGAATCAACATTTTTTTACACCCCACAACACAAATTTAACCTTTGGATTACAAATACATTGTTTCTTACAATTGCTCCATTACCAAAACAAGGCTGGACCATCTGTTATTTTGTTACTTTTATTCCTTCCTGGAAATACGATGAATTCACATACATGTGTTGTAGAACTTTCTGCAAATTTCATGCATACACTTTTAAAACCTGCGGCAACGCACGGGCACAATTACTAGTATATACTAAAACTCAACCGGGGTGGTCACTGTGGATGACCTGTGCGCGGACGACTTTGCCCATGGCTTTTTCCTCTGTTTTCCTTGCTGTTTCCACATTTGTACAGTCGAATGGTAGTTTTGGCCATTCGATCCACGCGTCCATCATCGACCCACCCTCTATTTGGGTTGCATCTTCTGGATTTTTCCCTTTGTTTCCGCTGGTTTCTCACAGACCTCTCTTCTATTGTTTTCGAACTCGCCCTCTCTCGCTATCGGCTTTTGGTGCCTCGCGGATTCTGACTGCCTCCACACCCGTGAAATCATAGAAATCATCATCGATCAAGCCTCTATTTTGATTGTAGCCTCTCAATTTTTGTCTTGGTCTCACTGATTCCAGCTGTGCCCGCACCCTTCAAAACTTAAGATACCAGTTCAAATCAATATTTTGAAGCTTGGCTCAATTTTCTCTGGCTTAATTCTCCTTGTTTTTCACAAGATCTGGTTGTTGAGGTTCGCAAACAAAAACCTTCTTTGCAAATGGATTTCCTTACTTTCATCGATTATTTTGTCTTTCTTGTATGTTGGTTATTTTATTTTTTATTTTTTAATATTAATTTTGGTCCTGGGATTTTTGTTCTTCATTTTACTTGGATTTTGAGATTTTGTTTCTGTTCTATTTAGTTTTTTGTTTTCCTCTGCTGAAATTACATTTGGTTAAATTTTGTCAATTTCTTTTTGTGTGCGTAGAAAATTTTAGCGTTGTTTTTGTGGCTATTATATGATTGGCTGACAAATAGTGTCTTTAGCACTACCTTCTTTCTCACTAAGCCCTAGCTGAACCCCTCCTCCATCGCCGCTAACCTGCACCCTCCACTGCCCACACTTCGAATCGTAACTCTCAGCTCAAATCCCTTTTAGTTTATTTTCTCATAATTATTGTTCGACCTGATTTAAATTTTTTTTTCTGTTCGATGTACAATCAGGTGCTCCGGGTGTACACATGAGTTCAATCTCCACCGTCCAGTCATTGTCGATGAGGCGACGGAGTTCTTCAAGATAGTTGGAGTCTCATATTTCACTTTTGACAGTTGCAAATTGGTGCTTTACTTAACTTCTTTTTCCCCTTAATTTCGTTAAGGGTAAATTACATTTTCATACTTCAGGTTTATGGCATATTTCAATTCCTTACAACATCTTCAAAACATTTCACTTTCATACCTTAAGTACTATTTTATTTCAAAATAATACATCCGTCACATTTTCCATCCATTGATCCGTTAAGTGCTGACGTGGCTGCTAAATATTTGCCACGTGATAAAAAAAAAAAAAAATTAATTAAAAAAAAAACCTGAAAAAAAAAAATAAAAAAAACCAAAAACAAAAGCTAAACCCGCAACCCCCATCCCTCCTTACCCCCCAACATGCAACCCAGAAGAAGAGGAGAGGGGAAAAAAAAAAAAAAACCCATCTTTCATCTTCCTCCCCCTCTCGTCTTCCCCAAACCCACCGTGCACCCACCATCCACCTCCTCCTCCACACCCACTACCTGCAACCCAGAAAAAAAAAAAAAACAAAAAACCCAGAAAAGAAAAGAAAAAAAAAACTCTCCATTTCCATACAACCCAGATCCCGTCTTCCCCAATGAGTGTGGATTTAAGGAGTGGGGTGTGTGTAGAGGAGAGAAGAGGGTGCGTGCGAGGGTGGGTGCGCTGGTTTTTTTTTTCTTTTTCTTCTTTCTGGGTTGCAGGTTGGGCTCAGGTTGGAAGGGGGAAGATGGGAAGATGGGTGCACGGAGGAGGTGGAGGATGGGTGCGGAGGAGGAGGTGGAGGATGGGTGTGAACGACGGATGGAAGATGATGAGGCTCCGACACCGCCAGGGGGGGTGGGGTTGGGGTGATGGGATCTAGTTTTCTAACCTTTTTCTTTTTTTCTTTTTTTTGGTTGAAGATTTAGGTTTTTTTTAAAAAAAAAAAATTAAAAAAATTATTTTTTTTGCCACGTGGCATATATGTGACATCCACGTCAGCACTTAACGGATCAATGGATGGAAAATGTAACAGAGGTATTATTTTGAAATAAAATAGTACTTATGGTATGAAAATGAAATGTTTTGAAAATGTTGTAAGGAATTGAAATAGCCCCCAAACCTGAGGTATGAAAATGTAATTTACCTTTTTGTTAAGTTTAGGCCTTTTCTTAAAATTTAAATAAAAAGAAATATCTTTCCGGTATTGGTTAGTTTTGATCTTGATATTATCTGGGTTTGGTGTTAGTGGGGATGGCGGTGTCGCGCAAAGTTAGCTGTTCGTGGCTCACCGGAAAACCCCCTGATTGGGCTTTATTAGGAGGTAATTCATAATGTAGTAGATTTTCCTCAATGCAAAGGTCCCAATCCTAATGACTTTATATTTGATATTTAATCCTTGGTTTAGTGTTAAATTCTATATTTTTAGTTTACTTTGTGTTTTCTTTTCTGTTTTTGCAGCTCATCATCCAAGTATAAATGCTGTTGTGGAGCTACTTAAAGAAGGTCCCTTTTCGGTTATTAAAACTCAATGTTACCTGCTTTCATTTCCAGTTTTTCAGTCTTCTATTTGTTTGCTTGCTGCAATTATTTAACTTATGTTGCTATAATATTTGTTTCCTTCTGTTTTGTCCTCTGCATTAACTACCATTTGGATCATGTAAATGACAACTTTCATGTATATTTCGAATAATGAGCAGTTTATTGCTTTTAATCTTTTGATCACTGTATATCTTGCTAATTTACCTTATCAAACAACGTACATGTAAACATTGATATATAAAACTTATTTATAAGTTAATAGTATGGTTTCTTTACTTTTGAGTTTGGTTGAACAACAGCATTTTCTACTTTCTAGAGTTCATCCTGTTTATTTTAGCCCATGCCAACTCACTCCACTTTGTTCGAAGCTCTTCAATTTTTTCGCACAAATTGTTCAAAAATTCCTGTTCTCAAACATCTTAGATCCCTCACTCACCCTTCTGGCATCGACGCCCCAAAGGTATATTTCTCTCATTGCTTTCAGAATTCAGTATATATATAAATATATATATATGTATATATATAAATTATATATATATATATATGCTGACAAGTATGAATGTGACATCCCACATCGCCCAGGGGAGTGATCTTTAAATGTATATTCCCATCCCTACTTAGCACGAGGCCCTTTGGGAGCTCACTGGCTTCGGGTTCCGTAGGAACTCCGAAGTTAAGCGAGAAGGGGGCTAGAGCAATCCCATGATGGGTGACCCACTGGGAAGTTGCTCGTGAGTTCCCAAAAAAAAAAACCGTGAGGGAATGGTAAGCCCAAAGCGGACAATATCGTGCTACGGTGGTGGAGCGGGCCCGGGAAGTGATCCTCCACGGGCAGGGATGCGACAATTTGGTATCAGAGCCTAACCCTGGTCGTGGTGTGCCGACGAGGACGTCTAGCCCCTAAGGGGGGTGGATTGTGACATCCCACATCGCCCAGGGGTGTGATCCTTAAATGTATATTCCCATCCTTACCTAGTACGAGGCCTTTTGGGAGCTCACTGGCTTCGGGTTCCGTGGGAACTCCGAAGTTAAGCGAGAAGGGGGCTAGAGCAATCCCATGATGGGTGACCCACTGGGAAGTTGCTCGTGAGTTCCCAAAAACAAAACCGTGAGGGAATGGTAAGCCCAAAGCGGACAATATCGTGCTACGGTTGTGGAGCGGACCCGGGAAGTGATCCGCCCCGAGCCGGGATGTGACAAAGAAGACATTCACATATGGTAGAACTAAAAGGACGGTGATAGATTGTAAGGTGATTGAGGTTTGTGCAGGCAATTACTATAAATACAAATGGATGGTGCTCACAAATTACTGAAACTTCAAGGAAAAAAAGAAGACCAGATCCCAATTCACTTCAATCGTCAAACATCTTGATCCGTTCCAGCTTTTTCTCTTCCTTGGTATGCATTATTCCTCCCTCTCCTTTTATTTTTTTTCGTTTAATTATTTATGAGATGTGGGAAGCTGAATTTCCGTAATTATAGTGTTGTTGGAACCTTAATTTGGGATGCATATAAGCCAAAAGTCTTACATATTTGGGTGATTTTCTCCTTTTTCGTTTAATTGATATGCATGATCTGGCGAAAGCTGGAAAGACCTGACATGGATAATGTCACCACCATCTTCAAGCACCTTGATTAGAATGGTTATTCATCTCTCCGATTTATTCTTATTTATTCTCTCCAACCTTTTGTCTAATTTTATTTTTCATTTTTTGTGATTTACTGCAGGAGTTAGAATGAGCTTTTCATATAACATGGATGATGAGTACAAGAAACTCATCCAGAGAATAAATCCACCAAGGTATATGCAAAAATCATACATTGGGTTCATCTAGAAGTATGAATTTTCTTTTGGGAATACAACTTTGATGCAATAATTTATGTCATGTTTGTAAGATATCGTATGGATTTTTTTACCTACATGGTGGTCAACGGTTGATGTCATTTTGGAGAACTGAGATCAGCATACAGCATAGCATCAGTATATTTTTCACAAGCAGATGTTGAAATTGTACACATCACATTAGGCAAATTTCAATCGTTTTTGCTTCCATTTCAGTGCTTTTCTAATTTATATTTCATGCTGAAGTTTGATTGAACTTTATTTGCGTATTTGATTATAGGATTTCTCAAGTTGGATTACCACTTGGGTAATCAGGAAAAAATGGATTTGGTCTCTGGTTACAAGGTGACTTCACCTCTCTTTCTCCAAAACTCAATTTTGAAGTTACTGTGCATATTCTTACAATGAAATTTATTGCAAAATAATGTAAATTTTTCCTTTTTTAGAAACAGCTCGAGTTAGGAGCAAGTCTGGTGAATACCTAAGAGCAAGACTCACGATAAACTTTTTCTCTTCAGGTTACTATTCCATCTTTTTCTTGCAAGTCTAATAATGTTGAGAAGAATGTTTAATTTAGTTTATCTTTCATGTAATTACAAATTTGATAAATCTTTTTTCCTGCTTTTTTAATCTCATTTTATTTCTTTTGTCCCACAAGATTATTCATAGTCGTCAATAGTCCAAATGAACACCTAACAACAAGTCTCACGACAAACTTTTTCTTACCATTACTTCTTTTTGTTACACGTCTAATAATGTTGAGAAAAATGTTTAATTTAGTTTAAATCTTCTTATTTTGATGATTCGCTTTTCCACTACTTTCTCAAACTTGGAGTTGGTTTGATAGTATTTGGGTTTTAAACATTCATATAAAAGTACCTCATTATAGTCATGGAGTCATTGATCTATTAATTCTTATTCTGTTAAGAGTTTAGTACTAAAAGTTAGGAGTTTATTCCATTGATCAAGTCATTGATATACTAACTTTTATTCTCTTGAGGGTTGACATTAACTCTTCTCATCTTTGGTGCAGTTATCCACTTACAAGAAACATTTTCCATGACTCCCCCTAGTGTCAGAATAAGTTAAAGGTAAGGTTCACCAAATCATACTATTTTCGTTGCTATTTATTTCCTTGCTAAACACGATGAAGCGAATTCTCTTCATTTTCATTCTTGCATGTAAATTTGCAAGTCAGTTTATGGTAAATAATACTCAATTTTCGTTGTCTTCGATTCCACTGAGTTGCAGTTTTATCATCTATATGTAAAACCCATTTAGACTCTCAATTTTTGTGTGGTAAAAATTAAACTGAAGCATTATGTACATCCAAGATTGAAGGAGAAATTCAAGTTAAATTAAATGGACACCCAATACTAGAGGTGTTGTTGGCAAAGTTGTAACCATGTCAGTAATCGATTTTATACATAGAGTGAAATGCAAGACTAACCCAATAGGTATCATAAAATAATGTGGAACTACTTCTTTCTCTCTCAGTACTCAAGAAATTCCTCACTTGGCCAAAAATGATTATCCCCCATGATCAACTTACCATGTTTGAATATTTTGTTCGTTCAATTTCAACTGTATTTCTTTTTAATATGAGAATATCTTAGTAACTTATCCTTTTTTTCTCTCCTCTAGGGGTACAATAGTTCCATCTGATGATGGACGCTATTTTTCAAAGGATGTTGTGGAATTTCAAGATTAAAAACCGCTTGCTTTCGACTTTTTGAACAAATTACCTTCGTAAGGTATCAAAACAATAAATTTTTTATAGCAAATAAAATTCTTTTCTTTGTTATGGTAATTTTGTTAGATTAGTCAATGTTACACCGATACTAACTCAAGTTTATACATTGCTAGAACGTTAATTTGTAATCTCGTAGCAACGCGGGCATTACTATCTAGCTTTTATATACTAAAACCGGGTGGATGGCTACTGTTCATTAACCGTGCTCCACCGGTTTTGTCCCTCGCTTGCTGAGCAATTTTTTACCCTTTTTCTGTAATTATGCAGTGAGTTGACTATTTTGCCCTTTCTTCTTTCTGGTGCCGCTCTACATCATCTGCGGTTCTTTGCTTCTCAAAACCCACGCACATTTTTTAATTATTTTTTCCCTAGAACAATTATTTTTATAATTTTTTTCCTCAAAGTAGGTGAAATGGCACAATAAACAATAACACTTTATACCTTTGTGGCACAACAAACAGTAAAAACTTATAAAAGACAAAAACAAAATATTAAAAAAATGTGATAAAAATGCGGGTGGCCAGAGAAAAAATATTAAAACAAAGTGAGTTGGCGCAACAAACAATAAAAATTTATGTCATTGCTCTTCTTTCCCGACTTTTCGTTGTTGGTTGTGTTGTAGATAAAGTAGTCATCAACTGGTTCTTTCCCGGCTTTTCAACGTGTTAAAGCCTCATTCTGTTGTAGATAAAGTAGTCATCAACTGATAAAAAAGCTACTGTTCATTAACGGTTCCTATCCGGTTTTGTCCCTCATTCTCTTCATCGTTTTTCAGTTTGGTGAGATTGTACGGTGAATTGCAGGATTGGCCACTTCTGCCTGGAAGGAGGCTTCAGAAGTTCTGAAACCTTACTTTTTCTTCCATGCTTCCATTTGTCAGGATTTCTATTTGCTTCCAGTGGCTTCCAATTGCTTCCATTTGCTTCATCTCTCCTGGAATGATTAAAAAAAAAAAAGAAAAAAAAAAAAACCTGCGTTCATCCAACCCTAGAATTGTGTATCTCTGTGAAGCTAGATTTGTACACGTTTTTTCTGTTGTTTTGCAAGGAACCAGAGCCTTTCCATGCTCGAGCTCCACAGGTATGGCACCACTCTTTTACATGTTTTTGCTTTGATTCGAGTTTTTTTCCAAGGCCGACGTGGCGATTCTCTGCGAGGATTGCAATGGGAGAGGGTGGCTGCTCTGTGATTTTTGCAAAGGGCAGAAAACAAATGTGAAATCCGAGACCAATCGAATCTACGGCCGATGCCCATCTTGCGGAACTGTGAGTTTTGAACTCCTCGTCACAAGAGAAAGCCCAATGACTTTTTGTTTCAGAGGTTTGATTTTTATGGAATTTGAAGTGGAAGAATTGGTGCTTAATTTTTAGGTTTTTTTTTATAAACATAAATTAATGTGTTATAGGCTATTTCCGAATAATGAAGGACGAGCTTTATTTGGAAGTAGAAGTCAAGGTAATTGTTTGCTCCCAATCCTCATCCTCTCTTCAGGTTTTTTCTTTTTAAAGTAATTTTTCCACCCCTTAAGTTTGTAGGTTGATCCTGTTGTTTCATTTTGTGAAACAGCCTTTGTCAATCAAATGCTTTGCTGAAACATCCAATAAGAAGAATAAAATAACTATGGTAAGGAGCAACCTAATTTCAGAAATCTTTTGTGGATTGCAGGGCCATTGGAGAGAGGACTTGCTGAGGACATTGAGAATGTATATAAGCTACAGTGTTCGTTTCTGCAATGCAGGTTGAGTATGATTTCCTAGATTTGATTTGTGCCTTCCATCGTGTTAAGTCGGTTAAATGTACTATTTGGATTTTGGGGTTGAATAATGCCATCTGAATCTCGGGTTTAAAATTTTTGTAGCCTTGAGTTGAACTTGATCCAGAGCTAATGCAAATGGCTTTTTATTATTCCTATATATAAATTATGACTGTTGAATTTTTTTTTTCATTTATTGATATCATAGTTTGTCATTGTCTGTCCGATTCATTCATGTAAAGTATTACTGCTAACACGATGGAAAATGAGCTCTTATCGGATATTCTATGTTCAAGTAATTATACAATGTCTTTTCTGGAAGTTACATAAACTTAGACAGCTTTGTAAAAATATTTGCTCCATTTTCTACTTAATGTTTATCTTAGTCTGTGGTTATTTGTATGTTAAAAATATGGTCGATGGTTATATTTTTACTCCCGCAACTATGTGCGGATAAAATTTACCAGTCATAAATGCTAAAACTCAGTTTTCCCTATAACACTGTTCATCACAGTGTACGGACGGAAATGCCCCTGGTTTTTTCTTTGATTTGCCATTTTGCTGCCTGTTTTTCTTCACTTTACCCATTTATGTTTGATTTTGTCTCTTGCAAGCTTTTGCTTCTCTCTGTTTTCGTCTCGCTTTCTCCGTGCTTGATTCCGAGTTCGATCCTCTGTTTTTTTGGGGTAAAAAATTAGGTTACATCGTTTTATCCTGATTTTGCAATCGTCGGGGAAAAAATTTCACGGTCTTGGTCTCTGTTATCATTTCACGGGCTTTTTGGCGAATTTTTGTCGCTTTAGCGGCAGAGCGGTTTGAGATTATTGTCCAAGAAGTCGAATTCGAGTCAGGTATGTTCTGAAACAGCTGTATGTAAGTTTGTGTTTCTGATTTCTGTTGTTTGGAGGAAACCCTAGCAATTTCGTTTTGTGGTGAGTTGTGTTGTTCCTTTTTACAATTTCTGTCTTCTATCATTTTCTATTATGTAATTAAAATGTCATGTCCTACTGAAAAAATGATATCACCGTTGATGACCCGCAACATCGGGCATCAGTGCTAGTTATATCTATTGCGTTGATCAATCTGTTATGATATCATAATCATACTTATATTTTGAGAGAGCAGATTACGAACAAGATATTTGGTTTATCATTTTTGAGTGTTGCAAAAATAGAGGAAATAAAACATTCTACCATAAATAGGTACATCAATTAAGATATTTGGTTTATATCATTTATGATTTTTTTTTTAGCAATTTAACAATATTTTAGTGGCCCTTACCACTACAATTTAATTGATGATTTTGCAGCAAAAAACATGAAGAATTATCTCTAAGTGAAACTTCAATGTACTTTTTGAAGGTTTTAGTTTCTTAAGATTGAATTGATTGTTAGTGATGGTTTTTTCTTTTTTTTTTTTCAAAGCTTTCTTTACTTATTATGTAATGATATTTGAAAATTAGCATGAATATTAAAGTTTGTTTCACTTTTAGTTATTGCTTTCTAGCATATTGTAAAAAAATAAATTTGGAGGACTATCTCAAGAAGACTCCCTTTATAAATAACTTACGAAATTGTAGTTTTCTTTAAATTTACAAACAAAAGAAAGAAGCATTCCAGATTCTTAAATCTAAATTGGCTGCTGATCCTGAAAAAGTGGGTAGTGCTGTCTTATGTACTGTCTATTTGCACTTTATTTGTACAATCTTTTTAATAGAGGTAGGATCTACGAATACATATGAGTTTGAGATAGTACAAATAATTGAACAAATAGATAATAAGTAAAACTAATGAAAATGGTTTAAAAGGAAGGAAAATGCACGACAGATGCTGAGCTTATAAAACTAAAGGTATTCTAAACTCCATCTTAAATCTTTTTATATGATGTCTATTAACTAATATGCCTGAAGAATGCTTTCATTGTTTTATTTGTCTTTAACTAATAACAGTTCTTCCAGGTTTTTTATATTATATTAACATTAGTCTTTTTCATTAAAGTTCAAGCCATTTTTAATAAATAAAATTATTAGAATTTTTTTTTTTTTGGTTAAGATTCAAAGTTTTGAAATCTTTTTTATTAATATTCCATACAAAACATTATAATGAAATGACAAGCGAAACAACTTACGTGACTGGCAAGCACATAGAGAACGAAATTGAATAGAACTTTAACCCAAATTCCAACAGTATGTTGAAGTTCTTTGGATAACTGGTGAATTTGATATATCCTTGGTAGATAATGACCAAGAATGAAGATATTCATAAACTTTCTATGTTCCACGTATCCAACACCTCTTATATGGTAAAAAGTAAATACTATTAGCAGCTAGAGAAGAGAAATAAAAAGGAGTTAGAATTTCCCTAATTACATCTAGCTGGTTGAGAATAGCTGCACAAAAAAAATTAGAGTTGAGTTTCCCTTACTTGTGGGACGGGAAGAAGAGCTAGAAAATCATTTATGATGGAGAAATTGAACACTGAATTTCCTACCCAAATTTCTGGTATTTGGTTCTCCCAAAAAAAAAAATTCTGGTATTTGCAGCCACATTAGCCCTCAACCTTTTTTTGCATTAAAAAATTAACACTGATGTAAACTTTAACTATAGAAGGCACAACGAAAATGATATCAGTGAGTGATCGCAGCACAAGAACAGTAGTTCTCAGCCTTTTGTCCATTTGAAAGCACTTGTTATCTTGATCAATGCTTAAAATGTACAAGAACAGAGGATCTAGTAAGACGGCAAACACACATGACACTACAAATATCGTACTCCACATGGGAAGTAATTTCCCCTTTTCGTCACACATTCCCTCTAGTAGGGCATATAATGCCATTGTAATCGCTGATTTGCGATGTCCTGCAACATATCTTGAAACGACACAAAAAGAACAAATTGCACCCATCAGAATCATGAAGAAACATAAAAAGATCCGGTAGGATGTTGTTATGAGCTTTCTTTACTGTGAAGCATACATAAGGCAGAGGGGGCGTTGAGGGGGAGCGAAAGGTGCAATCGCACAGGACCTCAAATTTGAAGGGCCCCCAAAAAATTTTGCCATCTAAATTTATATATAATAATGCTACTATATGTAGTAAAAAAAATTGCTTTTATAAGCATAAAATCTAATTGTGCACTCCTTATAAGTGTAAATATTTTTCTAAATTTATAAATTTGGAGTGCATAATGAGATATTTGAAGTGCCGATATAACAATACCCTAAAAAACGATTTTTTTTCCTCCAATTTATTACATAATAATGTTATATATTCAAGTGAAACTTTGAAGTTAGTGTTTTTTAAGCTTTTTTTTTTTTTTTTCCTTATTTGGTTGTTTAAGTTTGAAGTGCTTTTGATTATTTAGTGAAAGCTATGCTTGTAAGTCTTTTTACTTGTTATTGAATGATATTTGTAAATCTACAATCAGTAAGTCCTAAAGTTTGTTTTGGAACTATATTAAGGAGGGGTTGGCCCTTTTATAAATTTTGTACAGGGTCTCCGAAATCTCAGAGACGGCCTTGACATAAGGGCTGTGTCATGTACAAGGATATGCATATGAGAGTTCATGAGAAAAAATAAGCAGACAGACGAAATGCAGAAAACTAAATGGTCGCCATTTGAAAGCGTAAGGTGATATTGAAACACAAATGACTTGCCCCGAAAATAGTTATTGTTGTAATGGTTACTGCTACTGTGAGAATTGCTTCGATTGTTGTTAAACCGATTATTATGGTCTCCACCAGATGAATTGGAGGATTGATTAGAATAGGGTTGAGATGGGGTTGGTGGTCGATGATTGGTAAAAAGAGCCGTATGAAATGAAGTAGAGGAATTAGTGAGATGAGGGTCTTGAGCTTCGAAATCAAGAATACGAGCGCGAAGATCATTTAACGTGGGGAGAGGTGTGGTCTGGATAATGACAGTGCGAAGCATAAGATATTCAGGGCCAAGTCCATGGAGTATGGGTGTGACTAAGTACTCCGGATCCACTGGTTTATTGATGGCAGCAAGAGCATCTGCAATTTGCTTGGCATGAAGGAGATATTCATCGAGACATTTACAGGATTGGCTGGGGTTTACGGGAGAGATAACCTAGACTTAGGATGATAACATGTGAATTAATATTTCCTTGTATTGATTCATTTCCCTACAACTTATTAAACTTTTTAGTCTAGAGATTTGTGGACATGACGGAGATGAGAGAATCTCACTAATTAACACTTAATTGCCCCAACGCAACATATGAGTGAAGGTTGTGCATGGATCATAATGACAAGTTACACCCATACGATCGATAAAGTATTTTGACCAGCCAAAGCCAGTACAGCTATGAGTCCCAGTGTTTGATACAAAGTTATATTTGAAAAAAAAATATTGCAGTCTAAATGTAAAGAAGTACTAATCCCTCTGCCTGGTTCTCCACATCTCTGTTGGCCATAACCACTCAATCGAGTTTATGACACTCCGTGATGATCAGTAATTCAGTTTTCCCTGCTAGCCTGACAGTAAAAGAAATTGTGTGTGAGAGAGAGAGAGAGAGAGAGAGAGAGAGAGAGAGTTTAGCTACATGGAAGCTCACAGCAATGGTACCTGAATGGCTAAGTTTAGGAGGCTTTCAGTTTATAAGGTGGATCAAGTAGAGAGAGAGAGCGCATTCGAGTGGCAGAAACCGAAGTTCGGTAGCATTCTCTGCAGCAAATTAGCTGCATGTTTCATGCAGATAGTGTAGTTTTGTGTAATTTACCTTATTTAGTAATATGTGTTAACCAACAAAAATAGAGAGAGCGAGAGAGAGAGTCGAGAGTTCTAGAGAGAGAAGTAGAAATCTGTAAAACTTATGTGTATTTTCTTAGTCATTAAGCAAGTACATATGTGAGTATTTATACACACCTCAACCTCCTTAACAAACTAACTGCCTAACTAACATTTTAATCTTCATACAAGTGGCAATATCCTAGCCTTACAATATATCTCTATCATCCCCCCGCAATCTCATGTTTGGATGATCCTAACATGAGATTGGTACAATGAATACAAAATAATGGAGCACTGAGCCCTTTGGTTAGTATGTCAGCAAATTGCTCTTTGGATGACACAAACTGCACCATAAGTTTGTTTTTGGCAACTTTCTCTCGAACTAATTGCACATCAATTTCAATGTGTTTTGTCCGTTGATGTTGGACAGGATTGAAGGACAGTGCTATAGCAGAGAGATTATGACAAATGAGCACAGGAGTTGCAGGTATTGGAACATGCAGGAAAGTGAGAATTTGTTGGATCCAATCAAGCTTAGCTGCAGTGGAAGATAAAGCACGATACTTGGCCTCAGTTGATGAACGGGAAATTGTTTGTTGCTTCTTAGAGGACCACGAGATAGGATTATTGCCTAAGAACACAACCAAACCTGTTGTAGATCTTCGATCATTGGGATCACCCGCCCAATCAGCATCACTAAAAGCATGTAAGGTGAAATCTCCTTTGGAGTAGGAGATGCCAAAATCCATAGTACCTTTCAAATACCTCAAAATCCTTTTGACAGCGGTGAAATGAGAAACCATTGGATTTTGCATTAACTGACAAACTTGATGCACATAGAAAGCAATATCGGGTCTAGTGAATGTGAGGTATTGGAGTGCTTCCACTACACTTCTATACAATGTAGGATTAGAGTAAGGCTCACCATCATTCGTAAGTAATCTTTTATGTGGGAGACAAGGTGTATCACAGGGCTTTGACTCAATCATTTTTGCTTTGACAAGTAAATTCTACATATATTTCTGTTGTGATAGAAACAAACCATTAGCAATCTTGAAATTTGAATTCCCAGAAAGAAGTGAATAGGACATAAGTCCTTGATATCAAATTCAGAAGTCAAGTCACGGATCACTTGTTGTATCTCATTGGTTTCCCTTCTTGTGATGATAATATCATCAACATAGAGCAATAATATCACAACATTTGCACTAACAGTTTTCACAAATAAGGAGGAATCAGAGTAAGTGGTTTGGAATCCCAACTGAGGCAAAAAAGAAGTAAACCTATCATTATATGCCCTTGGGGCCTGCTTCAATCCATAGAGAGATTTATGTACTTTACACACCAAAGATGGATTCTGGGGATCCTCAAAGCCAGGTGGCTGAGCCATGTACACTTCCTCTTGCAAAATTCGATGGAGGAATGCATTCTTGACATTGAGTTGCCGAAGGAGCCAATTGAAATAAGCTGCTAGTGCTAAAACAATTCTCACTGTGGTGGGTTTAAGAACCGGGCTAAAAGTCTCATTGTAATCAAGACCAGGTTCTTGACTAAAGCCTTAGGCAACCTATCGGGCTTTATGCCTTGCAATAGACCCCTCTGAATGCCTTTTGATTTTGAAAATCCATTTACACCCCACCAAGTTCTTATTTGCAAGTAAAGATATTAAACTCCATGTTCCTTGATTATGCAAAGCATTGATTTCCTCATTCATTGCTTGAAACCACATTGAACTCTTAAGACTAGATTTGTATGATGATGGTTCACACATAGACAAATCAATATCTTTGGCGGCAACAAGTGTAGATAGGAAAGCCTTCTTCCATTTTTACTCCTAGTTTGCATAGGATGTAAGTTTAATGGTGGTATGGAGAGAACCATTTGCAAAGTATCAGTAATATGACCAAGTGCCACAGGGATATGAGATGTGTCTGAAACTGCACCAGTAATGGACTTAGAGGAACTTTGTGACTCAGGTGAGAGTGATGGATTTTGAGATATAGGTGGAGACACTACAACAGGTGGAGAACTTGGTGGTGACTTATAATGATCTGAAGTATGAAATGGGGATAATGATGGAGGGACTGCACTTGAGTTAATGACTAGATAAAGCAAGGTGATCATGTTTTACGATGTAACCACAAGAGAAGGAGAAAGACCATCAAGCTTATCAGAAGGAAAAGATTTATGTTGAGTTTATGCCAATAAATCTGTATAAGGAAATTTACGTTCACTAAACACCACATGTCTAGACACAAAGAATTTATTTTGAGAAATTGCATAACAAATGTACCCTATGCATAGCCCAAGAAGACACATTATGTAGTCTTTGCTTGAAGTTTAGTGGAAGTATATGGTCTTAATAAAGGATAACAGGCACAACCAAATGTTCTTAAGTGATGAATAACTAGGACATCACCATATAAGACCTCAAAAGGAGACTTATAGACAATATGGGAGTAGGCATCCTTTTAATAAGATAGGTAGCTGTTTGACATGCAAAAGACCAAAATTGATAGGGTATTTTGCCTGTTTGTAACAATGTGACTGTGGTTTCAATAAGATGTCTATGCTTTCATTCAACCATGTCGAGCATGGTTTGATTTTTTCTTTCCGCCACACAATTTTGTTGAGGGGATCTTGGAACTGTCAAAGGTCGACGAATTCTATTGGCTTCACAAAATTCTTGAAATTCCTTCGAAGTGAATTCTCCTCCTCGATCAGATCTCATGGCTTTGATCTTGCAACCACTCTATTTTTCTATAGCGGCTTTGAACTTCTTGAATGCTCCAAAGGCCTCTTATTTCTGCTTTAAGAAATATACCCAGGTTTTCCTTGAAAAATCATCAATGAAGAGAAGGAAATAATTATTTTTACCCAAAGAGCTTGGTTTTGTTGGACCGCACACATCGGTGTGAATGAGCTCGAGTGGCTTTTGGGCTCTTGTGGTCGACTCATTTGGAAAGCTTTTCCTGAACTGTTTCTGTCACATCCCAACCCGGGCCCCCACCACATCCCGGGCTTAACTCCATTGTAGCACGATATTGTCCAATTTGGGCCCCAACCACGCCCTCACGGTTTTGTTTCTGGGAACTCACATGAGAACTTCCCAGTAGGTCACCCATCTTGGGATTGATATTCCCTGAATACCAGGATAGGCACGTGTCAGTTTCCCAAGTAAACATCCTTCGCAAACTTGATCAGGATGACTGATGCATGGTAAGCCTCTCATCATCTCCTTCTTGGATAATAACTTCAGTCCCCCAAAGTTAAGGTGCCCAAAACAAAGATGTCGAAGCCAGGATATGTTTTTGTAACATATCTTGAGACATTTTGCTTGAATGTTCATGGGAAACATCGCATTCTTTGACATTTTTATCTTGGCAATTAATCTTCCTTTGTCATCTCTAAGAAAAAGGCTATAATTTTTCATGTGAATATCATAACCTCTTTCTAAAAGTTGACCCAAACTCATAATGTTGCTTTTCATATTGGGCACATAGTAAACATTTGAAATTATTTGATGACCGCCATTTTTCAGGGGAATAAGGATGTTACCTTTTCCTTTTACGGGTATTTTGGATTTGTCTCCAAAAGAAACGTTGTCACTCACTAATTCATTGAGCTCAACAAACATGCTTTTTCTTCCGCACATGTGGTTGCTGGCACCGGTGTCAAGGTACCATGTATAGTCTTGGTCTCCATCATTGTTCTTGCATGCTAGTAGAACAATGCCATTCTCTTCTTTCTCTTCTTTCACATAATTGACCTTCTTATCAAGTCTGTTGCTTAGAGCTCTACATTCCCAAGCATAATGCCTAAACTTTTGACAATTGTAACATTGAATTTGAGATTTTTCATACCTCAAGTTTAAGCGTCCTCTTCCACGACCTTTTGTTGAGCTTTCTCCTCTTTCGTAGTTACTATGGTTGTTGAAGTTCCAACCACGTCCACGTCCACGTCCATGTCCACGTCTGCGACCTTGGCCACGACTTCTTTCGTACTGGCTTCTCTCGTTGTTGAAGCTTTCTTCTTTCTTCTTTGGCTGGACATACATCTTAAGGAGATGCTCGTCATTCCCTTGCCTCTTCTTATGTTTCTCTTCATATTCTTGTAGCGAACCCATTAATTGCTCTATACTAATTTCTTCAATTATCACGACAATGTGCTCCAATTTGGGGTCCAACGAGCGTAGTATCTTCTCCATAATTCTAACATCTTCTAACTTTTCTCCGTTTCTTTTTAATTGATTGAAAACGGCTAAGACTCTTGAGAAATAATCGGAGATTGATTCAGACCCTTTCATTTGTAGAAATTCGAATTCACCTCTTAACACTTGAAGATGAACCTTTTTCACTTGTTCGGCTCCTTTGTAAGAGGTTTGAAGCTTCTTCCATGCTTGCTTGGCGGAGGTTGCACTTGAGACTTTCTCAAAGCCATTGTCATCTAATGCTTGGTAGATGAGGTAAAGAGCCTTCTTGTCTCTCTTTCTTGAATCTTTCAAACTCTCCTTCTGGGCTTGGGTTAAAGTAGCTTCATCTTCTGGCTCACTGTAGTCTCTCTCCACGACTTCCCAGACATCATGTGCTCCCAAAAGGGCCTTCATTTTGATACTCCAATTATCGAAGTTGTTGTTGTCGAGTACTGGAACTTGGAAGGCTGCCATAGCGTTGCTAGCCATAGCTCTGTACCACTTTGTTGGGGCGTAAAAAGACTTCATTACTTTGGAGATGTTTATCTCACAAAGGAGAATGTAATGCAGCGGAATTGATTGGCAAGAGAAAGAAAGAACACTCAAAGTATTATACAAAATTTTTATTCTCACACAAACTTAGTACAAGAGGAAACACTTAAACACTCTTAGAAGCTTTGTTGCTTCTTCTTACTTCTTACTTGACACTCTCACTTCTTACTACTTGTTCTCTTGGTTACATCACATAGCTTAGCACCTCACCTATTTATAGGCAAGGTTTGCCAACTTACCTTATTTCTAGATCTTTCTAGCTTTTCGTATGTCCACACAATTTTACAAGATTCTAGGTCTCTCTACAAAAGGCCATAGATATTTTATGCATGCATTCAACGTACATGCTTTTTCTAGAATTCTCTAGCATTTGCATGAATCATCCATTGTGCTTGTATTGCCTTTTCAACATGGGCTGGATCCATTGTCTTGGACCAAGACAAGATTACAATTCAACACTATTGTCATCCCCTATTTCAGCTAGGGACGGAGGCGGAAGTCATTGCGCCTTGGTATTGGAACGAAGAAAAGCAGAAAGTGTCATCTCCTTCGACTCTTCAAGATTGTAACGAATGAGCAAGTCCCAATGTGATTTGAGTGGAGAGACTAAGTCCTTGGCCATGAGCACAAATGCTTCTACTTTTGTAAGACTTTTGACATGTTTGCTGGAGACTGGAACTTCGGTGAAGTCTGATGCCCAATCGAGAAGCTCTTCCCCGTAAAAGTCACCTTTCCCGAGGGGCTTGATGGCCACTGATGAGATTCCTTGCCCAGCATGACTGTCACTCGACGTGTAGGTCCACATTGTCCCTTCGGTAATCAACAGCATGCAATCGAGTGGATCTCCCGTTCGAAAAACGAAGCTGTTCTCAACGTACGTCGCTGGCTTTAGATAGTCGCACATCATCTTGAACACTTTTTCATCCATGTCTCTAAGCATTGGTATCTGTAGTTTACATACACAGGTTAATCTACTGTACTCTTTAATTTGAACAATAATTTTGTAATGAATGTAACATTAACCTAGTTTTAGTAATAACAATGTGATTCTGTGTTGTTGACTAACTTAGCATTATTGCATAACTATGGACTATAAACTTTAAGATTATAGTGCAATCTTATCATTATTGTAATTCAAACATCGAATGTTAATGTCATTTTGTTTTAAAACAATGTATTCCATAAATTAATGGTGAGAGATAGAGGTTGAGGAACATACTTTCTTAAGTGTTTTTATAGCTTCCTTTTTTTTTTTACGTTGTCGTCTCATGTACACTGTTTGTGTAGCTCCCGTCTGCATAAAAGCCTGTCTCGCCACAAATCAAACAATTACTTAATATACTTGAAGAATGATCTCCGCAGTCCCAACTCCCAAACACAGAAAAATTGTCGAAAGTTAATGTACAGTGAGACTTAATATACCAACCTGCACGTTTCCAATGAGATATATAAACAGTAGCAAGCCAATGACTGAAATGAGAATCGCAAACAAGTTTTCCCACACATACGTACTTGTTACCAGATTTGTCCCAAAATTACTGCAAAATATTAGACAATGTTGCCGAATTAGATAATCTCAAAAAATTTATTCGTTACATATTTTTCTGAAAATTGTTGATTGTCAATGGATATACAATGTACCTTAGATTTCGCAAGCCCCACCAAAAAGAGTATAAAAACTTCTTTCCGAACTTTTGATCCGGGTTTTCATTTTTAAGGGAATCGAGAAATATTCCAAAGTTAAATGGAGCATCTGGATCCAACGGGCAACTCCCGTTTAGATGTTTGGTAATATCTCTTGCAGTAGTATTGTCATCATATGGCATACGCAACGGGCAACTCTCGTTTAGTTGTTTGATAATATTTCTTTCTTTAGGACTCCCAGCATATAGAGTATGCCACGGGCGGCAAGGCGTGTGAGGTGTGATAATATATCTTGCAGTAATATTCCCACTATCGCAGTACAAAGTGTCCTTGCATCCAATGCAAATAGTGTCATTGCATGCAACACTAAGTTTTACACAAGCCTCGTGCCAACATGATGCCTCTCGTTGAACAGAGAAAAAGTACCAAAAAGCTCCGAGTACCTAAATCCATAACATGCAATCAAGATCGTCAATTAATTGCGGGGGGTGGTGAGTGGTGGTGGTGGTTGTGTTTTTTGTTTTTTTAATTTTTTTTTTATAAACAAACAATAGTATCTACATTAAGGAAGTGGGGGAGTGGACTAAGACTTACAATGTAGTTCAAATTCATCTTTGGCGAGAATCGAACCTAAGACCTCTCACTTACAAGTGAAGAGGAATGTCACTAGACCGTAATATTAAATGACATGGTGGTGGTGTTAGAATTATAGAGTTAATTAATCCGGAATCTTCTCCTTAATTAACGGAACGTAATATCAATTGTAATTAATTTAGAAATCCGAAATCCTACCACATATGAGTTTTCTCAAACCCTATATATTATAAACGTTCAACATGATTAATTTAAATAGTCATATTTCTACACAATCATTTTCGAAAAAACTGCATCGGTCCATAATCCAACATTAGTAATTAACAAAGTATTAAAATATAATGACAATTGAGTTGAAACTTACGTGACCGGCAAGAATGTAGAGAAACAAGTTGAATAGACCATTAGCCCATTTCCCATTCTTGTCTTTGAATAACTTGGCGGACAGGTGAATTCGAAAAATTCTTGGAACATATTGACCGAGAAGAAACACATTCACAAACATTTTGTGTTCCACAAATCCTGAGTCTTTCGTTGGGTAAAACATTAGTATAATCAGCTGCAGAAATTTAAAAGATAAACCAGGGTTAGAACATAGAAATCCATCAATTTCAGCTAGCTACCAAATAAAAAATAAATAAAAATTAGAGTTTAGTTAATTTCTCTTACTTGTGGGAGGGGAAGAACAGCTAAAACGTCAATTATGATGGATAACCACGACACATTCTTAGCTATTTTCCTGGCATATTGAATTAACCTCTTGGACGTTTCATTTTTCGGGGTATTCGTTCCGGAGGCTGAAGGCTCCGACTTTTTGTCCCTTGCAGGGTATAAAATTTCACATATTTTGTCCCTTGCAGAGTCTAAAATTTCACATATCAAATGCACCAGGAAAATGACATCCGTGAGAGATCGCATAACAAGAGCAACAATTTTCAACGTTTTGTCCGTATGAAGGCACTTATTTTCCTGATGGACGTTCACAACGTAAAAGAACAAAGGATCCAGAGAGACAGCAAATACACATGAGATCACAATTATACTGTTCCACCTTTCAAGGTAAGGCTTCTGATGCTCATCAAAAATCGTCCGCTTGAGCACATCAAAAATCTTCCCAGTTCTCCCACGTTCTACAACCTTTCTGGGAAACACGCAACAAACAACGAATGAAATTCATATGCATTTACCCTAAACCCTAATATATGAACCCCTCGAGCTAACAAATTAAACAAGATAAAATAAGATATAAATCCGATTCTAGTAGCAGCTATTAGATATATTTCAGACATTCTTCACTAAAACAAGTATCCGTCCTTGCATAATGTAACATAATAATGAATAATAATTTAACAATAATTTTACAAAATTGACTACAATACTTATATATTTAATAAAATTACTATCTAATGATCAAATATAATTCATGTGGATAGTTGAAGACCACGACAGGTCCACAAGAAGTCTAAATGAAATCAGACTACTACCAAAATATTTTAGAAATTTTCACTATATACACAACAAAATACAAAAATTACTTTATTAAAAAAAGGCCAAATCTCACTTTGATATTCCAGATGATAAATATATATATTGTGATGCAATCATATTTAGAATAGGAATGTAATCGTGTAAATCTTAGTATCTTTTATATTCCTATTAGGAGTTGATTACCTATTAAGAGTTTGTAATCCTAAAAGGATAAGGTTTTTGTCTATACTACTACTATAAATAAAGGTACAATCGGGTGATACAAATACACCTCACAATTAAATCTCTTTCTTCTCCCTCTTAGTGCTGCCGGCCCCCTCTCTCTCTCTAATCCCTTAGATAGCTCAATCAAATAGGCCTACAACATATTACTATTTGTCAAATTTCTGTCCTGAATTAGTATAGAGTTTCCAATTTTCTCTTGAACTTTAATTCTAGCCAATTTTCCCCTCCCCTGGGACATTACAAAGTATTGGCTTTGGCTTTGTGCCCAATTTACCAAAACAAGATTACATTTTTGCCCTTATACAATTGGTATGTGTTATCCGTGTGACCAAGATGGATGAAAAATTAGATGAAAAATTTCAAAATCTAACACTAAGGGGAAATTGACTATTTATAAAAGTTCAAGGGATAATCGGCTAAAATTAAAACTCAAGAGAGAAATTAGCAACTTTACACAAGTTCAGACAAATCAACAACTAGGTCATATATGTATATATAATATATATATATATATATATATATATATCTATCTCTTTTTCGAAGGGAAACGATTTCATTAGAACATCAAATCAAGTAAAGCTATCTTGAAGGAGGGCACCTGAAGAAACGCAAGAGGGACCTCACTTCAAAGAAATATTATATACGATTGTGTATATATTTGTAGCCAATCCCATAAATTAGTATAAATAAGAGTTTGTCTTTGTTAAATGTGACGCAATGCTTCCTTGGAGGAATGGTTATGAACGTGTCACTGTGTCTGTAGAAAGAAGTTTGTCTCTGTTTAAAGTTTTCACTGAAGTCTACTCATCGCATCTTTGAAGTCTGACAAGTGAATCAAATTGGCCACCATATACAACTCCGATGCCAGCTACTGCCTCTCATCCGATTAGATGAGTTCCGTCGCCTCGCCACCGGCGCTTCGACTTCGGCACTATGCAGTTTTGGGTGTTTTAAAATTTAAAAATAAAGGAACATAAGGTGTTATAATGACCATATATTCAATCGTTGCGTTCCAAATAGCATAAATTCGTATGCGTTCTGTGAATCCCAATGTTTTATCACACATTTCCCGTCGCTACACCAGATTGCGCAACATGGTGCGCTGCTATACTTTGAGAGTGACAAATAAGAGCAAGCTAAGGTCAGAATTCGAAATACAGAGAGAGAGAGAGAGAGTGTACGAACCTGTCTATTTCCTCTACTGCCGGGTTCTCCACATCTGAATTCATTTCCTTGACGTTTGTATCCATAATAACTTAAATATATATGCACTCAATGACCTTGATGATGAGTAATAAAGATTACCTAATAAATAGCTACGACGAGGTTTTTAGTTTACAAGATGGAGAGAGAATAGCATGCAGAGAGCTAGCATTTGGGTTGAGTGGCAGAAACTGAAGCTGCTAGCTGCACTGCAATTCTATTTAATAGAATTCAAGTTTGTCTTGTTATATGACGCAGGTTATTTAATATGACGTAAGTCTTTTATATGACGTAAGTCATTTAATAATATGCACGGGTCTAACAGTTTAGTGGATAAGACCCCAGACACGTTTAGATCTATCTTTATTAGAAGAATTGTAGAAATGTAGTGTGAAAATCCATCTCAAGAGACATTGCAAACAAAACATGAGAAGAGTGCAAAACAAGAGACACATGTATGACTTTAAAGTTACGTAGCATTGAATACTACGAGTGTTTTAGCTATTAGATTCGACTTTCATAATATGCGGTGCATTAGCCTCTTACACTCAAGTTGAATATATATAGTCATTTAGTATTACAGTTTAGTTGTATTCATATTCAGTTGTAAGAAGTTTTGAGCTCGAATCTCCTAAATGGCAAATTTATAACCAATTTATTTCCCAACAACCTAGTACGCAACATAAGATTGTCAACAAGAAGATGCAGATATAAGCTTCTTTAGGCGGACATGCAAACAGGTAGCTAGGCAGACTCCGCTACACGAACAAGTAGGCTCTGCTACAAGCGGACAGATGGGTAGGCAGATTCCAGATATATGGCAGATGAATATAGATTGAGATGGCAGATGGTAGATAGTTTCAGGCAGGCAAATGTTAAAGTATAGGCTCCGTCACTAAACGGACGAGATTCCTATATTCCAATTGGAGTCATGCTCTCCTAAGGTACTCATTTTGGAGACCTATAAGAATCAAATGCATATTAATAAAAGATTACATTAGTTTAAAGGCTTAAATATTTGACAACTTAATCAAAACAAGAAAATGAGTTTTCTAATGGTTCTTTCTAATGGTTCATAGATTTTAATTTGGTTTTGGTTCATTAAGTTGTCAAATATTTTAAACCTTTAAGAACTAATATAATCTTATGAATAATGTGTATTTAATCTTCATACATCCTCAAAATAAAGACCTTAGAAGAGTAAGACTGATTCGAACTGTATCAACAAACAAACATATAGAAACTTGGACAACAATCAATGGAGTGGACTGGTAGGAATCGCTGTGGGAAACAGACTTGCAAGCCAAAACAAGAAACTTTTCTTATCTTCTTCTATGTGGGCCTCAAACCCAATTAGTGGCCTAATTTTTAATTTTTTCTTCTTCTATGTGGGCCTCAAATCCAATTAGTGGCCCAATTTTTAATTTTTTGTGTTTGTTTTTCTCCTTATTAGTGGTTTCTTTTTCATGGTAAGTTTTGGCATAATCTTGAACTTTAAATTAACTTGAAAATGCTTTGAACATCGCAGAATAAAAGGAGGGGACAAGACTGGAGGGGAGAAAATTTGAATCCTTACAATAGGTAACACATCATTATTGAATCTCGTTATTCTATATTTAAAGTAATTTTAGAATATAACTTCTCACGCACTTAGTATTACGATCTGGTGATTTTTACGTAAAAACATTATTCAACTCTTAACTTTCAGTTTTATCACTTCCCGGAACCAAATAGTGTAGATGCACTATGAAAGCATGCAGGTTTATTTGTTAATTATTGAGAGGTTCAGAGTAGCCTACCAACGTGAAAAACGTTGGATTATCTGTTAATTATCTGAGGGGCACAGGTAACCCACCAACGTGGAAAATGAAGTAAAGGTGTCGATCATGTTGGAGTAGCTAGCTGTCTCCGTGTGTTTTTCTGGGTTAGTGGGATGTCTAGGATTTGACAGAAGTTGCGCTTTATCTCGTTATAAATCTCTTTCGAACCACCAACCCTTTTTAACCACTGTTTGGTCTTTTTTCTTGCTTGGTTTATAGCCTTTTGCTGGGTTTTGCCTCCTTTGTTGTTCTCGAAAGGTTTTGCCCCTTTTAATACATTCTCCTTTTGGACCAACAAAAAGTTGGAGTAGCTACTAGCTAGCTCATGGGAGTTTTTTTGGTCCACCCATAAATGATGGTTATGTGCACCATAACTAACTAGCTAGCTATCATTGTTAGATGAATTTAAATCTTGAGTATGCGTAAAAAATAGACAAAAATCTCAAAATTTAAACTCATCCAATAATAATAAGTAGATAGTGAGCATTACAACCACTAAAGAATGGTGAGCAAATATGCACCCAACTAATGTCGGCGTGTACCACGTGTGTGGGACCCACAAACCTAATTATTTTTTGAATTTGGATTTTTCGCATGTTTTTTTCTTCAAAACTATACAAAGCTTACCACTTAGTATTACAGTCTAATGCTATATATTTTCACTTGTAAGTGAGAGATCTTAGGTTAGATTCTCACCAAATGCGAATTTGAACACATTATTGATAATCCATTATAAGGCTTAGACCACTCCCGACTCCCCACCTCAGAGCAACTCCAACGTTGAGCGTCTTCTAATCCACTGGGCTCCGGGTGAGCCTAGTTGCTCACCGAGTCGATTACTAACCAGCCTAGCCCTCAAGCCAAATGACGCAATGCTGACGTCATGATGACGTCAGCCCCTATTAAAAAGTTAAAACAAAAATTAATTAAAATAAAAAAAGTAGACAAAATTAATTAAAAATACAAAAAATACCGAGGCAATAAATACCTAACTATGTTCTTGCACCTTACACCACATTTCAATATTTTAAAATACTTTCAACCAAAATTTTTTATTATTATTCGAAATTATAAATAAAATTATATTATTATTATTCGAAATTATAAATAAAATTATCTTTTTATTATTTATAACAAAAATAATAATATTTTAATACAAATTGTCTGGGTTATTCACTTTAGAGATGGAAATGCACTTGGACAATTACTCTTCACTAAGGGAATTGAGTTGCCTATAGCCCATGGGAGTTATCAATGCTGAAACTACTCTTAGTGTAGTTACTATCGTTTGTTAAAAAAAAATAAAAAATAAAAAACTTGACAAGGCTTTTAATCCCAATGTTTTTCCCCCACAACACAATAAAGGCTTTTAATCCTAGCCATTGATATTCATCAGATGGCCCTCAATCTGCCACGTAATTTTAATGATTCCAAAATTACTTGGTTTAATTTTTATCACCCCTTCACCACTGCCCACGACTGCCACTTATAATTCAGTGCCATGGTTGTCTCTCCTGTTCTTTTCCCTCCCTCTTCTCACTAACATGTCGGCAGAAGAGGACCTAACTCTGTTGAATCATTATCCAACGCAGCCACGGAAAATTCCTTCATACCAAGAAGGTTTTTTGTTTTCTAAAGAAAAAGAAAGATTAAATAACAGAACCTCCAGGACAACCAGTACACATAACGTCAAAGTGCAAGGCATTTTTCACAATCACAACCACAATATTAAACCAAAGGAGATCTCGAAATTTTAATAATTTTTGGGTGGTGCTATATACATATTTATTTTTACTTTTCATATATTTTTTTAATTTTTAATTATCGAATCAAATGAATTAAGGAAGATCAATAAATAAAAACAATAAGATACGTAAATAGCATTACCCTTTTTTTCTTTCATTTTTTATGTTTTGATTAATTTCATCATTGATGACTTGACTTGGTGGATAAGAGTATGGGTTGACTTGACAACTCGACTTTTATTTTTTTTGGAAACAATTGGCGACTTGACCTAGATATTTATTGTATGGATAATACAATAACTATCTAAGTATTTAATAAAAAGTCCTTGTCTAAAGCAGTTTAGGCCTTGCTTAAGTGTTAGGTCACCGTCACAATTAATTTCCAAATATTTAATAAAAAGTAGAGAGTGCCTAAACTTGCCTTAGACATGACAATTGTATTGTATTTGTTGTATTCGTGTTCTTTTCGTAACATACTAAATATCTTAAATAATTTTATCATGTCAAACTCGTTAAAATAAATAAAAAATATAATCCGAACCGAATTCTACCCGTTAAAATTAACAAATAATATAACACAACCCGATAAGGTTGCAAGTGGAAAGGAGCCCACGTTATGACCAGCAAAAAAGGACAGGACAGCCCACGCGGGCCCCGCGCCAGTCTGCAACCCAGGATAGAGGAATTCTCTGCGGGCGAGTGCACTACAAGCAGGGGTTCTACAGTTTACGTTGCCGGGCCGTTGGGAATCAATGGTTGTAACTCCTCCTGGGTTCTGATCCAGTATGACGCTCCAGCTACATCCCTTTTAAATCCAAAGGTTCAAATTCAATTTAATCATTTTTAACAGTAATAAAAACGATCCACCGTCTTAAATTTAAATCCAACGGTCAAAATCACATCATCAATTAATCCAAATCAAATCCAACACAAAACTCGCCAAAACTCTATAATTACCCATCCATTTGTTCACTAATCCATGAAAAATTTCTCAACAATTTCTTTTGTTCAGAATTTAAATTTTCTAACATTGAAATGTTTGCAAAAATAAATAATATAGATTACAAAGAAACTAATTCCTATATTACCAGCAAAAAAAAAGAAAGGTTGTTTTATACACACCCTACATTTTCTATAGATATACTGTGTACCATGGATTTCGCGAGCAAAAGAACTTCTTTCCGAACTTTATCTGTTTTGAATTATGATTCGTAAGGGAATCAATAAATATTCCAAAATTAAATGGTGGCGAGGCACCATCTGGAGTATCTAACGTGCAATGCTCGTTTAGAAATGTTGTATTTCTTGAAGTAGTAGTTTGACGCCCGCAGTAGAAAGTATTCATACATCCAATAGGGTCTGGACTACGATTTTCACATGTACTGTGCCAGCATAATATCTCTCATTGAATAGAAAAGAGATACCCAAAAGCTCCAGGTATCTACAAAAGTAACAAATTCATAATCAAATTATTTTTCAATTAAGGAATATGTAATGCATTATGCAGGACAATGCTATCAGTTTTTACATTAACTAAATCGAACAAACAAAAAGTTGTCTTGCAATTTTCATGACGAAAGTAAGTTTGAGGGTATGCATAATACGAAACACGCAAACAAAATTCAAAGTTAGTCCAAGGTTTCTAAAAGAAGGTTTCAGCCGGCGAAAGTGAATACAATATTATAATGAAATGACAATCCAGACGAAACTTACGTGACTAGCAAGAATGTAGAGAAAAAAATTGAATAAACCTTTAACCAAAATTCCAGCAGTCTTTCGAAGTTCATTGGACGACCTATGAATTCGACATATCCTTAATAGATATTGATCAAAAAGAAAGATATTCAGAACCTTTTTATGTTCCACATATCTAATGCCTCTCATATGGTAAAAGTAAATATTATCAGTAGCTAGAAAAGAGAAATAAATAGGAGTTAGAAGTCCATTAATTACAACTAACTGGTTAAGAATAGCTGCACAAATTGCTAGATGTTTCATGCAGATGATGATGTTATATATCGATTCCGGTAACCCTTTCGAAAACAAATCATCAAAGTTCTACTTATTAATATATATGCAGTTGGTTTGGACTAATTAGTGTTTCGTTTAGACGAGCGGTTTGAGTTCCTTTATTATAATAAGAGAGTAAGACTGCACATATTAGTTTGATTTTATTTTTTGGTCGAATCAAACCTTTATGCGCAGTTTGACTCAAATAAGAGACTAAGGCTATAAATAATAATTTAATGATCAAGCTTTATGTGTAGTTTTACTTACTTGATCTTCATTTTTTCTCTTTGTTTAATTTTCAGTTCTCATAATGCAATGTCGATTTTCTTATAAAAAAAAGGTAGTTGATTAGATTAGGTTATATGATAAACAACAAATAGAATATGAGTTTTAATCATAAATGGTCTCTAAAATGGACTCACCCCATCAAGATGGTTTAAGAAACTGAAAATTTATCAATATAGTCCCTAAAAATGAGTGTCGCAAGTCAATGTGTTTCTTCCACAATTGTGTCAAAAATTCTATTATGTGATGATACATAACTAGGTCCCACAAATTTAATTAAATATTATCATTTGAATAAAAATTTATCTAATATTTTTAATTCACATGACAATGTTTAATTAGATTTGTGGGATCTAGTTATGTGCCACGTTAGCACATAGCAAACTTCTGACATAATTGTGACAGAAAGATCATATTGATTTGCGCCATCCATTTTCAACAACTACATTGATCAATTTTCAATTTCAGAGATCTTGTTGATTGAGTGGATCAATTTCGGGCACAAATTATAATAAAACCCCATAAAAATTTGAATAGGAATCACAAATATCTCAATTACATCTTTTAAAGAAAGTTTCAGCCGGCAAAAGTGAATGCAATATTATAATGAAATGATAATCGAGGCGAAACTTACATTATTAGTAAGAATGTAGTGAAAAAAATTGAATAAACCTTTAACGTAAATTCTAGCAGTCTTTTGAAGTTAATTGGACGACCGGTGAATTCGACATATCCTCGGTAGATATTGACCAAGAAGGAAGATATTCAGAACCTTTTTATGTTTCACATCTCCAGCGCCTCTCATATGGTAAAAAGTAAGTACCATCAGCAGCTAAAAAAGAGAAATAAATAGGAGATAGAAATCCACTAATTACAATTAGCTGGTTAAGAATAGCTGCACAAAAAAATTTGACTTCAGTTTCTCTTACTTGTGGGACAAGAAGAAGAGCGAGAAAATTTCCCCTGTTATCTTGAACTTTCATATCCTGAACTTTCACACGGTAGTAAATTTTATATATAAAAGGTATAGCGAAAATAATATCTTTGAGTGATCACAACACAAGAACAGTACTTTTCAGTTTTTTGTCCATTTGAAGGCACTTGTTATCTTGATCAATGATTAAATGTAAAAGAATAGAGGATCTAGTGAGACGGCATGTCACATCCCGGCCCAGGACGGACCACTTTCCGGGCCCGCTCCACCACCGTAGCACGATATTGTCCGCTTTGGGCTTACCATTCCCTCACGGTTTTATTTTTAGAAACTCACGAGCAACTTCCCAGTGGGTCACCCATCATGGGATTGCTCTAGCCCCCTTCTCGCTTAACTTCGGAGTTCCTACGGAATCCGAAGCCAGTGAGCTCCCAAAAGGCCTCGTGCTAGGTAGAGATGAGAATATACATTTAAGGATCACTTCTCTGCGCGATGTGGGATGTCACACGGCAATCACACAGGACATAAAAAAATATCATCTTTATATAAAAAGCCAACAACATCTTTTGGGGTCACAAGCTTCACTAAAAAAATTTTGGACAAAAATGTTCCCAAAACAAAAAAATTTCAAAAGCACCCAAAATAATACACCAAATAATGCAGGGATATTTTTGTCATTTTAACAGTGTTTTTTTAATAATTAATTCTTTTTGTACATCTTTTTTTTTTTTTTTTTTATAATTAGTACCTCACAATAGACTAGCAATAATGAGATTCAATCAGTTGTTCATTAAATATTATTTTCTCTATTTTTAAATACATTCAAAACATTTTGAGAGGCGTGTAATGCTAGTTATAAAAAATATCTTTCGCACGGGCATAATAATGTGGTTAAATTAGTTGTCAAATGATTTTTTTTTTTTAACAAACGATATTATCTACACTAAAAGGGAAGGGGCGGACTTAGCTTTACAATGGGCAAGCAATATTGTGATTCAATCAGTTATTTATTAAATATTATTTTATCTATTCTAAATGTAAATTCAATTGAATGTAGATGGAAATTGAAAGACCGATTTTATTATGTGAATTCAGCTGCTTTGATTGGTTTGTGAGGGGTTTTTTCTAACATGATCTAAGATTATTCAAAAAATGTCTTCTGCAAGCACGTGGGCGCATGCATGAAAGCTAGTAAAGGAAGAAAAGGGAGTATGTGAAAGAATTTCCCCTGTTCATCACACATTCCCTTTATTAAGGCATATAATGCCATTGTAATCATTGGTTTCAGATGTACTGTAACAGATCTTGAAATGACACTAAAAGAACAAATTTCACCCATCAAATCGAGATAGATCCTTAATAAATACCCAACCTACGAAATGTATAGAGATCTTAAGAGAGTAATCCCAATTAGATCGGGAATTATCTAGAAGGGAATCTAGGTTAAGATATCTAATCCTCGTAGGATTATGATTACTTGCCAAATCCATAAGATATTCTAATTTGACTTGAACTAGGGTTTCCTTACTTGGAGACATGTAATACCTGTAGCTGAGTGGTTGTTTGACCACGCGCTATGACAAGTCCGCTCGTCGAAATAGCTTATTTTGATTTTGACTACGAAGCCTAACTAGTCTGATAACCTGAGCTTCATGGTTTATGAGCATTCCAGTCTTTCCTTTCACCTGAGGTGCCACGTGTCATGGCCCAAAAAATCATGATCCCATAATTCTATTTAATTAAAAACAAATTTGGAAAATTGATTTTTGCACATTCTTTTTTCTTTATATTATCATATGTTTGTTTTTATCTTTGGATTCTCTTTTGATTTATTCAATCAAATCTCATAAATAAATAGAGGTATTTAAAAAACAAAAAAATGTTGGCGAAAATTACTTCTCATTTGCAATGACACACCCCGACCCAATTACTCGTCAAACTAAGGGTGGATGTGTGTTGGCCATCACAAAAGTAGTGATGAACCCATAGGTAAAGACTTAAAATGTGTGACAATTAGTAACCAAAGAGTTTGATTTATTAAATCAACTAAAATTATCCTGCAAGAAGAGTCAAACTAAACACAACCTTCCCACTTAAGAACACAGTAGAGTATATCCCCTTTATTACATGTCACAAGAGTTCAGAGCATAGCAATAGTAAATGCAAGAGTATACACCAAGAACATATAGGAGCATATGATAATCCAAGTCGTGAACATATGATAATTAATCCCAATCCAAGTCGTTAACATATGGTAATTAATCCAAGTCCAAGTCCAAGTCGTTAACATATGGTGATTAATCACTAATCAGAACACGCAAAGAACTAATTATTGTTATTGTGAAAATGCAAGGTGCAGGAAGGAGTAGTTTAATTAAGATACTGCTGATAAAAATTAAAAGTTAAACCTCGCGTTGTTGCCGGGGTTTTTAGCGTTGGAGTTGGTTTCCTCGATCCCTCGATGAGCGGCACACACGACGGCAGACATAGTAGCTCCGCTGCGTGATCGAACGAGGACGAGCACCGTATGTTTCTGAGACCAACCGCCATTTTTGCTGACTTGTCAGCTGCTGGTTGGACTGAACGACGACGAGCACTGTTTACTTTCGTCTTCTCGCTTCATCTCATTCAGCTCTGCATGTGTTTTTATTTTTTATTTTCTGACTTGGGCCCATCGTTGTCCCTTTTAAATGGGCCTGAATATACAAAAGCGTAAACCCACAGTTCAAAAATAGCCCTATTTTTAAAACAATCCACAATGACTTGCTGGCCCAAGCCTTGCCAGGTGACTAGATATCCACACACACACCCCACAAACACCCAAGGATAGAAGAATTGGGGAAGAGAACTTGAACGAAGAATCTCAAGTGTAGAGATAAGATAATTTTTTTAATTACTTGAACTATAAGTCTTTTAAGCTAACGGACAAGATTCCTAAGCTAAATGATGCATACATATTTTTGAAATTTTGTACACCTCTATTAATCTAGTGTGTCATTTTTTTTAATATAAATTCGGTATTTAGAAATAAAGATAGCGCCGAGCGAGTGTGAGAGATTATTTGTCATGTCAAGAGAACACTTTTTCGGATTCAATTTTATTATAAATAAAAAATAAAAATAATTAGAATTTAGGGTTTAAACAGTGTTTGTACATAGTCGTTGAGAAAGAAATTGTCCAATTCTTTTCCAAATATTCCCCTAACCTTCCTTTTTTATTTCTTTGGAACAAACGATAGTATTTACACTAATTAGGTGGAGCCACTCAGTACTACGGTCTGGTGGTACTCCTCTTTACTTGTAAGTGAAAGGTTTTAGATTCGAATCTCATAGATGGCGAATTCGATACCAAATTAGGTTTCCCATTATGAGGTTTAGCTGAACTCCTACTTCGCTTAATATAAAAATATCGTTGTACTAAAAGAGAAAATAAAAAAATAAAAAAAATTAAGAGGGTGGAGACTGGGTTAAGCCTTGCAATGACTTTTGTACGCTTTTGTCAAATTGCTTGATATGTTTGTTTATTTCCCGATTTAGAGTCAAACTTATCTTGAAAGTTGCTCTGCTTGACTAAAATCTTAAAGAATTCGCTTATTTTAGTTCTGCTCCTTGCTACTCAATTTTAATCTCATTTTATTCTTTGTAACTCAAAATTTATCATTTCACTCCTTGTAATTCAAGGTTCGCTTCATTTTGCTTTTTGGAACTCGATCTTGATCCCATTTTGCCACCAGAAATTTAAAAGTCGATTATATAAAACTTAAAATTCGCTACACATTACCTTAGATATATTAATTTCTTATGTGAGTTTGATTTGGGTGTACCATGCTAATCAATTTCTTTTTTATTTTTTTCATCTCTTTAATTTCTTTTAAACTTAATATTCTCTAATTGAGTGATTGTTGAATGTTAACATATAATGGAGATTTATAATCAAACTTATTGCACATGTAGTATAGCTTTATTGGATGTTGGATCCCACATATGTTTCAGAAGGAGGCTTATAAGTTTTAGGAAAAAGAGAGAGTCCAAAAGTCGAGTTTTAGAGATAAAGGGGTGATTTTTAGGTCGCATAAAGTAAAATGAGATCAAAATAAAGTTTCATAAGGCATAGATAAAAATAAGCCAAAAAAATATTGAGGAGTCAATTGACTTAATTTACAATCACAAAATGCTTCTTGGTCTTTCCTCTTCTTTTGGGGTTGAGCTAGCTCTAGCTTTCTTTTACAATTTTAAATTCAAGCATTTATAATTCATGTTACAATGTAGCAAAAACATGTATGAAACAAATTGACAACAGAATTACACACAACAAAATTGCACCCATCAGAATGAAAACGATGAAACATATACATAACTATCGACTTTTCTACAGCGTTTGAGACTATTGGATATGCATCCGATTTTAACCGTTAAATTATTAGTTTAAAATACAAAAATTAAGATTTAACTGTTAAAAAAATTGGAGTATCATATACTTTGAAGCTTCATAACAAAGAATAATTTGCATGTGGTTACATAACATCAATGTCGATCGTAAATTCGGCCAATCGAAAATTGAAAATAAAAAATTTGAAATCCTTTGAATTCTCGCAGAATATGGGGGGTTTATCGACTATTTCATCATGTGAAATAGAAGAAGTCTTAATTTTTAAAACCATTAATAAAACACTTGCAGTTGACTTAATTACTTAAACCATCCTTGAAAATAAAAAAATAAAAAAATACTTGAACCATATTATGATGCTAATGTCAAAATATATCTAACATCAAGCACTCTCTGTATATAAGGTTTAGAGCGTTCTACGACTAATGTCATCCCATATTTCAGCCGAGGACAGGGGCGGAAGTGGTTGCGGCATTCTACATAAACGACGAACGGTAGAGAGTGCCACTTGTTCAGGATTGTTACAATTGTGCAAGTCCCAATATGTCTTGCATCTGGAGACCACGGTTTCCAAGTCCTTGGCCATGAGCACAAATGCTTCCACTTTTGTCTGACTTTTGACATGTTTGCTGGAGACTGGAAGTTCGTTGAAACAGTCTGATGCCCAATTGAGAAGTTCCTCCCCATAAAAGTAACCTTTCCCGACGCGCTTGATAGCCATTGATGAAACTCCTTGCCCAACTTGATTATCACTCGTCCCGTAGGTCCACATTGTTCCTTCGATAATGAACATCATGCAATCGAGTGGATCTCCCATTCGAAAAACGAAGCTGTTCTCACCGTATGTCACTGGCTTCAGACAATCGCACATCAACGTCAACACTTTTTCATTCATGTCTTTAAGCTTATTTACCTATACACATGCTCGCGCATGGACATACATATATCATCAGAACAACATTGCAGTGAAAATGGATGCAGTTAATAGATGGAGAGGGATCGAGTTTTGAAGAACATACTTTTTTTAGTGTATCCATGAAAAGATAGCGTTTAACAGATCTTTTGGTTTGCCAGGGAAGAATAAGGAATGGCTTCTGGACATCAGCATCTTTGTCTTTTTTCAATATTTTCGCTATGCTATCCATGATCTCTTTCTTGACATCATCGGGGAATTTGTTTTCGGATATCCACCTGCGTACATCTAGCATCTTCATCCAAATCTTCTGTTTCGTCTCCTCGTCTTCCTCTGCTTTTTGTCTCCTCTCCTCTATTTTTGTAGTTTGCATCTGCATAAAAGTCTGTCACGCCACAAACCAAACAATTACTTCATATACTCGAAGAATGATCTCCGCGGCCCCAACTCCTAAACATGGGAAATTGGTGAAAGTTAAAGTGCATCGAGATTCAATATAACAACCTGCACGTTTCCAATTAAATATAAAAACAGTAGCAAGCCAACGACAGAAACGAGAATCGCAAACAAGTTTTCCCACACGTACGTACTTGTTGTCAAATTCGTCCCAAAATTACTACAAAATAATAGACAATGTTGCCGAATTAGATAACCCAAAAATTATATTTGTTACATATTTTTTAAAAATTGTTGATTGTCAATGGATACGTCGTACCTTAGATTTCGCAAGCCCCACCAGAAAGAGTAAAAGAACTTCTTTCCGAACTTTATATGGTCTACGTTATGATTCTTAAGGGAATCAAGAAATATTCCAAAATTAAATGGGGGTAAGACACCATCTGAAGTATCTAACGGGCAATGCTCGTTTAGAAATGCTATATTTCTCGAATTAGTAGTTTGATGCCCACAGTAGAAAGTATTCATACACCCAATAGGATCTGGACTATGATTTGCACAGGCATTATGCCAGCATAATATCTCTTGTTCAATAGAAAGGAAATACCAAATAGCTCCAAGTATCTACAAAAGCAACAAATTCATAAGCAAATGATTTATCAACTAAGGAATATGTAAGGTTTAAGGAAAATTTGTGTAGGGCAATGCTAAGAGTTTCTATATGTGAACCAAATCGAACAAACAAAAAAGTTACCTTGTAATAATTGAAGATGAAAGTAAGTTTTAGTGTACATATAATTTGAAACGCGCATACAAAATCGAACATTAGTCAAACATTTCTAAAAGAAAGCTTCATCTAACATTAGTGAATACATAACACGAAGCTTTAAATAAAAAAGAAAAACTAATGGAAAATTCAAAAAAACTTCTCTTTTAATGAAAAGTCATTTTTAAAGGTATAATGAATAGTATCAGAGAAATGTATAAATATGATTTTTTGTTAAAAGTGAACAGTACTGAGAATGTTTTGTTAAATCTCTCTTAATAAAAAGGACTTCTCTACACTTTTTCTTAACAAAAAACAACCTAATAACTTTGTTTAATAAAAATGGCTTGAACTTTAATGAAAAGATAAAATTAAAATTTGAGAGTTTTAATGAAAAAAGGTTTTTCCAAATTTTTTTCTTAAGGTCAATTCCAACTCATGGTCTAAAACCTATAATTCCCCTTCTATTCTCCACCCAATTCATTTCAACCCAAGTTCTAATTTGGACCTAAAACCTATTAAAAAAAACCATATTTAGGCCAAGATTAGTGGTGGAGCCCCCACCCACATGGGTGTGTCTCTTACTTGTTTACCAATAAAAATGAGCCCAACGGCTCTTTTGGTTGATCAATAGCTCATATTCGAATGAGTTGTTGGTTATCCAATGGTCCAAATTTAATTTAGTTAATACTTTTGTTTTATATTTATAAATTTATTGAATCTAACGACTGCGATTAAATATGATCAAATCTAACAGTAAAAAAAAAGATCTAACGGTCCAAATTTAAATTCAACGGTTAAAATAATTATAAAAAATATTTAACTCAAAATTCATCCAAAAACTCTATAAATACCTATATATTTGTTGAAACATCCACACAAAACTCAATTTTCTCGTACAATTCTTCCAATTTTTCTTTCTACCATCTTCCAAAACCATGTGTTTGCTCATGTGTCTTGTGTTTATACATCTCTAGCTATCATGTGTTTCATATTCTTCTACAGTGTTTCATGAGTTTCATGAGTTTCATGTGTCAGTTTAGTGATTTTTCAATGTTTATCAGAATTTAAATATTTTTAGGTTAAAATGTTTATGAAATTAATTTAGGATAGTCTACATATTTTTTTTTAAATGTTAATTTAAAAACAATTAGCCTAAATTCATTCTTTAATAATCTGGGGCCACAATTTTGGGTCAGAAGGGTTAAAGCAGAAAAGCTGTTTATGGGCTAAAAATTTTAGGTTTTAGGCCAAGGATTTGGGATGGTCTAACAAAAAATAATTTAATGAAATTTTTAATAAAATACTTTAAAGAACTGAAAAATATCTAAAAATGCAGACGTATGGGTCTCGTGTGTCCCCTCATTCCGCTCTCTCTCTCACCGTCCTTCACTGTTCCCCTTCTCTCTTCACCATCCCCATCATTTCTCTCTCTCATCTTTCACCTATCACCATCATCATCACTCTCCTCTTTCACCCATTATCATTATCATCTATCTCTTTTCCTTCTCATGGCACTTCTTCCTCCTCTCATCTCTTCTTTGTTTTTTTTTTGTTATGTGTAAAGTTTAAAAATTAATCATTTTTTAAGACATAATAATATGAATTATTTATCACATACCAAAATTATTACCGACATATTTTTAATAAAAAACACTGAATAAGTTTTATTAATAAGAAATATTTTTTTTAGATAATAAATTTCTAGAAATAATGGTCACAATCAGTGGTCACTATTTCTAGATAGTGATTAGTATTTCTAGAAATAGTGGTTACCCTTTCTAGATAGTGCTTGCTATTTGCTATTTCAAGAAATGGTGTCATTGTTTCTAAAAACAATCGTCACCATAAACAATGACACCATTTCTAGACAACAATGCTGGGTTTGAGGGGAGCCAATTGTCAGTCGCACAGGACCCCTAAAGGTAGACCTGGCATTCGTATTATTTTCGTGATATACCCGATATCTTAACAGGTCATGTCGTGTAACATTTATTAAAGTAAAAGGGTAATATAATCTGACCCAAAATCAATCCATTAATATTATTAGGTAATATGACTCGACCCGTTAAAGAAAATATATGTTAAATCAATAAATAATAAAAAATAAAAAACATAATTTGACCCCAAAAAATGAAAACATAATACTAAATTAATATGCATACCATACTGTCACATAAATATTACTTCAAAACATGAAGAAAAACGACGTTTGTCTCTCAAGTATTATATACTCCGAAATAAGAGTCTAATGAAAAAACATTAGTACATTACTACAAAATACCAAATATTCAAGGATATGCAAAACGAAGCAAGTTGTGCTTCAAGGTTAAGGAACCTTGCATGTTTATATATGTTTTCACATTTTTCAGACTTGCATGTTAATGATTATGAATTATATTTATTTTGGACTCCCTTAAAAATACCATTCATGAGGGTTTGTATGGTTTTAAAATTTTAAACGACGATGTACCCATAGTTAAAGCTAGAAGATGGGATCATGAGGGTTTGCATATTTTATCACATTTTTCGGACTTGTAAATTAATTATTATAAATTGTTTAATGTGTTTGGTATTTTTAGACTACTTGATTTTTTGTTTTTAATGTATTTTATAATTTTTTAATCTCAATCTTTGTCTATCATATACTATAAAAATAAATAAATAAGTAAAACTTAATTTTTTTAAATTTATATAGAATAGAATACAATAATACATATTTAATATACAATATATATACTATAACAATTGTATTTTATAGTAAGTTTTTTTAGTAGTTTAAAAAGTTAAAATCATCAAAATAATTTTTTTCTTAACATGTTGAAACGGGTTACCCATGTGTCACATTCGTGTAAATTTGTTAAAGACCCATTATTAAGGGGTTCTTATCTTGTGACCAATATCAATCCGATTAGTTATCATGTTGACCCGAAATTCGTTATTTTCGTGTCGTGTTAACAGATTGTGTAAAAAATTACCAAGTCTACTTAAAGGGGCCCCAAATTATATCTCTTGCATTGATCAATATGGTTACTATAAATAGTTATATCGATTACTATATTTGGTTTATATCATTTATGATTTTTTTTACCAATTTAATAACATTTTAGTCGCCCTTACAAGTTACAACCACAATTTAATTGATGATTTTGCCAAAAAAAAAAAATAAATACACGAAAAATAATCTTTAAGTGAAACTTCAATGTACTTTTTGTTTCATTTGATTTCTTAAGATTGAACTGATTGTTTATTTAGTGATGGTTATTTTTGTAGCTTTCTTTACTTATTATGTAATGATATTTGAAAACTGATAATTAGCATGAGTTTTGAAGTTTGTTTCACTTTTGTGAAAAAAAAATAATAAAAAAAAATTGGAGGAATATCTTGAGGACCCCTTTTATAAATTTTGCATAATGATTCCAAAATCTCGAAGACAACCCTGTTAGACAATGACACTATTTTTAGAAATCTTAAATTCTAAACCCTATATCCTAAATAGTGACACTATTTCTGAAACCGGTGTCTCTTGTTTTTTAGAACTAATGGTTATCGTTACTAGACAGTGGCACTATTTCTATATAAATAATTTACAATTTTTTTTTTTTCAAAAAAAAAAAAAAATTAACAAACAGAAGAAAGAAGCATTCCAGATTCTTAAATCTGAATTGGCTGTGGATCCTGAAAAGAATCCTCATTTTGATGTGGATGTGGGTATCAGTTAAAAAAGAAAAATTGAGACCGAAGCGAATGGGCTTCTCGTTATGAAAAGAAGGAAAATGGGCGAGGGATGCCGAGCTTATAAAATTAAATGGGGTCAACCCAATGTCCTAATCTCAATCTTTTTCATGTCTTTTAACTAATATAGAAATGCTAAGCAGATTCTCTCAAAAATATGATTTTTTATAAATCATTTGATACCTAATGTTTTTGGTGCAATGTTTTATAATGTTAGTATGAAAATTAATATTAAACTATGAGATAGATAACAGAGAGTCCATGAAAAGTTTCACTTTAAAAGAATCTCCTTAATATTTCTCTAACTAATATGCCTGAAGAATGCTTTGATTGGTTTATTTGTCTTTTAACTAATAACAACTTTTTTTTTAATATTATATTAAACTTTTGTCGTTTTCATTAAAGTTCAAGTCATTTTCATTGAACGAAGTTATAAGAAAGCTTTTGGTTAAATTCAAAATTTTGAAGCACTTAATAAAATGATAATTGAAGCGAAACTTACGTGACTGGCAAGAATGTAGAGAATAAAATTGTATAGACCTTTAACCCAAGTTCCAACAACCTTTCCAAGTTTCTTGGACGACTGGTGAACTCGATACATCCTTGGTAGATATTGACCAAAAATGAAGACATTCAGAAGCTTTCTATGTTCCATATATTCAGCGCCTCTCATATTGTAAAATGTAACTACTATTAGCAGCTTTAGAAAAGAAATAAAAAGGGGTTAGAAATCTACTAATTACAGCTAGCTGGTTAAGAATAGCTGCACACAAACAAAAAAAATTAAGAGTTTAATTTCTCTTACTTGTGGGATGGGAAGAAGAGCTAGAAAATCATTTATGAAGGAGGAATATAACCATGACATCTTCCGAGCTATTTTCTTGCCAACTTTAGTCAACGCTCTTCCTTTTCTCGTGGTATTTGCAGCCACATTAACCCCCAACTTTTTGTGCATTTGAAATTTAACGCTTTTGTGAACTTTATATATAAAAGGCATAGCGAAAATGATATCCGTGAGTGAGCGCAACACAAGAACAGTAGTGCTCAGCTTTTTGTCCATCTGAAGACACTTGTTATCTTGATCAATGATTAAAATGTACAAAAACAGAGGATCTAGTGAGACGGCTAACACACAGGACATAACAATTATGTTACTCCATATGTGAAGGAATTTCCTCTGTTCAAGTTTTCGCTTTCTTAGGGCATAAAATGCCTGTTTAATCAATACATTCCAACGTCCTGCAACAGGTCTTAAAACGACACAAAAAGAACAAATTGCACCCATCAGAATCATGAAAAAACATAAAAGGATAGGCATATGAGAGTTCACGAGCATTCTTTAGTGTGAAGCACATATAAGGGCTGTGTGACGATGCAGAAGGATGTGCATATGAGAGTTCATGAGTAAAAATAGGCAGACAGATGAAATGCAGAAAGCTAAATGAAGGCGTAAGGTGATATTGAATAAGTGAAGGTTGCGCATGGATCATAATCACAAGTTACAGCCTTATGATCGATGAAGTATTTTGGCCAGCCAAAAGCAGTAAGGATATGAGTCCCAGTGTTTGATACAAAAATATATTTGAAAAAATTACAGACAAAAAATTACAGTCCTAATGTAAAGAAGTACTAACCCCTCTGCTGGGCTCTCCACATCTGAAGCTTCTCTTCTGTAATCCATAACCACTCAATCGAGTTTATGACACTCCGTGATGATCAGTAATTCAGTATTCCCTGCTAGCCTGACAGTAAAAAGAAATTGTGTGTGTGTGTGTGTGTGAGAGAGAGAGAAAGAGAGAGAGAGAGTTTAGCTACATGGAAGCTTACAGCGATGATACCTGAATGGCTAAGTTTAGTAGGCTAGTAGCATTCTCTGCAGCAACAGCAAGTGGCAGAAACCGAAGTTTGGTAGCGTTCTCTGCAGCAAATAACTAGTTGTTTCATGCAGATGATGATGTTATCGATGTAGAAAATCCCTTTTCGAAAACAAATCAAAGTTCTACTGATTAGCTAGTTGTGCCAAATGGATTACAAGTATTGTATATAAGTGTTAAAAATAAGGGACTAAATGTGTTGCAAGCATTGTGTGTAGATTTCCAATGGATTACAAATATTGTATCCAATTTCAATTTTGAACATAATGGATAATTTACACAATATTCTTTCAGTGTACTCAAATGTGCAAAAAATAAATATATCGGATCATCTAAGACATGATTAAAAAAGAGAAGATTACATATGCAAAGAAGTGAAAACACCACAGTAGTTTTTCAAACATTCACATTTAAATAGACCAATTCAAATTATCCTCAATTCGAAGCCTAGACAAAATTCAACTGAAACGATGTCATATTGTTGGTCATACGTCTTATTTGGTTGTCAATGTGTTGTGACAGTAACACCGAATCAAAAGAGCAAACTAAGTAATTAAGTAGTTGTTCAAGTGAATCATAAGTGCACAAAATTAGAAGTTAAACTTTCCCAACGGTGGCATACCTCTATATGAATTTGGATTACACAATATCCAATTGTCGAATCCCCTTTTGTATACAAACCAACAACAGTATTGATATTATTGTTTTCCTGGCAGCAGAAACAAAGAGAAGCTTTAAAACATGTGTTGAATTAGAACTAGGCATTATAGTCAAAACGGTTCTTGAGATTGACATAACTCCTCACTTTGATTCCTGAGATTTGAAATCGATAGAAGTGGTCCCTGAGTTTGCCCACCGTCAATCATTTTGTCCATCCGTAAAAAATCTCTCTTAAATAGGAACCAAAATGACAAAAATATCCTCAACTTAATAAACAATGGGTCAAAATTAATAAACAACAAGTAAGGGTATTTTTGTCATTTTATCCTTATTGAGAAGAGATTGTTCACGGAATGATCAAAATGGTTTATGGTGGAAGGGACCAGTTCTATCGATTTTCAATCTCAATGACCAAGGTGAGGAGTTATGTCAATCCCAAAAACTATTTTGGCTCAAAAGCTTTAGAATTACTACAAATATATTTAAAATTGCATTAGCAGTGAAACTAGAACATCATAAATATTAGATTATAGTAGACCAATGTGACAACAAAGTTTTTTTAAATGCCTCGCACTGGCATTGAGACTCAACTTCAATACTTGAAACTTCATTTAAACTTGTAAAGACAAAAACTTAATCAATTAAATACAAATATTGAAACATTGACAAATAAAACACATTGAGAGGAATTCACCTCAACAATATCTCAAATCAATGATGGGTTATGGCACCTAAATGAGCAACCGAATCGGACCAAACCCTTTGCATGTCATTAAAAATTTGAATTTAGAAGATCAAATAACAAATTGCAGAGAGTACTCCGATGATTAAAAATGGCATGCATGAAGGATACCTCAAATTGAGAAGCTCAAATTTGATATCTCGAAGAATGGAAATGCAGCTAGATAAAAGTATATATACAAAGTATATATACTGCATGAACCAACCATATTCCAATTCTAACTCCTCAAGTTTTCTAATAAAGTGAAATTTTTTATACCTTGCTGTCCAAAGAAATTTTTGGCTGTCAATGTGTTGTGATAATAACACATTAATTAAAAGAGTATCTGTTCACGTGAATCATATGTGCACAAAATTAGAAGTTGAACTTTTCCAACAGTAGCATACCTGTATACGAATTTGGATTACGCAAAAACCAGCAGTCGAATCCCCTTTTGTATACAAGCCAACAACAATATTGATATTATTTTTTTCCTGGCAGCAGAAACAAAGAGAAGCTTTAAAACATGTTTTCCTGCATGCATCAAGTTTTTTTATCTACTTTGTCCATTCAAATTCAATTGGGTAAACATATCTTAATTTTGAGAATATTTAATAAATATGTCACAATACCAAATAAACAGATAACACAATATCGACCTTAGGACTACTTTGGGGAGTTAATCAAATTTAAACAACATTTAGCGACACGTAACACTCCATATTATGTTTGAATAACCTTATTTTAACATGGTAGTTTAATTCAATTAACCAATAATTAAAGTTAAAGAATAAACTTAAAAATAATAAATTATTGAGGGGGCTACATTTAGCTTATTCGGTTAGAGATAATATATGAATATGACCTGATATTGTTCATTTAAAAATAATTTCTTGCATAGCTATAATTCTGGACGACACTATATTTAACCCCTTCGGTTAGAGGTGGCCTAAACCAACCAAATTCCAATTTCAACTCCTCAAGTTTTCTAACAAAGTAAAGCTCAAGATACCAAAACTTTCTTTAAGGTATCAAAAGCTTCTATTCTTCACTCATAAAAGCCTTCAAATTCTCCACCAAAAAAAGGCTCAAACTTCCTTCGATTGATGTCATAATTTTAGTCTCAAGCTTCTTTTTGTTTTATAATTTTTACCCAACATTTAGTTTTTAAAGTGCATTTCCTGTAATTGAAGTCCTCACTTACTTTCACAATAATGATAGTAAATTGAAATCCCTCTATGGTCAGGAGAGACTGAAATGCTTTTGTAAGTCTTTTCAGCCTCCAAAAGGAATGAATAGCAGTGACTTGCCACTAATAGTTCCTATTTTCTAAAAAAAGTAAAAAATAAAATATAAAAAATTGAAATCCTCTATGACAAAGTTTTATTTCAAGTTAAGCCAAAAACCAAAAACAAAAGCATTTAAAATGAATAAAAAATTAAACAAAAATGGAGTTGCTGGAGGATTCAACATGGTTGTTTCTCTAAAGAAAAGAAAAAACTCCTTATTGGGAATAGAGTAATGCTAGGTAGATTAAATTTATAAACTAAATAATGTATCACCAATAAAAAAAATAAGGTAATGCTATGGAGATCAAATTTTTAAGGGTAATGCTAGAGAAACTAAATTTGTAGATTAAATTTTGTAACTAAATGACATAAAAGTTGATAATTGAATTATTACTTAAACATTGATTAATATGCTCATTTCGCATTAATGACACTTCATTTAGTTTGCAAATTTAGTCTTCCTAGCATTGCCCAAATTTTAAACCAAATTTGCAGACTAAATGGTGTGTCACTAATAGGAAATAAACACGTTAATTAACACTAAGTAATAATTCAATCATCAACAATCATGTCATATATCCTAAAAAATAAACACGTTGGTCAACACTTAAGTAATAATTCAATCGTCAATTTCATGTCACATGGTTTACAAAATTTAGTTTTCCTAACATTATTTGGTATTGTAGAATATATCAAACAAACAAAAGTAAACACCTCATATATGGAGGCAAATGAAAATGGAGTTCACCTTCAATCCGAACCTCCCAAGTAACTCTCGAAACACCAAGAATCCCCCTGACAGAAGCGATAGACATATTTGGCACGCGTGACATATAGAAAGAAACAGGTTTTTGAATCAACCTCTACAATGTGACTCTCGCAAATTTGTCAGTTCTTGTTATGTCCTTTCTAAACTTTGCATCCACTATGCAGACCACTATACATCCAGCAAGAACATACAGGATCATCGATATACATGTGTGTGGATTTAGCTCGTGTTTGCTTACTATAATTCAAGTCGTGAACATATGATAATTAATCACTAATCAAAACACAAAAAACAACTAATTTATTGTTATTGTGAGAAGATGCAAGTTGCAGGAATGATTAGTTTAATTACGATTTCCGCTGAATAAAAATTAAAAGTCAAAACTTATGTCCGTGTCGAGATTTTCAATTTTGCCGTTGGTTTGTTGGATCTTTCAATGAGCGGCATGATCGAACGAGATCAAGTACGTTCAAAAATGGGCCTAAATATTCAAAAGCCTAAACCCAAACAGTTCAAAAATGACCCCATTTTTTAAACGATCCACAATGACTTAATGGCCCAAGCCTTGCTAGGTGACTAGATTTCCACACACTAAAAGATAGAAGAATTGAAGAAGAGATAACGGACAAGATTTTTGAGTTAGCGTTTGGGATTTAAGTTATTTTGAGTTAACGAACAAGATTATTGAGCTGAATGATAAACACACACATTTTTGAAAATTTTCGCACTTTTATTAACCTTGGGTGGTGTTTTTTTTTCTTTAAATTTAACGGTTAGAAATAAAGAGATGAGTGTGAAAGATTAACAATCGGATGTGAAAAATCCTATCCCAAAACCAAATCATGTTATGTACTTATGTTGCTTATTTATTAATCTTTTGATTTTGCACGACCCCCCACAACTCAATTACCACCAATCACGCGATCAGATTATAATTATTCCGAAAAACAAAAGAAAATGGCTGAAACTTACAAGTCCACAACTCCAAAAGCCCCGGAAGGTTTATGGGTTGTAAAAGAAAAGAAAAAAAAGTAGCAAACGAGGTATTCTGTAGGATCCACATTAGCTATGTACTCCAAATCAATCAATACCTTTGATTTTATTTTCAACGGTGGTGGGTCACCTTGAACCTTAAGCAACGAATAAACCTGCATGCTTTGTAGGGTGAGAATTTGAACCTATAAAAGATACGAGAAAAGACACTTATGCGCTTTGATTAACTAACCTAACTTACATATGTATAGAGTCAGAAGTTGAAAATGATGTTATGTTGGAGTCTCCTCTTCTTCTTCTACTTGTCCTCGGTGACCTTGTTTAATGAGGCATGATAAGTGCCGCCAAGTCACGTACTTGGGCTTTTACCAACAGCATGCGTGCGTGGTCATTGACATGTGCTTTTCAACACCCGCATTTTGCCTCATCCAATCCAATGTGTGTTAAGAAATGATAAAATGACTCTTTCGAAAGTGAAAATCTCATGGACTTTCTGTTGTCTTATATTTTTGGCATAATATTTTATAATGTTAGTACGAAAATTGACATTAAATTATGAGATGACAAATGATCTATGGAGAGTCCGACTATCAAAATAGTCTTCTTGGCATTTCTCATGTGTGTTATATTATATGTGTAGTAGTATAGGCACTACTAGTGTAACTCGGGAGAACTTATGACCGTATAACAGCAACTTTCCTTGCCTTACAAAATCAATTACAAGGCCTTCGGCGGGCCTAGCACCGTACCATTTCCCTTCCAATCGAGAAACTTCCCTAAAATTGAATTTTACTGGAGCATCTTTTTAAGTTAATTACGCATGTCTACTAATTGAGGAACTTTCTTAAAATCGGATTTTCTTGGAACAGTATTTTAAGTTAATTATGTTTGCCATGCAAGAAAAATAAAATTATGCCACAATTTGTTTAAGATATTGTTACAGTGAAGTTTCCATAATGTCGACAAAAAAAATTAAACCTATCAAACTTGTCTAGAAAAAAGTTAGGGTTTTTTATGGAGAAATTTCCACATAGTCCAAAATATTCAAAGACTCAAAATTTCAAATCATTTTATGAGAAAAGATGGAACCCATGAACCTCTTTCCCTCCACCACCACCACCACAAGTGGAAGTGGGAAACCCAACAAAATAGGCTCATCTCCTCCATCTCAAGAACAAGAAGTGGAAGAAAAAACATCGCAATTTCCAATTTTTGGATGTGGTCCACCGTTTGTGTTATACAAAGTGGGCCCCTAACTTATCGATAAAATGATAAGGATGCAGTTTTGCTCATCACGATAAATTATCGTTTATGCTCATCATACACCTTGTCATTCAATATGTGTCCCTTCAACTAACTATGATTAATTTTTTTCAAAATTAGAAAAGGACATTTATTATTAAAGTTAACCATAGTTAGTTAAAAAGACACATATCGGATGCTAAGGTGTATGATGAGCATACACCATAATTAAAGTGGTGAGCAAAAATACTCCGAAAAGATAAACGAAAATAAAGCACTAACAAGAAGGTAGGACCCACAAAGTCGCTAATGAGTAAAGATAAATAAACTTTTCAATGTATCAGAAACACAACCTATTACACCAAACGTTATAATATAAGTAATTGAATTATTTTTTAAAGTTTACGATCACTACCCACAAAGTCGCTAATGAGTAAAGATAAATAAACTTTTTAGTGTATCAGAAACATAATTTATTGCAGCAAACGTTATAATATAAGTAATTGAATTATTTTTTAAAGTTTACAATCACTTAGTTAAATCAGTCCAACAGCGTTCTTGCCACCAAAAGGTAAGACTTCTGCTCATAAAAAATAAAAACTGCCTCAGAATCGCTGCCTACACAGACATGCTAGTCTTGATGGATGTCCCTCCACGCTCTCCCTCCTCTTCCCCGCTCTCTCTCTGCTTTTTTTTTTTTTAGTCCTCAAGTAGAATCTCCAAAACTATAGAGAAGAGCTGTCGTTTTCTTTTGGATTAGTCAAATCTTGTACCAAACCAAAACGGTCCACTTTCAAACGAGCCCCCTATTTATGTCCTTCTTCTTCCTCGCCATTTAGGTTTCATACACTCCACAAGTTTCAAACTTTGAATTCGAATCAGTCGGCTTCTGAATTTTTGCCTTCTGGGTAGTTCTACTTTCAGCTCCAGAAGAACTTGCACTGGAAAAAGTTACCAGGTTAGATATTGCTTTCAAAAACTTACCCAATTGAAATTTTTGTTACTGTGTTCAAGAGACAGAAGAAAGGTAAGAACTTTCAGCTGAGATAATGCCCAACTGCTCAAGTGTACTGTAATTTTTTATCATTTGCAAAATTACCTTCTGTAACAGAGAAAAGGGTGATGAATTTGACAAAGTTTGATGCTTTTTAGGATCGGTAGGCCACTATTTCTATCTTATTTTCATATTCTTTTGTGCTCCAGATTACCCATTTGAATTTTGAAAAAAAATAGCCTAAAAACCCAGAATTATCTCAGCAATCAAAGAGAGGGAGCTGAAATTTGACATCTAAATGAGCTTTAAAGTGTTGTGAAATGTTTAGTATATTGTTGTGATTTTCTTGTCTGAAATGGTTGATGAGATGAGGCAAAGCACTAAGCTTTTATGTTGTTGAATTTCTTATTCCCATTATACTTTTTATCTCTGGTAGGACTATTCTCTAATTAAAATAGTTCATTGGGGTATTTTATTAATTAATTGTTTAAGGAGAGGCTCCTCTCTTTCTTGCAAAGACACAAACCAGGTGATTTTATTTGAGTCTAAAATTTTTAAAGTTGGAATGGAGTTTTCATTGGTGCATAACCTAACTCTTCCTCCCTCCCTCCTTCCCTCTCTCTCTCTCTCAGAGTTTCTTTCTCTTTGGAAGGATTTGGTTTACTTAATTTTCGATATTTGGTGGGTTTCGGGGGCTGAGTTGTGCATTTACCACACTGTAACTTCAAATGTTCTTATCTTGATTGTTTGCAGCATAAGGATATCTTGGATCGCTTTCGAAGTTTATGCTCGTGGGAACGATGCCTACCTCTACAATGCCCATCCCACGGGTAGCATCTAATTTTGATGAGGTTTCTATGCATCAGAGCTTGCTCTTCTCTGATAGTCTCAAGGTACTCCTCTTTTGCTTAAGTATTACTGTTTTAGTTGGTTCTTAGTTTTGCAAGTTGAGTGAAATGAAATTGTATGGGCTTTTATTATCTTCCCGAAATACTTTTTGGTTTTCCGTATACCTCAATTATAAATATCAGAATTCGGGAGATGTTAGCCTGTTATAGTGCAAAAATCCCTTGCAACTGAAGTTGTGTGATTTTCTTTGTGCATTGCATTATTTTTTCAGGATTTGAAGAATTTGAGAAGACAATTGTACTCAGCAGCAGAGTACTTTGAACTGTCATACACAAATGATGACCAGAAACAAATGTGAGTTGTTCGGGTTCCTTGCAGTCAGGGTTTTGTAATGCTAATTCTTTCCATCCTTAATATTTTTTTTTTTAAATTAAACAAAATTCCTCTTGTTGTGCAGAGTGGTAGAAACATTGAAAGATTATGCCATTAAGGCTCTCGTGAATACAGTGGATCATTTGGGTTCTGTTACATATAAGGTTAACGATCTCTTTGATGAAAAGGTGGATGAAGTTTCTGGCACAGAATTTCGGGTATCTTGCATTGAACAGGTAAGGCAACGGTTGAAATAATGAATTTGTCAACATCTGGTAGACATTTATGATTCAGGTCTAATTTTAGAAAGAAATCTTGAACAAGCTTGTCTGATATGTGTTTCTGTTTGAAATGATCAGTGGAAAATGCCTTTTGGGTTCTGTGGTATAAGATAATGAGTCTACTACGTAGGTTCGTAGCTCAGTTTTCAAAAGTTTTACATGATAATCGTCTGTCAGGAAAACAATTTTTTCGCATCACCTTTTTAAACCATTGTTCCGTAGGTTGATTTGAAGGAATTCTGGTGCTACAGAAAGAGGAGTCATTCCTTTCAATTCAATCCGTTAATTTCTAGCTATATTTTTCAATTCAATACTCTTTTATGTTTCTTTTAGAGGATAAGGACATGTCAAGAATACATCGATCATGAGGGTCTTTCTCAACAGTCGTCGATTATAGATACTCCTAAATACCACAAGCGGTACATCTTTCCAGGCAAGTACACACCCATCCTCTCAATTTACTTTTGCAAACTATACAACACATTTTATATGACTAATCTTTTTTTTTTTTGGAAATACGGAGATATAAATGAACGAAAATTCTCACAACTCAAAATCACTTTCAGTTAGTGAGACCATGCACGGAGGCAGCAGAACTAAATCCAAATACCAAGGATGCAACCTAGATGATGAAGACGAATGGCATCAATTTCGGAATGGTAGGATGCTCTATCTCCCAATCTCCCATCTTGTTTCAGTGTGTGTGACTAAGCATGAGTTTAACATATTCTGGTTCTTGTTATAATCTGATTCAATTCCTAAAGCTGTTCACGCTACAATTAGAGAAACCCGACCATGTACAGTCAGGTAAATATTACTGCCGTATCTTTGCTTGAACCAAGTTGGTGAGCCAATTTCCTTTCTCATTAACGATAGTCATGTTTTATGCAGCAAAGGGCGTTCTCCGTCTCCTTCTCCACAACCTCCCCAGCGACGTGGAGTTTTTTCTTTTACCTCTACCATGCCCAAAAAAGAATTAGGTGAGTATGAATTTTGGAAATTGCGATATTGACACCGTTGTAGTGAATTGGATATTAGTAATCTGGTGATGTTCACTATCAAATCAGACAAGCGAACAGTTTCACCTCATCGATTTCCACTTTTACGGTCTGGATCTCTTGCAAGTAGGCCAACGACCCCAAACAAAAGTCGGTCAACTACCCCGAACTCAAGTAGGCCGACAACTCCAAATCCTGCTAATGCCAGACGACGGGTGAGTCTAAGACTAGGACTACTTTTACAATGTTTACCGAGTGTCAGTTCTTCTGAAATTACGGTTCCCTTTGTTGTGATAATCGTAAAGTGAGATGTTTATGTATATACAGCACCCTTCGGAGCCTCGGAAGTCAGCTTCAATGCGATTGCCTGCTGAAAGAGATAATGGCAGGGAGGTTGAACAATACACCAGCAAAAGTAAACGGCTACTCAAGGCCTTGCTTAGCCGGCGAAAGTCGAATAAAGATGACATGTTATACACGTACTTGGATGAATACTAGATATTGAGAATGGACATTGGAAGCAGAAAATTGCCGCTTCCAGCTTTCGCATTCGTTTGATTACCTTGTCCTTTCTATAGAGCAATGTACGTTTTCAAATTTATAAACAGTACGGTGTATATATCAATATTACTTCCCATTTCAGAAGTTTGCTTGGCAAGAGACTTCTCAAAGCTATTATGTCGAGAGGAAATACATTGTCGTTCGATTGCGCCTTCGAAAATCGCCAAATCTGTCCGAAACTTCATAATCAATCATAAATTATGGGGTTCAGTAGCATAATGCATTCAATCGAGGGATTGTACATCCAACGACACATAAATCGCGTTTAAATGCTTTGTACAGCATATTGCTGAATGCTATAGGTCGTATGCCAAGCAATCAAACTACAATTCATGCTTTGAATAATTGTGTTACAAACCCTTTCATTGAAAAACTAGCAAAGCTAACTGCTCACAGTTCCAATCCATTTCCAAATTCTTCAATTGTTTTCGTGGCGAGTGTCAACGCATCTAACAAAGCACTGTATGATGCTCGAAGAAATCTCGCCTCAACAGCCTCGAAGTGCCTGTACATAAGAATAAAAACCACCACGGGTTCAGCAGATTTTTCTTGTAGCAGATTTACTGAGTATAATAAAAGTTCAGAAAATTAATTTTATCGAACGGAAATGCTTACACGGAAAGCTTGCAGTTGGAAACTGACATCTGCCGTTTCACCTTGTCTGGTTGCAACTGCAGTAACATATGGAATCAGATACGAAAACAATCAAACCGATATGAAGTTATGAACTGAGCAAAACATAGTTTTAACATATGAAGCATCACCTCCTTATCAACAGCTAATGTTGCATAGACAATGGAAGCACTTTCCTCGGACTCAAAATCTACCTCCAAGTCACTGCACACAGAATTTCAATTTCTTAATAACAACATTCCTACTATGCGGGTTAAAGAATTTGCCGAGGCAGATAGATTATAAATGATGAAAATTGAATCCATGGTCTCTGCTTCCCAGAGAAACAACCCTCGTAAAACTTTTACCAGGCCATCCAACCGTACATACTCCCGTAGTCCTTGATGCATAGTTTTCCCCTTGCAGTTTTTCAATTCAAGTTGTTCCAAAAAAATATCTAGAGTAATCTCAAAATCCATGCACAACGTTTTTAAACAAGGTTCGCCTCAGCATATTTGGATCTAGCTACCTCACCAACAGCTCTAGAACTACTCCCTAACATAGCTTAAAACCTCATCAGCTCCTATGAATAGCTCCAACCAAAATTGGAAAAACTAACACTGAAGCGAAATATCGAAATATAGCAGCAATTCAACTTTTACAAAAAAATTTGAGATGTATTTCACACTCTGAATGATGAACATCGGTTATTGCACGTATTGTATATTGCAACGAACAAGATGAGTTCGGTTTTAACACGAAAGAGTAAGCTACAGCACATACACACAAGATTAAGACAACAACAATGGGGAGCACACAGTAGAGAAATCCAATGGAGTGGAAATACCATAAAACCAACCATATAAGCTACACAAACATTAACCAAGAAGCAAAATTATCGAAAAGAAACTAGGAACTCAAAAATCAGAGACTATAAACTGCAATTGGATCAAACAGATTCTCAAGAAAGCAAATTCATGAGGAATATACATAGAGATAAGAGCTTTTTACAAATCGAAACAAACCCATATCAAAAAATCAACTGAAGATCTTTACTTTTCGGTTCCTGAGGGGTTGAAAGAGGAAATTAATCAAACCCAGAAAAAATCCAGGTGAAACTGTTGACTTTAATTACAAAAGTAAAGAGATTTCAACGGAAAAACATGGAGAGAAAAATAGATATTGGTATATAAGAGAGGAAGGAGAGAGAGAGAGAGACCAGCTAAACTCCCACTGGGTTTGGGCATCTGCCATTGTCGTGCCAGAAGCTGCTGCAGCCATGGTTCTGTGGAGCTGAGAAGTTGGAGACGATGAGCACGGCGTCTCACTGGGGTTTACTGGGTTCTAGTCTTCTAGACCAACTAAACGCTGCGTTTCCGGAAAAACAAAACGAAACGACGTAGAAGGGGAGGGTTTCGTTATTAGTTTTAAACTGACGGAAGTACCCCTAGTTCTAGCGGTGGGAGAAGGGTACAGAAACTGGGTTTTTGGGGTTTTAGGCGCGAAAGGCATATATTGCGTATATTCCAGCGGTATATCAGCCATGCTACCATCCAATAAACTCTCGTTTCTTGAGAGATGGCATCTTATTCAGCACAACAATGGCATCTCTCTCTCTCTCTCTCTCTCTCTCTCTCTCTCTCTCTCCCCTGAAACCTACCTTCCATTCACTCATTTTTTGACACCTTCTTCTCATCCAAGCAAACAACAAAATTTTCTCAGATGAATGCAAGGGCCAGGTACTTTATATCTTTCTCATATATAACATCATCATTTGGTTTAACGACATTCAGTATTCAACTTGTAAGAGGTCTTAAATTCAAATTTATGAACGACGGTTATCGATTCTAAAGACATATGTATCTGGGGTAAGATGATATGTTTGTTTGAGGTAAATTAACCAGCATTTGATGCTGCTGCATGTATATCCTATGAATATTTTTGCTGTTATACGTATACAATGTAAGATTTTGATAAAACATAACTATTATTTCAATAGTGACTGTATGAGTTAAGTTGATAGAGTTTTGTAACGATAGGTTATATGAAACATTCAAAATAATAATTTGGAGGATTTATTGTGGATAATTATGAGTCATTTAGAGATCTATTGTATTCCTAAGAGGTGGATATGAAGAGGCCGCAATCGGAGCGAACCACTTCAGGGACAGGAGAGGTATCCGGAGCAACCGGGCGACGAGGATCACAACTGCAGATGGCCCTGCTTTGTGCTAAATCCCATTGAAAGCATAAGCATACAGTTTTGTGAGAGTAGAAGACTATCTTTATTTCTGGTCATCATGTCTTCTTCGTTCTCAGGTACGTGTCTATTATTATTGTGTTAGTATTGGCTCTAGTTAATTGTGATTCTATATGTTAGTTGATAATTCAATTTCCCAAATTACCCTTTTCGTGAGTATAACTTGTGTGAAACAAATTCATCGTCACGCACTATTCTAGTTTGAAAATAAATGTCATACATGTAAGCTTTTCTTACATACAATGATACAAAGGTTTTGAGTTAAAACTATAATTGCTTGTTAAAACTCCTTTACATTCATTCAGTTTTGAAGTCCTAAGGTATTTTCATCTCTTAATTTTCTTTTGATTTATTCAATCCTAAAGTCGTAAGACTAGAAAAAGAAGCAGGAGTGCAAAGATAAATGAAGGGGAGTGCGAAGATCTCTTCCCTTTTATTTTCTTCAAATTACGAAAAAAAATTGAACAGTTGAAATTATATAGTAACAGTCGAAACAATCTGTAAAGACCAGTTTGTCTCCGGTATAAATGGATAAAATTATTATCTTCATATGTTGCAAGTGAATTGAGGATTGAGATCTGCCTAAATATTGGCCCTTGTGATCTCTCTCCGTTCCTGCCTCCGATTGCAACATGTCTGTATAAAATGCCTCATTTCTTGTTAATAAAACCCGGTTTCCGGGAAGAACACATCACACAGCATTCACCGACGCCGATCTAATGAAAAATCAATGAACCCCGGTTGAACAAAACGTGGGGGGTTCTTCACGATCAGCAGCAGCTTATGTGATGGCATGTCCAACTCTTGCTGGTTTTATAGTTCTGAAGGCTCTCCTTGCATTCTCAAATGCCAATGTAAAGAGGCCAAAGAGGTATAAGAGGAAAAGATGTAGCTTTTCGAATACACTGCACATGAACGATACACTTCTCCCTTCTCCGGTACTAGTTCTGATGAGCGAAATTCTTGTAACTATCCACCCTGCAAAAGACACTATATATTAGCACATAATCACGGATGATATTGACATCTATACAGCAGGCATGCTGCCATTTGGTCCATGGTCTTATACACAATAGAGAAGGAACATTTCGTTTAGGTTAAATTTGCTAACCTGAACTTTTTTCGGGCAAATTTGTCCAATCGTGTGGCTCAGTCTTTGCTTCCGTTGCCTTGATCAGCTCCATAAGAGCTTTGTTTACCTGATATATAGTACAAATTAACATAAGATTTCCTTTCCACCGCCAAGCATCATTGAATCTTATAACGGATGTTTCCATAAAATCTCATAACTAACGACAAGCAAAATATACCTCTTCAGTCCTCTCGTGACTCACTAGATGCCCTCCGGGAAGATCTACCATTCTAGCAACAGGATGCAGCTTCTCTGCCAGTCTCCTTGCGTAATATATTTGAGCAATGACATCATGCCTGTCAATTTAATGAATGTCAAGATGGTTCTTTGAAGAAATGTGATGTAATGAGATGGAAAATCAAAACTGACAAATTTCACACAGAAACTTGATTTTCGGAGATGATTTGTTTGAGAGACGGAAATGTACACATGAACCGGTGCCCTTCTGTAGGCACACAAATTCCATTCCTACTATATACAACAAGGAAAAAATAGGACATCTGAGATGCACTGCATGGTATGTTGACTGCACCTGCCATGGATGACTGAAACGAGAAATCCTGCTGAGCGGATCAATTCAATCTCCATTCGCGTCATTTTATGCGTCCAGCATGCATTTATTTGGCCCTCAAAACCATGGTTAGACTGCATCCCGGTTGCTGATATACCCTTTACGTATTCCTGGAGATAGGTTCCAGATCAGAGCATGGATGTTGTACTACAAATTGTATCAAAGCTCAACCATTGCTGGCAATAATGAAACGAAAATCAAAGTAATTCAATAAGTAGTTCCTTTCGGATTTCTTACTTGATATAAAATTTCCCTTCTCGTTTTGGATCCAACATGTTCCTCAAGATATCCCTGCACATTAACACAGTGAAAGTGTGAGAGAGTTGTTCTTCTTTACACCATTCCTAACTGGTTTTTCTTTCACTGATTGTTGATGTTGAGTTAAGAGAAAGCAAAACGACAGATCGAGAGCACTGATAACCTTCGAGTAGTGAGTGTCCAAGTCTACAGCCGCCCTTTGCTCAGGAGTCTTTGCCCTTAAAAAACGGACAGCAATGGATATTGTTTGTCGGTCAAGCTGAAAAATATTGAACATATCGGTGACAACCAACTTCAACTGTAAACTGAAGTACAGTTTCTAGTTCATGGGGAGTGAGAACAACGTTAAAGGTAAATTTGATACAACGGTGACAAGTTATGTACAAAGCTACAAACCCTTGGTAAACATTCGAAACCTCCTCCAGTCACATTAAGCAAAGCCAACGACAGAATTCTACTGGGCACCATTGCTGCTAATTTGCAAGCTATCATAGCTCCTGTCGTGGTAGTAAAATTCAAGTAAGAGTCTAACACTAAAGAATTCGAATTTAAATCCAAATAAACTTAACAAAACATTTGTAATTCAGTCAGTGCCAAAAGCATAGTATTAACTTAAACTACTGAATTTCAACGAGCCTCGGTGAAAAGAAAGTACTAACTCACCCATCGAATGCCCGAAGACATGGCATTCTCTCCAGCCCAAGTGATCCATCAATGCAATTGCATCCTTTGCCATTGTTCTTGTTCTGCAACAAAAAGAAAAATAGACATCATCAGCTCAGCTCTCGATTCCCATATTTTCGGGAAATACACGTAAGTAAGACGTTTTGCAAATCTTCAATAAAAATCGAACTTTTGCAGACGTGGGCTAGAGCAGTGTGCTCCATCCTCGGCGTCCTAATTTGAATCTCCCCTTCGTAGTTTACATAAATTTGATGTACTTATCCTATCGTTTGTCCAAAAAAAAAAAAAAAAAGCAAACTTTTTCACTAAATTGAGCTTAACAAACACCAAATGAGCAGTAAGAGCATCTCCGATGGAGAGATGAAAAAAATCATGTTTAGATCCCAATTTACACTTCCGGAAGATGTAAATGGGTGTTCTACTCCAATAAAACTGATGTAAATTTGAGATTCCAATTAACTTTCTCTTTTTGATTGGCGGGATCCACCACCAAAGATGTAAAAGAATATATATTTTTATTTTTATTTACATTTTTTGGCCAAAATTTATATTTCATCTTTCAATTGAAGAATTTTCCGGCCAACAAAAAGTGCAAAATACACATTTGAAAACATTTTTCTGCTAAAAGTTGGCATCGGACGATGCAAAATGCTTTGAAATTAGCTGGAGCTGAAAAAAATTTGACTTTTTCAATGAGTGATGAAAACTCACGTATATTCTGATTTTTTGGTGGGGATGGAGCTCCGACCCATGCCCCGGTTATCGAAGGCGCACACCTCGATGCCACCGCCGCTAAAACCAGCCTCATTGTCGGAGCAATCGGCGGCTGCCGCCCTCTGGTCATCATTGGGGATAACGGACCCCGTCAGGCCCTGTATCTGTGGGCCCCACGAGTCGTGCGTCCCCGCCAATCCTGTCCATCCATTGCAAAATCCATCAACAACCCAGAAATTTCCGGCCAGAAACCAGTTCGTAAAAAATAAAAAAAAATTAAATCCGATCAGAAAAAGAAAGAGAAAAAAATTGAAAATCTTCGAGATGAGCGACCTATGATGAGGAGGACCTTGGTAGGTCCGCGGCCGTACGTTCTGTAGAAGATTTTGATTCCGGCGTTGAGCTTGGAGTCCGCCGCGGCATTCTGCGGCGACGCGACCTCGCAAAACGGCATCGTAATGGGGATGGAAGAGCAAGATAGAATTTGAGAGAGAGAGAGAGAGAGAGAGGAGCAGTCTGCGTTGTGTTCAGCTAGCTTGGTGGATGTGGCCGCGTCCTCATAGGATGTGGTTGGCGGGAACACGTGGCGGATAATCAGCGGTTGTTTCGGTGTGGGGGGGGAATACTTCGCTGTGCCGAATCGGGTCAAAATCAACAATCTCACCCAATAAGAAGAGAATAGGAAGCATCTAGCGTGTAATGTAATAGTTCATTTAATTTAAAAAATTTTAACCAAAAACTCCTGCTACTATTTATTTTAACAAAAAATCATATTTTTTTATACTAAAAAATCAATCATGGTACTATTTACTTTACCCTTTATTTTGTTATTTTCGTTAAAACTCAAAATTTTCAAATTATTTTCATTAATTTTTCCTTTAATTTATGCTTAATTACACATATGCCCCTAAAACTCAATTCGAGTCTCATTAAACTCTTTAAACTCGATCAATAAGGAGTGAAGTGAGAAGCAATTTGAGTTTATTAAGAAGTTAGGCGGCACATTTCGAGTTTTAAGAAATTTAACGAGACTTGAATTGAGTTTCAAAGACTTAAGTATAATTAATCTAATTAATTAATTGTTATATATTTTTTTTTTTTGGCACATGGGCATTGTTCACATTTTTTTGGTATAATGACAACGTTGGATTAGACAATTAATTGTTAGAAGAAAAATATTAGTGCGGTTCAAATTTGCAAAGTATAATTATCAGTAATGAGCTTAGGTCCAATTGTGACTTGAATTGACTTGTCAACGAATTGTATAATTAAATTATTACTTTTTTGGCCACGTATGATTAATTGTTACTGTAAAGAACAATTCGTGGGGTTCGTTGTCACTTTCTTTTGACAATTGTGTTCGTCTTTTTTATGGGATTGTTTAATCCCTCGATCGTGTAATTAAACCCTAAAAATAAAAAAGGTCAAGGATCAAAAGTAATTAGCCAAATTGTCAAACAAACATATTCTAGAAGTTTGACTCTCCTTGATTCAGGTATTAAATGTACGCTTTCGTGGAGGTAAATTTTGCTAATAATCTGGGCAGGTGGTGGCAGTCCGAAGAAGCGTCTGTGAGGATCTTTGCGCAAATGCTAGGCAACAGAAGCTTCGAACTAAGAAGAAAATATAATTTCAAACAAAAAGGAACACATGGAAGACAACATGACTCTGCTATTCTTGAACCTTGGTTTTAATGAAGAAGAAAAACTTTCTCTCCATTTTTCATGTGACTCCACATTTTTCTTGTTCTTTTTTTTAATTGTTGTCCAATCAAATTGTGTCACCTAACATTTTAATTAATAAAGGGATAATATATAACTCTTTTTTATACCGTATGTTTGACATCATTATTTCTTTCAAAATTCATTATAAATTCATAAGACATCTGAAAAATATTTCGTAAAGTATTACGAACGCATACACACTTAAAAATTTCATCTTATAACATCAAATTCACTAAAATACTAAAGCAAAAATTTGTATGTTATATGTTAAATAACCTAATTAAAATAATATACCCATATTATCAAATACAAGTATAATTTTTTTTTTTAAAATTTTTTAATAAGCACTTATTTATTTGATATATAATAAATTTCTTAAACCTGCTTAAGCTCCATCTAAGCGCAAATGGGAGGTTTCAGACCGCTGTCTGATTAGTGCCTAACATAGCTGGATTAGCACCATCTGATGTTAGAATACTAAATACGGCACTGTCGGTCTAGATCGAGCTCCTCTTCCGTGGAGCAAAGGAACAGTGTTTGGCTTGTCTGTTTGTTTTGAATGGGTGTCCTTTTTGGATAACAAGTGGTTGGATTGGATGGAAAATCATGGCAGGTTAAAAAGTAGTTGATTCAACGTTGGATAGTCGGTTTGAGCGTCGGATAGCGATAAGGTCGGCTGTCGTCCATCGTTCCTGTCCAAAAAAATAATATCCCACATTTATCATGTGGAAAGGAAGATTTGGTGGTTACTGGTTACGTGTGCGTATATTACATGCTTAAATTATGGATAATTAAATGTTATGTACAAAAAAAACATGTTCTTATACTTACAAACAGGACCTTGGATGTAAGGGAGAATGTTTTTATCAAACAATGAACTCAGCGACAAGTTCCTTATTGTATTTACAAGATTATCAAATCTAAAAACAAATTGAATCGTCCTTAAGACGTTTCGTACATGAGCCTCTTCAAACAAAACTTATTGACATCCAATAAAGGGAAACCATGGGCCATTTTCTTCTCCGATATGAGTTTTGCTCACGTCCCAAATGAATTCAAGGACGTATTCAAAAAAGAAATTTGATCATCAATAGGAATGGTTGACCCATATCAATTAATTTTTAGAATATATACTCATACAAATTACTATTTCTTTCTACCATACCATCTAATATTGTTATTGTAGTGTATAAAATTGTATTGTAATGCGGGTTAATTTAATATAGATTAATATAGATCAATCTACAATAGTATCATCATATTCTTTTTCTATACTTAATAGCATGGCGATACATTTATACGAAACTTGTACTCCGAGCACATGCAATGGAGACGGAGACAGTCAAGTGAAATCCAATCCGCGAAATAAGAGGTAAGCATATCACGAAGAGTAGTTTAAACGGTTGGAAACAATCACCCCATTGTCCATCCGAGGAGCAAACCCGCCCCGGCAAGACCCAATCCCACCGCGAATGCAACAACGCCCGTGTTAATTTCGGACCTTCGTCTGCTGCCCCGTTTTCCGGCGTTTGAGAGTGACACAAAGCTTCCAATAGCTCGGCTTTTGTTCGTTCGTCTTCTACATCATTTTGGGTTTCAACCTCATCCCTGCTGAAACAGATTACCAATTGAGATCACTGAATTTCCAAATGTTACTAAATGAGTGAAAAATATCAAGGCTCGTGGAGATAAATAAGGAAGGGAAGTGGTTTTTGCACTCCCCTTTTCTCTAGCCTTTAGATTGAATAAATCAAAGAATTGAGTAGCATAAACAAAGGGATGACAGCAGAAGGAGATAACGGGAGCATGAAAACCACCACCCAGACAGAAACATGGCATATTACTCTAATTATGGGGGAAACAGGCAGACATTTGTAATGAACCGATAATCCAGCATAATTTCCCTAAGTTAACACCTTCGTCCTTTTTCTTTCTATTCAAGTCTAGAGCTTCAGTTGATGAAATCTCCACACACACGGGTAAAATATGATAACATGGAGTGATCCTCTAAACATACAAAAACTTGAGAAGAATTGCCCTTTTTGTGTAAAAGGAAGCTAATAGACAATTTACACGTTGATCCTCGACCCGCATGAAACTTAGACATAAAGTTCTTTCGATGTTTTTGAAATTTATTTAATGCTGCATGAATACCAGATGATAGTGGCCAGCTGCCAAAATAACTATAAAGTAAAAGATACAAACCTTCTAGGACTGCCTGACTCATGTGTTGAGTAAGTTGAAGTAAAGCTCGCCCATGTATAAGTGTCCATATTGGAGAAACCCATTTCAGGCCCTTCCTACGTTGCTTAATCTGGGGCCGCGGGAGATCACAATTCTCGATATGTTCAAGTGACTTCTGAGCAACCAAGGAAGACAACTCACCTTGACCTGCAGAGCGCCACCAGGGTTCATTTTTCTCGGTTCCCACCCACTGGGATTCCAAACTGGAAGACATTTTCTTGGGTTCTTCAGAGCTCAAGCAGTTCGAAGAATCCAATTTCATGAGATGATCATCTGAGTACCGCCCGGGTCCTTTTTCTTAAGAACTTGTGGATCATTCCCAATTCCAGCCTTGAGCTCATGCATTCCCTTATTCCTGTCACTTCTTGTATGAGTGACAGAAACCTCGTGCGGCTGCTCCACAAAAGAATTGGCACTATTCTTTATATCATTTTGAGTACTCAAAACCCCGTTGCACTGATAATAGTCGCTTATAATGGGAGTTTTATGAACAAATCCGGAATTCAAAACTTCAAGTTCAGCCTCCAGAACTTTAGCTGTTCGTAAGTAAACTCCTCCTGAGGCCCACAGTTGGGTTCCAGGTTCAACCACCACTTGGTGTTGGGTGCTAGTTCAGGACTTGGGTTATAAGGCATGCAATCTGGTTTGATGTTCTCAGGTGCAATATCAGATTCTGCTTTTGAGGAAGATGACGACGGGTAGGAAGAAAATCTTGGAGCGCTCCTCGCATCTTCTTGGACAAAACAACAGTTTGCTCTACGCTGCCATGCAGTCTGTGCTCCTGCTGCTGCCATACCTTGTCTATCTGTAATCAATTTTACAACGAAAAAGTACGCTCAGTGAGGCATCTAATTTGAATGCGTAATTAGGAATTCGAAAGCTTTTAACTTGTCTAACGTAGAAAGGCAGGAACATATAAAGCAGAAACAAAGACGCAAATTCAGACGATCTTATGTAGAGGTGCAACAAAATTAGCACTACAACCTCATAGAGTCACGGAGGACACAAATGATTGATGCTTTCGACATAATTTCAAGACTCAAACTAGTAGTACAACTACAAGCAAAACCAAAACAAACATCAAGTCAATTATATTCAGTGTTTTTAACTTTTAACTGGAAATCTAAGCACTCGTGGTCGTGGGCATAGCAACATTGGCTAGAGCCTAGAGGCTGTGCACCTTAATTCGAGTCCCTCTACCGTAATTTAGATTAGTTTAAAGTAGAATATCGCTCCTAAAAATTAGGAATCTAAAATCAAACCAGATTATATAATTGAATACTCTACGATAATTTAGTACACACACTGAAGACCTAATCAAAATTGACATATACCAAGTTAGTTCGTGCTATATATATTCTGTTACTGTAAGTGGAAATTGGTCTCAGATTCATACAGAAACGTCAATTTTTTTATAAAAAAAAGATGGAAAATTTACACCAAACCCAACTCAAATCACTCCACAAAATTTTAAAAAATCAAATGGAAACTAGAAAACCCCATTCAAAGAACAAAGATTGAGCAATAAAGCACTGAACTTTCATCTGAAAATTTTGAAAACAAAGAGAAAACTACCTTAAAAAGGAGATGGGAATACTGGGTTTGACATACGTTTTCTGAGATCCGGAAAAGAAGATGCAGACGACAGAGAGACCTCCTCCTCCTCCTTTCTTGCCTCCTACATCACCGTCGCTTGCTTGCTAGCTATAATATTGCAAGTCGGTAATATCCGTTTACAACTTAAAGGGTATACATATCCAGAAATACCAAAGTCTGAAACTTTGTGCGAATTCATTTGAATGGAGTAGTACGTTGTACTTGTACAGAAGATACCAGGTCCTAATTTTGGTGGGAAATTACATGTTCGTTGCCTCGTTGGTGGGAAATTGACTTAGTTATCGCCATTGTTATATTTTGTGTCAATTACACAATACCATGTAATTAAAAATTAATATTTAATATTATATAATTAGCATGAGATGTTACGTAATGATGCTTATAGCACCCCCATCACATTCTGTGTCACTCATAATTGCTACGGAAAATCATTATTGGTGACACAGTGATTGAGGACGAATTTTAGATTTGTATTTCACACGCCATGTCATGGTTCAATTCCTGGTGTTGATGAATAACATGATGGTGGTCAGGGAAGACTGAAATGTCTCTGTGACTCTTCTTGATCTTTGAAAGGGTAGACTACCGCGACAAAACCACTAGCCAATCCTTTTTTTTTTTTTTAAAGAAAAGAATAATTGCTATATAAAAGGAAACTAACATTTAATATTGTATTATTGACACGAAATGATACGTAACAGTGTACCAATGACTCTCCATTAGTGGTCCTATAATTGGATGTGCAATTCGCAATATGGCATCCCATTCGATTTGAAGTTTCCATTTGGATGTCATTTTTGTGCTTCCTTTTTGAAAGGGACATTAGACTTGTAATCTTGAAAGTTTGGGTAGTATTTTAGCAAATTGGTAATTTACACATGGGGCCAAGGTGAGGTCATAGATTGTCCTTTTGCAGAAATAGACGTGAAGAAAAGATCTTACCATCTACCGGACATGTCATTAATAATGCGGGTTACGTTAGTTGATTGAGAGTAATGTGTTTACCCATTATATTTAGACTGATTCTCATTTTCCGTAGATTGGAGTATGATTAGATCAACTAATTAAGGGTAATCTAGTCACTCCTCGCAGTCGAATTCAAATCACCCTTCTTATAAATTTGGGTATGATTAGTTGTTCTTTCAAAAATAAGACTCTCTATGGATTCTGCCACCTCTTATTTTTAACACGATATTTTATAACATTGATACAAAAATTGATGGAGAGTCTCACTTCCTATTGTAACTCACTATCAACACCCAAATTATTGAGAAATTTTTAGTTGTGACGGGAATATGGATAGTACATCACGTGTTTTTATGTAAATGGTGAAAATTTTTAATTTTTAAGTTATTAACCTTTTAACACATATATCCCACTATTTATACGAGGACACATGATCTACCATCTCGTGTAACGATCATAGATCCCTCCAAATTATTGTTGTCTGACTTCATGAACGATGCCCGCCGGAACTATCGGTGCCAACAAAATTAAAGTTTAGATTATAAAGATTACTGAACGAATTAATCGAAGTGCAGACAATCTTTTCTGCAAAGGGAAAAGTCGTTTTTCCTCCCTAGTTTGTCCAAGTAGAATACAATTTTTTTCAAGGTGATCGTTACCTCCTCGCTCTCGGGACCGAACTCTTTCTCTTGGATGCTCAAAACCCTCTTCAGGTGACCGAGTAACGATTCGTCGTCCTTCGTTAATCTGGTTTGAATTGACACCAAACAGACGAGAGCCTCCGCTGTCAAATACATCATTCATAACTCATCAGACGAAGAACAAATGTGAAATGACACTGTAATTTATTTGAGCTTAAGGAAAACGACAACATTACCAACGGGAAGGGAGTCCCTTTCCAAATGCTTTTTCATGAATGCGCAAAGCCTCCTGGGCAAGCTGTTCATCTTCTTCATCCCGTTTCAAATGGTAGAGCGTAACGGCGAGGTGCAGCATTGGGAACGTGATGGATTGTTCATCAGGCCCCACTGTCTTTGCCAAGATCTGCAAACTTGCCCTCAGCAAGCGCTCAGCCTCCACATAATTCTTTGAGCGTGAATGCGAAGTTGCAAGATTAATAAGGTGTCGCTGAGCTCGGGTCCTCTTTACCTTTATGTCTCTCTATGATCATCAGACATTCCTCCAGCAGCTCTCGGCCTTCCTTTCCTCTACAAGCACCTGTCAAATTCATATACTAAAAGAGAGAGAAACTGTAGGTTTTACGGTTAGAAAAAATTACATCATCTACCAAGTGTACCCGACAACATCTAGTCAAAGAGTAATAACTAAACAACCGCCACTATCATACAACGGCAGCACAATATGCTTTACAGAAACTTATGAAATTAGCTTTGAATAATCGCAATGTTCAATTATCTCTTTTCTATATAAAGAGATGGCTTCATTTGCATTTCCTTAATGAATTAGAGCCTTGAAACTGAGAAGCTATTGAGAGAGAGAGAGAGAGAGATCAACATACAGCACACACACAGAGACAGATTGCACACTTCACATGGGCCAGGGAGCACATAGTCATTCCAACTCGTCCATCATTTTCTCCATATAATTTTTTGTATATGTTCAAAACTCTGAAAAACAACTAGAAAGAATGAAAGTGATCAAACTCAACCGGCTAAGAACCAGCCAGTGCACAAGGAGCAAACTAATCCATTCTACAAGGAAGGGGAAAGCAATTAAACCTTAGAAAAGGAGTTTCTGCCTCGGTAGACTTTCCTTCTTTATGAGCAACTCCACTCTTAAAAAATGAGCGGACCCAAAGTTCATTTAATCTACCCAAATGAATAGTAATTGACTGCAATGAATAATAATTGGCCAAGTGTATCTTCACCCCTAAAACTAAATAGCCTAGTCTATTTTATTAAAATATTATTATAAAATAATAAAAAAATATTATTTTATTTGTTATAAATAAGCAAAAATTAGAAAGATAACCTTTATTAAGGACAGAAGAGAAGCAGATGCAAAATATCACACTATTTAGTTTTGTAACTATAACACAAAAAAGATTGCAGGAAAAAGAGGAAGGGAGGGATACTTGTTGTAAAATTGTGAGAATGAATGCCCACAGTAGTGTAATTGTTGTTATGTGATGTTTTCAAAAAAAACAATAATAATGTAATTGTTGTTATGTGAAGTTTAAAAAAAAAAAAAAAAAAACAATCATTTCACTTTTGGTTTGTTACAGATGTGACACTATATAAAAAGCACTCTGTGTGTGATTACAATACACAGAAAAGAAAAGAAGTGAAAGCAATAATATCAATATCTCTCCCTTCCTCTTTTTCCTGCAATCTTTTTGTGTTATAATTACGAAACTAAATAATGTGATATTTTGCATCCGCTTCTCTTTTGTCCCTAACAAAGGTTATCTCTCTAACTTTTGCCTATTTATAACACGTTATCAGCACGATTCTCTAACCTTAACCAGTTCTCATCTCCCTTCATTGAAAAATGCTTCATCCAAGGATTTTATTATTATTCTTCATCATCTGCCTCACCTGCTTGATGTATCTTCGCCAAGATCTGCTAGCATCATGTCTGCTCCTAGTTCTCAATATAACAATTACTTATATATTTTATTTCTTGTTTGGTGTAACTCTTGACTACTAACCTAGTGTTTATTTATGTTAATTTTACTGTGATCAACAATGGTGCAGTACAATCGCCCATTTTGAACTGCAAATTTAATTTTACTGCAATTTTAGGTGGTGCGATATAATCGCCCACTCTGCACTGCGTATTTAAATTTTCATGCTACTTGAGTGGTGCGGTATAATCGTCCACCATATGCTATATTGTTTCAATGAAAGCGGTGCAGTACAATCGCCCTCCTCATTAATCATTAAATCTCGAGCCTGAAGTTTCAAGTGCTTATCATTTTGGTCTGAAAATCAAAATGAAAAATTTGTAACAACTAGAAGTTCTAATACTACATTCCTCCATAATACATATTATTGCAAGTTCTTACACATCTCATTTTTTTTTAAGAAAAGAAAATAGCGATCTGGGAAGAATTATCTTACCTAGGTAGTGGATACCAAGATTTATCTAGAGGCAGGGAATCTTGGAGAAACTATCAAGGAGGAAAACAATGCATCATTTCAAGATCAGGCAAAGACCATGATCTTTATCCGTTGTCACCTTGATGAATGATTGAAAAGCGAGTACCTAAAGGTTGAAGATCCATTAGCCCTTTAGAAGGCATTGAGAAATAGATACAATCACCAGAAAACAGTGATTCTTCCAATGGCTCGTTATGAGTGAACACACATAAGGATCCAGGATTTCAAGTCGGTTGTTGAGTACAACTCTGCAATATTCAAAATTAGCTCCGAGATGAAACTTTATGGGGAGACCATCACTAAGGAATATATGTTAGAAAAGACTTTCAGCACATTTCATGTCTTCAACGTGCTCCTATAGCAGCAATATAGAAAGCAATGTTTTACTAAGTATAACCAGCTGATATCGATGCTCTTTGTGGCTGAACAAAACAATGAACTCCTGATGAAAAATCATCAATCCCGACCTACTGGATCGGCGCCATTCCCAGAAGTGAATGTTGTTTCCCTTGAAGTGAAAACTACATCCTCTCGTGGCAATAATTACAAATAAGGACGTGGCCACATGCGAGACTGGTGGAACGGGAAAGGTAAGAATCATGATGTCCAGTTTTATAATCAGGGTCCAAAGTATAATTTAAGTCCAAGCTTCAAAAATGTAAATCGCCACAACGGTAAAACTCATATGAATAACACTCCTAGAAATCTTGAAAGAGCCTGTCATAGGTGTGGTGGCAATGGGTATTAGGCGCGTAAGCATACTTAAAACTATATCAACAATCTGAGCAAGGTTTTAACGAGGCAACTAATGTTGATATGTGGGCATCCAAGTGGGAGAACTGTAAAATTGTGAGAATGAATGCCCACAGTGGTGTAATTGTTGTTATGTGATGTTTTTCAAAAGAGAAATAGTAGTGTAATTGTTGTGTGAAGTTTTCAAAAAGAGCAATCATTTCACTTTTGATTTGTTACGGATGTGGCTCTATATAAAGAGCATTCCGTGTATAATTACAATACACATCAAAGAAAAAAAGTGAAAACAATAATATAAGTACATCAAACAAAAATGATTCAATCAGACCAATACACTTCATTCCCTCTATCCACAATGAAGTCTAACACATCCAAATGGGTTGTGTTCAATTGCCCTGATAAATTGCACAATGGATCAGGTACATCCATTGGTTTAGTCTGGTGTTTTGGAGTACGACAAATATGCGCCAAATGTTCATTGCCACCACACCTATGGCAGACTCCTTCAGGATTTCTAGGAGTGATATCCATATGAGCTTTACCTTTATGACTATTTACATTTTTGAAGCTCAGACCTGAATTACGCCTTGGACTCTAGTTGTAAAACTGGACACCATGATTATTGCTTTTTTCGTTCCACCGGCTTCACCTATGGTCACGTCATCGTTTGTAATTATTGTCACGAGATGATGTGGTATTCACTTCAAGGGAAGCATCATTCACTTTTAGGAATGTTGCCGATCCAGTAGGTCGGGGCTGATGATTTTTCATTAGAATCTCATTATTTTGTTCAGCCACAAGGAGAATCGATATCAGCTGGTTGTACTCTGTAAAGTCTCGCTCTCCATACTGCTGTTGCAGGAGCACATTGAAGGCATGAAATGTGCTAAAAGTCTTTTCCAGCATATTTTCCTTAGTGATGGTCTCCACACAAAAGTTTCATCTGGGAGCTAATTCTGAACATTGCAGAGTTGTACTCAGCAACCGACTTGAAATCATGGATCCTTAGGTGTGTCCACTCATAATATGCCCTTAGAAGAATCAGCGTTTTCTGGTAATTGTATCTATTTCTCAATGCCTTCCAGATGGTTAATGGATCTTCAACCGTTAGGTACTCGCTCTTCAGTCATTCATCAAGGTGATGACGGATATAGATCATGGCCTTTGCTCGATCTTGAGAAGATGCACTATTTTCCTCTTTGATAGTTTCTCCAAGATTTCATGCCTCCAGATGAATCTTGGTATCCATTACCCAGGTAAGGTAATTCTTCCCAGTAAAATCCAGGGCAACAAAATCAAGCTTTGCCAAGTTCGCCATTTTCTTTTCTTAAAGAAAAATGAGATGTCTAAGAACTTGCAATAATATGTATTATGGAGGAACGTAGTGTTAGAACTTCTAATTCTTACAAACTTTTCATTTTGATTTTCAAGCTAAAATAATAAGCACTCAAAACTTTAAGCTCAAAATTTACATGATTAATGAGGAGAGCGATTGTACCGCACCGCTCTCATTGAAACAATATAGCATAGGATGAGCGATTATACCGCACCACTCAAGCAATAGGAAAATTTAAATATGCAGTGCAGGATGGACCATTATACCGCACCACCTAAAATTGCAATAAAATTAAATCTGCAGTTCAATATGGATGATTGTATCGCATCATCTTTGATCGCAATAAAATTAATATAAATAAACACTGGGTTAGTATTCAGGACCTACACCAAACAAGAAATCAAAAATATAAGTAATTGTTATATTGAGAACTAGAAACAAACATGGTGCTAGTAGATCTTGGTAAGGGTACATCAAGCAGGTGTGGTAAATGAGTAAGCAGAACAATAAAATCCTTGGAGGAAGCATTTTTCAACGAAGGGCGATGAGAACTGGTTAAGGTTAGAGAGTCGTGTTGATAACATGTTATAAATAAGCAAAAGTTATAGAGATAATCTTTGCTAAAGACAGGAGAGAAGCGGGTGCAAAATATTACATTGTTTAGTTTCGTAACTATAACACAGAAAAATTGCAAGTACAAGAGGAATGAAAGGATACTGATATTATTGCTTTCAATTTTTTTCTTTGTTGTGTATTGTAATCACACACGGAATGTTCTTTATATAAAGTCACATCCATAACAAAAAATGAAATGATTGCTCTATTTTAAAACTTCACACAATAATAATTACACATTATTGCTCTTTTGAAAACATCACATAACAACAATTACACGATTGTGGGCATTCATTCTCACAATTTTACAACATTATTTTTAATTTCTGACATTTTCTTTATTTATAAAAAAAATATCATTAATTTCTGACATTGTATCTATTTTTTTTAAGTTTTTTAGCCGAAAAATCTAGACCGTTGATCTAAAAATCAAATGGTCCAGATTGTACCGCGTCATTAGCCGTTGGGTTTGAATTTCAAATTTATTTTTACTGTTGGAAATTTAACAGTCCAAAAAACTAGCCGTTGGAAATCCAACGGCCAAGGCTTAGCCACGTGGCCCAAGTCCCGCGCCTCTTTAGTGCGCCTGCCACCTTGTCGGGGACGCGCGGCCACGAGTGCGTGTTCCCACGCGCCTGACGCAAAATAAAATTTGTGTTGTCCATTGACATCATGTTATGACGCCAAATAGGCTGGTTCCTACCTCAACCCATTTTGGGCCGGCTTACAAACTAACTTGGACTTTGGGTCGGCTTACAAACTAACTTGAACTTTGGGCTGACCTATTTTTAAGGGTGGTGGGGTTTTTTTGGATGCCAGCTTATTTTTTTAGGCTTTGGGCCAGCCTCCTTGGACTTGCTCACGATTGCCGAGGCCGAATAAGGGTATGACCAAATCCTCACTTTGAGCACCTCTGCTTGATTCTAGAAGAGTTATTGCACTATTGTAGAATTCTACTGCTTTTGAAGTTTTTCCGATGGAGCTGAGAACTTTTGCCATGCCCAAAATTGGCGTGGTAGGAAAAACACTATTTTTCCCTGAAGAAAAGATGGCAATAACCACTCAACAAACACACAAAAAAACTCCAATCTTGCAGGCAGCAATCAGTGAAGCCACAATGGAATCGTGCAAAGTCACATACATCATGACTTCATTTTGTGTAAGATTATGCCCACTAAATAATACTCGATGCACAACATTATTATAACGCATTTTAAGGAGATCGAGTAATTTGACCACCTAGTATCATTCACCAAACAAGTCTTATAACCCAATTCGGAACAGCCAGCTGAGTTACGAGTAGTAAAAGCTCCAAATTGACAAGAGAGCTTACCGTATATGTTCTCCATGTTACTGACAGCCCTCCTGTATGCAGACATTCATTTCTCAAACATCCCCAAAGTTGAATACATGCTCCCCATGTGCACGAGGACTGAATCCAGAAGCGGTTCACCATCCTTCAGACTGTCAACAACTTCATTCAACTGGTCGTCCATTAAAATGCACCAACAAAAAGGAGAGCAATAACAGCTTACAGACGGCAATGGGAGAGAAAAACTATACATGCTTTCCCTAGAGAAGGAAAAAAGAAATTGCCATAGCCTGTAGGGAATCAACAAATTTCAAGTCGCCAATAGCCATGTATCCTAGAGCTATGATGTCAATGGTGGCAGCTTCTTCAATGCCTCTAACGCCGCCATTCATCCTTTCCTTCACAGCCTCATAAGTGGCTTGAAGTAGGTTTATACCATCATTCTTGTTCCCCATCATAATCAACCTTTGAATTCATCAAGTAACTCTTGCAATTCTCTCTCAAAACTTTTCATCCCATCCAATCTATTACTTGATTGCTTAAGAGAAGTTCTGAACCTGCTAATCATTAAAACTGGTTTAGGGTCATTGACTCATCATTTTGAGATGAAACTAAGCGCTCATTCGGTGCCTAGGATTGGATTTGATTGGATAACTCACTAGATTCAAGGTATGTCATCGAAGAAATGAATATTTTTTTCTTATTACTCGTGACGTAAACTTAACACTTCCAGTCCCCACAAAATGGTAGGATATCAACCAACACCTCATAACTTATCCCCTCCAATTCCTACACAATGAAAAACCTTTCATTTCTTACTTCAAAATACATGGTGATTCTTATGAGTTATTCAGTCGAATTCATTCCTAAGCATCAAACAAGCCCTCAATATTTTAGAAACTGCACTCAGCAAAAATCAGTAGAAACTGCATAGTTTTTCACCTTTGAAAGTGCTTTTCTTGGGCTGCCAGGTTTCCATCCAATGAGCCAACAGAAGCAAAAGTTCTGCCAGGTTTCTTGGGCCCTTTTCTTTTGGGCCCTCACTCTAACTAGTCCGTTCGTAAAACCTTATTTTTATAGTAACCCCTAACAAAAATAGGAAGGCTTTCTTGTCAAAATAGTATTTAAGATTGACATAACTCCTTATTTGGTTCCTAACAATGAAAATAGAGAGAAGTGGTCCCTGAGTTTGTCACTATAAATCATTTTGGTCATTTTGAAAACATTTTGTCAATATTCTCTTGAAGTGGAGGGACATGTTTGACAAAAATACCCTTAAAAAGGTGATCACGTAGTCGTTCACGTGATAATTTAACAAGGATATTCATATTCACAAAATGACCTAAATAATTTATGATGGACAAACTGGGGAATCACTTCTCTCGATTTTCATTGTCACGGACCAAAGAGATGAGTTATGTCAAGCCTAGAAAGTGGCTAAAAGGCCAATTGAGAGCTATGCCCAGGCACGATGGTAATAAACGTATAACAAAATTGCAAAACACAATGATTTACATAAAACAGGTTCATCGACCACTAATACAACGTTATATGTTAGACTGCCTTTGTATGGTGACCCAAGAAACCACGACGGTAAACCCATTTTATATAAAGTCGATTGTCGTATATACCATGTTCACATAATCTGGAGGAGGAGGAACCATCTGTTTATTGAAAAGTGGTTTTGGCATCAAAACTGTATGACACAGAAACAAGCATTTCCACCACGGGCAACTAAAAGTCTAATACTATAGATATAATGTCTTCAATTTTACGAAGGCATCAGAAAATACAACAATTATCCCACAAAAAACATAACGTTGAGCCCCTCGACGTTCTGAGAGGTCGAAATTGAAAGGTACGGTGTCCAGTGTTTATGCAGCTCGGATTTTAACTTTAAGAGTCCATTGAACCTTCCCCGGCGGCAAAGAGATGGACTTAGGAAGGCGCAGTGTCACCTCATACTCTCCCACGGTTAACAAAGGAGATGGGAGATGGACGTTTTCGGGTAGAATTTGCACGGACAGCTGCCTTGCCACCTAAACCAAAATAAACTGTATCAGCTAAAAATAGGAAAGAGAGAAAATTTGAGGGAAGCTTAAATGCATAAAGAACAAACCATATACCTCGGCCACTATATCCTCGGTTGTCACGGGGGATTTCAATTCTATAGGGTCCTCTTTTGTTGCACGCGCACGGAACTTTTTAAGGTCGATGGGCCTCCGCAATACCTGTAAAAGTTTGTAAAGTTCAGATCACCCCTATATGTAAAGCTAAAGGTTTAAGTTCTTGTATGCATCAGAGATTCAACCAGCTTTCGAAATTATAGTTTCACATCCCACTTTAAGAAGAGAGCTTAACTACATTAAGAAATCGAGATCAACGACAAATTTGAACGAATTTCAGTTCATACTTCTAACAAGCATTCTATACTATATCAAGCATTCTATTAGTCTATAAAAAACAACCACATTAGTGAACATAAACCGGCATATGCATCCCTCTATGCTTCAATCAACAATTAAAATATATAGAAATAGGTTACGAACCAGACGAGCATTATCCAGGATTTTCGCCGCCTTTTGATATGCTTTCTGCTTAGCTTCCTCAGACACCGCAGCAACTACTTTAACCTCCTCAACCTCTTCCTCTACTTCAAGCAGGGAGTTCTGAAAAACATCCACGACAAGCGTTACTGAATCAAACAAAACAATGGTAACAGACGAACATTTATAACACAATCCATCCAAGAACAAAGTAAAGAACCTTGCGATGCTCTTTGATGAGATACGCATACTTGTCAATGTTTGGGACAGCAAGCAATTTTGGCATCAAGTGGTTGCGAAAATACCCCGGCGCAACCTTCACCGTCTCACCGGCTTTACCGAGCTTGTCCACGCTCTAAATTCATCAAATTAATCCCACTAATCAAATTTAATCATTCATTAATCAAAATCCAACACTAATTACTGAGTTTATGGAGAAATGCGCACCGTCGTTAGGATAACCTCCAAATGTCGGAATCGAACTCCTTGAGAAGCATATATCAGCGGATTCATCATCCGATCCGAGCCCCCGGAGCTGTGGATGTTGGTGTCTTTAACGATTTGACGGAGGACATTTCTGCCATTTCGCAAATACGCCATTCCCAAACTTCTTCTAACCTAATTTAAAGCATTTAATCAGAAACCGTACAGAAGAGAAAATCAATTTTGAAATTATTTTCCTTCGGTTTCTCGGAAACCAAACAGCGATGCGTAATTAATTTCACGGTGATGAAAAGAAAAACAATGATAATTAGTATTTCGAGAGAAGAATACGTACCGGCTACGGCGATCGAGTAGCGAGATGTGGCGGCAACGACGGTGGCGAGTGGGAAGGGAGAAAGGGGTTTAGGGTTTTGGTGCGACGGGGTCGAAAGTCACAGTGGAAGAGTGAAAATTGAAAGAAAGGGCCCAAGGGGGGAGAGAGATTCAGAATCAGGGGTTTAAAGCCAATTGTCTAAAACACCCCTGAAAATGAAACGAATTTGCACTCTCACAAAGTAAGCATCCAAAGGTCATCTCCAACCAACCCGGCCAAAGTGTCATAGAGCTAAAAATAACTCGGAATGACATAAAAACCGTCTCCAACTAAGGGTTAGGCCAAAGAGTTTGTGGGCTCCATCAGGCCCAAACCCCCAAATCAATCCAGCAGGTTGGCCATTTCCAGCCAGCTAGCTAGCCCTTAGCCTAGCCTTCCAATGCCATAATGTCAAGCTTGACATTTTGCAAGCCCTCAAGCTCTAAACTTAACATTTTGCCAACCAACTAACCAGCCCTCTAGCACTAGAATGTCAAGCTTGACATTTTGCCAGCCCTCAAGCTCCAGAATGTCAAGTTTGACATTTTGCCAGTCGTCCAGCTAGGCCCATTTGAATGTCAACGGGCTACTTGGCGTCAGCATGACTCCAGCTAGCAACGGCTAGCTAACGTCATGTTGCCGTCAGGTTACTGTTCGAATTTGATTTTTTTTTTTTTTTGACGAATTTAAAATTTGCACAACCAATTACATCTTGACACGTGGCACTCAAAATCCTATCCGAAAATTATTAAGATTACATAAAGATAAGAAATCTGGAGAGTTACTCACATTAGCAATACGTGTCACTCGAAATCTCATCCAAAAAATTATTGAGATTATATAAAGATAAGAAATCTAGAGTCTTATTCATTTGGCTACAAGTGACACTCAAAATATGTCTGAAAATCTTATTTTAATATGGTAGTTTAATTTAATCAACCATATTAATTTAACTAAAATAATAAATTATGTTTGGTCTAGGGCCCTTTGGCCCCCTTGGTTGGGGAAGGTTTTTTGTCAAATAGTTATATTTGGGCTATGACCCCTTGGCCCCTTCGGTTGGAGATGATATAAAATAAGGAAAACTAATGAAAATGGTTTGAAAACTTTGAGTTTTAACGAAAATGACAAAATAAAAGGTAAAGTAAATAGTACCATGATTGACTTTTTAGTGTAAAAATGTGGTTTTTTGTTAAAGTGAACAGTATTGGGAGCTTTTCGTTAAAGTACCCTATAAAATATAGCCTAGCATTGTTCATTAAAATATAATTTCTTGCAGAGCTATAGGGCTAAAATGAGCCATTTGGCCCTTCGATTGGCCTAACTCTTAAAAATTTACACAAGTGTTGCTCTTATCACATTTTTCATACCACAATTGTACCGGCATCCTAATAAAAGTAGAACTCACATGTGTTGGTGGACTTTACATTTTTTCAATACTATGTAGTTAAGCACTGCATAAAACTTTAAAATTTTAACAATGTTTTTTTTCTCTCTAATAAAAGCACTTTTAGAAAACAAGCTTATAAGCATAAGTGCTTACAATTCTTTTGTGTATTCCTCTAAAAGACCACTCTAGACGGAGATACTAAAAAAATTTGATGTAAAGAGACATACACATTACTCTAATCAATCTGCCGTACTCATTTCTACAACAGAAATGTTTCGTATTTTTATCTTATTAGCATTATAGAGAGATTCGAACTTGAGAGCATAATCCTAATGCAAGTCCAACAAGAACCAAAGTCAATGGGTACGATGATTGTGTAACCAATAGTGGACTAGTAGGACCATTCACAAGGTCTACTCGGTGTTTAAAGGCCAATGAGATTTAGTGGTCAAGTCAATCGCAAGACAGACTAAATGAAGCATTTCAACCTCCCTTTGTCACTACTGTGTAATTTACCAACATAAAAAATCGAACTCAAAACTAATTGTGTTGAATATGGACCTGAAATTTGCTCCAACCACTGAGATACCCCTGGTGGTTAAGGACAATGGAACCAGATCCCCTCCAGACCCTTGTAAACTGAGCCTCCTAAGCAAGGGATCCGGACCATTGAAATTTGATCCAACAGCCACAATTATTATAATTTTTAGAGGAGCCCCTGTTTGTAAATGTTGGATTAAATTTCAACGGCCTGGATCCCTTGTTCAGTAGGCTCAGTTTTATTGGGTCTGGAGGGGATCCGGTTCCAATTGCAGTACACCAATAGTAGCAAAGATTCATTTCAAAAGTGAGATACAGTTAAATTTGATTTGCAACACTCGAATATGCAAAAGTACAGCACCAGAAGCGTGATCATCGATCATAAACGCGAAACATACTACACACAGAAAAAAAAATAGTGTTCCCACGTCCCAGATTCGTGCAGGAAAATCGAAATGTTGAAGAGAACGAGATCTAAAAACATTTTAAGATTACATTTACAGTGGATACATTCATATAAAACCGATGTGTGCCCAAACTGAGGAGCAAAAAACTCCCTGCCTTGCAGGACAATACATCCAGAAGTGATCTGAATAGCAAAATATCCCGGCAGGACCGGCTCAAAATTTTAGCACCGATGTTGCTCCTGCTCGTCTAAGGGCCGTCTTCTTGTGCTGATGAAAAAGGAGGGTTTATGAGCCAAATTATAGGGCGGGCGACCATCAGAAATGCAAGAATGAACGTAGGCTGACATACAACATACACTTGGAGAGAGAGAGAGAGAGAGAGAGAGAGAGAGAGAGAGAGAGAGAGAGAGACTTACTGCTTAAAATAAAGCCCTGAAGCAAGCTCTGAGCTCTCTCGGCCTGCTCTGGAGTACCTGAAATTCGAATGATCTTTTGCGTTTCCTCCGGTCTATCCTCTACCAGGGTCACATTAGCTCCTGATAACTGTTCAGGTCGAAATAAAAGTCACAAAATACAGTTAATCATAGCTAAAGTCGGAAAACAAAGGCAGCAAATGACTAAAAGAGTTCATCAGGCTGACCTCACTGATCTGAGCAAGCTTGTTTCTCGATTTCGTTATGAGCTTTGAAACTGCCTGCTCTGGTATTACAACTTCAAGTATACTCCTAGTGACAAGCGTCACAGGCATTCTAACAGAAGATACAGAAAGCATCAATAATATGAATTACTCAACATTGATTGGTAACAAATATAAAAAGAAAAATATGCATAGAGAGAGAGAGAGACAGAGAGGGAGGTAGAGAGACTATGATTAATAAGAGGCCTAAATAGTTAAGCGGAAAAGAAATTAGCTACCTATTCAAAGAGCTCGGAGCATCTTCACGTCGTTCACTTTCGTGTGGCTTTACTGTTACATTGGCAATCCCTCCAGCATCCTACAATAGCAGTGAACGAAATAAGGATAGACTCAAGTACAACCATATAATGATTACTGAAAAGAACAAAAGATCTAAGGCAAAAAGAAACAGCTTAATGGATAGAGAAAGCAACCTTTGATGGCTGTGCTATTCCCCCAGTTGGCACATTCTGATACATTTTCATAGGAGGATCATTTCCAGTATGAGCTTCACGAACTGGAAATGTGTTATTCGGAGATGGGTCTATTGCGAAAGCACTGCCTGCAGGGCCTGGTGCAAAAGCAGGTGGTGGTGTATCCTTTCGAAACAACTCTCTATATAAGTAACTCCGTATTCTTGACGTCACCTCAACAAGAGCATGTCGAGCTGCTTTTATTTCCCCTACAATCTGTATATGACAAGCAGGAGATATTCAGAATTGGCTAAATTGTAATTGATCCTCTCCACCAGGTAGTCCGGGCCTTTATAACCTCGGGGATTTATTTTTCTTGACCATTTATTTTATTTTAGTGTTCGAAACAGTTCACCTGATATATGACACTAAAAATGTAGACGCCACATTCAAACACACACAGATATTGGATAGAAGCAAGCATTCACAAGATATTCTAGGCAAACATGATAGATTCATAATTGGATATGACCAGACCCTTTATATCTTCCAGTAAAATTTTCACACATCACAGTCGACGATCACCATATATCTAAATATACAAGGCCCGCTTAAAAAGGAGCCAACCATGTGATGTTTCAAAAGTAAGAACTCATCTTTAGTTTGTAAGTCCACTAAGATGGTATTCAGCCAAACAACAAAAAAGTCAGCCAATGAAGCTTCTCAGATAACGAGAAGAAAGGTGCATAACAATAAATCTGGCATTTCCATGAATTAGCAAGTAGAATGACAAACCTGTACAAGTACATCATCCCCTGATACACACGTGGGAAGATCATCTATGGGAAGAATTTGTATATCTGCACCAGTAAGTCGCCTCATATCCATTAACAACCCTTCTCTTCCCTCTAACCATCCAATATCACTTGTTGGGACAAGTAGCCTAGTAGTTATAGTGTTCTCTTTGTCTGGACTAAGATCGACAATGCGAGTTTGAATATGCAACAAAGCTTCCTGAGCTGGAAACAGCTCGTCATCAGGACCCTATATACACACATAAAACGGTCAACATCTTTCCACAAAAAAGATAGAACAACGGAGAGGGCAGGGGAGGATAAGCATGTCAAAAAGCCAACCATTACGATTAACATGTCCGTATTAGTTAGCAGAGTCACCAGCAACAAGGGTGTATCATCTCTTTAAATTAACACACAACAGAAGAAAATGCACCCTTGCAAGTTAAATACTATCCATCCAGATAAACAATAGAAAATTATGAAGTACCTCCTCAGAAGAGATTATGATTATCTGTTCATCTTCACCAACCACAGGGTTAGTAGCCTTGACATCCACACCAATTTCATTTTGAAGCAGTTCCATAATTCCGGTTGAATCTCCAACTATAAGATCAACTTTGTCAACTGGACAAAGTATTCGAAACACAAGATCTTCACAAAAGGGCTGTGCATTATCAGTCATGGGAGCAGACCCATGTTCAATTGGATAACCCGATGAACGGGGGGCATAGTTGTTGTTTCTGATATTGGGGTTAGATAATCGTGGTCCAAAGGGAGCCCCATCCATGGGTGTCTTCCTTGCTGCATTGTTCATATGAGGAATATAATCATCATCAGGAGGAAAGAACCGTTCAGGTGAATGCATTCGCCCCTGGAAATGACTGCGATCCCGATGCTGACTCTCCCTCAAGCGTGATGAAATAATTGCCACAGCACTCTTTACATCATTCGGATCGCCTACTACCTGCAGCAGAAATGCAACATATGCTCAGAGGAATGCTAACTTAAAAGAGTTGCGTAAAGCCATTTGAGTCTCTTGCTAAAATGCAGCGACTACTAAAATCAATGGTTTACATTAAACAAACTTCAATATAACTAAACATCGAAAGAGGTGTTCAAATACACTCAGTGCTCTCCTGTCCAACAAGATGCAACTAAAATCTCAACATTTTTTCACAAAAACACTACCAATTAGAACTACAGACACCCAAGCAAATTCCATGGACACGAAAATACTCCGTCATTCAACCTAATTTATTCTTAGTGCGAGTCATTGACTACATCATTAAGCTTCCAACAATCGTTTTTATGTCCGGTCTGATGGTTTTCGCAGTTTCTAATAAGCATGGTTTTCGCAGTTTCTAATAAGCTTAATCGGAAACAAAAGTTTCCAAACAAGACACTTATTACTAAAAATGGAATGCAGCTGAAAAGTTCATCAATCCGTGATATGCAACACATGAATCAGAATGCAGGTAAAGCTGTAAGTTCCGAAACCTGAACAATCTCCTCCGACATGGAAACACATCGAGGCAGATTATGATCTCTAGGCAACACCCTAATCTGGGTCTTAGTCTCCATCCTCATCTGCTCAATTATCTTCCCTCCCTTCCCCAGCAAACATCCCACATGCATTCTCGACACAACCAGCCGCGTCGCCACTCGATTCCCACCACCACCGCCGCCGCCTCTAACCCCACCACCATACTCATCTTCCTCCTCACCGCCAAACCCAGCAACATCACTCTCCAGAATCCTCTCATGGATCAAAAAAAGCGCCTCCTGCGCCGGCGAGAAGGACGGCATTCGCCCATCCGGGTCCCGCCGCCGCGTGTCGGTAATCTCAATAATCCGCTCCTCATCTCCCGGAATCAGTTCATGCACGTTGATCCATGCGCCGGTGTGCTGCCGAATCGACTTAATGATGCTACCGGACTTCCCAATCACCCCTCCGGCCCTCATATCGTGACAGAGAATACGGTACGTCGTAGTTACCGTAACCGACGGGTCCTGCTGAGGAGGCTTAGAGGGTCTTCCACCACCGCCGCCGCCGCCTCCACCTCCGCGGTGGCGGTGGTTGTTGTTGTTCGCGTAGTGGTGATTGTACCGAGGCCTGGTCCTACCCACAGTCTCCGTATCGTAGTCCTGTTCATAGTAGTACCGTTTAGATCTAGACCTCTCCATCTCCCAAAACCGCCTCTCTCAAAAAACCTAGGGTTTTTAACTTTCCGGGAATCGGAGGTCTAGGGGTTCAGATTGTCTTCGTCCTGGAGTTGAAGAAGCAAAGGGTAAGGGTCACTTCTGAGTTCTGAGCTCGGTCATTTTCCTAGTGTCCTTTGTCCTCCTCTGTTTGTTCTGTTTTCCATTTTCTTTCCTTCCTTATTTTCTGTTTGATTCGTCGGCAAGCGTGAGAAAATTGTTCAAATTTGAAAACCCTAGAAGATTTGGAGATTCTAGAGAGAGAGAGAGGGAGGAGAGAGACAGAGAGAAGGAGTCCAATTTGCAGAGTCTGTGAGGAGATTTGCCAGATTTAGCAGTTCAGTCTGGTTTACTTTACTTTCCTCAGAACCCAACTCTGAGGTAATAATAATGATAAATAATAAATAACAAATAATAATTGTTATACTTTTAGTCTCTTTCACATGAAGATGACGAAACGACGACGGTTTAGCGGTTCTTGGACTCTTGACTTGAGCATGGATAGCGTACGACAGATGTTGTGAGGTGGAAGATACACCGTTTGCATAATGGTACACATTGTCTTCTATCTACCCTAGAGTAGGGAAATGGAAATCGGACTTGAGTGCAAGAGAACATACACGTTGTCATAACAACAAGAGATATTTTAAACTACTTTAATTTACGGGAATAAAAATCAAACTCGTAAGCAAGTGAACAAACCGAAGACGGAGCTTGGAAAGTTTATGGAGTGAGCTAATTTTCTTTTACTATTCGAGTAAGGCTAATATTACTAATTTTCTTCCCTCTTCTATGTATTTTTGTCTCCAGCTCTGGCATTGAAGGATCCAGAGGATCCGGATGGAATGGATTCAAAAAGAATCCTAGTCCTCGTATTTACAAACTTGAAAAGATATTTTTATATATAAATTTGCATTTGCATTTGCTTTTGGTACAAGGAATCTAAACACCTTGCTTGCAACTTTTGCATTTGATTTACAACTTGATTAAATAGTTTAATTTCTCTTTAATGGCAAAGTGAGCTTGTTGCAGTTGTATCCGTATTTAATTTCTTCAAATCATATCCCTTGCGGACAAGAAAATCAATCAAAAGTGAATAGTTATGTTATTTTATTTAGGGTTTTCTAATCAAAAGAAAACCAATTGGTTTGATGTAAAGAATGGTTGGAGAGGGAGTGCTTCACAATATTTGTACAACTTTACTTTCACCTTTTGTTACATTCCTTTAATATTAGAAGAAATATGATTCGACGGGCATGAATGGTAAAGCAAATGTTCATTTAAACCAATTTATTACAATAAAAGTATTACAATAAAAGAGATTTTCACCATCTTTAATTTGATACGTCTTTGTTATTACAAATTCATATTATTATTTAGTTTTTTAGCTAAAATAGTCTCCAAGAGTGGCATAAATTTTTACTTTGGTTTCTGATAATGAAAAACGATAGAAGTAGTTGCTGAATTTGTAACATCTCATATCGCTCAAAGGAGTGGATCATATAAGTCTTATATGTATATTCTCATCTCTACCTAGCACGAGACCTTTTGGGAGCTCATTAGCTTCAGGTTCCATCGGAATTCCGAAGTTAAGCGAGTTCGCGCAAGAGCAATCCCATGATGGGTGACCCACTATGAAGTTCTCATGTGAGTTCCCAGAAACAAAACCGTGAGGGTGTGGTTGGGGCCCAAAGTGGACAATATCGTGCTACAGTAGAGTCGGGGCCGGGGGGATGTGACAAAATTTATACATTGTAAATCATTCTGATAAAAATATGTCAATATTCTTGTGTAAGTGGAGGGTTGATTTAACAAAAATATCCTTACATAGGTGACGGCGTGGTCGTTCACATGACAATTTAACAAAGATATTGACAAATTTTCCACGAAATGACCAAATCAATTTACGGTGAACAAACTTATAGACTGCTTATATCGTTTTTCATTGTCAAAGTCCAATCTCCACCCCTAGTGTTGCCATCCAAATTCGTATGTCAGATCTTAACTTGTGAGGAGATAATTACACGTATAATCTCACTTTTGACATAGTTCATGTGTTAATTGAAGAAAGTTGAAGTTTTACCATAAATTAATTAGCAATATGGAAAATAGTTTAATTATTTATATGTATATGCAAAGTCTCTCATCTCATCAATATGAGATTCATTCGCAACACGCACTCTAATGTGTGGTGAAATTTCAAGTCTAACACGTGGACAACATAAATTGAATGACGTGGGTCTCGTGTGGCCATTGGACTTGACACGTGGCTCTAATACTATGAAAAAAGTTAAGGTTCCACCATAAACCCAATTGGCGATAAGTAGTCCAACTATTTATAAGCACATGTAAGATCTCTCCTCTTATCAGTGTGAGATTCATTTTCAACATTAATCACATGCATATTACGCACTAAATGGTCTTATGCATGAACAACCAAATATCATTCTCATTTACGAGTTTTTTTAATTTCAAATGGGTAAACATGTCATCATCCATTTGGTTGGTCCCTTGACGGTTGCACCAAATGCGATGGCATACATGTAAATTCAGATTAACGCGAGGACATTTTTGCCGCGAAACGCATAAAGCATGAACCTAAAGACGGTCGAAGGCGGAGGAGGGGATAACGCACAGCTATGGCTTCCGCCACGCTCCCCTTCTTCACTCTCTCACCTCCTTCCCCTGTAACTCTCTCTCTCTCTCTCTCTCTCTCTCTCTCTAAAATAATTTAGACAAAATAAAATTCAGCATCAGCGAGAGTGGAAAGTTCGATGCTTTCGAGCTGTTCCCTGAGGCCGAAGGTGACAAATTGTTTCCATTTCTGACTGTTTTTTTGTGTTTCTTCTCAATTTTGTTTTCTATGAAATTATTTTTTCGATTTTTTGAAGTGAAATCTTTGCAGGTGGTTTCCCGAATGCAGAAAGATGGCAGAGGGCGGCGAGTGTGGCGGCGAAGAAAATTGATACAAAAGAAAAAAAACCCAATTGAATCATCCTTAATTTTCCTTGTTAATTGTATAGAAAGTTGAGTATGATGGTTGTGAATTGTATCTAATTGAGCACTAAAAGGAACTTGTTTGGTGTCTAGGATTAGATTGAATTGAATCGGACAACTCACTATGTTGAACGAAGAAACGGATGACTTTCAAATTTTGTGGGAAAAGTTTTCGTCGTGACTAATGCATTTCCTAGTTTTAACTCTTGAGACAAAATTTGGAAGTTGGCATCTATTTCTTACTTAAAATAAGCGAAATAGTGAGTTATCCAATCTAGTCTAATCATAGACACTAAACGAATCCTGAGTAATGGGTTTTTAGAGTTCTTGGCAAGCTTTAAGCAATCCAATTGTGAAGGTAGAATTGATTAACGGCAAGCAACGCTAACTTGGACTAGGCCTGGGCGGGCACGGTTTGGTACAGTTTGGTACTGAAACCGAATCCGTAGCAAAATTTCAGTATGGTATGAATGGTTGTACCGAGTTAGTACCAAACCTAATAGGTTCGGTTCGGTTCGATTCGGTCCAAGTATAGGTTGGGTTCAGTTCTGGGCCTTTAAGGACCGAGGCCTGTTTTTCAGTTTTTGTTAAAAAAATAAACGCCCAAATCAGTTTTTGGCCCAAAATTAACAAAGTTCACACAAAACTTGGACGGTATTTTGAGGAGCAGCGATTTAGTCTAGATTTGAATGTTCATCTAATTGAATGCTTATCGAAAGGAGACGGTCCATGTTGATGATTCTGCAATTTGGTGTGGTTTAGTGTGTATGTAATCCGAAAACACAGATTTTTGGTAGCTATATTATGTTATGGAAACAACCCATTACTCGTTATCTATTGAGAATTTGAGCTAGCTCTCGTGGTGAATTCGAGTTTATGGAACTGTGTCTGGTTATTTTATCTGCAAATTTTATCTTTTCCTCAGCTGAAGTTGTATGATTCTTGTAACAAGATCAGTAGCATGCTTTCTCTGTATTGTTTTCGATTACTTACCGATATCCGTCTTGCCAATATTTATTCTTTAGACAAAGAAGGATGACATGTTGGGATACAAGATGGAGAGAGTGCCATTTCTTGAGGAGCAGGTTCGGAAGGTAAAAGACGGAGGGCAGCTCTTGGGAATGGACATTGAGAGACTACTGTTATCGGAGGATAACCGGTTTGATTTTGTCAATGACATAGCTGCCGAGGCCATTGAGTATGTGGAGAACAACAGAGGCGAGTACGGGGGGAAGAAGAAAGCCATCCTTCAAGTGATAAGCAACCGAGTGAATGATGCTGGGTTTTTTAGACCAGAGGCATATGAAGAATCTGACCCCTTCAAGCCAGGGCCTTCTTACTTGAAAGAAGAATTTACTTAAGAGTAAATTAGTTACACCATTGATACATGTTGTAATGGTTGATTTTTAATCCCCTTAGTTGATCTTGTTTATCATTAGTCTCCGATGTTAAGTAAACTTGTAAACTTGTAAGGTGATGATATGCGATATGAGCCAATTGTCGATGTGTTGCTCGATGGATTATGATGACCTAATGAGTGTTGTGCTATGGTGTTTGTATTAAGTACGTGATGCTTGTAGGTGTACCTATTGAGTATGTGATGTTTAAAGGTGTTCGTATTCAGTATTGTTCGCAAACCCCAAAAAAATGAGAATGATTTGGATGAACCGAGTACACAAAGATAGTACCATCTCAGTTCATTTAAGTGGCTCTTCAAAAGGAAATTCTATCATTTCACTAAATTATCATGTGGCAATTATCCGGTGAATGAGTAGTGAACTTTCTAAACACATAACAAACGTTTATTTAATAATGACGTTATTGAGATTAAAATTTAATTCGAATCTCTCCACCTCTTGACAATCTTAGTCAGCATCTTAGGGACCCCACCTTAAAGTGGGCCACAAATGACGTGGCAAACCTGTGGTGAAAGGTCAAAGTGTCAAATGAATGTAAAGGGGTCCCACGTTCCTACCCAATCTGTTAATCCAGTTAGAGGTGCAGCTTCATTCTCTCTTTATCCTTCACAACAACAATTCCACCTCCACCACCGTTCCTCCTAGTTCCGAACTAACTCGTCCCAACTCACCGACTCAACTCAGTGCCAGTAGTGCTACTACTGCTGGTGATAAAATGACTTTGATAAGCCCACAGCTGCAGAGGTTCGTCCTAACTAAATACCACGGCGGCTCATTCAAGACTGCCGCCGCAAAAAGCAGCTTCGACATAAAAGCAAGAAGCACAAGCTGCTCGGCGATTGCCATCGATGCGCCGGGTTCTTCCCTGACCGACGTGGCTGGAATCCGATGGGGTTCGACGAGTCTGCAGGGTGCCCGGGAGGAGATGGAAGATGCCGTCGTTGTCCGGTCTGAAGGCCTTGATGAGTTCTCATTTGCCGCCGTTTTTGACGGCCATGCAGGGTTCAACTCGGTCAAGTTCCTCAGGTTGGACCATCACTAATTCCATTTAATTAAAATTTTAATAATTGGATTATGGACATATTATACTGGTACACAAAATCTAGGCTTAAATGTCAAAATGGTTTATGTGTTATAGTTATATGGCCAATTTAATCCCCGTGTTTTCTATTTGACTAATTTAGTCATCATGTTTATTTCTTTTAACCAATTAAGGACATTTCATTCAATCTATGTTAAAAAATTCAGAAGAAAAATTAAAAGAGATAGAATTATCCTTTCTCCTTACAGAAAAATGCAAATCAATGAGAAATAACACACATAAGAGATAAAACTTCAAATCTGAAAATTGATTAAGGTTGTGACAGAAAAGAGAGGGGGTAATGTTAGGAAGGAGGTTGGAGAGTTGGGAGGAGAACATTTTTTTTTTTAATTTTTAGTTTTATTTCATTTTTAAATATTATAAATCAAATAAATAATTTTATAAATAATTTATAATAATTTATAAAAAAATTTTTTTACAGAAATTAAATGGAAACGTCCTTAATTGGTTAACGAAAATAAACACAATATCAAATTGGCCAAATTGAAAACATAGGGACTAAATTGACCCAACGACTAAAACACAGGGACCATTTTAATATTTATGCCCAAAAACTAAGTTAAGTCGATGTCTTTAATTTTGCTTGACGTTATTGAGATTCAAAGAGCAAGAGATAAAATACTTAGACTCGACGATTATATGTGACACATATACTAGTCTGAGAAAATTAGACTCCCCCATTTTGCGTTTTGTTAGGTATTGCCAATTTTTGTAGTAAGGATTAAAATGGTTTTTTATAACAGAGATGAGCTCTACAAGGAGTGTTGTGCGGCTTTGCAGGGCGGGCTGCTACTACGTGGAAACGACTTCAAGGCCATTAGAGAGGCATTGCTGGAGACGTTTGAAAAAGTTGACTCCAAATTGTTAAATTGGTAAGTTGGTTTGGACTGTTTGGTAGGAAGGACTTATGCTCGTAAGCACTTATGTTAGAAGTGTTTTTATTATAAACATGTATAACTTTTAGAAGTCTTTATGCCAAACAAAAGAAGCGCTTTTGGTTATCAGAAAATACTTTTAGTTATTTCAGAAGTCATACCAAACGAGACCTTAAATTCATTTTGGTCTAATTTGCATCAAATGTGTAAACCATGTTGCCTCAAATATGTTTTGTATACATGTATATAATTGGGTTGAAGGTTTAGATGGTGTTTGATTGTGTAAAGGCTCGAAAGCAATGGGGAGGAAGACGGATCTGGTTCGACAGCTACCCTTATGTTCGTTGGAAACGATACGCTGGTTATTTCACATGTTGGTGATTCTTGTGTGGTATGTACCTTGTTTCGGCATTTGTATTTCACGCAGAACTTCATTTGTCAAATACCGGAAAGTGATACGAAATGTAGGAATGTTAAGGTTGAGTGGGATAGGAAAAATGGTGAAGCAATTTCACGGTTGTGTGTAATTTGCTGCATTTATCAGCTGACTGGCTGGTGCAGGTTCAATCTTGTTCTGGAAAGGCAGAGGTTCTTACGCATCCTCATAGACCGTACGGGAGCAACAAGGCTTCTCTTCGAGAAATCAAAAGAATCAGAGAAGAAGGTGGATGGGTGTGTTTTTCTATTCTTTGTTTATGATTGTCAGATTTCTTCTGTATAAAATATGAGACATTGATAATCTATAGCTTGGATATGTTATGACAACTTGCATATGGCGTCTACAGATCAGCAATGGAAGAATTTGTGGCGACATTGCTGTTTCTCGTGCGTTTGGTGACATGCGGTTCAAGACAAAGAAAAACGAGTAGAGTCTTTTAACTTTCTGCTCATCTTTCCAAAACACACAGATCAATTATTATCAGCTTTTTCATGGGAGCTTTGGCATATAGATAATCCAAGATGCATATATTGATGGCTTTTTGCATTTTATAATGGAAAGGATGCTGAAAAAAGGAGTTGAAGAAAGGAGATGGACAGAAAAATTTGCTTCTCGGTAGGTAATCCTTATGTTCTCGACGATCAGTTTCACCTATTTTGTTTGCTCCTTGTAGTTTAGGACGCTTTTGTATCAGTTCACTGCTAGCCAGTATGTTGTAGAACGCTTTCAAAAGCATTTAGTTTGTGCACTAATGTAGAGTAGCGGAGTAAGTAGCGTAAATTAGATGGTTCTTTCTCTGTATTTTAGAATGTCGTTGTGCCTATCTACGAATACTTCGATTCAAACTGCTTTTATGTTATGCCAGAGTACAATTCAACGGTGACCTTATTACTGCATCTCCAGACGTTTTTCAAGTAACTTTCGGGACAGATTCAGAATTTGTTCTGTTAGCATCAGATGGCTTATGGGACTACATAAACAGGTCTGTTGGATTTAACGCTCTTGGTAAAATTTCAGACGAATGCCATGTTTTCTCATGAAATTGATCGCTCATGTAAAATTTGGTCACTCTTTCAGCTCAGATGCGGTGTCTTTTGTAAGGAATCAGCTTCGAAAACATGGAGATGTTCAGGTTTAACTACTGCCTTCATTTAAATGCGTCAATCTACTTTAACGTTGTAATAAAAATGGCGATCTAGTGCTTTACTATACCGCCTGTTTTTTCCTATCTTGTTTTTTTCAGCTAGCTTGCGACGCGCTTGCTGAAGCTGCTCTGGTAACAAATTACATAGAGTATTTGTTTTTCTCTACGCACATTAGTTAAATCGTTTTCTTTGGTAGTTAGTTATCTAATGACCTGATATTTTCACATATCGAACAGGATCAACGCTCGCAAGATAACATCAGCATTGTTATTGCAGATTTAGGGTATGTATCTGTCAGCTCAGCAATCTGGCTTTTCACCTTCCCTGTTAATTTTCAGAGTTTTCTGATCTAGTTTTTTATTCATCCGCAGGCGGACAGACTGGCAAGGTTTGCCATTTCAACAACAAAATGTTGTATATGAATTCGGCCAAGCTTTGGCTACGGTTGGGATTGTGTCGCTCGGAATTTGGATCTCGACATCTTTGCTTTCGACATGAACGTGAGACATCCCGGAGTCTGAAGAATGTATATAACGGAATCATGGAAATCATCAACATGGATTTTCACACGTTACGTTTGTAAAATCTGAATTGTACATGCCTCACACCTTGATACTTTGGGATGTAGGTTTCAGTAGTAAATAAGAACTCACGTGATCGATGATTTGGCTGGATTGCTAGTTTTGTGATTGACATTTCTTGAAAATTCAAAATATATGTACATGCATAAACCCTTCACATATCATTCTTCAAGAAACCAACCATCGAACACAAGGCCAGAAAGTAAAATTGCTTCTGAATGTTGTTCGAGAGTTCACCGCCGAAAATTTTGAAAACTTACGGCAGAACACCGCCGAACATCACCATAATTTAATACAATTTTCATCGGTGTTCTTAACTTTTTACACTTCTCGTACATATTGGGGGTAGGCACCCAATGTCCCACACTGTTGGCTGAGTGGATTGAAGAGGAAATGGATCGTCAGAAGATAAAAGAATACAGTGGGAATTTGCAGATTTCATGTCATAGCTCTAATTTGAACCCATGATACATTTTCAGAAAGGGAACGACACCGTAGTTCCTACACTCCATTTTGCTCTGATAAAAGATGGATTTTAGATGTCCAAGACCGTTTCAGCTTCCAAAATTACGTTTTAATTTCTATAACAAAAATCGGACCTTCGATTTCGGTCCGATTAATGTTGTTAGCTTTTGTTCTTAATTACCTAATCCCTTTAAGTTGCTACAGGGAGTTGTGTTTTGTTTATTTAAGCCATTAGCTGCTTCATTATAATCATCCATTCAATTTTTAATACAAAATAAAAAAACCCTTTCGGAATTCTCTCATATTACTGGGGATCCAAACTTTAGTTCTTCACAGATTTACGTTTATAATCATTTTGCTTTATGCCGCGTCACCTAACCACAGCATAGCAAAAGTATATATTTTACACCTCATACATGTAAGACGATCGATTAGCAGCGATGTATACAGCCACAGGAAGAATATGATACAAAGATATATGTATTCCTATGGCCACACAAACACACACAAAATAGTTTATACATACATACACTATGTATCGATGAAGAAACTCGTTCGGATTGCTATATTAGGTCTGCTTATACGTGATCAAAACCTCGGATTGCTATATTAAGGCAGTCTCATGGGTTCCTGCCAATGCCAGGTCTCCTAGGGTCGTGCCTATGGTTGTATCCTGCGTCGTCGTAGTCCTGCATTGTTGCATCGAGCCTCCGAAGCTTCCTCGAAATGATTTCGACGCCATTCTGCAAAACATGCAGAATTTGCTGTTAGCAAGAGAAATTAAGCATGATTTGACAAATTAATGTTAATTTATGTCCCATTAGTTTATGATGGGAACTTGTAGAACAAACAATAGTAGATATTCTACCTTGTGAAGCAAGTTAATGGGATCCATGCCGTCCTTGAAGCCTTCAGTAACAATGCCTACAAAGAGTACTTATGTCAGCTTACTAGGCTAACCTAAACATTTATATGCAAATAGAAATGGGAGTTAAATTATGCACCTGAGTTCGTATTCCCCTTCTGACAGTTTATATTAGTTTAAGGTGAAATATCATTTGTATCAACAAAACTAAGTATGCTGCAATATGCTCACCTGAAGATAAAGGAATTATGAGAAGTGCTGAGAGGAATAGCACTTGTAGAAGAAGAAACCAATTGATTCTAAAAGCCATAGCTTATTTTCTTCTTCTCCTCTCAGTAAGTTAAAATGGTGATGAATCTTAGCAAGGGGAGGTGAGAGAGGATGGGCTTTTATGCTCATTTGGAGTCAGAGTTGGGGAGTGAGTGGAAGCATGTACGCTATGTGAGAGAGCGAGAGAGAGAGAGAGAGAGAGAGATATGTTGGTCATTCAACTGTGTGCAGTTCGTCTCCACCATCCAATAACAACGGAATAAAAAAAAAGGCGATCACAAGCCAATAAGGTTCTATACTTTACGAGGGTTGGGAGGGGAGGGGGGAAAGGAAGAACATCTATCGTACGCAGCTTTACCTTACTTTACAAAGAGACTGTTTTCACGATTGAACCCGTGGCCTTTGGGTCACAATGAAACAACCGTTTTATTGCGCCAAAACTCTTCCTCCCAACAGCAACAGATTGATGAACAAATATTGGTGTAGGGTTTTAGCTGGCTAGCCCACAACACATAATTCAACTGCACCATTTCTTTCTTGCTATTTCCTTTCTTTTGTCATCTTCTTTCTTATGCATGTGGACACGAGCAAACAATATTCTTACATTGCATGGCTCAAATTCCAGCCATTTCTGCCTACTTTTTGGGTTTTTATCACTTTTTAATACATTAATTTGCTTCCCTTTTTCCTGTGTTCACTATTATATTATCTACCGACACTGATGCATATTACATATATAGTGAGAGGAGAGTAGTGAGGCTATTTTATTTAGATATGCTCCCATTGTTTCAATGGTTGCCATATGTACATTCCAAGTGCATGCCCATTGTTACAGTAAAATTTAATAAACTAAGTAGACTTGTCTGGCTCGTGGTCTGCAGAGAATTGTGTGAATCATGACATGAGATGAATACTGCAAAAACCCTAGACTTTTCTCTTCCTAAAATATAAATTTCGGTAGGACGCCATGATTACGTGGCTGATTAGGTTAGCTACTTTCATAAAGGTATATAGGTCTTTTGTATGTGTATATCATCCGATTCTAGTTTGATGGAGTGTTTTCTTGGGAAAGTATCTAATCAGTGACGTGATCAGGCTGTCCTACTGAAGTTTTTCTTCTCTAAAAAGATACAGAAAAGTATTGACATCTTTTTATTTAGTATTGACAACATTTTATTTGATAAGGTCAATTACGTTTCCTCATCTTTAAGTGAATTTCGTAATGGAACTTTGCTTTTTAAGACATCATTTTATATAGGACTTTCCAAACCCTTTCTTTCTCATGGGTTTCATTTTCCGTGGTACCAAAGAAACCAAACACCATGAGTGAAATGTGGTTAATTTAGGTCCTCATATACTTTCTGGTTAGTCAATGGATGAAGACAAGCAAACATAGACCTAGAGTGGATTACATGTACATGAAAATCCAATGGGAAGAAAGAAGAGGGTAGGAGGGTTGAACTTGAATATGTTGGTGACGCATCGTCACTAATGGAAGGGAGAGCACTAAGATCATAGTGTGAGGTGAACAAGTCAAAATTTTTGAAGTACTACCAACACCAACATGGTCCAATATTATATAATCCAACAAATTAAACTCCAATAATTTTAAGACAACAAACAAAAGTTTCACTAATTGATCATCTCCCAAGAGAGTTTATGTTGGTAATGATGGTGTTTGCAGGATGGTGATCCACAAATTAAACTCCGCATTTGGCAACAGTTCTAGGTTGTCGGGGAACAATACTATATTGAAAATGGTTTTGTGTTTCAGGGTGTTAGCATAATCCCTCAGCTCGTATCTTTTTCGTTTACTTTCATTTGTTATTAATAAATTTGGTGGAGAAGGGTTGGGAGTGGGGTTTCTAGGTGTAATCTCACCCCTTTGAGGAAAAGTAGGTATCTTGCACACGACTATTGCCGAAGAGCTAATCTCGCCTAATCTTTTTCCATTTTGAAATCAAACAAAAAAAAATCATGCAACAAAAAGGCCCATGGTTATATCACAAGTGTGGAAGTGAAAACGCGTGTTAATTAGCACATTATTGACTTAAAATATATCTTGTGTAGGTAAATATCTCTCATTTACCAAGAATGACTTCCATGCAACAGAGTGGGAATGAAAGTAGAAAATACAATTTGAAGTCAAGCAAGAAGATTTTAGTCCATAGTCCATATAGCATGGATGAGAGAGAAGCATAGAGTATTTGTTTTACTCTACACACATTAGTTAAATCGTTTGCTTCGGTAGTTAGTTATCGAGTGACCTGACATTTGCACATATCGAACAGGATCAACGCTCGCAAGATAACATCAGCAATGTTATTGCAGATTTACGGTATGTATCTGTCAGCTCTGTAATCTGGCTTTTCACCTTCCCCGTTAATTTTCGGGGTTGTCTGATCTAGTTTTTTATTCATCCGCAGGTCGACAGACTGGCAAGGTTTGCCATTTCAACAACAAAAAGTAAAATTGCTTCCGAATGTTGTTCCTTTAAGAAAACAACCATCGAACGCAAGGCCAGAAAGTAAAATTGCTTCCGAATGTTGTTCGGGAGTTCACGGCCCAAAATTGTGAAATGTTATGGGAGAACACAGCCGAACATCACCATATTTTAATACAATTTTCGGCGGTGTTCTGCCGTAACTTTTTACACTTCTTTTACACATTGGGGCGCCTCTATTGGGGTATGCATCCATTGCCCACCCCTGTAGAACAGCTGGCCGAGTGAATTGGAGGTGAAATGGACTGTTGGAAGAGAAAAGCACGTAGTAGAAATTTGCGGATTTGGTGTCATAGCTCCGATTTGGATATAAGATGGATTTTAGCTATTCGAGGCTGTTTCAGCCTCCAAAGCAGTGTTTTAATTTCTGTAGTAAAAATAGCACATTTCTATTTCCGTCCAATAATGTCATTTGTTTTTGTTTTAATTACCTAAGTCCTTTGAGTTGTCCCAAGGAGTTGTAATCTGTTTATTTATTTCAATGGGGCTGCTTCATTATAATCATCAATTCAATCTTTAATAAAGAAAAACCTTTCAGAATTTCTCTCAAACAACTGGTGGATTGCAAACTTTGATTCTTCAAGGATTTATGTTTGTAATCATTTTGCTTCGTGCCGCGTCACCTAACCAAAGCAATAGCAAGGGTATATATTTTACACTCTCATACATAAAGACGATCGATTAGCAGCAATCCACAGGAAGAATATGGTACAAAGATATTTGTATTCCTATGTCCACAAACACACAAACCAGTTTATACATACATACATACGCACATACGTAGGTACATACGTTCATACATACATACAATGCATGCTTACATACATATATACGTGCATACATACATACATATGTATCGATGAAGAAACTCGTTCGGATTCCTATATTAGGTCTGCTTATACATGACCAAAACCTTGGATTGCTATTACGGCAGTCTCATGGGTTCCTGCCATTGCCGGTCCTCTTTCTAGGGTCGTGCCTAGGGTTGGATCCTGCATCGCCGTAGTCCAGCATTGTTGCATCGAGCCTCCGAAGCTTCCTCGAAATGATTTCGACGTCATTCTTCAAAAACATACAGAATTTGCTGTTAGCAAGATAAATTAAGCATGATTTGTAAAATTCATGTTAATTTATGTCCCATTAGTTTATGATAAAAACTACTAGAACAAACAATAGCAGATATTCTACCTTGTGAAACAAGTTAATGGGATCCATGCCATCCTTGAAGCCTTCAGTAACAATGCCTACAAAAAGTACTTATGTCAGCTTACTAGGCTCCCCTATGCGATTTAACGTAGAACGGAAGTGCTCCCCTGTGCCCCTGAGTTTGAATTCCCCTCCCAACAATTTAGATTAGTTTAAGGTAACATATCACTTGTACACAAAACTAAGTACGCTGCAATACGCTCACCTGAAGATAAAGGAATTATGAGAAGTGCTGAGAGGTATAGCACTTGTAGAAGAAGAAACCCATTGATTCTAAAAGCCATTGCTTATTTTCTTCTTCTTTTGTTTCTCTTCTTCTCCTCTCAATAAGTTAAAATGGTGATGAATCTTAGCAAGGGGAGGTGAGATAGGGTGGGCTTTTATGCTCATTTTGAGTCAGAGTCGGGGAGTGAGTGGAAGCGTATACGCTATGAGAGAGAGAGAGAGAGAGAGAGAGAGAGAGAGAGAGAGAGAGATGTTGGTAATTCAACTGTGTGCACTTCTCCTTCTCCACCATCCAATAGCAACAGAATAAAAAATAAAATAAAAAAGACGATCACAAGATGACAAGGTTCCGCATTTTACGAGAGTTGGGGCGGAAGGAGGGGGGACCTTACCTTGCAAAAATGATGTTTCCACGATAGAACCTGTGGCCTTTCAATCACAAAAAAACAACAGTTCCATTAATGTACCAAAAACTCAATCTCCCAACAGGAACAGACTGATGATCAAATATTGGTGTAGGGTTTTAGCTAGCTAGCCCACAACACATAAGTCAACTGCACTACTATTTCCTTCTTGCTATTTCCTTTCCTTTGTCATCTTCTTTCTTATGCATATGGACACAAGAGCAAACAATATTCTTTGCATTGCATGGCTCAAATTCTAGCCATTTGCTGCCTACTTTTTGGGTTTTTATCACCTTTTTAATATGTTAATTTGCTTCCTTCTTTTCCTGTCTTCACTATTATTTTATCTGCCGACACTGATACATATATATTGCATATATAGTGAGAGGAGAGCAGTCGAGGCTATTTTATTTAGATATGCTCCCATTGTTTCAATGGTTGCCATATGTACTTTCCAAGTGCATGTCCATTGTTTCAGTAAAAATAATAAACTAAGTAGAATTGTCTGGCTCATGGTCTGCAGTGAAATTGGGTGATGAATACCGAAAAAATCCTAGGCTTTTCTCTTTTAAAATTATAAATTTCGGTAGGGCACTATGATCACATGGCTGATCAGGTTAGCTATTTTCAGAAAGGTGCAGGTCTTTCGTACGTATGTACCATTCGACTCTAGTTTGATTTAACTCCCAAAAGTATGAGTTTTATTTTGTAAGAGTATCTGATTAGTAACGTGATCAGGCAGTTCTATTGAAGTCTTTCTTCTCTAAAGAGATTCAGAAAAGTATTGACATCCTTTTATTTGAGAAGGTCAATTACGTTTCCTCATCTATAAGTGAATTTCGTAATGGAACTCTGCTTTTTAAGACATCATTTTCTATAGGACTTTGCAAACCCTTTCTTGCTCATGGGTTTCATTTTCCGTGGTACCAAAGAAACCAAACACCATGAGTGAAATGTGGTTAATTTAGGTCCTCATATACTTTCTGGTTAGTCAATGGATGAAGACAAGCAAGCATAGACCTAGAGTGGAGTACAACATGAAAATCCAATGGGAAGAAAGAAGAGGGTAGGAGGGTTGAACTTTAATATGTTGGTGACCCACACTAGTGGGAGGGAGAGCACTATCATCATAGTGTGACGGGAACAAGTCAAAATTTTTGCAGTACCACCAATACCAACATGGTCCAATATTATATAATCCAACAAATTAAACTATTTAAGACAACAAAGAAAAGTTTCACTAATTAATCATCTCCCAAGAGAGTTTATATTGGTATTGATGATATTTGCAGGTTGGTGATCCACAAATTAAACTCCGTGTTTGGCAACGGTTCTAGGTTGTCGGGGAAAATACTATATAAAAATGGTTTAGTTTTTACAAGTCTTAGCATAATCCCTCAGCTTGTATCTTTTTCGTTTACTTTCATTTATTATCAATAAATTTGGTGGAGGGTCGACCATACGGTTTTTGGGTGTAATGGTCCTCATGCCCTTGAAGGAAAGTAGGTTTCTCGCATGCGACCATTGTTGAAAAACTAATCTCACATAATCTTTTTCCATTTGGAAAACAAACAAAAAAAAAAGTGATGCAACAAGAACGCTCATGATCATATCAAGTGCGAAAGTAAAAACGCATGTTAATTAGCACATATTGACTTAAAATATATCATTCTCAGTAGAATATCTCTTGTGTAAGTAAATACTCTCATTTACCAAGAAGGACTTCCGTGCGACTGAATGGAAATGAAAATAAGAAATAGATTTTGAAGTCAAGCAAGAAGATTTTAGTCGATAGTCCATAGCATGGATGAGAGAGAAATCTAGTGCTTTCTCTACAGGATTTGGCGTCACCACATGGGACAAAGATTGTCTGTCCTTCCATTTTCGATGCCCATCCGTACCCTTTTGTTTTGTGTGGTCACGGTTAAATCACGTCAATATTTTATATTATTTTTTTTTATGGAGATAATAAGACAAAAATAAATAGTAATATAAAATATTAACATGGTTTAACCGTGATCACATAAACAGAAGAATACAGGAGGGCACTGGAAGAGGGCAGACAATTCTTGTCCCACCACATCACTGCTTAAACAAAAAGTGGTACTTTCTATTCATTTTGGATTGCTTATTGTCATATAATGTCTTGCCCCTTGTACCCTTCTCTTTTTTTTGTTTTTTTTGAAGAACTCGTTTAGTACGGAAGATTGAATTGAAAATAATAACTTTATAATATCAAAGCATATTAAAAACTAAAGCGAGTGATTTGGATTCTTCTAATCTATCATTTTAGAGACGATATTAGAATGTATTTTTCTTTACACATAATTTATGTTCCACCCTTAAATTGCACATAATTTTTTTTCATTTTTCATTTTTACATACCTTAAAATTAAAGAATTATCCATTCCGATTCCACCTTACCTACCAAACGAGACCGTTCTATTTAATAACATCAAATCCACTTCTTTTGGTTTTGGTTTTATGAGGACTCAGTCATGACTGACCTCACATGGTGTGGCGGGGGGATACCAGTACCACTGCCATAAACGATGCTGAGTATGTAAAAGTGGTTGTATTGTATTGGTGGCAGTCATATCACAAAAGCTCACACCACCACCTTTGAAAATTTGAATAGCCTTCAAAGTTGAAAGTTAAAAACCTACCATTTTCTTTTCCATTTGGAAACTTACATGAATTAATTTCATGTTTACTTATTTGGAACGAGGAGAGATGAATTGAAAAGGTACAAGAATTGGAAATGGAATCTATAAACAAACTAGCTCCCTAATCGATCTGATTCTTGAACTTTCAAATACGTACCGTATACATAGAAAAACCAAAAATCAAAAACCAAAATCATTTTAATTCTCATTTTCTGTAAAGTTCGTTTAAAATTACGGAACGATTATCAGCACTCAAAAAAAATCATCAAAACATCCAAGCTTAAATAAGGCGAAATTTTTACTCGGTCAATATATGTCCAGGGTTTTCCAATGCAAAAATCTCAAGCCACAACATTAATAATTCAATCAAACTATTTATAGCTTATGCATTAAATTCTGGAAAATGACCAGTTATAAACAACACATGACCTGAGGCCGATAAACAAATACAATGCCTCTCGCAAACTTCCCAACAAAATAATCCTCGCTATGCCACCACAATTCGCGGCGTTTAATCGTAACAAACTTCGAAAAGGCGGACATGACCCCAAAAAAAATATGATTACATGTTCCCCAAGCAAAAGAAGAAGAAAAATATCGTATAACTTTCAAAACGCGACGTAACAATGAATTTATGAATGCATATGGTATGCGACATATAACTAACTTGACCTTCTAGCAATGATCAATATGAATATGAGCGATGCAATGTAGGATTTGCGTTTCCACGAGTTCATGGTGACGCTCAAACCTCGGGCGAACCGGAGGTAGTTTCGATTGCTAAGGAAATACTCTGGAATATGAACTAAGACAAGCAAAAATATGATGAGATGCAAACAAGATGACAGAAGGGGACGGAATTCAGGAATGAAGACCTGCTATGGAGGATTTCAGGAATACGGCACTTGGGGTTAGTGATAAGACTTGAAGACATTATTCGTCCATTCTGACCCCAATCTCGTTGGAGGAAATCATCAGGGGTGGTGGTATGGAAGATCTTGTTTGGCGTTCAGAGCGCAATTCACCTCAGTGACACAGAAATGTGGACTTCATGAATGTCACTTACCTTCCCCTCCGATGCCACATAATCTGTGATCCACAGAATTTTGTTAGTTTTGATTGCAGGCCTTAACCCACTTCCGCGACACTCACTACCCCAACTCTTCCTCCTTGACAAAACCAGGACCCAAGCCCTCGGCGCTGATGCAATTGTTAGTCACAACTTTTGGAGATGATGCAAGTTAGTGACAACTTGAAGACAGACAGCTTCGGTTGTCTGAAAACGGCGATGCTTGACACATGCAATCCTATGACCCGACTCAACACACCCAAATGCATGCAGGGACTTCCAAACAAATAAAATATACAGAGTGGCAAAGGCTTCAAACTGAAATGGCACGACTGATGGCCATCTTGGCCCATTCTGCAGATTCTTTAATCAAATTGTCTTCGGAAGACAAGCACTCATTTAAAAAGTCTCTGCACGATTGAGATTGCTGTATCAAAGAACCTGCATTACTTCCCAGTGTATCTGCTAGATCTCCAAGGACACCAATGGCTGTTTTCATCACCACTTCATCCCTACACGCAAGTAAATTAAAACAAAAAAATGTCAGAAAAACACAACAAAAAATTGTAATTTTGTAGTACCAACGAAACAGTAGATCAACTCACATGTCTTTCCTCCTGTATATGCTATCCAAGAACTGCAGGATGTGCGGAGCATAAGATATCAAAACCTGCGTTTTTGGGGAGTTCTTGAAACCTTGGAAAATCCCAGAATATGCCTCCAAGATTCCGTTCCTCAGAGAATTGGTGTACTCTGTCATTTCATCATCACCAACTGCTGTGTGGGCAGACATCTCTGCAGCACTCTGAATCATTGGCATGGCGTACATCAAGTACTTGTCAAAGTTCTCTCCTATTGCAAGAGCTATATCACCAAAGCAGGAGAATATAGGAGGCTTTACAGAGCGGTGCAACTGGTTGCTTGACAGATCCTTGAGAAGTTGGGTCATAATTCCATCACAATAAGGCAGAATCTTATCTTCCACTGCTCTACAAATATCCCCTACAACACCAACCGTTATAGCACAGATTTGGTACTCCTCAAAATTTTGAAGCCCCATTTCAAGATACTTGTAAAACTCTGGCAAGTATTTTGCAAAATCCGGGCCACTTGTATATGCAAGGGCCCCAATGGCAAGCATGGCTTCCTCATGGACAGTAGCACTTCTACAAGCAAATACCCTCAAGAAAAGTCCCATTATCTGATCTGCGTATGGCATGAACACATATTTCGTGGGCTCTGATGAACCTAGTTTCTGAATAATGACCTGTAAGCACCCACAAAGAAGTCCTTGTAATTCACTCTGCCTCTCTTTCTCATCAGATGCAAGCTGCTGGCCCTCAAGAGTCTGATGCAGTTCAATCATGATAACAGGAACAAGTTGCAACACCATGGGGGCAGTTTCATCAGTCGAACACCTGACTACTTCATTCAACGCTTCATATGCAGCAGTCCTTAATCGTGATTCCCCAGCATCTGGTCTGTGAGTAACAGTGAGTAGAGCCTGTACAATTTCCTGGAAAAAAGGGGCAATAGGAGATGACGGGCCAAAATCCTCATAACCCTGGGCCAGAAAATAGAGAGCACCACATGCCTTCTCAGCAACATTTGGAACATCGTTCATGCTCTGAAGAAGAACTGTTACAATCTGTTGGCAGTTTGCTGGGGTAATTATGGGTGTATCCATAGTTGAACCATGAAGGAATTCAAAAATTCTTCCCAATGTCCAAGCAGTAGTGTCCTTCACATGGTTATTTGGGTCCTTTGTTAAAGCACTCAGCATGAACGTCAAAGCAACATTTACAATAGGCGTTAACTTGTTTGCCAAAGGACCCTCCAAGATGGAACCAAACGCATAAGTAGCTGCTTCTCTTTGCCTCCAATCTGGTTTTGTTATGTTTTCTTCGATGAAAGGCATAACAAGTGGAACAATATCATCTCCCACTGTCCGAGCAACCAACCCAAGGCATGTCCCCCCAGCCATAGCAATATTCCAAGCCCCATCTTCCTCCTGATCATCTTCCTGCTTAAGAAGCGTCTCCAAAAGAATAGGGACGAGGGCAGGGATTGCCTGCTTGATAAAGTAAAAGCAAGGAATATCAGAATCCCCGCTAAAATCACCCACATAATTTTCCAATATATCGATCTCCTCGTCACAAATCGAACTCCAGAATTCAATGGCTTGAAGAGCAACAGGTTCCTGGTCTTCCCTTACAGCTTTTGCTGTGATGCTAAATATGTCCTGAATGTAAGGGGCTAATTTCTCGTAGTAAGATGAAGAAATGGAGACTAAACACTCAAAAGCTGCCTGTCGAATCTTCACTTCAGGGGACAGAGTTGCCTCACAGACAACTCTCATAATATAATCACGCTCCATATCATTGCTAAAATTGGCCTGAGCAAAACCCAAAGCATTGTACAGTGCTCGGGTAGCAGCAAGCCTAACATCATTGCTCCCTTCGGATGTGTTCATACCCTGAACTACAGCTGTCAGTATTTTATTAACCTGATCTTGATCCACGACATCAGAAGAGATTTCCTCACACAAATACCCAAGAGTCTCTAAAGTAGCTTGCTTTGCATGTGCTGGTAACTGATGAATATTCGACAATAGTGATCCAATCAGTTCCGGCCACTGTTTCATGGGCAACTCAATGCCCGCAACCTTTGCAATAACTTGAGAGGTAGTTGAACGAGCATCAGCTACAGGGGAAGCGAGTGTCTGTAACAAGAACATCTTAATCTGCACTTTCACAGAAGTTTCCAATGCAAGCCATCTTTGAACAAGCTCCAACTTTCTAGGTTGTTCTTTAGCATCCAGGGCATTCTTCAGTATCAGACCTGCTAATTTACGGCTTTCAACAGGTTTTTCTTCATTTGCTAGCTCTCTAGAAAGAGACAACAAGAACGATGGAGGATCTTGCTCCTGAAACTGTTTCAAACTCTCTTCAGCTTGATTCCGTACAGTTCCATCTATAGATTGAGCATTCAGCAGCACCTGGGTAACTTCCATCGATGTATAGTATCTGCGGGTATAAATTTTAATTGTTTAGACATACTGGAGAAATACAAGATAGGAGACAATTAAATCATAGCATTTTACAGAGACCGAAAAACTGTTGAAAATCAGATTCAGAAAATATTAACATCACACAAGAATAGAAAACTATTACGCCAGGAAATCTTCTTCGTTCCACCAACTTGGTTTACAGAAAGATGTCTAACCGAAACAGCAAACCCCTGACTTTGCCCAGAAAACCATTCACCAATGCACTGCAAAGTTTACTGATGCATCTATTTAACAATCTAAATCAGTAGGCAATACACAAACAAACTTGGCAGGAAACAACATTTACTGGAACACCGCAAATTATCAGGAAACCAAATTTCAACATAAAAGAAATTCACTACCCATACAATATGGCGTGTACACGTATACATATATACATATACAATAACAGCCAAGACTTATCCAACTAAATGGGGTCGGCTGTATGAATCCTATAATGTCATTGCGCTCGGTTTTGCGCCAAATGCAAGCAACAAAAAACCCTACTCCATCTAATCACCAAAAACCCTACTTATGCACAAACAAATCCACAACTGAACATATCCCCCGCCAATAAATCCAAAACATAACCAAACACAAACAATTTCATGGATCGAATGAAACTTCATACAAAATTGCATACATCTCCAACAAACCTTAACAAAAACAAAGCTAAAATTCACAAAACGCAATCCTAGGCCATCAAATTACTCGAAAATTTAACGCATCAAATTCAAATTCAGCGAATCGAACCGGAACAATCAGGATCAGACAACAACACGACAGTACGCACAAACGTAGTTACCACTGAAACAAAATCGAGGTTTCCGGAACAGGACGGCGATAAAATTACCTGAAAAGCAAAACTAAAAGAACCTTAAAGTGGTCGAACGGTCGTGGATCGGGAGCAGAAAGTCTTCCTCGGAGACAGCAACGGAGACAGACGCAGAGGGCAGAGAAGCAAATTGCTACGATGGCCTCGGATTGCAGAAAGCTATCAACTTTTTCTTTCTTCTCTCTCTCTCTTTTTTTTTTTCAAAAAAATATCGGCTGCAATAATTTTGTTTTGTGGGGCCTATTATCGTACGCCTTTTCCGGAAATTGGTTTTCGTATGAATTGACTTGGTATCGAAAGTTATGGGGCCTTCTTTTGGAGAATAGCTTGGGTTTCTCATTAGTTTGAATTTTTCTTCTGGGCCAAGTAACTGATTTGTATTTTCGGTTGGTAGCTGACGTGAGTAGGATCAGTTGGTCAATGTATGAGATTTAGTTTGGAGTTTGATTCTCCCCTCGACGCATGCAAACTCATTGAAGTTACAATGAAGTTTGCATCATTGTATTTTATACTCTGATTGAAAAAATGCTTCTAAATCATAGTATAGATAGCAAAGAGCTCGTTATTCAAGTTGTTAAGAACTCACGGCTCATAATCTTAGATCATCAACCCTAATATTTTTTTGGTTGACAAACCATGGTAAGTTTATTCTTTTTGTTTGGTGAAATTTGCAATCTAGTTGGAGAATCAAGAAATGCATTTCTCTGGGCCATCATGCTTCAAAATTCGTCGTGATAATCGTCGTTGACACCAACATCATAGACTACGCTATAGAAACATAATAATGATCCAGCATCTCCTCCGCTGTTAATTTTCCGTCTTTGTTATTATCTGCGTGAATCGAACAATGCCACACATTTGATTTCATATATTTATCTCATCACGTCTCATAGATAGGAGTAAACAAATTGAACCATTACTAACCTCGGACATCAGAAAACTTGCACAATATTTAGCATAGGACAATTCTCCTGGGTGAATGTAATGCAGCATTGGTTTCAATTCTTCCGGTTCCAAGTGCCTGTTAAACATTTTTCGATTTCGAAAGCTACTGGTACATTTCTCTTACTATATCATTGGCAGCAAAGGAAGAAGATAAAAATGAAGTGATTCTATTGCATTTATTCTATATATAGCTTGTCTGTACATTTTGTAAACTTGTAATCACTTGGAATTTGGCATTTCTTTTTGTTGTAGACTGCTGGCAGTGTAGATGCAACTACGTCCACACGCGAGCAGGTTGTTAAATTAATTCTAGTAATTCCAAGTTTCACTAGCCTTTTGTTTGAAAGATTTTTCACTTCTGCGCTGTGTTTGTGAGGCTTACTGTTCGAGCATTAGACATAGGTCGTTTTAGGCACATACACTGTTCTTTTGCTCCGGAAACATCAGGCTCCATTTTATCAAACTAAAAGTATATGACTTAAGACGATACTATTTCGATACGAAGTGGAAGTTGTTCCTGGAGTGGATGCGCCTGATTTGAAATGCGCGCTAGTTTGTACTGAAGTGGATTTGTACTAAACTTTTGCAGATGATGTCCGAGTGGGATGATGAGGATGGAGATGAAGCTGAAGAAGATGAAGAGTCGCCTGAGGTGAGGAAACACTAGAATTGTTTTCGCTGGACTTATTACAAGACGTACGAACGTACTGCACATGCTGTCCTAGGAACATAAAGAATGTTCTCTTGCTCTGATCATACGAATGAATGTTAATTCTAATTTGATCGATGTATTGGTCGACTGCATCTGGAGTCTGAACCAAGTGGATGATTTTCCAATTTTAAATGCATGTTATGCCATTGCTAGTTTGTACAGAAACAGTTTTCTACTGAAAATTTGCAGCATGATGAGGCGTCGTACGAGGTGGAACATGACAGGATGAGACAGGAAAGAATGAGGAAGTTTGGTAGCTAGAGCTGATAAGTACTGAAAACTTGCAGTATGATGAGGACTTGTATGAACCGGAACAGGAGATGATGAGACAAGGAAGAGTGAGGAGGTTTGGCACGTTGTTTGTTTAAAACTTTGATGCAAAGAGACAGACACGTTACGCTTCTTTTATCTCTTAGGAGAAAATAACAGTCAAGCGATTCTACAAAAAGCAGTTCTGAGAGAATATGAAGAGGAAACTAACTGAATTGTTCATGTAATTTCCTTCTATTTGCTTCCAACAAAAACGTTCCTAATTAGTAAAACCCTTTCACACAACGCTCTATTTTCTATCCTAAGTATATACCAGTTACGCACCACTACTTTTTGAGTCAATGCTCAACCTAATGAAAGCAAAATATTTTATTTTGCTGTATTTTTCAAATGACAAAACAAATACACAATTAGGATAAGTTTCTGCCAAAACGAATCGAAAAATCCATTTCTCGGGAGCATCAAGCTTCAGAATTCGTCGTGAAAATCCGCATCAAAATCTTCGTTGATGCCGTCATCATATACTGTGCTGTAGAAAACATAGTCATGATCGAGCATCTCCTCGAGCGTTAATTTTCTATCTTTGTTATCATCCGCCTGAATCGAACGATGTCACGCATTTCATTTCAAATTCATATCAACATGTCTCATACATAGGAGTACAAAAATTGAAACATTACTAACCTCCGACATCAGAAAGCTTGCATAATATTTAGCATAGGAAAATTCTCCTGGGTGAATGTAATGCAGCATTGGTTTCAATTCTTCCACTTCCAAGCGTCTGTCAAACATTTTTCGATTTCGAAAAAGATTAGTAAAGTCCTCTAAACTATAATATTGGCCAGCAAAGGAAGAAAAAAAAATTAGGTCAAAAAATGTGTTAGCTTTAAGTTCAAGGTATGCATGCATACTTGTTCTTGTTCACATCAAGTTCTGCAAATTTCTCTTCCGGTGTGGGTACATTTTTCCCGCCCCTTTCAAATTCAACGTAAGTCTTGTAATTATCATAAGCGTTGTGTAAAAACTCGTGGAAATTCAGTTTGCCATCGTTATCCTGATCCATCCGCCTGTAAATTATAAGCAGACATTTCGTTAATCCGTTCCTTTGCATCAAATTATTCAGAAAATATATTAAGGCATTAATATGTTTAGTGTGAAAGACAGAGAAGATATGTGAGAAAATGTACTTCATTTTTTCCCTCAACAGCCATTTGTGAATTTCTTCGTTGTTACTGTCTTCTGGGTGCAACAAACTGCAACAAAAAATGGAGATTTCTGTTGAACCAGAACTCGCAAATCGTATAGTTTTTGCCACAGTAATATGGGAATGAAGGGAATTTACTCTTTAAATTCATTGAAGTTAAGTAATCCATTCTTATCAGCATCTGCATTATCAAACTGCTGCTTCCACCATCCAGCTTCACCGTGCTCCATTCCGTTTATCTCTGTTTCACCAGAATTCGAGATACTTAAAACCTAAACTGTTCAAAGCTCTAAAACAAATGTCTTTTCTACGTATCTCCACACCCCCCACGTGATCAAAGTTGAAGGAAATTGAATAGAAGTTTTTCCAACACGTCATGTCTTTCCTCAAGACAATACGTACGTCCTGCAGAAAGAATCTCTACGTACTTATAAAGAAATAAGTACATCCTGCAGAAAGAATCTCTACGTACATTCACACACACATAAACTTATAAAGAAATAAGTACGTAGTTAAATACCTAGGTCCTGTATGGAAAACTTGGGCAGATACTCCATGAAAGAAATTGTTCCATCACCATCTTTGTCATACGATTCCACTTCTTTCTGCGTCCTATAATTCAACCTCTCCACGGTTTGTTTCATGACCCAATCCTCGAGCTCATTAGAGTTAATCAACCCGTCTTTTGGCGCCTGGTCTATCAACGGGAACAAAGTAATCAGCCTCAACGTGAGGTTCAACTTTCCCTCATCGCCGAGATATTCATGCATTTCCTCCACCTCACTCGCATTCATCATGGGATTGTTGTTGTGTTCCGACAACCCCACGCGACTATTCGTTTCCCCTCTGAATCCACCACTTTCCTTGGCGTACCACTCCATCTTGGCTGCCAGAGGGTCGAAAATGGGGGCGTGACCCGCGTAGCCAAGACGTCGGTTGAGGCCAAGGTGGGGGTGGGGGTGGTTGGGGCCACGGTGTTTGGAGGGAAGCATGACGAGGAGAAAGATAAAGGCGGTGGCAAGTAGCGCGTAGACCACTGCCTTCGCCATTGTTTGGCATCAAAGAAGAAGAAGAAGCCAAAGCATGGGGGGGAAGGTGGTGATGATAAGCAGCCTACGACCAACTGAATAATTTGGGTGGTGCAGAAACGGTTAGTGACCGTTAAAATTGGGAGGTACATATGATGTAATGTAGCACCTTTGCTTTTATTGTCAGAGATCGGGTGGGGGACATCTTTAATTGTTCCAATTTAGCAAAACCTCGGCAGGTGTCTGTCTCTCTGTCCAGGTTTATTTAAGGTTTTCATGTTTGTAGTAACTAACGGATGCACTCGAGCAATTATTAGATGGTACTGGACTACCGTGTGGACTATTTTGTCATAGTTGGACTTGTAACAATTAAATTGGTAACCTCATAGCATTGAATGGTACGGAGACCGAATAGCTGAAAGTGAAAATATAAAATCAGACAGTTTCGGAAATCAAATCTAACAATTAAAAAACCCGTAGTACTAAAAGCTACGTAGCATTGCAGCGATTTTATTGTGCTATATAAAGAACATAAAACGGTCTTTACATAGTAATTAGGACAGCAATTCATATATATTAAAACAAAACAAAACAAAAAAATAAAAAAACATTAGATCGATGGCAAAATGTAGGCCCTCGATATGCATTATATTGTGCCAGTTAAACCCAGGGAGTTAAACCTTTCTTTGCACTTCTACCATAGGGGAGACGAGTAACCCAACGAAAGAATGTTACACAACGACGAGGTAGAAACTACGTACATACACAACATACTGCTCTATTTTCAAATCTCTTGAAAAGACGAACAGATTAGGAATATACATCCCCCGTTAATGTTTCAAATAAACGACGGTCGGTCAGTGACTCTTCTGCTTTGCACCCTGAAACCAAGGCCAGTTTGACTCACAGACATCACAGGGAGAGTTGCCATCGTTGTCCTTTGCACTTGTGTCTGCATTTTGCTTCACAAGAAATTCAGCAATGCCTTCTCTATCACACATAACAGCGTAATGCAATGCGGTTTGCCCCTCATTGTCCTTTCAAGACCAAAAGAACAGAATTTTAGGATGGCATGACAACGGGGATGGGGTGGGATTCGGAAAAACTTAACAAATTTTGCTACCGTAAGTAAATGTTTATCTTTTAATCTACCTTTTCATTAACATTGGCATTCTTGCTAACTAGCAGCTCTGTCATGTTCAGGTGCCCACGATCCACAGCCCAATGCAATGGGGTCCTTCCCTCACTATCTGCAATCAGTGCACGTAAACTGTTTTACGGCAATACCAGCATTATACAAGCACATAAAAAGTTTGAGCACAAGAAATTCCCTTCAACATCCTAATATAAAATAAAGGGTAGCATGATAGACCACCAATAAAAATAGACCAAACACTTTTCTGTGTGAGGAGAGAATACATGCCACAAAAAAAACAATTAAGGCATGTACATGCATCCAACGAAAGAAACATGCGGTGTGCTATTTATGTGAGGAACAAGCAATAAAGGCTAGGTTAATAGAGATATGCACCCGGCTCAATTTGAAGTCAAACTTGGGGTATCACAGCTTTTTGGCCTAGCCTTTTCAAGCTTTTACAATTTCTGTGCTGATTTCCAAACAGATATAAGCATGTTAACAACAATACTGAAATTGGAGGCTTCCTCGTTTCTACATGCCTTAATGATGTTAGTTTGAACTTTATCCTATGTGTTATCAAAGTTTATACTTAAGCATGTTGACCATAGCATAAAACGTATTTACCTATCTTACATGATCACAATCCTAAAGGGTCCAATCCACTGTTGTTCAAACTTTGTTTTATGCATCCAAACTTGGATATTAAGCTTGAATTATAGCTCATTTATCAAGGAAATAACCTCTAAAAAGCTGAGATTTAACAAGGAAAGGAGCTTCTATGAAGCTGGGCCTAGTTTATGAGCAACCTTAGTCTGTTAACAACCCATAAAGAAAGAAAGTATACATGACTTCATGGTTATGGAAGTATTAATGGAATACAACAATTACGATAACGTCAGCTGAAACTTAATGAACCTATTAAAGAGGCAGATGGAAGAAAACAGACCTTTCTGATCCACCGAAACGCCACTTTCAATGCATTTAAGCAAATTATCCACTTCTCCTTCTCTCGCAAAGGCATGAATAGCATCCATCTTTCTGAAAAATAAAAACAAAACACCTTACGTTAGCATTACTTTTTATTTATTTCCAAGACATGATATCTACTAATCGACAACAATGTGTAAATATTAACCCTCCCATGCTTAGCAGTCCTAAGAAACTTACAAATCCTTTTCAGATTCTTCCTCGTAAACAAAGGTGCTGAAAACCGGTCCCATTGGTCCTTTAGAATCATTACCAGATGCACTACCTTCTCCACCTCTGCTCTTCTAGTAATCATATGTCAATAGACAGAAAGAAACCAGCAGAGAAAACCCAACAGAAAGTAAGTATTGCTGTCTGGCAGGACTAAAATAAAGTCGAAAACAAAAGAATAAAGACTCACCACAGTCAGACCTGCTGCCCAATTAGGATAAAGCTCTGTGACAATATCAATGTACTTCTCCATAGCATCTTCAGGAGGCATAGCACCCAATTTCTGCCAAGCTTGCCTATAAGAAATCACCGAGCGAACAGATTCAAAAACACAGCAAGCCACTAAAGTAAGATACACAGTTTAATCAACCCTAATTCACCAATTACCCAGTAAAAACATTACAATTAGGGCAAAATTCCATCCATCTAATCATGATATTAACCAAAATCAATCCAAGAAACACATTACCCATCCCTATCAAGCTGAAAATAAAATCCATATAAATAAACCCAAATCTTTCAAGTAAGTTTTCGGTATAAAGAAATGGCAGAGCAAATACCATTTCGCGCGAGCAGTCATTTTCAGAGCAGATGGCTGCGGCGCGCTGCAGGGTCCCTCAGTAGCAATCTTGTAAAGCCCATAAAGCTTCAACTGCGCATCACTCGACACCTTCTGTCGATCCACCGCAGCCGCCGCGACAAACGCCGTCGCCGCGCTGAACAGCTCGTCCAATTCCGTACTCTCCACGCCTTCCCAGTCATCGTCACTGTCAGCTTCGCTGCTATCGTTCCTGACGCTGCCGTGCTCGGCGACGACCGATTCGGCCTCAATTGCCGCGGAGCTCAAATCGGCGGAGCGAAGCTGGTCGTCGCGGGGCTCGGATTTGAGCGGCGGCGGATTGGTGTCGGCGGGGGCGGCAGCGCGAGCGCGAGTGAGGCTGAGATTCTCTTCCTTGAAGGAGATGACTATGGCGATGAGCTTGGCGAGGAGGTAGGAGAAAATGAGTCCGAGGATTATCGATTGGAGGAGCTGCTGCCACTCTCCGCCCATTGTTTCTTCTCTGCGTAAAATCCTAAACCCCAACCCCAAACCCTAGAAATCGGGGAACTAGAAAGAGAAAGAGACAGAAAAAGATTGGAGTTTTAGAGAGAGAGAGAGGGAGATGGTGTTTTACGCCCCGGAGATCAGAGCGCACCGCATAGGAGACAATCATCGGGTCCTCCGCGGACAAATACAGTTAGGTGCGAGCTCACTCATTAAATTTTAGTTTAATTAATAATTAATTTGCTTATACCCAACTTAGCTGAATTTTTGTTGTGTGTATCTATTAAGTTTTAGTACATGAGTTGCATTTGATAAAATATTAATAAAAAATAAATAATATCAATGTACATGAGTTACATATAAAAAATATTTTTTATATTTACATAAAAGGCCCTTGCCGTGTCCTGACCTTGCTCATACCGTTAACCATGTCCAAACTGTGTCCGGGCGTGTCGGCGCATCCAGGTGGCCCTCCGATAGTTCGAAGTTTTAAAGTGTCTGTGCAACATAGGCTAAAACACATGCAACTTGTTCAACAACCAACAAAATAAAGTTAGTTGGAGGTTACCATTATAATAAATTTTCAATTCATGTTACACATTATTTTAATTTTTGATTCATGTAAAATTTGACGAACATAGCATGAAAATTCAGATAACATTCATATAATTCCCTTAATATTACACATTGTAGATGCTACATTAGGAATTCACCATTTTTTTTTTTTGTCTAAATACTTATCTTATTTATACTACATGTCCATACAAAACACCAATCGCTAATATCTTTTTATGTCCAAAAAGAAAGGATTGGTAACAGTTTATAATCTATGGGTCTTCTCCTCCATTGCAACATTCTTCATCATCAATACTTGCACTTTCCATAGCCTGCCAACAAAAAAAAAGATTAATTAGTAAATCAAACAACGATCAATTAGCTAATTACTATTCTATACAGAACAAAAATCATTTTCGGATCTCGATGTCCGGAGCCTAAGGATCAAGTGATCTAAATCACTTAAATTGAATCCGACGGCCCCCATTAACTTATTTCACTTGACCATCTCACACAAACCAAAAACTCCGATCTATCTTTTACACAAACCAAAATCCTTAAGCTTCGGACAGTAAAGTCTGTATAGGATCCAAATTGTTCTACACAAAAACGAAAAAGGGTTTGCATGAAACTGACTTGGATCGACGGCAGTGATGGCGCCAGTCTGTTCAAAACCACAATCAGAATCCTTCCTTCCCATTGCTTGAAAGTAGACATTCATGGCATACGCTGCATGGGCTCTAACTGTGTTGGGCATAAAGCACGGCCCACCTTGTTTGATTGGCTCACAATTCAATCCCAGCCCACAAACATAATCAATATTCTTCTGCAGCGCCTCCGGGTCGGCCCCTTTCTTGGGCAAGCACCACAATTTCCCGCCGTGTGGTCGCGGCGGGCTCGCCGGTGCCAACACTGGGACTGGGCCTGGGCCTGAGTTCTTAGGTGTAGTCGAACTAGCCTGTTAAATCCAAGTCCACAAACCAATCAAGCACATACATAATAATAATATCAAGAAGGGGAATGTTTTAGGGTGATTATTTGCGGCGGCAGCTACCGTGTGCCGAAGGATTCCGACGTTGTAGGTCGGCGTCATGTCGGGTCGAAAAAGCCCGAAATTCCTCTCAGGTGTTGGGCCGGACTTGAGATTTTCATTGAACAAGGAAAATACGAAGGTCTCAAAAGTTCGGTTTGGCATTAACGGGGTGCCATAGCCTGATGTCACGTGTTGAATGAGATTTCGATTGTAATCCTCGGCACTCTGTGCGTCAACCCCAACTTGGGCCGGATCACCCTGAGAGGGCCAACCCGTTTCGGCAATAACAATCTCAAGGTCCTCAAAGCCCACAAGTTTCATGGCTGAAAAAACAGCATCTAATTGTGCATCCAACATGTTGGTGTACAGCATTTTAGTATTCCCGTCAAGCACACCGGGATTTGGCCGGAAAAGCGCGAAATCAAGCGTTTCGGGGGAGTATCCGAAATACGGATACGGGTTCACCATGAAAGGAGAATTGGTGGATTGCAAGAAAGTGAGTAAAGGTTTAAGGACATGGATGTCGTAGCCTTGTCTAAATTTGCCGGAGGAAGGTGGGGTTGAGCTGGAGAGAATGCCTAGAGAATGTGGGGTGGAGACCTTAATTTGGCGGTCCCAGGACGCATCTACTAGTGCATTGTGGAGGGCTTGCATGGCAGGGACAAGGCCAGAAATGAACAACTTGTTTGTGGTGGATAATACTTCGTTGCCTACTAAAATTCGGACAATGTTGGTGGCTGGGATATGAGGCTGGACGTTGGTTTTAAGCCACTGTTGGGCGGAGCGTATCTTGGTGAGGTGGGGGATTTGGTCATTTGGGATAGTAATTGTGACAGCGATACCGGTGTGAGCAAAGGCTCGGAGTATGTCGGGGTTGGTGTCAAAGAGCCTAACACGGTTGATAATGGTGGATTCCAGAAGGAAGTGGGCGACTTTGGCCGGCGGAGGAAGGTCATTCGCCATCGTGCCATAGTTCACTCCTATAGATCCTTCCCCTCCTATCAACAAAAAGCAAAGAACAGAAAAACAAGACTTTTATTAGCGTAAGCGATAATAAGGGAAAAGATATACTAGAACACATGACCTCGCTTGCATAGAGTAAACGCTCTTAACTACTTCAGCTTCTGATAGATGGTATGAGGGTTGGAGATTATGCGTACCTTGAACGAAGATTGAGACGAGGAGGAGCAAAATGCATCTTCGAGACGAAGCAAAATTGAGAACAAAATTTCCCATGAGTAAGAGTAGTGATGTGTTTTGGAGTGCTGTTGTGCATATTGATGCAAGGGTGCTGCTGGTGTGCCGGTTTTGAAGAAGTCACTTTTGGATTCTTTGCGTTGGAGTTGGGACTTGGGAGAGTACGGTTTCTTGCAGCCGAGGGTTAAGTGTACATGTCTTGAGAGAGCTTTTACCTTTTTGAGCCTACTTTTAAAACACTGCCCGCAATTAGATAATTTGATTGGAATGAGATCCACTCTGGATTTTTGTATCCGGAGGCCACGTATCGAGAGATCAAAACTGTTCAAGAGAAAGAAAGAGATATGAATCGTTCAAATCTTTGGATTTTTGTGGAATAGTCAAGTGAGATGGCCTAATAAGAGCAGTATGATTGAAATTGAGTGGTCTGAATTTCTCGATCCGTGGTGTCGGATGCAAAGATCAAGATTGGATCTCAATTCAATTTGATTCTCTGTTTCATCATTTCTTTTTCTTATTTTATATAGATTGCAAATCAGGAATAATTTTTGTTTAATTTTTTGTTGAACTCGGTGTTAATTAAGTACTTACCAATCAAACAAAGTGATAAAAGATGTGAATATATGCTGTTATGAAAGTAATAAGCAAGGGATTGATATCTGAAATTCAAGCTTTTGTTAGTAGCTAAAGTTGATTAAGTACTGCTGAGTCGATCTTAATTTAATTTGAGTGGATAATCGCTTGGGGGAATTTACCTTTACTTGTCATGATGAACAACTGAATGATGCTTGCAGTCCCAAATAAATAAATTAATTAATTCGAAGTGTAATATATCTTTTTCACAAACGATGGAATCCTTGCATTAAGCTAATTGATCTAAATTATGGGACGGGAAACTCGAACTTGGATGCAGAGGTTGAAGCATACTAGCACATTGCTTTAGCCAATTTAGCTAAGCACAGATATGCAAAGTCTAATGTTAAAAACTTAGATGGAATAGTAGCTTAAGTAAAAATTACTAGAATGCGACTATAACATCGATGGATCTTAAGGATCATGGTTAAGTTAGCTAGCAGCTTAATTAGCACATCTGGCATAGAAATTTTGTTTGCACCTGTAAAATTTGGGAGGGAATGGCCAGTGCATACACATGATCGGATTGCCGATTGAGGAAAATGTACGTGCTCCAAATCAAATGGTGTTTCACGTACAATTAGACGGGATCGGATAACCCTTTTTCCTTTTTTTTGTCTATGTTATTGGTATTCTCTAACGAATTACTAAGGGTAGTGATTTCACATTCTCGTTTTCTCCCTTTGCATGTAACTCTACTATTCTCGTTTTCTCCCTCTGCATGCAACTTTAGTATTCTCTAACGAATTACTAAGGGTAGTGATTTCACATTCCCTGTAGCTAGGCATGTATGGGTCATATGTCCACGAAATTATGTAAGGCTAGGTAGCCCAGCATACTAAGATAGGGTTTGCTGGTGTACAAGAGGGTTAAATTCTTGGATCAGTACAGACTTGCATTCAGTCATTAGCGAGAAGATATACAGAGTAAAGAACAATAGGGTAGATGGAGCTGGCACTGGCGCTGCACATCGATCACCTGTCTTTTTCAATCTCTCTTCTTTCTTAATTAATTTTCCTTGAGGAGCTTTAATTACAAAAGCGAAGAAATATGGGCTAGAGATCCTCTTCGGATTTCACTGTCCGAATGCCAAGGACGAGACTACTCAAATTGAATCCAACCATCTGTATTAACTTTCGCTGGCTCACCTCACACAAACCAAGGACCTGAATTACCTGGTCATTATGCTCTGAACACTCAGGTCCGGAGAGGATTCAAATTCAGAAATATGAACATCACAACAAGGTTAATCTATAATGGAACAATATTACGGTAAATTAGAGTCAATTATTCAAAAAAAAAAAAAAAAAGAAGTTATTTACAAATTAAGTTATTTGAACGAGATCTGTGATATACCTTTGCTGGCGATTTGAATTACAAAAAGGAACACCGCCTTCTATTAACCACAATTTGAAAGCTAATATACGCAGGAAATTAATGTACATATAATCGATGTAATTCTATATCAGTGATTCAGTATATTGTGCTGAATACAAAGTATTGATTCAAGTTCTATATTGGTAGTTTGTATATGAACAATAGTATTAATTAAGAAATTAAGATCCACCAGGCAAGATAATTAAGTTCATCTATGATCTTCCAAACATTACTTCTTAGCTAATCTATTATTAAGCTAGCTAGGTGATCTTAATATGATCTAAATGAGCAAATTAAGATAATATATGCGTATTAATTAATTAACTAGCAAGAGAAAGTAGTAAATCAGTAATACTTAACTGTATATAATTAAGATTGATGAACTAGCTAGCAATCAAGACCTCCTTTTGGTGCTGAAACGGCAGTTTTACTTTGATGATCATACTGCAAAAATATTCCTCTTGTAACGCTGCTTGCTCAAATGAGCATCTCAGAATTGCAGAAGCACCAGTGCTATATATATATATATATATATATGCAAGCTGCAGGCAAACTGTGGCTGGAATACTCATTTGAGCAAGAACCATTACAAAGAGGATTAATCCCATAAAACTCTCTGTCTCTCTCTCTCTCTCTCTCTCTCTCTCTCTCTCTCTCTCTCTCTCTCTCTCTCTCTCACACACACACACACAGAGAGACAACTGTCACTCAACTGAATAAGCAAGCATATGGTTCTTGTAATATCCCTTCAATGTAGGGCTGTTCTATATATAGAAGGTCATAACTTATAAGTATGGGAAGTGATTTGGTGGGAGTGAAATCACGGTAATACTGTACTCTATAGTTACAGTAGTTTAATCAGGAGTCAGGACCCACTCCACTGCATGCGTACAGCTAGAACTCAAATCGACGAGAAAAACTTCTATGAAACAGGTTAACCGTTACTGTGGTGTTCTCAATAACTAATAAAATACCAAGTGTAAGACTTTCTTCACATAGAAGTGGTTCAAAACCCACGCTGAGGATAAACTCGTTCCACCTAAATTCTCCTGATCAAGTGAAAGCTACCCCACGATCTCTTGTCATCTCGATGGTATGGTACTATTAATTAATTTGGAGCCGTTGTTCATGACTAGCTTAATTAATTAATTGTTGCGTAGTTAGGGTTTAGGCTAATGGAATCAGTTTGTTGGCAAGCATATGATCATGGAGGAAGGAAAGGCGGTGGGCACTTGGGGAGCATGTGTTTGTCGTTTTAATTCAATATTGACAGTCCGTTAAAAGGGTGGTGCTGCTGCTGTTGCATGGATGCGACATGCAGCTAGCTAGCTAGAGAGGAGGAATTGTAGATGGCAGGTTTTGGAATGGTTGGTACGTACTTCTCACTACATCTCTGCATGCAACATATGGGAATGGTTGCTAATAATTCAATTCAAACTTGTAATGCTCCAAACCCCAACCACCAAAACTTAATTATTATGATGTTACATTTTTAAGAATGAGGATCTTTGAAAGGATCGAGAGATTCTCCAACCAAATTCGTTCATCGTATATCGTACGATCAATTTTCGTTAGGTACTATTTATATTCAATTTTTAATAAAAAAATTTACATAATTTATGACCGCACGATATACGATGAACTGACGTGATTAGATGATCCTCGGGATCCTCACAAAGAGGATCAAAAGAGAATCCTCATTCCACTTCTAAATTCTTCAAAATGCAGACGTCATTCCGAATGACTTTCACATTAATGGGAGGAGAGATTTTGTACATGGTCTAATAAGTAAGTTGAATTACTCTCTATATTACCAATTTGTTTTATGGTGGAACCAAATTTCTTCATGCTATCAGAACAGATTGTCTCATGTGTGAACCCGAACGGCCACATGTGCTCCACCTCATCCCATTTTTGTTGTCCACGTGTTGGCGTGAAAATTCGCCATACGTGAGGGGACGTGTTAAGAATGAATCTCACATGGATAGAAGGGTAATAAGTAAATTGAGCTACTCTTCATATTAAGTAATTTTACGGTAGAACTCCAACTTCCTTCAAATGTGACACTATATTGTTTGGAACGAATCTACTTACCTTGTGCATCCAAGTGATTATACTCATTTTATGCATATATACAAGTTCAAGTTCTCTTCCTCAATCTCCACACTTCATATTACTTTTCCAATAATATGTTATATAATCTATTCTATTAAGAGAAGAGGGCTTGTCAACTTTTTGCCCCATTTTCTTCCAATTTTGTCTCACTTTTGAATACACAATGTTGACATAAGGAGAGCAAAATAGTAATTTTGTATCTTTTGAACTATTTTCACTTTTTTCCTATTTTACCCTCATTTTTTATACACAATATTTATATAAGAAGGGCAAAATAGTAATTTTATATCGAAATATTTACATAAGATAAAAAATATGCACTTATTAAGAGAAATTATCCCACCATCATTTTTTCATACACGTAAGTGAAATCATGATGTTTTTTGGATAGTTTGAATGAATTGAACCCGTTGCGCTTGAGGAGAACGTGAGATGAGGTGAGCAGTTATTTACATACACAGAATGTGTGCTCATCTGCTAGTAATTATTATGATTACACAACACAACTAAGCATGCAGCTAATACATCCAGCCTACTAGCTAGCCAGCTAGTACAAGGACTTCAAATTGGAGAAAGGTCAAGAACAAAACACACTTTTAGGGCACCAGTAGCCACCATTATATATTATAATATATAAAAATATATTCATGTGATCCACGCTATATGATTTTGGCATAATGGTATTTTATGCTGGGTGCCAATTTTCCTAATTAGACTAATTGACGAAAGCTCAAGAACTCTGATTTGAAAGATTGGTATCAATCGCCATCGTTCATATTTATTCTTTGCTTTTTTTACTTAAAAATTTTAAGGCTAAAGTACAAATAATTACCTCAATTATTAGGTCAATCATAGTTTCATATCTTATCATTAAAAAAATTTAATTTCACACTTCTATGAAACAGGTTAACCGTTACTGTGGTGTTCTCAATAACTAATAAAATATCGTATGTAAGACTATCTTCACATAAAAGTTGTCAAGATGAGATGGCTTCTACAAAGAATAGAAGATGAATATAAGAGATCGGGTTACAATGTTAGGTAGACAAGTTTTATGCATTATGCAAAAAGTTGGCTTTTCGGACCACTCAACGGCATGTATCATAGATGACAAATTAGAATAAAAGATGGAAATGGCCCTCGAAAGAGAAAGTTACTAAGTTGGAACGTGGACTTGTTGCCCTCCTCTAACTTGACCTAATTCTTGCTGGGTCACTGTCACATTTTATTAAGTACTAGACGATCTGGCCGAGCAGCGAGTAGAGTCATTCTGCTTGATCCAAATCTTGCAGAGCTCAACGAAACCCGGCGGGCCTAAACTCAAAAGATTTTAGGCAATGATCAGGAAAAACAAAGGAATAATTGAGTTTGGGCTAAGTGGTGAGATATTAGGAAAAGGTTCCGAACACTCGTTTTTTAATTCTGCACTCTTATGTTTGTTTTCTTCCGTCTCTTAATTTGTCATTAATTTATTCAACCCAACAGTTAAAGAGACGAGCTTAAAAGAAGAAAAATATGCAGACCGAGAAAAATGGAGTGCAGACATCATAATTAGTAATTAGTACCTTTTTAATGAATGTCAAGCCTTCAAAGTCAAGGGGGAAGAAATGTAAAAGGAGTGCCGGCGGGAGCTGGGAAGTGAGGAGCACGATCCCCGGGTTTGATTAATATTTTAAAAAGCTGGTTGGTGAGTTGTGAATTTCAACTGAAGTACTGAGCAAGTGAGTAGCATCTGACTTTGGTATGTTGCACACGTGCATTGCGATCTAACTACCCATATCATAATCTGGTAGGAATATTTTTGCTCACATACCACCCTATATATCATCATTGTATGAGTTTAAATTTCGAGATCTGTGTAATTGATGGACACAAATATCAAAATTTGAACTTATCCAATAGTAATAAGGAAGATAGTGAGCACCACCACTCAAGTGTGTTGAGCGAAAAATGCACCCTAATACGCCTCTTCCTCACATTTTTCTTTTGAAAAATGATATCTGCACTCATTTTCTTCTTCTGCCTACCTTGCTTATTTATGTCCTTGATTTTCCTTTAATTTATGCAAACCTAAACAGTGTGTACATAAGAACAAAAAGAGTGTGCGGATATCATTTTTCATTGTTTTCTATCTTTGTTTTTTGTTTACTTAAATTGCAATATCATTTTTCATTGTTTTCTATCTTTGTTTTTTGTTTTCATTGTTTTCTATCTTTGTTTTTTGTTTACTTAAATTGCAATATCATTTTCCATTGTTTTCTATCTTTGTTTTTTGTTTACGTAAATTGCATAGGCCATCTGATGAGTAGTGTTTTTCACGTCATTTGACAGAAGAAAAGATGAATATTTCAAACTGAAAGCCATAACAAAGAAGCAAAGGAGAAAATCTCCCGTCTCCACCAAACAAATACCACAACAAAACTGTCTTCTGTTGATCGGTACTCATACACAGATGCAGGATACCATATATAGGGGCTATACAGTTAAAAGTGCCTAGAAATGAACTCGAAATACAGAAGGAAACCGCAGTTAGCACCGTGTGTGTGTGTGGCTGCTTCTTACATTGAAACAGACGAACCTTGAATTATCGACACCCTAGGGTAGCTCTTCCTTCCTCATTGATAGTTGTATTTCTACAAATTTTCTGAAGATCAATGTACCCTATAATGGTGTCCTCGAAAAACACACCGTCAAGGTTTGCTTCGTTGAAGGTGGAACCTGATAAGACAGTGTTAATAAACAAAGCTCCTTGCAGATTCGCTTTCTCAAAGTTAACCCGGTCTAGAACTGCGTTCGAGAAGTTTGTACCTGAAAAAGAGAGAAAATTTGATAATCACCTCTTTCATTCCATATTACGATCTTGCGCATTTGATAGCAAGGATGATACACAAGCTTACCCTTGAAGCTGGCTCCTGCAGCATAAGCTTTTGACATCACAACTTCTGTCATGTCTGCGCCATCAAATTTGGCTCCGGACATGAGTGCTGCTGCAAGACTCTTTCCCTTAAGATTGGACTTCTCATTTGTGTAATCACAGAAGCGGAGATCTATTGCCTTGTCGTAAACTCCATTTGCCTGGCCTATCGTATTTCCAACAAATGCAACCTCACATCGCTTTGGATCAGTAGACAATGGAGGCAACCTCTATTGGATACAGAAGAAGTCAGTTTAGCAACTTTTCACAGTCACAGCTATAAGAAGTTAGAACTAGTAACTTATAGTTTGGATGGTGACATTTTGGCTCCTGCTTATTTAATGGACATGGCGGCGTTTCACAAGAGTTGAAAGAAAACATAATAAGGGAAAACGGGGCATTCAGAAAGGATTCGGTAATAAGAGATCGATACTAGAAGTGGCAAAGTAACAAAAAAATCTTATAAAGTATCCTGAGACTCTGCTCATGCCATAAATGGATTTTCTTAAATTTTCTGATACTTAGAATGCTATTGGAGGCAAGCATTGTGCAAGCGGATTGGTACAGACTTGTCTGGTTCTCTACGGCGATTCTAAAACAGGGTTTATTTCTTGGCAGCTTATTCGTTCCAACTAAGGCTAGACAAATTTCCTGAGCCTAGACAGCCACCTCTCAACACAATCTTTGTCGTGACGAGTTTAACTGGATAAAATCGCTGTAAAGGAAAGAGTTTAAGATTTTCGATTACCACATTTGGTGTAAAGGAATCTCCCGATTCATGAATAAAGCTTTGTGTTCTGAAGCTATGTTTAGGACCTCAAGGATTATTAACAGAGAAATTCGTAACTTGTGGAATTTTGGCGTGAGTTTGTTACCGGTTAGCTAGTTGTATGTACTAGTTTTGCTTGGTTCTTGATTGTCCTTCAAGCTGATGTTGTGTTCCTCACTTTGTATAGATGATCTTGTTTTACAATACAAAACACTAGAAGGCATTCGGAAGTAAGAAAAGCGCGAGCACAGAATGAGATTGAGTTCAAGATGGGGAATTCAAATCTTCCATGAACATTCCATTAGTCCATTGTGTATAACATCTCAACTACTTATTTTGCATGATATCTATATGCTTCCATTTTAAACAGATGATGAAGATTACAATATCGTAAGGCAACGGCACCAAAAGCAAGCCAAGTGAAGAATAAATATACGGAATGAGAGGGTTTCAAACCTGACCAGCAGCAATTACAGGTGAGGCAGCGGTAGTCACTGCCCAAACAGCAAGAATCCCACAAGCTGCATTCTTAACTTGCTTCCACTGATTCAATTCCTCCTTTGTCTCATGACCATCCCTAGAAGCTGCACCCGCCCAATGAAACCAAAACATAAATCCACATCTTCCAATTTTGCAGTATAATGCAGGATACAAAACTAGGCAGAAAAGGGCGACCTCAAACCAATAAGGCACCCCGGAGGGTCGGAGGCAACGTCTATAGTACGCAGCCTTACAAAGAGGTTGTTTTTCCGACTCGAGTCCCAAAACTAGGCAGAAATTGCTTATAAATCTACTAAAATAGAAGTTTTCCAACTTTTTTACAAGACGATGTTCTAGAGAAGGGTATTCGAACTTTGGTGTAACCTTCCAAGGGGGCAACATTGGGCCTAGCCAACCTTCCTAACCTATATATGCAAAGTTTCTAAAGGCCATTTGAGACTGCATCTTTAAAAACACTTTTATTTATTAGAACTTTTACTACAATTGATTTTATTAGAAACGCGTTGAAATTTTTATTAAAAAGAACTTCCTAAGAAGCATTTAGAAGGCGTTTCTCCAAGTGCTTCTACGAAAGTACTTGTAAGTGAAGCAGAACATGAAATTGTTTTTCGTAACAAAAAAGTCAATCTTTATAAACATTCACCAAAACAACTGAGAAAAAATCAACGAGGAAGGCTTACCGGAGCAAAATACGCGCGGCGGCGAGTGGAGCTGCGGGCGTTTCGTCTGGGAGAATTGGAGAGAAACGCCGTTTCGAGACGGAAGAATCGATGAAGAAAGTGAAGCAGCCATTTTTCAGAAGAAAATGGCAGAACTGAGACGATGGTCTTCTCTTTCTCTTATCCTTGTTCTCCGTTACAGTTAGTTTTCCATGGATCAAGATGACGTGGCTTGACACGTGGGATCGTGTCTGACGCCAGTAAAAATCTTTTGCTCTTAGCCTTATCCCCGCGGGTCACCGCGGAATTGTCAATCTACGGTCACGGTTGCACCACCCACCGATGGAAGCGACATGTCGTAGGAGTTCAAAGTCGAACTTAGGAATGAATGAAGAGATATTTGTTAATGTGTTCGAAGAACAAAGCGGTATGACATGTATATAAGGTTTTTTTAGTTAAAATATTTTTTGGAATTTACATAATTTTTTATTTTGGTTTTTGAGATTTGAAGTCAATAGAAATGATCATTGAGTTTATCCATCATTGATCATTTTGATCATTCCTTGAAAAATCTTCATTAAATAAAGATAAAATTACAAAAACAACCTTAATTTTTGTTGAATCATTTTGGCCTATTGTTTATTAAATTGAGAGTATATTTTTATCATTTGGTCAGTAATTCTTCAAGGAATAACTAAAATAATTGATGATGGACAAATTCGAAGATTATTTCTATTGATTTCAAATCTCTGATACCAAAATGATGAGTTATGCAAATTTTAAAAACTATGTTGAGTAAAAAGCGTACGTATAGCGTCTCTCCACGACGAGACAATGTTAACTTAACTTGAGTCTAGTTAGTTGCCTACACGTACATAGTAAATTTTGGTAAAAGCGAGTTCCTAAGGTTAAGGAACAACAAACAACAAAAGGAAAAGGGCGGAAAAACGGTCGGAGGAATCGGCGTTTGACTTTCTTGGGATATTTGAGGAATCTGCCTCCTCTGTTTCTCTTTCTCTGACTGCGCACTGCCAAAAAACAAAGAATCTGTTCCGACAATGGAGAGCCAGAGCCAGAGCTCGTGCCTGTCGTACGAGAAGATCAACGGCGTCGCCAGTTGGCTTGGGACCCACGTGGCATCCGCCTTCTTCGCCTCCCTTGAGCGCTGCTCCTGCATCAACCTCTCCACCTCCGACGACCACGAAACCAACCCCGAGGAGGCCCACGACCGCCCCCTCATGCTCTTCGCCTCCCGCTCCGTCAACCTCAGCGACCACCGCCCTCACTACGTTTCTTCCACTTCCTCCGCCTCCTCCTCCTCCGCCCCTCCACCGAACGACGTCGTCAACCTCCCCGTCTGAATGGGTGAATCGGATAGGTTGGGGTCGTTTTGTTTCTTCTCTCTATGGGTTGTTCTCTGCATCTTGAATATTTGTGGGTTTCAATGTGTCCTTTTCAGGTTGTGAAGTTTGAGGTTGGATCGGGAAAATTGGGGTTGGATTTGTTGTTTGTGTGATTAAAAATTAAAATGCTTTTTTTTTTCTTTTCTTTTTTCTTTTTTTTTTTAATCTCTGTGTGTTGTTTGTTGCTTCTCTTCCAAGTGATATGCAATTGGTATCGATGTGAAGGAAAATAGAAAGTCTTTCTGAAATTTTATGGGTTTGATTTGATTTCTTATTGTGATCGTTCTATAAAGAATAATTTGTGTTTTGGAATGTGAAATTGTGAATGGATTACTGAAGAATATCTAGCAATTTGGTCAGTTGGTCATGACGTAATAGTGTGATCTCTTTTTTGTAGTCAAATTTCAATCTCTTATCTCAGAGAATAACAAAAGATGTGACGCGGTACGAAGCTAAAAGGATTACAAGCATAATTCCTCGAAGAACAAAACTGAAAGGTTGTCTGATGATTTTTAAATTTTATTGAAAGATGATTACAATGGAAACAGCCAATGGCTTAAATAATCGGATTACAATTCTTAGGACAACTCAAAGGTGTTAAGTAATTAAACGATATTAATCAAACAAGAATTGAAAGATCTGATTTTTATTACATAATTAAAATGGCAATTTTGGAAGCCTAAACAATCGTTTTTGGTATTAAAGACGGGCACATGGTACTATGATTTTTGTTCAACTCGCGGTTTTTTATAAAAACGATATATTATACACCTGATTCTGACACCAAAATATTTATTATCGTTCTTTATGTCACCGTATCGAATTAATTCAACATTTTTCAACTTTAATTCTTCTTTTTCAGAATTTGAAACATTTTATTTTATTTTATGTTTTTTGTTGGGCATGTCTCATATGTGTCCTACATCAAGATGACATATGTGGATAGATAGGCAAGTTGGTCATGGCATAGTAGTTTGTTGGCCTCTTTTTCTCCAGGGTTTGAATCCCTATCTCGTAAAATGACGAAAGATGATATGTGGTGTGTTAAGCTAATTAGCCACGGCATGGTAGTGTACCTGCCCCTCATCTCTTTTTTTCTAGGGTTTGAATCCCTATCTCGTAGACTGACGAAAGATGATATGTGGTGAGTTAAGTCAATTAGCCACGACATGGTAGTGAACCCGCCCCTCACAACTCTAGTTCGAATCTCCCATATCGTAAAATATCAAAAAATTACATGTTTAGAACAGTTTGCTAGGGCATTGTTGATGTAGCTCTTTGATAAGTTCGAATCTTCCATATCCAAGGATGAGGAATGTTCTAGATTTAGCAATTGGATCACTCATTTTGGGCCTACGGATAGGCCTTGTTGCGGGCTTAGGGCAACTCTAACCCTAAAAGTCTATTGGGTTATAAACAACTTAATTCCCTTTAGTGAACAGTAACTACCTTTAGTGAACAATAACTGTCCTATTGCATTTTCATCCCTAAATTGAATAGCTCAGGCTATTGGTATTATTTTTTTTTAATTTTTTATAAAATAAAAGATAATTTTATTTTTGAATTCAGATAATAATAAAAGATTGGTTCAAAGTATTGAAATGTGGTGTAAGGTGGAAGAACATGATTAAGTATTTATAGAAAAAGAAATTTTTTATTTTTTATTGTAACTGACGCCACCATAACATCAACCTAATGTCACACCTCTCAAGCATTGAGCCAAGCGATTTGGGCCTGGTGAGGATGTCGGGCTCCCCCGAACCCCAATGGATTGCCTATCCCTTAGGATATTTGAATGGGCTGGAGTTGCTCTTATGTTTCATGGGTTGGATACATGGGCTACTTATCTCCCAATATTTGCAACAAAAGAACAAACATCCATGAACATGCTAATCCGGCTTCCCCTTTTCTTAAAAAGGTTGTTTTCCTTTCTTAAACTCCAAACAAAATAAACTTTAGAGGTTACAAAACCAATTAATCTAACTTCTAATCTTAATTATAATGTTCTGTCATACCCAAAAGAAGATGGAGGAGTGACAATTATCGTATGTCGGTTTGTCGGAGATTCGGATTTAGACCCGATAAAGTAAGTTTTGTCAAGCTAATCACGCTCATAATTCATCATGTGACCTCCCAACTTTTCTCAATTTTTTTTTATGGGTTCGTTGAATGTTGTCACCTTGTACAATTGTCCTTGAATAATGCAAGCTTGTTGGCCAAAAGTAGAAGATAAACAGTTCAATAATTGATGTTAATTTGTTTTGTGCTCCTTCCTTTTCACTTTATAATTCCCACTAATACATGTCTCATGTCCCCCTCTTCATAATTAGTCATATGCTTTTTTCTCCTTGTCTCCTAATTGAATCTTTGATACTTTGATTATCTCCACTAAACTGAAAATCACTTTAACGACATAAACTTACCTATAGCATGTCACTGTGAAGGTATTCCAGACTAATAATGCACTTGGACGATAGTTGGAGTCGACGGCTCTCCTAGGATTCCCTCATCTAAGAGGATCAATTTCGCCCTTGCGACATCATAGGTGAGTCATGTCAAAAGTTAAAACACTTGACAATACATTTTAGGTTTGGGAAACAGAAGAGCGATAAAATGACGTCCCGATGCAAACAAGTAATGTTGAGTCCATTTTACTTTTAGGAAGACACATCAGTTGTGTAATTGTATACTTTTTCTACTGTGGTATTGCCATTTCATTTAGAGCAAGAACATGCAGGAAAAAACTACATGAATATTTCATTTACATATCAGAAAGAAAAATTGCATTTGACATTACAAAAAAATCTCAAAAGGACTTCCTGTTAAGTTAACAAAATCGCTAACGATGCGAGGCTAGACTAAGCTGATGTTAGACTAAATTGACAGTGTAAATATACAAAGGTCTACGTCGACGAAAACCCGGTTAGGAGTGCTCATCCTTGGACACATGAGCTCCCGCAAATCATATTCCCGTTAGACATGTCTTCTCCGAAAGACTGGATGGTCTTTGAGTTTCCAGCCCCTGGCTGAGGCAGTGAGCAACTTCGGACGAAATGGATTCCTGCACATTCCCACTGCCAACCAAAGCTCGCCGACCCTACCATGAGATGGACCAGACATGGCAGACAACAATTCAATCATTCTAACCGGCGAGCACGATGGAATGGTGGAGTTCCCCACCATCTTTTCCCCAAACGAATTCCAGCCACCCCCTTGAATCCCTATCCATTATCTTGGAGAACAAAGATGTTCTACAAGGCCCACAGGCACCTGAATTATATAGATATAATATCTCATTGGCTCTCTCTTAACAAATGACTTCACATCTAAAATTTGAGAACCGGCAGACCAAAAACATCCCACATTGGCTATAATTATACCATCTGGACAAGCTAACCTCGGCCACTGGCTGATTCCGAATTGGATTACATCACAACCATGGAATTTCAGCCACCTGTCAAGACATAAAATGGTCACCGTCACCTCTGAAATCTGACAAGGGGCCCATCGGAGAACCAAATTCTCAAGGTCATCGATCGTGCACATGCCTGCTAGAGTTGTCAACCTGACCCTGCTGTGGCCATTGATGCTGCCAAAGGTAATGTCACTCATCAATCCATTAGATTTGCATCTGGTAATGAACCAAAGCAGGCACTACGCGATAAGTTTACTGCAGAGGGGATAGCTACAACTCTACGAAAACCATGCCAAAGACCACAAAAGTATCAAACGGTTACTGGTAAACCATAATTGTGGAATGATCTGATCCGTCCATCCCATCCTGCAGTAACAATAACCATACCCCATGCATGTGAACTGGATGTGTTCTGGCAAGAAGTTTTAAGAAACTTGTACTCGGATTTGTGCATAGTAGATTGCTTTGCCAGTGGGCTCGAAGTTGGAAGCTTCTCCTCTGGCCAAGTCGCAGATCCCTTGGGAATAGACTGAAGGAAAGAATCTTGGCTGAGAGAAAAACATGCAGGTGAGGAAAAAGGCAATCTCTCTGGTAAATTCTCATCGACAGCCTGAAATTGCCTCTCATTTTCTACGGTCCCACATTTAAATCCAGACCAAGGTATTGCCACAGAAACATTCGTGGAAAAGCGCTCACAAGATCTTATCTTTTTTGCTTGAGAGAGCACTCGTTCTTCATGATTATTGCAGTTCCATACATATACACTAGAATCCTCATTAACCGAGACTATATGTTTCCCATCTGAAGTGAAAGTAGCAGATGTCTGGTTTCCTGCATTTCGTTGACGAGAGACGAGGTTTAGAAAAGAGAAACGTATAAAATTCATAAGCCAGATGCTAAAACAGTGATATGCACAATGAACTGCCTCTAGAAAATCAGAGTGGTGGAAACCAATAAAATAAGAAACAATTACAACTAAAAGTACCAAGTTATGCAACTACCTGCATACTTGCCGACCACAGATAGACCATGAAGAATTCTGACCTTTGAATCGGCACAAGTGACCATCACTTTGCTAGAGTCTTGTGGGAAAAACTGTATAAAATAACAAAAATTACTGAACTTCAGATCCCCTATTGAATAGGTAAAGTGATGTGTAAAAGAAAACAAAACAGAAAACACAGCAGTCAGGAAGTTAAAAGAAAACAAAACAGAAAACACAGCAGTCAGGAAGTAACTACCTGGAAGCCTGTAATCTTTCTGCACGGGGACTTCTTTTTACTTTGCAAGCATAATTGAGCATCCAATTGCAAATGATTATCTGTTCCAAGATACAAATAACTACTTCATCAGTACAAACTCAAAATTGAAACGTCGCATTAGTTATGATAGAATTAATAAACCAGCATCATAAACTCCAAGTGAGCAGGGGCATCTACTCAGTTTCTAGGCAAAGGACGTGAATAATTCGGAGGAGGGTGAGGAATGCAGGTCTAGAATGTCGAAGCATACCTGATATATTATAAAAGCGGCAACTGCCTGTCATTGAGCCAACAATTCCTCCCTGCACAAGAAATCAACGGTGTTTGAATAAGCATTACTTAATATGTGAGGATACATATACATTTCTACATAATTGAAGGGCAAGAAAATCACCAAACCTGCCCATCAGGGCGATAGCACACCGCAGTAACTATATCTCTTATATCACTCCAATCAACAACTTGGCAGCAAGAAATTCCCCAAATACGTACTTTGCCATCTATTGAACCACTGATGAAGTAATTCTCATCCACTGGATTAAATTGAACACTGGTCACTGCATGATCAATAATAAACGAAAAATGGTAAGAGGTCAAGCCAAGCCAATATATATAATCATAGACAATAGACAGCAGCTCACCATAATTACTATGGGAAAAGACTTTGAGGCAACTACCGCATCCCACTTGCCAAAGACGAACAGTTTTGTCAACCGAAGATGACAGAAGATACTGCATTCAGAACAAATTAAACATTCTGCCATGTATCAGTAAATGATAAAAAAATTCCAGATTACTAGAAACTTAACTGCAATAAAAATAATCACTTACATTACTCCTTGACCAAGAGAGATCCAAGATATCACCACCATGCCCGTGAAATTCATGCAACGGTTTCTCCAATATCCGGAAGACTTTTGGGGGAAAAATAACACAAGCTGAATCTGATGTTTTCCTAAGGCTACTTGATTTGCCTATTGTATCCTTTTCCGAAAATAGTGGATTTAGTTCAGAGAGATGATTCACTGTGAAGTAAATGCAGGATGGATCTATTTCCGGAATGTCATGTTCATTAGATCTCTCATCCTCCACCACTTGCCAGACACGCAGAATCCCATCTTCACCAGCACTTGCCAAGTATTGTCCATCGGGACTGAATTTCATTGCCAAAATTGCGCCCTCATGTGCCTGGATATCTTGTCCCATGTAAAGTGCTGAAAGTTCCTTCAACCGCTTCCCGCACTGGCGAACCTTAACTCTTTGTGCCCTGAACCCCATGATTGCAGCATTGTCATCGTGTGCCAATTCATCATCCTCCCCTTGCCTATCAACAAGGCATGCGATGGACCGCAACCTACTCAACCACCCCTTCTTAGCTCTCTTCAGTATCCCAGCTCTATTGTTCGCCTCCTCCATTCGATTCTCCGTCAATTGTAGAGACAATGAAGATGAAGAACAAGAAGTGCGCTCGGACTCTTTGGTCACTTCTTGACCTTCACGTACCTTCCCATCCAGCCTCACTTCCTCTGCATTACACTCCAATGGCTTCCCTAAATTCCCATCTCTACATGCAGAATCATCCTTCCAATCCAACTCAATTGAGGAATAAATGGAGTAGTCATTACGCCGACATGACACAAATGACCGACTCAAACAATACTCATCCTCAACACATGAGGTGGTTCTCAACACAGCCCCGCTACTCTCTCTAACTCTCTCAACCTCCCCTGCTACATCACTTGCTATTTCCACTGAAGTCTCTCGATCCGCGCTCAGTCCCATCCACTCCCGAAACTTAACCCGCCGCTCCTTCACACTTCTCGGGGTTCTATTCCACACATCATACGGAAAACCAGCTGGAACCCAATTGGTGAAGGAAGAATTGGAATCAAATATCTCAATGGTTTCAGACCCTGCATCGGATGTTGATGCAATTTCCTCTTGTGCATCAAAGAATCCACAATCTTCTTCCTCTTCACTAAAGCTACCCATTATTCTTTGAGTTCAACCCATCAGATTCCACATCAAGAAACCAGCATTATAAACCCCAGGCAAAGTGCCAAAATCCAATCCCCCTCCACACAAGCAACCCAATGGAGTAAGGGTAACTACACAAAATTCAAATAAAAAAACACAATTAACACAGAAACCAAGAGCAGTTCAACACAAAATACTTGTTAAATTAAACAAAAATGGTAATTAAAGCAATAAAACAAAAACCAAGAGATCCAACATGGATCCCAATCCACACCCATTGAACCTGGTCTTCCACTACAATATATAAAAAAATCACAATAAAATATGCACAAAAACCCCAAATAAAAAATTAAAAACAACCCAAATTCTAAAAAAAAAAAAAGCACTTTTGAGCACAGAGAAAACCCATTTGCAGAATTTGATGTTCATATGATTACAAATTTACAATCCAATAAACGAGCCAGAAAAAGGAAATTAAATACTGGATTAAGCAAAAGCGTGAAATTTGATTACATGGGTTTGGTTCTATGAGATTGGTATGCAACTGGGGAGGGCATAGATCGAAGCAGCCATGTGTAAATTTTGGAGCTTCCGGGGACTCTCGCTCGCTCGCTCGCTCGCTCGCTCGCTCTCTCGAGGAAGCAAGGAAGCACTCTCTCTGCACAAAAATGAAACAAAAAATAATAAGGAAATAAAGTATTTATTTTAGCAAATTAAAAAGAAAAAAAAAAGGTAGAGAAATAGGCAGGGGCAAAACAGGAAAACGGAGGATTATTCTTGATTTTCGCGATCGATGTCCCGAGAAGCGAGATTTCGAGAGTGCTTCTGCCTTCTGCTTGTGTTTTGTCTCTCTCTCTCTCTCTCTCTCTCTCTAGACTCTGTTGTCTCTCTAGAAAATAAATGGTAATTTCACCTTTTTCCCTTTTTTTTTTCACTCCAATCAAATTAATGTTTCAATTACTTTTTTCTTTGTGTGTTAAACTGCCAAAAAGAGAACCAACAAACTTGGTATGAAAAATAATTATAACCAAAATAAGAGTGGAGCTTTTGCGATGCTTCTAGGCTTCTAGCTAGGGAGAGCAAAACAAAATGGATTAAGTATAAATAGTTTGTTTACGTAAGTAAATATATCAGCTAATCAAATCAGCATGCTTGTAACAATATGTCACGTTACCAAAACTTTAATAAAACTTTTTCTTGATTAAATCAAAAAGTAGTGTGATCGCGACATTATAAGTTTTAATTTGAATTTCTTTTGTTGATAAGAATATAACGTCATGCTATCAAAACTCAAACAAATTTTTATTTCTTAATTAAACAAATGAAATATGAAACATGACATTTTTCGTAGAAAAATAAATGCTCTTGCTATTAATATTACAATCATACGCTGACACTACATGGCTCGAACACCAGGTTAAAATAGTCCATCAAACCCCCTTATGGCAATGAAATATATATTTTTTAATTTATTAACATGCGCAACCTTAACATTTATTTTTTATTTGCACCTATATGATCTTTTTATATGTTGAATTTTAAACGTTGAAACTCAAATACAAATGAACAAATATTTATTATAATTATTCGGATATGTGCATTTGTGATTAATTTTTCAACATAACTTGTTTCTTTTCTTTTTTTTCGCAGCAAAGCATGATTCTTTTAAGCCTGCCTTTTTATTTTCTATGGTTTAATTTAATCTTACAAAATATTTGCCGAATAATCAAACGACTCTCAACCCTTTTTATGAGCATTGATATTGATACGATTTTATATAGAACTTTTGCCATAAATCGTGGAGGAACCAAATATTGTCGCCTTCAACCCTCTTTACCCCGAAATATTTTTCTTTTGATTCTCTTTTATAAAATAAAAATCCGATTAGATTGACTTGATTTTAATGGGTTTTTTTGTTGGGGAAAAGAAAGGGGGGGGGGGGGGGGACGAGTGGTTTTTTTAGTAATTATATAATTGTAGCATACATAATAATATTAGGTAGTGGCATGAATTTGGTAGGTCACTTTCCACTCCAAGTGGTGGTCAATGCCAAAATTTGTTGACTTGGAATTCCAATTTAGAATAATTGGATGACTTTACTTTATAAAAAAGCAAAATATATAAAAATGTGAAATATTAAATATCAAATTGGGAAAATTTGACCATCTAATGAAAGATTGCATGTTATGTTATAGTTTTTAGTAAAATCATTCCTAAATAGAGCCATATATAAAATTTTGGGTTAGGGTTTAGACCTAAATCGAGATTATATACTAATGCTAGATTTTTGTTTTGTTTTAAAATGCTAGTTGAAAGTCAAATCATGTTTAACAACAAAAGCATGGGAAAAAATGTAAATCTAAATCTAAATTGTAAATTATACATATACTAGAACTTAGTTCAAAAGAACTATTCATTAACAGTAAAATGGCTAAAATGCCCTTGGTTTCTTCCATGTTCTTGTTCTCTCGCCTCGTTTTCCCTAATTGTTAGGTTAGATGGTAAGGTAATGAATATGCCCTCTTTGTAAGAAACTGGCTACAATACTTAATTTAACTAATTCATGTGAATATAAATATTTAATACATGCAAGTGTAGTAACTAAATCTATCTTTGTAATGAAATCCGTCAATAAAAATTAGAGTACAGGATACCACCTTGTCAAAAGAAAAAACAATCAAGCTTTCCCATAGAGCCATATATAATTTAGTGGCAGATCAATGTCACACAACATTGATATTTGTTACCCACTCATTTGCTAACTCAAATTTACTTTATTTTTTAGCCTATATTTCAAGGTGAAATTACCATTTCACCATAGCAGGGCATGGGCAATGCTTATGATGCCCTCCAGCCATATAGCCAAACCCGCCCAGGCCGACAGTTCAAACTGGGATATCCTGGAGGATGTCACCTGCGAGAATAGGGCATGGGTTATGCATGGGTTCCATGCAATGCGTCCAACGAATTCAATGATTTTGTCTCTGCGGATTTTCATCGATTTCATGTGATTACAACAGTAATTATTCGGATTTAATCACGAAGTAGGATTCTCTCGTCTCCAAATAGAAAAAGGCAAATAAACAAGTAAGCAAGAGAAGAGAGAGAAGGGGAAGAGATTTGGAGATAAGGGAATTCTCCAATAATTACTGCATAAAAAAATTAATTGAAAACATGCACATTTAGGAAAATGATTTATTCTTTATTGCATGCACGTTCTGAGATTATGTAAATTGGTTCCAATTGATTACTGCAGATTTGCAGTGTGCAGCATGATCATTTAAAAAGAAAGAAATAGGATTAGTACTAATTAGGTGGCTTTGCGTTAGGTTTATGTCACCATTAAGGCCAAACAAACTCTTAAAAGTCAAAAAAGTAAAAGTCGGTTTGTTTCCGCTAAACCGGGCAGTTTACTTAAAAAACGATTTCGTGTGTTTCAGTTTCTGGTTAAACAAACCCTGGTAGTAGTCGGCAGGTAGCACAGCTTTTTGTTTTCTTTCTTAAACTCCTTGATCATGTCCTAATTAATGTGCAAGAGAAGAGGCTTGTTTTATAAATTAACCTGCAAAGTAAACGAGTAGAATTGACGGATTGAGATTCACTCTGGTTCTCTGTATTTAGAGCAGCGAGTGGAAAATTTCAGATCATTTATTTTCAATTTTACGGCTCTTATTAGCTTATTTTATTAGCCTACTTGACAAAATAAAAAAACTTGAATAATCCCGAATCTTTTTTTCTTTCTTTTGAACAGTTCAGATCTCTCTAACAGCGAGCTCCAAATAAATAGAAACATACGGGACTAAATTAGTTGTTCTTAATCATATGTAACCATTAATAAAATAAAGAATACTTGAGCCTTGACTAGTTATAAATTAACAAAACCTGAGGTCTCAATTTCAATTTTTTCGAAAGACGAATTTAAATTAAATTATTATAACTACTTCATTGTGAAATTGACACTTCCTCACTTTTTAGTATAGATAAAATTGAATGTATTAAAAATATATATATAAATGTTCATTCTTGTGTTTTTCTTTGATGGTGATTTGTAAAAGTCACACTAGACACTCTTGTTTTTATGCATAATAAAGTGAAACATTTACACTTATGATTTACCTTTAGCTTCCACGACTTTAATTGGTGCCAATTGAGCAACATCCCCTTTCATCTTTTTGGATTAAAGTTTAGGGTATAAAATTTCCATTGTATCATACTGGTGATTTGTATTGGGAAATAATTTTCACACATCATTTTTAACGTCTCACACACTCATCATTCTTTTTATTTATTAAATAAAATGAAATTTACAACCGCAATTAAACAAAGATATGTAAGAGGCTAAAAACGACATGTGTTTGCATTTATATATAGACACACACATCTTATCAACATTGATCATGCAATTGGGGACTTGTTAATTATATAGTTTAATCTTTCTTGATGCGAGGATCAAGAAAAGGGTACTTAAACTATCATGAATTAGAGTTGATCATACCAAGCAATATGCATCATGCATGAGCAAATACTTGCCTCGACATGACGCTATACATCAAATTCACCAAATCAATCAATCCGGGCTTTTGAAATTTAATCTAATAGTTACAAATAAGAGGCCCTTTAAAAGTTATAACAATTTTAGCCGTTAAATCAAATTTGAAGGACGTAGATTAGGTGATTAGATGGATTTGGTGGAAAAGATCTGGCGAGGATCCCTTTACATATATAATATGTATTATCCTAAACTATGATTGAGAATAAGCATAAATTCATCAAATAAAAGTGTTTAATTTATATTCCAAAACATTCCTCCTCGCATATATGCAGGGCATATGCATACGGCAAATTTGCTGTTCATGCCTTGGTATGTGACAATATGTGTCTGTCCTCACATGCATGGAACCAAACAAAGTGTCATGTGGCATGCAATGCACGTATCAAAAGTTGGTGCACCAACAAATAATACACACAATCGAAATACTTAGGGTTTGATTATTGGGTAGCCAACATTACAACTCCAATTGGTTAGCTAGCCTGCAATTTTATGAGTTGTAACGTGTAAACTTGTAAATGCAAGAGCCATAGAAGAGGTACATTACTTGTACGGAGCCAATCGATACACTCTACTCTTTAGGGAGCGGGACACATATATAGCGTAGCATTATCGTAGTGTTCGTATACTGACCAAGTATGGACCACGTTATCAATAGTTTCATGTTTTTGCCCCTTTTTTGGCTCTATATGATATAAGGGCTGCATGGCGGTTTGTTCTTATGATTCTCTTAACGGTTGACCCATACCTTGATTTTTTTATTTTATTTTGGTAAACTGTGTTTAATTACAACTCTAGCATTGCATGCATGGATCAATATTTGGACGCAACTTGTCAATCTCTCCTGATGGGTGCGTGGCGAGGTGCGTGTACGTACTTAACAAGAGATTTTTCAATGTGCCGATAACACAGTTTGGTACACGAAATATAAAAATACACTTAATTAAAAACTTAAGATTTTTTTTTTCCAATTTATTGTAAACTTCGACGTATTAATCGTGTTTCTGACACATTAAAAATTTTCGTAGTTATCAATGGAAAGTCCTCCTCTTTCCTCTTCTAGCTAGCTAGCCTAGCTTGCCACGTGCATGGTGCCTTGCATTACTCCCGGAATTGGCTGCCGACATTGATCTAAATATAATATAATTGTGTATTTGGTTTGTTGGTAGAGAAAATTAGGTATGTAATGATTATCTGTACAAGTGTACATGTATAGTTTTATGTTTCTTCTCTCCTTGCATCGATGCGTCCGGGGCGACAATTGATAAACTAACCTTTAAGTAATGGCTTCATACTACGTACAATCACCATTAAAATTATAGATGAGGCGGTTGGGTATGTTAGCCATGACGACATATTTTTTTAACACTCAAGTTTGAATCAGTCATTTTATAAAATTGTAGAATAATGCATGTAAAATGGTATAATGATGTACATATTTAGTTTTAGCTAAATTAGTTAGAATAGCGTGCTTCGTCCTTTGAGTTTGTATCTTTATTCCTATAATTTAAATAATATTAGTATTATCAGATCATTTGTTTGAAAAATGGTATAATAAGATAAATTAAGATCAATTAAAGGTTTAGTCTCCTCTAATGTAATAAAATAAAGAAGCGCTAATGTGGGAACTTAAAGTATTTTGACTAATAGACGTCACATGTATAACTTATCAAATATGACTACTCTGACTTTGACTAAATGCACATTTCGTTTAGTCAAATCCTAATGAGCTGAAGGACCACATTCTCTACGAAGGCCTTAGAAGCACACAACTAATAACTCTCGCCACACTCTTATTACTTCCTACAATCTTTCTGAATTAGGCATCGAAGGCCTTTGGCTAACACCACACCGGTGTTAGTCTAACCCCATAGCTAAAATTATGTATTATATCTACAAACTTAAGTTTCTATTGATTAATCTACCTAGATCTAGAGAGATACGTCAACAATCCCCTACTAAATCCATCAATTTTATCTTCAACTAACCACATGCTCAATTTAAGAGGTGTGATATTTTATCACAAAAGCTCGTATAATAAGGTTATAAATTAGGGGTTTTTTTTGTTTTTCTGGACATGAATCCTCTTCGGATTCAATGGCCCTAATCCACCAAGTCCAATCACCCGGGCCGTTGAAATGTAATCAAAGAGCTAAAGTTATTATAACTTTTAAAATGGATCTCTGTTTGTAGCCGTTAGATCAAATTTCAACGGTCCGGATGATTGGACTTGGTGGATTAGGACCACTGGATCCGGAGAGGATCCATGTCCTTTTCTTTTTTTTTACTATCAAGGTTAATGCTTCATGCATCATGGATGACCTACACATGCACTAACAAAGGCAGATGCATGGATTACAACTGAACGTGATGAAAAAAGGTTGGCATTGGTACAGTGTTAGATCAAACAGTTGACTTTTTGACATAAAGACACAAAAAATCTAACAATATCTATATCGAGAGAAGTATCTCGTAAAACCCTAGTAATCTATGATTAAACACTTTAGCACGAGAGGCAAATTAGAGATGCACGAACCAAATTATAAGCCTTTCAAATCTTATGACTCTTATCTTTCAAGAAATGAGAAAAAGCACGGGAAAAGTGAAGTGAAAACTACAAGTCCTGCAACAAGTCACAAGTGGGATATTGTAAGATTATGATGATAAGGTATTTGATATGTTTGGAGTTGGGGGTGATGACCCTGACCAGCTGTCATATAGTTCCATGGCTATTGGTCCTTCCTTTGATATATTTGAGTAGCTAAAACTTGAGAGTTCCGAGGTTTGGCAACGGATCGTGCTCAGGTTTAATTCGTAAATCAAATTTGATCAACTCGCAAAATAAGAGAAAAGTTGTTAGTGTTAGATATGTTTTTTTGTAAAACAATATTCTACAATAGTCAAATTTACGAAGATAACTCAAATTCGGAAATTCAGATATATGAGAGAGAGAGAGAGAGAGAGAGAGAGAGAGAGAGAGAGAGAGAGCAATTTAGTATTATTAACAAAAGGTTAAGAGTTCGATATTAGTATAATCAATTAAGAGATTGAGAATTTTGAATTTGAGTCGCATGAGAACACTATGCTCACTAAAATATTAGACCACATGTGTACTAATCGTTTACACATCGAGTGTTATGTTTAAGAACTTTTTGAATCGAGTAGTGTCCGAAGTTGTAACCCTTATCTTTGTAGACAGAAGAAGAAGCATGGTCGTGGCCTGTGGTGGGGATTAAGTGTTAGACAGTTTCCACCAAACAGGCTGATTGGATTGTACGATTGGGTCCATTTCTTTGCGATATTGTATTGTATTGTTAATTTAGTAGAATGGATACCCCACTGCCCATTTTGTCTTTAGGCAAGGAAATTCTCAACGGAATTGATGTTTTATTGTAAAATTGATTGACATTAACAGTAATTTAACTCTTTGTAAGCACGCGTAATGTTTCTTGATTTTTCAATTCGAGTTTATACTCTCAACTTTCATATTGTTAGTAAAGTAATCCAATAATAGACTTACTTGAAAATGCTTTTCTATAAACATTAGAAGCACTTCGCGAAATTTAAAAACCGTTTTTGACAATTTTGACATGAATAATTTAAAGTGTTTCTATATTAGAAAACTATTTTTGTAGTGCTTTATGGAAAAAAAAAAAACATATGTAATAAATTACTTTCAAGTTTTTTTTTTAAGAAAACACAAATTTTTGTTCATTAATATTTTGAAGTATAAAAGGTTTAAACCCTTTATTTTAGACGAGCGTTCTAATTGTGTTATCATAATGGACTATTGCTCTATATTGTGATGCGTTTAAGGACCAATACTCACTGAATTTTCTAAACCCGTACGTAATACTGTTGTAACTTCCATCTAATACAAAAGGGTTTAAATAGGTAAATACGTGGTGCAAATTTTAACAAAGTTACCCAAAATGAGACTTGATCCACACTGGGGGCAAACGACATTTATTCCATTAATCAAGCCTTCATTGGGATTGGAGATCTGGTGAAAAATCTGTGGTAACAGATATTACCTGTTGGCTTTAGCTTCCAAGCACCAAATACAAGTACACAAAATCCAGTTCATATTTTCTGAAACAGGACCACAGTTACATGCAGTCACAACTAATTATTTGGGTAGCAAGAATTTAGTGTGGTTGTTGGGACCACAATTGTGGGGGAGCGTCTGATCAAGATCTGACGGCAACAGATGCTTTTGCCAGCTGATCAGCTACTACTGCGGTTATGGTAGCTTCTGGTTTTGGACCACTCTGAGCTTAGGTATGGCTACAACTGTTTTTTCCTGGACACATAAAGACTAAAGTGGTCCTGAACTTGATGATAATTTACAAGTACGCCAGAGAAGTGTGCTGGATATTTGAACTGAGTTAGATCTTGAATTTCTTCACTCTCAAACTCAACCACCGTAATCATGAGTACATTGGTGGTGCCAAAAAGCCATTTCGACTTTTCAGATCTCGTACGAATTGACCGTTATGACGAGATAGCATCGCTCAGTCCTTTTTAACATACAATAATAATGTACGACTTATAATTTATAACAACGATATAATTTAGCTTGATGATGACATGTCAAGAAACTCTTATTGAAGAACTTTTTCAGGCATTTCGATCAATTATGTTACCCCTTATTTTAAACAAGGCTTAAATATTAGCGTTGAAAAAATGTATGATAATTCAAGCTTACTGAAATATATTACAAGTTATTGAGGTTTTCCGATTACAATGACCTCATTGTGGTCTCGCCACTTTATGTATCATTCTATATCTTAGGAGATAAAACTCAAATGGTTCAAATCTTTTGATTAATGTATAGCCAAGTTTTTGTAAATGTGCTTTCGAGATTTGTATTATAAAAAAAGTTTCGCTAATCGACAAGCGCATTTCATTCCCCGCAAGCAAGCACGTCTTATTGTATCGGATCAAAACCTCGCGAATTGATCTATATCTAGAGATGCACATTGATGGAATCTTCACAAAATAAAGAAAAGAAGGAAAAAAAATCCAAATGTTGGTAAAAAGTGAACCTGACGTGAATCGAACACGCAACCTTCTGATCTGGAGTCAGACGCGCTACCATTGCGCCACAGATCCGTTGATAGGATTGTCAAGGGACAGTAATATAGGTCTACGAAATGGATTTTATGGTATTTCAAACAACTAGTGGGCTTGCGCTCGGCTTTTAGATATGGGCTGCAGTTGTACATCAGGAGGGGCCTAGGCCTAAACTACCCAAGCCCAAACTCCAGCTTTTCCCAAGTTCATTTTCGTAGAGAAGTCGTCGAAAATAAAATCTCAAATACAAAAGTAAATGCTCTTAATCACACAAACTACAACTTTGACCATTTTAAATGGAGAAACTCAAATTTTCATTCCCAGTTTCTTCAATTCACAACTCTGAATTGAAACAATCAAATCATTGTGGTTGAATGCAATTAAGGATTCGGCTAGTTGGCCAAGACGGTGTTTCTGTCTTTTTTTAGCCGAGTTTGAGCCTCACCCCCGTAGAATAGTTTAGAATACAAGATCATATTGTTAAAAAAAAAATTGTGGTCTAACAGAAACAGTCATGAGTATACAATTAGCCTGTTAGGGCATATTAGCTTCATTGAGCTCCATTTAGCTCTTGATCAGTGACATAAACAAAGGCTACACAAAATGCTCAGTTGGGTATTCATTCTCATATCCATTGTAATCATAATACAATCTCTCCCCCTTTGTTATATCTCGATTCGAAATCCATAAAACCCGAGACTCGCCATTGTATCGAATCTTACACACTTCAACTTCTGCTTCTTCCTCCCGTCCCTGCACCAATTCACAGTAACTTCGGTCGTCGCATAGGCATCATCCAATTAGTAAAAAACTAATCAAATCGTTATGCAGGCAACTAATTTACACATGAAGGCAGAATCCAGTTTTGGAGCGGGGGATAGCTTACGGTGTATGATTATCGATTCCGTTGATGCAGCGCGCAATGTTATCATGCTTGTAGGGACAAATGACGAGGCTTTTTGAAGGTGTACCTGCTGAAAGCAATGTCATTGTGCTGTCTCCATCGTCATTTTCGCGGTTCTTCAGATAATCGACATCTCCAGCATATTCTGTGATTAATGTCAAATCCCTTGTGTGTTTATCAGCCTCAACGGTGAACCTGTGAAATCAATCGTTAATACTGAATCAGGGAGTCCAGGTACAACAACTACAAGAGAGAATGTTTTGTTGTTTCCAGGATCGAAAACAACACGAGGGGAGGACATTCTCCTCTCTCCATCATGCTTTTGCATAAATTCTAGCTCGTTTGGTGTGCTTTTAAAATGATTAAAAACGTTTTTGATGAAATGTTTTTAGAACCAATCCTTGGTAAAAATGTAAATAAATTATGAAAAAAAACAATTAAAGTGCTTCCTGGAGGAAGCATGTAACTGATGTTTGTTGTAGAAAACACTTCAATGCTTTTGGAATCTAATTTTTTTTTTCTTCTAAAAACGTTTTCAGTCATTTTAAAAGCATATCCAAACAAGCTCGTTTCAATATCTTCTTTCGACATAACCTAGAAGGCAACAATATCAGAGATGTACAGTTTGGAAAATCGAATACGACATGCTAGAATTTCTCTACAAGAATAACGAGAACACATCTAGGAATTTAACATCATATGTGACAATGAGAGACAACAATCGAACATGCTTTTTTCGAGTGTCATACATTTGCAGAAACTCATAGACAAATGCTGCTAATGTACATTGTCCTCGACGATTTGAACGGGAGAGGGAGGCTTCGGGGCTTGCGTTCTTCTCCTCAACACAACCATTTTTATTCCCGGTTCGGGCGAGCGAGGGTGTTTGCGTTGTGCTATTTAACCAATGGGGAGATTTCGCGCGCTAATTTGGATTCGTTTGGAGCGAGCATGGGCTCGTTTCTTTATTATTCGGCGCCACTGTTTCCTATTGGACTGGGCTTGGGCTAAAATATTTGAGCCCATAAAGTTGCGTTTTGACCTTATTCCACCGTACCTCCTAATTTGGTCTTGAGCCTCTTTAAATTTTTAATTCAAGATAATATTTCTGATTATCAATTCTGTCACAATTTTCTGCTAATTATATCACGTGATTTTTATGACACATACGTTAATAAAATGCTAGATTCACAATGAAAATGAGCAACTATTTTGAATTTTGCTGAACAATTGATTGAATAAAAAATAAAGGAGTCATAACAAATTTGATAGTTTATTTTCGATGTAAAGTTTGTTTTTTTCCTCTAAATTTTCAACAAACCGTAAATGTTACAATGTCTATAACTTTCGGTTTTTAATTCTAAGTGCAAATCGACATAGTTAAGCTATTTGTATTACATTTACTCATCACTCTTCTAAGCTCATTTCTAGCCAAGGGCTGTAAGTCACATATAACCCTAAAATTGACAAAATGAATCTCTAACTAAAGGGCCGAAGGGAATCAGACTAAATGATTTAGGATAAGTTGGCCCTAGGGTATGCTAAGTTGGGTGATGTATTAAATACATATATATATATATACATGAATTATATCTAACTGCCTGCTGATGATTGTATCAAATACTTATTAATATTGTAGTCAGTACTAAAGGTGATAACTGGATCATTTAGGATATTAACATTAGTAAATTGTCGTTTGACCCCCTAAATTATAACCCCAATTGAATTGACGCTCTGAATTATTTTTTTCGTTAAATTAACCTTGTGAAATATTTAACCTTTGCTAATTAACCTCTCACTGTCTAATTAGATAAAATTTCATTGACTTTGGGTCAAATACTGGCACGTGACCAAAACATACTTCACTCTTGAGGGTAAAGTTTTGTCGTGACTAGTACGTGATTCACTCTTAAGAACAAAGCTGTGTCAGTATTTGACAGCATAGTGGATGAAATTTCATCCAATATGATAGTGAAAGGTTAACTGTTAAGTTTCAAATAGTTCAGGTTTTAATTTTTCAAAAGAATATTTTAGGAGACTTTCAATTGGGCTAATGATGAAAGGGTCAAACGCAATTTACCCTATTCAACATATTCGACCCATGAAAAAACCCAAAACCCTCATCGAATTATGAGGAATGAAACTAGTGTCACTTTTTCCATGGATCCACAACGGCCCCTCAATATCCAACTAGTTTCATCCACCGACTCGCCCGAGTTCACTAACTTAACTCGGTCTCTGACTCGCTGCAGAATCATTGCGCTCGATGCCGAGTGGAAGCCCATCCGCACCCGCACCCCACAGTCGTCTTTCCCGACCGTCCTCCTCCTCCAACTCGCCTGTCAACTAGGTTCCCGACTCGGCGGAGACTCGGACGAGTCGGACGACTCAGTCGTCTTCCTGCTCGACCTGTCAACCATTCATCTGCCGTCGGTCTGGGAGTTGTTGAGGGACGCATTCGTTTCCCCCGATATTCTGAAACTGGGTTTTCGATTTAAGCAGGATTTGATATACTTGTCCTCCACCTTCAGCTCCAATGGCTGCGAACCTGGGTTCGACAGGGTAAGAAAATTTCATGTTTTGCAGAAACTGTAGCGAAAGTTTAGATTTTGGGACTTGGGCTGTCTTAAATTTTGCAATCTAATCCAACCCTTTAGCGAAAAATCAAGAAACTTTTTTTTATCATCTTCCTCTGTTTTGATCATTGCTCGGTTGATATTTTGGTGAACAGGTGGAGCCGTTTATGGATATTACGAGCATGTACAATCACCTGCAGCACAAGCAACATGGAAGGAAGGCCTCCAAGCAAATCAAGAGTTTAGCAAGTATTTGCAAAGAAGTCCTTGGAATTTCTCTTACAAAGGTTTGGTTTTGGAAAGGTTTTCGATTTTCCGTAATTCAAAGTTTCTGTGTTACTCTGCATCGAAAGTTTTAGACTTTTAACCACATGATGGAATGTTGATGGAAAAAAGGGATGGGAATTTTTAGTTCCTATAAAAATGTGTTAATGTATAATATGTCTTGTTTAGGAACTCCAATGTAGTGATTGGTCATGTCGTCCTCTTACAGAAGAGCAGAAAACATATGCAGCAATGGATGCACACTGCTTGATTGAGATATTCAATGTCTTCCAAGCCAAAGTCATCAAGGAAGGTCAGTCATGCTAGATATATATTTTTATACTCGTGTTTATGCGTTCGTTGCACATTTTCTTACATTATATTGTGTTGATAAAGGAAAATGATTGGTTTCTCATTGCAGGGAAACTAGTTCGCCATCCCACTGAACCTCATCCCCCAACTGTGACTCTTGGGTTGAAAGTGGTTTTTGAGAAGCTTGATATATGTAGTAAAATTGTAAGGATGAAAGTTCATGAAGCTATAGATATAGCCCGAGCTACTGCTTCTTATGTATCTCCTAATATAGTTACGGAAGAGGGAATGACATTGAGGTTAGGGCATAGGAATACCCTTCCCATGGATGAATACCTCTTGAAGGTTGTAAACGAATATGGGGAGAAAATTTTGTTGAAAGAATCAGACAAAACGGCCAAAACTTCTAAAAGAAAAGCAAAAGGACGGTCATCCGAGGGTTTGATTTGTAATGAAAAGCAAGGACAGAGTTTTGAAGATTGGCAAGGTCCCCCACCATGGGATTTGGCCTTGGGGGGTGATGGACAACCGAAGTTTCTATGTGACGTGATGGTAACTTTTTATATCCACTTTCCTTGAAGATTGGCAAGGTCCCCTAACAAAGGGTTTCCGTGGCTGAAATGTACATGCTACTTGTTTGCTCATGCTTATTTTCAGGTCGAAGGCTTAGCTAAACATTTAAGATGTGTAGGGATCAATGCTGCAATCTCGTATTCAAAAAAGCCTGAACCCAGGTATTCTCATGATCATGCTCTTGTATGTTAAATGCATGTAGATTTTGAATATGTTTTAAACATTTTTTTTTAATGAATTATTAATTTGGTTTCAATTTGTGCAGGCAGCTAATAGATCAAGCAAATAAAGAGAAGAGAGTGCTGTTGACGCGGGATGCCAAGCTGCTGAGACATGATTATCTAATAAACAATCAGATCTATAGGGTGAAGAGTCTTCTCAAGAACGAACAGCTACTTGAGGTATGCCCGTCTTCATTTTGAAACTTCTGCGCCTTCAGTGAAAATCAGATGTGCATTTGTACATGCATTCTGCTTGGACAATTTTGCTGTATATATATATTGCAAGTGGTTCATGGTCTTTTAGGTTAGCTTATATAAAGTCTCACCACCTTGAGTCAGGCTTTGGATTTAATGCGGCTTTATTTGAAAAAAGAAAATAATAATAATCATGTCAACTTATTACAATCAATGTAAATTTGTTTATAATAGTTGAAATTTGTATTTGGTGCTTGAGATTTTTTCTTAAAAAGTTTAAATTATAAATGATAAAGAAACTTAAGAATTTTTGGATCACTTGGGTATTTGACGAAGTTGGGAAGGATATGTTGAGTCTACCAACCGAGACACTTGGTTCTCGTATAATTTTTGAAGTGCGTTGCTAATACAATGTTCCTAGATAATAACCTTCAAAGAAGCTCTTTGAAGGATTGAAGCGTTGTTACAGGATAAATCTGATTCTGAAGTATTCTTGCAGATAATCGAAACTTTCCAACTGAAAATTAGTGAGGATCAGCTAATGTCAAGATGCACCAAATGCAATGGTAGGTTTATTCAAAAGCCTTTGACAACTGAAGAGGCTGTTGAAGCTGCGAAAGGTTTCCAAAGAATTCCTAACTGCTTGTTTAACAAGAATCTAGAGTTTTGGCAGTGCATGGACTGCAACCAACTTTACTGGGAGGTATGTTTATCAAATCGTATGCTAAGCAACTTATACATGATTAAAGATGTCGTCGTGTATTATTGATACTACGAGGATTTTTGGTATAATATGATAATCCATCATCCGATATTGATGCTAAGCTGTCATTAATCCAACGTGCGTGGTGGTTACAGGGAACTCAATACCACAATGCAGTCCAGAAGTTCATTGATGTCTGCAAGTTGAATGAGTAAATTGAAGGTGATAAACGTTGTGCACTAGGGTTTCATTGGCCCCATATGTTGCCGCTCATACTATTTTTATGCCTTCTTTTAATATTTGTTTTATTTTTCGCTATAAAATATTCATGCTGAACTGTTTCAAGTAATGTATTTTGCCATCCACATCCCACTCTGTTTTGGTGATTGATGGTGATGCACACCCATAAGTTGTACCTTTGATTTTGTGGCCGAAACCCGTTCTGCCAAAAATGGAGAATATTCTGTCTACAACGATCATCACATGCAATGACATTATGGTGTCACCGGGGGTCCGGGGTACATGACCTCTTGTCTTTATGTCACTTATCGCGTGCCTTTCACGTTCAAATATGTTTGATTTTCGGAGCATATTCACTTTGTTGTTTTTGGCCTTCTCTTCCCTCGCTGTAGTATCAAGTTTTCACTTCCTGCCATGTATTTCCTGATGTCCCACAATACATAGAAGTCAGCTTGATCAAGAAATGTAGCTTTAATTTATGGTTTTGTTGGATGCTTAAGTGAAATTAGGGGACAAATTATGCGGAGTTAACGGCTTTTAACGCGCGAAATTCTGTTTCAATTTTCAAAAAGGGAATGTTACAAGCTTAACAAAATTTTCTAATTTCTTGTGATGTGTTATAAAATAGGTGTAATGTGAAAGAAACATTGGCCTTATAACTTATTAAGGTATGATATGTTAATTAATTATCTTGTTTAGGTCCTCAAGTAATCCTTTAAATAAGGATGAATGTAACTTTTGGGTTGGGCAAACCAAGGAAACAAGAGTTGTTATAAAAACAATAATGCTTTTCTTACCATATTTTTGTACCACAATTGTATACCATCTTATGTGACATCTGATGTGAACAGGCACATCATCTAAATTTAATTTCAAAATGTTAATCAATAATTAATAAAAAGATTGTTAATTAAATGATGATTGTGATATACGAGGAGTTTCTTTCTTCCACCTAAGATTATTTAAGTGTTTTAATTAATAAAAAGATTGAAATTAAATGATATAACTTGTCCAACTCATTTGCCACCTAAGATGGTAAAGAAATGTGGTATAAAATTATGGTAAGAATAACATTACTCTTATAAAAAACATAGGGGATTTTTTAGTGATCTAAAAACACTTTTAAACGCGTGCTTATTTTTTTATTAATATATCTCTAAAGAGAAATGTTAAGTAGGACTCTTTTAAAAGTGTACCCTCTCTTGCTTCTGGGATAGTATTTTATAATGTTGACGCGAGAGTTGACATTAAAATGTGAGGAAGCGGATAGTCCATGGAGAGTTTCACTTTTGAGTGAGTCCTTTTAGCATTTATGAGCTCCAAAATGAAATGTATAAATTACGTTTCTCACTTATATCATAACACGTGAAATAATACATTACGAAACAAGTATTCTAGAGACATAAAAATTCTTTAAAAGTAGGTGTTAGGAAGCAATCCAAAAGTAGGTGTTAGAAAGCAAAAGCATGATTTAGATGAACATGTGGAAAAATCTTACAAGAAGAAAAATAATGATTTTGGTCAAGAATCCAAAGGTGGGGAGGAAGCTTCATTTGCTCTTCATAGCTTAATGTATAGGCTCGTGGTTTGAATTTTTGAATGTTTATTGGGCCCCACGCGTTTGTTTTGGTTTTGTAAGTGGGTCCACCTAAGTTGGACCAGTCCAGAGAGAGTAAGGTTATTTCTTGTAAAGAGGGTTAGGTCCAAAAATGGAATGCTCTGTTTGGCATTTGGCTTCCACATTTTCTCTTCATTAGGAATGCCTTTTCTTTGATTGTCGCATGTGTAAGTAACCGTAGCCAATGTTGTTCACATACTTTTTTTTCATATATTTTTGATAATTTTTGTTTTTCAATTCTTTTGAATTCATACGATCGAAAATTGAGAAGTTATTTCTGAAGATACAAACAAGTGTGTGCATAGCACAACCATTGTTAAACTTGAAAGTTTTTAGTGTTCTGCTATTAAGATTATAAACAATTTTTGTTAATCCAAAACCACATAGAATCCGACCAGAAAAAGAACAATATCCAGTTCGAATTTGTGTTTTTATTTTATAAAAAAGGTGATATTAGGAGAGGTTGAAATCGAAAATAAGACTTCGAATGCAAAGCTTTTAACCACATGCACATGATCATATGGTTTGAGACATCGGTCTCTATTTAGTTTTGAGGAGATTTAAAGTTCGATTCATGATGATGCAAAAATGATATATATTTATAGTCATTAGTATTGTTCAACACTAATTTGTAACTGCATGTAGTTTAATATTCTAGTAAATTGGGTATTGAATTACTACCATGCGTCTAACAGGACGGTGCTCGAGAAATCGTTGTTTTATACTATATTTTATAGATTACAAAGATGTGAGAGGTTATGATTGTTTTTCTTTTTAAAATTAATTAAAAAAAATAGAACAATTACATCATTTTCCTTAATATTTTTTAAAAATAAACCATCATTTCGTGACTAACGAGACATGAAGGGAGAATGCCACAATGGAGGTATTAATATTGGACAAGGATTGTTTGCTCTTCCATTTTCGATGCCCTCCCGTGCCCTTCTATTTGTGTGGTCATGGTTAAGTCACATTAATATTTTATATTATTATTCATTTTTATCTTATTATCTCTATAAAAAATAATATAAAATGTTGACGTGATTTAACCGTGATCACATAAAATAAGAGAATACAGAAAGGCACCGAAAATAGAAAAGCAGACAATCCTTGTCCATTAATATTATGGTGAGATTAAAACACATGTTATGAAGAGAGGATTAATAATTAATTTGTACTCAAAAAGTTAAAATGCATGTCGATGTCTGTATTCGGTTTGATTAGGTACCGCTAGCTGCAGTAGAAACCCTAAATTTCTCTATTGACGTACGAAAGTTTGACTGAAGTCTTGTGCTGGTCAGATAATGGTACGACGGAAAGCAGAAGGAAAGACACCGCCACATGCGCGCGCGCCTTCCCCATTTGCTTTTCAGTTGCTGATTGTGTTTTTACTTATTCATTATTTAATTCAGTTAATTGATTCGATGGGATGGAGGTTTGGATAAAGTTGGAAGCATCAGCGCAAAACCCTAGATATTCTCTCTCCTTCTTCATCGTCGCCGAAACGTTTCGCCACCGTATGAGCTCTCCTCTGGTGGGATCGTCGGAGCTCGTACCGCGTGTCCACTGCCCCCACTCTCTTCTGCAGTCGCCTTGCCGCCGTTACCATATTTCAGAATCCCAGCGTCAGCTACCGCACCAGTTTCCTTGACATGTTTGGATTAGTATGCGATATGATTTCTAGCCTTAATTGACTAAATCATGTCGTGTCGGTAAGGGGCAAATTACATGCAACTAGAACGTAAAGTTGTGGTGTTCTAAGCTTATTTTCTAAGTGTTAAATTTTATCTAAGTTTTTCTCGTTGGTATTTTAGTTGGCATCTTTGATTTCATCAATTCTCACTATAGAAACACACTTACAAACATCTAATAGAATATAACGCTCTAAACTTATCACGTAATGTTATGTATGTTGGAATTCCAATTGTACGTAAATTTTTTGAGATTATCCTTTTTATTCTTTTTGTTTCATATTTTTTAAGCTTTATAATTTGCTAAACCTACTGGATCTTAATAGTACTAGCCATATTTATGTAACTAGAGTAGTATCAAAACTTAATATATGGCTTTGGAGTGAAACATTCGTGATTTCTTTAGTCACTATCTGCTTTGGATTTTTCTCCCAAATAGGACACAGGAATTAGACTAAAAATCTGTCCAAAATCAATATTCATCTTAGCAATGATTTTAGGAGTTCATAATCAGAGAATAAATAAATAATATATATATATATATATATATGAATCCAGATTCTCTTTTTGAGGATCTCGAAAATCTGTAAATCATATTTGCTCATCGTATATTATGCAGTCAGAAATCATTTTAAATATTTTTATTTAAAATTAAATACAAATAGAATCTGATAAAAATTGACTGAACAATATACGATAACGGACACGATTTACGAATTCTCATGATCCTCACCAAATGAATCCAAAGAGGATCTTGTTGGAATATATATATATATATATATATATATGGGGAAATGTTATTGACATTCTAAAAATCTCATTGTACACTCCTCACAAGTGTATTTTTCTTTCATAACATAGAAAGTTTGGAGTGTAGAATGAGATTTTTGGAGTGCTAATAACAATTCCTTATATATATATATATATATATATATATGTATATGATAAAACATGTACCAAGTTTACAAGATAAAACATGTACCAAGTTTACAAATATCTCCAATGTTGTTGTCCGTGTTAGCGTTGTCACTTTCCTTTGACAGGCAGTCTTGCAAAAAGTTATAAGTAGTTGCCTAGTTCATTTAGGCAAATAGAACCGATGCATCCTTCACGTTCAAGAAAGAGAAATGGAAAAGTGAAGAGAAGAAATGAATTTGGTAAACAGAGAGAGGTAATTATGCAGTGGAGGAAAATTCATCCCAGCAAAGTCTATAGTCAGGAAGAATCCACCAAAGTCTATAGTGCATACGCACATAGACGCCCACGAAGAATGAATGATGACATTGACCAAGGGAAAGAATTTATATATATTCTACTAAACATATGTGCATCAGTGCATGTACACCTTATTCCCAAATGCATGTGCATGAATAGTAATCTAAAAAATGATTTGTGTATGCTTTGTTTTTTTTCATACATGTTTATTTACTTTTGAGTAATCCTACTAAATATGTAGATAAAATTTTGTAAGCAAAATGACATAAAAATTAATGATTTGATTATTACCTAAATGTTAATTAACATGTTTATTTTTTTATTTGTGACATGTCATTAAATTTTCAAATTTATATAGTTTACCCTAGCCTTACTCTTTACTTTTGAATCTCGATTTTCTTTTGCTTTATGCAGTTAAAAATAATAAAAATTGTGTATGAGGGGAAATTTCTTCATGTGCTCAAAATACTGTTTGATAAATTACATGTCATAATACAAACGGTGAGAAAATATTATTTTATTTTTATTATAATGTGTGACATGCTAGCCATGATTCGAGTAGACAAATATTTCTTGTGCATGAAAAGCAAATGGGTGTGTGAATACCATGTGCATATAATACCATGATAGTGAAAGTTATAAAGACGAAACTACCCTTCTCTCTCTCACATATAGTTGGCCAACACATGGAACCACACCACATATACCATCATCTCTTTCAGCATAGTGCTTCATCTTTTGCCTTTAAGACCATCTGCGCTTGAAAAGTGGGTGGTTTTCCTCTCTCAAAAGACTCCACATTTCCTTTTCTCTCTTCCCTTTTCTCCTCGCTAATCCATGGACACAGCTCACTGGCCACAGGTAAAGCAAAACCCTTTTCTCTTTTTCCTTCATGAAATCATGAAATTATCTTCTAGGGTTGAGTTTTTCAAAGCAAATATTTAGAAGAAATATCTTAGCTTTGGGTTTAAAAAATTATCTTCCTTGATATGTTAGTTAGTTTTAAAGTTGTAATAATTTACTTTTCTTCTTTCCACTAATATTATCTGAATTTATATAGTTGCATCTCCCAAAGGTCTACCATTTTTTGTCATGAAAGTTAAAAAGTACTGCACTTTTCTTTTCTTTTTCTTCTTCCCATCATCTGATAAAGTAGCTTGTTTTCTTCCTTTTACTTTCTTGTTTCTTCTCTCCATCTTTGTCTCTTAAATTTTTTTGGAGTGACAACATATACTTCTGTTGGTTTTCGATCACCAAAGTTATGGCCTTTTCTTGTCGCTTTTTTTATTTTTTGGGTGTATTTTTATATTTTACTTTCAGGGTATTGGAGTGGTTAAATCCATGGAAGATTTTTCTTCTACAAGGCCAAACACAGAGAAAAGGGCAAGGCCACAAAAGGATCAAGCTTTGAATTGTCCAAGGTGTAATTCCACCACCACAAAATTCTGTTATTACAACAATTACAGCCTCTCTCAGCCAAGATACTTTTGCAAGACTTGTAAAAGGTATTGGACTGAAGGTGGATCTCTCAGAAATGTTCCTGTGGGTGGAGGCTCGCGGAAGAACAACAAGAGATCAAATAATTCCGATTCATCGTCACCGTCCACGTCTTCAGCGAAGAAGGTTGCTTATGATCGTGATCACCATCTGACCCCACATGGTAATTTTCCTCCTCAGTCTGCTTCTCAAAACCCTAATAAGATCCACTTCCAAGGCCAAGATCTCAACCTTGCATACCCAACAGCTGATCAGGACTATGATAACAACAATATTACCAAACTATCCTTTAGTATTGACAACAAAACCTACCACCCAAACCCTAGCTCTTCGGGCACTACTACTACATCTCATCATTTCTCATCGGCTATGGAACTGCTCACAAGTACCGGGATTGCATCAAGGGGGCTGACTTCTTTCGTACCGATGGCAGCAGCGGCCGTGCCGGACCATTCGAATAATATCACAATGTTTTCTGCTGGGTTTCCTATGCAAGAGTTCAAGCCAAGTGGGCTTAGTTTTTCTCTAGATGGGTTTGGGAGTGCTGGTTATGGTGGGTGCCTACAAGGTGTGCAAGAGAATACTACTAGTCATGCCAGGCTTTTGTTTCCTACTGATCAGGATTTTAAGCAGCAGATTCCGAGCTCCACTACTACTGCTGCCGAATTTGATCAGCACAATAATAAAGGAGGGGAAGGAGATTCTGGTGGTGGGTATTGGAATGGAATGTTAGGTGGAGGATCATGGTAATTCAATTCCCAGAAAAGAAAAGAAAGAAAAAAAGTAGTGATCTAGAAGAAGGATTGGTATTTTGGTTTTGTTTTGCTTCATGTGTCTTGGATGGCTTGTTTCGAATTGGAGTTGATAACAAGAACAAAGTAATAGGGTACATGAGCTTTTCTTCCTTCTTTTTTTCAACATCAGTGTTAATTGTACTTAATCTTCCTTGTTCTTTCTCTCTCTAAGTTTTCTAGTATACTTCGGAGTATCTGTACACCGGAGGAGCATAGTAAAATTTCTCATCACTCTCACCTTCTTTCTAATTAATTTTGCCTCTATGCATGTTTGAAATTTGTTTTTGGTTTTGCTTCAAAAGGGTATCTCATGACTCACGAGTAATTTTATACAAAGTTGCATGAAAAGGAGGTCAGGGAAGTCCCCTATTTTCCTATTAGGGTTTCATAAGATTACTCACATAGACTACCTCTTGATCATCTACACAGCAATGTATACGATGCCAGTTCCTTGGAATTTCCTGCTGGAATTCAATGTTTTATTTTCGTTATGTTTTCGGTTACCTTGGCTAGCTAGCAAGTGTCGGTGATTAATTTGTTAATTAGCTGTTCATACAGATTAATGACATATTCTGTGTGTTTACTTTAGTAGTTAAGTTGGATTTGTGCGTTGATTGTGTACGTATTTAGCAGTTGAGTTTGGATTATTTATTGGTTTGAAGTAATATTGAAGGTCGGTTGGAATGATGGCTGTCAATCCTTTAATAGCCAAAGTTTCTTTCTTTTTGCTTGGCAACAGGTCAGAAATGTCAGGTCATTTCAGCACCATCCGTGTCTTTGAGATTCTTCCACCCATTAACTCCACCATCCCCACCACCCGTTTTTGTTTTTCGATTATATATGATGTGTTTAAATTTGAAATTTATAACTTTTTTTTTTTTTTTTTTAATTTTAAATTTAAACTCATCAAAAAATAATAAATAGAATAATGAACAAGATGAGGTGAGAAAAAAATATTCGCTCATCATCCTCTTGCCCTTCATGAATCTTCATCATCACCAACACAAGTACTCTACAAATAGTAGATGATTTTTCAAGAACAATGAGTGGGTACGCATGACCCAAACAATATTCTGAATTAAATTATACAATGCCTAAGTTAATCTTGGTCTGCCGTCAACAATATAATTTAGAAAACTGTGTTAATTACATTCCCACCACAAAAACACACACATATATACGAACTCTGTTTAGCAGGAATTTTGAAAGAAAGCTCTCTCTCTCTAACTTGCACTGCATTTGTGAGTTTAAATATTTTACACTTATTTTGTATGATTTTTTATGACATTTATTATTGATTGATACATATTCATAAATTTTATCGTTTTAACTATGTTATCATAAACTTAATACATATTGATTAATAATAAATATCACAAATAAACTATATAAAAAAGATGATGAAGATTTGAACGCGAAGGTGGGGACATCACAAACATTCCCCTCGATATCCAAGCTAGGGAATAATCTTCACTCTACAAAATCTTCCAGATGTAGACCCTCCATTAATTAATATAATATGTAACTAGATTCATGCATAGAGATAGATATAAACTTTCTAACTTCCATATAGTTGTGCCATCTTTTTGTCTATGGTAAATTGATGAGCTCTAGCTAGGGTTATGGCTTCTGTTGCTTGCTAGTTACAGTGGTATATGTAGGTGGAGGTGCACCACCCACCATGAACATCTCTTTCTTGCCAAAACTTGGGAATGTACAATCTACTCCACCAATCTCTCTTGGCTTTTCACTTTATTCGTCCCTTTTTGCTCACAAAACTTGTTCAGATCATCCTTATGCCAGTAATTCATCACATGTTAATCATCTGTTGAACGGATAGTGCATTTTTAAACACATGAAAAATATTTAAATATGAGTTAGCAAGATAGCTAATTATACATCATATAAATTTATTTTAGTTTTTTATTCCTTTTACAACTCACGAGATCATCATAAATTCAATTATGTGTGATTATGTGTGTGACATGTGTGAAAGTAAGGGTTGGTTTGGTATTGATGTGCTTTGAAAAAAAGCTGCTTCTGTTGTGCTGTGAGAATAAGTAACCGTGAAATAAAGCAGTAGAGTGTTTGGTAAATTTTTTTGTAAAAGTGCGAAAAAAAAAACAGTATTATAGTGTTTGGTAAACTTTTATGTAAAACAGATGTGAAAAAAAGCCGGTTTTTCAAAGCTGGGTTTTGCAGCTTCTTGTTTTTGGTTTTTTTTCACCCAAAACTATGAAAAAAAGCTGAAGCAAAATGTTTACCAAACACAAAAACAGCTCACAGCTTTTTTTGATACCAGCTTTTTTCAGAATCACCTCAGTACCACACCAGGCCTAAATTAGTTTCTTGAGAGGGGTAAAATTACCACTCACATGACTCTCAGTTGCTAAATTCGTGAAAAAGTTGATGGAATCAAGTTGCAAATACATCCATTCCATAACAACAAATTAGGAGATTGATTTGTTACTAACAATAATTGGTTACCGCTTGAGCGCTATATCTAGCCAAAAAAAAAAAAAAATATCGTGAAGTTATATGTGTTGATCAAACTGCAAAAATACTGGTCTGGAGATTTAGACCAAAAGAACTGCTAAAATGAAAAGGAGCAAATATTAATCCAATGGGATCAAAATATTTCTGATTCTCTGTACGTTTTGATCAAAAGGTTACCCAATTGAAATTCTTTAGAGAGACAAGCCTTTGATTTCGTACACCCCACCAAAAACAGAGCAAGAACTGTTGTGGAAAATCTATTGAGCCCGTCATACCAGATTGTATGGCGTCGATAAATATACCAAAATCAAAGAGTTGCATTTGGGGGATTTATAGGGCATAGAGAATGAAGTGTGATATTTCTGAATTTGTTATTGTCTTAACAATCCGAAGTACCAAGTTCACACCCATTTTTCACTTCGACAAGTACATTACTAGCAATCTCTCTCTCTTTGAAAGAAAAAAAAAAGTACCAAAGAGCTTCAAATAGCTAAACATCCAACAAATTAATTAACTTAAATTAAATGAAACTCATGGAATGGAATACTAAAAAAGAACTTCACTAAAACTAAGTTTGAAACTTACGCGACTAGCAAAGATGAATAAAAAGAATACAAAAACACATTTATCCCATTGTCCTAACTTCTTAGAAAACTATCTTAATGAGAGGTCCTTTAATAAACTTCGCACATGAGCTCTGAAATCTCAAAGACGGCCCTGTGTCCTTGGCAAGCCCTCGATGTTCTTCCGCAGTTGGTGAATACGAAGAAGCCGTGGCACAAATTGGAGCACAAGAAGAAAGTTCAGAACATCCGCAGGGGCCTGGTTCCCCTCATTTCTGCAAAGATTATGAGAAAGACAACTGCACACTTACGATGCTTACAACCAGCAATTAATCTAATCATCGTGTGACAAATATTGAATCAGTTCGAATATAATTAACCTATCTTAATTTATGATTAATGTGTTGGAAAAATTGAGGTCTAATTGCTATATTAAATTACATAGAAAATCAAGAAATAATTCATGCAATTATATATCAAATTAATGCATGACATAGTAACCGATGTTAAATGAACATGACATAATGGATTAGAAAAACCTAAAAATTCGGTCGAGGCAAGTGTTAGACACTCTGTCATTAAGACAAGTTTAGACCCCACTATGGTGCTCATGGTTGATCATCGCTTGTCTCCCAAGACACAACGACCACGTCCTTGTAATAGTAACACTCCAAATCACAAGGCTTCATGAACCACGATTGTGTTGAAAAATCTCTCATATGGACTCGATGAGACTCTCTAATATTTAGTGCACTCTGTATGATTATGTAAAGAATGAGAGTGATCTTATGTTTATAGGGGGCTTTCCTATTTATAGAATTTGAGATACTTTTTTGGAAAGTATATGACAATTCATGAAGAGTCAAAAGTTGCAACTCTTCATTAGAATCGACACATATCTCCACCAAAAGGCATTACTTATAATTTCCATTCAATTAATAAATTTAATATAATAATATTATTATTAAATTTTCCAACATAATGTATACTTATTTAAAGCAACATCTTGGTTAAATGATATGCTCAGGAGTTAGGAATAACCTCCAAAGAGAGAGAGAGAGGCTTATCTTGTAGAACAGGAACAACTGCTAAAACATCAGTTGGTATGTATGACCGCCAAATCATCTCAGCAGTTTGTTTTAACTGATATATCTCTCCTTTCCCAAAGACCGAAGGGGGCCTCAACTTTCAGGTCCCACTGCGTAGTTTAAGAACTTGAAGAAGAATATAAAAGAGATGCATGATCGCTCTCAATCTAAGAGCTACTTTCATAAACATTTTGTACAATCTGATGCACTTCGTGACGCAGCACGAAGCCAACAAGGATTACAAGCGTAATTTCTTGAAGAACAAAGTTTTAGAGTCAACCAGTTTAGAGAGAAATCCCAAAGGTTGTATTTGATTAAAGATTGAGTTGATGATTACAACTCTCTGAGACAACGCGAAGCGCTAAACGAAAGCAAACGTTATTAATTAGACGACAAACGAAAAATCCAATTTCTATTACTGAACTTAAAACGTTGTTTTGGAAGCCTAAACGACCTCAAATGTCTAAAATCTATCATATATCACGACAAAGCAGTGTGTTTGAACCACGGTGCCGATCCTTTGACTTAAGTCTGTCCATGTCCTCTTCAATCCACTCGCCCATTTGTTCTACATCACTTCATATCCTCGTTGATCATGGCCTTGTTGCTAGCCACTCTTTACTTGGTTGGCAGAATTATCCTCCGTAGCCGCTGGATTCAAATCTGGACCGCTGGCTCGACAAAACACACAAGAACATAAATTTCCACTAATCAAAAGAAAAAAATATCAATGGATACACAGACATACATATAAATATTAAGATTAGGAAGATATCTCTTCCGCGTGGGACTTCATACTCGCTGAACTATTGACAGACCCGGAGGAGCTTGTTGAAGTATAAACTTAATGTTCCGATTGATATGGTTGTCTCCTTCAAGATGTTGAAGCTTACAAACATCAGTGATACCTCAATCCCTCGGATTCGGAAGCTTTCGAAGAGTGGAAATTTGCAACCAAGAATCCGCTTTTGAACAAAACAAGAGATGGAAGTTCATATGAAGTATTAAGTTGTTTCGGGGAAGTTGACGTTCATAAGTTGTTTAGGAAATATTAAGGATGCACAATTCATAAATTTGCATTGCTCATTGACATTGTACAGCTGAACATACTCGACAATCTCAAGGTCAAACCTTTTGGTTGTTTTTTTTGCACCTTGTTTGGTTGTGTTTGTTTTCATTCCCTGAGGCAAGAGCCAATAACTTGAACGGTTTTATCAACAAACTCCAACAAGAACATAATCTTTCGACACAAATGAAGCATTATGACCTCGAAAAAAATGACGCAAATGACGCCTTGTGCAAAAGATGAGAAGCAACTGGACTCATCCTTTCTCGGGGAGACAGTGAGAACATCTGAGCATACGGCAAGAAACAATGATAGATTGTCAAGGAATGCCAAGTTTCTGTACAAACACGAACACAACATATATAGGAACTGCATAATCACACCCGAATACGAAATGAAACAAAACATTCAGATTTTTAAGCAGATGCAATACATTCATCCTACAAGATCTGGCACAAAGAGAAAACTAAGTGTCCTATTCATGTAAAGATGGAAAGCTATCTTCTTATGTTCATTCGGTTCATATATTGATTACAGCCAAGAACCCTCATGATGAGCGAAAAAGAAATACAAAGAACAAAAAGCATAAGAACTTACAGAGACAGTTGACACCAAATTCAATTATTCTATGAAATGTACCCTCTTTGTGCAAAGGATAGCGATTTTCACACTCGTTTTCTCCTCCTACACTCTTCTCCCGAATCCTATTGTTGATTCTCCCTTACTTATTGAATCCAACAGCTAGAGGAAAATAAAAGAGGAGGGCGTGCAGAGGGAGAAGAGGGACAGCGGCAATGTGCAGCGTGAAGTTGTAATGTGCAGCATGTTCATAGAGAGCGTAATTTTGCAGCTGACGGGTTAGACAAATTGGGTTTAAATAGCGAGATGGAGTTTCAAGAACCTGTGGAACCTCCTCCCTGTGTAGTTCAAACTTTTCGGATGACTGCTTTGGAGTCACTACAGTTAGATTAGTTGTTTCTTTTTCTTCTTCCATGTTACCCAAAAAAAAAAGAAAGAGGGATTGCGGAAATCACATGAAACCCTACGAAAATCAGTTTAAAGTTCTACAAAAGTCAATGTTCAATTGGGAAGAACTAGTAAAAACCCCAAAGAAGCAAAAATTCAAACCTCATTTTCTCAAAAAATAAAAATCAAATAAAATTAAACAAATACAATTGTGGAAACCTCACATGAAAGTCCTTGGAAATCATATCATCATGAAGTGAAACATGGTTTCTGCAATTACGGCAGCTGTACAATCTAGGCTCTACCAAATCCGCCATTAACAAACAAATTCACAGCTCTAAACACCTCTCCCTGCTCGGCAACCAGAGAAAAAAAAAAAAGCAAAAGAGAGAAAATTTACACACAGGAGAGTAAATTTAATTACCTGCAATAAAATATAAGATTACCAACCGAGTTAGCGTGCGAGATTCCAAAAGTAAAACATTAAATTTTGAAAAATTGGGTTTTGAAAGAGACAGGATTTGCATTTAAGGGTAAGCAACAAGAACACTGAGAGGATAAAGATTAACAAACCCAGATTAAAAAATGATTAAATAGGTGATTAGGAAGGGGGAAGTTGGAGTCTTTGAAGTGAAATTCATGGGATATAATAAAATAAGATAAAAACCCATTAATTAATTGGGTATGAATATGGGAAGGGATAAGGATCTGACCTGTTTAACCAGTCACTAATTGTGATTAAAAAATGGTGAGAGAGTTGGGAAATTGCTTTGTTCTTTACATGTAGAATTGAATCAATTGATTAGTAGCTGCGCTGTAGGAATTTACGTTTTTAAGCAATCAATAACATGTAGTGTGCTGTCCCGTATTTCAAACACATTAAAAAGTTTCTTTTGGTACTTTGTTAGTGTAAACAAAGTAGCCCCTAGTTTCTCCCAAGTGTCAAGTGCTATACCAATAACATGTAGTGTATTGTTCCGTGTTTCAGACACAGTGAAAAATTTCTTCAGTGCTTTGCTAGTGTAAACAAAGTAGCGCCTAGTTTACTCCAAGTGTCAGCTGCCATATCAAGGGAGGGAGTACTAATATAAAACATAGATGTCAAGACGAGGATGTCTCAAATTACAAAAATTCTAAAGTGCTTAGAAATTTTTATCGTTAAATTATAGTTATTTGCTTTTGATCGAGGACTTAATGGAAAAAAAAATGGAGGAGTTTTTGATATTCAAAACAATATAATCTTGACATTCATGTTTACGTAATTTTATTTGTGTGTCAATAATTTCAAACAGTGTTTTAACTAGTCAACAGTATTAACAAGGTACATTTTGCTGGAAATGTTGAAAATATATGGAGAACATGACCTCATTGGTACATTTTGATGGTAACAACACATTATTAACGACAAATTGATATAAAGAACGACTGCTGTTTCATAGTCGGACTAATTTAAAGATGTTTCTTTGACCATTATATCTACAGATGAAGCCCCGGGAAGCAAAACACCGATAAGGAAAGTACGAAAGCAAAGAACCTTACCGCAAGAAACAATGATAGATTGTCAAGGAATGCCGAGTTTCTGTACAAACACGAACACTAAATATATAGGAACTGCATATTGGTACACTTAACACAGAAATCGGAACAAATGGCAGGACCCTTTGCTACCAATCTTCCTTCACAATTTTGGACTTCTCAAATATAAACTTCCCTTCTTTGTACTTCTGCAATGCCTCATAAGCTCGTTCGTACTTCCAGCCCAACACCTCACGGCAATCACCACAGTGGATATCAGCAACAGTATGCAGACCGGTTAAGAGACGTCTGTCTTCTTTTGCCCCAACAACAACATTCATTGCGTGGGAGAACAGAAATGCTCGGCCATGTTTTCCCTGTAAACAAATTGTTGGAAAACAACGTTGGACCAAAAATAATATACCCGCATCATATTATCACACCCGAATATGAAATAAAACAAAACATTCAGATTTTATAAGCAGACGCAATACATTCATCTTACAAGATCTGGCACAAAGAGCAAACTAAGTGTCCTGTTCATGTAAAGAATGAAAGTTATCTTCTTATGCTCATTCGGTTCATATATTGATTACAGCCAAGAACCCTCATGATTAGCAACAAAGAAATATGAAGAACAAGAAGCATAAGAACCAACAGAGACAGTTGACATACCAATCTCAATTATTCTATGAAATGTACCCTCTTTGTGCAAAGGATAGTGATTTTCACACTCGTTTTCTCCTCCTACACTCTTCTCCCGGATCCTATTATCGATTCTCCCTTACCTATTCAATCCAACAGCTAGAGGGAAAAAAAAGAGGAGGGTGTGCAGATGGAGAAGAGGTACTGCGGTAATGTGCAGCATGAAGTGAAACATGAAGTTGTAATGTGCGGCATGTTCATAGAGAGCGTAATTTTGCAATATGTTAATAAATAGCGCAATTTTGCAGCTGACGGGTTGGCCAAATTAGGTTCAAATAGCGAGATGAAGTTTCAAGAGCCTGCGGGCCTCTCCTTGTTTAGTTCAAACTTTTCGGATGACTGCTCTGGAGTTGCTAGATTAGTTGTTTCTTAGTGTTTCTTTTTCTTCTTCCATGTTACCCCAAAAAAAAATAAAGGAAAAAGTAGGAGGGATTGTGGAAATCACTTGAAACCCTACGCAATCAGTTTATAGTTCTACAACAGTCAATGATCAGTTGGGAAGAACTAGTAAAAACTCCAAAGAAGCAAAAATTCAAACCTCATTTTCTCAAAAAATAAAAATCAAAGAAAATTAAACAATTAAAATTGTGGAAACCTCACCTGAAAGGCCTTGGAAATGATATCATCATGAAGTGAAACATGGTTTCTGCAATTACAACAGCTGTACAATCTAGGCCCCACCAAATCCGCCATTAACAAACAAATTCACAGCTCTAAACACCTCTCCCTGCTCGGCAACCAGAGAAAAAAAAGCAAAAGAGAGAAAATTTACACACAGGAGAGTAAAAATCTGTAAAAATTAAAAAATGAAAATATGGATTAAGAGAAAGACTATAAATTTAATTACCTGCAACAAGATCAAAATTGACCTAGAAACCTGCAATCAAAGATAAGATTACCAACCGAGTTAGCGTGCAAGATTCCAAAAGTAAAATATATAATTTTAAAAAATTGAAAATTTGAGTTTTGAAAGAGACAGGATTTGCATTAACAAAACCAGATTTAAAAAATGATTAAATAAGTGATTAGGAAGGGGGAAGTTGGAGTCTTTGAAGCGAAATTCATGGGATATAATAAAATAAGATAAAAACCCATTAATTAATTGGGTATTAATTTGGGAAGGGATAAGGATCTGACCTGTTTAACCAGTCACTAATTGTGATTAAAAAATGATGAGAGAGTTGGGAAATTGCTTTGTTCTTGACTTTTAGAATTTAATCAATTGATTACTAGCTGTTTAGCACTACAAGCAAAGTCAGGAAATTGAAAGAGAAATTGCATTAAATTCAAAAGGAAAAGAAAAGCACTAACCTTTTAACGGAGGATGTCTGAGAGACTTGAGGGCTGAGGTTCATGGTTGCGTGCAAAGTCTATGAGAGAGAGAGAGAGAATCTTCTGCAAAATCTACGTTTTTCACATGTAGCGTACTGTTTCGTGTTTCTAAGTATACTGAAAGCTCTTTTGCTGTGCTAATGTAAACAAAATAGCCCCTAGTTTAATCCAAAGTGTCAACTGCTATACCAGGGGAGCCCCTAGTTTATTCCAAGTGTCAACTGCTATACCGGCGAGGGAGGACTGATATAAAATATAGTCGTCATTATGATAATGATGTCTCAAATTACAAAAATTTTACGGTGCTTCGAAATTTGTACCGTTAAATTATAGTTATTTGCTTTTGATCGCGGACTTAATGAAAAAAAAAAATGAAGGAGTTTTTTATGTTCAGAACAATATTATCTTGACATTCTCGTTTATGTAAATTTTATTTGTGTGTCGATAATTTCAACCGGTGTTTTAACTAGTCAACAATATTAACAAGGTACATTTTGCTGGAAATGTTGAAAATCTATGGATAACATGTCATTGGTACATTTTGAGGGTAACAACACAATATTAACGACAAATTGATATACAGAACAACCGTTGTTTCATAATACTTATAAGGAAAGTATGAAAGCAAATAACTTTGCCAATGGGGGATTTCATTAACCTTCAAGTCCATATATTACTAACATTAGTTTCTGCTGAACATATGCAGAAAACCAACAAGAAGAAGCACAAATTATCCCCAAACGATCGTAAACCTTCGAAAATCGAATTATTTTAGCGGAAGTTGTAGAGTAAAGGGATCACGACACCGATTCTTCTCATGCATTATGGGTGATTACTAGTCCTGCTTAGAAATCTTTGCTCTCTCGATTATAAATTTTCCTTGCTTGTACATCTGAGTCTGCTCGTAAGCTCGAATGTACTTCCAACCTAAGACCTCGCCGCAGTTGCTGCAATAGATGTCAGCAACTGAGAAAACACCAGTTATGAGCTTCCTGTCCTCCTTTTGTCCCACAATGACGTTCATTGCATGGGAGAACATGTATGCCGGCCCTGATTTTGCCTAAACAACGGAATCCGAACGATAAATTGTAAGTTCTTCCAGGTCATGAAAGTGTTTTATGTAGAAGCATTTCCAACTGCTTTTTCAAGAAGCACTAGAATTTTTAATAAATATTTTCATGTATTTCTATTAAAATCACCTCTAGCAAAAAGCTCTCAACCTAAATTGGAGTGAAAATAATAGACTAAAATACAATAACCATGTTTCAGTTTTCACCAGAAATTTCTTGGAGATGAGGTCGTCACGAAGAGCAAGAGGATTATGGCAACTTCTGCAGCTGAAGAAGGGACTGCCGCCGGATTCCGCCATTAAACTGAAAGATTTCGACACCACGTTAAAAACAATCAGATCTGATTCAAAACACAGCCTATATATATATATATATACACGGAGGATAAAAGTGGAAGAAAAATAAGGAGGGGGCAGATTTGTAGAGTTTGGAGAGTCGACTGGAAATAGTATTTCAGCTGGAAAAAGTGGATGAGGGGGATGAAAAAGATAAGGCTGGGTGATGAAAAGTACTAAAAATAATAATATAATTTTGTGGAATAATGGAAATAAAATAATCTATGTCGAGATCGAAAATAATATATACTCGACGACAAGTTGGTAAGAATTGTTAAGCGTTTGTTTGGAAGTGTTATTACTATAATTGAAAATGTTTTTTGTGAACAATTATAATCTCAACCAACGTAATGCAAAATTTGATACTTATTTGTAATCTTAACCGGTGTTTAAACTAGTCAACAATATTAATAAGTTATGTTTTGTAGGACGTGTTGAAAATGTATCAATGACATATCAAAACATTTTGGATTTGGATTGGAACAATTATATTATGGATGTAAATTTCCGCCTTCTTCTTAGACGAAAATGCACCTGCAAAACAATCAACATCTAAGATCAAGGTCAAGAGCCTTACGCACCCACGATGAATGGGGGGAGCTTTGGGCGAAGAATCTTTGATGCCAAAATTAGAATTTGAGGGAAAAATGTTTAGAGAATTTTTAGAAGATAATTGAACTTAGGTTTTGGAAGAGATGAGAGACTATATATAGGGGTGTAGCCGGTCCTATTAGGAGATTTAGGACCGGCCACATATGGTTGATTTGTGGGATTGATAGCAAGATATTATGTGAAACAATATCTTGCAATTGATTTGGTAATTAATCAATTAATCCCAATTTGAAAAAAATAATAATTGAGAGTTACCTTGTGGGTGAAGATTTGATGATGAGTGATTAGAGGATTTTAAGAGAATACAATTTTGATCACCTTTGACCTTGATTTGGCTGTTATTGCCCGTTGCATGTGCATGAGAATTCCTGTGTGCCTTAAGGATAATTTTGTTTTTTTTTTACTCAAAAATTCACGTGTCGCCTTTATATTTTTTTGATTATTTTTTGCTACACATATATGAGTGGGTGAAGCAAAACATCGATCAAAAAAGTAGAAAAGCAAAGAACTTTACCAATGAGTTTTCAGTTTTGTCAACACATATTGATACTGTAAGTATTGTATCAATTTACTATAAGGTTGATGCTATTAATAATTGTGTATCAATGTACTATTAACTTTAAAATGTATCAATATTTTGTCGATAGTGTATCGATATTCTGCCAATATAATTGATATTGTCTATATATAGAAGTCCATCTTATTTTCCAATACAATGTGTACAATCTACACATTGCTGCCCACACGTTTCCAAATTGATAGCTCCACCATTTTGAGCCATATCCCTTTCACTCTAATTAATTTAAAGAGAAAAGTGAGTAATACTTTTTTAACTTTAATATTATTAGAGCAATGATCTTTCAACTAAAAATTTGTGACTATTGGTCTCTTAACTTGTTAAAACATGTAGTTATTGTCATTTTGTTAATTTCGTCAAAATGAGTCACTTGCACGACATATGAGGCTGAATAAAGAGATAAATAAGGAAAACGAAATTATTTCATGAGGGAACGGGTGGCTTTGCATCAAAATGCAGCTTTGTGCGTCTGATGGTATATTTCCACTATGAAAGAGGATCTTGGGATCCTCCAATCACATCTGTTATCGTACATTGTGTGGCCAATTTTTGTCAAGTATTGTTTATATTTAATTTTAAATAAAAAAATTACAATAATTTTTAACCGCACGATGTTCGATGATTGAGAGTTTTCAAAATCCTCACAAAGAGGATCTAACGAGGATCCTCACTCTTCTAGTATGTTTAATAGCCTCCGGGCCTCCTTGTTGCATTTGATCCCATTCCCTCGTGAAATAATATTTTGTTTTCTTTATTTGCCTCCACATTTAACTTCACGTGTTATACAAGTGATTTATTTTGACGGAAAATTTGACGTAATTGCACGTTTTGATAAGTTAAAAGATTAATAATTATAAATTTTTAGTTCAGATATCAATACTCCAATTAAATTAAAATTGATGAACTATTACTACGACTTCCTTTGAATTTAAGTGACAAAAAACGCAATTTGACAATACAATTGGTTATTACAATTTTTAGGAATAAAAAAAAAAAAACCAAAATGACAAGTAAAGGGGAATCCAGGAGTAGAAGTAACTCCAACAGGTTTGCCAGCTCCTATTCTTCCTATCTCTCTTCTCTACTGGAAAAACCAGAATCTTTCAACTTCCTTTCTCTCCACTCTCCGTATCTCTCGCTGTGGAGCCCACAAAACAAGCTGGTAGTGACGGTTGGCAAGCCTCAAACATGGCGGACGCGTACTGGAGGTACAGCGACGGTCGACAACCGCCGCCCTCGGCGATGAATTCAGTCGTTGGAAAGCGTCCTCGCTCCGATTACGGTATGTTAAATTCCTCAAATTTCCCCTTTTTGGGGTTTCCTCTCTCCTTTTTGAGTGCGTTTGGGGGTTTATTAAATTAGGGTTCTTGGGGATTTTAGTATCTTCCTGGTTGCCCTGAGAGCAGAATTGTTGAAGTACAAATACAAAATGCAAAAGATGCGCTAATAAATGTGAACAAAAAAATGGAGATTTCAGCTGACTTTTAAGTAGTCGAACTAGGTTTTCAATGGGGAATTGAAATTTGGGATCTTTTGATCAATGTTGTATGTGGTTTAATCACTATTTGATGTTTATGTGGATAAGCTTATTAAGCCATCATATTCGGCTTTCAGATGGGGCTTCCATGGTTATTTTTAAGATATAATTGCTTAGATTACATGATAAATTTGCATTCTTGTTAGTTTTCTGTGCTCTATTTAGTGTTATCTACACACATTTTAGTATAAACATTGTTCATAGCATGCATATGAGAGATAAAATGAGTATTCCTAATCTCATTATGCACATTCGTGAAGATGTTTCGGTCTGTTGTACTGCATCCATGAGGAGGGTAGTCTATATATTTTGGACACCCATTTGTTGGTAATATGACCAGTGTCATATTTGAGCAAGCTGCGTGCTGGCTGGTCCCGGCTCCTAGATCATCTTCGTTATTAGTTTATTTTAAGTGTCAATATCCCTGGAGGCTGTTAATAATTATTCATCTTTAATAAATGCCAGGTTTGATTCAAGGATCAGCCTATGCAATATATTGAGATGAAAGGAAAATTCAAGTGGTTGTGTTAGCATATGCAATATATTGAGATGTTTGGGTACCTCATGGGCATGTAACAACTTAATTACCTGATTATGACTGATGCAGTAGTTAGTGATTATAGCAATTTGATTTTGTTAGGTCATCAGCAGTTTAACTTAATATTCTCTTGTTTATAGCTTTATGCCACCTTCTGCGTTTATAATTATTTCAAATATTGTTTTTTTTTCTTTCTCTTTTGGTATCCTGAAGTACATCCTTCATCTTTTAGATACCCAGGGTGGTCAAGACCTCCCTAACTATTATCCCCATGAAGATGATAGAGGTTCTATGCGAGGAATTAGAGATACCGACTCCATAAATGCGTCGTATGATCGCTACCTGCGCAATGCGGTACTTACTTTTCTTTTTCTAGAACTGTCACATTTTTCATCATATGTTTGAAGTTTCGGGGGCTAATGTTACAAGTTATGCTTCAGCAAATGTCATCATATAGCGGGGGACAATCTGCTAGAAACATGAGTGGAGGACCACCTGGTCGTGCTGTTGAGGATCCACACATGATGGGAATTGGGGGTGTTGACCCTGGGGCACCTGCAAAAGATAGGGTCTTAGGAATGGGAAGTGGACGGCCTGATGCTCCCCTTCCTCCTGGTGCTACCAGTACGCTATTTGTGGAGGGATTGCCTCCCAACTGTACAAGACGTGAAGTAGCTCGTATCCTTAAAATTTTCTGGGGGTTGCAGTTTTATAACCCTTTGTGTCATTACTTGCACTTTACCTTTGTCGAGTTTACCTTCACTTGGTTTTGAAGATATCTTTCGCCCTTTCGTTGGCTACAAGGAAGTGAGACTCGTGAGCAAGGAATCCAGACATGTAAGTTTTTCTTTCCCAAGGGATAAAATTGAATAGTTATTGACTGTTGGATTCTCAAATAATTTATCTGTGCAGCCTGGAGGAGATCCACTGGTACTTTGTTTTGTTGATTTTGTGAGTCCGGCCCATGCAGCAACTGCTATGGATGCATTGCAAGGTAAGTTTACATTTTTGTTAAATTTGTTGAAATCATAGCACCATAGTTTCTTTGACATTTCTTATGCCATTGTTGGAGAAGTTACATAAAAAAATTTCTTCACTTCGCAAGAAGATGGACTGCCAAAGGATTCATGAAAAAGGAAAGAAAAAAAAAACATTTGCATCAATAGTTTGGATTGTTGTTTGGCAGTTCTGTGTAATTAACCAAAAGAAAATAAAGGAAAGGCCACTACGTTATCAAATTTTACAATGCAGATAAGATTGTGTTGCTTCAATTCATATGGAAATTTTGTACACAGGATATGTGAATTTAAACCCCTTTTAACTTCCAAAGCTACCTGACATTTTCAACCACTTAAAAGATTGCCAAACCCATAGTTTTGTGGCTTTTTTTTTTTTTTTTTTTCCATTTAAAGTGAGATAACTTACTATTCAAGGCATGTGACTTCGTTTTTTAAGGAGGTGATTCATGGGGCCACTTTCTATTGGCTTTACGAGATGAACAGAGATTACCGCTGCCCATAGGTCTTGGTTTCACCCCTTACTTTAAACTAGAAGTTGCATGGTCAGCAAAGTCATCCAGTACCAGTATACCACAAACCAAACTTTGTAAATTGTTCCAAACAATGGAAGGGATTGCCTTCATGGTTCATTTTTTATCCTCCAAGATTCTGCGAATGCCTTGAAACTGGTTGGTTTCCTTGGGACTTGATTTTTCCCTTAATTAGTCAAGTAGGACAGCGAGACTGGTTAGAGAAGCCATATAATTTCAGTTTGGCCGTACTTGTAATTCAGTCTAAGAATGCTGCTTGGGACAATGGTGCTCTCGGGATAGTTGTCTCATGTTTTAGCCTACACTTCGTCTTTTGTTCCTGGAAGATGAAATCTCATTATGAGGAGGTTTATCTAGTGAAACTGTGTACTTTATGTCAACAGAGGAAGTGCGTGAACTTCATTTTTGGAATGAGGGAGACCCTTTTTACCCTTTCTGTCAATCTAGGACGTGTGGCGAACTCAGGTTTGCTACTTAGGTGTGTTGAAAAATGATAGGTGTTAAATATTTAAGATAAACGGTTTAACGTCTTTATATCATCTATCTGCTGATACCCTCATTCGGCGTTGAAAACGTACCCAGTTGTTACAGCGTAAATGGTCGAGCTCGATTTTGCAGGTTATAAATTCGATGAGCATGACCGTGACTCAGTCAATTTAAGGTTGCAATTCGCTCGCTATCCTGGTGCGAGGTCAGGTGGTGGGCACCGAGGGAAGCGTTGAATTATGCGGTTTTTCAGGTGATTAACACAATTTTCGATCCGTACAACCGTTTACATTCATGGCCATTAGGTGCCGAGTTGAAACTAAACAAAATCACGCTAAAACGTCAAACGACTCTTCTCTGTAGGACTTGCTTGATTTGGGAGGTTGTGATAATGAGGGGCGATACAACAAACTTGCAGTTTCGAGAATTAATGGTGCATAGTTAGGACCAACTCGCTTGGGTGGTTCCCGATAATTTTAGACTGCTTTTCTGTGTGTAGACAACATCAGACTTTATTTCCTTTATTTTGATTCGAACTGTTCGGTCTGGTTACCAGTACGATTACATACAGACTATTTCGCCATATGCGATTGCTAGAAAATGTAAACTTATTTGAAGTTAAACATGTTGAAGTCTCCTTGCATTTGCATATGCTCTGGGATTAGGGTCTAGATTTGATATTATACCTTGATGAAGTGTGGTAACTGTTGTAGGTTTCATTTTACTGTACTGAAAGTAACTGCCTTTTGTGGTAACTGTTGTAGGTCTCATTTTATATGGAAAATAACTGGCCTTTTCTGTGTCATTGCTCATTTCCTCTCAAAGATGTCATGAATTTTGTTCGTCATAGATACTAGTATGTGAACTAAAGTATTACTGTGTGGACGCATTCTTGCGTTTGATTTTCGAGTCTTCTGACTGGGTTTGTGTTGAGTTGTAGATGCATCTAATCCTAACATGATTTGATTGTGATCCACTAGAGTCTACCGTAGAATCGAAGAATTAACATGATATCGGAAGATCTGGCTTTGGATTTCACTGACTCTTGGGGAAACTGGCAGCTACTGTAAAGGGGCTGGCTAAGGTTCTTTACCTGTACTGAATTAGGAGCATATCGGGGCTTGGTTCTTTTACTAACTTCATACCCTCTTTTCACGGGGCGAGGTTCTAATCTAGGGGAGATGTTCTACGGCAGGGGGGGGTCGAAGTTGGGTGCATGTCGGTAGCACGCATTCATTTTAGACTAGGCGCACCATGCGGTTGGAAATTAATGGTTTCATATTCTCTGAGAGGTCACATTTTCCTGCATTTGGTCATTCACGTGAACCATAAATGTCATCGCCCTGCCCCCGCAAGGTCCTACCTTCTCGTTAGCTATGAATGTCGAAGACAAAGAAAAGAGCAACAACGGTGAACTTTTTCCACGGGTTGTTCAGCCAGCTTAACAAAACATTGAATGGGATGGTAGCCAGCTTAACAGAACATTGAATGGGATGGTTGCGGTGATGGTTATCTTTTTCTGCAGGAAGTGGACTGCGGCGACTGTTCAGGGGGGACTGTCGTGGTAATGGTGTCTTCATCAAGCTTGTCCGCCATGGATACTTTGATATTTTTCCCCACACCAACGTTACAAGTGATGGATTTTGTCCCGAAATCTGTGGGTTTCACACACCTACGAGAGTCCTCGGTCACTCAATATAAGTTGTTAGATCGGATCTAACGGTTAAACGTGTTAAGACAAACGTCCGTGGGCACTAGAGAAAAATTGCGTACTTAGTTGGGTCGCTGTCTTCTAGAAGTGGAACTGTGGAAGTGGGTCTTCAGTCAAACTTAATAGCCGGATGGCACCTTTTGAAGTTTGACTTCTTTGTTTGTTTCCAACTTTTGTTTTCCAATAAACCAATAATTGTTAATTGAAATGGAAGCAAGATGGTGACTTTTGAAGTTACGCAACTTTTGTAAAAACACACTTACAAAATATTACTTTGTTTGAACGTGTTTTATAATAAATCGAAAATTCCTTGAATTTTCAAAGTACTTTGTGATTTTTTTAGGAAGCACTGAAATGTTTTTTTAGAATTTATTTGCGTTTCTACTAAGATTGATCTCATAAAAATTTTCATAAAAAATGTTTTCAGTCATTTAAAAAAAAAAAGAATTTTCAAACGAGCTTTACGGGACTAATTAAAAGGGTAAAGTACTGTGTGGTTAATTTAAAAAATAAAATAAAAGTTTTATCTTCCCAGGCTTATACAGGGTTGATAAATTTTTTTATCAATTGGTAACAAATATTTAAAAACATTGAACGAAAGACTAAAAAGTTGACGCATAAGTGCTCGTGATGATTTATGATTAGATTATTACTTTATTTTTTATTAACATCTTTATATTTTTATTCGTGACCTATCTTGTTGCTTGCAATTTTAAAAAAAATTGGTCTTGATTTCCAATTTCCTACGAAAAGATGTGTGGGGTTGGTTAACTACTTGGCTTATTAGTTGACTTTGCTTTACGCAGATAAGTGTGCCGTTTTATTGACCATGCCAGTTGTACATAGTCCAAATGGAATATGAAATTAATAACCAATCAATTAATCTCATTCTATTAAAATTGAACTAAATTTAAATTAAAAAAATAATAATCCACAGAAAACTATTGCTTGTGAGATCAAATATAATTTAATCAAATTGTAATGTTTGTTTGTAGTTCAGTTGGTTGAAAATATTTTTCCTTACTGTCGAAACCGAAATTTGAATTACCCATCTTTGTATAAGAAAAAAAAGGAAGTGAATTAAAATAAATATCCTTGTCTCCATCTTACTATGTTCTTAAAGCCAACAGGATCCTCTTTGGATCTTTTGGTGAGGATCTATGAATCATGTCCGTTCATCGTACATCATGTAGTCAGTTTTTGTCAAGTACTGTTTGTGTTTAATTTTAAATAATTTTTGACCGCACGATGTACGATGAACGGATATGATTGACGGATCTCCGGAATTCTCACAAAGAGGATCCGGATTCTACTTAAAGCTAACGGGAGACTCGGTGCAAAATCGAGGAACAGCGATATTCTAGAATTTATACAATTGATCTTACTTAATAAGATAAAGTTTAATGTGTTTATATTTCTCAATCTCTTCTTTATCTTTGCATTTAGAATCAGAAGGTGACTTCTATTCCCAATTAACCAATAATTATTAAGCCATACCGGCAGTGATATGATGGAAACCCATAAAATTAAATTTTCTGAAAACAAATATTTCTTTTCTTTCTTGTTTTTCTTGTTTTTCCAAAATTCCTTTTACTTTGGCGGACTTAGGACTCTCACATGCAATTCGAATCTTTCTCTCTCTTAAACTCCTATGCCTACGAAAATTCCTCTTGTACCGTTGTATCTTATCCACCAGAATCTTTTTTTTATCGTTAGATTTTGATCATTTGACTTTTTGTAAAAGATTTAACGGTCATAATGCACCGTGTTTACAATATCCCGGGACTGCTAGAAGATCCTGTGGTATACAGAAAGGGTGCAATATACAGTGTAGTAATTGAATATGAATACTTGAAAGACTAGGATATCCTCCTCCGTTAGGATTCTAAGCATCCAAACCAACCCTAGCTACTCTCCTAGTCCTACTCAGCACTCTCTCTTCTTATATTATATATATATACACACACATCATAATATTCAATACTCCATATTCAACCTAGCCCTCTCTTCCTCTCTGCGTTGTGTGATTTTACACGCACTTCACGGAGCCGACTGTACAACTATCTATATCTATATACACATATATATATATTGAATATATATTTCACACATTTGCTTGTTTTTCCACTAGGAACGGCTGCAAGTTGTGTTCATGGCTGAGATCGACGCTGCAAAAGTTAATGCCTCTGCGGCGGAGGAGGAGGAAGTTAACGACTGCTCCATCAAGCAGGTTGACTTGACGGTGCCAAAAACCGATGACCCCACCATTCCGGTGCTCACATTCAGAATGTGGGTTCTTGGTTTGTCTTCATGCATCTTGCTCTCCTTTGTCAACCAGTTCTTCTGGTACAGGAAAAACCCTTTGTCCATCAGTTCGATTTGTGCCCAGATTGCTGTCGTGCCCATCGGGCATCTCATGGCAAGGACGCTGCCTACGTCCCCTTTTTTCAAGGGGACGTGGTTCGAGTTCACCATGAATCCGGGGCCTTTTAATATCAAGGAACATGTTTTGATCACCATATTTGCAAACTCGGGCGCTGGAAGCGTTTACGCTACTCATATCTTGTCTGCTGTGAAGCTCTTGTATAAGAGGAAGCTCACTTTTATTCCTGCCCTGCTTGTTATGTTCACCACTCAGGTTTTCTTATTTCTCCTTCTTCTTTGGATTTCGATTGCTTTTGTGTTAATGGAATTGCATTTGGTTTTATAGCAGATTATGACTATTTCGTAGCAATATTTGCATATGCTTTTCGTTTCTCTGACAAATATGTTTATAATGTTCAGTATTGTTTATATATCAAAACCTATCAAATCTGCCGAATTTTTGTAACAATAATAACACAATGAACTGTTTGTTTCATACCGAAATTACTAATCTGGTGTCTGACCCTGTAGTTTCTGTTGATCTTGTTTGAATTTAGGTGTTAGGGTTTGGCTGGGCTGGAATTTTCCGAAGAATTCTGGTTGATCCGGAACAAATGTGGTGGCCTTCTAATCTGGTTCAGGTTTCACTCTTCAGGTAAACATATCTTTGGTTCAGTAATAATCACTCGGTCATTGATTTCATAGCCTGTTTAGCAAGTACTCATAGTAGTAAGTCTTTACTGCTGCAGAGCTCTGCATGAGAAGGACAAAAGGCCGAAAGGTGGAATGACTCGTTCCCAATTCTTCCTCATAGTGATGATCTGCAGTTTCTGTTACTATGTCTTTCCTGGCTATCTGGTTTACATCATAACATCTTTCTCTTGGGTATGTTGGCTTGCTCCTAAGTCTATTCTTGTCCAACAACTGGGTTCTGGCTTGTCTGGCCTCGGTATTGGTTCTTTTGCGATTGACTGGGCAGCTATTTCATCATATCTTGGTACTCCGCTAGCTAGCCCATGGTTTGCCACTGCCAATATTGCCATTGGGTTTTTTCTTGTCATGTATGTGATGACACCCATCACGTACTTTTTTGATGTCTACAATGCCAAGAAGTTCCCAATATATTCTAGTGACCTTTTCACGTCTAATGGTACCACGTATGATGTTCTGAGCATCATTGATTCCAAGTTTGAACTTGACCGTCCTACGTATGCAAAGTCCGGACCTGTAAATTTGAGCACTTTCTTCGCTATGACTTATGGTCTCGGGTTTGCCACGCTTCCTGCTACGCTTGTGCATGTTCTGCTCTTTAATGCAAGGTAATTTACGTTTGAATCGTTGAACGTTTTCACAAAATATAAGCATAAGTTAAACAGAGATCTGCTGTTTGTGAATTGAAGCTGAATTTCATCATACCTTCATTGCAGGGACATTGGAAATGCATTTCGACGACAAAAGAAGTTGGATATCCATGCAAGGCTTATGAAAAAGTACAAATCAGTGCCAACATGGTGGTTTCTCGGCATCCTTGTGGTAAACATTGCTCTTATCCTCTTTGCTTGCCAGTATTACAATGAGTCTCTTCAATTGCCTTGGTGGGGTGTTCTGCTTGCTTGTGCCATTGCCATTTTGTACACAGTTCCAATTGGTATCATCACAGCCACAACAAACCAGGTAACGAAATTATAACTTTTGTTTATAAGCTAATGCTGTTTGCTGTAAGTTTACAACCACTTGTTCAAGTTCATGATAGATAAAGGTTTCTGAAACATTTTTCCGTTCTTTTTTCGTGGTAACAGCAACCGGGTTTGAATATTATCACGGAATATGTGATCGGGTACTTGTACCCGGAGCACCCTGTAGCGAATATGTGCTTCAAAGTGTATGGCTACATCAGTATGACTCAAGCTTTAACTTTCCTGGCTGATTTTAAGCTTGGTCACTACATGAAGATTCCACCAAGATCAATGTTCATAGCACAGGTCAGTTTCGTTTTTTCGGATTTATCAATCTGCATTACATTTTTGGTTTGAGATAGTCAGAAGCTAACCTCGTGGAATTACAGGTGGTAGGAACGACTGTAGCAGTGATTGTATACCTGGTAACAGCATGGTGGCTGATGGGTGACATTCCAAACCTTTGTGATACCTCCAAGCTGCCAAAGGATAGCCAGTGGACTTGTCCAATGGACCGCGTGTTCTTTGATGCATCAGTTATCTGGGGGCTCGTTGGCCCTCGAAGAATCTTTGGAAACCTCGGTGAATACATGAACGTCAATTGGTTTTTCTTTGGTGGGGCCATTGCCCCTGTGCTTGTCAAGCTTGCACACATGGCTTTCCCCCAACATAATTGGATTCGTCTCATCAACATGCCAGTCTTGCTGGGTGCCACATCCATGATGCCCCCGGCTAGTGCTGTAAACTTTATTAGTTGGATCATTGTTGCATTTCTTTTCGGGTATGTTGTCTACAGGTACAGGCCAGACGTGTGGTCGCGCTATAACTATGTCCTTTCTGGTGGTCTTGATGCCGGAACTGCCTTTGTTACCATATTGATGTTCATTACGCTGCAGAACCGGGGAATTGAACTTAAATGGTGGGGGAACAATGGTGAGGGCTGCCCGTTGGCTACTTGCCCTACTGCTAAAGGGATTGTAGTTGATGGCTGCCCAGTTCACTGACGTTAAACTTCATATTTTCAGAAGTAGCATCTTTATTTCTTTCGATGATCTGTAAATATTTTATCAGGGATTCGTTTCTAGTTTTTTTCGTTTTATTTCGATATGATATCCATGTTGAAGAACATTTCCATTCTGATTTCAATAGTTCAGATAACTATTTCTCTAGCGTTTGCAGATGACCTCTGTTTTGATTCCCTTTTATTTCTAACATAAGAATTGAAAACCGAAAACTAAAAACGAATAGTTAGCAAATGGGTCATAGATTTTGAGAAAAAAAAAAAAAAAAAAACACGAACAGACTTCCATATCCAATCTAAAAAATCAGAATCCGACGTTCTGCAGAATTCAATAAATATATGATACACAAATCAATCAAAAATAAGAAGATTGTTTGCCAAGCACACCCAATTGAGCAAGAACCTTGGCAGCCAGAGATTTCATCTCACTATTTTTATTCTGAGTAATATCCACTAATGCCATATGTGCTGAAGTTCCATACTTTAGATTCAACTCGTTCACCCGAAAGATCATTTCCAAAGCCTTGAGAGACTTTCCTTGCAAACTGGGCACTTGCGAACTCAGTAATTTTATAATCGGAGCGATGGCTTTCACTTCATCGAGCACTTTGCCACCATGCTCTATTCCTTGGTCATCAAGCAATGTCAAAAGTGCATCGAGAGAAGCTTCACAAGCTCCGAAATCTTCCTCACCAAGCAATTTCACAAGGGGTTCCACAGCATTGGCCTTTACTATGCAGAATGAAGATTCCACTGTACAGATACCTTGGTGTGCAGGGCAGCCAAGTGCCGGTGCAGAGAAGCAGCACAGGAAAACCGCGCGCTTCTTGATCGGCTTGCTCAAGCCTTTGGAGCTTTCTGATAGCTGTTTAAGTGAAATGGCGGCGTATTGTTTTGTCAAAGAAGTTCCAGAAGTTAGTAGCTGCACCAGCTCTGGTATAATACCAGCTTCAGCTATTTTTCTCTGCCATTCCTGATTTGTCGAAACTGTGAAATGACAAAGAGCTCCAACAGCACTCTCTGTCACCCGCCTTCTATACAAGGCATCTCTGTTCCCATCAATTAGACAATTGCAGATAATTTCAACTGCCTCAGCATCTACAAGCCACTGCGCCATCTGAGCGTCCTTAGGAAGATTAGCAATGATCCCCATTGCAGCAGCTATCTCCTCCACATCATTAGAAATTTTTATAATCCTTAGCAAGGTCTCGACACACCTTTGATTTACATGCTCCAAGAATGTGCTGTCATCACCGTCTTCTGTCAAGGAAAAGAACAGATTCAAGGCATTTGCCCTCACGGTAGGGCTATCAGCTTCGCATAATTGAACCAATACTTGGACAGCAGAGAGCTGTGAATCACATGAAACATCATAGTGGCTATTAGCATGTACAGAATCACATGCCAAAAGAACAAAAAATGCGCGAGAAGTAATTGTGTTACCTGTCTCAACTTTAGTCTGATGTCAAAACCAGAAGAAGATTGGCACAGTGCATGGAAGGTTTTGAGAATGTTTATTTGTATGTCAGGTCCGGTTAAAGATATTAGCGAAAAGAGCTTGAAGATTTCTTCTTCAGAGCCTAACAATGATACCTGCTCCTGTGCAGCTTCATGTGAGGTGGTCGATGTGGCAAGGTGCATAATTGTCTCGGCTACCTGCTCGCGCAAGGTTGGCGATAATAAGATGTGAGAATACAATAGTTCAAATAGCGGTCCAGCTGCACCTTCTCTAATCATCTGCAGGCCATTTTGTGGTAAGTTGGAGAGGTGAAGAAGAGCCTTGACGCCAAATTTCCTCTTTTCAATATCACCTTGCGAAAGCAGTTCAAGAAGCTGTCCTAGTGCCCCGTCTTTTACAATGGACAGTTTGTTGTGGTCTGTCAGTTCAATTTCCGACAAAGTTCTAGCCATAAGCATTTTAACATCTTCCACTCCTGCATCAAATTTAAGTCGTCACATTACCCAACTTTGTAACATTCTCCAAACCATCAGAAAACCCCACTCTTAAGCATACCTGAAGAAAGAAGCTTCAACAAAGGTTTAAAATAGTTTGCTTTCGCCATCTGTATAATGTTCTGATCAACGAAAGACAGATTTTCTAGGAGCTCGTTTACATCTCGGATGACTTGACTATCTTCACTGCTTAACATTGTTACTAGGAGAAGTATGCAGCCCTGAACATTTCCCATTAAATCGCGTGCAGCCCTAGTTGTAGATAGTACCAGTAACAACTGCAATGCCAACTTGCTTTCTTCATTTCGACGTGCAAGCGAGTGGACAATAGATTCGAGTGCATTATCCACTTTTATGATTCTCCCCTGTTAAAAACATAATGAACTGGATCATATATACGAAATTCGGGAATGCCAATTATTGCCTCTACCAAAAAACTATTACGCATGTATCATCAAATACAACATGACAATTAGAAGGTACCTTATTTTCTTCACCATCTTTTGCAAGGATCAATACGATGGCAAGAGCACGCTTTCTTATTTCTCGACTTTTCGAACCAAGAAGTCTAATGAGGACAGGAATATAGCCCTCAATTGTCACCCATTCACGGTGCAATTCCCTTTCCATGTATATGTTCTGCAGGTTGTCTAAGGATTGAAGCACTTCTTGCTCCTGCTCTTCATTTGACTGGAGTTTCTGTTTGATAGAGACGATTGTAAAGATGGTATTCCTTTCCTTCCATTCTTCAATTGATCGTTTTAGTGCTTTGTTGGGCTGTAGAACTGAAGTGTCCAAGGGAATATCGGTCACAGGACAGTTGGTGTTACCTTCTGCAAACCACTTCTCTATCTCGCTTCTCTCAAACGTGTGACGAGAGGAGGTTTCCACAGGATCCTCCATGATATCATGACTCAATGGACATTCAAATTTCTGAAGAGGTTCCAATGGTTGCTTACCTAAAGAATTTCTCTTTTCAAAATACTCCTTCTCTTTGTCACCAGCAGATGTAGTAGCATTAACCTTCTCAAGCAAAGCAATCATCTGTTCCATCGGCAAATCTTCTTCCAGGTCTTTTCTATTCGTATCATCCAATTCACGTTTGAACTCCCCGAGTTCATTTTCCAATGCAGACTGATCATCGGAGATCCCAAGAGCCTCAGCAATTTGAACAAGCAAGTTCTTCGCGCAGGACGGATCAGCATTCTGTTCTTGTATTCCTAGCTCAAGTTTGCCCACAATCTCTTCCTCAGCCACAGCCGCTCGATACTCAGCATCCAGCATATTCTTGCACAGCTTGCTAATCTGACTACTTATACCGGATGAAACATCCAACGACGCCAACGGGATTAGACCAAGCGCTCTACCAATCTCTTTTGTGCTTCTCTCTAGGGCCTTGACAATATTCCGGCAATTGATTAAGAGATACACCTTGTTTCTTTTGCTGCAATCTAGAGCTAGCTGCTTCGCAACTTCACCCTCTCGATTCAGAATCTTCAAAGCATTAGCCAAGCTTTCGGAACACTCAATGTTTTGCTTTGACAACTCTTTCAGAATAGAAGAGGCCAGCTCCAAGTACATTGACAATACTTTGAAATTTTCTTTCTGAACGAGGACCTCCTTTGCTACATGTACAGTATCAAAGAGTAATTCAGACACCTGAAAGAATGAGGCACTGATAACACTACCATTCGCCATTTCTTAGTGCTCGAAAAATCTTTGGATATAGACCCTCAGCTCTGTCTGAACCAAATTTCAACCGCGAAAGATAAGAAGCCGCCCTTTGCTGGAAAATGCAAGCCTGCAGCTGAAAAACAACATCGGGAAAATATCGGTTCTCTTTCCAACTGCAAATTGCATAGAGTTGACCGAAAGGAGCACTAGTGCAAAGCGAGTCCAATTTTGGAATTCAAGGACGAAAGCAGAAAGCTAAAAACTAAAAACGAAAGCTAAAAGTTAAAATAACCCTACCAAGAAAAGCAAAAGCTAAAAGTTAAAAACTAAAAACGAAATGGTAATCAACGGAAACAGATTCTCGTATTTTAGTTTCATCAATTTATCATCCTAAGTTGTTTCATGGAAAACATCTTATGAACTCCAATTAATCACATAATCACATTCAAGTTCAACAAACAAGTGAAATAAATATATAATGAATTTAAACTAAGTTAATTGATCATGCATGCTATATATTATGCTCTAATAATTACAAGGGAAAAATCCTACGCTTTATGCAGAATTCCATTTCTTTTCTGTTTCCCTCACTTTCTCAGCAACCAAACAGAAATATATAAAATTGGGTTCTTAATCAGAGAGAGAGAGAGAGAGAGAGAGAGAGAGAGAGTAGTTGACCCGACATTAGAAGTCAACAAATATCTTCACCAAGCATGCAAGTTTCAGCGAAAACCCAAAAACCACAATGCTTTCGAACTTGAGCTTCTTCTGTTCAGAAGCACTCTCTTTCACTTTCATGGAGTCATTTCTGTTTCCCTCACTTTCTCAGCAACCAAACAGAAATATATAACAATACGGGTTCTCAATCAGAGAGAGAGAGAGAGAGAGTTGACCTGACATTGGAAGTCAACAAATATCTTCACCAAGCATGCAAGCTCCAGTAAAAACCCAAAAACCACAAAGCTTTGAAACTAGAGCTTTTTCTCTTCAGAAGCACTCTCTTTCACTTTCATGGAGTCTTTCTCCGAGTCCAGAAAACGAAAGAATAACTTGTTTAATCGGGTAGCATTCTTTTATTTTTGTGTTTTTTCCAAGCAGCCTACGTCGAGCGGGACATGGTAACTGACGACCGAGTCAACGCTGTTCGCTGTTCATATGCTCTGCGGGGGACCATGCTGCGAGATAGCCATGCAGATTTTGCCACGTCATCGTAACTTCACCTTCCTGCCTACGTTGCGGATTTGGGTCTCGCTGGTGTAAGCAAACGCGGTTGGCTTGTAGTCCATTGGATTGCGCGTCTATACTATACTATCTTTTTTTGCCGGCTAGGCAAGTTTAAAAGCTATTTTTTAATGTTCAAATGCTTACGAGTTGATCGGAGTTGTGGCCAGCTGTTTTAGAGCTTAAGCGGAGCGGCATTAGACGGAAATTTTTAGAACTGGATGTGAAGACATGAGTGTATCTTGTGTTTGTTTTAAGTAAACTAAGGACGTGACATGAAAACCTACTAAAAAAATCTCTCATAAGAATCTAAGAATGGGTTAATCAGCAATACTATAACAATTTAGTGACATTTTTATTTTATTTATGAGTGAGATTTCTTGAGTTCGAAAATTTCTGAGTTCAATACTAAATTTATGAACAGCTCATAGTATGACTCACAAATGTCCACCCTAATATCTTTTTATCAAGAAAGAAAAAAAATGGGTCGATCCGATGTGTTCAAAACGGATCGAAGTAACGGCTCGATAAGTCTTGTACCCATCGAGGATGCCCAACCGGTCCAAAAATCCAAGCCCCATGGAATTGGGCTAGTTTAAAGTCTTTGCAGTAAGCCCAATTATATTTGGGCAGCCTTATATTGTAGCCCAGACCCGACATATTTGAGTCCGTAGCCGTTTCACAACCCAAAAACAAAAAAAAACAAAAATTTTGAATAATTTATTTTGTAAGTTTTGATTCATAAATTATTTTTACAAAATTCAATTTAATCTGAAACTATTTACCATTTTAATTATCAAGATAAAATTCTATTATTTTTTATATAACAAAGTATTCATTAATTTTTTTGAACTCAATTAAATATTTTAAATATTTTTAATTTAATTAATATTTTATAAAATTAACTTATAAAATACAACTTAAAAAATAAATTATTCGAATTTTAAAATTCGATGGACCTAGGACTAATCTCCATTTTTATATAAATAAAAAATGAGATCCCCTTCTTTAAAGATTTCCTCTCCTCCCTCTGTAAAAAGTGGATTTGAGATGTGGGTGTGGTTTTTGAGGTCTAGGGTTTGAGATCTTGGAGGGTGGAAAAGCGACACTGAATCATTAGGCCATGGAAGACGCAAGTCCCACGGTGTTTTACGAGACACGGCGTCACATTACGAGGCCCTACACTCCCAATTACCCGCCTCAACAGGTTCTTAATTCTCTTTTAATTTTCTTCAATTTCAGGTTAATCGACTCCATGGTTGCTTAATTACTCAATTAATCAAGTTCTTGATTTGTTTCCGTTTCCGATTGATTCACGGAGTTTAGGGAAATAATGGTAGCGGAGGGAGCTTTCGATCATTGCTTTCCCTTCCAGGTTCACTCTTTTAATTTTTATTTTTTTAATCTCAATATTTAATTTTTATTTGTTTTTTGGATGAATTATGGTGTTTGAAAGGTTGATTAATTTGCCGGAACGCGAATTGATTTTTGTGTTTCCTCTTGATCCATGAAGGTGTGAACCAGCTCAGAGAGAAATGGAGCGAATACAAGCAGCCAAGAAATTTGAGAAAACTGGCATCTTTGTTTATTTCTCCGAGAGGCGAGCGCGTGGCTGTGGCTTCTGGAAATCGGATAACTATTTTACAGAAGGAGGACGAATACTCGAAGCCTTGCGGCACTTTTACATGTAATATAAGTTGTATTTTGCTGATTTTGTTGACCTTACATTTTCGGAATCATCAGCTTATCAGTATTAGGCGGGCATTGAATTTTTAATATGATATGCTGTTTTTTGTTTTCAAAGAATATGATAGGCGGGCATTATAAATTTGATTCCCTGCAAAGTTGAGGACTTTACTCATAAACTTGATTCCCTGCATTATATTTGGTTGCTGTGCCCTTTTTCCAATGTACCCTGTAATGGTCAGCTGATATGTACGTTCATTGTGAATTAGCCATGTCGGTCACAGTGTAATTTCATTGTAGACCATGGGACCTCTAACCATAGTAGTCCACTGTATACAGTGATTCCGAATTAGGGCCAAAGACAATTAATTAGGAAACAGGTCTTTTCAGAAAATTGTGACAAGAGTTTGTAGAATCACCCATCTTAATAAGGGCCAATGAGATTTGAAGTTGGTATAATTTTGTGGATGCACATAATGTGTGGATTCCTATTGGTTCTTCATTGTGACGTATTGGATATGTATGCTTTAGAAATTTGGATTTTCCCTTTGGATTTTTTCTTTGTTAGATCCACGTTTGTATGTTACACTAGTTCTGTTTTTTTGTTAAGATAGTCTCTAATGAATCTAATCTCTGCTCTATCCATCAGGTGGAAGCCTTACTTCATTTACAATAGGAACTTGGTCTGAAAGTCATGATGTTATTGGTGTTGTTGACGACAATGATACACTATATTTTATCAAAGCAAATGGTGACGAGATAACAAGGATTGCAAGGAGGAATTTGAAAGTATCTTTACCAGTAATTAGCCTGATTGTGCGGGACGATTGTGATGTACAGAAATCTTGTCTGTGAGTACCTTTTTTTTCCTGCCCATAGCCCGTGCAAAAATGACGCATACAAGAACATGTCTTGATTTTCTGGTTTGAGGTTCACTTTTTTTGTTTTTTTTTGGAAAAGTTTGATGTTCACTTGTTGAAGTTAATGACATGTTTTCAGGTGTAGCTTTATCGTGGTTACATCTGATGGTTCTCTTCAGCATATTGAGATTAGTCAGGATCCAAGTTCCTCAATATATTCTGCCCGCACCTCACATAATGGGTTAACTGCAAAGGGGCGGCTCTCTTGCAATGTTATCTGTGTTGACTACCACCCGGAGCTTTCTTTGCTTGCCGGTGTCATACTAAACTCAGGTTGCAACTCTGTCATGATTCCTACTTCTACTTGCCATTTAGCATATACATGGTTATACATGAAGTATTCATTTATGCAGGCCCTTATGTGGTTAATATCATTCTTGCATATGTAGATGGGACGTTTTAGATTAGAATCTTAAACAAATATACTGCATTAGTTTTGCATGAATCTGGATGATCGGGTAACTTTTGTTGATGGCCTTATTGTTGATGGTAACTCTTTTGTTTTTTGAAGAATGGAAGAACATTTTAGATGTTGTTGGTTGAATATTTGCATATCATGCTTCTTCTTTCTTTTGCTATGACTTTCAGAGTTGGTTGCTAGCCACTGTGTTCATTGGCTATAAAGAACTTTTTTTGTTGCTTTGGGACTTCAATCTAAGTTTATTTCATATGCAAAAAAGATATTGACATTATGTTATCAATTAGTTTATAGAAAACAATCGAAAATGATGTAATATATGAGCTAGATTACTTATTAATTAAATATTTATGTTCTTCCAGGATCTTGTTATCTTTCTCTTTGGCGTAGAAGTAGGACGATTGATCTGGAGCAGCTTGTTACCATTCAATTTGAGGGTTTTTATTCGAAACCAAAAGGAAGTCAGCTAGTATATCCAAAGGTGCTAATCTCTCCACAAGCCAAATTTGTTGCTACTTTAGATGTCACAGGATGCTTGCACATATTTAAGCTGGATAAAGAATCCTTTTCACTTTCCAATTTTACATGCAGAGAGAGATGCGAGTCACAAGTGACTAATAATTTGTCAAGTGGAGAGGGGGAATATTTAAGTGACATTGTGGATTTTACTTGGTGGTCTGACCACATCCTTACTTTTGCAAAAAGGTGTGGCGTTGTTACCATGCTTGACATCCTTGGTGGCTTGAAAGTTCAGGAAAATGAAACTGTATATTCTAAGCCGGTTATAGACAGAATAAATCTGTTTCAAGGAAACCTGTTTCTTTTGGAGACGGTGTCATCTGAAGAGAGATCTGACTCTAAGGAACGTAATGATTCACATAGTATGGAGCATATTGTAGTGGACAGCCTTGACCATATTGACATTTCTTCGTTGAACTGGAGCCTTGTATCATTTTCTGAAAGATCTATCATGGAGATGTATACTATTTTGATTAGAAATGAAAAGTATCAAGCTGCCTTGGAATTTGCTGATTGTCATGGGTTGGATAAAGATGAAGTTGTAAAGTCACAGTGGTTGCAGTCAAGCCAAGGACCAAAGGAAATAAGTACCTATTTATCAAAAATTAAGGACAAAACTTTTGTACTCTTCGAATGTGTTGACAAAGTTGGACCTACAGAAGATGCTGTGAGGGCCTTACTTGCATATGGGCTGAACCTAACTAACCAGTATGGGTTTTCTGAATCAGAAAAGGATGAATGTAGCCAAATTTGGGATTTTCGTATGGCTAGACTTCAGTTATTACAATTCAGAGACCGGTTGGAGACCTTTCTTGGGATAAACATGGGCAGGTATCATAATCTTCCAAAGCTATATTTTCATGCTAGGAAAATATTAACTTACAGTTGAATGACATAGTTTTACGCAGGTTTTCAGTGCAGGAATATAGCAAATTTCGAGCTATGCCTATAAGTGAAGCTGCTGTTACGCTTGCTGAAAGTGGGAAGATTGGGGCCTTAAATCTCATGTTCAAGCTTCATCCTTATTCACTGGCTTCTTGCGTTTTAGAGATTTTAGCTGCTATCCCTGAAACGGTTCCTGTACAAACATATGGGCAGCTTCTTCCAGGGAGGTCTCCTCCGACAAATGTAGCTGTGAGGGAAGAAGATTGGGTTGAATGTGAGAAAATGATAAGTTTTATTAACAGATCACCCAAGGACCATGAGATTGGTATCCAAATCCAGACCGAACCTCTACTGAAGCAGTGCCTAGGATCAGTTTGGCCATCAACTAATGAACTTTCAATGTGGTACAAGAAGAGAGCTAGAGATATTGATAGTTGTAGTGGACAGCTAGATAATTGCGTTTGCTTGCTTGATTTTGCTAATCGCAAAGGTGTATACGAGTTGCAGAGGTTCCATGAGGATGTCTCATACTTGCACCAACTTATTTATTCTGATGACAGTAGTCCGGAAATAAATTCCAGCTTGAGACTTGTCACGTGGGAACAGTTCTCTGACTATGAGAAGTTCAGATTGATGCTTAAAGGAGTTAAAGAAGAAAATATGATTGCAAGACTACATAATATGGCAATTCCATTTATGCAAGATAGATCACAGGATCAGGTGGCAGATAACCATCAGACAACAGAGCATAACAAGGCTGAATCATTTCTGGTTAGATGGCTGAAGGAAACTGCTTCTGAGAATAAATTGGATATCTGCTTGCAGGTAATAGAGGAAGGGTGCAGTGATTTTCAGAGTAACAGCCTATTCAAGGATGAGGTTGAAGTCATAGACTGCGCTCTGCAGTGCATTTATTTGTGCACATCTACTGATAGGTGGAGTACAATGGCAGCCATTTTATCAAAGCTTCCACAAATGCAAGGTGTTTGCTTCTTTAGAATTATGGTTTGTGTGATAATCAATCAGATATGATTTTGTTTTTGCTTAAGAATGTTTACCGTTTATCTTTCTGACTGAACAGGTAGTGAAATATATATTGATGGACTTGACAGAAGATTGAAATTGGCAGAAGGCCACATTGAAGTAGGGAGGCTCCTGGCATTTTATCATGTCTGTATTCTTTCTTGAAAGGGAGTGTTTTTCTTGGTATTAGGGTATTGATGTTTTGCATTTAATCAATTTTCATGTGTTTTCAGGTGCCAAAGCCCCTGAACTTTTTTCTAGAGTCTCATGAAGATGGAAAAGGTGTAAAGCAAATTCTTCGTCTTATCCTTTCAAAGTTTATACGTCGACAGCCTGGTCGATCAGATACTGATTGGGCAAGCATGTGGCGTGATATGCAATGCATTAAGGAAAAGGCATTTCCTTTTCTGGATCTGGAGTATATGTTGATGGAATTTTGCCGAGGACTGCTGAAAGCGGGGAAGTTTTCTCTTGCTAGGAATAATCTAAAGGGTACAAGTTCAGTTGCTTTAGCAACAGAGAAGGCTGAAAATCTTGTCATACAATCAGCAAGGGAGTATTTCTTCTCAGCTTCAAGTCTTTCTTGTCCTGAAGTAAGTATAAAGATGCTAACGTTTGCTGATGATTTATGATATTCAAGCACGAAATGATACATTTTAAACATTTTGATGTGGTAGCACATCAATACTTACTATTGTAGTAATTAATCAGTGTTCAACTTTTTTCAGATCTGGAAGGCTAAGGAATGCCTCAATTTATTTCCAAGCAGTAGAAATGTCAGAGTAGAATCTGATATTATCGATGCACTTACAGTTAGACTTCCCAGTCTTGGAGTGACTCTCTTACCCATGCAATTCAGGCAAATAAAAGATCCAATGGAGATAATCAAAATGGCAATCACATGCCAAAGTGGTGCATATTTACATGTTGATGAACTCATTGAGATTGCTAAACTTCTTGGATTGAGCTCTCCAGACCACATATCTTCTGTTCAGGAAGCTATTGCCAGAGAAGCTGCGGTTGCTGGTGATCTCCAATTGGCCCTGGACCTATGTCTTGTTTTGGCTAAGAAAGGGCATGGTCACATTTGGGACTTATGTGCTGCAATAGCAAGGGGTCCTGCGCTTGAAAACATGGATATGAATTCTCGAAAGCAACTACTGGGTTTTGCTTTGAGCAATTGTGATGAGGAATCCGTGAGCGAGTTGCTCCATGCATGGAAGGACCTTGATTTGCAAGGTCAATGTGAGACATTAATGATGTTGTCAGGGACAAAATGTCCAGATTTCTCAATTCAAGGCTCCTCGGTTATTACAGGTCCAGTCCATGGTATTCAAGATATAATGAACCTAAAAGGTTGCTTAGAAATGGTTGAGGGAGCTAGTTGTGATGATCAAGAAGTTCATCTTGGTAACATAAAAAGTGTACTTTCTACTGTTGCTAAAAACTTGCCTGTTGGGAATGGAACCAATTGGGAATCTGTTTTGAGAGAAAATGGAAAAATTTTGACTTTTGCTGCTCTGCAACTTCCATGGCTGCTTGAACTAAGTAGGAATAGAGAACACAGTAAGAAGTCAATTGGTAACTTGATTCCTGGAAAGCAATATGTCAACGTAAGAACACAGGCTCTAGTGACAATTCTGTCCTGGTTGGCGAGAAATGGTTTTGCTCCTACAGACAATGTGGTTGCGTCTCTGGCAAAATCAATTATTGAGCCACCTGTTACCGAAGAGGAAGACATAGTGGGTTGCTCCTTTCTGTTGAATCTGTGGGATGCCGTTAATGGGGTTGAAGTGATAGAAGAGCAGCTTAGAACAAGGAAGGATTACCAAGAAATTTCTAGCATCATGAATGTGGGGATGACATATAGCTTGTTGTATAGTTCAGCAATTGAGTGTGAAGATCCTAAACAAAGGAGGGAGCTGCTACTAAGGAAATTTAAAGAAAAACACACTCCACCTACTACTGGTAATCTGCTATACTTATTTACAATTTGCAACGCAATCATCTTGAAGCTCCATAAATCACCAAAAGAAGGCCTAAATACATTTTTTTAATCATGTCTTTCACCTATGTCTTTCACCTTTTTGGTCAACATTTTTCCAATAATGAGGGGTTCATGGTTCATGGTTTCTTATGTTGTTTTATTTCTTTCAGAGGAAATAGACAAATTTGACAAGGTACAGTCAGCCTTTTGGAGAGAATGGAAATTGAAATTAGAAGACCAAAAGCGTGTTGCAGATCGTTGTAGAGCATTAGAGAAAATAATCCCTGGCGTTGACACAGCATGCTTTTTGTCTCGGGACTTCAATTATATTGAGAGTGTTGTTCTTCCCTTGATTGATTCTGTCAAGTTAGAGAAGAAGCACATTTTGAAGGATGTTTTGACATTAGCTGATGAATATGGCTTGAACCGTGCACAGGTAGGCAGCTTTATAGGCGTCTCTGAATACTTTAACATAGAGACAACTGTTTTTCCCATTGAGTGATAGCGATCTATTGTTTCCTTGCAGGTCTTTGTACGTTATCTAAGTTCTGTCCTTGTTTCTGAGATTTGGACCAATGATGATATTACTTCTGAAATTTCAGAATTTAAAGGAGAAATAGTTGGCTATGCTGTTGAAACCATCAAAGCTGTGTCATCTATTGTATACCCTGCAATTGATGGATGCCACAAGATGCGGCTTGCTTACATCTTTAGCCTGCTTTCTGACTGCTACTTGCAACTGGAAGAAACCGGAAAAGAGTTACCAATTATACACCCTGATCAAGTGCATTTATCTGGTTTTGGATTATCTCGTTTTTACAAGTTAATGGAACAAGGGTGCAGAAGAGTCTCCTTTGTTGCGAACCTTAACTTCAAAAATATTGCTGGTTTAGGTGGTTTAAACTTTAAGTGCTTGAGCCATGAAGTGTACATGCACGTAGATGATAATAGCTTGGAAGCCTTGGCAAAGATGGTAGAGACACTTGCCAGTATATATTCCAACCCATTGTCGGAGGGGCTGATAACATGGCAGGATGTCTACAAACATTATATTTTGAGTTTGTTGGCAACTTTGGAAACCAAAGCTGGAACTGATACGGTCGCCAAAAGCACTGAAAACCTTCAAATCTTAGTATGTCAACTTGAGCAGAGCTATGAATATTGCAGAAAGTATATTAGACTCTTGGCACGTCTAGATTCTTTGAACATTATGAAGCGGTATTTCACAATAATCATACCTCTTTTGGGTTCTTCTGGGACTCTACCAGACAACTCAGCATGGCAAGAATGTCTAATAATTCTCTTGAACTTTTGGATAAGATTGATTGAGGAGATGAAGGAAATTGCATCCCATGAGGACATTGGAGAAAATCTCAGGCTCAATCTAGATTGCTTAGCATGTTGTCTTAAGGCTTTCATGAGGTTGGTAATAGAAGACACTGTCTCACCGAGTCAAGGCTGGGCTACAATTGTCAGCTTTGTCAATCATGGTTTAATTGGCGACTCTGCTTCTGAACCTTACATGTTCTGTAGAGCCGTGATTTTTTCTGGTTGTGGGTTTGGAGCTGTGGCTGAAGTATTTTCCCAAGCAGTATTAGGGGGTCCAACTGGTTCCACTTTGGCCGGAGACACTGAAATCCAGGAACTTCCCCTTCTCTACTTAAATATTTTGGAACGCATTTTGCAGGATGTGGTTGCCCATGGATCCCAGGAATATGAGAATTTATATCAGCTGTTATCTTCCTTGAGTAAATTAGAAGGTGATTTAGAAGAATTAGATAGGGTCAGGCATTTAGTTTGGAAAAGAATGGCTAAGTTCTCTGAAAACCTGCAGCTGCCGGGGTCAGTTCGAGTTTATACTCTAGAGCTTATGCAATACCTCACAGGTAAAAGTATCAAGGGTTTGTCTGCTAGTATACAATCTAATGTTACGCCGTGGGAAGGATGGGACGACGTGCACTTTGCAAGTAAAAATAGTGAGACTGCTAATCAGGCGTCGGCAGACCATAATGATACATCTAACAGGTTTACAAGTACATTAGTTGCCCTCAAATCAACACAGATTGTGGCAACCATATCACCCACCATGGAAGTTACCCCTGACGATCTCTCGAATCAAGAAACAGCTGTTTCTTGCTTCCTGAAGCTGTGTGATGCTGCTCAAACATATTCCCATGTTGATTCTTTGCTAGCTATGTTGGGAGAGTGGGAAGAGTTTTTCTCGGTGAGGGAAGATAAGAAAGCCTCTGTTGAAGCTCCTGAGGCCGGAAACGACTGGGATGACAACTGGGACGAAGGCTGGGAAAGTTTCCAGGAAGAAGAACCGCCTGCTAAAGAAAAGGAGACTTCCCTGTCCATTCACCCTTTGCATGTATGTTGGTTGGAGATTTTCAAAAAGCTTGTAAACCTTTCCCAATTTAAAGATGTTCTAAGGCTGATTGATCAGTCCGTAACAAAATCTAATGGGATATTGCTCGATGAAGATGGCGCAAGGAGCTTGAGCCAGATTGTTCTTGAAAGAGATTGTTTCATGGCTTTAAAGCTGGTGCTGTTGCTGCCTTTTGAATCACTACAGTTACACTGTTTGGGGGTTGTTGACGACAAGTTGAAGCAAGAAGGCATCTCTGAATCGATTGGCGGTGACCATGAGTTATTAACGCTGGTACTATTCTCCGGGGTTTTGCACACTATCATCTCCAACTCATCGTACGGAAACATCTTCTCTTATATCTGCTATTTGGTCGGGAACATATCCCACAAGTTTCAAGCAGCCGAAGTGCAAAACGAGAGATGGCCGTTGCTTTTCAGAAGAGTACTCTTCCCCTGTTTCATATCAGAGCTTGTGAAGGCGGATCAGCAACTTCTAGCCGGACTTGTCGTCATGAAATTTATGCACACAAATGCATCGCTCGGTCTTGTTAATGTTGCGGACGCGAGTCTCAGTCGGTTTTTGGAGGTGGCGCTCCGTGTGCTACATGACCCGCTTGATGAGACGCATTCACCGGAAGCATTGAACAATACTGTTTATAGTTTGAGAGGGAAGTTGGAAAATCTGATCCGGAGTGCCATCTCATTGCTTCCAACTAAAGTCAGATGAAAAGGCATGAACTTTATGAGACAGTTGCAAGTGGTTTTACTATTTATTGAGTCACACGTATTTTAAATGGATATTTAAGCCGAAAATTGAAATACAAATGGACACAAATTGTACTTCGCTGAAACGTGACTTCATTTACAAGAATATTAACAAAAACTCTTACATGAATTTTCAAAACCTCACGGTATGGTAAAGGTGAAAGCAAATAGATTTTATTAAGATTTTTATGTGAATTTGCAAAATAGCTAGAATTTGATGGTTACACTGCATTTTTAAATTTTTTTTTATTTTTACGAAAGATTTTTCGTCATAGTTAAGAGTAATTTTATAAGTCACTTTAACATTTGTTGAGGCACAAATTTTTTTAATAGAATATTTAAGTTGAAAATTTAAAAATAAATGGATAAAAATTGTAGTGGGCCAAAAAAAAAAACATTGGTTAAACGGGACTCCTTTTATTTAGAATATAAACAAAAAGTTTTGCATGAATTTTCAAAACTTCACGTGCCACGAAAGTGAAAGTAAATAAATTTTATAATTATTTTTGTACAAATTTGGAATAATGTTGAGAAACCGTAACGCCTAGGTTGTTTTTTTGTTTTGTTTTTTTTTTTTTTTTTGAGGAAAATGCAATTTTTTTGTCTTTGTGAAATATTTTCTGTCATAATTAAGGGTAACTTTATAAGGCAATTGAATCAGTTTTACCATTTATTGAGCTACCTATTTTAATAGAATATTAAGCCCAAAACTAAAAAATAAATGGACAAAAGTTGTAGTCGGGCACAATACATCGTCGAAACGGGACATTATCTACAAGAATTTCAACAAAAGTCTTACATGAAATTTCAAAGCCTCCTAGTGCGATGAAGGTGAAGACAAATAAATTTGTGTACAAATTTGCAAAATCGATTAGAAATCGTGATGGATAGCCAATGTTTTTGTTGAGAAAATGAATTTTTTTTAATTTTTGCGAAATATTTTTTGCCATAATTAAGTAACTTTATAAGGCAATTAAAAATGGTTTTACCATTTATTTAGCCACAAATATTTTTTTAAAGAATATTTAAGCCAAAAACTTAAAAATAAATAGACAAAATTGTAATGTGGCTCAAAACATACCAAAAAGGGACTATCTACAAGAATATTAACAAAAGTCTTACATGAATTTCAAAACCTCATGGTGCGGAGAAGGTGAAAGCAAATAAACTTTATGCCGATTGCCGTACGAATTTGCAAAATGGTCTAGAAACCGTGATAGTTAGCCTGCATTCTATGAGCCACAAATGTATTTTTAATAGAATATTTAAGCTGAAACCTAAAAAATAAATGGACAAAAATTGTAGTGTAGCCCAAAACATTATTGAAATGGGACTCCGCCCTCAATAATACCAACGGAAAGTCTTATATTAAATTTCAAAACTTCACGGTGAGTAGAATTTGCAAAACCGATTAAAAACTGTGAGTTACCCATGTTTAAGTTTTGTCAAAAATGATTTTTTTTTTTATTTTCCTGGGCATTAAGTTAAACTTTTTAAGGAATGTATATTTAGTAGAATATTTAAGCCGAAAACTAAAAAAATAAGCGAAAAATATAATGGTGACGCACATAACATTGTCAAATAGGGTTCTACACTCAAGAATCTCAACGGAAAGTCTCACCTTAATTTTCAAAACTTCACAATGAGGCGAAGGCAAAAATAAATAGATTGAACGGTGATTTATGTACGAATTTGCAAAACCAACTAAAAACCATGATTGTTAATCCACGTTTTTTTGGTAAAAAAAATGCAAATTTTTTATTTTCAACGATGATTAAGGAAATCTTTACAATGTATTCAGAAGCTGATAGAAGCATATTTATGCGCCTTAGTTAGCTAGTTCTTATGCATTTATGTTGTGTTTTCTTACTTAATTTAGTGTTTAAAGTCATTTTCGTGTGTTTATAGGTTCATATGGCTAAGGATGCAAAAGGATGCCTTTCGGAGCCTTTTGGAGCAAATTAGAGATTGGAATGGATTGCATATGCTTAAAGCCAAGTAGATGGACGAAATTGAAGACCAAAGGAATGAAAATGAAGAACAAAGAGTTCACATTCATCACCAACACAACCATGCATCCACACATTCTTTCTCCATCATTGCCGTGCAAAACACCATCATTGCAGCCACATGCACATTCCACTTCATCATTTCAGATTTCCACCATCAACAAAGAACCATTCATTAATCACATGCACTTTAATCATTCAATCACACCAACACACATTCAATCTCCAACCTTTCACATGCATTCCATCTTTTAATTTAATCACATGCACATTCACCTTGCCTTTGCAGAAAATCCACTTCATAACACATGCATCTTGGCAGATTTCACATGCACTCATGCACATTCACCTTAATCATTCACATAGCTTTAATCCACATGCATTTCCACCTAGATTTCCACCTCACAACCACCAGAAATCAACCAAAACCGTGCATTCCCTTTCATTTCTGTCAAAGCACATGCATTTCCACCCTTTAATCACATGCACAAACAGCCACATGCATCTCCCATCACCATTTCAGCTTTCCACCTAATTCCTAGTCATCATGTTCCCCCCATTTCACCTATAAATAAGCATGCATTGCAGCCACAAACAACACACTCTTCCATTTCAGAAAACCATCTCTCATACACATTCATTCACGCCAGAAATTCCTCCCCTCTCTCTAGCACTACCATACTTCACCATTCTTCATATTTTCTGCCCAAAAACACTCCTTACCTTCCCCTACATCCATCCCTACCCTAAACACATCCTTCTACATCATCCATAACCCCCAAAACTCACCAAAACCCCTTGTGCCGCAGCAACTAGAGGAGAAGAGGCCTAAACGTTCATACAATTCAAGATTGAGTTGTTGGAATTTTTAGGTGTACTTCGATTCTTGTTTTCAATGTTTACTTTGTTATTACTCTCTAAGTTTGTTGTAATCATGAGTGGCTAAACCCCTAATTAGTTAGGGGAAAGTTTGAAGCCATGAACATGTTTGAAATATGAATTGATTTCTTCCAATTGTGATTTGTTAATTTGTGATTGCAATTCAATTATCATGTTTATTAAAGACTTGTTTTTGTATGTTGATTAGGGATGCATACTTAGTCTTCATGCATAAACTCGATGCTAGTTTATAAACGAGTTTCACCTAATCGTCACAAGTTTATAAACATGAGTAGTGAAGGTTGCTAGTCACAACCGCGTTAATTGAATTCTTGGCAAAAGTATCATGCATTCATAGTTACAATTGCCTCGTCAATACTTATAATTTTCATAGAGCATAATGATCTCTCATTGTATCTCTTCTATGCATTCATGTTGAGAACCATTGGAGAATGATTTGAATTGTCGCATGCATCATCCAATTCAATAACTTAAGGAAAATTTGAGAGTTAATTAGTGCATCACGGTTAACTTGGGGTGTTGAGCATCATAGTTAATGAAAAACAATTGGAGAATCGATTCATATATATAAATGTGTCATGTGTGGAGAATGGACGTCTAACTAATCCATCCATCATCTTGTTTCTCAAATCCGTTTATACAATCTGCCTAGTTTATTAACTTGTTTTATTTAATTTAATTTCGTCAAAACCTTAATCCCCCTTTACTTTAGTGTCCAACTTAGTTAGAAAGTGTCTTAGTTTGTGTTTTTAAGTGTTTTGATTCAATTTGTTACACAAATTCGTCCAAATTCACCAAAGTGCTCAAAACTGCCCAGAAAGTGTTTTTAAGGCAGTTTTGAGTGTTTTGGGTGATGTTTGAGTCTTTTGGTTTGTTTTAGTGTTTTAAAGTTTAGTTTTGCATTCTTTGAGTCTAGTAAGTGTTTTATATTGTGTTCTTACGTTTTTGAGTCAATTTCACATTGATTAGCATCCCTAGTTAATCCCCGGTCTAGAACGATCCCTATTTGCTCATTTACTACAATTGTCATCCATAGGGTTTAATTTGTGCGCGTATAAATCCCGCATCAAATTTTGGCGCCGTTGCCGGGGATTAGCAAAATTGCTAATCCCTTGTGTTTTTGCCGTATGTTTTTAGTGTAATTTACCTAGTTTTCTCATTTTGTTTTGTTTTCTTGGTTTAGGTACTAGTGCATGACGCGGAGTTCTCAAACTGTGCATGCACATATCTTAGACTTTAACGACGATTTTGAACGTGATTTGAGAAGAAAGAGGAGGCATCCCGAACCTAGTGAACCTAGTTCAAGTTCAGAGGCCGAATCTGAGTTTGAAAGTGTGGAAGAAGAAGTTATGGCAGCAGACAATCGGACCATTAAAGAGCTTTCGGCCTCGGGGTTGGCCAATGCCGCACCATTATGCATTCAATACCCCGCGGCTGCCCAAGGCAAGACCGATGAATTCGAGTTGAAGTCAAGCTTGTTGCACCACATTCCGAAATACCATGGGCTTTCCATGGAAGATCCCAACAAGCATCTCAAGGAGTTCGAGGTTGTTTGTTCGAGCATGACACCCATAAATGTCGATGGGAACATTCTAATGATGAAAGCTTTTCCATTCTCTCTTGTGGAAAAGGCTAAGGATTGGCTTTATGAATTGGCACCCGGGACCGTTACTTCTTGGGAGAGCATGAAGAGAGCGTTCTTGGAGAAGTTCTTCCCTACTTCAAGAGTCATTCTCTTGAGGAAGAAAATTAGCGGAATCCAACAAAGTCAAGGAGAAACTTTTCCGGCATACTACGAGCGTTTTAAAGCCCTTGTTGCATCATGTCCTCAACATCAAATGAAGGAGGAGCTTTTCCTTCAATATTTCTATGAGGGCCTTCTTCCCATTGAAAGGCAAATGCTCGATGCTTCGGCGGGAGGTGCATTGGTGGACAAAACTCCTATGGCAGCCAAGACCCTAATCGCAAACCGTGCTCTAAATGCACAACAATATGAAGGACTTGGGCAAAGGGACCCCCCACGGCAACAAGTGAATGAGGTAAGTTCTCAATCCGACCTTCAAACTCAATTAGCTAATCTTACTTCTATTGTGTCTCAGATGGCCGAAGGAATGAAGATACAAGGACCGATTGTATGTGGTGTATGTTCTATCCAAGGACACCCTTCGGAAAAATGCCCACAATTGATTGAGAATGGGGGATGGGAGAGTGCAAATGCTATTGGATTTCCGAGCCACAATCAACCAAGGAATGATCCATATTCCAACACATACAATCCGGGTTGGAGAGACCATCCAAACTTCAAGTGGAGGGAACCTCAACAACCTCAACAACAAGGAGGCTTTAGACAACAACCCCCGGGGTTCTACACCAAGCCATTCGGCCCCAATCCAAACCAAGCACAACCTGCCCAAAACAATCAAGGTACGTCGTTGGGAAATGAAACACTTCTTAAATTACTTACCAATTTCTCTCAGGGGCAAGAGGATCAAACCAAAGCCATGCAAAACCAAGACAAAAGGGTGGATCACTTGGAGAAACAAATTGGGCAGATTGCGGAATGTGTAGGACAATTCCGAGACAAAGGCAAGCTCCCTAGCTCAACCATTGTCAATCCAAGGGGAGGATTCGAATCTGCCAAGGCAATCATGTTGAGAAGTGGTAAGGAGGTCGGAACCACCCCAAGCACGTCCAAAACAAGTCAAGAAGAGGACGTGTTGCTGCAAGAAGAGGAGGAACAAGGAATAAAGGCCACGGCAAGGGTGAAAGAATCTTTGCCGCAGCCCCCTATTGTGCCAAAACCGTCCAACATGCCTAAGGTAAGTCCAAATTCGACCTTGTCAAGTTCTATTCCACTAAACGTGCCCTTTCCTAGCAGGTTTAGGCAATCAAAGAAGGAGGAGAGTGAAAAGGACATTTTGGAAACCTTTAGGAAAGTTCAAGTCAACATTCCGCTCCTTGATGCAATCAAGCAAGTCCCTAAGTATGCCAAGTTCTTAAAAGAGCTTTGCATCACTAGGAAGAGGATTTCGACCAAGGAAGTGGTGAAGGTAGGTGAGAATGTGTCCGCCATCTTGCAACGCAAACTACCTCCCAAATGCAAAGATCCGGGTAGTTTTACCATTCCTTGTGTCATTGGTAACACTAGATTTGAATCTGCCATGCTTGATTTAGGTGCTTCTATAAATGTTATGCCATATTCCATTTATGCATCTATGAACCTAGGAGTGTTGAAAAATGATGGTGTTATCATACAATTGGCCGATAGATCTAATGCTTATCCAAAAGGAGTTTTGGAAGATGTTTTAGTGCAGGTTAATCATTTGATCTTTCCGGCGGATTTCTATGTTCTTGAGATGGATGAATCGGATCATGCACCCTCGCTGCCCATTCTACTTGGAAGGCCATTCATGAAGACGGCCCGGACTAAGATTGACGTGTTTAATGGAACTTTGTCCATGGAATTTGATGGGGAAGTGGTTAATTTCAATCTTTCTGATTCCATTAAGTATCCTAGTGAAGATCATTCATGTTTCTCTATTGATATTGTTGACTCTTTGGCGCAGGGATATCTTGAAGATTTGAATGACGATGCACTTGAAAAGGTCATTACAAGAGGTGTAGAAGTCAAAACCAAGGAGGCAAGCTATATGCAAACCCACGGCACACTTGAACAAACCTATGCCGTGCCTCCTAGTGAGGAATTCCTTGAAGTAGTTGCTGCCCTTGAGTCATTACCTAAACATGAGGGAAAGTTTCCTAACCGTGAGTCCATTCCCATTTCGACTAACAAATTGCTTCCATCCATAATTCAGGGACCTATTCTTGAACTCAAACCTTTACCAAGTCATTTGAAGTACATTTTCTTGGGGGAAAACGAGACACTACCTGCCATCATCTCTTCCTCCCTCACGGCACAAGAGGAGGAGAAATTAGTTCGTGTATTGAAGGAGTACAAATCTGCCCTAGGTTGGACATTGGCCGATATTAAAGGTATAAGCCCTACAACTTGTATGCATCACATATTTCTTGAGGAGGGGGCCAAACCAACTAGAGAGGCTCAACGCCGTCTTAACCCTCCGATGATGGAAGTTGTGAAAAAGGAGATAATTAAACTTCTAGATTGTGGAGTTATTTATCCTATCTCCGATAGTCGTTGGGTTTCACCTATCCAATGTGTGCCTAAGAAATCTGGGGTAACGGTTGTGGAGAATTCCGAGAATGAGCTTGTGCCTATGAGAATTCAAACCGGTTGGCGGGTATGCATTGATTATAGGAAGATAAATTCCACCTCAAGGAAGGACCACTTCCCATTGCCGTTCCTAGATCAAATGTTGGAAAGGTTAGCAGGTCATTCCTTTTATTGTTTTCTTGATGGTTATTCCGGTTATAACCAAATTGTCATTGCTCCGGATGATCAAGAAAAGACCACTTTTACTTGTCCCTTTGGAACGTTTGCATATCGACGCATGCCATTTGGCTTGTGTAATGCTCCTGCCACGTTTCAAAGGTGTATGGTAAGCATATTTTCTGATTATGTTGAGAAGATTATTGAGATATTCATGGATGACTTTAGTGTTTTTGGTGATTCATTTGATCATTGTTTGGATAATCTCACTTTAATCTTGAAACGTTGTGTTGAAACAAATCTTGTTTTAAATTGGGAAAAATGTCACTTTATGGTTAAACAAGGTATTGTTTTGGGTCATATAATCTCTGAAAAAGGAATTGAAGTTGATAAGTCTAAAGTAGATCTTGTACGCTACTTACCCTCTCCTACTTCGGTTAGAGAGGTTCGTTCTTTTCTTGGTCATGCAGGATTCTATAGACGATTTATCAAGGACTTTTCCAAGATTGCACAACCCCTATGCCGCCTCCTCCAAAAAGATGTGTCTTTTGAGTTCAACGAGGCATGCGAGAAGTCATTCAAGCATCTCAAAGAGCTCCTAACCACGGCACCCATCATAACTCCCCCGGATTGGTCCATTCCATTTGAATTGATGTGTGATGCCTCGGATTATGCACTTGGGGCTGTTTTGGGTCAAAGGAAAAATAAACAGTCACATGTTATTTATTATGCTTCCCGCACTTTAAATGATGCTCAATTGAATTATTCTACAACCGAAAAAGAACTCTTGGCGGTTGTATTTGCTTTAGATAAGTTTAGATCATATCTTCTTGGTACTAAAGTAATTGTTTTCACTGACCATGCAGCCTTGAAGTATCTTCTCACCAAAAAGGAGGCTAAGCCAAGACTCATTCGTTGGATGCTCCTACTTCAAGAGTTCGATCTTGAAATCCGAGACAAGAAAGGGTGTGAAAACGTGGTGGCTGACCACCTAAGTAGAATGGTGCGTGAGGAAGAGTCCACCCCTATTTTAGAAACGTTTCCGGATGAGCAACTTCTGTCCATTGAGGTAAGAACCCCTTGGTATGCCGATTTGGTCAATTTCTTGGTGTCTAAGCAAGTTCCTAGTACCCTAAACAAGTTCCAACGTGATAAACTTGTTCATGATGCACGTTTTTATGTTTGGGATGATCCATATTTATGGAAATTCTGCCCAGATCAGATTGTGCGTAGATGTGTGCCCGAATCTGAATTTAATTCCATTCTTACATTCTGCCATACTTATGCATGTGGGGGACATTTTGGCACCCAAAGGACAGCCCTAAAGGTGTTACAATCTGGATTTTATTGGCCTAATCTCTTTAAAGATGCTAAAATGTTTTGTTTAACATGCGATAAGTGTCAAAGAACAGGTAACATAGGGCCTAAGGACCAAATGCCACAACAATCTCTCTCATTTGTGGAAATTTTTGATGTGTGGGGTATTGATTTCATGGGCCCCTTCCCTCCATCTTTTGGTTTCACTTATATCTTGCTAGCTGTCGATTATGTTTCCAAATGGGTGGAAGCCAAAGCCACCCGTACTAACGATTCTAAGGTTGTTGCAGATTTTGTGAAATCTAATATTTTTGCTAGGTTTGGGATGCCACGAGTTTTAATTAGTGATGGGGGTTCTCACTTTCGTAACCGCACCATTGAAGCTTTACTCAAGAAGTACAACGTTACTCATAAGGTTTCCACACCTTATCACCCTCAAACTAATGGGCAAGCGGAGGTTTCAAATAGGGAGATCAAACAAGTCCTAGAGAAAACCGTGGGACCCTCAAGAAGAGATTGGAGTTTGCGCTTGGACGATGCATTGTGGGCCTATCGTACGGCTTACAAAACTCCCCTTGGCATGTCACCTTTTCGGCTTATATATGGTAAGCCATGTCATTTGCCCGTTGAGTTAGAGCACAAGGCACATTGGGCTGTGAAAACCTTCAATTTGGACATAGACGCTGCTGGAGTTCATAGGAAGCTCCAATTAGATGAACTTGAGGAGATTAGGAACGAGGCTTACGAGAATGCTCGCATCTACAAGGACAAGACGAAGGCTTATCATGATAAGATGCTTCGTACCAAAACGTTCTCCAAGGGGCAGAAAGTGTTGCTTTTTGATTCAAGACTTCGGTTATTCCCTGGTAAGTTACGTTCTAAATGGATTGGACCTCTTGTTGTTACTAATGTTTTTCCTCATGGTGCAGTCCAAGTCCAAAGCTTAAAAAGTGGCCACGAGTTCAAGGTGAACGGACATAGATTGAAGCCATACTATGAGAACTTTGTGGAGCATGTCGTGGAGGAGATCCCACTCCATGCCGTGGGTTCCAATGGAGCATGAACGTGTCTTCGTCCGGCTGCAAGACGTTAAAGAAAGCGCTACTTGGGAGGCAACCCATGCAATTCAACAAAGGAAGCTCAAGGAATCACTCCAATTCCAGATTTGCGTTCCTAAACCCTTCACTTTGTTGTTTATTTCGAATCTGCCTATTTAGTTGTTTTACTTGCTGTTTGTGTGTTTCTTTGTGTTTTGTGTGATTTTATGCTTGAAACATTGAGGACAATGTTTGATTTAAGTGTGGGGGGGTAACTAAGTGTTTTTGATGCAAATTCATGGGATTTTATCACCCTTTACTTATAGACTTGTTCCTTGCTGTTTTTAAGTGTTTTTAAGCAGTTTTGGTGTGTTTTAGTGTGTTTTGAAGTAAAAATCCGAAAATCACATAAAAATTTGAAAAATTTGTTTTAAAAACCCAAAAAGAGTTGTTTTCAAAGTGTTTTTGTGTGTTTGTTTTTGTTTTAGGGTACCTTCCAACACAATGATGAGGATTCGGTTTGTAATTACATGGCTGTTAAAGAGAGTGATTAACATGGATGAAAGTTTGATTTACTCTTTGTGTATGCTTGGTTGTGGTTATAACTTATGACTTCACATGCAATCATAAAAAAAAAAATAAATAAATAAAAAATAAAAAATCAGTTTTTGTAACATGCTTGAAGGAAGGAACTCAAATTAACGCTACAACCTTGTGAGACTTGAGCCTAAACGTTTATTTGGAGAGTTAGAATCTGTGCATTTTTGTTTTCTAAGTCGTTGCATGATCTCATTATTCTTTTCTTGGTTACTACTTAGAGGCGTTTCATCATTTAGTTCCAAATGCTAGAACTCATGCCCATTTCATTCAAAGCATGTTATTGATTTGCATAACACAAATTCAAGATGAAGTTGTGTAGTGACCACCACCTTAGCCATATTGCCGTGTATCCCATGTCATTTTATGTTTAAGTTAACCCACATTATCCTCACCTAGCCTAGATTAGGACCATCCACACCCTTGTTCTTAAAGCTTAGTAAAGCATGATTCAAATTGAATTTCTTTCGATTTATGTTGGCAGAAAACAAGTGTGGGGGAAGTGTTCTTGTGTGAGAATTTGTGTGCCATAGGCACGGCATGAAAGAAAAGAAAAAGAAAGAAAAAAAGGCGTGAAAAGTATGAAAAAGAGTTGAAAAGTTGTGAAAAAGAATTCCAAAGTATTGTTTGTTGAAGTAAGGGTCCAAAACAATGAATTCGGCCCTAAGGAGTTGTCTAAGTCTTCCCCTTGTGTTTTAAAGTTAATTTCTGCAATCTAAATGAATTCTAAGTCTTAAGTACACTACTTTGCTTACTATTACTTGAAGAACGCTTGTTCTCCTTATCTTTTCTTTGTTAACCACTACCCCAAGCCCCGTTACAACCCTTGACTTCATTCTTGAGTGTTATGTGTTTCAATTTCAATTTGTGGAGTTTGAATTTGGTATGAGCATATGGTCATTGGTTCTCGCATCTAAGTAGTAGCATTCCATTCATGAGATCATTTCTAAACATGCTTATTAACTCCATAAATTGCGTTCTTTGTTATACGTATATGTGAGCATTCGTTTTCATATTTACATCAATCTTCTCACATATAACTAGTATAGGGTGTGTAGTTAGAAAATCTGAGTGAAAATTGAGTGCATATCTTGTAAGGATTGAGCAAATTCTCTAAGGCATGTTACTACATTCAAAACATTCTTTTAATCGATTAATTGTGAACTAGTAAGCGGTGACTATGATTAAGTATGTTCTCAATTGTAAAGATGACTCAAATCTGTGGGGATGATGATTTTTAACATGTCATGTACCATTGGAAATCCCTGAGGTGAACGTTGGAAGGGTTAGGTTATGTTTTGTTTCTTTGTTTTGCTCGAGGACTAGCAAAAGCTAAGTGTGGGGGAATTTGATAGAAGCATATTTATGCGCCTTAGTTAGCTAGTTCTTATGCATTTATGTTGTGTTTTCTTACTTAATTTAGTGTTTAAAGTCATTTTCGTGTGTTTATAGGTTCATATGGCTAAGGATGCAAAAGGATGCCTTTCGGAGCCTTTTGGAGCAAATTAGAGATTGGAATGGATTGCATATGCTTAAAGCCAAGTAGATGGACGAAATTGAAGACCAAAGGAATGAAAATGAAGAACAAAGAGTTCACATTCATCACCAACACAACCATGCATCCACACATTCTTTCTCCATCATTGCCGTGCAAAACACCATCATTGCAGCCACATGCACATTCCACTTCATCATTTCAGATTTCCACCATCAACAAAGAACCATTCATTAATCACATGCACTTTAATCATTCAATCACACCAACACACATTCAATCTCCAACCTTTCACATGCATTCCATCTTTTAATTTAATCACATGCACATTCACCTTGCCTTTGCAGAAAATCCACTTCATAACACATGCATCTTGGCAGATTTCACATGCACTCATGCACATTCACCTTAATCATTCACATAGCTTTAATCCACATGCATTTCCACCTAGATTTCCACCTCACAACCACCAGAAATCAACCAAAACCGTGCATTCCCTTTCATTTCTGTCAAAGCACATGCATTTCCACCCTTTAATCACATGCACAAACAGCCACATGCATCTCCCATCACCATTTCAGCTTTCCACCTAATTCCTAGTCATCATGTTCCCCCCATTTCACCTATAAATAAGCATGCATTGCAGCCACAAACAACACACTCTTCCATTTCAGAAAACCATCTCTCATACACATTCATTCACGCCAGAAATTCCTCCCCTCTCTCTAGCACTACCATACTTCACCATTCTTCATATTTTCTGCCCAAAAACACTCCTTACCTTCCCCTACATCCATCCCTACCCTAAACACATCCTTCTACATCATCCATAACCCCCAAAACTCACCAAAACCCCTTGTGCCGCAGCAACTAGAGGAGAAGAGGCCTAAACGTTCATACAATTCAAGATTGAGTTGTTGGAATTTTTAGGTGTACTTCGATTCTTGTTTTCAATGTTTACTTTGTTATTACTCTCTAAGTTTGTTGTAATCATGAGTGGCTAAACCCCTAATTAGTTAGGGGAAAGTTTGAAGCCATGAACATGTTTGAAATATGAATTGATTTCTTCCAATTGTGATTTGTTAATTTGTGATTGCAATTCAATTATCATGTTTATTAAAGACTTGTTTTTGTATGTTGATTAGGGATGCATACTTAGTCTTCATGCATAAACTCGATGCTAGTTTATAAACGAGTTTCACCTAATCGTCACAAGTTTATAAACATGAGTAGTGAAGGTTGCTAGTCACAACCGCGTTAATTGAATTCTTGGCAAAAGTATCATGCATTCATAGTTACAATTGCCTCGTCAATACTTATAATTTTCATAGAGCATAATGATCTCTCATTGTATCTCTTCTATGCATTCATGTTGAGAACCATTGGAGAATGATTTGAATTGTCGCATGCATCATCCAATTCAATAACTTAAGGAAAATTTGAGAGTTAATTAGTGCATCACGGTTAACTTGGGGTGTTGAGCATCATAGTTAATGAAAAACAATTGGAGAATCGATTCATATATATAAATGTGTCATGTGTGGAGAATGGACGTCTAACTAATCCATCCATCATCTTGTTTCTCAAATCCGTTTATACAATCTGCCTAGTTTATTAACTTGTTTTATTTAATTTAATTTCGTCAAAACCTTAATCCCCCTTTACTTTAGTGTCCAACTTAGTTAGAAAGTGTCTTAGTTTGTGTTTTTAAGTGTTTTGATTCAATTTGTTACACAAATTCGTCCAAATTCACCAAAGTGCTCAAAACTGCCCAGAAAGTGTTTTTAAGGCAGTTTTGAGTGTTTTGGGTGATGTTTGAGTCTTTTGGTTTGTTTTAGTGTTTTAAAGTTTAGTTTTGCATTCTTTGAGTCTAGTAAGTGTTTTATATTGTGTTCTTACGTTTTTGAGTCAATTTCACATTGATTAGCATCCCTAGTTAATCCCCGGTCTAGAACGATCCCTATTTGCTCATTTACTACAATTGTCATCCATAGGGTTTAATTTGTGTGTTTAACTATTTTCGCATCAGAAGCGGATTTACGATTTATTAAGCAACAGGTGTATATTTAGTAGAATATTTAAGCCAAGAAGTAAAAAAACAAGTGAAGAATATAGAGATGTTAAAATGTATATTTAGTGTATATATTTTAGTTTTTTTTTTTAATTCTAGATGTTAAAATCACCTGTAGGTGAGGTTTAAACAAAAAATAGCAAAATTTTGTTTTGTTAAATAGCATTTCACCCTCTTTTGGTTGACAAAGAGAGTTCTATTATTATGTATAGATAAAAGAAAAACTAACCAAAAAAAAAAAAACCAGGTTCAAATATCTTTAAATTTAGGTTTTAAATCGTTGATTACAAGTGTTTAAATACGAATTATAATAGATTTTGCACAAAAAAATATATTTTGATGAACATGAATGTGATGGTTTGTTGTAGTGCTAAGGGAAATAAAAGAAAAATGTTCCAAATTCTTGCAAGTGGCAGCCGGTACCTCGCTAGCGACAACTCTTGTGGACAATCAGAAGCGAAGTACTGACCATATCATTTTCTATTGAATTTTTTTACCTTCCCACCTTACTTTTTTTTTCCTTTTTTTTTTTTTTTTTTGTCAAACCTAGCTTACTTTGTTTAGATTCAAATACCTTTAGATTTATATCTATATCCTTATTTTGCTGCTCGCCTTTTGCAAGTGATGCGTGATTTACTTGACACTCAAATTAAACCCTCGTTTGACAATTGTAGTAGGATGGATAAGTGAGGGATCGTTCTAGACCGGGGATTAGGAGGGCTTGCTAAAACCTTCTAAATTGACTTAAAAACATAAAAACACAATATAAAACACTATTTAATGCTCGAAGAAAGCAAAACTAAAAATAAGAAAGATTAAGACTAAGACTTCAACGAAATAGGGGGGAATTGGATTTGGACGAATTTAAACTAAAATGAATACTTGGAAACAAAACAAATTGTAAATATGGATTTGACGGAAATGAATGGATGGGAAGCTAGCTAAGGGTTCTTTCTCTACACATGATATTTATGCATATGAATCAATTTCCAGTTATTCCTTCATTGAATTATGAATGACAATGCCCCAAATTAACCGTGACATCACTAGTTAACCCTCAGATTTTCCTTATATTATTGGATTGGATGGCATCATTCGACAACCCAAAACATTCTCAAAAGTTCCCTACATGTCATCATAATAGAGAAACAATCGAAGATCATTAAGAATAATGAAAACCATAAGCATTGACAAAGCATTTGCAACTATGACATCATGTTACTCATGCTAAGAATTAAACTTAACGCGATCATGACAAGCGACCTTCACTACTTTCAAGTATAAGTTAGTAACGATTATGTGAAACCTTCTTAAACTTTAGCCACATATTCATGCATGCTAATTAAGTGTCGACCCTCAATCAACAAACACAAATAAGTTAATCATCAAATAGTTAAGCCAATTGCATTCACGAATCAAGAGTTCATAACCGGAATTCATCAATTCATATCACATAAATAATCATGGTATTGAAATCACCCCTAGCCAAAAAGGGTTTAGTTCCTCATAACTTTGAAATCAAAGAAACACCTAAACATTCCAACAACTCAAACTTGAATTGTATGAACGTTTAGGCACTCTTCTCTTCCATTCCTCATATTACAAAACAAAGAGAATTGAATTTAAACATTGAAATCAAAGAAACGCGTAAACATTCCAACAACTCAAACGTGAATTGTATGAACGTTTAGGCCCTCTTCTCTTCGTCTTCGTTGTAGCACAAGGACTAAGGGATGTTGTTGGTGTGTTGAATGGATTGGGGGATTATGGAAATGGAAGAAATGGAGGAGAAAGGGAAGGGAATGGTGCAGAAAATGGAGAGACTCACGGCTAGGGAGAAGATGGAAGTGTTTTGTGGTGTGTTGTGTATGAAAATGAGATGATTCCTAAATGAATGAATGCAAGGGTATTTATAGGAGGAGTGGAGGTGTAAATGGCTGTTTGTTTAATGTGTTTGTGTGGAGGAATGATGAGAAAACAGCTAGGACACATGTGAAAATCTGGAAAGCAAATGGAGTGCACGGCATTGATGTTGGAATTGCATGTGTGTGCTGAAAATAGTGTGTGTATGCATGTGTTTGGGAAGCTTTCTTGCTCATTTTCTGGATGCAATGATGAAGATATTAATAATTAATGCATGTAGGTGGCTGAAATGATGAAGAATGAGTGATGGAAATGAAAGGGAAAGCTAGAAAAACATGTGAAGATGCTGGAATTTCAAAGGGAACTCACGGCATTGAAGGTTTTGGTGCATGTGTTGGCTGTTTTGTGTTGTGAATTATGATGAATGCATGTGAGTTAAAGAGGAAGAATGTGGTGAAATGATGAAGTAGGAAGGTGGAAATGCATGTGAGATGTTTGGAAAGGAAATGGGAACCCACGGCATTGAAGTTGTTTTGTTGATGTGTGAATGCACGTGACTTGTTTGTGGAATAAAGAATGAATGGTGGAAATGTGAGTGAATGATGTGCATGTGTGAGAATGCATGTGGAATTAAGAGGAGTATGGAAGTGAAATAAATGAATGATATGTTAAGTGATAAGTGAATGATATGTGGTGAGTGATAAGTGAATGGTTTGATAAGTGATAAATGAACTAGTTTAAAGGGCTAGGGTTTAAGTACATAGAATGGGCCTAAAATAGGTTGGTTTGTATGGCATAATGTGTTTGATTGGGCTAGAGGTTTTCCATGGCTCAAAGGATTTGTTTGATTGGGCTAGGCCCTTTGTTTGATGTCCCCAAAGAGCATACAAGGCTTCAATTTCGTCCATCCTCTTTGCTCCATGATTAAGCTATCCAATCCATGCCCAAAAATGCTCCAAATGGCCTCAAAATGCACTTTCTTGCTCCCTAGGCCCTTAGAACCTGAAAACACACAAAAGAAGCATAAAGGACTAAAATAACGAGAGAAACATAACGTAAATGCACGAGAACAAGCCATTTAAGTCGCATGAATATGCTCCTATCAGCAAGCAGAGCCCACCTCGTTTTGCTGGCACAAGGCCTGCCTCATTTTCTATGCACCGGGTGCATCTCGTTATGTATGAGCGGAGTCCGCCTCGTTTTGCCTGCGTTGAGCCCCCTAACGCCCATGTTTTTTTTGTTAGAAATACAATTTTTTTATTTTCACACAATATTTTCCTTGAGTATTAAGGAAAACTTTATAAGGCATTTGGAAGCGAATTTACTACTTATTGAGCAACAAATGTATATTTAGTAGAATATTTAAGCCGAAAACTAAAAAATAAGTAAAAATATGGTAGTGAGGTCCAAATCATTGTAAATTGTTCTGCCCTCAAGAATACCAACGAAAAGTGTTACCTTAATTTTCAAAACTTGACTGAGAGTGAATGTGAAAATAAATAGATTGAAAGATGATTTAGGGCGAGGATTGGTAGCGTAGTACTGATCTTTCCCTATTCTAATTTATTTCCTTTATTTGAGTAACCATTATTAAATTCAAATATCTTTAAATTTAGATTCTAAATCGTTGATTACAAGTGTTTAAATATGAATTATAATAGATTTTATACGAAATAATATATTTTGAAGAACATGAATATGATAGTTTGTTGTTAAGGTAATAGAAATACAAGAAAAATTAACAACAAAAAAAAAAGGAAAAAAAAATAGAAACATTTGAAAAGCCGGGATCGTTATGATACTAGCGACTTATTTGGAGTATCATCGCTACCCAGCTCGCGGCAACTCTACTGTATAATCGGTACCTAACTACCGATCGTAACATTTTCTATTTTATTTATTTATTTATTTTGTACTTTTTTCTATTTCCGTTGAATTATTTTTCTTCCTACCTTACTTTATTTAGATTCAAATTTCTTTAGATATATATCTATATCCTTGTTTTGCTGCCCATCTTTCGTGCGCGCAGCCACCCTCTCATTTTTTGTGCTCGGTGTGCCTCGTTCTGTGTGAGCGAAGTTTGCCTTGTTTTACTTGAGTCGAGCCCGCCTAACAAAAGTTTTTTTTGTTAAAAATGCTAACTTTTTTATTTCACGAAATATTTTTCGTGAGCATTAAGAAAAACTTTATAAGGCATTTGGAAGCAGTTTTATTGTCTATGAAGCAATAAATGTATATTTAGTAGAATATTTAAGTTAAAAATTAAAAACATAGTAGTGTGGCCTAAACATTGTTAAAATGGGGTTCTACCCTCAAGAATATCAATGGAAAGTCTTAATTTTATTTTTTTAAACTTCAAGATGAGGCAAATGTGAAAATAAATATATTGAACGATGATTTATGTACGAATTTGCAAAACCAACTAAAAACCGTGAGTGTAACCCACATTTTTTTATGAAAAATGCAAAATTTTTATTTTCTCGTAATATTTTTTGTCACATCCCGGCCCGGGGGGACCACTTCCTGGGTTCGCTCTACCACCGTAGCACGATATTGTCCGCTTTAAATAGATTGAACGATGATTTATGTACGAATTTGCAAAACCAACTAAAAACCATGAGTGTAACCCACGTTTTTTTTTTTATGAAAAATGCCAAATTTTTATTTTCTCGTAATATTTTTTGTCACATCTCGCCCCGAGGGGGACCACTTCCCGGGTCCGCTCCACCACCATAGCACGATATTGTCCGCTTTAGACCCCGACCACGCCCTCACGATTTTGTTTCTAGGAACTCACACGAGAACTTCCCAATGGGTCACCCATCATGGGAGTGCTCTTGCGCGCTACTTGCTTAACTTCGAAGTTCCAATAGAACCCGAAGCCAATGAGCTCCCAAAAAGCCTCGTGCTAGGTAGGGATGAGAATATACATATAAGGATCACTCCCCTAGGCGATGTGAGATGTCACATTTTTCGTCAGTATTATAGAAACACATTATAAGGCATTTGGAAACAATTTTACGGTTTATTGAGACACAAATGTTTTTTTAGTAGAATATTTAAAACGAAAACTTAAAAATAAATGGACAAAAATTGTAGTGTGACATAAAACATTGTTGAAACGAGGTCTCCATCTATTTAGAATATCAACAAAGTCTTATATGATTTTTCAAACCTCTATGTGCTACGAAGGTGAAAGAAAATAAATTTTACAACGATTTTTGTACAAATTTACAAAATCATTGAGAAACAATGATGATTAGCCCACGTTTTTACTGAAAAAAATGCTAAATTTTTTATTTCTACAAAATATTTCCCGGTATGAATAAAAGTACCTTATAGGGTAATTGAAAGTGGTTTTACCATTTATTGAGCTACAAATATATTTTTAATAGAATATGTAAGCCGAAAACTAAAAAAATAAAATGGACAAAAATTGTAGTCAGGCCCAACACATTGCCAAAACTAGACTTCATCTACAAGAATATCAACAAAAAGTCTTACATGAATTTTCAAAACCTTATGGTGCGATGGAGGTGAAAGCAAATAGATTTTTGTACAAATTTGCAAAATCGACAAAAAACCGTAATGATTAGCCAACGTTTTTTGTTGAGAAAAATGTAAATTTTTTATTTTTGAAAAATATTTTTCATCATGATTAAGAGTTAAATCTGTAAGGCAATTGACAGTGATTTTACTATTTAATTAGGTAAAAATGTATTTTTAATAGAGTATTTAAGCCGAAATTTTTTGTTGTATGCATTAAAGAATTTATTATTAGTGATTTGGAGACAGTCTTACCAAGTATTTTTCATTCAACTTTTAAACCGGAAAATGTGACTTTTGAGTCTGCATAAATCAGAAGCTGCACTCCAATTTTGTTGATGACAAAAACACAAAGATGATAAAACAAAATTGCATTAAGTAATCGTAGGTACACTTCAATGTCAATGAAGAAAAATGTGTGTGTGTGTGTGTGTGAGAGAGAGAGAGAGAGAGAGAGAGAGAGAGGCTATTGGATAATGTAAAAGAATAACGATGGCATTACAAGAAGAGATGATTTTCCTTCCCCGAAAACTTGGCAATAAACTAATTCACTGACGTTCAACCGGATCTTCTTCGGTTCGCATCTTTGCTGGGCAGACCACTGTTTTCCTCCCACATTTTCCATCCATACCGTTTCGAAATTGAACATACCCTTAGTTAACAGGAACTTTACTAGTATGTTGAACGGATGAGCTCGTTGTCTTCGACCTCTCAAAAGTCCGGTGGTCTGTCTGCTCAGCGTCGATTATATGTTTAACGGCTCTGCCTCGCTGTCCCTCTCCTTCATTGATACCCAATCTTCAGTCTCTGTTGACAGAATCAAACAGTTCCAACCATGAGCACCAAAAATATTAAGGATGCCAAAGGATATGGTTGGAGTGAGACTTACTGGGCTTGTCTGAAATCGCCATGAGGCGCCTCTGCAAGAGACATGCTACGAAGAGGAAGATCGAGCACATACCAAACATAACTGTCATTGGAAACGCATCAACCTGCAAAGACATACAAAACCAACTCGCTAGTTACAAAAGAGGTGGACTGAGCACACTTACGTGATAACATCATGTCCGTAAGACAAAACAAGATTGGTCCACCTAAAGGCCAATTTGCCTACTTCACCCACATCTACAGGTCTAATGTAATTGCAAGGTCAAGAACTGTAACATACATTATACAGCACAACGCAGACAAAAATGTTGAGAGGAATGCGGAAGAAGTTCATGATGGTGCTCCTGGCCTCCTCGGGGATGTACTGAGATCTCATCTTCATGATGGACGGCCAGAATAGTCCTACGCAAGCCTCAAAGGCACAGAATCCAAGAAGCTGGATACAACCAGCAAAAGAGATGCTCCCTCCTTTCACAGTGGAAGGTGCTACCAAGAACTGTTTGAAATTAGCAAAGTTAGGGAACGGCACAACATAGAATAATAAAGAAAACAATACACTGGAATCCTAACATACACTGGTCACAATGGGAAGCAGGAGAGAGGCAGCTGAGATGGCAAAGACAATCTGCATATAGCTCTCGACCCTAGGTGATTGTCGAGCCATCAACCGGGATGCAAGGGAGCTTCCAAGCATTGAAGACAACATGAAAGTGGCAAAAATAAAACCATGTGGAATGTCCTCGTCATTGGGGCTCAGAGCAGGAGTCCACAGGAACACAAATGTATACATAGAACCTTCAAACAGAGACTGTATGGCACCCAGTAACGCGATTTTCTCATCTGAACCACATAAAAAAAGGTAATAATAAATGAGGCAGAACATAACAGAAAAATAGACCATGAGGTTGGAAAGGGAATGACAAGAAATTGCAGGACGTATGTAGGCTTAAACACCAAAGCCAACGATTAAACATACACAATTTATCATCCAAAAATATTAGTTTAAGTTTATAGTATACCAGAAGCAATGGCAACAGCAGCACCCCGGAACTGGGTAAACAAGTCCTTGCTCTCCGAAGGATCTCCATAATTCTCTGTCCATGTGCACAAAATCACAAACATTCCAATTGTGAGAAAGCATGAAGCAGCATCGAAGGGTGCCACAGGCCCAAGAGCCAGTGCATCAACCAGCGTATTTCCAAGCAACCCAGCCAAGATAGCAACAACACCATTGCCAAGAAATATTGCCTTTGAGAATGTAATTGACAGCCACTGTTGTTCAAAACCTCTCTGCACAGTCAAGATGAGGATCACATATAAGATTTATTGATACAAAGGGTTAAAATTCCGAAATCAATCAAATTTTTCACAGTTCACGCCCCCAACCAAGCGAAACAGCGCCTAGTTGAACTCATTGCCTATGTGTAACAAATAATGACATCCAAACAATTTACAAAGGCAACAATTTTTGCACGCCCCCAACCAAGCGAAACAGCGCCTAGTTGAACTCATTGCCTATGTGTAACAAATAATGACATCCAAACAATTTACAAAGGCAACAATTTTTGCACGCCCCCAACCAAGCGAAACAGCGCCTAGTTGAACTCATTGCCTATGTGTAACAAATAATGACATCCAAACAATTTACAAAGGCAACAATTTTTGCACCCCAAGCAAGCGATTTTTTTCTGGTATAAGCCAGTGAGCACGATAATAGTACCCTTTGAAGACAAATTCACCCTGTTGAGTGAGGTGACCATCCACTAAAACTATACATCTAGAGTGGATCTGTGAGCAAACGATCTAAAAAAATAGGAACTTTAATGAAAAGCTTTCAGTACTATTCACTTTAACGAAAAATCACATTTTTACATTAAAAAATCAATCCTTGTACTATTCACTTTACCATTTATTTTGTATTTAAAACTCAAAGTTTTCAAGTTATTTTCTTTAGTTTCCTTAAAAAAGAAGGGCAGAGCAACAATCCCTTACCTTGTTGTGTTCTGCAACAAGCCATGATTCAAATGCTGAAAATAGAAGTGATGTGGCAATACCGCCCAAAATACGCCCCAACATCAAAACTTTGTACTGAGGAGAATGCTTGGTGATGCAGCTCAGTATGTAAGTTATACAATAAGTGATGCACGCCCTCTTTCGGCCCCTAAATTCATGACACCATCAGTGAAAAGTTATCGAATAATCATGGAACCATTTAGCATATGACAGCGCGAAAACTCACTGTTTATCTGCCAGAGATCCAACAATTGTTCCAAACAACATGGAGGACCCGAAACCAGCAATGAAAAGCTGTCCGATGTCGCCTTTTCCGTATCCGTACGTACTGTACAGGTAGTAGACATAAGGACCCTGCAACCAGTCCCCAGCTATCGCCATAAAACCATTAGTTTGTCAGTCATTTAAACCAATTCTTCATTCAATCAGAGAAGTTCAAACATAATTAGCAAAATCCCCTCAAATTAAACTGCAGCTCAGATCCAACTTCCTATTCACCAATTAAGAACAAATCAAAAGAAAATAGCTAGAATTAAAGCAATGCCAGCATCATTTTTCAACCAAGAAAACGATTAAAAATCCCAAAAATCTTATCAAAAACATGATAAAAAATATCGGAGACAAGCAGATCTCGCAAATGAGTACTTAAATTTCCACTTAAAACTCCATAAAACTCACTATTAGCATCAGATCGGATCAAAATTCATCAAATCAAGACACATGCATTTATACAAAAACGCAAACAAACACGTACGCATTGAGAGAAACGATAACTTGGGTTAGATCCAGTGGGCTTACCCATCATGAGAGAGTAAACGAAAAGGTAATTGTTCTTGAAGACGTTGAAAGTGGACGGGGTGTTGATTCGGTCTTTGTTGCTCTTGCTGAGCTCCGCCGCGGCCACCACCGCCGCTAGTATCCCGAACACCATGTAGTAGAAAACCTCCATTGTTACTCTCTGCACTCTAGAGAGACAAAGGGAGAGGAGAGAGAGAGAGAGAGAGAGAGAGAGAGAGAGTTTTAAGGTACGTGAAGAAAGAAATGGATTGTGTAAATATAGCACAAAGAGGGAAGACGATGGAGCTGCGATCCTCTGCATCAGCCCCTGTTTCTACAATTTGTAATGATTGGTCCTAAAGTTGTATGTTTGACTAAAGTGTGTTGACTTTGGAAACAGGTGGGGAGAAGAGTGCGAGTGCAGGAGAATCCCATGATAGAGATCGCGGGAGAGACCTACCAGGACGCGGTATGGTAATCTACCTATTTATTATGGCCCCTGTTGGGGTGATGTGACACGTGGCGACATCACGTTGCGTGATGTAGAGATTGTTTCTGTCGGTGGTACTTTTTTTTGTGGGACCAGGGATGTGGGAGTGGGTGATTTAACAGGAACAGATCTCAAATCAAAATCAGACGGTTAAGACTTGAAAGTAATGTCGGATGTTGTACTGCAAGTCTGGGTATGACGTAGACGATTTCCCTAACTTTTCAAATTTTTTTTTTTTTTAACAAAAGATATTATTTACAATAAAAAGAATGATTCAAATTCGTCTTTGGCAATAATCAAACCTTAACTTCTCACTTATTAGTGAAAAATAATATCACTAGACCATAGTATTAAGTGACACTAATTTGATAACTTTGGATTTTTGTTGGTTGGTTTGGGATTTAGTTACACCTTTCCTATTTATCATTTATTGCAAAAATAAAATGTAAAATATAAGTTATCTATTTTTTGTTTAAATGAGAGTCATGACCTAAGTAGGTCTGAGTGCTCTTTCTTATTTTTCAAATGCTTATGGATTAAATTAATCGTAACAGTAGTTAGCCACCTAACTACTAAGCGGCGCTAGATGGAAACTTGTATAACACTAGTTACAAGTGAGTTTCTCGTGTTATTCTTATAGTTTCTATCAAATTCCCTAAGTTGTGAGGTAATTCGCTATGCTTTTGTAAAAGGTGTCAGACGAATAATGTGTTATGTTACCATAACTTTTTCTTCCCTTCATAATATCAAATATTAATTAAGATGTTATGTAACTTATATCCTTATCATGTAATTTTATTTGATTCGTTGGTAGGCCAATTTGAAATTAAAAAAGGCTAGCAACTTAATTACAACAACTTTTTTGGTTTTCAAAATTAAAAGATGGACAATTTTGGATAAATAGGTGTAACAGTTAATGTATTCAAAATCTTAAAATGATCACATCTGAATCAACCATTTAATAATTAACGGTCCAGAATATCTTTGAATACCTTAGATCACAAGTCATGTCCTAATTAATGCCTACCATATTATCAGCAGATGGTTGATGCTGACTTATTACAATTAATAAGAAATGGGATTCCTTTAATTTAATAGCATATTCTCCCTTTACTCTCTATCCTGTGGGGGGATTTTTAAGTGTATCGAAGACACAGTCTAGTATCAAGTGTTATAAATTCATAATACAAATGATTGAATATTTATAAAAAAAATCAATTACTTGTATTACAATACTTAATATACCGAGTCGTATTTTTTACACCGAAAAATTTGTCCGTACCATGAAGCCATGGAGGAATGCTTACTGTGCAAATTATTAATGAATTATGCAGCTTTATGTAATTCAGGACCAACGGCAACGGAATCTCTCTAGTCCTCCACTATGGGGTGATCAGGGTATGTCTCAGCGTCCTTAATGATTGGACCCATTCATTTTTTATTCAATTATCAAATTTGTTTTAAATAAATAAACATGTCAATACGAGCAGAATTGATATGTAAAAGAAGAAAGATAAAGGTAAACGAAAGTCAAGTTGGAAGGGGCGTTAATCTTTTGTGAGTTGAAATTCTTTTCGAATTTTTGTATCTAGAGCAAGCGGATTCAGAAATTCAAACCAATCACTTTAAATCATGCGGTCCTCATTAGCTAGCCCATCCTAATGTCTTACTTCACAAACAAAAAAAAAAAAAAGTCTTTAAACGGTTTGGATTTCCGAGTCCGTCTGCTCCGGACATAGAGATCCTCTCAAGTCGATCCATGTTGGCCAATATGGATGGTCCTACAACAACTGAAACGGCAAAAGACCTCAGAAATATCCACCACAAACTCAGATTCTGGGAAGAGAAAGAGATAAACTCCCATAATATCCATGGCCCCTCATTTACTTCACTCAAAAAATAAGCACCAAAAAACATCCCAAAACACCAATTCCAATTGTTTCTCTATTGAATTATTGAAATTATTGATCCAGATTATTTAGATTATAAAGCTGCTGATTTCTTGGGGTTTTTGGAGGCCATAAATATATATATTAGGAATTAATGGCTTCTCTGACTTCGATCACACTGAACCAATCTTCTTCTTCCCCATTGGGATCATTGGCTTCAAAGCATTGTCACCATAACCAGAATTCCTGCTGGGTTACAGCCGTCGGATCAGTCAGATCATCATCATCAGCATCCACAAGGCAACGGTTTTCGTCACAGGGCCTCAGAATCCGTAGTGCAGCAACAAAACAAGCCAAAACGCCAGGTACAACTGTACAGCCTGTATTTACGTATATCAGAGTAGTTTAGAATATCGCTTTGTCAAAAAAAAAACGATGACAATTTTACTTTTAATCCACCCTCACATGTGTTTCTTGATTATCTTGTTTTGGAGAGGTTAGCTGAAGAGGACTGGAAGACTAAGAGGGAACTTCTCCTACAGAAAAAGGTACACTTGTTTTCATCTGAAACAGATAGAGTTCAATCAAAGAACATAACCCGTGAATATTCCGCTCTGATACCATGTTAGAACGTTAGCATTGAACTAAGAACAGAAGTAGCAGTTGATCTTCAACAATCGCCAACGCCGAAAATTTGAACAATGTGCAGGTGAGGAGTGTGGATGTGAAAGAAGCTCTGAGGCTTCAAAAAGAAAACAACTTTGTGATTCTTGACGTGCGCCCTGAAGCGGAATTCAGAGAGGTTTGGTTAATTTTTCTTCGTCGTGATTGCATTTGTCACCCTTAGCATCATGCCAATCTCTGCAGCAAGTTTGAGTTGGCTAACTAATTACCGGAAAATGAACGTCTGTGGTGAATGTAGGCTCATCCGGCAGGGGCGATCAACGTGCAAATATACAGGCTTATAAAGGAGTGGACAGCATGGGACATTGCCCGCCGTGCTGCTTTTGCATTTTTCGGCATCTTTGCCGGCACAGAAGAGAACCCAGAGTTCATATCAAGTATGTATAAGCTTTGCTTTGTCCGTAGACAACTTTTACAGCTACAGAAACACCAAATAATAACAATGTTGTGGTACATGGTAACAGGTGTGGAATCGCAGCTAGATAAGAAGGCAAAGATAATAGTGGCTTGTGCCGCCGGCGGTACGATGAAACCAACCCAAAATCTCCCAGAAGGTCAACAGTCAAGGTGATTCAGTTTAATTTGTTCCTCCTCGAGACTTCGATTCATAGCAGAGTTGATCATTCACACCGGTCTCTGCAGATCATTGATAGCAGCCTACTTGCTCGTCCTCAACGGTTACACGAATGTCTTCCACTTAGACGGCGGACTTTATGCGTGGTTTAAGGAGGAGCTGCCATCGGTCGCGGAAGAAGAAGAGTGAAGTGCCGGTGGTGGTAGCCGTATGAAAGAAAGATGCTTCAACGGAGCAAAGTTTTGTTCATAAATGAATGACTGCGTGCGTGTGTGCCAATGATTTCTCGGATGCAAATTGAATGTTCTTGTAATGAAAATACCAACAATGCATAGTTCAGACATAGCATGGAGAATTTGCCTCAAACCAAAGGGTTTATTTTCTCCAATGGTAATTCACAAAGGTAATTGGAGAAAACTCACAAAGTTAAGACACAGGATGATTGCTACAAGATGTATCGTCACAGCAACCGGAGATCGTGTCCTTTCCACCGCGCCCCATGTACACAACGCGTGACAAACCCGTATCAAAGTTGCAACTCATCTAGAATAGCAAGTCATTGAAGCACGAAAAGGTCGAATGTTTTTAAGCTTTACAAGGTGCCAAGAGAAAAGTTATCTTCTATTCCACATTAATGGATCAAATGGTGATAGCACGCGAGAGATGAGTGATCATGACGTCTCTTGAAGCCTGTATATAGTGATTTCTTGCTGCTTGAAATACCGTCGGTCCTCTTCATCAACCAGAACAAGATTCAAATAATACTTCACGCTGAATTTGTTATTGATGTTGCGATGTGTTGGTGTGAGTTCATAAGGGCTAAGAAACAATCTAATGGGAATTGATTCACCTGAAAAAGGCAAGCATGTGCATGTAAATCATTCATCTATGGACAGTTGAAGAATTGCAGCAAGCTTTAGACGTAAATCAATATTTCCGAAAAACTTCATTCACGTTTACCAGACCATCCCAGTTGAAAATACAAATGTGCTAAAAAGATATTTCAAATTACACAGCCATCACCCACCTGCATGAGCATAAACCGGATATATAAGAAAGCGGAAGAGTAAATGAAGATACCTCTTACTGGAGCACCATCCATCAACTCAAACTTAGCAAGTGTCTCTGTCTCAACATGGGTATTGGGCCCCGACCCTGTTGACTCTCGACGCCTGATCTCCAGATCCATATTCTTTATTTTGATTCTCACAAGAAGGAAATATATCTTGCCAATAATAACATCTTTTAGATGGTACCTGTATGTCAAGTATCAACACACCAATAATTAATGCCAAATTGTTCTCTTTTGTTTTAATAACAACTCTAGGCACGAAGTTCTTGTACAAGCCCGCTATATACAAATGCAATCAGGCTATGGTTGTAAAGGCAATGAAACGTAACATTTGAAAACAGCCATTGTTTCCGGATTTCATCTCATGCATATAAACCACTAATGATAAACACAAAACCCTGAACATGAAATGCATTTCGACTTACTTGCTCTTGTTGTACTCAAACTCAATGTGCAGACAATCTTCGATTCCGACTTCCATCTGCAAAGGCAATAAAATTAGAAGACGATCCATTGAGGGAGGACTAACAATGGGGTGGCTGTTGCATCACACTAGATAGATGCACCATAAAATGGAATTAGGTAATGGATGAATAGAAGCAAACTTTTTTATTGCATTCCTTATTTGGTACTCACCTTGATGCTATTGTTAATAGATGGAGGTGGGGAATAGTTGCGAACCTGAAGCACAGAATGACATCAATACAAACTATGAGAATGCTACATGACTAGTGAGTGTGAATGGTAGATGATCACTTATATGGAAACACCGTAAGTCGTAAATTGTGAGCAGGTTATGGAAGCATAGATAATAAAAAGTGACAATGCACAATGCTCAAAAGATCCTGGTATTCTGAGAGAGAGAGAGATTACCACAAAATCCTGATATTCCACTATGCTACTACCATAACCACGACTAATTGTGACTTTCAGAACATACCTGGGAAAAGAAAACTTACAATATGTCATAGCATGAGTTAATTATTATGAACATGATGTTTTCCATCTACACTAGTGTAGAAAAACGTAAAAGGTGCCAATAGATATTTACTTCAATAAACAAAATAAGAATGAAAATATAAGTAACTATCAGTGTCTTAAAACTTACCTAAGTCTCACATTCACCCCATTGTAAGTCTCATATGGCATCTCAACTGTAGAAAACTCGAAAGGATATGTTTTCCTTTCATATATCTCTCCAGGAACATCAAGTTCACGAACTGTTAACAATAGTAATGCACTTAGAGCTTTGAAGAATACGGTGGAAGGGATAAGCAACAAATTTAAAGCCAATTAAATGGAACACAGCACCTTTTTTTCTTCAGTAAAAAATTGGAACGCCAAAATTATAATAGGGTTCATTTCTAATGTAAAAGGTTGTAAACAAAGTACCAAAATCAGTAGTTTGAAAAACTGAGTAGAAACCGTACAAAGCTAATGAAATGAAGCATAAGCAAACTCACCAAGAGAAGTAAAGTCATAAAAGTTGCCTCTGTCAAAGTACATCTCTGCAACATAAAATAAAGTCTATTAGAGTGCTAGCAATTCGATTAGCATGCTGTCAACCAAAAACCAAACCTCATGCTATTATTTTCACATCAAACCTCCATCATCCCAATTCATCCAAAATATAACACAGGACACTAGCAAGACAATAAAAGAAAAAAACAATACCAATTTGACCGAGAAGCTCGACCTTAACTCCATTGTGTTCGACCTTCTTCCCTTGAATTGGTTCTATATTAATCTGACAATGACAACAAAGAAAGGAAATATCTTTAAGAGGTGATCTTTATAGTCTAAACTACTCAAAATCAATTTCCTCAAGATTCAACCTTTGTGTACTATAATGCTTATCATTTAAAACAATACAATCAAACAATTTACCTTCCCAGAAATGTTTTCTTGACTTTGAAAAAGTGGGACCAATACTGCTTGGCCACTTTCCTTCTTCAAAGGGACCTACAAAAACAGATCAGAAATGAGGGGAAGAAGTATGCGATTTTCCAATCCCATACAGTTGTATTTTGGATAATAGATTCGCAATTAATAAAGCCATGGATAAATAAACCACTAAATAAAATGATCTATTGGAACTAACAAGGAGCAAGAGCTACCATCTATAATATGTACGATAACAATCTTGAAAGGGAAAATATCTCAATGTACTGTTTGCATCTAGATTACCTGCTTCCGAGTTTTGGCATCAGAAAATGTGATTGAAATGTTGCAGGATGGTTTGAACGCTCCAATTAAGTAATTCTGCGACAAATTTGAAATGAGCCATATTAATACTACAAAGAATTCCTCGCGGTTTATAACCGGACTAAACAATAACTGCAGAAACCATTAGCTGTTCATGAAACTTTACCATGTTGATCAGGATAAAAACCCCAGTTCCTAATAGCTCACTCAAGAGACCTGCAAAATCCAATGTGGACAATTCATGCCTCAACACACATTATAAAGCATGCCTATCTCGCTAATCGTGTATACCAAACACTAAAATCATAGTTTCCCTTAAGACCCGAAAAGTTCACCTAAATAAACTTTAAAACTAATAGTAGTCAACTTAAGACACACATAGCTTGCACTTCCAAAGGTGCAAAATTTACCTGTTTATGCACAAAAAAAAGTTGTTCTAAGCTCGTAAACCACAATTTACTCATTAATCCTACAATTTAAAAAGCTAAAACCCCAATGCATGAATTGTAACCCAAAACAGCTAAAATGCACAATCACCCAGTATTTCCAAGCTCAAAATTTGTGCCCTAATTCTCATAGATAAAAAGGATTTCCCAATTTAACTGCATATATACCTAATTGGCTCTAAATAGGCATAAAATGGGGAACAATTGAGATCAAAATTCAACCGATCATCAGCCTAAATCAGAAGAAAAGTAGTAAATTTAAAGCGAAGATTGAAAACCGAGTTGAAGATTTATGAATTTCACGTACCTTATGACGACGAATAGAGAGATCGGCGAGCGCTGCGAATTGGGGTTTTAGGGCTGACGGAGAAGAAGAGCGAAACCACCCCTTGATTGACGGTTGGGAATGGGACTCAAAGTCTATTGCTTTCTTCTTCAAGCCATGATCGTTCTCACGTGCGAGCACGTGACCGAACCTTTGGTTTTCCCTTTGGTTTTTATTTGATTTAAAAAAATCTTACATTGTTTGTGAAAACTTCCAAGTTGCTTGAAAGATTGCAAATAACAAATGAAAAAAACTTGTCTTATTACCAGTTCCGTAAAATATATGTTTATTTATTTCATCATATTATTAGTTTCGTAATAGAAACTTTCGACACGATGGCGTAACCAATAAATACTCAATATAGTCAACTAACTCTTCTCAGATTAATAGATTACGTATTTGTATATATTCAAAGTATTTTGTATATATTATTTTCAAGGCATGACTCTTCTCACCGACGGAACCTTCTATAAAATAAAAGCTGGCATAAATTTCACAAATATGCAAATTCTGAGTAGTTGACCAGTATGTTTCTAGGACTCATAAGATTATAAAAATAATAATAACAATAATAATAATAAAGGAGAATATGGATGCTAAATATGATAATAGTTGTGGTTATTTATGAAATAAATTTTTATATTACTGAAATTTACTACCCTTGCATGAAGAGGCATTATTATAGCACCTCAGCCCGTAATGGGGTGAATCAATCAACTTGACAAAACTAAAGATTTTGTAGCTATTAGATGATTTTATTTTGTTTTGTTTTATTTTTTGTTGATGTGACGTTTTTAATAGAATTTCTGGCTACATCACAATTTCAACACATACCAAACTTAAGCCTCAACCCTTAAAAGAAAGCCTCACCTAACAAAAATCGATGGGTAATGCTAGGGAGATCGATTTTTTAAAATCAAATTTGCAAATCAAATGAGTAGATGATTGGATTATTAATTAAATGTCAATTAACATGCTTATTTTTTATTGAAAACACATTATTTGGTTTACAAAATTTGGTCTATGTAGCGTTACCCAAAATGAAAACTTTGACTTGTCAAAATAGTTAGGCGCCTCAAAAATATGGGTCATTGGCTTAACCAGGTCAAATCAAATTTTGCACGTATAATTCCTCATTGTCCATAGAAGTCATTTCCATTAAGCTTTTGAATTAACAAAATAACATTCTAGTAAAAAAAAGAAATTAAATCCTTCGTCAAGCGTTATTTTACAATGGGACTAGGTATTTTGAATTTAAAAAATAAAGAGAAATACTTGTAAAATTACGAATTCACCCTTTCATGCCGCGAACCATCCAATATTTCCGCAGAACTCGAATCCAACGGCGGTTCTTCCTTCCTCCGACTTCCCATTCTGAAAAGACCGTACAATTTCTTAAACTCCCTCACCGTGTGAACACTCTCCCGGCAAAAAACGCCGCCGGGTTCGCCCGACTCGTCGACCGACCGACCCGACGAGCTATTCGTCAACGCCTGCGCGGCTTTGTTCGCGTCCTTCTTACTATCCACATGCGTCTGCAACGCCGAGATAACCGACTTCAAAGCTCGACTCGGCGAGCTCCGATTCGAAATCATAATCTCGCCGATCTCCGCCGGGCTCAGACTCGCGCCGCCGTGTAAAATCTCCTCCACCTGCGGGAACAGCTTGTGTTCCTTGAGCCCGAGGTAAGTGCTGGCCAAGCTCTTGAAAGCGGAAAAATCGCAGAGCGGAAAATGGATGTGGACGTCGACCCGCCCCGGCCTCAGAACTAACTGGTCCACCTGATCCTTACAGTTCATTGTGAAAACCAACACGCGCTCCTCGCCGCACGATGATACGATCCCGTCCATGAAATTCAACAGACCGGACAAGCTCACAGCCGTCGATTTCTCCGTCAAGAAACGGTCCAGATCCTCCACCACGATCAGCGACTTCGGCGTCGTTTGGAGGAGAAGCATTTTCAGATCGGAGTCGTCGGCGACTTTGGACATGTCGACGTCGTACACGTCGTAGCTCAAGAACCTCGCCATGGCGGCGATGAAGCTGGTTTTTCCGGTGCCGGAGGGGCCGTAGAGCAAAAAGCTCCGCTTCCAAACGCGGCCTAGTCGGTGATAATACTGCTTCGATTTCGAGAAATTCTCGAGATCGGACCGGATTTTATTCTTCAGCTCAGCGTCCATCACGACGGTGTCGAAGGTGGCGGGGTGCATGAACGGAACCGATCGCCACCGTTCGTTTTCGCTGGAGAGGTTCATGAAGAGCTTGATCTCTCTGTTCCGCTGCTCGATTTCGTCGGCGACGGTGAGGATGTGCTGGAAGTACTGGCGGAACACACGGCGCTTGTCGGACCGGTTGATTTTCAAGACGAAGGAGCGGATTCCGTCGGACTGGGATTTCTGATTGGTCCAGGAGAGCTTGGCGCTGAGGAAGGTGTCGTGGACGGCGGAGTTGGCGGCGTCGTGCTGGAAGAAGATGTCGTTGGATTTGGCGCCGGTGAAGAGGTTGGTGAAGTCGGAGTCCTCGATGGAAGGGAGGGAGTCGAGGTAGACGGAGATCTTCCGGTAGAGCCGGTTCTCTTGGAAGTGCTCGTTGAATTGCGGGATTTTGTAGAATTGGTAGACTCTGAACCGGTCCGCCAAGGATTGCCATAATTTTGTGAATTTGTGAACCAGAGATGTTTTGGACACGAACCGGAGAACCAGAACCAAGGAAATTGCAAAGAGCAAGAAATAGAAAAATACCATGAATCCACCCATGATAAATGAACAGTTAGCCCAGCTAAGCCCACCGCAATAATAATTGTAGGCACAACCTGGTACTGGCCGAAGAACCTCCAACGCTTAAGTTAACTAATTACAAAGTGATTAAGCACATTAACGGAGTTGTATCTAGATTTTGAGCTTCTAAACAAAGGTGAAGGTATTCTGCCTTCACGGGCACTTTCAAGGCGAGGTTGATGATGCGTGGTACTAACCGAAGAGCCTCAGCTACTAAAGTCAGCTGAATTCGAAGCTAAATTTTGGGTTGCTAAAATATGCTCCTCGTGCTATTGGGTTGAACTTAATTTGATGAAATCAAAGGAAGATATGGGGAGAGAGGAGTGGAGGTGATGGGTGAAGATTGAAAATAATATTTGGAGGAGGAATGAGGGTTGGGGGAATAATATATGGAGACGGCTTGAGCCGGCCAATCAATGTTGGGTCAATCCAAAGAGCAACAATGGGCGTGTACGTAGGGAGAAATAGGGAAGAAATGTAGATTGTATTGTCCGTCTTTGGCTGTGAAACGAAGACCAACGACTAAGGACTCATTCTCCCTAATATTTGTATAACTATTTGGACGAGATTATTTAATAATATTGCATTTTAGAAGACTATTCACATGCGCCCCGGTTTTATTCAATTTTATTGACCAACCAAGCCCTTGGTTTAACTGTTACGGGAATGGTGAGTGGTTGGGAATGAATTTTGAACTCGTATTTCACACAATATTGTTTAAGTTTGATTATTAACGTTGGTGACGTAATTGGTTACTACTACATGACAGTACAAATTAGGTATAGGAAGTGACGAAATCTACTAGACTATGGGTTGAGGTGGTGATTTTGCTAATGACCAAAGATATGGTCAAAACACCACGTTTTAAGCATATAACAATGCGTGTTTGGTCTGAAATATATTGTTATATTGACATCCGTTTGTAAGTATACTCTGACACGGTTGTCCATTAGATATAGGAACTGTCTATTAAACTATCGGTCGTTAGCCAAAAACAAACAAAAAAAAACACTATTGATCCGGTTGGTGCTTCGAATAATTAAAATACATAATTTTTACATGATTAATTTGAAATATTGCTCTCCGATTGCAGATTAGGACCGGTGAAGAAATCTAATAAATTATTGGCTTCGTTGGTGGTGGTGGTGCCTAGCTAATAACCCAAGGCGCAGGGAGATCTGCTAGTAATAGTCGTGACTTTATCTTTTTTTTTATTTTTTATAGAGAAAGTTTTCAAAAATGCGTGTTCACGACTATTATAATATTTTAGTTTAAGAATATCTTGTCATTTGTAATAATACAATATCGAACTAAAACATCACAATAACGGTAAACCTGCTTCGTGTTAGTTTTTCTCCCTCTCATGCGTCGGCCGTCTTATATGTCCCACAGTGAGCTTGTAGTCAAAGAGTGGTTTTGCTCACCAACTGCGACCTGGTTTTTGTTTAATCTTCATTAATCTAGCTTCAAACAGGATGGTCATTTTCAACATGCAATATTAATTAATATTTCAGTTGTCAAACATATGGTGCTTGCTTGAGTGAGGGGAAATGACTAATGCAGTTACGCAATAATACAAGGGGTTTATTTGGATTAGTTGTGTCGAGATTTTAGAGTCGGATTAATGGTCTAGTCTTATTTACATTGATATTGTCTCAATTTAACCATTTATCACAAATATATCAGTACAATTAAGTATAAAATTATTTAATATAAATTGTAAGTTTGTTAAATTTCCGACGTGAGATTGCATTCTTCAACAAATTTATTTTGTCAAATTTCTGACGTGAAACTACGTTCTTCAACCAATTGTGCGTTGCAATAATTAAGAGAGCCAAGGGCACGTACTAATGTCCACAAAACTAGTATTACAAGTTAATTGGAATCCAAAGGAAATTAACGAATTGTTGATTCTGATAGATTGATATTGACTTTGGATTTTTTTGCTCGGAGTCCACGCACTCAGAGATTTTAGACCATTCAATTTCAGTCTTACGGTTTCATTTGTTTATCCTATTAGTCCACTTCACAAAAATTCAAAAACTTGAACGGCCTTGATCTTTTTCTCTCTTTTGAACGATCCAAATCTTTTAATTTGCAGGCTTCGACATAGAAATCCAAAGTGAATCTCATCCTAATTCGGACGTCTCACTTTGCTGAAATTTGTGGCCGCAGTAATGTATTTTATATGGGCTTACATTTGGTAGAATAACTTGATGGGAGCTCGATACCACACCAAACGTCCACTCTCGTGTTATACATGGTGCTTTTGTTTTCTGTCAATCAAGTAATATCTATGGTCGGAGTTTTTGTAAAGATAACTACCTTGTAACCGGATGTATTTTCTTTTCGAATGGAGAATCTCTCGTTTTGTTGCGATTTTCCGGGGATAATTTTTTTCAATTGTCACCTGCACTGCACAGGTTGGTTTCAAAATTTCAAGAACAAGTTGAACTTCAGCAGTAACCTTCGTCCATTCCCTGCAATAATTTTTCAGTATTTATAATGGACAGCTGTATAGTGCTGCCAATATTTGTTAACTAACTTGCAAATTGCAATGTTTCGTCTCTTTATGTCTTGTAAAGGGCTCGTTCGAGATTGTTTTTATGAAAAGCACTTCAGTTTATAAGCTCTTGTTACAAGTGCTTTTATTAAAACAATTCAGTTCATAACGCATATAAATACGTAACAATTAAAATTTTAAATGCCTTCGAAAATGTTTTAAATGAAATCAGAAATGCTTTTGGCTGTCAAAAATGACTAAAAGCACTTCCACGAGTTGCAGCTTTCTAGTGGAAAAAATGTGGTCCTGAGACCCTCAGGGTAATGATATGCCCCACTTAACTGAGTGGCCTTGACCCCATCACCTGAAGCTCCCACCCAAAAATGAAAGCAACTGCTCTACTTCCAGCTATGTCCTGGACGATGGTCCTAATCATTGTGCTACCTCATGCAACTTGCTCACCATGTGAATCATACATTGTTAATCACCACACACGCTCACTAACACGAGTTTAGTAGTATATTTAATCATTTGTAATAGGGTTTGTCTGTTATGTTACTTTGCCTATCGCACCGCTTTAGAATAATATATCATTGTCGTGATCATATGTACCCTTCATTTATCCCATAGTGAATAGGATGCCATATTGACCCGAGTAACTTGACATGCTCAAGTGACCCCACACATCAAATGATGTTGGACAAAGTAGTATTTATGAGTCCCATAAGCATGAATTGTCAGGATCCGCATCCGCCCTAGCACACAACTAAACCTAGCATTTCCCAACGATAGTTGGTTTAGGATTGAAGGTACCCTTGCCGAACTGTTTAGTCTTGCACATTTAACTTGAGAGAAATTGCAACAAGAGCAAATAAAAACTTGGAAGGCAAACGTTAAATGTCAAACAAAATCACCCGCTATAAACAAGGTTTACAGAGAAAGGTTTATAACAGCCAATGGTTTGATTCGGAACGACGAAAGTTTGACGATACAAAGCAGCTCCTTCATATCCAACAATCTGTCACTTGCTAAATCACAAAATGATCTTAGGCACCATTCAAAACGATGGAACTACGTGAATACTTCGAATATATGTATTGTAAACCTAATACAAGATAATTGTACTACTGCCACGAGTCTAAAGGTGTGGAGTTCAACATATCACCGATAGGAGAAACACAAGGGTTTCGCCGGAGGAATACCCCATGTGAATATATCACTCATCCCGTGATGTATAAGAGTTCCATATACACACGGGGATATACACCTTGGACACCCAAGAATCCCCTCACCTGTGGAGGCTTGTGGCTGGATTGGAGGTTGCGATTTCAAGGGTCCTGTGCATCAGGTTGAATATTCAAGATTTGGACCACGTGCCTCGTAAGCTCATTAATTGCAGCTTGAACTGGATAATCACCCGTCTCTCTGTTCCTGGACCACCCTGGTGATGATTGTGATGAGATCAAGCCAGTATAGTCATTTGCAGCAACCTTTGTATGTTTGGACGTTGCGAGAACATTTTCCAAATCTAACTGGGTAAATGGCCTTGTTGCCTGAAGAAAGAAGCATAGACCAACATTCTCAGTACAAACAAAACCTGCAAGCCTATTATTAGAGCTTAAACTACCAAGATAAACAATGAAAATGCCATATCTACTTACGGAAGATTTCTTCCCGTTCTTTTCTTCATTTAGTAGGTCTCTGATAGGACAATAGGCTGCTTTCTTGCAAAGCTCAAGAAGATCCGAACCTGTGTAACCCTCAGACAAGACGGCTAAACGGTCATAATCAATATTGTCTTCAACTCTCTCGCCCTTCAAAATCACCTTTAGTATGTCAGCCCTCTCTCTTTGATTGGGTATCCCAATCTCAAAGGCCTGAGGAAGACGACGAAGTATTGCTTCATCAAGTTCTGACGGACGATTAGTAGCAGCAAGAACCATAACTCGAGCATTCTCTGCATGAACAATATAAAATATCAAACCAAATGCCCTATCCAAGGAAAGAAAAAGAAAATTCCTATTTCGACAGAAGGGGAACAAAAAAAAACTTACGATCTGTAGTAAAGCCATCCCATAATGCCATGAACTCAGTTTTCATGTTTGTTAATGCCTCATGATCTGTATTTCGGCGCTGACCCAAGAAACTATCAACCTCATCAATAAATATGATAGCAGGCTGGAGTTTATAAGCCAAGCTAAATACAGCAGCAACTGCAGAAGAAAATATAAACATGGTAAGCACAGTAGATATGAAAACTACAAAAACTTCACAATCCTTGTAGAAACAAGCATAATTTGAACTCTTGAGGTAAAAGCAACAAATATGCATGAACTTTTCCTTGAAAGAAATAGGGTCTAAGAAAGGATGGCTTCAAAGTAAGAGGTCAGTCGTCCCAATTAACAAGTTAGATCACAAAATAATTTCTTTTATACAGCCCATTTTGATTCCCAGTTGCATAAGTATCGAATTAGTTGGCTTACTTGACTTATTAGTTGAGATGGTAGGAAAAAGCGCTATAAAAGTCCTAATGACATGGTTATAGTTGTTCCATGGGTTTAGCTAGTTGAGTAAGTTGTGAGAAGCACATAAAAGTATGGACGCTACCAAATCAAAGCTCATACGAAGTTATCTTTCTTATTAAAAAAGGCCCATATTTCATCCAGCACACTCCGTTTCTGTACTTCACAACCATACAATACTAACAATGATATTCCGATAATAGAGAAGTAAAAGATATTGTCTGAGAACCAAAGAAAATCTAAATGGTTCTACGCATAAAATTGCTATGGTAAGGACCAAGGACAACTTCTCAGTACATGAAGCTAATAAGATTGACCAGAATTAACAAATTAAAACACTGCACTGAATCTGAGATAAAGATACAGGTTATGAAACATGCAGAATCTAATTGAGAAGAGACAGTAGAAAATCATATACTCGAAAAGAGTCCGTTTTAACATGATCATCACTCACCGAGCTTTTGTGCATCACCAAACCATTTGCTCATCAGATTTGATATCCTGACATTGATGAAAACAGCTCCAGACTCCTTTGCAATAGCTTTGGCAAGCATAGTCTTTCCAGTACCTGGTGGTCCATACAGCAAGACACCTTTTTGTGGACCAAGAAGCTTCCCATGGGAAAACAAATTAGGCCTCTGTAGCGGAAGGATCACTAGTTCATACAAGGCTTCCTTTATAGCTTCCAGTCCTCCAATAGATTCAAATTCTACTTTAATGTGGTCGGGGTTTATTACATCGCAGGCTATAACATCCTGATAACGAATACTATATCAGCATTAATAAACTGAAAAGTTCAAATCGACAGGTCAAGAAATCTAACGGTATCATTCCGATTTTATCGGATGTCCCGAAGTCATTCAAAATAATTTCACACTCACATACCAAGTATTAACAAAAAAAACAAATTGATTGCACCATAATGCATAAAGGAAAACAGCAAAAACGCCTGCATTTCAAGAAAACAGCACGAAAAACCCTCTAAAACCCAAACAAAAACTGCATAAAGAATTCATCATATCTCAAAGTACCACCTCAAAATTCACATATTACAAAAACCCATATCACTATTATCCAAAATTTATTATTATTTCCAAAAATAAATTAAAAATCCACGAAATAGCAAGTTAAGAACAACCCAGAGGCCAGAAAAAAAAAAGGCCTCTTTACCTCATAAGAATTGGTGTTAATAAGGGGGCGGCCGAGTCGCTTGGAGATTTCCTTCTTGTGCTCCATCGCCTTCTTTGACGCCTCCCGGTTCGGGTCGAGATGCCGGAGCCCCGCGAACAAAACCAAGCAACTCAACGCCGCGCTCGCCGCGTACAGTAACAGTTCCTGCAGAAACTTGGTCTCCCTCTCCCCTGAACCTCCCATTTGAAAATTGCACACGAACTTGACTTAATTCCCAATTCTAGTGCCCCTCTGCAATTATAGCAAATTAGGGCTTGGAGTTAAGACGCAGGGGTTTGGATTGGAAGCAGACGCAGGGTTTGCAAGGGATAAGAGAGAGGAGGACGAAAAAGTGCCCTGCTTGGCAAACCAGTTGAGAATTTCGTTTGGGGCCGTCGGCTTTTCGAGGGAGTTTGAAGTCGGCCCGTTACAGTTTGGACTTGCCTTTTGGTGGTGTTGAATATGGTCTAGGCCTAGGTTTAATGTTTAGGCCGTGGGCTACCTCTATGAGTGCTTTGGTTGCACCAGATTACATTTAGAAGATTAACCTGGACTTGTTTATAATAGATTAATTGAACTGATTTAATGAAACGTTGAATGCAACGTCAGATTAAAAACCAAAATAATAACAAACTATAATAATATAATACTTAATACAAATCTATTAATATTTTATTGTTATGCAACATTTTTCTTTTTTCTAAAATACTCTCCACCCACCCTCCCTAAAAACTTATCTGCTTTTCTCCCTCTTTGACCTCGTCCCATTCTCTCCGTTTCTCCTTCTTTTTTTTCGCAAAATCTCAGATCTTTCAAGAGATTTTTTCAATCACTGTCCTAATTTTGCAGGGTGAGATCGTCGTCCCTCTTTGCCATATCGAATTTTGCAATGGGAGAATGTCGTCTTGATGGCGGTGCTGGTCTTGCGCTTGCACGCTCATCTTTTGGGGATTTTTGTAGGTGGTTTCTATCAATTTTGGTTTTGACGAAGACCGTCGGTGGGGATGTAGGTTCGTTGTAAACTTGTTGGACGACTACGAAGATGATGTGAAGCAGATTCGACGAGTCCTAGGCGAAGCAAAGAAGGTGTTGGAGACGGGACTATCAATCCCCTCCTTTTTGGCAGGTCTCGCTAAGGCCACTTAGCGACGCTTCTAATCCACATGAGTCCGACTTAGACCTGGTTTGGTACTGAGGTGATTCTGAAAAAAAACTGTTATCAAAAAAAGCTGGGAGCTGTTTTTGTGTTTGGTAAACACTCAGCTTCAGCTTTTTTTCATAGTTTTGGATGAAAAAAGCCAAAAACAAGAAGCTGCAAAACCTAGCTTTGAAAAACCGGCTTTTTTTCACATCTGTTTTACATAAAAGTTTACCAAACACTCTAATACTGTTTTTTTTTTTTCAAAAGCACTTTTACAAAAAAGTTTACCAAACACTCTGCTACTTTATTTCACAGCTGCTTATTCTCACAGCACAGCAGAAGTAGCTTTTTTTCAAAGCACAGTAATACCAAACCAGCCCTTAGTCTCATTAAAGTCAGTTCATGCTCATGTCAAACACAGACTAGGAATCCTTGTTAAGCTAATCTAGTCCAGTGAAACCTACCGAAGCCAAAAACTCTCCTAAACCCTAAATTGTATTAATGTAGGATAAAGTGAATGTGAATTTGGGTGCACTGACTTGACTAACGAATATAAGCAATATTTCCGAATTCTCCTTACTAAGTCAAATAAAACTGAGAAGATACTTAACATACAATAAGGCGTGTATAAAACTACAGTTTTGTATCTATTCGATTTGTAAATGACATGTAACTTAATTTGTTAAGAGCATTCACTCTTGCACCTTAGTCCCAAGTTCGATTCACACCTTTCCCCTAATGTTGCTTACACATATAAAGATATCTTTTCAATTTTAGTATTGATTAAGAATTTGTTTGTGTATTTTTAGATATTTATGTGCGATCTGTAAGTTCATAAGTAAAACTCATACGTAAATCAATATATATGGCAGCTAGCATTTAGATGCCACGCATGAATCCTTTTGGCTCGAGGTTGTGACCATAATTTGGCATTGATGGTAACAGTAGTCAAACTCCTCCTAAACTTTTCCGCACCCAGAATAGTGTGAGAATGAATGTACATTATTATTTTGACATATACATGCATAAATAACTAGAACATGAAGATTCCTACTTTCACATAAATAAATAACTTAACAAGATGATTCCTACTTTCTAAAATTCCCAGTAGAATTCAAGTGGCAGAGAAACAAACAGAATTTCATATATACAATTAAAAATATTATAAAATGTTGTGCAAAGAATACGGAGTGGTATGTCATATGTTATTATATAATTAGAAAAATTTATTTTTAGTATCCTTCTATTTATGTAATACCATGTGATCTTCTGTCACATATTCCGAGCGCAATGAAAATTCTCTTCTTATGGACTATTTTTTTGCTAGGGTGTAGTACTACATTCATCTTCTTTTCCCAAAGTAGTACTACATTCTTAAATTATCTATTAGTTGACTACTGACATCACGTACTACAATTAGCTGTCCTAATCACATTAACATACTAGTGGACAACGCAATATATTTGTGGTATTTAATTTAAGGAGAAACTTGATATAATTCTAATTTTTTGAGCCGATAAAAGGAATAGTTCAGTTTATTAAAATAAGTCTAATTTGTTATATTTAATTATTTAATTATTAATAGGTATCTGTTCAATGATAAGATTTATTATAAAAATCAAATTGCTTCCCAATTATCTCTTTGCTTATTTCTTTTTATTTATCTTTTTGTTATTTCTCGTTCTTCCTCCTGCTTTAAACCTCATTTATAGATTTTATTTTTTAATTTTTATAATCAACCTATATCACAAGTTAATTATATTTATCTACCTATATAACAGATTCTTTTTTTATAATCAACCTGTCACAGATTAATGTGTCTTGCTTGTAGGTATGTTATTTTTTTTCTACCTTTTAATTAGATTTCATATCTCACGTATAGGTATTATATACATTCATATATTTGTTACTTGAGTTAGGGTAGAATGTTTGCAGATAAATTCATGTTAGTATATTAGTTTTTTTGTTATAAGATATTAAATATATTTTTTTGGAGTTGGAAAATGCATAATATTAGAAGATTTTAATTGATTTTTAATATTTTTAGAAAATATAAAATGAGTATAAAAGAAATAAAAACATATAATTAGATAACTGGATTCATTTATAAAAACACTCTACGTTTTTGGACCTGGATCTAAAAGCCCCTTAATTTAATTACATAAAGTGATGGGTGGTACTATATAAACAAAATTCGTGCATTAAACTTGTGTATCATAAATGTGATATATTTTATATCTATAATTTTTTATTATAATTAGTGGCTAAATTATAACTTGAATTAAAATACAAATTTGATTGGTGCCACAACAAATATATTCAAATTCCTCTCATCACTCCTCATTAAATCCTTATTCAAAAGGTAACTCCTAAATTTCCTATTTAATTTAGGATTAATTGCCATGTTAATTGCAATATATTATTCCACATAATATCTTGCAATTATTCACCCAATTACAGCATATATGGCCAGCCACTATTCTCCAAATAGGGTTGGACACTCCTTTATAAATAGCCACATTATCTCACTAAAAAGTTAAGTCATTTGTTACCCACAAACTCCTAAACACATTCTTTTCAGAACTATAACTTTGGCATTGGAGATTTTTCAACCAAAGCCCCCTCATTCATCGTGGGGGGGCTTTTGGCCTTAATATTAGGTGTTATTATTTTGCAGGTGCATTTTTGTCAAAGGAAAAGACGGCGGAATTTGCATCCACAAAATGCATTAGAGTTATGATCATAATTTTACTCCAAAATTAGCATGAAAATATTCCCATTCTAACCATCCCCGTCCAATGAGAGATTTTTAGTATATATAAAACATGGGATAGTACACCACATGTTATTATATAAGTGGTGTAATTTACCAATTAGTATTATGGTCTAGTAGTATTTCTTTTCATCCTGTGGTTACCTTCACAAAATTATTGCTATCTCATTAGTCATTGTGAGGTTTAACCCACTTCCTCACCCCTTAGTGTAGATAATATTGTTTGTTAAAAAAAAAATAGTGTAAAGTTTTTTTTTTTTTTTTGTAAGTGTCCCTCCCATTGTATAATTACAGTTGGTGCACCGCCCTGTGTTTTAGGCACACTGAAAAATCTCTCTCGTCCAAGAAGTTATACATCTTTGTGATTGGGTTTAGCAGTCCTCTACATCCTGTGGTTACCTTCATAAAATGAGTCAGTCATAACTTGATATTAAATTTGTTATATCGAATTAAGATTTCTCACTGACAACTAAGAATGAATAATATTAGACAAATAACTGTACAGCCAAGTGCAATGTCTACAGATTAAACTGTTTATAATTATGGATGTGATACTTCAGTTCGACTCATATAAATAATAAGCTTTGATACTTAATTGTGGCCGAATGATTATAAAAAGACCCATTTAATTTATCTTTTTATTTAGGCTAAATTTTTTTCATGATCATTGTGGTGATACCCTATTTTTAAATAGATCCCTATGGTGAAAAAGCTATTAATTGTAATCATGTGGTGAAATTCGTTATCAATCATAGTCCAAATTCGATTTTTCCTTATTATTCTGTCATTGGTAGGGGCAAAATTTTTATTTTTGTTTTTATTGATTCCATCAACCAATCATAAAGCGCCATATGGACATAATTTTTTTTATTTTTTTAAATATAGAGCTACAGTAAAAGAATAAATAAACAATAAAATGACAAGGTTAATATTATCAGACTTTCTCATTTCAAGAGAGCTAAGAGTCAAAATTCAAGATTTAAAAAATCACAAAGTACTTCGCCGCGTTTATGTTAGAATATAAGTTATTATGCAAATATTGAATTTAGTTTCATTTTAAGAAGAACAGTGGTGGACGGGATGGCTAGGGTTATGTGAGAGCGAGGGAGAAGGTGGTGGCTGTGGCTGTGGCTGACAAGGGTAGGGATTCCCTTTTTCTTTTCTTTTTTCTTCTATTTTTGTTGATTATAAAAAAGTGGAATTACCAAAAAGAAAATAAAAAAGAATGGAATGACCTTTTTAACCATGCATGTGGATGAGATTTTGACAGAAATTTCAATTTGAACTACTATTGATAATAAATTTCATCACAGGGTTAAGATTAACACTTTTTTCATCATAAGAATCGATTTAAAAGTAATACCTCAGGAATCAAGAAAAAAATTTAGCCTTTTATTTATTTATTATTACTTTTTTATGGTCAAATTTTTTACTCAAAAGATTTATTAATTTGTAGGGACTATAAGAAAAGCTCAGTCTTTTCGGAACCCAGTGCGCCATGTTTAACCCTCACGTCGAAAGTACTCTCACTTTGAAGGGAATGAAATGAGTCAGTACAATATCTCTCTCCCCTTTCTCTCTTCTCGCTCTCTCTCTCTCCTCATTGTCCTCATACAGATAACATCACCATACATTAGAAAAAGATATAATCATTCCATTTGAGAAAAATGAACTAATTTGGATTTGCTCTTACAAGGTGGGTGCCTTCAGCATAAACAACGTGTGGAAATCAAATGCATTTCCATCTCTCTCTGTCTCTCTCTCTTTGTCTCTCTCCCCTCTTCCTGTTTGAGTGGGGTGGATCGAAAGTTGATATCATGTACTACAAACGCCAGTTTTGTACTTCAGTGTAGTACATGCAGAGACGACGGCTTTCCCTCGCAGTTTCTGCTTCTGCGTTTTCGTATCGAATTATAAATATGTCTGCCATGTGTGATAAAGTTGTTAGGATTTCTAGCCGTTAACTGATAAGGTTTACTGCTAGGGCTTCCTAGCTTTTAGGGTTGTTAAGCACGTAAGAGTCCAATAATCCCTATTCTTGAGGGACAAGTTGTATTTTCCTTGTTTGACGTAGTCTTTACCACGATTATAGGACATGTAAAATCGTGGGCAGTTGATTTCCTTTCTGTTCGAATGTAAGGCTCTTTAATAGCCATGATTGTTGTTTTCATTTAATAAGAATTCTCCCTGACTTTTCATGCAAGCTTTCGAACTTGGCTTTACTGTGATTCATTGCTAGGTTCTAGGTTCTAACATCTGGTATCAGAGCCCCACTACGGGGCCTGATCGAAAGCTTACAACCCAGGTGCGTGAGTGAAGAAGCAACAACATGGCGTCTGAGAACAGTTTTGTGCAACCAGCCATTCCAAGGTTTGATGGACACTACGACCATTGGAGTATGCTTATGGAGAACTTTCTTCGTTCCAAAGAATATTGGAACTTGGTGGAGATTGGGATCACTGCTGCAGCAGGAAGATCAGATTCCAGTGAAGCACAGAAGAAGACATTGGATGAACTGAAGTTGAAAGATTTGAAGGCCAAGAACTATTTGTTCCAAGCCATAGATCGGTCAATATTGGAGACCATTCTGAAGAAGGACACTGCCAAGGACATATGGGACTCCTTGAAACAAAAATATCAAGGAACTGCACGTGTAAAACGTGCTCAGTTGCAGGCTCTTCGCAGGGAGTTCGAAGTGCTGCACATGAAGAGTGGAGAGACAATCAATGCCTATTTTGGGAGAACACTGGCTATAGCCAACAAGATGAGAACTCACGGAGAGAAGATGGATGACGTGGTGATTATCGAAAAAATCTTGAGGTCCATGACTTCGAAATACGACTACGTTGTTTGTTTGATTGAAGAATCAAATGACCTAGACGTTATATCTATCGATGAACTTCAGAGTAGTCTGTTGGTGCACGAACAAAGGATAAGTCGACATGTGGAGGATGAGCAGGCACTCCAAGTTACACATGGAGTCCAGCAAGGAGGACGAGGTCGAGGGACTTATCGAGGAAGAGGAAGAGGACGGGGAAGGCAAGGGTTCGACAAGTCAACCCTAGAATGCTACAACTGCCATGAATTAGGGCATTTTCAGTGGGAGTGCCCTAAGAAATCTAAGGAAGAGAATGCACACTATGCAGAGACAACGGAAGAGATGTTGTTGATGGCACTTGTGGAATTCAATGAGTCACCGAGAGAGTACACTTGGTTTCTCGACTCGGGGTGCAGCAATCATATGTGTGGTAAGAAAGACCTGTTCAGTGAATTTGACAGCAGTTTCAAAGAGTCTGTGAAGCTTGGAAATAATTCAAGCTTAACTGTGAAAGCCAAGGGAAATGTACGAATGGAGGTGCATGGCGTTGTACATGTAATTACGGGCGTGTTCTACGTGCCAGATTTGAAGAATAATTTGTTAAGTATTGGTCAGTTGCAAGAGAAGGGGCTCACGGTACTCATCCAACATGGAAAGTGCAAGATTTTTCATTACGAGAGAGGTCTAATCATGGAGACCAAAATGAGTTCTAATAGAATGTTTGCAGTGACGGCTCGATGCCCACCAAAGGAACAGAAATGTCTTTCCTCTCAAACAACTGATCAAGCACAACTTTGGCATCGTCGCTATGGGCATCTTAGTTGGAATGGGCTTAAAGTTCTTCAACAGAAGCAGATGGTGGAGGGCTTGCCTCAGTTCGTCGCATCTCAAAGTGTGTGTGAAGATTGCTTGGTCGGCAGGCAACATCGTGAGCCATTTCCTCAAGAAAGTCTGTGGAGAGCCTCTAAGACCCTTCAACTGGTGCATACCGACATATGTGGACCGATCAACCCCATCTCAAACAGCAATAAGAGGTATCTTATTACCTTTATAGATGATTTCAGTAGGAAAACATGGGTGTACTTCTTGGTAGAGAAATCAGAAGCATTTAGTACGTTCAAATCCTACAAAGCACGGGTAGAGAAAGAAATTGGAGCTTTCATACAAAGTCTAAGGACGGATCGAGGTGGAGAGTTTACCTCACATGAGTTTGCAAATTTCTGTCATGAGAATGGGATTCATAGGCAATTAACTGCAGCCTACACTCCTCAACAGAACGGTGTGGCTGAAAGGAAGAATTGCACCATCATGAACATGGTGCAAAGCATGTTGTTGGCCAAACAAATTCCCAAAACCTTTTGGCCTGAAGCAGTAAATTGGGCAGTGCATGTGTTAAATCGATGTCCTACTCGTGCCGTGAAGAACAAGACACCTGAGGAGGCATGGAATGGACGAAAACCCTATGTGGACCATTTTAGAATCTTTGGTTGCATTGCTCATGCTCATGTACCTGACAGCAAAAGGGTGAAGCTCGATGCCAGGAGCTGTAAATGCATATTTCTTGGGGTAAGTGAGGAATCCAAAGCCTTTCGATTGTTTGATCCTGTTTTACAGAAAATAATAGTTAGCCGAGATGTTGTGTTTCAAGAGGATCAACAATGGAGTTGGGGCAACGGTCACAAGGAAGTTATAGCGGCCGATCTTGAATGGGATATTGATGAAGAAAATATCAATATCACTCCCGAGTCTGGAAGTAATGAAGCAGCAGAAGAAACTGAGCCCGAGTCTGATCATGGTGGCGTGCTGATTGAAGAAGACAGCCAAAGTGACATACTCTCACCTCACTTGGGACGAACTCGAAGACCACCAATTTGGATGAGGGACTATGAAACAGGTCAGGGCCTATCCGATGAAGAGAATGATGATATGGCTCACTTAGCCTTATACATTGATCAGGACCCCACGACCTTCGAAGATGCAGTGAAATCAGAGAAATGGAGACAAGCTATGGATCAGGAGATACAAGCTATTGAAAAGAACAACACGTGGGAATTAATGGAGTTGCCACCAGGAGGAAAAACTATTGGAGTAAAGTGGGTGTTTAAGACGAAGCTCAAGGAGAACGGGGAAGTGGATAAGTATAAGGCACGACTAGTAGCTAAAGGTTACTGTCAACAATATGGGATTGACTATGCAGAGGTGTTTGCACCGGTGGCTCGTCTAGACACCATTAGAATGGTGATTTCTCTTGCTGCGCAGAAGAACTGGGAAATCTATCAGCTTGATGTCAAGTCCGCATTTCTGCATGGGGAGATAGATGAAGAAGTGTTTGTTGATCAGCCACCTGGATATGAACAGAATGGGCAGGAGTCAAGGGTGTATCGACTCAAAAAGGCTTTATATGGACTTAAGCAGGCTCCCCGAGCCTGGTATAGTCGTATAGAGTCATATTTTATCAAGGAAGGATTCACCAAAAGTCCTTATGAATACACTTTGTTCATCAAAACAAAGGGAGAAGGTAAGATTTTGATAGCATGTCTTTATGTCGATGACCTTATTTTCACTGGAAATGATGAAATGATGTTTGAACAATTTAAGAAGACTATGATGCTTGAGTTTGACATGACTGACCTAGGGAAAATGAGATATTTCCTTGGGATTGAAGTGATACAAGGTTCTGATGGGATCTTCATTGGCCAAAGGAAGTATGCTCAAGAAATCCTGAAGAGATTCAACATGGATCAAAGCAACCCAGTACAAAATCCTGTGGTTCCGGGTTTCAAACTCACAAAGGACGAAGGAGGAGTAGAAGTTGATAGCACGGCTTACAAGCAGATGGTGGGAAGTCTCATGTATCTAACAGCCACGTGTCTTGATTTAATGTTTATTGTAAGTTTGATAAGTCGATACATGGAGCGACCAACTGAGATTCACTTACAGGCTGTAAAAAGAGTTCTAAGGTATGTTAAAGGGACTGTGGACTTGGGGATATTCTACAAGAAGGGAGGAACTAAGGAACTTATTGGGTACACAGATAGTGACTATGCGGGTGATCAAGACGATAGGAAGAGCACCTCAGGTTATGTATTCATGATGAGTTCAGGTGCTGTTTCTTGGTCCTCAAAGAAGCAGCCAGTTGTTACCTTATCCACGACTGAAGCAGAGTTCATAGCAGCAGCATCGAGTGCATGCCAAGTTGTTTGGTTAAGAAGGATCATGAAGAGTCTTAATCAGGAGCAATATAGCCCAACTTTGGTGCATTGTGATAATGTTTCGACTATCAAACTTTCAAAGAATCCAGTGATGCATGGTCGAAGCAAGCATATTGATGTAAGGTTTCATTTCCTTCGGGATCTGGTTAAGGATGAAGTTTTAGAGCTGGTACAATGTTCATCTCAGGAACAAGTCGCAGATGTTCTAACTAAACCACTCAAGGTTGATGTGTTTCTGAAGATGCGAGAATTGATGGGAGTCTGCAAGCTTCCAGGAGTAAACTGAATATCTGTAGTATTTAGTTTAAGGGAGGATGATAAAGTTGTTAGGATTTCTAGCCGTTAACTGATAAGGTTTACTGCTAGGGCTTCCTAGCTTTTAGGGTTGTTAAGCACGTAAGAGTCCAATAATCCCTATTCTTGAGGGACAAGCTGTATTTTCCTTGTTTGACGTAGTCTTTACCACGATTATAGGACCTGTAAAATCGTGGGCAGTTGATTTCCTTTCTGTTCGAATGTAAGGCTCTTTAATAGCCATGATTGTTGTTTTCATTTAATAAGAATTCTCCCTGACTTTTCATGCAAGCTTTCGAACTTGGCTTTACTGTGATTCATTGCTAGGTTCTAGGTTCTAACAATGTGGTCGCCACCCCTCAAGCACTCGGCGCAAGCAGCAGCGTGACAGCGGAGTCGTGGGGCTTTTTCTTTCAGGCTTTTAGTTTTCTCTGTAGCGGCATTTAATTCCCATTAAATTCAAGACTGCATTGGGGCTTGCAAGGTTTGATCTTTTTGGTGGGTTCTTGCGATCTCAATGCAATAAGCAATCTGGAGGATTTCAGATTGCGGATTCAGAAAAGGGTTCGTCTGCGGATACCCCATTTGTAAATTTCTGAAATTTCCGTGTCGCGATCGAAGAACAAGAAGAGAAAGTTGAGGTGATAATATCATTGATGGGTTTTGTGTTCGTTTCATTTCAGTTATCGGATTAGTTCTTTGATGTTTTTGACTAAAAGGTCTTGAGAAAACATGTTCATATCATTAAATTCTGTAAATTTACTCTCTCTCTCTCTCTCTCTCTCTCTCTCTCTCTCATTTGACTCGATCTGATCAGGGAAGGAGGTTTCTAGACCAAATGGGGAACGCAAATGGCGAAAACGGAGAGATTGAGACGTTTGAGGCAGAGAATGGACATGGGAATGAAGAGAATCGAGGTGAGCCACATGAGGATTTGAACAGAATAGTCCCATGGACAAGGCAGATTACAGTCCGGGGACTCGTAACCAGCATAGTTATTGGCGTAATTTACAGTGTTATAGTGACAAAGTTGAACCTCACCACTGGTTTGGTTCCTAATCTCAATGTTTCGGCTGCACTTCTCGCCTTCGTGTTCATCCGGTCATGGACTAAGCTGCTTCAGAAAGCTGGAGTTGCATCGACTCCCTTCACCAGGCAGGAGAATACAATAATTCAAACTTGTGCGGTTGCATGTTATAGCATTGCTTATGGAGGTCAGAAAAATTTTGCTTTTGCTATTTTTTTCGTGTTGATGATTCGATTCCATAATATTTTTGAAATTTTGAATATGGGGTTTTGCTGAAATATATGGCACTGCAGGTGGTTTTGGTTCGTATCTGTTGGGTCTAAGCCGGTATATTTACGAGCAAGTTGGGGTTGATACTGTGGGGAACACTCCCGGGAGCACCAAGGAACCAGAGCTTGGTTGGATGACTGGTTTTCTATTTGTTACTAGTTTTGTTGGGCTGCTGGCTTTGGTTCCTCTCAGAAAGGTATGTTCTTTCGTCCTATCTAACTTTCGATAACAGAACAAGGTTTGTATGAAGGAGTGAAAGAGTAAATTGGGTCTGAACTGCGAAATTATTGAGAAATCGATTGAGATTGCTTGTGTGTTTGAATTGACAAAGTTATTGATTCCGCACGGGGTTAGATTATTGTTTGTTCATGCAGTTTGGGTTGTGTTTGCAGATCATGATCATAGACTATAAATTACCATACCCGAGTGGAACTGCTACTGCTGTCCTTATTAATGGGTTCCATACTTCAAAGGGTGACAAGATGGCTAAGTAGGCATCCGTTTCTATGACTTAATCTTCGGTTTAATCTTCGGCTAAGTAGGCATCCGTTGTTAGCCACAACCAAACAAAAAAAAAACACTATTGATCCGGTTGGTGCTTCGAATAATTAAAACACATAATTTTTATGTGATTAATTTGAAATATTGCTCTCCGATTGCAGATTAGGACCGGTGAAGAAATCTAATAAATTATTGGTTTCGTTGGTAGTGGTGGTGCATAGCTAATAACCCAGGGCGCAGGGAGATCTGCTAGTAATAGTTGTGACTTTTTCTTTTCTTTTTTTATAGAGAAAGTTTCGAAAAATGCGTGTTCACGACTATTATAATATTTTAGTTTAAGAATATCTTGTCATTTGTAATAATACGATATCGAACTAAAACATCACAATAACGGTAAACCTGCTTCGTGTTAGTTTTTCTCCCTCTCATGCGTCGGCCGTCTTATATGTCCCACAGTGAGCTTGTAGTCAAAGAGTGGTTTTGCTCACCAACTGCGACCTGGTTTTTGTTTAATCTTCATTAATCTAGCTTCAAACAGGTCGCTCATTTTCAACATGCAATATTAATTAATATTTCAGTTGTCAAACATATGGTGCTTGCTTGAGTGAGGGGAAATGACTAATGCAGTTACGCAATAATACAAGGGGTTTATTTGGATTAGTTGTGTCGAGATTTTAGAGTCGGATTAACGGTCTAGTCTTATTTACATTGATATTGTCTCAATTTAACCATTTATCACAAATATATCAGTACAATTAAGTATAAAATTATTTAATATAAATTGTAAGTTTGTTAAATTTCCGACGTGAGATTGCATTCTTCAACAAATTTATTTTGTCAAATTTCTGACGTGAAACTACGTTCTTCAACCAATTGTGCGTTGCAATAATTAAGAGAGCCAAGGGCACGTACTAATGTCCACAAAACTAGTATTACAAGTTAATTGGAATCCAAAGGAAATTAACGAATTGTTGATTCTGATAGATTGATATTGACTTTGGATTTTTTTGCTCGGAGTCCACGCACTCAGAGATTTTAGACCATTCAATTTCAATCTTACGGTTTCATTTGTTTATCCTACTAGTCCACTTCACAAAAATTCAAAAACTTGAACGGTCTTGATCTTTTTCTCTCTTTTGAACGATCCAAATCTTTTAATTTGCGGGCTTCGACATAGAAATCCGAAGTGAATCTCATCCTAATTCGGACGTCTCACTTTGCTGAAATTTGTGGCCGCAGTAATGTATTTTATATGGCTTACGTTTGGTGGAATAACTTGATGGGAGCTCGATACCACACCAAACGCCCACTCTCGTGTTATACATGGTGCTTTTGTTTTCTGTCAATCAAGTAATATCTATGGTCGGAGTTTTTGTAAAGATAACTACCTTGTAACCGGATGTATTTTCTTTTTGAATGGAGAATCTCTCGTTTTGTTGCGATTTTCCGGGGATAATTTTTTTCAATTGTCACCTGCACCGCACAGGTTGGTTTCAAAATTTCAAGAACAAGTTGAACTTCAGCAGTAACCTTCGTCCATTCCCTGCAATAATTTTTCAGTATTTATAATGGACAGCTGTATAGTGCTGCCAATATTTGTTAACTAACTTGCAAATTGCAATGTTTCGTCTCTTGATGTCTTGTAAAGGGCTCGTTCGAGATTGCTTTTATGAAAAACACTTCAGTTTATAAGCACTTGTTACAAGTGCTTTTATTAAAACAATTCAGTTCATAACGCATATAAATACGTAACAATTAAAATTTTAAATGCCTTCAAAAATGTTTTAAATGAAATCAGAGGTGCTTTTGGCTGTCAAAAACGACTAAAAGCACTTCCACGAGTTGCAGCTTTCTAGTGGAAAAAATGTGGTCCTGAGACTAGACCTGACATTCGTGTCGTGTTTCTCGTGTTCATGTCGTTTTCGTGTCATACCCGATAGCTTAACGGGTCGTGTCGTGTAATACCTGTTAAAGTAAACGGGTAATATGACCCGACCCGAAAATCAACCCGTTAATATTATCAGGTAATATGACCCGACCTGTTACCCGTTAAGAAAATTATATTTTAAATCAATAAAAATGAAAAGAAAAACATAATTTGACCCAAAAAAATGTAAAACATAATACTAAATTAGTATATACATACTAAATTTCGGAATTGACCCCTTAATGAAAGTTGTAAAGCTTTTCATTATGAGTGATTACATTTTTCACACTTATTATTATTAATTTTTCACTCAAATAAATAACATTGTTCATGAGATTTGGAGGGTTTTAAAAATCTACACTTATTTATACTTTCATCAAGTATAACATAAGATTTTATGGTATCCACTAGTGTAAATATTTTAAATTGAAGATCGAATTCATTCATTGTATTCATATAGGATCAATGAGTGTAGCTGTAAAAAATCATCAAAATCGGAGTTAAAATAACCGTTAAATAGTAATTTTTCGTTTATAACTGTCGAAAAGTTTTGTCTCATTACTTGATCTCTGAATGTTTGTTTTTTTGCAATTTTTGGTGTATGCGATCTCGAAGCATATATAAACAAGTTTGACGGTTGGATCGTTGAAATTAGTTTCGTAGGATGTGTATCCCATCAAAACGATAGATTCACTAACACTTAAGAGTTTATTTATACTTTCATCAAGTATAACATAAGATTTTGTGGTATCCACTAGTGTAAATATTTTAAATTGAAGATCGAATTCATTCATTGTATTCATTTAGGGTCAAGGAGTGTAGCTGTAAAAATTCATCAAAATCGGAGTTAAAATAACCGTTAAATCGTAATTTTTCGTTTATAACTGTCGAAAAGTTTTGTCTCATTACTTGATCTCTGAATGTTTTTTTTTTTGCAATTTTTGGCGTATGCGATCTCGAAGCATATATAAACAAGTTTGACGGTTGGATCGTTGAAATTAGTTTCGTAGGATGCGTATCCCATCAAAACGATAGATTCACTGACACTTAATAGTTTATTTATACTTTCATCAAATATAACATAAAATTTTGTGGTATCCACTAGTGTAAATATTTTAAATTGAAGATTGAATTCATTCATTGTATTCATTTAGGGTCAAGGAGTGTAGCTGTAAAAAATCATCACAATCGAAGTTATAATAACCGTTAAATCGTGATTTTTCGTTTATAACCGTCGAAAAGTTTTGTCTCATTACTTGATCTCTGAATGTTTTGTTTTTTGCAATTTTTGGCGTATGTGATCTCGAAGCATATATAAACAAGTTTGACGGTTGGATCGTTGAAATTAGTTTCGTAGGATGCGTATCACATCAAAATGATAGATTCACTAACACTTAAAAGTTTATTTATACTTTCATCAAGTATAACATAAGATTTTGTGGTATCCACTAGTATAAATATTTTAAATAGAAGATCGAATTCATTCATTGTATTTGTTTAGGGTCAAGGAGTGTAGTTGTAAAAAATCATCAAAATCGGAGTTAAAATAACCGTTAAATCGTGATTTTTCGTTTATAACCGTCGAAAAGTTTTGTCTTATTACTTAATCTCTGAATGTTTTTTTTTGCAATTTTTGGCGTATGCGATCTTGAAGCATATATAAACAAGTTTGATGGTTGGATCGTTAAAATTAGTTTCTAAGATGCGTATCTCATCAAAACGATAGATTCACCAACACTTAAGAGTTTATTTATACTTTCATCAAATATAATATAAGATTTTGTGGTATCCACTAGTGTAAATATTTTAAATTGAAGATCGAATTCATTCATTGTATTTATATAAGGTCAAGGAGTGTAGCTGTAAAAAATCATCAAAATCAAAGTTAAAATAACCGTTAAATCGTGATTTTTCATTTATAACCGTCGAAAAGTTTTGTCTCGTTACTTGATCTCTGAATGTTTGTTTTTTGCAATTTTTGGTGTATGCAATCTCGAAACATGTATAAACAAGTTTGACGGTTGGATTGTTGAAATTAGTTTTGTAGGATACGTATCCCATCAAAACGATAAATTCATTAACACTTAAGAGTTTATTCATACTTTCATCATTTTGATGGGATACGCATTGAAGCATACATAAACAATTTTTGGCGTATGCGATCTTGAAGCATATATAAACAAGTTTGATGGTTGGATCGTTAAAATTAGTTTCTAGGATGCGTATCCCATCAAAACGATACATTAACTAACACTTAAGAGTTTATTTATATTTTCATTAAGTATAACATAAGATTTGTGGTATCCACTAGTGTAAATATTTTAACTTGAAGATCGAATTCATTCATTGTATTCATATAAGGTCAAGGAGTGTAGCTGTAAAAAATCATCAAAATCGGAGTTAAAATAACCGTTAAATCGTGATTTTTCATTTATAACCGTTGAAAAGTTTTGTCTCATTACTTCGTCTCTGAATGTTTGTTTTTTTCAATTTTTGGAGTATGCGATCTCCAAGCATGTATAAACAAGTTTGACGGTTGGATTGTTGAAATTAGTTTTGTAGGATACGTATCCCATCAAAACGATAAATTCATTAACACTTAAGAGTTTATTCATACTTTCATCATTTTGATGGGATACGCATTGATGTTATACTTAATGAAAGTATAAATAAACTTTAAGCGTTAGTGAATCTTATCGTTTTGATGACTTGGAATAAATATATTAATTATTTATATATTTTAAGTGTTAATTAGACTATGTTTCAATTAGTATGTGATGATATTTAATAATAAAATTACATTTATGTTTTTTATTTTTATTCAAGTTAAAATGTTATAAGAGATAAAAAAAAATAAAAAAAAGCTGGTTATTTTTTTTTCTTTGGGTTAAACATTAGGCGGGAAATGGATGGATATAGGTTGCAAAATTTCCCAAACATTAGGTGGGAAACGGATGAAACTCTTAAAATATTAGGCGGGAAATTAATTACTATAATTTTTTTATGTTTTTGGTATTTTTAAATTACTTGATATTTTTATTTTTAATGTGTTTTATGATTTTTAATCTCAATCTTTGCCTATAATATACTATAAAAATAAATAAATAAATAAAATTTAAAATTTATATAGAATAATAATTAATAAACAATATATACATATTCATTATATCTATTGCATTTTATAGTAAGTTTTTTTTAGTAGTTTAAAAAATTAAAATCATCAAAATAGCATTTTTCTTATCGTGTCGAAACAGATTACCCGCGTGTCACTCTCGTGTAAACCTGTTAAGGACCCGTTATTAATGGGTTATTATCGTGTGACCCGATAATGACCCGATTAGTTATCGTGTTGATCCGAAACCCGTTATTTTCGTGTCGTTTACGTGTCGTGTTAACGGGTCGTGTAATAAATTGCCAGGTCTACTTGAGACCCTCAGGGTAATGATATGCCCCACTTAACTGAGTGGCCTTGACCCCATCACCTGAAGCTCCCACCCAAAAATGAAAGCAACTGCTCTACTTCCAGCTATGTCCTGGACGATGGTCCTAATCATTGTGCTACCTCATGCAACTTGCTCACCATGTGAATCATACATTGTTAATCACCACACACGCTCACTAACACGAGTTTAGTAGTATATTTAATCATTTGTAATAAGGTTTGTCTATTATGTTACTTTGTCTAAATCGCACCGCTTTAGAATAATATATCATTGTCGTGATCATATGTACCCTTCATTTATCTCATAGTGAATAGGATGCCATATTGACCCGAGTAACTAGACATGCTCAAGTGACCCTACACATCAAATGATAGGAGAAACACAAGGGTTTCTCCTATAGTTTATGTCACCGATAGGAGAAACACAAGGGTTTCGCCGGAGGAATACCCCATGTGAATATATCACTCATCCCGTGATGTATAAGAGTTCCATATACACACGGGGATATACACATTGGACACCCAAGAATCCCCTCACCTGTGGAGGCTTGTGGCTGGATTGGAGGTTGCGATTTCAAGGGTCCTGCGCATCAGGTTGAATATTCAAGATTTGGACCACGTGCCTCCAAAGCTCATTAATTGCAGCTTGAACTGGATAATCACCCGTCTCTCTGTTCCTTGACCACCTTGGTGATGATTGTGATGAGATCAAGCCAGTATAGTCATTTGCAGCAACCTTTGTATGTTTGGACGTTGCGAGTACATTTTCCAAATCTAACTGGGTTAATGGCCTTGGTGCCTGAAGAAAGAAGCGTAGACCAACATTCTCAGTACAAATAAAACCTGCAAGCCTATTACTAGAGCTTAAACTACCAAGATAAACAATGAAAATACCATATCTACTTACAGAAGATTTCTTTCCATTTTCTTCATTTAGTAGGTCTCTGATAGGAAAATAGGCTGCTTTCTTGCAAAGCTCAAGTAGATCCGAACCTGTGTAACCCTCAGACAAGACGGCTAAACGGTCATAATCAATATTGTCTTCAACTCTCTCGCCCTTCAAAATCACCTTTAGTATATCAGCCCTCTCTCTTTGATTGGGTATCCCAATCTCAAAGGCCTGAGGAAGACGACGAAGTATTGCTTCATCAAGTTCTGATGGACGATTAGTAGCAGCAAGAACCATAACTCGAGCGTTTTCTGCATGAACAATATAAAATATCAAACCAAATGCCCTATCCAAGGAAAGAAAAAGAAAATTCCTATTTCAAGAGAAGGGGAACAAAAAAAACTTACGATCTGTAGTAAAGCCATCCCATAATGCCATGAACTCAGTTTTCATGTTTGTTAATGCCTCATGATCTGTATTTCGGCGCTGACCCAAGAAACTATCAACCTCATCAATAAATATGATAGCAGGCTGAAGTTTATAAGCCAAGCTAAATACAGCAGCAACTGCAGAAGAAAGTATAAAGATGGTAAGCACAGTAGATATGAAGACTACAAAAACTTCACAATCCTTGTAGAAACAAGCATAATTTGAACTCTTGAGGTAAAAGCAACAAATATGCATGAACCTTTCCTTAAAAGAAATAGGGTCTAAGAAAGGATGGCTTCAAAGTAAGAGGTCAGTCGTCCCAATTAACAAGTTAGATCACAATATAATTTCTTTTATACGGCCCATTTTGATTCCCAGTTGCATAAGTATCAAATTATTTGGCTTACTTGACTTATTAGTTGAGATGGTAGGAAAGAGCACTATAAAAGTCCTAACGACATGGTTATAGTTGTTCCATGGGTTTAGCTAGTTGAGTAAGTTGTGAGAAGCACATAAAAGTATGGAAGCTACCAAATCAAAGCTCATACGAAGTTATCTTTCTTATTAAAAAAAGGCCCATATTTCATCCAGCACACTCCGTTTCTGTACTTCACAACCATACAATGCTAACAATGATATTCCGATAATAGAGAAGTAAAAGATATTGTCTGAGAACCAAAGAAAATCTAAATGGTTCTACGCATAAAATTGCTATGGTAAGGACCAAGGACAACTTCTCAGTACATGAAGCTAATAAGATTGACCAGAATTAACAAATTAAAACACTGCACTGAATCTGAGATAAAGATACAGGTTATGAAACATGCAGAATCTAATTGAGAAGAGACAGTAGAAAATCATATACTCGAAAAGAGTCCGTTTTAACATGATCATCACTCACCGAGCTTTTGTGCATCACCAAACCATTTGCTCATCAGATTTGATATCCTGACATTGATGAAAACAGCTCCAGACTCCTTTGCAATAGCTTTGGCAAGCATAGTCTTTCCAGTACCTGGTGGTCCATACAGCAAGACACCTTTTTGTGGACCAAGAAGCTTCCCATGGGAAGACAAATTAGGCCTCTGTAGCGGAAGGATCACTAGTTCATACAAGGCTTCCTTTATAGCTTCCAGTCCTCCAATAGATTCAAATTCTACTTCAATGTGGTCGGGGTTTATTACATCGCAGGCTATAACATCCTGATAATGAATACTATATCAGCATTAATAAACTGAAAAGTTCAAATCGACAGGTCAAGAAATCTAACGGTATCATTCCAATTTTATCGGATGTCCCGAAGTCATTCAAAATAATTTCACACTCACATACCAAGTATTAACAAAAAAAACAAATTGATTGCACCATAATGCATAAAGGAAAACAGCAAAAACGCCTGCATTTCAAGAAAACAGCACGAAAAACCCTCTAAAACCCAAACAAAAACTGCATAAAGAATTCATCATATCTCAAAGTACCACCTCAAAATTCACATATTACAAAAACCCATATCACTATTATCCAAAATTTATTATTATTTCCAAAAATAAATTAAAAATCCACGAAATAGCAAGTTAAGAACAACCCAGAGGCCAGAAAAAAAAAAGGCCTCTTTACCTCATAAGAATTGGTGTTAATAAGGGGGCGGCCGAGTCGCTTGGAGATTTCCTTCTTGTTCTCCATCGCCTTCTTTGACGCCTCCCGGTTCCTGGACCACCCTGGTGATGATTGTGATGAGATCAAGCCAGTATAGTCATTTGCAGCAACCTTTGTATGTTTGGACGTTGCGAGAACATTTTCCAAATCTAACTGGGTAAATGGCCTTGTTGCCTGAAGAAAGAAGCATAGACCAACATTCTCAGTACAAACAAAACCTGCAAGCCTATTATTAGAGCTTAAACTACCAAGATAAACAATGAAAATGCCATATCTACTTACGGAAGATTTCTTCCCGTTCTTTTCTTCATTTAGTAGGTCTCTGATAGGACAATAGGCTGCTTTCTTGCAAAGCTCAAGAAGATCCGAACCTGTGTAACCCTCAGACAAGACGGCTAAACGGTCATAATCAATATTGTCTTCAACTCTCTCGCCCTTCAAAATCACCTTTAGTATGTCAGCCCTCTCTCTTTGATTGGGTATCCCAATCTCAAAGGCCTGAGGAAGACGACGAAGTATTGCTTCATCAAGTTCTGACGGACGATTAGTAGCAGCTAGAACCATAACTCGAGCATTCTCTGCATGAACAATATAAAATATCAAACCAAATGCCCTATCCAAGGAAAGAAAAAGAAAATTCCTATTTCGACAGAAGGGGAACAAAAAAAAACTTACGATCTGTAGTAAAGCCATCCCATAATGCCATGAACTCAGTTTTCATGTTTGTTAATGCCTCATGATCTGTATTTCGGCACTGACCCAAGAAACTATCAACCTCATCAATAAATATGATAGCAGGCTGGAGTTTATAAGCCAAGCTAAATACAGCAGCAACTGCAGAAGAAAATATAAACATGGTAAGCACAGTAGATATGAAAACTACAAAAACTTCACAATCCTTGTAGAAACAAGCATAATTTGAACTCTTGAGGTAAAAGCAACAAATATGCATGAACTTTTCCTTGAAAGAAATAGGGTCTAAGAAAGGATGGCTTCAAAGTAAGAGGTCAGTCGTCCCAATTAACAAGTTAGATCACAAAATAATTTCTTTTATACAGCCCATTTTGATTCCCAGTTGCATAAGTATCGAATTAGTTGGCTTACTTGACTTATTAGTTGAGATGGTAGGAAAAAGCGCTATAAAAGTCCTAATGACATGGTTATAGTTGTTCCATGGGTTTAGCTAGTTGAGTAAGTTGTGAGAAGCACATAAAAGTATGGACGCTACCAAATCAAAGCTCATACGAAGTTATCTTTCTTATTAAAAAAGGCCCATATTTCATCCAGCACACTCCGTTTCTGTACTTCACAACCATACAATACTAACAATGATATTCCGATAATAGAGAAGTAAAAGATATTGTCTGAGAACCAAAGAAAATCTAAATGGTTCTACGCATAAAATTGCTATGGTAAGGACCAAGGACAACTTCTCAGTACATGAAGCTAATAAGATTGACCAGAATTAACAAATTAAAACACTGCACTGAATCTGAGATAAAGATACAGGTTATGAAACATGCAGAATCTAATTGAGAAGAGACAGTAGAAAATCATATACTCGAAAAGAGTCCGTTTTAACATGATCATCACTCACCGAGCTTTTGTGCATCACCAAACCATTTGCTCATCAGATTTGATATCCTGACATTGATGAAAACAGCTCCAGACTCCTTTGCAATAGCTTTGGCAAGCATAGTCTTTCCAGTACCTGGTGGTCCATACAGCAAGACACCTTTTTGTGGACCAAGAAGCTTCCCATGGGAAAACAAATTAGGCCTCTGTAGCGGAAGGATCACTAGTTCATACAAGGCTTCCTTTATAGCTTCCAGTCCTCCAATAGATTCAAATTCTACTTTAATGTGGTCGGGGTTTATTACATCGCAGGCTATAACATCCTGATAACGAATACTATATCAGCATTAATAAACTGAAAAGTTCAAATCGACAGGTCAAGAAATCTAACGGTATCATTCCGATTTTATCGGATGTCCCGAAGTCATTCAAAATAATTTCACACTCACATACCAAGTATTAACAAAAAAAACAAATTGATTGCACCATAATGCATAAAGGAAAACAGCAAAAACGCCTGCATTTCAAGAAAACAGCACGAAAAACCCTCTAAAACCCAAACAAAAACTGCATAAAGAATTCATCATATCTCAAAGTACCACCTCAAAATTCACATATTACAAAAACCCATATCACTATTATCCAAAATTTATTATTATTTCCAAAAATAAATTAAAAATCCACGAAATAGCAAGTTAAGAACAACCCAGAGGCCAGAAAAAAAAAAGGCCTCTTTACCTCATAAGAATTGGTGTTAATAAGGGGGCGGCCGAGTCGCTTGGAGATTTCCTTCTTGTGCTCCATCGCCTTCTTTGACGCCTCCCGGTTCGGGTCGAGATGCAGAAACTTGGTCTCCCTCTCCCCTGAACCTCCCATTTGAAAATTGCACACGAACTTGACTTAATTCCCAATTCTAGTGCCCCTCTGCAATTATAGCAAATTAGGGCTTGGAGTTAAGAAGCAGGGGTTTGGATTGGAAGCAGACGCAGGGTTTGCAAGGGATAAGAGAGAGGAGGACGAAAAAGTGCCCTGCTTGGCAGACAAGTTGAGAATTTCGTTTGGGGCCGTCGGCTTTTCGAGGGAGTTTCAAGTCGGCCCGTTACAGTTTGGGCTTTGCCTTTTGGTGGTGTTGAATATGGTCTAGGCCTAGGTTTAATGTTTAGGCCATGGGCTACCTCTATGAGTGCGTTGGTTGCACCGGACTACATTTAAGAGATTAAGTTGAACTTGCCTATAAGGGGGCGTTTGTTGCGCTGGACTATCTCGGACTGGATTAGCTTCAAGGACTAAGCTGGACTGGCTTAGACTAGACTAAACTGGACTAACTTAGTGAAACGTTTGGTGCAGTATTGGACTAAGAAGCTGGATAATAACAAATTATAATATTATATTATTTAATATATAAATTATTAATATTTTATTATGATCTTATCTTTTTCTTCATTTTTTCCTACCATTTCCTCGTTAAATTGGATGAAGTTAGTACCGCCAAAAAATTCATCACCATCCCTGAACCGAGATCTTAGCTTTGAATGCTCGAATCTATCATGGATTTGAAGAAGCCCAAACAGGCCGAGACTTCCAAGCCATTTTCCAGCCACATTCGACCACATTTTGGCCTCGATTCAAGTAAAATCGTAATCTTGTCACTCCCAGCTTCAATTTGGTATATTTTGTATGAAAGTTGGTTGTGAAATGGATCTGAAAGAGAGTCGGAAAGTTAATGATTGATCTAGGTGACCGGAGATGACGAGGAGTCTGTCGAGAGTGGTCGTTGAGCATGACGAGGACGAGAAAGAGAAGATAGTCTTAGCTAGTCCCATGGTTATTGGGGGGTCTCGCTAAGACCTCTTAGTGAAGGGTTTTGTCCATGCTAGTCCCCTTTAGTCTCATTAATATTAGTCCCAGCATGGAACAAACACAGTATTGGACTAATAGCTAATCCAGTCCAGTCCAGTCCAACTTAGTGAGGGCAAACAAACGTCCAGACTAAACTGGACTGATTTAGTGAAACGTTAAGTGCAACATCAGATTAAAAACCAAAATAATAACAAACTATAATAATATAATACTTAATACAAATCTATTAATATTTTATTGTTATGCAACATTTTTCTTTTTTCTAAAATACTCTCCACCCTCCCAAAAAACTTATCTGATTTTCTCCCTCTTTGACCTCGTCCCATTCTCTCCGTTTCTCCTCCTTTTTTTTCGCAAAATTTCAGATCTTTCAAAATATTTTTACTACAAGACGCAGATTTTTCAAGAGATTTTTTTCAATCACTGTCCTAATTTTGCAGGGTGAGATCGTCGTCCCTCTTTGCCATATCGAATTTTGCAATGGGAGAATGTCGTCTTGATGGCGGTGCTGGTCTTGCGCTTGCACGCTCATCTTTTGGGGATTTTTGTAGGTGGTTTCTATCAATTTTGGTTTTGACGAAGACCGTCGGTGGGGATGTAGGTTCGTTGTAAACTTGTTGGACGACTACGAAGATGATGTGAAGCAGATTCGACAAGTCCTAGGCGAAGCAAAGAAGGTGTTGGTGACGGGACTATCAATCCCCTCCTTTTTGGAAGGTCTCGCTAAGGCCACTTAGCGACGCTTCTAATCCACATGAGTTCGACTTAGACCTGGTTTGGTACTGAGGTGATTCTGAAAAAAGCTGCTATCAAAAAAAGCAGGGAGCTGTTTTTGTGTTTGGTAAACACTCAGCTTCAGCTTTTTTTCACAGTTTTGGATGAAAAAAGCCAAAAACAAGAAGCTGCAGAACCTAGCTTTGAAAAACCGACTTTTTTTCACATCTGTTTTACATAAAAGTTTACCAAACATTCTAATACTGCTTTTTTTTTTCAAAAGCACTTTTACAAAAAAGTTTACCAAACACTCTGCTGCTTTATTTCACAGCTGCTTATTCTCACAGCACAGCAGAAGTAGCTTTTTTTCAAAGCACAGCAATATCAAACCAGCCCTTAGTCTCATTAAAGTCAGTTCATGCTCATGTCAAACACAGACTAGGAATCCTTGTTAAGCTAATCTAGTCCAGTGAAACCTACCGAAGCCAAAAACTCTCCTAAACCCTAAACTGTATTAATGTAGGATGAAGTGAATGTGAATTTGGGTGCACTGACTTGACTAACGAATATAAGCAATATTTCCGAATTCTCCTTACTAAGTCAAATAAAACTGAGAAGATACTTAACATACAATAAGGCGTGTATAAAACTACAGTTTTGTATCTATTCGATTTGTAAATGACATGTAACTTAATTTGTTAAGAGCATTCACTCTTGCACCTTAGTCCCAAGTTCGATTCACACCTTTCCCCTAATGTTGCTTACACATATAAAGATATCTTTTCAATTTTAGTATTGATTAAGAATTTGTTTGTGTGTATTTTTAGATATTTATGTGCGATCTGTAAGTTCATAAGTAAAACTCATACGTAAATCAATATAAGTGGCAGCTAGCATTTAGATGCCACGCATAAATCCTTTTGACTTGAGGTTGTGACCATAATTTGGCATTGATGGTAACAGTAGTCAAACTCCTCCTAAACTTTTCCGCACCCAGAATAGTGTGAGAATGAATGTACATTATTATTTTGACATATACATACATAAATAACTAGAACATGAAGATTCCTACTTTCACATAAATAAATAACTTGAACACGATGATTCCTACTTTCTAAAATTCCCAGTAGAATTCAAGTGGCAGAGAAACAAACAGAATTTCATATATACAATTAAAAATATTATAAAGTGTTGTGCAAAAAATACGGAGTGGTATGTCACGTGTTATTATATAATTAGAGAAATTTATTTTTAGTATCCTTCTATTTATGTAATACCATGTGATGTTCTGTCACATATTCCGAGCGCAATGAAAATTCTCTTCTTATGGATTTTTTTTTTTTTTTTGCTAGAGTGTAGTACTACATTCATCTTCTTTTCCCAAAGTAGTACTACATTCTTAAATTATCTATTAGTTGACTAATGACATCACGTACTACAATTAGCTGTCCTAATCACATTAACATATTAGTGGACAGCGCAATATATTTGTGGTATTTAATTTAATTACATAAAGTGATGGGTGGTACTATATAAATAAAATTCGTGCATTAAACTTGTGTATCATAAATGTGATATATTTTATATCTATAAGTTTTTATTATAATTAGTAGCTAAATTATAACTTGAATTAAAATACAAATTTGATTGGTGTCACAACGAATTTATTCAAATTCCTCTCATCATTCCTCATCAAATCCTTATTCAAAAGGTAACTCCTAAATTTCCTATTTAATTTAGGATTAATTGTCATGTTAATTACAAGATATTATGTCACATCCCAACCCGGGCGGGACCACTTCCTAGGCCCGACTCCACTGTAGTACGATATTGTCCGCTTTGGGCCCCAACCACACCCTCACGATTTTGTTTTTGGGAACTCATACGAGAACTTCCCGATGGGTCACCCATCCTGGGAATGCTCTCGCAAGCTATTCGCTTAACTTCGGAGTTCCCATGGAACCCGAAGCCAGTGAGCTCCCAAAAGGCCTCGTGCTAGGCAGGGATAAGAATATACATATAAAGATCACTCCCCTAGACGATGTGGGATGTCACATATTATTCCACATAATATCTTGCAATTATTCACCCAATTACACCATGTATGGCCAACCACTATTCTCCAAATAAGGCCGGCCACTCCCTTATAAATAGCCTCATTATCTCACTAAAAAACTAAGTCATTTGCTACCCACAAACTCCTAAATACATTATTTTCAGAATTATAACTTTGGCATCAGAGATTCTTCGGCTAAAGCCCCCTCATTCATCATGGGCGGGTTTTTGGCCTTAATCTTAGGTGTTATTATTTTGCAGATGTATTTTCATCAAATGAGAAGATGGCAGAATTTGCATCCACAAAATGCATTAGAGTTATGATCATAATTTTACTCCAAAATTAGCATGAAAATATTCCCATTCTAACCATCCCCGTCCAATGAGAGATTTTTAGTATATCTAAAACATGAGACAGTACACCACATGTTATTATATAAGTGGTGTAAGTTACCAATTAGTATTATGGTCTAGTAGTATTGCTCTTCATCTTATGGTTACCTTCACAAAATTATTGCTATCTCATTAGTCATTGTGAGGTTTAACCCACTTCCTCACCCTTTAGTGTAGATAATATTGTTTGTTAAAATAAAATAGTGTATTTTTTTTTTTTGTAAGTGTCCCTCCCATTGTATAATTACAGTTGGGGCACCGCCCTATGTTTTAGGCACACTAAAAAATCTCTCTCGTCCAAGAAGTTAAACATGTTTGTGATTGGGTTTAGCAGTCCTCTACATCCTGTGGTTACCTTCATAAAATGAGTCAGTCATAACTTGATATTAAATTTGTTATATCGAATTAAGATTTCTCACTGACAACTAAGAATGAATAATATTAGACAAATAACTGTATAGCCAAGTGCAATGTCTACATATTAAACTGTCTATAATTATGGATGTGATACTTCAGTTCGACTCATATAAATAATAAGCTTTGATATTTAATTGTGGCCGAATGATTATAAAAAGACCCATTTAATTTATCTTTTTATTTAGGCCAAATTTTTTTCATGATCCTTGAGGTGATACCTTATTTTTAAATAGATTTCTATGGCGAAAAAGCTATTAATTGTAATCATGTGGTGAAATTCGTTATCAATCATAGTCCAAATTCGATTTTTCCTTATTCTTCTGTCATTGGTAGGGGCAAAATTGTTATTTTCATTTTTATTGATTCCATCAACCAATCATAAAGTGCCATACGGACATAATTATTATTATTATTATTTTAAATTTAGAGCTACAATAAAAGAATAAATAAACAATAAAATTACAAGGTTAATATTATCATACTTTCTCATTTCAAGAGAGCTAAGAGTTCAAATTCAAGATTTAAAAAAATCACAAAGTACTTCGCCGCGTTTAGGTTAGAATATAAGTTATTATGCAAATATTGAATTTTGTTTCATTTTAAGAAGAACAGTGGTGGACGCGATGGCTAGGATTATGTGAGAGAGAGGGGGAAGGTGGCGGTGGTTGCTGTGGCTGTGGCTGGGGTAGGGATTTCCTTTTTTATTTTTTTTCTTCTTCTTCTATTTTTGTTGATTATAAAAAAGTGGAATTACCAAAAAGAAAATAAAAAAGAATGGAATGACCTTTTTAACCATGCTGATATTTTGACAGAAATTTCAATTTGAACTACTATTGATAACAAATTTCACCACAGGGTTAAGATTAACATTTTTTTCACTACAAGAATCGATTTAAAAGTAATGCCTCACTACAGGAATCAAGAAAAAAATTTAATCTTTTATTTATTTATTATTACTTTTTTATGGTCAAATTTTTTACTCAAAAGATTTATTAATTCGTAGGGACTATAAGAAAAGCTCAGTCTTTTCGGAACCCAGTGCGCCATGTTTAAGCCTCACGTTGAAAGTACTCTCACTTTGAAGGGAATGAAATGAGTCAGTATAATATCTCTCTCCCCTCTCTCTCTTCTCTCTCTCTCTCTCTCTCCTCATTGTCCTCATACAGATAACATCACCATACATTAGAAAAAGATATAATCATTCCATTTGAGAAAAATGAACTAATTTGGATTTGCTCTTACAAGGTGGGTGCCTTCAGCATAAACAACGTGTGGAAATCAAATGCATTTCCATCTCTCTCTGTCTCTCTCCCCTCTTCCTGTTTGAGTGGGGTGGATCGAAAGTTGATATCATGTACTACAAACGCCAGTTTTGTACTTCAGTGTAGTACATGCAGAGACGACGGCTTTCCCTCGCAGTTTCTGCTTCTGCGTTTTCGTATCGAATTATAAATATGTCTGCCATGTGGTCGCCACCCCTCAAGCACTCGGCGCAAGCAGCAGCGTGACAGCGGAGTCGTGGGGGCTTTTTCTTTCAGGCTTTTAGTTTTCTCTGTAGCGGCATTTAATTCCCATTAAATTCAAGACTGCATTGGGGCTTGCAAGGTTTGATCTTTTTGGTGGGTTCTTGCGATCTCAATGCAATAAGCAATCTGGAGGATTTCAGATTGCGGATTCAGAAAAGGGTTCATCTGCGGATACCCCATTTGTAAATTTCTGAAATTTCCGTGTCGCGATCGAAGAACAAGAAGAGAAAGTTGAGGTGATAATATCATTGATGGGTTTTGTGTTCGTTTCATTTCAGTTATCGGATTAGTTCTTTGATGTTTTTGACTAAAAGGTCTTGAGAAAACATGTTCATATCATTAAATTCTGTAAATTTACTCTCTCTCTCTCTCTCTCTCTCACTCATTTGACTCGATCTGATCAGGGAAGGAGGTTTCTAGACCAAATGGGGAACACAAATGGCGAAAACGGAGAGATTGAGACGTTTGAGACAGAGAATGGACATGAGAATGAAGAGAATGGAGGTGAGCCACATGAGGATTTGAACAGAATAGTCCCATGGACAAGGCAGATTACAGTCCGGGGACTCGTAACCAGCGTAGTTATTGGCGTAATTTACAGTGTTATAGTGACAAAGTTGAACCTCACCACTGGTTTGGTTCCTAATCTCAATGTTTCGGCTGCACTTCTCGCCTTCGTGTTCATCCGGTCATGGACTAAGCTGCTTCAGAAAGCTGGAGTTGCATCGACTCCCTTCACCAGGCAGGAGAATACAATAATTCAAACTTGTGCGGTTGCATGTTATAGCATTGCTTATGGAGGTCAGAAAAATTTTGCTTTTGCTATTTTTTTCGTGTTGATGATTCGATTCCATAATATTTTTGAAATTTTGAATATGGGGTTTTGCTGAAATATATGGCACTGCAGGTGGTTTTGGTTCGTATCTGTTGGGTCTAAGCCGGTATATTTACGAGCAAGTTGGGGTTGATACTGTGGGGAACACTCCCGGGAGCACCAAGGAACCAGAGCTTGGTTGGATGACTGGTTTTCTATTTGTTACTAGTTTTGTTGGGCTGCTGGCTTTGGTTCCTCTCAGAAAGGTATGTTCTTTCGTCCTATCTAACTTTCGATAACAGAACAAGGTTTGTATGAAGGAGTGAAAGAGTAAATTGGGTCTGAACTGCGAAATTATTGAGAAATCGATTGAGATTGCTTGTGTGTTTGAATTGACAAAGTTATTGATTCCGCACGGGGTTAGATTATTGTTTGTTCATGCAGTTTGGGTTGTGTTTGCAGATCATGATCATAGACTATAAATTACCATACCCGAGTGGAACTGCTACTGCTGTCCTTATTAATGGGTTCCATACTTCAAAGGGTGACAAGATGGCTAAGTAGGCATCCGTTTCTATGACTTAATCTTCGGTTTAAGATCAAATAGGACTCGAGCTTGAAAGAACTCTAACATGTTGAGGTTCTTCTTGCAGAAAGCAGGTTCATGGGTTCATGAAATTCTTTTCAGCTAGTTTCTTGTGGGGTTTCTTTCAGTGGTTTTATTCTGGAGGAGAGAAATGTGGATTCGCTCAGTTTCCAACATTTGGATTGACCGCTTGGAGAAATTCGTGCGTGCTCTGCATCTTTCATTTTCCTTCCGTTAATCATGATTGATCCTTCTCTCGTCGTTGATTGCATAAATTGTATTTTGCAGATTTTACTTCGATTTCAGTATGACTTATATAGGAGCAGGGATGATCTGTTCTCATCTAGTGAACTTATCTTTGCTTCTCGGCGCCATACTCTCTTGGGGAGTAATGTGGCCATTGATAAGGGGTCTTAAGGGAGAGTGGTTTCCTGCAACTTTATCAGAAAGTAGTATGAAGAGTCTAAACGGTTACAAGGTGTGGACTAGACATTCAATTCGATTTCTTAACGAGATTCTTATTGATTTTGTCATAGAGATTTTCGAGTTCAAGTATGTAGGCAATTGAGTTATGTGTATCTTCGTTTTGCTGCAGGTTCTCATTTCCATTTCCTTGTTACTAGGAGACGGACTGTACAATTTTCTCAAGATACTATACTTTACTGGCTCAAGCATCCACATGAAAATGAACAAGAAGAACCTTAAAACAGGTAACGCGCGACTTTGCATGGTTTCTGCTTCGTGTGCGAAAATGAAACATTTGATTTGAGAAGCATCATTAAACTATTTCTCTCATGCAGCTTCAAATAACCAGAATGCGACTCTTGATGATCTTCGACGAAATGAAGTCTTCATAAGGGATAACATTCCGGTTTGGGTAGCGTGCGTAGGGTACACCTTGTTCTCTGTCATCTCCATCATTATCATCCCGCTCATGTTCCCTCAACTGAAATGGTATTATGTAGTCGTAACCTACCTTATTGGACCCTCTCTAAGCTTCTGCAATGCTTATGGTGCGGGTCTAACTGACATGAACATGGCCCATAACTACGGGAAAGTGGCTCTCTTTGTGCTTGCTGCTGTAGCTGGGAAAAACGATGGTGTTGTTGCAGGACTTGTAGCCTGTGGTCTGATCAAATCAATGGTTTCTATCTCCTCTGATCTGATGCACGACTTAAAGACTGGTCATCTCACTCTCACGTCTCCTCGATCAATGCTTTTAAGCCAGGCTATTGGAACGGCCATAGGCTGCGTGGTAGCTCCTCTGACATTCTTTCTCTTCTACAAGGCTTTTAAAGTGGGGGATCCAAACGGTGAATACAAAGCCCCTTACGCCATCATTTACAGAAACATGGCAATTCTCGGCGTTGAAGGCTTCTCTGCTCTGCCCAAACATTGCTTACAGCTGTGTTATGGTTTTTTCTCATTTGCCATAGCAGCTAATCTGCTGAGAGATCTTGCTCCTACGAAAATTGGGAAATGGGTTCCGCTTCCAATGGCAATGGCTGTCCCATTCCTCGTTGGAGCGTACTTTGCGATTGATATGTGCATGGGGAGTTTGGTTGTGTTTGTCTGGCACAAGCTGAAGAAGAACAAGGCAAGTTTAATGATTCCGGCAGTTGCTTCCGGTTTGATATGTGGAGACGGGATGTGGATCCTCCCTTCGTCGATTCTTGCATTGGCCAAGGTTCAACCTCCCATCTGCATGAATTTCTTGGCAACTAAGTAGAGTTGGGTTTGCGTCGCAGACTCATAGTTGTGTTCTTCGAGTACAGTTGCAGTAGGTAAAATCTGCAGATGCAGATTCAGCAAAGTATAGGGGAAGTAGTGATAATTACCTCAAGTAATACATAAAGTAATGTAGCATGGTAGATGACTAGATGCTAGGATTTTGTATCCTACTTCTTATATGATGAGCTAATAAAGATGCATACAAAGAAAACTTGTGCCACATTTTGTCAAATGAAACATGTGATTTTAACCTTTTTTTTTTCTTCCGAAAATACAGTGTTCTAAACTACTCCAATCTACGGATGGTTCGAACTTAGGCGTAAGAGGATCGAAACACTGTCCTGATCAACTGGTTTGACTCACGATTGCCATATTGCATCTTTATTTTCCCTTATGGTATGCATCCTCTTCTTCCTTCCCTCCTAAACTACTACGTTTTGTTGAAACATGGTTTTTTTCAACAATGAAATGTTATAAACTACTCGATCAATGGATGAGCGATTCGTGCTCGAGCGCAAGGATTGTGACATTGTCCTGGTCAATTGACTTAACCCGCGTTTGACGTGTTGCTTTGCTTTCCTTTGCCCTTGTGCCGATTAAAAAGATAAGGCTGGAGCAGGTGAAGATGAATGGTTTTAGAAGCTTACATCAGATATGATGGCGGAAGTGGTCCTCTCTATATATATATATTCAACGCCTAGAAGTTTGGGTATGGAAGTAGTAAATGAAGTTGTTTGTAAGGACCTAGGAGAAATTAAGGTAGTTGTTTCAGAGTTGAGAGCAGGGCAGACATCCATTTTTGGACCACCACCGATGTGTGTCAATGTCAGTGACATAGTTCTTCTGGTGTGGAAGAAGTTGCTGCACGCCTTAACGTTGGTTCAACTTCAACTTTTCTAGGCACTAGGCAGGCGGTAGACTGATTTTTCAACCCCTATTGGCATTACATTGCTTCCATTCACTATGGAAAGGGACGAGGGCCTGTTTGACATTGCATTTCGAATGACTAGATTCAGTGTGAGATAATCGAAAATGTATATGGCAAGTTTGGCAAAGCCATCACAACTTTTTTTTTTTAATGCTTTACAGCGAAGCGTTGCGCTTCTTTACAAAGTATTTTCGAGTTTTATAGAATATTTATTGTGTTTTTAATAACAATGCCTGCACTAAAAACGTTTTTCGTGTGTCTAGAACTATACTATAAAACGTAAGGAAAAACATAAAACATTTTAATTGGACTAACAATTGGAAGGGTTTTTTTTTTCTTTTTTTCCTTTCTAGAAAGGACTAGCTGGTGGCTTTGCCACGATAGTCTACTTTTTCGGGGGATGGGAAGACTCACGTAGACATTTCAGCCTCTTCTAGCCACCATCATGTGATTCACTAGCGTTAAGAATCGAACTCAAAACGTACTGTGTGAAATACGGGCTTGAAAGGGGTTTGAAACACCCTTATGTTGCATACAGTTGCAGATGGAGTTTCTAGCTCAGTTTCAGAAACACGTCGAGGTGATGTGAATAACCTTATTCGACTACACATGGACAAGACATCACTTCGTGGATCAACATAAACAAGACATTACATTTCTACTTCAGATGCTTGACTATCGACGTAATTGGCCAATAATACACTGTCATGTGCAAGTTAATCTCCACATAGCAATGCAATATTAGACTACAGTGCAATCATATTCAATCGTTCAATGTACTTGTGACATCGTTGCATGTCTCCCAGCGCCTTGTCACCTCTGTCCTCTTATTTTCGACATCGTCATTCTCTTCCAATATTTCCAACGCTTCCCGTGACATTACCATATCTCATTTGGTTAAATTTCAAAAGTTTACTCGTAAAAAACAATGTATGAAAGAGAATTTCCGTAACCAGACAATAGATTCTCAACCCAAAACCCTAAATTTCACAAACCCCAAAATGCGAGTCCAATCAGCCCATATCCGCCTGGATCAAAGACGTAAATAAAGTCAACTTAAGGCCCAGATAGTTGTGTCCGACCCCTCCATCCACCATTGTTGTAGCTCAACTTAAAGGCCCACATAGTTGTGTCCGACCCTTCAGTTTAGCTCTTGTTTGTTGGGTCTGTTGGGTCTCGGCCCACCATTAATTTATTTCGCTGAATTTTAATTAAATTAATCGGCGTTTTCAAGAAATGGCAAAATCTAGAATTCATCTCCCAATTTGTACTCGAGTTTAGAAACCGTTGTTAAATTAAAATTCCATTAATTTATTTTGCTGAATTCAATAAAACGTGCATAATTGGTCTTAGTCGTTACCTTTCTTAAAAAAAATTGCTACTTTGAAGACGTAACCCACATGTGGGTCCCATGTGTCCACTTGAATACTTATTTTTTTAGGCTTAATATAAAATAAAATAAAATTTATTTTTATCATATATTTGTAATATTATTTATATATCTTTTTAATAGGAATGAGATTTATCTTTGTTGAAAAATCGAACTGTGTTCCTGGTACTGATAAATTTTGGTTGGCCGTTGGATCCTCAGGTGGGAAAGGGATCATCGCCGGATCCCTAGATGGGAAATGAATCATCTCCGGATCTCTTCCACCTGAGCCAACTAAGGAAAAAATCCGAATTCTTGAAATTTAATCAAACGGTTAAAAATTTCAATGTTCCGAATTTTTTACGGGTGAAAGGGATCCGTTCCCCCTGGTGGAGGTGCCGTTTCGAGTTCGCAGTTGGGAGACATGTTTACCCTTTAAAATTTAAAAAGCCTCAAAAATTTATTCATAACAAGTGCGTAATATTCCTAAATTCGAAGGGCATTTTGACAAGGTATCGTCCATAAATGGCCGCTTGAGCAAATTTACTTTCCACTCTGAGAAAACAAAGCAGCAGAGTCCATCTCGCAAAGCCCTTCTCTCTCGGCGGGTAAGTCCCAATTGTTCATCAATCTTTGCTCTTCAATTCACAATCTCTCTCTTATCAGTTTTATTTTAGATTTTGTGCTTAAACCTTCATGGGTTTTAATGGGTGTTTCAAAATTTTGTTTTCTGTGATTGGTGGAAACTGTTTTTTATTGAAATTTCAAGGCTTTGGTGCATAACTTTTGTGGGTTTTAATTTAATTGGTATTTCAAATTTTGTTTTCTGGGATTGGTTGAAGCTGTTTTTGTTGAAATTTCGAGGCTTTGGTGCATACATTTTTGTGGGCTTTAATTGGTATATCAGAATTTTGTTTTCTGTGATTGGCAGAAGCTGTTTCTGTCTAAATTTCGAGGATTTGATGGGCGAGTTTTTGTGGGTTTTAACGTTTTCGGTGATATTTGTATGGTGGCAGTGAAAGATGGCTTCTGATCGAAAAGTTCACGTATTCCAAGAGGTGGCAAAGCACAACAAGAACGAAGATTGCTGGGTTGTTGTTGCTGGGAAGGTCAGATCTTTATCTTGAGTTGCATATTTGAATGTCGTACTGTAAACTTGAGTTCCCAGTTGATTGATTGATTTATCCTTTGTTTGGTTGCTGAGAAAATCTAGGAATATGAGAAAATAACCCTCAAGGACTCAACCCAGAATTTGACTATTATGTTTCTGCATGTCAATGTGCTCATGTTTGCCACACTCCCACTCCTCAGTCCTCCCGTTGTATCTGTCCCTTGATTTGATTTTGATTATTCAATCCATTGACTAGAAAAGAGTGAGCGCATAGGGGAAAACCGGATTGCGAAAATCACTTCCCGGTGTTTTAAGGTCTCATTTGTACAAGCATAAAGCAACTAATTTCTCGGTCGATGATTGTATGAAGTTTAGATCTCACACTTGAAACAAAATCTGCTAGCTGCACCAAAAAATTTGATAGTTAGAAGAATAGGCTGATTTATCGATGATTGGAATATCAATTTTCAGGTGTATGATTTGACGCCATTCATGGATGATCATCCCGGAGGCGGTGAAGTTCTGCTAGCTGCAACTGGTAAGGCCTTCGATTACTACGTATATCCTTTTATTTTCAACCTTCAAGCCAGTAGGGTTTATGAGACTAATTTTGTTTGAAAACTGTAGGAAAAGATGGAACAGATGATTTCGAAGACGTTGGTCACAGTGATTCAGCCAGGGATATGATGGAGAAGTACTACATTGGTGAGATTGATCCATCAACTATCCCATTGAAACAGATTTCCATCCCGGCACAAGGGGGTCAAAGCAATCCTGCCAAGACATCCGATTTCGCGATCAAGATTTTACAGTTTCTGGTTCCCCTTTTAATCTTGGGGTTGGCCCTTGCTGTCCGTAACTATACCAAGAAAGATTAGAGTATTTCTATTTCATTATGTCCACTCATAAGGTTTAGTTATTTGACGTAGACCAAGTTGAGTAGTTGAAATTCACAATTGCTCGTTTCAGTTATGTCGTTCTTGGTTTATGTCATTGTTCGTCCGAGCGCCGGTCGACCGGTTTCTAGCGTCTGTTTGGTTAGAAGGTGATTGACAGATTGTACAATGGTTGATCTAAAATTAAAGGATTTTGCTTCTTATTATTTCCATATGAATTCCTCGTCCGTTATTTGTTGCTGATCTGAGAAAGGCAATTGTTGCGTGCTGCATTTGAAACCCGTGCTGTGCTGGTGTCCATGTCGCAGGTTTTTATTTTTTGACGTTTTACCTTTTCTGTGGATGCGTTTTATCTCGTGGTCCTGGACCCTCGTGCATCAGGGTAGAATTATCTACATCTTTGACCAAAATACATTTAGCCAGCCTCCTCAACTGTGAACGGTGTTTCACACTGTCCTTCGAACGTTCAATGATCTCAATTTTTCGTTAAAAGAAAAACTGATGAAATGAGTTTAAAAATTTTTAGTTCTAACGATAAGAACAAAATAAATAGTAAAGTGAATAGTATCATGATTGATTTTTTAGTGTAAAAATGTGGTTTTTCGTTAAAATAAACAGTATCGGGAACTTTTCGTTAAAGTTCCCATCATTAAATCCATCACCTGCAATGCACATAGTAGGCCTGGCAATACGGGTCATGTTTATTGTGTTCGTGTTTATTTTTTGTCATATTCATTATCTTAACGGGTTGTGTCAAAACTATTATCTTACTGGGTTCTTAACATGTGATCCGATAACGATCTAATTTGTTAATGGGACGTGTCGTTTAGTGTCAGATAACGAGTCATGCAAGAAATTGTCATGTATAATGTCTAAATTTGACAAACAACATCCCTATTGGGTTTTTAACACGTGATCCGATAATGACCTGATTCATTAAAGAATTTTTAACAGGTGACCCGATACTGACCCAGCTCGTTAACATGTTGATCCGAAACCTATTATTTTCATTTCGTTTAATGTTGAATAAACAAATCGTGCAAAAAATTGTCAAACCTAACGCATAGCCAACTTTTAGGGTACATAATAATAAATACTTGAAGTCAACAAAATAATAATAAATACTTGGAAATTCCGAAAATACATCGATGACTTGTAATAAAACTTATGCTTGATAGAAATATTAGTATCTTATAGAATCGACGAATAAGGTGCGCTCATTAAAAATTTAAAAATTCACAAACGAAAAAATGGCAAAAAATAAAGTATGCATTTCCCTTCTATATCTTGCAGTGGATCTCTCTCATTTAATAAAAGTCTGAAATCTTGGTTTACTAATTGGTGAAATACTAGGTCATCCGAATTGTTTTTTTTTACTAATATTCAAGAAAAGAGTATTTTAAAAGAATTCATTGACTTAGAGAAACTCTTACTTTTGGCCGTAAATGAGTTTGGGCATAAATGAGTCATGAAGAAAAATAATATTTTCAAGATAGTTTCATTAAAAAATAAAAATAAAAACACAATTGGAAGGCCTGTTACCGGCGTCGACGACTAAGAGTGAGACGGCGATGACTAAGAACTTTCTTGTTCGTAAGGGGCGGTTGTGGACTTTCGGGTTTGCGTTGTTTTTTTATTTTCGCGAGCTTTTATATATAACTAGCTCCTGCTAATTGACTTTATTTATTTATTATGTTTATGTATCAGTATTTTATTTATTTATTATGTTTTTGTCAAATATAGTAATATTAATTTTCTTATTTTATCTAAAAATTTAATAGAGAAAGTAATTTTAGGATTACGAATGTTTCACCATTTTCACCTTCTCCCTTATATATACATACATAAAATTCAATGTTTAGTGATATGACTTTCAATGATACGACTTTTGTGTGACGTCCAAATATTGGACTTTTGGCTTTGCGTTGTTTTTCCGGCGAGGTTTTATATATAATTCAATGTTTGGTATGACTTTCCTACTGCCCGAATCCATTTTTTAAGGGATCGAAACTTGACGAAACTGGAGCAATCCAAAGGCTCGTATTGCACAAAAGGGATGAAAATAGCCCCAACTAGATCATAATTTACATAACTAACCACCGGAGGAACACTGAACTGCGAGGGCCTATCATGTGGGAGAGGGGTATTATTTCTAATTGGACAATTTCATGTGTTCCTCATCCAGTATGGGAGTATGGTTACATTAACGGATAAATGGTAAATGCTAATACAGTAGTTTTACCTGCAAATCGTGGAATCGCGCGGTAAAAACAGAGCAGAATACAATGCAGGTAAATCTGAATAATTAATCGTTCGAAAGTTTTGACACCGCCACTTTTAAGCAAGCTTGAAGATAGTCTGGTCGGAGTGAGCTCCCGAAGTGCTTATGTTTTGAAAGGGGAAGGAAGGAATGAGGAATTTGGATGCTCCGAATAACAGGATGCCGAGAATGAACCATAAGAACGAACCATGCTACCGAAATATGCAGTCATGAGAAAGACGTCTCTATCTTGTCATGGAGGTTTACTACCAGGTCATGTGCATCGTCCAGGAGCTTCCATATATCGAGTTGCCCCGAGATGCTATTGCACTCCCGGATAATCTCATCCATGCTGCTGTACTTCTCGATTATCAGCTTCCTCTTCTGCAATACAGAAGCTGCGATCGCGAAGAGTAACAGATCATCTGTTGGTGGGGCTCGTTGCCTTATCCTGCTCCATGCAGATTTTCCAATACCTGCCCTAATGGCTGCTTGATCGGCCCACATTACCTCCCATAGGCATACTGTCTGTTCGAACGTCAACTCCCTCCTAAATAGCACAACCACCATCCTATAAACGAAAAAGCAATCCTCCGCCTGGAGCTTCTCCAAGTGCCTGTATAGGTGGGAGTCCTTGCATTTGATAATTTTAGAAACGATACTCAACTGCCTTTGGATCCCTACCTCGTCGAGCCTAAAATTATGTCGAGCCTTCTTCATGAAACCGACAAAACACCAGAAAGCCTCGTGATCCTCGGTTATTACAGCAGCTATAGGAGAAAGTAGGTCACTCATGCCCTGGCAGTAACCAATTTCGGGGTCATAGAGTGCATATGCTTCAAGAATAGCAACTAGTCTAGCAGCATGGAAAATTCTGCAAGGCTCCAAGTGACTGTAATCTTTCAACCCAACAGCCTCAGCCGAACGTGATGCCCTATCCTGTGACACTTCAGCTTGAGACGGGGAGTGCGGAATCCAATCCGAATTAGTTCGTACTGCATCAAGGCGTATGATCCGCTGCCATGTGGCAAAATCCTCACTGTTTAGATTTGATTGGACCTCGGTCCTCAAGGGAGAAGATTCATCCTTGGAAGTCACATCAGGATCATTTTCTTCCCTCCCTTCACATGAGGGGAAAGCCTGAATCACCTCAGGTTCTTCAGAGGAGTCCGAGTCAGACAAGTCAGAGTTTATTGCTTTGGAATCAGCATTTGTGTTTTCTCTTGAACCATCATCATCTCCATCCAACAATGTACTGGAAGGGTCATCTGAGTATTCAACATCTGGTATCTTATCTTCACTAGAAAGGGATTCCCTGGCGCTAACCGCATCCTCGGAGCTGGGAGAACCTGTATCATGGGTGAAGCTACTACTGTCCCCATTCAACTTAGAGCTATCATTTTCACGCTTTATGAGTCGGCGGCACTGTCTGCGGAGTTTCTCATATTCCTTTCTGCAACCAAATATTCGAACAATGCACCATAAAGTTACAAAAGCCAATGGATAATAAAAAATATTACTCAAACTGGAAAAAGCTTCAGTCAACTTATGCAATATGAAGCTACAAAAGAACTAGATGAACTTGGCACTATTACCTTTTCTGAGATCGTACTATCTCCCTTTCTTCCTTTGAACTGTTTAATTCATAGCTGTTGAGAGTCAAGACAGAAAAATCCAGTCAACATATGTAAGTATGGTTTTGCACTTCCCGAAACAAAACAACATTTTAATGTATATGCAGAACAGGAATCAGTACGATGGTCATATATGAATATGATAATGGCATTATAAGACATAATCACAGGAATAATTTAAGTTTTGACCAAGGTATACTTGCAGATTTTATTTCCAAAACTCATGCTATCAATTCAGAAGGAATCGCATTACTCTTCTTACATGGAGGGAAAAAAAAAAGACAACACTTTTCTGAAACTTTGACTCCACATTGATTATGCAGCGAAGTGTTCAAAAGCAGAAATGCCAGGTCTAATGCCTAAAATGAGCTTCTCCGAAGCCATAACCAGACCTAAATAAAAGCTCATATATCTAGCAGTCAGTATGTTTGATTTGGACCTAGTGACATGTCTAAAAGCAATGACTCAGACTAATAGGAGAGAAAGAGCATACAATCCTCTGCCAGGAATGATACACCAAAACACCTGATGTTGGAAGCCAAAATATCACATAACAAGTTCTTCTCGGAGATACAAGGTATTAATGTAGCAATGTTTCAGTTAAAAACTTAAAAGAGGTGTTGAGCATGCTTACACTCCAAGGAGAAATGGCCAAACTTCTGCCCTAATACTTGGATCAACACCCTGCATTCACAAAATTTTAAGATGAATAATGTCAATGATGGAAGTTGGAACCATGAATAGATGTTACGGCGTTTTGATAGCAAATATATAACACGAAAGTGACAGAAACTCACTCCACTGCGAACTTTCTTCACCAACTTAACTCCACCATCGCGAAGCTTTCCATCTGGTGTAAAGAATAGCTTCCATTGCTGAGCTGAAAGGGCATGTTTTCTTTTCCTGCGGGACCAAGGTGACTTAAGGCGAACCCTGAAAATAAAACAATAAGCGCAATTAGTAATGGTAAGATTAAGGAAGCATCATCTATACGAAAAATATCAATGTATGAATGATTGAAAATGTCAGGCCAATAAAAACATCTCAGAGTTTGAACCTTTCATATATAAGAAAGGGTCTAGCAGTAAACGAAAACCAAATTAGAACACTTCAAAAGTCCGGATATTCTACGTAAGCATGCACTCGAAGGGCCAAGTCAAAGCAAATTATCAACAAGGATTAAAGTTAAACTACAGATAAATGCAATAGCTTTGCAGCTTAATTAATTAACTTTGAATATCCAAAACATTTCAATCCATCTAACTGTTGAGAAGATTAGTAAAAGCTAACATCGATTCGGGTTTATCAATCTTTGACTTATTAAACCACAGCATTGTTGCTCAATGGCAGCTTAATATACAAAATTCAAAAACTTACAATATTATAATATAAAAATCCTAACTTTACCAGAACCACGAGACAACAACACAAATCATCCAGAAGCAAATCGATGCGCAAAAGAAACAACCAATGCGGCTTGCCCAATACATCGAACCCACAATTTTTTAAGCAACTGAAAGAGTAACAATTTCCAAGGAGGACCAAAATGCGAATGAAGAAGGTGACCCGAAAGAAGGGATCGAAGCGAAAACGCCACTAAAAAGTGGAACTGAGCTAAAATTGGTACTAAACACATGAACTTGAAGCTTCCCGAGATCGGGATCTAATAGCTGAAATTACCGAAAACAAAAGCTTTAGAGAGAGAGAGAGAGACTCACCGATCAGAGGAAGAACAATGAGCTGGTGAGGAAGAGGACACGATTAACAGAACCGATCGCAAATAAATCCACGAAGACGACGACGACGACGACAGCGAAGACGAAGAATGAGATGAATTCGAGCTTGAAGGTGACGAGGAAGTCTGAGTTCGTCGTAGAGCTCTCATCTATCAGGGAATTTTTGTTCTAGGGTTTGCGTTCTTCAAGAAATTTCAGAGCTTTTCTGAGAAATTTCAAAGTTTTGTTTACCTAGTGGCAGTGCAGAACACGGCCACGACCACCGCGAGCCCAGCCAAGGCCGTGACGCCGACGGCAACGTACGACGGTGCCGCCGACCATAACCCGCGTCCGCCGGAGATGAAGGCGTTCCCGGAACCGGAGGGGATCATGTGAGTAGGGTTGTAAACGACAGAAATGCCCTTGTGATCTGCTGCATCTGGTGGGAGAGCAAGAGTAGGAGGAGGTTGGGATTAATTGGGAATTAAAATTTAATAATTTTACTCCCAATTGAAGAACTGCAAGAGTGAATGAATGAATTGAATGGCAAAGGCCACTGCTTTAATTTGCTTTTTGCTTTGTTTTACTTTGAAAGTCGTCTTCTTTGTCTCTCTCTCTCTCTCTCTCTCTCACTAGGGACTGAGTCTAGCTCTCTCTAGAGTCTAGAGAGTAGGAGAGTAGACCCCATTTTTATAAAGAGTGAGAAAGAGCGTCAAGTGGAAGAGTTGAAAAAAAAAAAAAAAGTGTGAAAACATAAAATTAAAATCGAAAAAAACTAATGAAAATTTTGAATTTTAACGATAACGACAAAATAAAAGATAAAATAAATAGTACCAATATTAACTTTTTAGTGTAAAAATATGATTTTTAGTTAAAATGAACAATACCGAGAGTTTTTTTGTTAAAGATCCCCAAAATCAAATCTTCTAGATTGATTGTGTATGTTCTCTCTGTAATATTTATTATTAATTAAAACGTGTTATATTTACGACAATCAAAGTTAAGAAGGATTAAATTTATTAACATGTGTTGATTAATTATAAAAGTTATAGAGAGATCATACATAAAATGAATACGAAAAATTTTGAACTCGAAAGTCGTATCCACAATCCCTAATTTTCCATTAGCCCACTAATTCTAGGTCAAGCATTTCCTAATTTTATTGTTTAACCAGGATATTGTATACTGATGTCAAACTTTTATGTTTGTTAAATGTATTATGTTTCTTTGCACTTTATTATATGTAGGGATTATATGACTAATCAGCCAAATCATGTGAGATGGGCAATTAGTCAATTAGATGCATGATATTACTTCTTTCTTAATTAATAGGAAATGAATGATATATGCACTTTGATTTTCTTCTTTTTTTAGTTTATTTAATTCAACATCCAGATAAAATAAGATAGTGTAAAAAGAGAAAATGAGCGCATATGTCATTTTCTTAGTTAATTGTTTGTTTGAACCGCTTCTTGAATAACTAAATGCGTTTGTTTGACCAAAAAAACGCTTACACATAATGATATACATTTAGGACCTGGCTTATTTGTCCTCCCAGTTCCCATATATTCTCATCCCCTCCTATTTTGTGCGGTCACGGTTAAGTCACATCAACATTTTATATTGATTTTTTTTATAGAGATAATAAGACAAAAATCAATAATGATATAAATGTTGACGTGACTTAATCATGACCGTACAAATAGGAGGGGATGAGAGTATATGGGAACTGGGAGGGCAGAAAAGCTAGGTCCATACAATTATCTCCTATTGTTTGGAGTTTGGAGAAAAAAGAAAATTGAAAATCAGAGCTTTAATGCAGATTGAGGGATATGTGAAGTTTGGTAGGTTTAACAGAGCCTTGATTTTAGTTGGCAAGTTCACCAAACTCCAATGTCATTTCTCATTGAGTGCTTGCTTCTTGCCTCCTCCTCTACAGATTTGGATCTCATCCAGATTCAAATTGTGGGAATTTTAGGGATTTTTACATCCTAGTCGTCTATCGTACGTCATGTAACCATACATCATTTTGAATTTTTTTATTTAAAATTAAACAGAAATAGTACTCAACAAAAAATAATTGTACGATGAACGATCATGATATAAGGATTCTAAGATTTTCACAGAGATCCTCATCCCTCCTCTTCTTCCTCCGTAATTACACTAATACAACTACTCCCTTTAATTACTTGACCTCCTGAGCAATCAGCATGCTTAACTTATTATTAATACTACTTTTATGCTAAAATAAATAATTAATTAACTTGTGAGAGGTTATAATACTTCAAAATTGCGAAAACTCTGTCATGTAAAATCCTTAACCCTAATTAAACAGATGAATGATCTTTGAATTGGACCTAAGAACTCTAACTAGCGGGTGTTCAATACCCTTGAGTACTGTATATTTTTCTCTAACTTTAGCACAATTGCTTTTTCCTTAAACATATTTAAAAAGGGTCTAATCCAGTTTGACTGGGTTGATTAGGCATGATTAATTTCTTAAATTAACGATTAAGACATAGTGGTGTGACACTTTACTTAATTAATCATCATGTTATGCGCATTTAGATAGAGAGAGCTCTCAAAATCTGCCCTACTAATTTTGTTGTTTGTGCAAACTTTGGCAAATTGTTAACTAACAAGAAAAGTCATTTAACAAGAAAAGTGATTATCAACACGCCTTATAGTCAACAAAATCGGCCCAAGTGCTTTTGACTTGGTAAAAGAATGTTGTATTTTTGTTCACCATCTTAAAATGGTGTTAATGCTCACAACACTATTTATTTGATGAATTTAAATTTGAGAATTCTATGTATTTACTACATAAATTTTGAAATTTTAGCTTATCTAACAGTGATAAATAGAATAGTAATCATCATTGTCATCATCACTCGCGGATGAGAACAAAAATATTCCCCGTAAAAGAAAAGAAAATATCTTCTTTTTCTCCTTTTACTATCCTTTATATTATTAGTGCTATTTTTCTATTTCTTTTCTTCCTACAATAACTCTTTTTCTACTTTTTTATGTGATAATATACAAGTTACATAAAAAAAAAACAGATGCAAAATGATGATCTCACGCAGGGGGTCAGGGCCCTTTGGAAGTTTTATGGCCTACGCTTTGAACTCTTTTTCTATCACCTATCATTATCGTGAAAGAGATCGTAAATCATTTTGTTCGAGACGCGAAACGAGGAAAATATTTTAATTGGAATCGACGTGTAACGTGAAGAGAAAGATATAGCGTGAAATGTAAAGAAATATCCGATTAACAGGAGAAACCCTTCAAAGTGTGGCCATGGGACAACCGGTTCATGCCTGCTGATGTAGAATATGCAGGTTCCATCAACCTGCTGTTTCTTAAAGCATGTATCATATGGGGTTGCATAGTCTTATTAAAAGTTGTACCTACATGCAAATAGATGGTATCCCAATATAATGAATCTTTTTTAATAAGAACGATTGATCATTCAGTTAGTCAGACTTTCTGCAAAATATTTATCCTCCTTCAGAACTTATTCAACAACTAATATACATAATCACAATGGTTTTATACTTGAAAGTGTGCTCTTCTTGGTTTGGAGGATCAATGAACTTTTTTTGTGCTTAGTAGATCCCAACACCAACACCAAAGCCAAAGAGAGAAAACAAGTTATTTTAGACTACCGTTTGTGCCATGTTAACATGAACATGAGCAAAAGCTCTGTTTCTGGTTTAATAACATATTTTAGTTATCTTCTTGAAGAAGGTGAGTTTTGCCGCAACCGAAATGTTATTTCATAAAATATAATAGTTATCTTCTTGGAGGGGACGAGTCTTGGCGCAACTGAAATATTGTTTTTTTAATTGTAACCGAAAGATCATCAGTTCGAGTTGTGGAAACAATATATTTGTAAAATAAAAATAAAACTACGTACGATAAACATTTTTCCCTCGACCTTGCAAAGAAAGAAGTCTTGTTAGCTTGGGTCATCCTTTAGTTATCTTTCTTGGGCGAATTGCATCTGTCCATTCCATTGCTTGAAAGATTTGATTGGGAGTAAATAAAGACGAAATCTTTGAGGACTTGAATGCAAAGTTTAGAAACCCAAGTCAGTCTTTGGTTGGACGGAAATGGAAAGATACAAAAGTTTACTCCTTCATCGAACTTATTAATTACGTCACTCATATGAACGAACACCATACAATGTACGATTAAACTAAACAAAATCAAGCAAGTGGATGATTGTTTGCAAGGAGTACAAATCCTCTCTGGATCTAAAAAAAGGGAGTTCAATGATTAAATGATCTGAACCGTTGAAATTTGATACAACAGCTATAATTATTATAACTTTTAAAATGACCTTTTATTTGTAATCGTTTGATCAAATTTCAACGATCCGAATAATTTGATCCTTAGTCTCCATTTTTTTAGATCCGGAAAGGATCTGTACTCGCCTACAAGGACAAGGAGGGAGGGTGCTCCTTCCTAGTCATGTGCTCAAACTCAGGCATTGGTTTCATAAGTTTCTATAGATTTGCTTAAACAAGCAAACAACCCGCTGATACTTTCATTGATAACAGCAATTTCACCCAACTAAGGTAATAATTGTCCGTTAATTGGGCAAAGACAATTAACAAAACAATTTTTACCTTAATGAATAGTAATTGCTCGAGTGCATCTCTATCCATTTCTACCCCGTAAATGAATTGGCCAGGCAATTGGCATTAAAAAGTTATTAAAAATAATATTACTTTAATTTTGGATATAACTTTTAACCAATTCTGTCACGTCATGTGTTATTATCCGAAATTACAATTCATCGTGTTCTCTGCTTCCTTCCATTGTAGCCCGACTTATTGGGCTTGGGGTGGAAAGGATTTTGCGGGTTTTGGGAATTCAAACACCCAATTGCCTTGATTCTTGAGATTTAGGAAAACTTTCATGCTACCGCAACTGGAATAAAAACGTTGTAGCTCATTTTCATGAGAGAAATTTTAATAGGATTGTTTGATTATTCAACCATGCATCCCCTTAAGGCGAAACAAAGAACACAACCATTTGTAATTTATTGAATTTCCTGCCCAAATTATAGAACACAAACAGGTTAACATCGACATGTATATAGTAAAAAACATCGGATGCAAGTGCAACGAATTGCAAAGCCATCGACATTCTGCTCCTACAGCCTGGAAGCTGCACCCTGGTCTAAAAACCAAGTTAACTCGTCTTCGGCTGCAAGCGACTGAACAGGCAAAGTATCAGGATGCTGACTATTTCCTAGCGCTCTCTGCACGGCATCAGCTTTATCATCACCTGTCACCACCATTGCATTATATGCAGCGGAGTTGATCACCGGGAAGGTAAATGTAATCCTCTCTGGAGGTGGTTTTGGTGAGTCCGTAATGTGAGTCACCCATTTCGTCTTCTCGTTGCAAAGCGGATGGCCAGGGAAAAGAGAAGCAAGATGTCCATCTGGCCCCATACCCAGAAGCATGAGATCGAACTTTGGAAATCCAGTAGCTTTTGAAGTGGCAATCACATTGCGCTCAACCAAATGTTTAAGACAGGTTTCGTAATCCTCAGCTGCTCCCTCGGCTGGAAGTGCGTCGTTAATGGCGTAAACCTGGCCAGGAGGAATCGGTACCTACCAAAATCCAAAATCCAAACTCATGGCTCTGACACGCAACATAGCAATTTAGTGCTTGAACGCAACAATCAGAAGAACGCATACAAAATTGTACCTTGCAGAGTAAACCTTCAAGAGCAAGTTTATAGTTACTGTCGGCGTGATCTCTTTTCACCACTCTCTCATCCACCCAGAACACATGCCATTTCTCCCATTCCACCATATACTTATACGGCTCTTCCGCTAATTTCCTGTAAATCCAAACGTACAAAATACCCACAAACATAAAAAAGGAGTAAACAAAACAATCAAACATGCTATCCGACAACCAAAAACGCTTCTAAACAGGCAGAAAAAACTAAAAGCACATACTTTTCGAGCAAGCACTTGAATTAACAAAAAATTCTGCACGTTTATGATAGTAGAAGTACTTAATTAACATACAGCAGGCGCAAAAGCATGTACTTTTCGAGTAAGCAAAAGTGTTTGCAACAAAAGCACGTACTTTCCCAGAAAGCATTTGCATTAACAAAACAATTGTGCATGTTTAAGGTAAAATCACTCCTATCAGAAGTGCTTACAACAAAAGGAGGCCCAACAGCACATACTTTTCGAGTAAGCACTTGAAGAATTAGTAAACATTTCTACATGTTCATGATAAAAGCTTATACATAAGCAGAAACAAAGCAATCCGAAATTATTAAAAACGAGAAACGCTTGAGGATGGTTTTGTTTCTGACCTGAGCGTGTAAATGAGAGAGCCGCCGGACAAAACGACGGTGAAAGCTCCTCTCTCCTTCACAAACTTGGCCGAGAGGTCGGCAGTGTACTTCGCCAGACGCACCGCCACTTCCTCCTCCGTTTGAAACTTCTCCACCTTCTTCGGACACTGACCCGCCGTCTCTGCTGACGCCGATGATGCGGAAACTGGGTTCTTGAAATTCGAGCGAACGGGTTTAATCGAGAGGGATAGAGATATTGGTGACGATCGGAGTGAGATTCCCGGCGCGCGAGATGTGCGCAATGAGGAGAGAGTCGTGCGGAGTGAGAGGGAAAGACGGGTCGGGGAGCATATGGAGGCCATGCGCACTGCGCACCCGGGCTTACTGGCTGAGAAAATGGCAGACCGGGTCCCGAAAGTCATACGGTGAGTGAAGAAGTTCGGTAACGGTAGGGCGTGCGGTAGGCGGGAGTTTGTCGGTAACTGTTAACTGAATTCGGCGTAAACCGAATGAACTCGTGGGTATAAATTAGGGCCTGTTGGATACTTTTCGTAGGAAGTACTTCATTTAGAAAATGCTTTTGTTGGAATCACTTTTTCTTTTTAAAGGATGCCGAAAATATGCTACTACATTAACCGATCCCGACGGTGTGAGAAGCTTGTAATTCAATTGTTAATGCGGTTATAGGATTTTTATGGTGTTTCGAAGTTGTTTGAGCTCAAAATAATATTGTTGGGCCGAGTATAGGTTTGTGCTCGTCCCAAAGTCGTGTCAGAAGTACTATGGGATGTGGAGATTCTAGGCCATTCAGCAGGGATGGTCGAGTCCTATCACAAGAAAGAGTAGTTCAGATAAGCGAAGGGGTCGAGGAAGTCCTAGTGTAATTAGGATTCTCGACCAACAATGAATAAAGCCCTAAAGAGGGGTGAGTTCGAAGTCCTAGTGGGAGTAGGTCTTAGTGAAATTAGGATTCTCGACCAACAATGAATAAAGCCCTAAAGAGGGGTGAGTTCGAAGTCCTAGTGGGAGTAGGATGATTCGAAGCAAAGTTGGAACAAAACAAGGAATCCTAGTCCGGATAGGAGTTCAATTCAGTCTCGAGGAGTTGGTGCTATAAATAAAAGACATCGTGCAACAATTCAGGACCTTCAATTCAACAAACAATTGACCTGCACAACGCCTTTCAAACATATTGAGATTTATCCTTTCCTTTTTCTCGCCGACGCATCTTCAATTTGGATAAACAACATTGTGGAGGCAACCGGCGAACACCTTCAATTTGGATAAACAACACTGTTGTCGTAAAATTAGACGACCGAGGAACACCTTCAGTTTGGATAAACAGCACTGCGTCGAGGTCGACTGGTTACCTATCCAAGTCTCGGTCGAGAAGGGTTTTCGAATCCTTTTTGGCAGAGGTCATCTTATCAGCCTTCTCGGCGAAGTAAGGTGTTACAAGTTATGACATTCGGCGCATTGAACGCTGAGTGATTTTATGATTTCCACTCATAAGTGAGTTTTAGAGTTCTGCATTCTTATGGCTGAACCACATTTACCATCAAGACATACATCACTTTTGAATACTTGTGTCCGTACAGTTTGGTGTCGATTCGACGTGCTTATACTTTTACGAATATAATCATTGTGACCGAATCCGGCGGCGACGATTTGTGAACTTTGCAGAACTAGCAGCCTTGTCTTCAGGCTCGAGAATCCAAAGGCCGAGATCCGTTCCTTCCTCGGCCGTAGTTGCAAGATAAAGAAGTCAGCAACGCGCTCAACGCAACATCAACAAATTTTACCAAATGACATAGTTAGCTTATTAGTTACTCGGCCTACGCGCCACGTAGGTTTTGTAATTTTTAGGGTCAACATAAGTATGAGATATTTTGAGTTTTTTAATTATTAAATTCTTGTTAACAACTATGAAAATTAAGATTAAACAGTTAAGATATTCGTAATATTCTATAATTTAAAATTTTGTATGTTGGTTTATACATAAAGTTTTATTTTTCCACACTCTATCGCTTAAAAAGAATCAATATGATACGATACATGTGAATATGAGTTAGTGTTATTTGAAATTGGTTTGGTAAGAAGATCTTAACCTTATATACATTTTTAGAGCTATTTTTTATTATAAGCATGTTGAATACAACACACATTCACCTAAAAAGCATTTTTCTATTTTATGTGAGTCTTCTCTGCCCCTGAAAGGGGTAGATAACCATAATGTTCTAAATTGGCCTAGGCGGTGCCTAAGGGCTAGGCAGTGAAGGCTCACCCCAATTTTGGGCAAATCGTTTCGAAAAATCGGTCTAGAGCTAGGCGGTCCTAGGCGGTTTTTTTTATATTTTTTTTATTAATTGTGTGCTTTTTTCTTCTTTGGTTTCATGGTGGTATACTTATGGAAATTGTGTACCAAATTTGTGAATGATGGATTTACTACAAATTCATCCAATAGTGAAACGAATTGGAGCACTTTTGAGGGGATACATGCAAAGAAAAGAAATAAACTAGATACAATAAGGCTAAATAATTTAGTCTATGTCATATCCAATGCAAGGATCATGATTCATGAACAAGAAGAATTTAATCTATCATCCAAATCCTCCTCATTATGATTATATGCTTACTGTTTTTTAAATATTGAACTTTTTGGATGTATATAATTTGTGTATTCTTTCACTTCTATTTTTTGCATTTTATCATTATTTTATTATCCATAAAAGTATAGTTTTTTTTTTAGGTGTAAATAGACACTTATTTACAAGATATATAATAAATTTACATAAATCCGTCTAGGCCGCCTAGGCGCTAGGCCCCTGTCAGCTACCCGACTAGTGCTTAACGATTTTTAGAACCTTGGATAACCATAACTTGCCACTAGTTGTCCCCCTTTAAAAAAAAATTAAAAAAAAAAACCCCTTCATCAGCCAAACTAGGTCAAAATTACTTTCAAAATACTTCTCCTAATTTGTGACATAAGCCCCTTTTTTTAGCTCGCTATTAATTCCCGCCAAATTGAAGAGGATTTATAAGGGGGCGTTTGTTGCGCCGGACTATCTCGGACTGGATTAGCTTCAAGGACTAAGCTGGACTGGCTTAGACTAGACTAAATTGGACTAACTTAGTGAAGCGTTTGGTGCAGTATTGGACTAAGAAGCTGGATAATAACAAATTCTAATATTATATTATTTAATATATAAATTATTAATATTTTATTATGATCTTATCTTTTTCTTCATCTTTTCCTACCATTTCCGTCTCACTATTTTCCTCTTCTCTCATCGTCCCACCCTCTCCCTCTTTTTTTCCTCTTAGACCTCTCAATTCATGTCTCTTTCTCATTCCTGGTCAAACTCCTTATTGATTCCAATCTCTATTTCTCTGTCCTCCCTCCCTCTCTAGCAATGTGTTGTTTGAATGGAACCTCACGGCTCCAATTTTCCCGACGAGTTGCAGGTTTCCCGATGTGTTTTCCGGCCAACCCTCGTTAAATTGGATGAAGTTAGCACGGCCAAAAAATTCATCACCATCCCTAGATCGAGATCTTAGCTTTGAATGCTCGAATCTGTCATGAATTTGAAGAAGCCCAAACAGGCCAAGACTTCCAGGCCATTTTCCGGCCACATTCGACCACATTTTGACCTCAATTCAGGTAAAATCGTAATCTTGTCACTCTCAGCTTCAATTTGGTATATTTTATATGAAAGTTGGTTGTGAAATGAATCTGAAAGAGAGTCAGAAAGTTAATGATTGATCTAGGTGACCGGAGATGATGAGGAGTCTGTCGGGAGTGGTCGTTGAGCATGACGAGGACGAGAAAGAGAGGATAGTCTTAGCTAGTCCCATGGTTATTGGGGGGTCTCGCTAAGACCTCTTAGTGAAGGGTTTT